>NC_051066.1:101853944-103053944 GCF_004664715.2 Peromyscus leucopus | reverse complement strand
ACCTCCTCCGGAGGACCACTTATCCTAACAACAATTACTGTTACTAGAGGCTCCTGAAAGTCAGAATATGCTGTCAGAGTTTGAAAACAATGAAAATGTGTAATAAAGAGAGGAGAAGTGTGAGAAATGTTCCCCCACCCCAATCAAAGGTGGCTAGCCTGTACATCTCCCCCAACCCGTGAAGCTCTTGTGTACGTGGCTATTTGCCCAACCCCTGGACATTCTGAGACTTGACCCTCCAGCATACCCTTCCCCTTCCCACTAATTATGAATTAGCCAATTGCATCAGACAGCGAGGTTGAACTCCCACCAATGGAATGTGACACAGTCACCACATGCGTTAGCTCAACTAAGTGGACTTCCTGCCCTGGTGTGTTGATGCACCTGGTTTGGGTCATGCACACCCTTTTTACAAATGAAATCCTTTTGTAACCCAAATAATCTTGCCTGGTTACTTAGCTATGTTCATGTTTCTTTCTGAGACACTGAGAATATTCCTTTCCAACAGTGGCGAGCCAGTCTAGCTGAAAGGCAAATGATTCACTTCAGTGAAAGATCCTGCCTAAGTACATATATTTCTGTCCTACTTGTTCTTTTCCAGTGTAGACCTGCGAAAGGAAAAACAATAGTAACCATGACAGATTCAGTATCACTCATGAAATACATACACACACACATACATACATACATACATACATACATACATACATACTTACACACACACACACACACACACATATATATATGAAATCTGAAGCATGGAGGAAGAATCTACATCTTCTTGTATCTTCCATGTCTCCAAAGCCGGCATCACATATGGACACTGCCAAGTTCAGCTGCCAGCTTGGGGTGGACTCTGGGCTCCTTAGACCATGTTGGCAGCAGCAGCTTTGTGTACAGTTACTTTCTAGGAGCAGAGAATGCCTTAGACCAGTGGTTCTCAACCTTCCTAATGCTGCGACCCTTTAGTACAGATCCTCATGTTGTTATTATCCCCCCAGCCATAAAATTATTTTCATTGCTACTTCGTAACTGTAATTTTGCTACTGTTATGAATCGTAATGCAAATTTCTGATATGCAGATGGGTTTAGGTGACCCCTGTTGAAAGGGTCATTTGACCCCCAGAGGGGTCATGACTCACAGGTTGAGAACCACTGCCTTAGGTCTTTACCTTTCACATATTGGAAGCTCTGCTGGGTGAGGTCTTACCCTGAGGGCATCCTCTCTACTTTGTCCCAGTTCAGAGAAGGCCTGCTTTACCTGTGCTTACCTCCATAACAATTACAGCTTATCATCCAGCACACGCCCTGGCTGGGGCACTAGGCTTCAGCACTCTTTCAGTCTCCAAACCTTGTTCTGTTTTTCTTTCTGCCCCACTTACTCTTTTCCAGTGTAGACCTACACAGGGAAAATAGCAGTTACCATGCTGTGAAATATCCTCCACCAAAGAAATCAGTCCATTAACTTTGAGTTTAGCCTTAGGCAAGTTCTTAGTGTAAGGGCAGGCAACAGCCCGATCTGCTCTCCTCACCCCCACCATGTCACAGAAATGGCCTCTAACTGCTGCTGCTGAAGTTCTTGCTTCCTTTGGAAATCTTTCAAGGTGGGCCTGCACCATCACATTTCTCTCAGCACTACCGTCTTCCATGCTCCTACTTTAGCTTGGCTTACAACATTCAACTTCTTTTCTAGTTCAAAATTCCAAAGTTTTCCACACTCCTCAAAACAAACAAGCAAACCAACCAAAACACACAAAAACCTACATGGTGGTTCTTTATAGTAATACCCACCACAGCAACTCAAGGTAAAGGGTCTGCTCTGGCTCACAGTTCAAGGGTACAGTCAGTCTATGGTGACAGGGAAGTCAAAATGGCAGAGCTTGAGGCATCCGGTCACATGACATCCACAAACAGGAGTCAGAGTATGATGGATGCTGCTACTGCTCAGCTCATACCCTCTCCTCATAGGGATACATTTCCCTTGCTCTACTTTCTCATTTATAAGTGAGGGAAAATAAGTTCCTTGGGTAGTTGTGAGATGAAACAATAGTGTACATACATTGCTTGGCAAAGTGTGTGTTACACAGGAAAAAAACAAAAAACAAAAAACCTACAGTATTCTTTCCAAGCCACCACAACCCCTGTATTTTGAGATGTGTTTTCATCTGGGTTCCTGAAGCATCTCTTGTTAGTGTCCTGCTCTCACTGTTCCGGATGTAATGTCCTAGTCATCAGGGTGTTGAGGGCAACCGCCTCGTGATCACGCAATCTCCATCTTAAAAGGCCACATCACGGAGCCCCACCTCCCTCTTTCCGTTTCCTCTCTGCTGTCTGCTCTGCCCCTTTTCCCTCCCTTCCTCCTCCAGGCCTGGCTTCTCCGCCCTATCCCCTCTTTCTAATGAAGCCCATTCTAACTCTGGTAGCCATGGCTCGTGACTCTTCTGCCAACTAACCAGTGCCTCTGTGTTAACACTTCATTGTCTTACAATGTCTTTGTTCATATCCATGTCTAAATCCATTATGAAACTATGGATAGCTAGAAGGCAATGGCATTGTCTGACTTTGTTTGTCACGGCTCCATCTCAGCACCTAAAACATAGTTAATAGTGAGTGCTCCATAGACACTTGTATTAAAGACAGAGACAAAAGCCAAATGTTCTTACGTCCCTGTGTCACTCAATACAAAGTGCCCTGAACTAGATATGCGTTGTCTTCCTTAAACATCAACTAAGCATGGCGGCCGCAGAGATGGCTCAGTGGTTAAGAGCAAAAACTATTCTTCAGTGGTCTTGGGTTCAAGTCACAGAACACACATGCTGACCTAGACAACTGTTTATAATGATAGTCCTATGGGATCTGATACTTTCTTCCATGTGCAGACATACATACAGATAAAGCATCCCTATACAGCCAGCACACACCTTTAGTCTCTGCTCTTGGGAAGCAGAGTCAGACGAATCTCTGTGAGTTTAAGTCCAACTTGATCTACATAGTGAGTTCCAGGACAACCAGGACCATTTAGTGATGTCTCAAACAACAGCAAAGAGATAGATGGACTTTTTGGTGTTCTGCCCAGGTCACAAGACCCCCAAGCAAGACCACCACAGAGCTGATAACAAAGCAAGCCCCGGGTTTGGTCCGTATTCCAAACACTAGACATAGCTGGTGGAGGAGGAAGCCCCCAGCACTTACTTTAAGGGGTTTATATAGGAAAAGTTTACATGCAGAGAGTTACCTATCTTAGGATTGGACGAGGGGGCTGGGGTGAGGTTGTTCTTTGAAGTTACTGGCTGAACTATAAGCATGAGGTCACTAATGGCTAACAGGATTCAGGGTCTCTACAGAGACATACATTTTTTACTCCCTATGTCCTGCTTTTGCTGAACCCAGGATATATACATTCAGATTTATTGTTCCAGTCCTATTTTCCCATGAGTTCAATTTCTGGTCAGTTGAGTCCATTACTCCCCATATCCTGTTTTACAAAGTCCAGGATATATATAGATTTATTGTTCCAGCCTTATCTTCCCGTGAGTTCAAATTCTGGTCAGTTCTAAAACTGCTGGTCAGCAAATACCTTTAGAGGAGAAGGAGAGGAAAGGAGCATCTCTCAAGATGGCTACCAATTTTTCCCTTTCACTGGCAAAAGTAAAGGCAAGAAGGCAAAAAGCCAAATTTCTTCTTGCATGTCCTTTTATTTGAATTGCACCAGAAGGTGCTGCCCCATTTGGAAGTCTTCCTACCTCAAGTAATCTAATTAAGAAAGTCTCTCCCAGGACTGCCTAGAGGCTTGATTCCAGATGCTGTCAAGTTAACAACCAAGATTAGGAGGCACACTTTCATGTATCCATTTAATCACAAAGGATACAAATGAGCAGCCTGATGGGAAAGATATAGAAGGCCAGGCTGTGTGGATTGCCACAGCTTCCATGTCTTCTCAGGAGCACCACCCTCCAAGAACTCTCATCAGTTCAGCTATCAGAAGCTCTTCTGTGAAGGCTTCTTTCCATAGGCATGATTGAATCCTTGGCCATCAGTGATTAACTCACAAAAGGTTGGAAAGTAGACCTTCAAGTCCCAGCCAACCCTCTAGTGGGTGCCTTGGTCTTTCTGGTGCTGTGGTCTGAGGCTCCGAATCAACCCAAGAAGACACAAGAGGTTTCTGCAAAGCAAGATTTAATATAGGGCAGGAAAAAAAGAAGAAGAAGAAGAAGAAGAAGAAGAAGAAGAAGAAGAAGAAGAAGAAGAAGAAGAAGAAGAAGAAGAAGAAGAAGAAGAAGTTGGAGCTGACCGATCAGGGCCACAGAACAGACTCAGGAGCTGAACTGTGACACTGAATGCCAATTGAAGCAAGTATTTAAGCACAAAACTCACAAACATCTGTGCCAAGTTATAGATCCATTTTCCCACCAATCAGGATTCAAAGATTAGGGGCTTTCCTTAAGTGTTCCATCATTGTCAATCCACATACAATGCAGGCTTTTTAGTCTAACTAATCAGATCTATTTGTTCCTACTGTTGTTAGGAACAGCCGTGATGTTTCTAGAGAACTAAAGGTGCATAACGACTATTGCTATGGTTTAGGGAGGAGGTGGATCAGCCATTGGAAAGTTCCCAGCTCCCCAAAGGCTTGGGAACCTGAACTTTGTTTCACCCTTCAGGTAAAAATGGAGTCTTAAAATGGCAGTACTTCCCAGCACTCGGGAGGCAGAGCCAGGCGGATCTCTGTGAGTTCGAGGCCAGCCTGGGCTACCAAGTGAGTCCAGAAAGCGCAAACACAGAGAAACCCTGTCTCGAAAAAAAAAAAAAAAAAAAAAAAATGGCAGTACTTAGGACAGGTGTTTTTTGCCTGTTCCCAATACCAGTGACCAGTGTTAATCCCACTGGTCAAGGAAGAATAAAACCACTACTACAATCTTGGAGTCAAATTTGAAGGAAGCTTTAAATACTGGCCAGGATGATGGACTCTGGCCAGGTCCATCCCAGGGTTTCCAATTAGGGGCAAGCATACATTCTGACATATTTCCTGCTCACATATATTCCACCTACATGTGATCAAGCACATCAGGTGTAGTTGGGTCAAACAAACTTGCTTAGGGGACTGAAAAATGTGGCTTCCTATTTCCCATAAACAATAGCCTCCAGCATTTCAGAAAGTCTCTGTTGTTGGGCAAGGGACTTACAGGTAAGAGGCATTTTTATTTCATAGGTCTCCTAGGCACAGTAACTAAAAGTTAAAACATAACTTTGGCCCTCACACCAGCACCATCCTGGTGCTATTTAGAAGTCTACCAGCCACAACATACAAAAGACACTCATAGCTTGGGATATGCCAATGGTTTTAAGGGTGTTGAACTGGGAAACAGAATGAATAGCAAATATACAGAAGTAAATTCTAGTAAATCATTCATAATGCCACAGTTTGTCAAATGAATTTCATTACATACTCAGCAATTCATCATCAAGACTTTTATTTATTGAATAAATGATATTTTGATTATATTTTTATTGTTCACAAAAAAAAAAAAAAAAAAAAAAAAAAAAAAAAAAAAAAAAAAAAAAATTGAAAAAAAAAAAAAAAAAAAAAAAAAAAAAAAAAAAAAAAAAAAAAAATAAGCATTTTTTAAATTTTTTAAATTATTTGACAGTAATTCAGCTGAACATTCATGAGATCAGACTCATCTAAGACAAAATCCATGAATAGCTTGTTTTCTTTCTCTATTAACATGACATAATCGCTCAGTTTGTTTTATTAATGAGCTTAGATTCTGCTACATAGCTTGTCTTTCCTCATAATTAAGCTAAAGTATAAAAAGTGGAACTCTTTTAACATAGTGCCTATGAACCCATTTCATTCTTTCTGCTCTCTCTTTCTTCTCACGATTTGCTGACCTCTGTATTCTCTTATATTTTTGGTTGAGTCTAGCCTGTAACAGCCGAGCCATCTCTCCAGCCTAACCTTTGTATTCTCTTCTTTAGAATGCCTGTGGGAAACATCAGCTGTCCTTCACCCAGGAAGCGCCTCTTGACTAGTTCCCACCAAAGGGACATAAGAAGAAATGACGTAGCCATCTCCAGGTCTAGCCACAAAACACTCAGGATCCTCTGTCACTGCGTGGCCATCTTTGTTGCTGTGTTACACACAAAAGTCAAGATACAGAACCAGCTGGAAGTCCATCAACAGATGAACGGATAAAGAGAATGTAGTGCTCAAACATGTTGGAATTTTATGTAGTCATCAAGACAAAATCATATTTATATAATACCAGGACCATCAGATAGACTTGCCTATTGGGTGGGTCCCTGAATGATGGTGCACAATAAACCTCCACCCACTTCATTATCAACCAATGCTGTTGCTAAAATTTCTTCCCAAGCGTAGACTAAACAACATCACCTCATCTCCTAAGATCCCAATGACAAGCCAAGGCATAATTCTGCCTAAGTTCATCCTGGGAAATTTATGAGTTTATTGGGCTTCCTTACAATACCTCGATGATACATTACTTACAGGGGTATAGTTACTCCTCTGCCAACTGGCAGCAGCTAAAAAGCCTTATCCCACAGTGTATGAGGGCTCCCTGCAGCCTTGCAGATTTTATAGTGTTTAACTTGATTGTACCTAAGGTTCCTAGGATTTAAGAATTTGCTTTGCAGCTGGGCAGTGGTGGTGCATGCCTTCAATTCCAGCACTAGGGAGGAAGAAGTAGGCAGATCTCTATGAGTTTGAAGCCAGCCTGATCTACAGAGCAAGTTCTGGGACAGCCAGGGCTGTTACACAGAAAAACCCTGTCTTGAAAAAAACAATAAACAAACAAACAAAAAGAATTTGCTTTGCTTTTCCAAATAAGTCAATGATATTCAGGCCTTATATTTTATGAGATATGGCTGTATATATACTACTGTGTTTGGTTCACATGCACACACTATTCTATTGTGCTACCTTAGCTTGGAGTTCTGATGACTCCGTGTGCAAGTTTTCAAAGAGCCCACATTCCCTCAGTGTAACATGTCTCTGTGATCAAGGTTTACGATTTTCCTTCAACCGGGCATGTTGGCACCCACTTTTAATCCCAGCACTCAAGAGTTGGAGGCAGGATATCTGTGATTTTGAGGCCAGACTGGTTTACATAGTGAGTTCCAGGATAGTCAGGGCTATGGAGAAAGACCCTATCTCACACAATCGAACAAACTTACTGAGTTAAAGCAAGTTAGAAAATAGAATCAAGCTAAGGATTCTGCATGGTCCAGTAAAGATAGTTAACACTGAGTGTTCAACACATGCCAGTCAGGCATTTTACATACTTAAGCACTGAAACATTTCTGGCAGTGTAGGAAACTGAGGCGTTTATGCTTTTAGGAACCTGGCCAACAACAGTATCCATTCAGGTGGATCCAATTTCAAGAAATGAAAACTTACAGCAAGTGGCTAATATTAAACGTTCTAAAAAGTTAATGGGAAAAAAAAAGAAACCAAAAAATTTGGAGATCTTGGATCCACAGATTCTAAGTCACCAGGAGGAAGAGGTTCTGCATTATAGGCTACCAAACATGATGTCGGTCCCTGTGTGCAGACCATACTTTGGGAAGCGACTGCCTAAGCCACAGGAACACTTACTGCTTACCTAATGATAGGCTTGAAAGTAGGTGGTTCCAAGACTGATTCAGCAGCTCCACAATTTCCTCCAGGACCGGGATGCTTTTCATCTTTCTGATATGCATCACAGGAAGCTCACTCTGTGACCTTGGAGGACTGTTTTTTCGGTCACCAGATGTCCACTGTGTTCCAAGCATCACCTACTGATGTGTTTACAAACATGGTTCCTTCTCTAAGCCTGGACACATTGCCAGCTGACAAAAAGAGAGAGGAAGATATGGGGTAGACGTAAATGGAGGTAGGAGCAGAGGGTAGAAACACTGAAGCTGGTGGGCAGTGTCTGCCAGAGCTGAGAAACAGCTAGGGTCCAAACCAGTCTGAGTTCAAAACTACCTTACCTTCCATGTGCTGAGTTAACAATAGCTGAGGTGGCTTGAAATAACCTCAGCAGACAGGCTCAGACTACGATCATCCTAAACATTCTCGATGACTTGTTCTATACCAGCTGGAAGAATGCACGCATATAAAAAAGGAAGTGAGCCTGTTTCAAACCCAGAGATGAAGACCCACGTAAGTATTGTCTTAGGGTTTCTATTGCTGCGATGAAACACCGTGACCGAAGAGCAAGTTGGGGAGAAAAGGGTTAACTAATGCGCATGCCTTACACTTCTGCATCACATGGCTGAAGGAAGTCAGGACAGGAACCTCAAATAGAGCAGGATCCCAGAAGCAGGAGAGGACGCAGAGGCCATAGAGGGGAACTGCTTACTGGTTTGCTTCCCCTGACCTGCTCAGCCCACCTTCTTATGGAACCCAGGACCACCTGCCCAGGGATGGCAGCACCCACCATGGGCTGGGCCCTCTCTCAATGACCACTAAATGAGAAAATACCTTACAGCTGGATCTTATGGCGGCATTTCCTCAACTGAGGCTCCTTCCTCTCTGATGACTCTGGCTTGTGTCAACTTGACACACACCACCAGTCAGTACAAGTGTTGTCCAGTTACAAAGATTCTGCTTCAGCAGACAGACATTCTTTTTTTTTTTTTTATTCATTTAGTATGTGTGAGTGTGTATATGTGTGAGCGTGGGGTATATGTATGTGGTGTATATGCATGTGTGTACAGAGGTGCCCTCACAGAGGCCAGAGGAGGACATCAGCTATCCTGCTCTGTCACATGCCTCTTTATTCCTTTGAGACAGGGCCTTTCACTAATGGTTACAGGTGCACAGGAAGCAGCCACACCTGCTGTGGGATGTCCTGTATGTTGTGAATAAATAAAATGCTGATTGGCCAGTAGCCAGGCAGGAAGTATGGGATAGGCGGGACAAACAGGGAGGAGAGGCTGGGAGATGGAAGTCTGGGGGAAACACCAGCCTGCCATCCAGGTAGCAGCATGTAAAGGCAGCAGGTAAAACCATGGAACATGTGGCGACATATAGATGAACAGAAATGGGCTGAGTATAAGAGTAAGAGCTAGACAATGGTAGGCCTGAGCTAATGGCCGAGCAGTTTAAATAATATAAGCATCTGTATGTTCATTTTATAAGTGGGCTACGGGACTGCTGGTGTTTGGAGGAACCTGGAGAGAAAAACTCTAGCTTCACACACCCAGATTTTTATTTGGGTGCTAGGATCTGAATGCAGGCTCTCACGCTCCTGCAGCGTGTGCTCTTAGTTTACTTGTTTGTTTTTGAGACAATCTCACTATGTAGACAAGGCTGTCCTTCTGCCTCCTGAGTGCTGGGATTAAAGAGTGGGTCATCATACCCAACCTTCAACATATTCTTATCTCATCCATCCTCTATTACCTCCCTCCAACCTCACCCACATCCAGGAGCCCCCCCAGCTCATCTCCCATTTCATGTCTTCTTCAAAATTATTATAATAGCTCCCTGAATCCAATTAATGCTGACCATATGCACGTATGTGTAGCACAAATCCTAATTGGTCTTAATAAAAACTTGGAGTCAAATATCGGGGTGAATGTTAAAAGATCAGTAAAGGAGCCAGCCACTAGAGAGACTTCTTACCTCCACCAAATCCTCAGCCTGAAAGAAGACTAAGCTCCTGTCTCCTCCCATCTTATATTCTTCTCTCTGTCCAGGCATATTACTTCCTGTCTCCACCTCCCTAGTTCTGGGATTAAGGTGTGAGATCCCCAGTGCTGGGGTCGAAGGTGTGTGCCACCACTGCCTGGCTCTGTTTCACTTTTAGACTGGATCAATCTTGTGTAGCCCAGGGTGGCCTTGAACTCACAGAGATCTGTCTACTTCTGCCTCCTGAGTGCTGGGATTAAAGGTATGTACCACAACTACCTGGCCTCTATGACTAACTGATGACTTAGCTCCACACTCTGATCTTCAGGCAAGCTTTATTTGTTAGATATTAAAAAAATATCACCACACATATAGGTGTGGGGCCATTCACTGGATGTATAGCAAAGCTATCAATGGCCATATCCTCAAAGAAAAGTGACTCTCTCTGTGGTGGTTTGATTGGTAAATGTTTCCCATAGTCTTGGGCATTGGATGTAGCAGGCGTTCATGGACCACCAACCCCAAATCATGACATGGGGGTTATTATTAAGTGTGAATGATCAGCCTTAGCTTAGGCATATTTTTAGCTAGCTTTTTAAACTTAAATTAACCCATTTTCTATTAATCTATGTGCTACCCTGAGGCTTGTTTATCCCATCTACATACTGTCCATCCTGCTTTTCTGCTTCCTCCAGGTCTGGCTGGTCCCTCTTTTCTCTCTGCCCCCCAGCCCTGCCTATCCTGCCTCTGCCTAGCTATTAGCTGTTCAGCTTTTTATTAAATCAATCAGGTACCTTAGGCAACATATCTTTACATAATTAAACAAATGCAGCATAAACAAAAGCAACACATCTTTACATAGTTAAGCAAATTATTCTGCAACACAAACAGATGCAACACATCTTTACACAGTTAAACAAATATTCTATTCTACAACATTTCCCCCTTTTGTCTAAAAAAAAGGAAAGGTTTTTAACTTTAACATAATAAAACTACATACAATAAGAATAGTTTTCAAGTAAGAATTACATTTATAATATCCAGGCCCTTTTGTATTTTGCAAATACAGAGAAATCAATCTATTATCTATCTTATCATGATGGGTCCAAAGCTCTGTGCCTAATTTACCTCCTATTATAACTAAGGAAATTGTAACTGTAACTATCTAGTCTTCAACTCCAACAAAGTCCCAGAAAGGATATAATATTGCCTGAGTAAACAGAAAGTGCAGAGAAAGCAACTTCTAAAGGACAGAGACATCTGGCTGCCTGGACAGTCATCCAAATTTCCCCTGCTACATTGAGGTATCCATCTTTGGCCTATAGGCCTAGAATATCTGGCAGACTTTTCCATTAGGCAGGAATTTTGAAGGACTGTTCTGCCTTGTCTTGGCAAAGTTCAGCAGTCTTTTTCCTTTGTGTCCTGCTTGTCCAGTTTGGACAGTATACTGTCAGCAGCCGAGGCAAGGACAGTTTATTGCCCAAATGGCTAGCTTTACCACACTGAAAGCAAACTCTATATGGAGGTTCTTAATGCTCATCATCCCTTTATGAAGTAGATTGATGCTGCTAGGAGAAGATGTGTCTTGCTGTCATGAAAAGCCTTAGGTTATTAAACATCTTAAATGCCATATTCTGTAGGTCTCTTAAGCAGCTGAAGATCACCTATCTATCTAAAATATACCTCTGTTTAACCTTGAAAACATACCTAATATGACTACAATTTTGATTGTTCTACATGACTAACTACTAACCTGCATTTCTTTTCTTTCCTAACCTGCATTTCTTAACTATACATTACATTTTTAAATGAGCTATATAAGCACAATATCCCAACATACATACAGTATAACAAAAATGACTTTAAATTTGCATCAATATACCAAAATCCATGTAAAATTTTTGAGGTTAATAGCTGTCTTTTTATCCTATATTCCTATATCCCTCCCATAAACAATGACAAACATCCATAAACCACTGAATGACCAAAACCCACCCACCCCACCACCTCTTGAGAATGTGGGTATTATATTCTCTAGACTGCTTCCTGTTGTTTGGGGGTAACAACATCTTTAGGGGACCCTGGAAAAATTGAGAAAATTGTCAAGTCCTGGAAAAACTAGCTGTAACATGTATTGTCCATTCTCAGAATTCTTCCCATGAAGAGGAATCAGTATATATGTCACCTGTCTTGTAGCTTTTCTTGGCTTATTTCTTTATGATGATAGCCAAGATTTTCAGAAGGTCTCCCCCAATCAAACCTGATCTCTAATAACGTTGAAGAAATCCATAGCCTTTCCTTTCCTGTGGAAACAAAAGCATAACCCAAAGCAATACATTTTCTGAATTCTGCTGTGGGATATCTTTCTGTACACTGTGAATATGTTTTGCTCTGATTGGTTGATAAATAAAACTGTTTGGCCAATGGCAAGGCAGAATATAATTAGGCAGTACATTCAAACTGGATAGAGAGGAGAAGAAAGGAGGGTGGGGAGATGCTGTGAGCCGCTGCCAGGAGAAGTAAGATGTGAAAGTACCAGTGAGCCACGCAGCCATGTGGCAATGCATAAATTAATAGAAATGAGCTGAGTTAAGTTGTAAGAGCTAGCTAGCGAGAAGCCTGAGCCATTAGGCCATTCAGTTTGTAAGTAATATAAGCCTCTGTGTGTTTACTTGGGTCCAAGTGGCTGCAGGACAGGATGGGACACAAGAAAACTTCTGACTACAGAATTCCATTTTAAAGTTAAGACATCCCTAAAGCATCTAGGCTGGTTTAACTCAGCAGTCCCTTTTTACAATCCAGTGTCTCTCAGCAGCTGTCATTTGCTCATCAGCACTCAAATAATTCAATGTCAAGGCAACACCATGCAGGATCCAGACTCCCTGTGTATTTCCCATCTTTACGTGGCTTGTTCCTTTATATTACTTACTTTACTCTCTTTAAAAACTTTATTTTAAACTATTTATTTTTTCCTATAACTATCTATACACATTTTCATTTCTTTCCTAAGCACCTATGCACATGTTTAAATACACTGTAACTTGTTTAGAGGTTTTTCTGTCTGGACCTGCTTTACCGTGCATCTGTAGAGTTCTCTGACCGTGTAAGCCAAACCTTAAACTCACCTAGCAGCTTTGTGCTGGTATCTGACTCAGCCCCACGCAGGTCCATGAGAGTCAAGCTGTATACCCCTTGATCCTGGCTGAGAGCTGAGTTTAACTGGGAGCTGTATTTAACTGCCCCAGCTCTAAGAAGTTGGTGCCTGCACTGTGGTGGGCAATTTTACTTAGCTTGTTGTTTCTACTGAACTTGCTGTCTGCTTAAGTGCTATACTGCAGCGACTCTTAAAGGAGTCATATCCATTTTTTGTTTGTTTCTCTTTTTTCACACCTTCTCTCTCCCCTCTCTCTCTCTTCTCTCTCACCCTCTCTCCCTCTCCCTCTCCCTCTCCCTCTCCCCCTCCCTCTCCCTCTCCCTCTCTCTCTCTCTCTCTCTCTCTCTCTCTCTCTCTCTCTCTCTCTCTCCCCCCCCCCCCGAGCTTTCTCAGGTCCAATGTGGAAATTTAGGCCTCATATTGGGTTCCAATTGGAATACTTGGTCCCTAGCTGGTGATGCTCTTTGGGTAGGTTTGGGAGGTGTGGCCTTGCTGGAGGAAATATGTCACTGGGAGTAAGCTTTGGGAGCTTAAGACCTTGCTCTATTCCTTGTAGCAGGAATCTTAGAAGGTCTTATTAATAAAATCAAACCTGAGACCAGTTATTGGGGTGAATGTTGGAAGATCAGAGAGACAGAACAGGCCACAGCTTCCTCACCTTGCCAGTTCCTCCGCTGATCCTGTTTCCTCAGGCTGGAAGCTTCTGAGTCCTCATCCAAATGAATCTCAGCTGAACTGCTGCTCGAAAACCTGAATGCTTAACCAGCCAAGAGCTTAACCAGCCAAATGCTGCTAGTTTCTGGTCTTCACACTTTATATATCTTTCTGTTTTTGCCATCACTCCCTGGGATTAAAGGCTCACTTCTTGGGATTAAAGGCATGAGTCACCATGCTTGGCTGTATCCTTGAACAGATAGATTTCTGCCTCTGGTATGCTAGGACTGAAGGTGTGTGCTACCACTGCCTATCCTAAGTATCTACTGACTTTTCTGTTCTCTGACCCCAGATAAGTTTATTAGGGTACACAATATTTTGGGGAACACAATACCACCACAATTCCTAGTGTGCACTCTGTTTCCTGATTATGATTCAAGATGTAAGCTCTCAGTTTTCAGCTCCAGTCTCTATGCCTCTGTTCTCCCATTGTGGATACTTACCCTTTAGAACCATAAGCCCAAATAAACTCTTTCTCCTATAAGTTGTCTTGGTCATGGTGTTTTATCACAGTAATAGAAAAGTAACTACTACATTCTCTCTCCCTCAGAAGCCATCCACTGCCAATCACTTCTCAGATAAGGGTGGGCCTCAGGAGCCCCTCCTCCAGACCTGTTGAATCCTTGGCTGGCTTGAACCACAGCTGCTGTGAGTTGATGATATGCATACCAGATACATCATATCCAGAAGGCAGTATTGCACATCTCTCCATCTTGTTCTACAGCTCTTACACACCAGCCCCACTTCTGTGATGTTCCTTAAGCCTTGGATAGGGACAGATTGGTACAAATGTCCCATCTCTTACTGAACACTCATAGTCACTGGTTCTGTTTTTTAAGACAGGGTCTCTCACCTAGGTGGTGGTGGCACATGCCTTTAATCTCAGCACCTGGGAGGCAAAGGCAGGTGGATCTCTGTGAGTTCGAGGCCAGCCTGGTCTGCAGAGTGAGTTCCAGGACAGCCAGAGCTACACAGAGAAACCCTGTCTTGAAAAAACAAAAACAAAAACAGACAGGGTCTCTCATTAAACCTGGAAGTTACTAATTAGCTAGACTGGCTGGCGGGTGAGCTCTGGGAATCTGCCTCTTCCTGCTCCCTCCTCTCCTAGCCCCTTTGTACTAGGATTACAGATTTCTATGAACATGCCTGCTTTTTACCGAAGTTCTAAGGATCTAAACTGAAGTCCTCATACTTTTGTGGCAAGCACTTTACCCATCACTCTGAGACATCTTCCTAGCCCCCAAAATTAGTTTTTAAATATATGTTTTAAGTGATAAAGGACTAGAGAAAAGGCTCAGTTGTTAAAAGTGATTACTGTGCTCTTCCAGAGGACCTAAGTTTGGCCCCCAGCACCCACACTGCTTGTGATACCTGTAACTCCAGCTCCAGGTGATCCAATGCCATCTTCTGGCTTCTGAGGCATCCATACTCAAGAAGCATACACACACATAGACATATACACACTCAATACACATGAATATAAAAATTAAAACAAATTAAACTTAAAAATACAATGATATATTAGTTTACATGCTATCAATAGTAGATAAATTCATATGAACTAAGATTTCTTTTCTTTCCTTTCTTTTTTTTTTCTTTTTCTTTCTTTCTTTTTTTTTTTTTTTTGGTTTCTTTTGAGACAGGGTTTTCTCTGTGTAGCCTTGACTGTCCTGGAATTTGCTCTGTACACCAGACTGGCCTCAAACTCACAGACCTCTGCCTGCCTCTGCATCCCAAGTGCTGGGATTAAAGGAATACAACACCACTGCCAAGCTTTTCTTTCTTTTTTTTTTAGACAGAGTTTTTTCTACATAGCCCTGACTGTTCTGGAACTCACTATGTAATCCATGCTTGCCTCCAACTCACAGAGATCCACATGCCTCTGCCTCCTGAGTGCTAGGATTAACTGTGCCCAGCATAAATTTCAATATTGTTATTTACTATTGTAGATAATTTTCATCAATGTAGACTTTTTAACATACAAGTAGATATCTGTTGTGTGTATGTGTGTTTTAGAAAGAACCCTTAATACTGGGCACTAACAAGTAAGGTGACAACATTATAAACAAAATCCAGATCACTGCCTTACAAATAGTTATTTCAAATGGGGAAAAGATGAGCATGTGCCCCAAAATGGAAGAGAATGTTTGCATAGTAGGACAACTACTGTTTTGACATTAACCTTCATGCTAGTATTTAACCTTTTTTGCTCTGGGTACATTGAACAGGTCAGTTTCTAACCATTTTGAATCTGCTAACAGAAGCAAAGTCATGAAATCCTCAGGTTAGCTTGAATTTGAAATTTCCATAATTCAAAATGCATCATAAATCCTTCTACTATGGCTCTTTAAAAAGACCAGTAGGAAGACGTTCCACTAACATACTTATGGAGAATAGCAGCCATGAGGGGATACGCTAACAAATCTACCTGATAGAAACCAAAGAAATATACATCACAGTACCAACAGGGAGCTCAGAGCAGGTCAAAAAAAGAAACAAAACACCCCCCATCCCTACCTTCACCCCCAACCCACCTTCACCCCACCCCCACCTTCACCCCACCCCCCATCTTCACCCCTACCCCACCTTCGCCCCACCCCCTACCCTGCACAGGTGCTTCTAAATTAGGTGCTTTTTATAGCACCAATCAAGCTCTGAAAGAATTTTATGACTTTGTGCTTTTATGGTTTCCTCCTCTTTAGATGCCATTTGTATGCATACAGGTGTTGCCTCTTGTGAGATATTGGTGTTCTGGTTTGCCTCTGGGCTAGACTACCTGGGAATGAACTCTGCAGGTGCCAGGTACTTAAGCCTTATCTGCCGTAAGATCTGGGCCCCAAGGGTAAAACTAGAACAAGCTCTTGTTGCTGGCCACAGACAAGGACAGTGAGCAGGCACTGTAGTGTAGACAATGAGATCTGTCCAAGCAATACGTCAGACTGAAGAAATAAGTCAATAAAAGACAAATAGAAAAGGGAAACACTTAACAAGCAGGATTTCTAAATCCGTTAGGAATTCCAATTCCAGGGAAGATGGCTCCTTTAAGGTTTATCCAAGAACCAAAATTTAGTATATTATTTAACTAATTGCTGGAAAAAACTTTCTAGATACTTTCATTTGTATCCTGGTGGTTTCCAAGTTGGGGATGAATTTTCAAAAGGCAAGAAAAACATAGAGACTGTTAGGGAGAACAGCTCCAGAAGGCAGTTTTGAGAAGAATCTACCGTGTACCTGTTATCTAAGCTATGGATAGAGAAAGGCCTATAAAATAAGGAGACTCTAATTTATCAGCCAGATATTTTGGGAGTAAGGGGAGATCTGGTAATAACTATGCAAGGATAGCTAGTATAAATAAGGACTATCTCTGGCAACAAAAATGTGGAATTCCCCCATCTCTAAGTATGGCATTATTCCAGTAACACTAAAAAGATCTTAGCCGATGCAATTACAGCTTTGCCCTTCACTTTACCCCAATAAGACTGACTCAGTTTCCACAACATCATTCATTTGTATTTTAACACAGAAGACTTTTTGAGTCTTCTCTTTTCCTTGGTTGCCTGCCAAAAGTTGAAAGTACATCTCTATTGCTGAAGAAACCATATAGTTTGGACACACAATTTGCAGGAGCCAAGCTGGATCTGATCTGGAAGCCTTCTCCCTGAAAATGAGCTCTCATAGCACTCGAAGTTGATATGCAAGCTGCCAAGGGTGGAAAGTCTTACCCAACTGTGATGCCTCTGTACCATAGCAGTGAACAGCATGGCAATATATACTATACAATAGTGGCAGTTCTGTCTTGGTAGTAACCAACGGTTGTCTGCTTGTACTTAATGCCTGCTCAACAGGAGGGAAATCATCCCTGGTACTGTAAAGCTAGCCAACCACCTATGGCTAGTAAGATTTTGTACCTTAGAGGGGAATGTACTCCTGGCATTTTCCTAGACCAATATAATTCTTAACTTCATCTAAATATTTACGCTTGTATCACAGGTATGAGTAGCTCTCCCTCTCATCAGAAAAAACTTCTCTCTGCAATATATGGAGACCATATGTATGCTTTTAGGACTACTGACTGTGTGGTTCCCAGTTCTAGTTGATCCATTTACAACACAACCCCTGTAGCTAAGGCCCAGGGAGCACTGAGGAAAAGAGATGGGGGAAAGACTGTAAGAGCCAGAGACTTGGGATGTTTGCTGTGAGATAAGAATCTTCTATACATGACGGGAAGCTGCATCTGTGGAGTCTCAACAATATGGCTGCTTCAACAAGACCTGAACAATAACAACACCAGGTGACAGAATACAGCATATGGGGGAAGTCTCATGGGGTCCAAGATGAAGAGCTGCAGGCAATTAACGACTCCTGAGAGAGGGATAAGTAGTCTTCTCCAGGGATTATCCCCCTGAATGGTTATCCAGTATAAGTGACTAGTCCTAAAAGCATATACATATAAGCAGCACTAAACAGACTCAGCAGGTTGGACTTATATTTATTAAGATATATATGTCACAATAATAATTAAAGAAAATAAGGTCATGAATTTGAGAGGGGAGGTATGTTTGGAGAGAAAGGAAGGAGGTGGGAAATGATGTAATTACATTTTAATTAAACAAAAAAATAAAAGTAACATGTCTAAATCCTTCCCCAAATTTCATTCTGAGTAGAACACAGAGATGGAGCTGTTAGCTGCTCCCAAGTCATCCTCCTCCAAATAAACAAGCAAAGATCACAGGTAGCCCGGCATGCTGTTGTCTGCCTGTTGCCCTAGAACTTGGGAGGCAGAGGTAAGAGGAGCGAGTGTTTCAGTGTTTCGAGGTCATCCTTGCCTGCAGACAGGACAACCGGTTCTGTAACACCTTTTAGCTACTGACTTTCTTGCCCTCCACAGAACCAACTGGAAGAGCCTGGTTGGACCACTGGGTTTTAACAGCCTCATACCCCACTCACCATGGTACCATGGGGCATAAGAGAAGATCTGGATGAAAAACCCATAGTTGTGACATCATGCTGCAGATAATGGAGCCCAGTCCACAAAATAAGACTCAGAGTCTGGAATGTGAGCTTCAACAGGGGAGGCTATGTACCTAATGAACATGTGAGGCACTCAAAGGATCCAGAGTGTCTTCCAGGGCTGAGGTTTTTTTGTTTTTTGTTTTGTTTTTTGTTTGTTTGCTTGTTTTTGTTTTGTTTTGTTTTTGAGACAGAGTTTCTCTGTGTAGCTTTGGAGCCTGTTCTGGAACTCGCTATGTAGACCAGGCTGGCCTCGAACTCACAGAGATCTGCCTGCCCCTGACTCCCAAGTGCTGGGATCAAAGGATTAAAGGTGTGCTCCACCTCTGCCCCGCCATGGCTGAGTTTTTATAAGAGGTAATTGCGTGCAAAGACACCATACAGCCACTAAACCAGGTTTACAAGGACTAGCAGGTTCTACATAATAGTAATAGCTCATCAGGCAGAACGAAGTCGGGAAGTACGAATTGAAAAGTATATAGGAACATAACAAGGTCTCAAGCTACAGCATGTTGCAGCTTCCTTGAGAGTAAAATAGCTGATGTACGAATCATTTTCCTCTGTCCTGAGGGTGCCAAGGGAACGAGTGTTCTTACACATAGAATATTTCTTTCTTAGACAAGTCTCTTAGCAACAAGCTTTTTTTTTTTTTAAAGCAATTTTACTCTGAGAAAACATATCTCAGGTTTAAGGTGAACTGTATTAAAGTGTATTAAAAACAACCACAAAATAAATATGTGAGCAAATTAATCTATCATGTAGTCCATTTTTGTTTAACCAATACTTTCCATCACCCCCATCCTTGCTTTTCATAGCAGGGTGTATGAGCGAGTGAGGCAACGGTCAGATCCACTCACATCTTGTGAATCCTCTTGAATGAACTGCAGGATGCCCCTGGAGAAGATTGTAGGTTTTATGGACAGCTGCTTTCAAAAATAAGGTACTAAATAGAACCTTGCAAACTGGGCAGAAATCAAATGGCTCCAGGAGTCCTGGACAAGGTGTCCTTGCTCACAACTCTGCCGGGCAAGTGAACCTTCCCCAAAGAGAGCAAGAGTGCTACACAGTCTGCTCCAGCAAGGTGTTCTGTGCAGCAGAGCCTTTGGCCGTGATGGAAGTGCTGGGCGTCTGTGCAGTCCAGCATAGCAGCTCATCTCCAGGGCTAGTGGACATTTGGAATTTGACCACCACAGCAGAAGAACCAAGTTTTTCATTTTATTTAACTTCAATTTGCTTAAATTCAAAGACTGCTTGATTGGACAATGCAAAATAAAAGCTAAAACAACCAAGAAAGCAATCAGAAGTCACTTCTGATTCAATGAGAAATCTGGCAAAGATTGGTGTATGTGTGTGTGTGTGTGTGTGTGTGTGTGTGTGTGAGAGAGAGAGAGAGAGAGAGAGAGAGAGAGAGAGAGAGAGAGAGAGAGAGAATATGTGCATTTGTATGTGAGTACGTGTGTGTGTGTGTGTTACTCAAGATTGAATCTAGGACCTCTCATGTACTAGGCAAGTGCTAATCACTGAGCTATCTCTCAATCCTTTTTTTTTTTTGTTTGTTTGTTTTTTTTTTGTTTTTGTTTTTGTTTTTGTTTTTTTGAGACAGGGTTTCTCTGTGTAGCTTTGGCGCCTTTCCTGGAACTCACAATGTAGCCCACACTGGCCTTGGACTCAGAGATCTGCCTGCCTCTGCCTCCTGAGTGCTGGGATTATAGGCATGTGCCACCACTTTCTGGCTCTCATTCCCTTTTTAATTTAATTTTGAGACAGGGTCTTGCCTAGGCTGACTCTGAACTCACTCTGTAGCTGAGAGGCGGACCTTGAATTTGACAATTCTCTGCCTCTTCCTCCTGAGTAGCTGAGAATTCAGGCCTGTAAATAACTGTAATTGACCTTAGCATTCATACGGGCCTTCCAGGCTAGCTTCCCGACTCTTCCTGCCTTTTCCCATCAGCTCTAAGACCTTAGTTCCTTCAACTCTCTTCTTTCTCTCTCACTCCCAGTAAAGAGAGCTTTCTGGATTTCTTTTTTTAATGCATTGGTATTTTGCCTGCATGTATGTCTGTATGAGAGTGTTGTGTCCCTTGGAACTGGAATTAGAGACAGTTGTAAGTTGCCATGTGGATGCTGGGAATTGAACCTGGGTCCTCTGAAAGAGCAGTCAGTGCTCTTAACTACTGAGCCACCTCTCCAGCCCCAGATTTTTTTTAAATTGCCCCCAACCCCTAAATCTCTAGTGGCTGTATTTTATTGAGAAGAAAAGGGCAGTTGGGGAAAAGGTGTTGGGAAATAAGCTACTGGGTTCAGAATTTATATATCCTTTGCTGTCCTGATATTAGCTTTACAGACTCTAAGTCAATCAGTAACGAACAAGGAAATGGAGTCCAAAAGTCCCCAAATACTGTGACTTTCCTGTACATTCCTCTACTGCTTTTCTAACCACATCACTTTCCAAGAATGAACTCCATGCTTTTATTGTGCTGTTTACACGCTGGGACACTGCTCCTCAAGGAAAGAAGCGAGACAGCCTTTATGTGGTTTGATTTGTTCTATCATCTGGTATTCCCTTTTCTCACTTTAGGAACTGCACAAGGCAGAGGGTCTGAAGTGGGGGTGGGAAAATACTTACTTTTTCTCCCACTAAGATCCTGAGTAATTCTTTGTTTTTTTTAAATTTATTTACTTTTATTTCATTTGCATTGGTATTTTGCCTGCATGTATGTCTGTGTGAGGGTGCCAGATCTTGGAGTTAGAGACAGTTGTGAGCTGCCATGTGGGTGCTGGGAATTGAACCCGAGTCCTCTGGAAGAGCAGTCAGTGCTCTTAACTGCTGAGCCATCTCTCCAGGCCCAATCCTGAGTAATTCTTATCATCAATATAGCACCATCCCAAGCCACCACTCCATCTGATCACCCTTCTTCCTCTCTCCTCTAAACCTGAAGAGCATCTATGGGTCAGAGAAAAGAAAGAAATCAACCTGTTATTCAATTAAAGGTAAAGAAATTTAGGGAGGAAAAAAACAAATACCCTTCTATCCCTATCCCACCCGACGTGTGTGTGTGTGTGTGTGTGTGTGTGTGTGTGTGTGTGTGTGTGTGTGTGTGTGTGTTGTTTTGCTCTTTTGGGATGATGATGATGAGGCACAGAGCCTCCCACATGCTTGGAAAGTGCTTAACACTAAACTACAGTTCCAGCACTAGTAAAGACTTGTTTTTAATCTGGCTTCACAATTAGTGGCAATTCTCTAGTGCAACACATAGAAAAATAACCGTAAAAAAGCAGGATATACAGTAGAACATGTAAAAATGCATTAAGACAAAACTTTGTCTACTCTGCTCTAAGTACTGAGGAGAATAGAGACAGTGAGGGAGACACAGCTTCCCCTGCAGCCTCCTGAGAACAGACAGGGAGAAGACAGGGGTGCTTCCTGGAGGAGGGGCTGCTGTCTGAGTGACCAAATGAAGTGCTAGGGAAGTCCCCAGGAATCCACAAGAATGACCCAGCTTAGACTACGAGCAATAGCGGAGAGGCTGCCTGAGCAGCTTACCCCAGCAATCAGGTCGGTGAATACCCTAACTGTCATCATAGAGCCTCCATCCAGTAACTGATGGAAACAGATGCAGAGATCCACAGCCAAGCCCCAGGCCAAGCTCCAGGAGTCCAGTCCAAGAGAGGGAAGAGGGATTCTATGAGCAGGGGGCATCAAGATCATGATGGGGAAATCTACAGAGACAACTGAACCAAGCTCATAGGAACTCACCAACTTTAGACCAACAGCTGTGTAACCTGCATGAGACTAGACTAGGCCCTCTGCATATGGAAGACAATTGTGTGACTGCGTCTGTTTGAGGGGCCCCTGGCAGTGGGATCAGGCTCTATCTCTGGGTGCATGAGCTGGCTTTCTGGAGCCCATTACCTGTGGTGGGAAGCCTTGCTCACCCTTGAGGCAGCGGGGAGGGACTTGGTCCTGCCTCAACTGAATGTACCAGGCTCTTCTGACTCCCCATGGGAGGGCTTGCCCTTTTGGAGTGGATGGGAGGGGTGAGTTGGGGGGGGCAAGCTCAAGGGGAGAGAGAGGAGGGATGAGAGGGGGATCTGTGGTTGGTATCTAAAATGATTTTAAAAAAATTTTAAGATAAAAAAAAATAAAATAAAATAGAAAGGGGGGAAAAAGAAATAGGTCATGGAAACTAGGTGTTCCAGGAAGAACAGAATAATGTTAAGTTTAGGAGTCAGCTGCTGGTTCAACAATAAAACTTTGTAATTTGATGTATGTGCTTTTGGGGCTGGGCATAGTGACACACACCTTTCACCTCAGTACTCAGGAGGGAGAGGCAGGCAGTTGAAGGTAAGTCTGGTCTGCATCCCCAGTTCCAGGCCAGCCAGAGCTACATAGTAACACCCTGAACAGTAACAACAACAACAACAACAAAAAATATGCTTTTCATTTTGGTATTAGCCAAAATATAGACAGCAAACTGTAGTATATTCATAAAATGGAAAAGTGAAAATTGCCAATCTGTAGCCCTGTATGGCAATATTAATAAATTTCACAAATGCAATGTGGGAACAGAAAGCAGCATCATATAATATGCATATTGTGCTATCTTTAAATATGTAAAGAACACTGTTGATTGTCAGATACATCTCTCGCCCTCCCCTCTTCTTGAGATCCACTCTTTCCTTATTAGTATATTTTTCATATTTTAAATTAATTAAATGTTTTCCCACAACCTTATACACGTAATGCATTCTGATTACTCTCACACCCCACTTTCTCTTAACCCCCCACAAGCCTGTCCACCTGCCTTCCTCCCTACAAACACCTTTCCCACATATATGCTTTTTTGCTTTGTACTGTGACCCACTGAATTTAACCACGGTCTGTGTGATCATGGGTTTGGAACTACCCATTGTAAACTTTAAGTCTACATCTCATGACAGTGAGTCACCTCCAAAAAATTTTGTTTTATTTCAGTTGATGTTCTCATCTTAGCTGATCCAAGTGACTGAAAATGACAAGTTGGACTCACTGACCCAGTCACTCACTAATGCCTAGACTAGGGCAGCCATGCCATATAGCCCTATCCCATGATCTCTGGCATGGACACCTGACACAGAAGGGCAGATGTAAGTTAATGATAAATGAGAAAAGGGAGGGGATGGCTAGTAATACCGAGGCTTGTTAATGAGGAGATATAATTATATGCTTTGTATTTTCAACAAAGAAGTCCAGGAAGGGGTCAGCCTACACACTGTTATGAAGGTCACATTCCAGCCAAATTAGACAGTGGATGATACTTATTAATTTAACTCAGATCAAACTTTGGGAGGCTGGAACAGGAGAATTGCTAGATCCAGTCCAAGGCTGCATAGTGAATTCTAGGCTGAGCTATATAGCAAGACCCTGACTCAAACACAGATCACTTCGTGTTATTACTGAGCTGAGTGAAAAGAGCACCCGGAACATGTCTCATTCACTTTACATGTAACTGGGGCTGTTATGTGAACGCGCCGGTAGTCAGAACTGGGTCTGCAAAGCAACAGTTCATCGAGTCTTAGTGAAATTGAGGAGAAATGTCATGGGGTGGTAAACTACTGTACAATTGCACCTGAAAGCAAAATCACCAAAAGGGGATTGACTGCATTTACTTGCTTTGAGTGATAGCTTATTAATTTGGAAGTTCCAATTAATATAAAACTGTTTTTAAAAGCTTGGAGTAGTCCTTAACACACCAATAGAAAACACAGTAGTGCCCACCCAGAAAACCATGTTAATTCATCGGGAGCCAGAGGGAGACTTGGGCAACACACAAGTCCATCTGAGACGTTTGAAGTTTTCCTTTTTACACTATCTAAAGCCAACCAAAGCACCTTGAAGTCACACTAATTCACAATGACAGTAACACCTCTGGTTATGTCTTTTCCCCCCAAGACTGTCCTAGAACTCTCTCTGTAGCCCAGGCTGGCCTCAAACTCAGAGATCTGCCTGCCTCTGCCTCCTGAGTGCTGGGATTAAAGTTATGAGCCACACTGCCTGGTTTCTGGTTATGTATTTGTTGTTGTTGTTTGTTGTTTGAGATAGGGTTTCTCTGTGTAGCCCTGGCTGTCCTGGAACTTGTTTTGTAGACCAGGCTTGCTTAGAACTCAGAGATCTGCCACCTCTGCCTCCCGATGCTGAGATTAAAGGCATGCATCACTATCACCCGGCCAGGTTGTGTCTTAGTGATAAGATCAACAGAACTCCAGCTTGCAATAGATTATCTCTACAGAAACTCTATTTTAAAATAATTCCTTCAAGAGCTGGAGTGATGGACAGCAGCTAAGAGGACCTGCTGGTGTTACAGAGGACCCAGGTTTGGTTCTCAGCACTGACATGGCAGCTTATAGAGAAACTCTGCCTGTAAGCTATTCCACAGAAGACTACACTACCTATGCTTTTAGAAGTTACTTCAGAGGTAATTTTGTCAAATTCAAAAATTCTAAAATCTGCAACACATAATTATTAGCCAAAGCTTTTAATTTGCTAAACATTTGTTGAGGATCTATAGTAAGATTATGGGAATGGAAATGACTATATTTAAGTTATCTCTCCATGTCTGCTGGGAAATTTCCTATGGCTAATTCTCTCACTCAGTTTTCTCATCTGAAAAAAAAAAAATAGGAGTAATGGCTGAAGAGATGGCTCAGTGGTTAAGAGCGCTGGCTGCTCTTCCAGAGGATTCCAGTTCAACTCCCAGGACCCACGTGATGGTTCATCTGTGACTTCTGAATCTCAGAGGAGTTAACAACCTCTTTTTATTTTTGTGTGCATCAGTCATGCCTGTGGTGCATAGATGACAGGCATGCAGACAAAACACCCACACTGCTTCAAACGGCACAGCATTGCGATTGACCTGACTGCAGCAACAGGGAACGAAGAACCGGCAGAGACATCCAGAGAAAAGCTGGGTTTCAGTGGGTGGTGCGCTCTGATGGAGGGGAGCTAGCCGCTGGGAAACTCCGCATGTTTATTATACACAGCTGAAGTTCTCCTTCGAGAAGGCAGGTCATCTAGTCTCCATAAGGAGTCTTTATAGGGAAGCCGTCTCAGGCTGCAGTCACCCCCAGGAGGAAGCTGTGGTTGGTAGTTCTTGCACATCCTGTCAACATCTGTGCTCAGACCAGGGGAAGGACTAGCAATTCCCTTGGCTCTGAGGCACTGGGATCTGTGACATGGCTGTTGCTTAAGTCAACTATACACATTCACTCAGGACTTCACCCACTCCTTACACCCATATACATAATACAAATAAAGACAAATTTTAAAAATAGGAGTAATCATTTACCTCATAAAATCGGCTCAAATATATTAAAATGGCTAATATATAAAGATTCTCAACAGCAACAAAACCCAGTTGACACAAGCTAAAGAACAAAATGAAATCAGCCAGGCATGGGGCTCGTGGCTGTAATTCCCATCCACGCAGCAAAGCAGGACAATGGTTGTAAGTTCCATTCTAGCCCAGGCTACAGAGTGATAATACACTTACTCAAAAACCAAAACCAGCCAGGCAGTGGTGGTGCACACCGTTAATCCCAGCACTTAGGGAGGCAGAGTCAGGTGGATCTCTGTGAGTTCGAGGCCAGCCTGGTCTACAGAGCGAGAGCCAGGACAGGCACCAAAACTACACAGAGAAACAAAACCAAAAACCAATAAAACAAAAAAAAAAAAGTTGGTAGGACATTGTTAAGCACTTCATGACTTTGCATTCATTAAGTGGCCTCATTTGTGTACTGGAAATCTATTTCAACTGGAAGAGTTCTTGTCTAGTATGAATGAAACTCTGGGTTGGATCCCTAGCAGGACATAAAATCTGTCCAGGTAGCTCCTGCTGGAAATCTCGGTACTCAAGAGATGGAGGAAGGAAGATCCGAAGTTCAAGATTATTCTTGGTGGCAAAACAAGTCGGAGCCCAGCCTGAGACACAGAATATCATGCCTTAATGTGGGGGTCCCTTTGTTAAGAGTTGATAAAGATTCCTAAGCAAAGACTGGACAGATCATTCAGTGGTAGATTTTAACTCCCCCTTTTGGGTAGCTCACAATGGCTTGTAACTCTAGCCCTAGGGGATGTGACCCCTTTTTCTGGCCTCTTTGGAAACACACACACAAGAGACATACACTGAGTGACTCACAAACAACCCACCCCCCCAAACAAACAACCAAAGATTCCTAGGCAGGGTGACTATCCCAGGTGTGTTCCCTCACCTTGGGTGCCTTCCACTCATGCAGCATGTGAAATCCTTCCTCCTTTCTGTCTCCTGAACACTATTTTTCAGAATTCTCTGTGACTGATTTAACCTTCCACCCTACCTCAAATGGACGGAGCGTCTACTATTTCATTGCTATAATTCCAAAGGGAAGAAGATAGCCCTGTCCAGAGAGCAAGGAGTCTGTGTGAGCAAGAAGACAGCTCACAGTGATAAAACCTCAGTGTGACAGCTTGTCTTCATGTCTGCTCATGCCTGCGAACCAGGAAGCATTCAAGTCATGTGCTCCGCTCAAGGAGAAATGCCCCATAAACAGGTGTCAGAGGAAGGTACTCGACCAAAGCCAGACAACCTCTGCCACGAGGAGGTGCCAGGAAACTCGGGAGTTGCTATTTCACCCATCAGCAAGATAATTACTGAGTCTGAGTGCTAAATAATCACTGAAATAGTAACATTTTGCTTTGTCTCATGAAAGTTGTATTCAGATATAAATACAAACATGCATAACCCCGAGAACACAGTCACTAAAGGGCAGCTGGGGGAGATTCAGCAACCCCAGGTCTGGGCATATAGCCAAGTTGAAATCAGTGTATCAAAGAGACGTTTGTACTCGCATTTTCTTTGAAGTATTCTCAATAGCCAAGAACTGGAAACAACCAAAGTGTCTGTAACAGCACAGGCATGAATTTTCTGGATAGGACTCCACTAAGACAGGAAATAATCTGAAGAACTGACTAAAGGGATTACAGGAATTTAAGAGACTTCTCCACAGCAAAGGAAACAGCTAACAGAGTGAGTACACAGCCTATATTATAGGCTCTACGGGGTGGGAAATATCTTTGCCAACTATACATCAGACAGGGAATTAATATTCAAGATATATAAAGAAGTGTAAAAGTTAAATACTAAGAAACCAGATTATATAATGAATGATTGGGCTAATTAAGTAAACAGACAGTGTTCTAAAGAAGAAATACAAATAGCCAATGGATACTTGAAAGTGTTCAAACATCCCAAGGCATCAAGGAAATGCGAATTAAAACTTCTTTGAGATTCTGTTTCAGCTAGGCTTTGTGGCTCATGCTTCTAATCCCAGCACTCAGGAGGCAGAGGCAGATAGGCCTCTGGGAGTTCAAGGCTAGCCTGCTCTACATAGTGAGCTCCATGACAGCCAGAAATACAGAATGAGACTCTGTCTCAAAGATTTTGTTTCACCCCACTCAGAATGGACAGTATCAAGAAAACAATAGCAAATGTTGGAG
Source organism: Peromyscus leucopus (assembly GCF_004664715.2). Taxonomy (NCBI): domain Eukaryota; kingdom Metazoa; phylum Chordata; class Mammalia; order Rodentia; family Cricetidae; genus Peromyscus; species Peromyscus leucopus. The sequence continues at coordinate 103,025,918 of NC_051066.1, read as the reverse complement.
TTGGGGGAAGGTGAATCGTTATTCATTATTAGTAGGAATGTAAATTTGTATATCCACCATTGAAGTCAGGGGTGATGTTACTTGAAAAACTGAAAGTGGGTCTATTATATTATCTACATATACCATACTGGGGCATATGCCCAAGGGAGTCTAAGTCAACATACCACTAACCACACAGCCAGAAATGGAGCCAGCCTAGGTATTCATCAAAGATGAACAGAATAAGAATATGTGATACATATACACAATGGAATTCTATGCATTATAAAATCATCCATTTGCAGGCAAATGGATGCAACTGGAAATCATTATATTAAGTGAAGTAAGCCAGATGCAGAAAGACAAATACTGCCTGCATATATGAAACCTGGATTTAAATTATGTATTATGCATATACATAAACAAAGAGAAACAATGTGTATATAACAGATCAGTGGATAATACAATACACACACAACAAAAATTGATTCAGCCTTTACAAAGAGGAATTCTGTCATTTCCTCATAGATGAACATAGAAGACATTACAGGCGTCTCCTGCTACAGGCTTTTTTGTTTTTGTTTTTGTTTTGAGACAGGGTTTCTTTGTGTAGCCCTGGCTGTCCTGGAATTTGCTCTGTAGATCAGGCTGGTCTGGAACTCACAGAGATCCTCCTGCCTCTGCCTCCCAAATTCTGGGATTAAAGGTGTGTGCCACCACTGCCTGGCAATTTTTTTATGGTTATTATTGTTGTATATATTTTACACCTGTCTTCTCCCAATCTAGAGTAGTCTTCATTCCTTTAAGAATGTCTTCCAGGGGCTGGGGAGATGGCTCAGTGGTTAACAGCACTGGCTGCTCTTACAGAGGATCTGGGTTCAATTCCCAGCACCCACATGGAAGCTCATAATCACCTATAACTCCAGTTCTGGGGGTCCAATGCCCTCTTCTGATTGCTGTGGGTACCTTTGCACACATGGTATACATACGCTCGTATAGATGCACACACACACACACACACACACACACACACACACACAAATATATATAAAATATATTTTGGAAAAAGAATATCTTCCAAAGAACACAAGTTTTTATTTTGGTGAAGTCAATTTATTGGTTTTATTGTTATATAGTTTTCCCGTTTACTGTTCTAGTTTAAAAGTCTTTATCTAACAAAAAGCTATTAAGACTCTTCACAGCTCGGCACTGGTAGTGCACGCCTTTAATCCCAGCACTCAGGAGGCAGAGGCAGGGGTATCTCTGTGAGTTCGAGGCCAGCCTGATCTATAGAGGGAGTTCCAGGACAGGTAGGGCTGTTACACAGTAAAACCCTGTCTAGAAATAACAAAGCAAAACAGACTCTTCACTGTAGGCGGAAGTTTCTGTCTCAAGCTGCTCCCAAGTAGCCACACAGAGACTTAATATTAGTTATAAATGCTCATCCTATGGCTTAGGCTTGTTACTAACCAGCTTTTACAACCTAAATTAACCCTAAGTGCTACCACATGGCTCATTGCTTGTTACCTCGTTTTGTACACATCCTGCTTCCTCTGATTCTGGCTGATGACTCCTCTCACTCTGCCCTTCCTCTTAACAGCATTCTCTGTTTGGTTCTCCCCCTAACCTTATCCTGTCCAGCTATTGGCCAGTCAGCTTCTTTATTAAACCAATCACAGCAACATATATTCACACAGTGTAAAGGAATATTTCACACTTCACATATGTTTCCCTGAGACAATTTTGAAGGTCAGTTCTTACATTTAGGACTAAAATCTATTTTGAGCTAAATTTAGAAAATGGCATGAGGTCCCTGGCATGTTAAAGGCCACCCTCTGATTTCCTGATTCACTAGGTCTGGGTGGGATTCACGGGGGATTTCCTACACTTCCCAGGTAATGCTGAACCTGCAGAATCAGGGGCCTGGTCCAGGGCTGCATGTTAAAAACACTAAACAAGGAAAGGTTTTCAAGCTTGGCCGTTTATTAGACCTGGGAATGTTTTAAAAATCTGGATATATTGGTCACATCCAGATTAGCAGTATCCAGGATCTCAGTGGAGAGTGGAAGACTAGCTCAAACATCAGTGTCCTCAAAGGTTTCTAAAAGTGGCTGAGATTGAGGACCACTGCTCTGCAATCGTCCCCACCAAGTGTCATCAGTATCCCCATGTGTCCTGCTGGCTGTCAAGGTAGTGCGAGGGTCAGGACAATGGGTTTCAGCTTCTCTTTTGACATAAATCTGGCAATTTCTTCCTTTGTAAAAATAAAACCCATGTTTCCTACCATTTCCTAGAACATAGGAAGGTTCTAACAGCAAATAATATCTTTACCATTGAGAGGATTTCTATGCACCAAACATATTTATAAACCAAGTTGATCTTCAATCTAATGACACTCCTTTTCTTTCTTTTTTTCTTTCTTTCTTTCTTTCTTTCTTTCTTTCTTTCTTTCTTTCTTCTTTCTTTCTTTCTTTCTTTCTTTCTTTCTTTCTTTCTTTCTTTCTTTCTTTCTTTCTTTCTTTTCAGAGCTGAGGACCGAACCCAGGGCCTTGCGCTTGCTAGGCAAGCGCTCTACCACTGAGCTAAATCTCCAGCCCTGACACTTATTTTCTATAGTTGGGTATTTACACATAGTTTTTGTAGAGAAGAAAAACATTTACCCAAACCACCCAGTACCCTTCCCCCTCTCTAACATATACAGGCAAAAGTACGTGCCACACAGGTGTACTTCAAAGAAACATTCAGTTTTTCCAGAAATTGGGGCATTAAACAAGAGTCCTTTACTCTTGTGTTCACATTTCTTTTTTCTTTCTCTTCGCAGGGACTGTGAATGAAGAGGAAGCATCTTGGCAAAAGGATTAGAAAGAAACGTGCTGACAGGTGAGACCACACTCTTCTACTTTTCTTCCGGATCTTCCTCCTCTTTCAGAGAAACATTCTTCACATAAGAATCATGACATTTTTACGACTGCGTGAAGAAGGCAGAGCAGGCATGACCAGCAACAGTTTTTAAACTCAAAAACCTACATAAGGCTGGCTGGATAGCTCAGTGGATAAGGGTGCTTGCTGTATAAGCCTGCTGTTGTGAGGTCCATCCCCAGGATCCACGTAGAGGCAGACAGAAAGATCTGCCTCCGTGTGTCTTCTGACTATGCACGGATATCATCCAGATACACAATAATAATAAGAAGGAATTTTTTAATTTAAAAAAACAATTGCGGGCCAGCGGTGGTGGCGCACGCCTTTAATCCCAGCACTTGGGAGGCAGAGGCAGGCGGATCTCTGTGAGTTCGAGGCCAGCCTGGGCTACCAAGTGAGTTCCAGGAAAGGCGCAAAGCTACACAGAGAAACCCTGTCTCGAAAAAAAAAAAAAAAAAAAAAAAAAAAAAAAAAAAAAACAAAAAAAAAAAAACAAAACAAAACAAAAAACAATTGCACAGGGAAATTGAGAATGCACAAGGAACTAGGCTATACCACAGGCAAGCACAAATTTTCCGACCAGGGGGATAATAATGTCGGCCAAAAAACCAGAGCTCTTCAGACAGCTCTGGTAATCACTTCTGAGACTCACTAGGCAAAGGAGCTACAAGAATAAATACTACAGATATTCGGAGATGAAGCCATCTGGCCCATCGTAGCCATTTTACTAGGGGAACCCTGGTTTCCCTCGGCAGGAGGAAAGTATGTGCTCAGTCAGGATATCACTTCACTGTGCCCCTACCATCCCCACCCACCTATATACATTCACAATTGCGTGTCTCCAGCGTTTCACATGCATGTCCCCTCTCCCTCTCCTGCATCATCTATCCATCGCAGTCAAGGGCCCAGGGGAGGATCCTGGGAAATCAGTCCTCTCCTTCTGCCTCAGTCCTCTCCTCCCGCCTCCTTCTCAGCTAAGCAAATCTGGTACAACTCTTTCGGGCCCATCTCTCTCCTCCCATTTCTTCCCGCAGGCACACTGTCTCAGAGCAGACACCCCCACTGCTCTGCCTGGGTCTGTCCCCTGGCTTCCACTTGGGCCCAGCTTCAATCTATTTGTGACCCCACCCGTCCTAGAGAGCTCCCCCAACAGAAACTGTGTGTCACTGCGTGGTTCTATTTACTCTTCACGAATCCCACCACCCAGAGGACAGTCTCAAATTCCAAGCTATCCAACTCATTATGTTTCACACTCTGCCTCTTCTCACATTTCCCTTTCCACCACTCCTAACTTCAGAGTTCTGTAGTTCTGTAGTTTCGCCAGTGGCTCCCTTGCCTTCGAGACTAATGCTTCCTTCGTGGAAGTGGTTTTCCTCTTCCTTTGCCTCGCTGAAAGTAACTTATATAGAAATTAATAGTCGGCTACAGTCGGCCGAGGCTGGTGTTTTTCTCGGGCGCCTATTTTTACCTCCTTGATCCGTGTATAGCACGGTTTTAAAAGTCCCTGTTTACCTTGACAGCGTTTGCTCACGATGTGTCCCTTGCAATGTACCTCCCCTAGGGTAGCAGGAACACTGTCCTATTCAGTGTTTGGTATTAAACAGTCGTCCAACAAATACTTGACGGCCTAGTATACGCTGAATATTTTATGTGTATGGACAAAGTGGTCAACAAAGCAAAGCAGGACGCTTCCCTGCCATTAACTGGAAAGCAGCATGTGAAATACATAGATAAATGAGTATAAAAAAAGAGTCAGGTATGGTGGCTTATGTCTTTAATCTCAGCGCCTGAGAGGCAGAAGCAGGCAGATCTCTGGTTCTAGGCGTCTATATGTGAGTTCCAGGGCAGTAGCCAAGGATGTGTAGATATGCCCTGTCTCAGTAAAGCAAAACAAAAACAAAAACAAAAGCTATGAAGAGAATAGCCGGGGCGGCGGTGGTGCACTCCTTTAATCCCAGCACTCAGGAGGCAGAGGCAGGTGGATCTGTGTGTTCGAGGCCAGCCTGTTAAACAGAGAAACCCTGTCTCAAAAAAGAAGAGAGAGAGAGAGAGAGAGAGAGAGAGAGAGAGAGAGAGAGAGAGAGAGAGAGAGAGAGAAAATAAATCACAGTATGAAAGTGAATAGAGGGCTACTCCCGAGGGAAGTGACATGTAAGCCGCTAAGGTCGGTGGGTCTCCACGCATAGGAAAATAGAGAAGCTAAGGACAGAGACGACGGGGGTGAGATGACGTAAACTTTGCAGCAGAGAAGTTTTGGTTTGTGCTTCAAGCGTGGAGAGGGGCCCTGTCTGGTTTGCATCTTTACGAAGGTCGCTCGAGTCGGCGACGTGGCCGAGGCCGGAAGGGAAACTGAAACCCGAAGCTTCAGTGGCTCGCAATGGGCGGCGGCCGCAGTCAGAGGGAACCGAACGGGAACCGGGGATTTACGCAGTTAAAAAGGCTGTTCCAGGCTCAGAGCCCGGAGCGGCCCGTCCGCCCAGTGTCCCAGCCCAGCGCTCGGCGGGAGGGGCCGGAAGAGGAAGTCGGGGCTGCATCTCGGAGGTCCGGGTACCGCCTGCGCTGCCCGCGCCCCGCTGCCCGCCCGCGGGATGGGGCTGCTGCACTCGCTGCACGCTCCCGCGGCCGTCCTGCTCTGGAGCTGTCTGCTGGGACTGGTGAGAGCCGCACTCCCCTCCCCTCCGCTCCGCTCTCCCCTCCCCTTTCTCTCGCTCCCTTTCCCCTCCCTCCTCCCCTTCCCCTCCCCCGTCTCCTGCCCTCCATCCAACCCCCACCCCTCCACCCCCGCTCCGGCCCTCCTACTGTGCACACCCGCGGGTCCCAGCATTCCTCACCCCGCTGTGCCCAGAAATCCTGCGAAATGCCTACCCCGGAAGAAACCCGCGGGCTGGAGGGGCTTCTTTCACCTTGGTCCTGAAGCTCGCTCTCTTAATTTTTCAGCGTGCCGGCACGTTTTCTTTTTAATTGAAAAAATTCACTTCTGTTTTGTTGAGTAGCCCTTCTTACTGCTGCTTTTTACCCGGGGGGGGGGGGGGGAAGCAAAACCGGGGTGGGACGGGACGGCAGGGACGGACTGGGTTCCAGGTGTTAGCGTTCTGGAGTGCTCTTTAGTTTTAACTGCGCTCACATACGTATTTCTCTCTATAACCTTATGAATATCTGTACGCTTTCCTTCCATTCCAGTACAGTTCTGTCTCTGTAAGGTGCGTGTGATTATACTGTGGGGATTTATTTTGTGCTTTTGTTTTCTTATGGGGATACTTTAAAATCCCTTTAAAAAGAAAGTATGAAAGTGGCCTTGGAGGTTTTTAGTTTGAAATCTAAAGGAGTCGAAGTCTAGTTAAGAAAAAATAAAAGATAGGTGCACACATACCCATATTTGCAAAAATGTTTTAAAGTTCAGCATCAAGTAATTTGAGTTCTAATTGGTGACCAAGAATCTAGCTTTCAGTAGTTTAGATTTTGTTTCTGTTCACTTTCTTTTCTGGAGTTTCGGGTTGGAAACATTTATCAGTGTTGTTTGCACAAGGTTGTGTAAACAGTGTATGTAGTCATTTTCTGGAAAAACTAACTTCTCTGGAGAAGACTGTTTTATTATTACTCTTGCTTTAAAGGGTCAGCGAGAAAGTCTAAACTCAAAACTGTTTTTTTAAAAAAAAAAGTAGCCTTTGGTGTTCTCGATCATACTGGAGAGAACAATACAATACAAGAAGTATTTTGAGGGGAGAATAGCAACACAGTAGCATTACTTTATGTCTTTAAGGTGTGTACTGAGTAATCAGACCAGTGACTTTTAAGTCCCAAAGAACAACTCAGAGGGTATGTAAATGTCCTGAATCTATAATTTATATGTTAAACTTAGCACTCATTTCATTGAACCTCTCAAGATGATTAAGAAAAAATGTTTACATACTTATATCATAGTAATCCTTTCTCAAGATAAATCAATATTTAGCACAGTAATACATCAACTCTTGGTAAACTACATTGTCAGGCAGTGGTGGCACATGCCTCTCCCAACACTCTGATGGCAGAGACAGGCAGATCTCTGTGAGTTTGAGGCCAGCCTGGTCTGCAGAGTGAGTTCTAGGACAGTCAAGGCTACACAGAAACCTTGTCTTGAAAACACAAAACCAACAAAAAGAAGTGATAACCCACACTGTGGTTGTTAGTAGAGAACTTGGAAGATCTAACAGTGTAGATGCATAGGGTAATGGGTTACATATTTAGCAAACCATCTTTAAGTACTGCCCTGGTATAAGTACTTGCCCCACCCAACCCCTGCCTTTTTTTCTGAAACAGGGTCTTGTGTAGCCTAGGCTGACCTTGAGCTACCCAAGAATGACCCTGAACTTCTGATTGTCCTGAGTGCAGGGATTACAGGCGTGGACCACCAGGCTCAAACCCAAGGCTTCATGAATGGTAGACGAGCGCCCTACCAACTGAGCTTCATTCCTAGCCTTCTGAGGAATAAGGGTATTTTTTTTTAATGGTTGGGGGTGGGTGGGTGATATGTTTCTGTGGTTGCAACTTTAAACATATCCCTTTTCTGGACAAACTGCAAGGTTTCCAACTACTTTTGTAGTAGTTTTGCTCCTGATACTCATTGTAAGGCTCAACTAAAAGCATCCAGGAATACCTGTGTGATAAAGTTTGAATGTCCTGCTACGTGGACATTGCCTCTTTCAGGTTAGTCCTTTAAACTCAGCTTCCCACAGAGTCAGAGGTTGGACAAAATGAAGACAAATTCTGTGCTAGAATGTACCATGTGTTGCTTTTAGCCTGATTCCAAACAGAGTCATCATTCCATCTGTAAGTTCATGAGCCTGCCTTTCTACTGTCTACATTGCTGTCAGCATTCTGCTCTCCTGTTCTTTCTGCAGAGTGGCCCTGTTAAGCTCTTTTTACAGCATTGTAGATGTTCTCTAGCCTGCTCCTCCAAACTTCCAGACTTCTCCTGCAAACTAATGTCAGTGGCTTATGAGCCGTAGCATCAGCTATAGTCATAAGCAATGATCTTCCTTCATGGTACCAGTTTTCTGTGTTCATTAGCTTCCTGTCACTATGACAGAATGCCTGAGAAGTCACCTTAAAAAGAAGAATGAAGCCCGGTGGTGGTGATGCACGCCTTTGGTGCCAGCATTTGAGAGGCAGAGGCGGGTGGAACTCTGTGAGTTCGAGGTCAGAGAGTTCTAGCTAGGGTTACACAGAGAAAGAAACCCTGTCTCAAAAACCAACTGAACATATGCTTTAGCTACCAAGGCTACTACGTTTTGTTTATTTTGTGTATGCTTGTGTGTATCTGTGCACACGTGCCCATGGTGGAAGTCAAGAGTTCACCTTGCAGGGCTTTGTTTTCCATCATGGTTTCCATGTGGGGCCCAGGTGTGGAGCGCAGGTCATTAGGCTTGGTTGCTTGTGTTTTCACCTGCTGGCCCATCTCCCTGCACCTCTCTTCCTTGTGGATTTAGAGATAAATGTGTTCACAGAGAAGACGGGAAGAACCCATATTGAAGGAGGTGGGTGTTGGGAGCAATATTCTAAACATTTGAGGATGTCTCTGCATGCCTCCTGCCCCCCCCCACCTTTTCTTATTATTCTTTTCCATCACTCTGTCCCTTTTCTCTGTCTTTCTAGGCAATGAGAAATAAGACAAAAGGAAAGTATTCTAGCTCTTTTTAAAGTTATTTTTTATTGTCTTATTTCTTTATGGGGGGGGCATGTATGCCAGGGCATATGTTTCATGCTCAAGGACAACTCATGGGAGTCATTTCTCTCCCTCCTCCATGTGGGTCCTGGGATCAGACTCAGATTGTCATTTTTGGTGACAATTGTGGGTACGAGCTGAGCTATCTGGCCAGTCCTTCTAGCTCTCATTTATGTTTTTATTATTTATTTTTGATTGTTTGTTTTGAGACAAGGTCTCTGTATGTATCCCTGGCTGTCCTGGAACTCAGAGAAATCTTCCTGCCTCTACCTCTGATGCACCATCACTGCCTGGCTTTCATTCTTCTTTTTTATTTTTTGAGACAGAATTTCTTTGTGTAGCCTTGGTTTGTTGTTAGAATCTTAGATGTTTTTTTTTTTTAAATAAAAAAACCCAGAGCCAGATATCAGGGTGAAAGCTGAAAGACCAGAGATGCAGAACAGCCAGCCACTAGTTCTTACCTCTATGAAATCCTCAGGCTAAAGAGATTAAGTTCCTGTTTCCTCATACCTTATATACCTTTCTCTGCCCAGATATAACTTCCTGGGATTAAAGGCGTGTGTGCTTCCTGGTACTGGGATTAAACGTTTGTGCTGCCACTGCCTGGCTCTGTTTCCAGTGTGGCCTTGAACTCAAAGAAATCCAAATGGATCTCTGCTTCCAGAGTGATAGGATTAAGAGTGAGTGCTACTACCTTTAATCCCAGCACTCGGGAGGCAGAGGCAGGTGGATCTCTGTGAGTTCGAGTCCAGCCTGGGCTACAGAGTGAGTTCCAGGAAAGGTGTAACGCTACACAGAGAAACCCTGTCTCAAAAAAACAAAACAAAACAAAACAAAAAACCCTGTGTGCTACCACTGTCTGATCTCTGTGCCTAATCTAATGGCTGTCCTCTGATCCTCACACAAGCTTTATTAGGGTATACAATCTATCACCACATTGGCTGGTCTAGCTCTGTAGCCCAGGCTGGCCTCGAACTCACAGAGATCCACCTGCCTTTGCCTCTGGAGTGCTGGGATTAAACATGTGTGCCACCATCGCCCAGAAGGCAGTTTTTCTCTTAAACTCTGCATTGGTGTATTTGGATAGGCAGTTGAAAGCTCTTGAAGACTTGAGTGAAAAAGCTTTATAATTCAAGGTGATTATCTTATACAGATAATCCTTAAAAGTACTCCTGCATCTCCTTAACCCTAGGAAGAGGTAGTAGTAAAAACCTGATGGTGGGACAAACAGGATTTGAGCCCACCCTTCTGCATGGATGTGAACAATGAAGTCATAACTCATAAAGGAGCAGGAGGAAAGCGTCAAGCTGAGAGGGCAGAGTGGCATTATTACATCACAGCAAAGAACCCTCCCAGGGATGTGGCCCTTCAGACAAGGGTCATAGTTAATCTTGTAAGAAAGTGACCCATCTTCCTCACAGAATGAGCTCTAGACAAGTGTGAATAGTTTCATTATTCCTCAGCTATTTAAATAAGAGTAATAAATAAACTCATCAGAGGACTTGCCCTCTTTAGGAAATGTGATCAAACCTGCGTATAAATAGTTTTATGAAAATCCTTAATTGCCAGCAAGCCTAATTATGACCACCCTCATGAAAGCTGTTGTTTTTATCTTAGACAGCTGCTCAGGAAGCCATCCTGCACGCGTCTGCAAATGGCACATCTTCACTTTCCAAGGACTATTGCATGCATTATAACCCCAAATGGACAAGGCTTCCAGGTTCCCTAGAAAATGCAGTAAGTGAAAAACATGATAATTATTCATAATAATATTGAATCTGAGTAATAACTGTATTTTAGGGTTATGGTATTTGGTGATTAAAAAAATACTTCATTGACTTTAGTCAAGTGTTTTCCTCCCCATAAAAGAAATGATTTAGGGAAATTTTTGTTTTTTCCTGACAGGGTCTCACTAAATAGACTTGACTAGCCTGGAACTCAACTATTGTCAACCAGGCTGGCCTCAAAGTCTTGGAGAACTGCTTGTCTCCGCTTCTAGATTGCTACCATTAAAGGCATGGGCCACTGTGCTGGGAATGATCAAAGAAAAATTTTATTTATTTTTACTTTATGTATATAGGTGTTTCGCCTGCATGTATGTCTTCATATCACATGCATGCCTGGTGCCTGCAGAGGTCACAAGATGTCAGATCCCTGGAGTTACAGACCGTTGTGAGCTGACATGTGGGAGCTGGGAATTGGACATGGGCCCTCTGGAAAAGCAACCAATATTCTGAGTTGCTGAACCATCTCTCTGGCCTCAGATTTAGGGAATTTTGAAATTCATACCTCTGACCCTTGCTATTTGTCATAAAGTTGGGTTTGTTGGTTAACTCAGGCCTAACAAGTGAGTGACATCCCAGCCCCTGAAGAACACTGGACTAAGTCCGTGTTGGTGTTTCATCGCTGAATGCTGTTCGGTGAGGTAAGGTATCTGTCTTATGAAAAACCTTTCTTCTTGGCAGACTTCTCTTAGCCTGATGAATCTGACTGGAACGCCACTGTGCCACCCTTCTGATATTCCTCCTGATGGCATAAAGAACAGAGCAGTGGTGGTACAATGGGGAGCCTGCCATTTGCTTGAAAAGGCCAGGATTGCACAGCAAGGCGGAGCTGAAGCCCTGCTGATTGCCAACAGCAGTGTCCTAGTAAGTTCTGTTGAGTAAGTTCTCAAGTCTCCCAGGAACTGGGTTAACTCTGTGTGTGTGTATTCTAGAAGCCGGGTTTTTAATAATCTTGTGGATTATTTTTATCAATAAGCATTCTAGATTTATTAATAAAACACTCTAGTCAGAAAGATTTGTCGTTTTTGCTGTATTTCTAGAGTTGAGATGACTTGGAGTCGTAGAGTTGAGACACATATATAGGTATGCTGTGTGTTTATACAGTGTCTGTCCCATATGATGTCATGGGAGTATATGTCTGTCTAAGTTCATGTTAAAAGGATTTTGTTTTGAGAACACATATATTATTAAGAATGAATAATGAAGCTTTGTTTTTATGATTTGATATAATATTTGCACTTCGTATAGTAGTATGTGTGATTTTTATTCTGTAAATGTATTAGTAGTTAATCAAGTTTCATATTTTTTTCTTATAGCTTCCTTCCTCAAGGAACGGATCTGAATTTCAAAATATGACTATACTAATTGCAGTTATAAGCCAAAAAGACTTTAGAGATATGAAACAGGTAAGTTAGTAATTGCACATTAGATGTTTATAAATGAAACAGTTGTTTCCGTTCAATCCTTAATTTTGATTATCCCTCATCCTCCACTTGCTAACAAGAAGCTTGCAGGGCTGAGTAAAGCCTCCAGTTGTCCGGTCTTCTCCGCTGTCTGATGAAATGTAGATGTTGCTGCTGTTCGCTAGGAGACTCATCCCTGTGTTTGTCACTTTGCCCTTCAGACTCTTGGAGATAACATTACCGTGCAAATGTATTCTCCATCCTGGCCTAACTTTGACTATACTATGGTGGTTATTTTTGTAATTGCTGTGTTCACTGTGGCATTAGGAGGATACTGGAGTGGACTCATTGAATTGTAAGTTTAATTAAACTTTTTATGGCTTCCTGATAAATGGTTTTATATAATGTTTCATGATAATCTTAATAACAAGACTACTTACATTTTTCACCTGAGTATATAGTGCCATGAAGGCCATTAAGACCAGATTGTAGGATTGTCTTTTTTTTTTAAATAGGAAAGTTGTAGACACCTGAGTTGTTTGTTCATAGGGAGACACTTACCTCACACCACATACTCTGTGGAGGCTGGTGAGATACTCAGGGGATAAGTGGTCACTGCACAAGTGTGAAGACCTGAGTTCAAAGCCCTAGAATTCATACAGAGCTGGACACAGTCGTGTGTGTCTGTAATCCAAGTGCTCCTGCAGCAAGATGGGGATCTGTGGCAGCTCGAAGGCCGATTAGACCTGTCTCACACAGGGAAGACGATGGTCAAGGACTCACACCCGAGGTCGTCTGACATCCACATATCTATTGTGGCAGGTGTGGATTCGTACAAGCACACACAGCGGCAGTTTCACAGTGTGAGCAGGGAACATGGCTTAGTGGTATAGCTTTGGCCTGGTGTGTTGAACACCTTTGGCCTGATTATGTGAACCACTGCACTCCCGAAAGAATACAATTAATGGTAATATGTAATGTATACATCGGGCAGTTCGTTCCCTTTTAAGAAATGGTTTTATGAAAGCCATGTATGGTGGTTCATGCCTGTAATAATCACAGCACTTGAGAGGTGGAGGTCATCCTTGGCTACATACTGAGTTCTACACCAGCTTGGGCTACATATGACCCTGTCCCAGTGCACTGCCCGCCCCCCACCCCACCCCATAAAATGAAGTGCTTTCTATCAGGTATGATGGTGCACACCTGTAGTCAGGAGGATCATGACTTTGACAGTGCCCTCCCTGGGTTACATATTAAGTTTAGGGCCAGCTTGTGCTACATAGCAAGACTGTGTTTCAGAAGGGGGACTGCTCATACTCTTTAAGACGTGGAATATGAATTTGTGAATCATTATGGCTTGCGTGTCTACTACTGTAAATATTTTTTATTTATTTTTCAGTGACAGATACTAAAGGCTGGCGCCTTTTCCCACTTAGGTACCACATTACTAAAACTTCTGTTAATGCCCTGACATCCTGATCTGGAGTTCTAGGGCAGGTGTTGGTGTCTCTGCGCCAGCTCTGCCCTGTCTCCAGGCCACTTGTCTAGAGTGGCAGATGCCACACACTTGTGACCATGACAGTCATCTGTAATTTCCCAGTGGGAAAGTAGTGTGTTGGTTAACAGTTGCAAATGTGAAAATGTTTAGACGTAAAATGTTATTCAGTCTGAAATCTGCAGTGAGCCCAGACTTAATGATCAGGGCCCGAAGATGCCCAACAGGAAGTTGAACTGGGCAGAGGGGAGGGAACTAGGGTCGGGAACCCGGGGGTCGGTTCTGTGTCACCAGGAAGAGACTGTTGGGACAGCAGAGACAGTGAGTGGTCTCCTTACCAAAGCCACCAGCTGCTCTTTTCTCCTGACACCATCTCTGCCCTGTGTTAGTGAGGTGATATTTGGGAGAATTCACGGAATGTAACATGACAGGACTGTGTCTGGTAATTTAAAAATCCTTCCAAATGCATCCAGGAGCACAGAATAGACATATAGTAAATATGAGTCTGCTCATAGGAGAATTTAAAGTTTATACTTGAGAAGAACTAGTTTTAGACTTTATGTAGGTTGATAATGTTGTTTATAAGTTTGTATCTTAAAATGTATTATGTCGACATAAATAGTTCTCCAAACTTGGTTGTATGAGCACCCGCAAACATTAATTTGTTAATATAATAAATGTCAACTGTTCTAACAGTTTTGTTTTCATTTAAAAAAATCGTATTTCAAAGTTGTGTAATGACAGATTATCTCTGGAGAGTAGAGATATAGGATGTTTTAGTTTCTAGATTAAATATTTCTTTTTGGTACTTTTTAAAGTACATTATCTTTGAGATTAAACTTAAATTGGTGTTCGAGAGGGATTTTTAAGAAATAACTGCGCTTGGTAAAGGCTTGCTGATGTGTGTGTGCATTTGTGCAGGGAAAACATGAAGACAGCAGCCGATGCAGACGATAGAGAGATGAGGAAAAAGAAGGAGGAGTATTTCACCTTCAGCCCTCTGACCGTGCTTGTGTTTGTGGTCATCTGCTGTGTAATGATCGTCCTACTCTATTTCTTCTACAAGTGGCTCGGTAAGACACCGGGTTTTCCTGGCAGCGGGATCAGGACCTATCCCTGAGCTCGAGCTGGCTTTTAGGAGCCCATTCCCTACAGAGAGACACCTTGCTCAGCCTTGATGCAGGGGGAGGGGCTTGGTCCTGCCTCAGCTGAATATATAGGCTTTGCTGACTCCCCATAGGAGGCCTTACCCTTTTGGAGGACAGGACGGGGAGTGGGTGGGAGGGGAGCAGGAGGAGGGCTGAGAGGGGGATCTGTGGTTGGTACATAAAATGAATAAGAACATTTCTAGGGCTGGAGAGATGGCTCAGCCATTAAAGACGAGGCTTACAACCAAAAATATAAAAAACTGAGTTTTATGTGTGTTGCATTGAGCATATATCCCCCCCCACTCGATTTACATTGCTAGATTTGTCTTTCCCTTTAAAACATTCATCTGAAAATTATGTTAAATAAAAAAATCTCACGCGAAAAACAAGTAAATAATTTGCTTAATGTACAAAAAAATGTCAGGCTTCAATTACTGAGATATTTTAAAATTCAAACAAAAAATAACTACACACACACACACACACACACACACACACACACATACACACACTTACTTATATATCCTCAGAGGCTGAGGTAGGATGAGTGATGTGGGTGTGAGGCCAGTCTGGGATACATAGTAATTTCTAGGCCAACCTAGGCCATAGAATTGTGTGTAAGACCTTATCTCAAAATACTAAATTATTGGGGCTAGAGAGATGGTTCAGCTGTTCAGAGCACATATTACTGCTCTTGTGAAGATCCGAGTTTGGTTCTTAGCACCACGTCAGGCAGCTCACAGGCAGCTGTCACGGTAGATCTCCAGGGAGATCTGGTACCCCTGGGCTCCTTGTAGCACTTGTACATACGTGTGCATACCCATATGCAGGGACACATATATACACATAATTAAAATAAAAATAATTTTAAAAGAGGACATCTCTCCTACCCTAAAGTATATTTTCATTTCCAATGAGAAATTTTCTTGAATTTATTACATTTACCTTGTTTACAAGTGAAACTTTCGATGTGAGAAGAAAATCATTCAACCTCCTAGTTACCCCAGCACATGGTACTAAATTAAGATTGGCCAATGTCTTGTGTAGTATTCCGAGATTTTTGTTTACCCAAAATGAGTCTTCATGGCTAAGATGGCAGCTATTTCCTAGTATGTTATAATAATGGACAGGATTGTACTGAATTGCCAAGGCTTCCCTCGCCATTCTATAATTAAGATATACTTAGGAAAATAACTGGTGTTCATCTTGAGTGTGCTTTCCCATAAACTTCTTACATTTAAAACAAAACTAACTGGAACTGTGTTACGATAATAAAGTTCCTCTTCATGTGGGATCATTTTCTAAGTAGTAGTACACTATGGGATGAGGCACTAAAGCTCCGTAATGGCCTCAGGAAACATGCTCCCTGCCAGACTGTGAAGACCTGGGCTGGGCAACTTGGCAGAAGCTATACCAAAATCCAGTTGACAGTCCATGAAGCGTCTGTCTTACTGTTCCTCTTACCACACATAACCTATGATTGCAAGTGGCGCCTGCACTGCGTATGCACTTTATATACATCCGCTTACCTTGTCCTTACAACAGACCGGTGTGCTTCTCATGAACCTGATGTGGTAGATATGAGCACCAGGGCACTTAGAGCGGCTCATCCAGCTTCACTCAGAACCTGGACACCCCAAATTTACTGTACTTAGACCAGTCTCTGTTTCTCACCTCCACCACTGAGCTACAGTCTTCTCAAATGAAATAGACCTTGAAAATTGAGGTGCAGCTTGTTTTTCTATCACAATATTTTCTAGAAAATTCAGAAGAGAAACATTGTAAGGTATAATAACCCCACCTCCTTTATAATAACAGAGGTAAAATACCTTTAAATAATTTTCAAGTAAATCTGGGTAATATAGAAAGCTTGTCAAATTTTACTACCCTGGTATCCTATTGCAACAAAGAAATTTCTTTGAATGGATTTGAGCGTGTGTGTGTGTGTGTGTGTGTGTGTGTGTGTGTGTGTGTGTGTGTGTGTGTGTGTGTGTTTCCCTTGAGGCAGCATCTTGCTGTATAGTTCTGGCTAAACCAGTACTTTCTACACAGCCAGTCTTGAACTGGTGGCTACCATGCCTGGCTGGATTTGTTTTTGTTTTTTATTTTGGTTTGTTTTTTTGTTTTTGTTTTTTGAGACAGGATTTCTCAGTGTAGCTTTTGGAGCCTATCCTGGACCTCGCTCTGTAGACCAGGCTGGCCTTGAACTCAGAGAGATTCACCTGCCTTTATTAATAGTTTAATTCAAAGCCAGGCCCAGTGGCACATGCCTTTAATCCCAGCACTAGGGCGGCACAGGCAGGCGGATCTCTACAAATTTAAGCCTACATATGTATATATAGCAAGTTTCAGGCCAGGCAGGTCTACAGAGCAAGTTGCAAAAATTTTTGTTTCTTAATCCAGCTGGGGATATAACTCAGTTAGTAGAGTACTTGCCTAGTGTGTACTAAGTCCTGGGTTCAATCCCAGGTGTCAAATACTGGGTATGGTGGTGCACACCTGTAACCTCAGCACTTAAGAGGGGAGACAGGAGGATCAGAAGTTCAAGGTTTTCAAGGTCATAGCAAGTTCAAGGCCAGTTTGAGCTACCTGAGACATGTCTCAAAACAAAAACGGTCTGGAGGAATAGCTCAGTTGGTAAAATGCTTACTATGCAAACAAGGCCAGAGTTTAATCATAGAACCCATGCAGAAAAATCCCCACGTGGTGCCATAGTCTCGTAATTCGAGCACTGGGTAGGTAGAAGCGGGTTGACCCCTGGAGCTTGCTGGCCAGTCAGGGCAGTCTGCTTGGCAAACTTCCAGGCCAGTGACTCACCCTGTTTCAAAAGTAAAGCAAACAGAAGAAAAACAAGACATCTGAGGAGTAAAACTGTGGTTGTTTCCTGGCATCTACACATATCCAAATACACATACCTATGTATGTATTCACCTACATACATACAAACACACATACACATATGCACAAAAGTTCATCAGTCCTTCTGTTCTGACGTTTAAATTAAGTATTTATAAATATCTGTAATTCACTTCACAGAAACCTGTAACAAACATGTCACTTTGAATCATTGAAAAATAGAAAATGTAGAACCAACTTCAGCCACCTAACACTTCTCCAGCAGTGTGTATTGGAACTAAAATCACATGTAACGTGCTTCACTTTAAACCTAAGCTATAAATACTTGCAGCTTAGCAACTACTACACATAACATTATAGTTACTATATTGAAAATATGATATAATAAAGGGAGCTAAAGAGTTAATAACTGTCTTGTTCTTATCTAGTGTACGTCATGATAGCAATTTTCTGCATAGCGTCGGCGATGAGTTTGTACAACTGTCTTGCTGCATTGATTCATAGGATGCCATGTGGACAGTGCACGTATGTATCTCTTGGAGAATGCTATAATTAGTATTTGAACTTTATACAAGAAAATTGAGTTTTGCTTTAAGTCTGTATATTCAATATACATTAGATTTATGGCTATCTAAATTTAAAGTTAGTAATGTATTTGGAATTTTTAGATTGAATTCCCAAGACACATTTCAATAGCCATATGTGGCTAGTGGCCATCAATGCTTGAAAACATAGAGAACATTTCCATTACCATAAAGGGTTTTGTTGAACTGGTATTATGCCTCATTGGTTTTATATAAAAACATGATTAATATTTCAATCATTTCTTGTTTGTCATGTTTCATATCAAATGAATATTATATTTTATCTACGGCACAAATTAACTATTTTGATTTATTTTTAGGATTTCCTGTTGTGGCAAAAACATTAAAGTGATCCTGGTCTTCCTCTCTGGACTGTGCATCTCAGTCTCTGTTGTGTGGGCTGTGTTTAGAAATGAGGATAGGTATGATGACTCTAGTTTATTTTGGATTTGAGGATTCACTGTTTTACATCTTTTCCTGACTCGTATTCATTATGATTATTGTGGAATTTTTTTGTTTTATTCCACAACGTATCTTAAAACAAGGTAATTTTGTTTTGTTTTGTTTGTTTCTCTGTGTAGCCCTGGCTGTCCTGAATCTCACTCTGTAGACCAGGCCAGCCTCAAACTCACAGAGATCCGCCTGCTCTGCCTCCCAAGTTCTGGGATTAAAGGTGTGCTCCACCACCGCCCTGCTGTTAATTTTTTTAAGGAATAATTTACTTAACAGGATCTCTGTATGTGCCCTTTACTAATTTGGAACTTGCCATGTAGACCCACTCTGGCCTTGAATTTGCAGTGACCCGGTTTCCTCTGTCTCCTGTGTGCAGAAGTTACAGGCATAAGCCACCAAACCTAGCAAATGAATAGATCTTAGGCTAATGATCTGCACTTGAACAGGAAAGGAAATTGGGTTATGCTTTAAACCCTTATACTTAAAATATGCTTAATTATGGTATGTTACTGGAATGCCTTATCACCTTAACAAATGGTCTCTGAATTGATAATGCAGTGATCTCCAGAATGTATTTTTAAGTGAAAAAGTTGTCATATTTTCAGTTCTGATACTGTGATAAAATACTCTGCCAAAAAGCAGCTTAGGGGTGAAAAGGTATTTTAGCTCACAATTGTGGATGATAGTCCATTCTTGCTGAGAAGTCGAGGTAGAAAAACTTGAAGCATCTGATCATATCACACCCACATCCAGGAGCAGAGAGAAGTGAGTGTGTGGGTGCTTGCTTGTCTCAGCCCTGTGTCTACATCTCTGCAGTCCAGAACCTAAACCCAGGGAAGGTGCCTCCCACATTCAGGTATTTCCACCTGAGTTAACCCAGTTAAGAAAATGCCTCACAGACATGCCCACAGGCCAACGCAGCTGTCTTCGTCAGGGTTTCTGTTGCTGTGAAGAGACACCATGACCACGGCAACTCTTGGAAAACGTTTAATTGTGGTGGATCACTTACAGTTCAGAGGTTTAGTTCATTATCATCATGGCGGGAAGCAAGGCAGCATGCAGGCAGACATGGTTCTGGAGCTGAGAGCCCTGACATCTTGATTCAAAGGCAACAGGAAGTGAACTAAGACACTGGGCAGTATCTTAAGCATATGAGACCTCAAAGTCCAACAGGACCACACCTACTCCAATAAAGCTATACCTCCTAGTAGTTCCACTCCCTTTGGGAGCCATTTTCTTTCAAAAGACCATAATAACCCAGACAATTTCTCTTTGAGATTCTCTTCCCAGATGATTCTGATGGTGTCAGATTGACGAAACAAACTACCATAAAAGTAAAATGTAAAAGAATAAATAGAATATTTTGCCTTTCATATTAGAAAGAAGGGGGTATGCAAGATATCTGTCCATTTACTGAGAGCAACAGATATGGGTGTCTCTCTTTAAAAAATGTATTACATGCATTTAGTGTGTGTATGAGCACGTCTCTCACATGTGTGTACATGCCACAGCATAAGTGTGGCAGTCAGAGGACGACTTGAGTCAGTTCCCTCCTTCCACCCCATGGGTCTCAGAAATCTCAGGTCATCAGGTTTGAGAACAGGTACCTTTACCTGCCCAACCATCTTGCCAGCGCAGTGTCTATCCATGGCAGGAAGGAAAACCTGAGGAAAGTATACATCATACATTTAATGACATTAATAAAACTATTGATGACCTAGGAATCTTTTTATAATTATCAAAGTTATTAATTTTTTCACTGTTTGCTAGTTATGCATGTCATCTTTTTTTTTTTTTCAAGACAGAGTTTCTCTAGGTAGCCTTGGCTGTCCTGGAACTCACTCTGTAGACCAGGCTGGCCTTGAACTCACTGAGATCCACCTGGCTCTGCCTCCCGAGTGCTGGGATTAAAGGTGTGCGCCACCACCGCCGGCTCCATATTAGTTTCTAATAAGTAAGTTGTGTGGCTTTAACTTCGTGTTCAGCTGGTCTGGATATGAACACGCGGGTTTAGTTGGCCACTGTCTTTGTGGAAGGAGACATGCAGAGCTGCCCAGATTAAGGTGAAAATGGACTCGCATCTGACATGTATTCTGAGGTGGCCTTTGCAGGTATCATTCTGCCAGAACAGTAACTTGCTGAGCAGGGAGGATAGGAGGAGACAGTTCATAGCCATTGAGTGGCATAACCACAACCATCTATTTATTTAACTTTCATCTAAAAGTAACGAAATGGAATAACACGTTAATCTCTCTCTCTCTCTCTCTTTAATTATAGATGGGCTTGGATTTTACAGGATATCTTAGGAATTGCTTTCTGTCTCAACTTAATTAAAACAATGAAGTTACCCAATTTCAAGGTAAAATATACAGCTATAATAATTTTTCCTTTTTAAAACAATGTGATTGAGGTATAACTTGCATATAGTAGAACATGCTCATTTTAATCACTCTGTTGAAATGCTCCACATGTATATGTAGTTTTTGCAACTTCCATCCAAATGAGCTGCAGACCATTCCGCAATCTTCAGAGATCTTATCCTGCCTGTCTGTGCTCACTTCTCACCCCAAGGCAAGGGCAGTTACTGAGTTTCTAGCTGAATGTTTTTCCTTACTCATACTCATTTAACAAAAATTCATAAGACTAAATATCGGGGAAGAACATTCTTTAAGTCAATGACATTTTTAAGGAAATGGGATACAAGAAGTAAGGATTTTTAAGCGATATATTAAATAAAATTATGTATAGTAGTAATCATAAATGCCTTTTAAAATAGTGTTCAAAAGTATATTTTCATGCTTTCTTGTATTTGCAAAGTAATTTGATGTGTTAGTTTAGATGTGGAAATTTTGATATTTTAAATCCTTTTTTTTAACCTCCAACAGTCATGTGTGATACTGCTAGGCCTTCTCCTGGTCTATGATGTGTTTTTTGTCTTCATAACACCATTCATCACGAAGGTATGACCATACGTGCATTTTAAATTTATGATGAAACTTTCAAAAAGATGAAACTCTTTTTTTAAAATCCATTTGTTTGCTTTAAGACAAGGTCTCTCCGCCTTGCCCTGGCCGGTAGAAAACTCTGTGTACAGCAGGCTGGCCTTGAACTCACAGAGATCTGCCTGCCTACACCCTGTACTGCCACACACAGCTCCTTAATTTTTTCAAAGTTTATTTTTATTTTATGTGTCTATGTGAGTACCTGTGTGTATGTATGTGTACCCCATGCATGCCTGGTGCTCATGATGGCCAGCAGAGGGCATTTTCCCCCCAAACCTGGAATTCTAGACTTTGGAAGCCACCCCTTGTGAGCGTAGGAACCCAGGTTCTCTGCAAGAGCAGTGGGTGCTCTTAAAGCTGAGCCATCTCAAGCTGGGTGGTGGTGTAGCAGCCTTTAGTCCCAGCACTCAGGAGGTAGGTGGATCTCTAGTTCGAGGCCAGCCTGGTCTACAGAGTAAGTTCCAGGACAGCAAGGACTAAACAGAGGAACCCTGTCTTAAAAAACAAAAACAAACAAACAAACAAAGGCTGATCCATCTTGCCATCCTCGAGAAGAGAACTTTAACTCTCTTCAGAGACTGCTGGTTTTGCCGATTGTTTACCTTGGAGTGAATTTTAAATCCCTGAAGGGAATTGCCTTTGAAATTGGCCCTTTAGTATAGGATATTTCAAGCTTTCAGTTGCTTGTTAGAGACAAGAAAGAACTTCTGATTAGTATAAAGTGAGAATGTCTAATTTTTCTTTTCCTTTCAAAAGTAAATGTTCTTATAATCACTGTCGACTGTGGACAGCTTAGAGAGAGGGAGATGTGCCATTGCTGCCTTCGTTTCTGAGAACTAAAAGAATAGCACACCAGCTCTGCAGCCCTGGAGTGTCCTGTCTAACCTGGCCACCATCCTGTGCATCACAGCTGTGCCCTGTGCTTCAGGTCCCAGGCTCCTGCGTGAGAAACAATGCTAGCTTTGGCTTCAGTGCCAGAGCCCAACTTCATCTTACTTGTTTTTGGGTGTTTGTTTTTTTGTTTTTTTGGATTTTTTTTGTGGGGAACTTGTTTTTTGAGACACGGTTTCTCTATGCAGCTCTGGCTGTGATAATACCGAGAAGGTCAATGCATATTTTTTCAAAGATTACTTATATTTGGTAGAAAGCTAAATTTAAAGGATTTTGTATCTCTTTTTTTTTTCTAACGTTGAAAATGACTAAGAACCATAGTATACATAGTAAAAAAAAAAAATTAAAATACTTAAAGTTCATAGCCTATTAACATGTTGGATGTCAGTCAGCATAATCCAGATCTCCAGGTACACTTGAATAATCTGTGCTTGGCATATATGCCAATATGATAATTATTGAGCTCCAGTGAGGTGGAGTGGTGGTTCAGATGACTGCAGTTTCTGCTGTGTCTAGTCTGAGGAAGAAGCAGCTGGTAGCCTGCGTTCAGCTGGCAGTAGGCTGTGTGCCATGGGCTGTCGATCATACCTGCAGGGTGGCAGGTTGTTTTCTTTAGATGACTGGAAACATTTCTTCCTTCCTCCCTTTAGAATGGTGAGAGCATCATGGTGGAACTTGCTGCTGGGCCGTTCGAGAATGCTGAAAAGGTGGGGATGGTGTGAACAGCAATGCCCACCAGTTAGTGTCTGCCTGTCTGTTTCATAATTTTGCCTTCCTACTGTAACTCATTGGTCATGGGTGCATGTTAAGATATTATAGAACTTATTTCTCACAAATATAGCCATTTTCTTAGTTATTCTAAATTATTAAATACCTATTGACTTGGGTTTCATCCTAGAATGATGGAAACTTTGTGGAGGCCACTGCTCAACCCTCAGCTCCCCATGAGAAAGTAAGGATTGTTTTCAGATACGTTCATTGGACTTTAAAATCATACCCTTGGAGAGGAGACTCTTTGGGTGGGAAAAAAAATACAGATTGACCAAAACAAAACAAAACAAAAAAAACATATCAAGGTCTGAGTCCTATTCTTGGTAAAAAGAAAAGAAAAATGATAAGGCTAGCTGTGGGGGGAGTATGTTAATACTGTTCATCCTCCATGTGTTGGATTTAATTTCCTAAAACTACATGTCTTAAGTTTTTTTGTACAGTGTGTATATGTATTATGTGTGTGTATGTTTATATGTTTATATCATCTGATTCCAAGTTTTCTTTTAAATAATCAGTTTAAAAAACATTAAAACCATTACTACAGTGCTAGTCTCTCCCTTCCTGAAAGAGATTGGGAAGAGCTTTATTGATTCATTCTCTCTCTCCCTGTCTCATTCCCTCTCCTTCTGCCTCCCCACCCTTCCCCCGTCCTCTCTGGTTCTCTTTCTTACAGTTGCCAGTACTTATCAGAGTGCCAAAGCTGGTCTGTTACTCAGTAATGAGTGTATGCTTCATGCCTGTTTCAATATTGGGTTTTGGAGATATTATTGTACCAGGTGAGTGAATACAATCATTTTAGCAAAACTATACTTATGGTTTTAAGGGTCATATTCACAGTGTCTGGTAAAAGGCTCTTCATTTTTTTTTTTTTTTTTTTTTTTTTTGGCTGTCGTTAGAACTGAGATCAATGACAAAGGTTAAAAAAAAAAAGCCTTTTGAAGGGTAAAAGAGAAATCACCACTCAAAACAGCCAGAGTAAAAAGTCTGCTGGCTGAAAAGTGTCTTGAAGCAGCAAGAGTCCATTGACTCTTCTCCAGTGGAGCATATGTTGCGATCCTTTCCAGAAGCTGAGTATAACAACACGGTTTCTTTCCCTCCTGTTTCAGTCGTTCCCTTTTAGGAAGTGCCTTAGCAATGTCAGCAAGGTAGAGCTGAAGAGGAGGAGCAGCGGAACCACAGCTTACATAGCCTTATAATAAAAGACAAGTGACAGGAAATGGATCCCAGTAGCCTGTAGGTTGGAGGCAGGCAGCGACCTGTTGGAAACCTCGAGGTTGGGAGCGGTACAGATGGGAGTGGCCGGACCAGGCTAGGACGCCGGATGTGAGACCTAGGCTAGACCATGAGGGGGTTACAGAGGGGAGGAGCAAGTGGCCTCGCCCGGACAGCCACCGGAGATGGACATCTGAAAATACTTAATACGTACAATATGAGATGTCTTCTTTGGGGATGTTCAATACATTTCTTCCAAAAATGAGTATTGAGTTGTTCCTGCATATTTGCATGTACAAACGAGAGCTTGTATTTCCTTGTTTTTAAAATGCCTAGTATTGGGGCGGGGACATGGCTCGGCAGTTAAGGGACTTGTTCTTGCGAAGGACTAACGTTCAATCCCAGGACCCACACAGTTACTCACAACTCTGTAACTCCAGTTCTAGGGGGTAGAATACCCCTTCTGATAGGCAGTCGGCACACACATGGTGCTCATACATACATGCAGGAAAAGCATTAAAACTCATGAAATAAGTGTTTTTTAAATAAAATTGCTTGCATTAAGACTTAAGATGCTGGTTGTAGTGGTACACACTGGTAGGATTTGCTGAAGGAGGCAGAGACAGGTGGATCTCTATGAGTTCAAGGCCAACCTAGTCTACAGAGTGAGTCCCAGGACAGCCGGGGCTACACAGAGAAACCCTGTGTTGAAACAAACAAACAAACAAACAAATTTAACTTAAGTCATTTTTCTAAATATCATTTAAAGTTACTTTTCTTTATGTATTTCCAATATATTTTCAAACCCATGTGTATTTTATTCATTTAAAAAATTAAAAATTGTATATTATATGCAACATATATATATATGTACAAGCTGATTGACATGCATTACCTCACTTTTTTTTTTGGTCTGTCATGAGAACACTTGAAATCCACTCAGCAGGTTTCCAGAATACTGTATCGATATTAACTACCCTCAGTGTGCTGTTTGATGAGTCTCTGGAATTTATCTCTGTCTGAGGGAACTTTGCATCCTTTGATCGGTATTTCCTTCCCCAAACACTCCTCAATCCCACCATTCTATTCTACTTCCGGGAGTTCAACTCTTTGAAGTTTTATTTACAAGTGAGATAATATAGTACTTGTTTTTCTATGGCTGGCTGCTGGTTGCTTCATAGAGTCCTCCAGATTGATCACAGTGCTATGACCATAAATGACATAAAGGGTTGTCATCTCTTATTTCTGCTCTTCTCTCCCTGCTTCACTTCCCCCAACCTGTGTGTGTGTGTGTGTGTGTGTGTGTGTGTGTGTGTGTGTGTGTGTGTGTGTGGTGTATGGAGGCCAGAGATTGATAGCCCTCACTTTCCACCTTTTTCATTCATTCTTTTTTTTTTTTTTTTTTTTTTTTGTTTTTGGAGACAGGGTTTCTCTTCCTAGCTCTGACTGTTGGGGAACTCATTCTGTAGCCCAGGCTGGCCTTGAACTCCCCGAGAGTCTCCTGCCTCTGCCTCCTGAGTGCTGGGATTAAGGTTGTGCACCACCACAGCTGGCCCTCTAAAATCTGGGTTTTACTTTATTTATTGTGTCTATGGGTGTTTTGCCAGCATGTGTGTCTCTGTACCTTGTGAGTACACTGCCTTGTGGAGGTCAGGAGAGAGAATCAGATCCCCTGGGACTGGAGTTTCAGTGGTTGTGAGCCACCTTGTGGGTGCTGGACATTGAACCCTAGGTCCCCTGGAAGAGCAGCCAGTGCTCTTAACTGCTGAGCCATTTTTCTGACTCAGTCTTTATTTTTTTGAGATAATATTTCTCACTGAACATGGAGCTTGCTGATTCAGCTAGGTTGGGTGGCCTTTGAGATCCAGGAATTCACCTGTCTCCTTCCCCCTAGTACTGAAATCACAAACATAAACCATCACACGTTGGTGCTGAGAATCCAAACTCAGGACAATGAGAGCAGCAAGCCCTTTATGCACTGAGCCATCCCTGCAGGCCAGTTTCCTTTTTCAAGGATGAATAATCCTTGATTTTGTATACATACTACATTTTCTTTATCCAGTCATTCATTAATAAGCACTGAGATTGATTTTATGTCTTGGCTGTTCTGAATATTGAACATGTCTTTTTAGCATACTAATTTCACTTCCTTTGGACTTTTGCCCAGTAGTGGAATTTCTGAGTCACGTCATAGATTTGTTCCTTTGTTTAATACATCTTTGCTATGTAGCCCAAGCTGGATTCAACCTCATCCTTCTGTCTCGGTCTCCCAAGTCCTGAATTACAAGCTTATGCCACCATGCCTAGCCTGTTTTTAATTTTTGTTATTTGTTGTTAGGACCTTAGGCCTACTACGCAAATCCAAGAAATACCGACATAGTCCTTTGCCCATTTTCTCATTGGGTTAGTTTTTTTCTTACTGTTGGCTTGTTTGGGATCCTCACATGTGTTAGATATTAGCCCTTATCAGATGTGTTTGCAGATACTCCCATTGCAGACTGTCTCCTCACTCTATTGATTGCTTGCTTTGCAGAGGG
Organism: Peromyscus leucopus; assembly: GCF_004664715.2. NCBI lineage: Eukaryota > Metazoa > Chordata > Mammalia > Rodentia > Cricetidae > Peromyscus > Peromyscus leucopus. Next base: position 102,999,177 of record NC_051066.1, on the reverse strand, counting down.
GAAGATTTCATGTTAATCCATATCTCTCTCTCTCTCTCTCTCTCTCTATATATATATATATATATATATATATATATATATACACACACATACATACATACATACACACACACACATTAATGAAACATAAAAATATTTTCTAACAGAATATTGAGCAGCTAATAAAGGTCATATTGGCCTAAAGTATGGTATCAACATATGGAAGTTGGTTCATAATTTAAGAAACTTTAATGCTCTCATAGTGCAAAAAAGGAAAGTGAAAGGCCATTGGTATTGTTGCGCATTGTAACAGTTGAATTTGTAATGTTATTACTGTTTGAAGAAAATAATGTGGATTTTCTTTTAGGCCTGTTGATTGCATACTGTAGAAGATTCGATGTTCAGACTGGTTCTTCTTCTGTATACTATATTTCATCCACAGTTGGTAAAATGTGTTTCTTTTTATTGTGTTTCATAACAGTGTATGGAGGAAAGCCGAAGGGCTGAACGTAGCAGTCTGTCTCCCTCTTTTTATGACTTTTACTTCAAGTGTTACAGATCGTGTGCATAGCCCCAGGTGTAAAGCTCTACAGTAGCATTTAAATATGAAACTGTGAAAGCAGATGCCAGGCTGGGGGGCGGGGGGCTCAGCTGGCGGAGTGCCTGCCCAGTATGCGTAGTTTCCTGGGTCTGGCCCCCAGCTCCACACACACACACACACCAGTATGATGGCACATGCCTGTAATCCCAACACTTGGGAGATAGAGGCAGGAGGACAGGAATTAAAGATCATCCTCAAGCATCAGCAGTCTGAGGCCAACTTGAATACATGAGACCTTGACTCAATAAGTACATAAACACAGATAAGTAATTAAATAGTAAATGTTAAAGACTCACACAGAAATATGTCCCCCCAAATAGAGTTACTAACTTTACGAGCTTTGGTCTTAAGAGCTAAATTATGGTGGGGAGCTAAGTGGAGGGACCTGACCAGCTTGGGTGTGGCTCTGGCCTTGCCCTTCTCCCATTCCTGCTTAAAAAAAAAAAGTTAGATTACATTCCTAAAGTTATTTGGCCACTTCCTCCTCCTGAGGCTGACTACCAAGGTCCAGCACTCAGAAGCCGTCTTTGGCTCACCTAATTAACATGCCCAATTAAAATTAAACACCTCATCCTAACACTGGGTTTCCCCTTTTATTACGTTTTTTTTTTTTTTTTTTTTTTGTTTTGTTTTGTTTTGTTTTTCGAGACAGGGTTTCTCTGTGTAGCTTTGCGCCTTTCCTGGAACTCGCTTTGGAGACCAGGCTGGCCTCAAACTCACAGAGATCCGCCTGGCTCTGCTTCCCGAGTGCTGGGATTAAAGGCGTGCGCCACCACCGCCCGGCTTTTATTACGTTTTTTTAAACCACCATTTGCCTATAGGCCCTGTCTGTCTCCTCTCTATCCAGAGGCAGTCCTTTGTCCCTCAGGGGCACATAAATCTCCTTTGTGCTGAAGATGTGGCCTTGGGGTCCTGAACAGATACTTTTCCTTTCAATAAGTACCACTCTTTTTTTTTTTTTTTTTTTTGAGACAGGGTTTCTTTGTGTAGCACTGACTGTCCTGGAACTCACTCTGTAGTCCAGGCTAGTCTTGAACTCAGAGATCTGCCTGCCTCTGCCTCCTGAGTGCTGGGACTAAAGGTGTGCGCCACCACCCGGTTAAGGACCACTTTTAAAAAAAAAAATACATGGAAATAAATTAAGCAGCAAATCTGGTAGAAGGTCACAGAGCACTTACTTTAGCAATTATATGTAAACCAAAGCTCATTCAAACAACCTGCAAGGATGGTTAGATTATTTTATGACTTTGAGTCAGAGTCGGAACAGCAGGTAAGAGGACATGGTGCTCTTGCAGAGGACCCATGTTCAAATCCCAGCTTCTACGTGGTGCTTCACAGTTGTCTCTAACTTCAGTCCCAGGTGTCTGACTCCCTTTTCTGACCTCCGAGGGCACCAGGCATGCACCTACCTGCATGCAGGCAAAACTCTCATACACATATAAGAATAAAGTAAACCTGAGCGTGGTGCACATGTCTTTAATCCCAGTTCTCAGAGGCAGGTGGATCTCTGAGTTCCAGGCCAGCCTGGTCTACAGAGTGAGCTCCAGGACACCTAGGGCTACACAGAGAAACCCTGTCTCTGACCTCCCTCTACCCTACCCCCCCCCAAAAAAAAAAAAAAACCAGGGATAATTAAAACCAGGAATAGTGGTGCCACTTGTAATTCTAGTGCTCCAGAAGATCAGGAGTTCAAGGTCATTCTTGGCTGTGTATCAAGTTCAAGCCTGGATTCCATGAAACCCTGTCTCAGAAACAAAAGCAAATAAATGGGACAGTCATTTATCATATATCATACTCTATCATTCATAAGATTTTTAGAGACTTTAAATTAAAAGTTGAGGTTCTACCAGGAGCATGCCTTTAATTCCAGCACTCAGGAGGCAGAGCAAGTGGATTTCAATGAGTTTGAGGTCAGCCTGGTCTACAGAGCAAGTTCTAGGACAGTCAGGGCTATGTAGTGAGACCTTGCCGTAAAAAAAAGTTGAGGTTTTATATGTGTTTATTAAAATACCTGGACACAAGTAGCATCTAAAATGTATATTACATGGTTTTGGGTTTTCTTTAGCATAGTGTATTGATAACCATGAGTTTATATAAATGAATTAATGTTGTAAATTGTTAGTTATCTGGTACAGCAGGGCAGTCATCACTTCTGTTTCTGTTACTGAAATGTTAACAATAGGAAATTTCAAAGAAAAAGCTCTGCCATCTCTGAATATTCTAAATGGGTATTTCAACATCCATGCACCAGAAGCTCTGAGTGCTTGAGCAAATGGCCTGAGCCCGAGCCCGAGCCCCAGACTCCCTACAAGGCTTTCTAGTCCACGTGGAGTTCAGTCTCCGAGTTAGCAGAGAAGGATGACAGTAGAAATGGGAACCCAACAGCATGGAAGAAAGCTAAGTGGGGGGAGGGTGGTGCAGAGAGGACCAGGGGCAGCAAGGAGAGAAAGAAGAGAGGGAGGAGGAGGGAAGGGGAAACAGATGCCCTCTAGAGAAACAAGAAAAGAGGCCTGAGGCAGGAAGTAGAGCATCCTCTAATGGCAGTAGCATCCTCCTCTGTACCAGCTTCTCTTTTTGGCTACCAACCAGCTCTCAATCGTGACGCAGAGATTTATTATTAGTTTTGAATGCTTGGCCTTCGCTTAGCTCCTTTCTGGCTAGTTCTTTTATCTTAAATTAACGTCTTTCTCTTTATCTACCTTTTGCTTTGCAGCTTTTTACTTTTCTTTCTGTATATCTTACTTAGACTGCTTCTCGTATCTGGCTAGCTGGCTTCTGACCCCGGGTGTCTCCCTCATTCCCTCCTCCTCCTTCTCTTGTTCTTCCTTTTCCTCTTTTTTTGAGCCTAGATTTCTCCTCCTATTTATTCTCTCTGCCCACCAGCTCCGCCTATCCTTTCTCTGCCTAGCTATTGGCCGTTCAGCTCTTTACTAGAACAACCAGATGCCTTAGGCAGGCAAGGTGAAACAGATGCAACACATCTTTACATAATAAGCACACATCCTTACACCATTAAACAAATGCAGCATAAACAAAAGGACACCAACACACCTTTACACAATTAAAGTAATATTCTGCAGCATAAACAAATGTAACACATCTCTACATAGTTAAAGTAATTTCCACAACACAGTACCAGTCAGCATGATGGAGTCAAGAATGCTCAGTCAAAAGGCAGAGTATTTGTCAGTTCTGCTGTGTGACTTTGGGCAGCTCACTCAGCCTCCCTGATCTGCCATCGTCTCATCTTTACATTATGTAGCTGGACTAAATTGCCTGTAAAGGTCTTTGCAGCTTCCAGGGCCAGAAGCCAGGCAGCCACTGCCAGTCAGTCAGATATGAGAAGCAGTCAAAGTAAGATATATAGAAAGAAAAGTAATGAGATCCTGCATTCATATAGCATCCCAGATCAGTAGGAAACATCCAAATGATGTTTGATATGTCCTTGTTAAGGAAGTCTGTAATGTGTATTGGAGCAATCTTAAGATTTGGTTTATTTCTAATTATGTGTATATGTGTGCCTCTGGTGATGCAGATGCCCGAGGAGGTCCTCTTGGAGCTGGAGTGGCAGGCAAATGCAAAACCCCAACACCCACAGCAGGTGGCTCATCTGCCTATCACACCAATTCTAGGGCCTCCGGCACCTCTAACCTCAGGAACCTGTGCCCGCAGTCACAAATCCCCACACAGATACAAACACGTAATTTTAAAAATAGGTCTTATTTAAAGATGTCTTGAGAAATATTTGAAAACTAACATTTTAGTGGGGAAGGAAGAACTGACCTTGCTTCTGTGTTCCCACAGCCTATGCTGTTGGCATGATAATTACATTTGTTGTCCTGGTGCTGATGAAGAAGGGGCAGCCTGCTCTCCTCTACTTAGTACCCTGTACACTTCTTGCTGCTTCGGTCGTTGCCTGGAGTCGTAAGGAGATGAAAAAGTTCTGGAAAGGTAGCAGCTATCAGGTATGTGCTTATACTTGGTAATTCACTGGCCGTTGTGCTATAGCTCGTTTATAGCAAATTTTTTTCTGTGTCAGAAACTTAATGTAACCCCAGGATACCCCGAATTCTTCCTGTTCACCCATATTGGTATCTGTCTGCTGTGGCTTGGGTTCTCCGTGCCCACTGTAAGTGAATGCTGAGGCCCTGCAAAGTTACTGTGGCAGGACGTTGGGAAAGCAGAACACTGCAGCATGCATCCAGGTCCCCCTACACATCCTGCAGGATGCAACTACGGAACATAAATGTGGAATGTTGACACCGACAGTAGAAGTTGGTAGTAAGAGACCTAAGGTTTTGAAAATGAAAATACGTGTTCTTTCCAGCATTTGAATGTAGCAGACTAACTTCAGTTGGGTACTCACGTCAGGCTTAAATGGATCCAGATTGTCCTTTCTTTAAAATTCCTATAACAAGGAAAATCATAAATTTAGAATCTGTTGTTTGAGTTATTTTTCAATAGAGGGAAAAAGCCCTCCTACCTCCCCCCCCCCTTTTTTCTTTCAAAAGTTGGTTTGCATTGACATTGAAGAGAGTTGAGAATCCCTTTGCTTCTCACTTAGGCCACGGCACTTACCCCTTCCTTCCCAGAGGCATTTTATAAAGCAGTTACTTCTGATTTGTTCCAGTAAAGTGAACTGCCCCCCTCCATCTGCCCTCATGCATGGGTATCAGTAGCCACATGAACAGAGTGAAACTTGGAGTAGGTGGCTGCAAGTGTTCTTACCAGAGAAGCAATTAAATATCTCCCACCGTTCTTTGTAGTGTTCAAGAAGAGATGGCCAACATTATATTACAGGCCTTTATAACCGGAAAAGGCATGGTTTAGAATTCTTTCTGGTAAATATTGCAATTTCTCTTTGAGATTTAAATAATAACTATGCCTACCTTGCCTTCTTATCAGTGCTATTGGCTCAGCCTGCATTGATGTATATAGAAGGTATTTGTGGTCACAAGGTCCTTCATTATACTAGTAAGATAGCTGATAATTTTTCGCTGAAGATGACACCCATATCATTTTTTTCCCTAATGCTGGAGATCAAACCTAGAGCTCCCATATGATAGGGGTGTGTGTGTGTGTGTGTGTGTGTGTGTGTGTGTGTGTGTGTGTGTGTGTGTGTGTGTGTGTGTGTATGTGTGTGTGTTTAAATAAGAGTATTGAGTCATGTATAGTGGCCCACACCTGTAATCTCAAATCTTGGGAGATGGAGGCTGGAGGATGAGGAGTTCAAGGCCAACCTCAAACACATAGCAAGTTAGAGACCCTATTTTAGTCAACCTTTTATTTAATAAGATAAAGTGTATTCTAAACTATTACTAAATTTTGAATGTCTTAGCCTCAAAATGGCTTTTTATGCTTTTTAATAGTTTTATATTTCTGCATTTAATGACTATTTATTGAATAGTTCTATGGGATAAGTATGATTTCATATATTGACTCTACAGGATGAACAAGTTACAAGCAGTCCTCCTCCTGTTGCCTTGTGAAACTTACTAAGAAATGCAGACAGGGTCACTAGCAATAAAGTGTGATGAATGCATTGATAATGGCAAAGTGTCATGGCGCCTAGGGATGGGACATCTAGGGCCACGGATTCAGGCAAGTTAATGGGTGATTTGGAGAAGGGATTCTAAAAACTGTTAAACCTCACTTAAAACTGGGCTATATGTTCATCCTTAAAAGAACCATGTCTTCAGAAGTTTCAAGCAAAGAAAGCTGGCACGTTCTGGGAACTGAATGGAGCTTAGGGGAGCGCTAGTGTTGAGTATGGATGAAGGACCTTTTTTTAGTTATGGTTCCTATTGCCAATAAGCATGGCAACTCTTAGAAAGGAAACATTTAATTTATGGCCGGCTTACAGTTTCAGAGGTTTAGTCCATTATCATCATGGCTAGAAGCATGGTAGCATGCAGGCAGACATGGTGCTGGGGAAGGAGCTGAGAGTCCTACATCTTGATCCGCAGGCAGCAGAAAGAGACTGTTTGCCACATTGGGCATAGCTTGAGCATAGGAGACCTCAAAGCCCACCCCCACAGTGACACACTTCCTCCAGCAAGGCCACACTTTCTACAACAAGGCCACACCTCCTAACAGTCCCACTCCCTATGGGCCAAGCATTCAAACACATGAGTCGTTGGGGGGCATTCCTATTCAAACTGCCACACTAGGGTAGTGAACTTCCTTTTGCCTTCTGTAGAGGGATGGTTAGGCTGCTTAATGATCCTGTCAGTGGTTCCTAGCTTCCCTTTTCTCACTATTTTTATGTATTTCATTTATAATTTCTTGTAAAATAATCATTTTCTGGCTGTATATTAATATTCACTGGGTGGTGGTGGTGGTGGTAGTGGTGCACACCTTTAATATCAGTACTTGGCAGAGGCAGTTGAAGCCCTGAGTTTGAGGCCAGCCTGGTCTACAGAGTGAGTTCCAGGATAGCCAGAGCTGCACAGAGGGGGAAAAAAAAAGATTATATTTGTTGTTTTTACCCAGACATTTCTTCTTAAGGGTTTTTCTGGGAAATGGTAAAACCGACATGAAAAGATGTTCATTACAGCACATCTGGTCTTCTTTGTTATGCTTAGTGAATATAAGTTAATGTCATTGGCCGTTAATGTTCCAAAAGTCTGTCTTTTACTTCAGTAATTTCTTTCTGTATGTTTTAATTACAAAGTAATATATATTTCTTTATTGGTTAGTTTTGGGTCTCTTAAGACAGGTCTCACTCACAAACCCAGGCTGTTTTAAACTCAAGTGTAGTGCCTGATAACCTTGGGCTTCAGTAGTCCTTCGTCCTGCCTGGCCCTCCTGCGCATGTTGTGATTATAAAAGTCTGGCACCACTCCTCAGCTTGTGTTTGTATTTTTAATTAAAAAAGATTTAAGATGTGTTTATGCTCAGTGGGGTGGTGGTACCTGCAGAGGCTAGAAGATCCCTTGAAGGAGAGGTTACAGGTTCATACTAGGAACCAAGTTCAGGGTCCTCTAGAAGAGCAACAAGTGCTCTTAACCACTGGTCCATATTTCCCGCCCTCATTTTTTTTTTATTTTTTCAAACAAGAAATACAAAAGTGGGGCTGGAAAGATAGTTCAGAGCATGTATTGATCTTCTGAAGGGCCACAGTTCACTTCCCAGTACTGCGATCCAAGCAGCTCACAACTGCCCGTAATTCTGGTTCTGGAGGATCCAAACACTTCAAAGGGTTCCTGCACTCACCGTGCACATATCCACACACAGATACATTAGTAAAGATAAAATATACAGGAGCTAGAGAGATAGCATAATGGTTGGGAACACTTGCTGTACCTGCAGAGGACCTGAGTATAGTTCCCAGCACCCACGTGATGTCTCACAACTGTCCTTAACTCCAGTTCCAGAGGATCTAACCCGTAAACATACAGGGAAAACACTCAGACATACAAAAATAAAAAGAAATAAATATTTTTTAGAAAGAAAAGCAAGTGTCTCAAATCAAGCGGAAGGCCCTTTTAAGCTACCCTAACCCCCTCCCAGTCTTTCAGGAGGGACAGCTACCTTGAGCAATTCCAGGTCTTTTTATGTTATCTCACACTGGAAATAGTTGATTATTTTAGAATTGCTGTATACATAGAAGCATTAGTGCTGCATTTCTTTGGAGATCTACTCTTTCTATGTTTCTCTAGTTTCTTCTAGCATTTTATTTTCTCTTTCTACTATGCTATTGAGAGGGGATGGTGGTTGGATATGGAAGGAATTCCACCAGTGAGTACTCATATTTGTCATAAGCATATGTTCCGCACTGGACAATCCAAGTTTCTTTTCTTTTTCTTTTTTTCTTTTTTTTTTTTTTTTTTTTTTTTTTTTTTTTTTTGGTTTTCCAAGATTCTGAGACAGGATTTCTCTCTGTAGCCTTGGCTGTCCTAGAACTTGGTTTGTAGACCAGGCTGTCCTTGGAGTTACAGAGACCCAGCTGCCTCTGTCCTCCCAAGTGCTGGGATGAAGGTGTGCTCTGTGTTGAGTACAAGGTTAGACATACCTAGTCCCAAATCCACAATGTTGTAAGAGCTGAGATCAGAGGTGTGGGGGTTCGAATGAGAATGGCCCATAGGTGCTGTGCTTGCGTACTTGATGGAACTGTTTAGGGAGGATTAGGAGGTGTGGCTTTGTTGGAGGTGTGTCCCTGGAGCCAGTTAGCTCTCCCTCTGCCTCCTACCATGAATCAAGATGTGAGCCCTCAGCTGTTCCCGTCGCCATACCTTTGCTCCCCCATCATGGGTGTTAACCCCCTGAAACGGTAAGCCCAGTTAAACGCTTCCTTTTGTAAATTGCCTGGGTTGTGTTTTGTCACAGCAAAAGAAAAGGAACTTATACAGAAGTGGAGTCATCATGCCACAAGTAGAAAAATCCCCCACCTGGATGGACGTGATGAGTCACAGTCAAAATACAAGTGCACTAAAAATAATGTGTAAAATTACTTCCGGCTCTTGTGTATGAGTTGTATGTGAAATATAAGTTAGTTTCATGCTTACATCCTATCCTCAAAATAATCTCTCTATGGATAGGCAAATATACCAAAAATTTTCAAAATCTGAAACACTTTCAGTCCCAAGTATTTCAGATAAGGGAATCTTAACTTGCAGTTAAATTAAGGAACAAAGGGTAGGACTTTCCACTGGAGACTTGTTCAGGGGGTGTTGGGAGCAGGCACACAGGGATTGAGCCTGGGGCCTCACACATGCCAAGCAGGCGCTGTACATTTAGCCATATCCTATTTTTAACGGCCCTGGTGGCCCTGGTAGCAAAAAGTGCAGAGGACTCTTAAGTGCTGTAGTACTTGATTTAGAATTTTTCACCCTCTTTTGTGAATTTCTCAGCAAATGAAGTAAGATTTTTCTACAGTTTGATTAAAATAATATGAATTTGGGAAAATCAGTTACAAATTCTTTTCTGTAGCTTCAAGGCCAGTTCAGTTTCTTTTCTGGAAATTTCTAGAGCTCAGTATTTGATTCCACTCATCTGACTTCACTTGAAGCCATAGTTCTAATTAATGTCGAGTGAATAAATGATTGTTTTTCTTTAGAGATAGAATGAAGTAGAGTGTGGCATTTGTGGGGTGGTGTTTTGTCTTAATAGTAAATCAAGTGGAAGAAGATCCGTGCAGTGGCTACAGACAAGCTGTTTACCCTGATGCTCTCAGCTTGTGGACGTCCCGGGAACAGTGTGTCCGTTAATGTCACTAGTACTTGTGATTATTTTTAGAAGTCACAAGCTGTAAGTCACGAGTCGGGACACAAAGCTGCTTACAGTGACTGCTTGAGGACCAGGAGCTCCAGGTACTCAGGTCAATTGATTAGGCAGCTTTCAGAGATCAATTCTAAACAGGTAGAGCTCTGAAAATGCCAGGTTAGCTGGCCCAGTTTCAAAGGACAACTTTTCAAACAGATTGCCTATTGACAGATGTGAAATCCTGATTTTGCTAGTTAATTTTATTTGTTGTCTTGATTTGTTGAGTTTTTAAATACTTGACCTTTATGTTTGTTCTGTGCATTTCTCTATTGTTTTTGCTGAAATCTTAGAGAATAGGAAGTAGAAATGGTAACTTTTCAATTAGTAGGCTTTGAAATTGTTTTGTTGTTTAGCTTTGTTTTTAGCTTTGTTTTGGAACACAGGGAGAGTGTCTCACTGTGCAGTCTAGGCTGCCCGAAACTCAGACTCCTCCTGCCTCAACTTCCTGCATGCCAGGATCACAGCCATGTACTACCATGACTGATATATTAATTATATATCTATATTTAGGACTGGGATTATAGAGCCCGATGTGATACCTAAGAATTAGGAGAGCAGAAGCCTGTTATAATGCTGGGTACATAGCTCTTACTCTTCAGGACGGTTGCCAGATGCACAGATCACAGAGAAGAAAAGTGTGTCTTCCCCACCCCTACCTTCCCTTCTCATGGCTGCTTCAGGTCTCCCGCAGCTCTGGCCTTCTGTCAGAAGAAAGGGGCCCTGAATGTATCTCTCTCTGTCTGTCTATAATTTTAAATGTGACTAAAATGAACTATTTCACAACTTCACCTTATGTCTCATGTTGTGGAATGCTTAACGTTACCTATCTTGATTGGCTTTTATCTGTTTTTAAAATCATTTAAGTTTACTGTGTATTTTTGTGATGCTGTAAAAAGAACTCAGGGCTCCCATATGCTAGGCAAACCCTTTATATCCCCATCCTGTGAATTTTTTTTCCTAGAAGCCTTATGAACACGAAACTGCCTTAATCCAGGTGTTGTCTTTGACAGGTAAAGGGCCAGATAAATGGCTGTGGCCTTTGCTAGCCGTGGTTGTGACAGGTGGGCTTCACTCCAAGTGTCCCCATTGGTTGAGGTGCCTGTCAGCTGAAAGCCTCAGCTTAGAGGCACTCTTATTTGGCAAGTCCAGAAATTCCATGTGCAATAATCCCTCTTTTTTTTTTAAAAAAAAAAAAAAGTGAAGTATTTACAATCTTTAAAAAAATAGGGACATTTGTATCGCTGGCTCTTCCATCTTATTCTCAATAAGAATGAAGAAAGGAAAACATATATAATGATTCTGAAATCTAGTCATTAACTAGTCTAAAAGTCTTTGACAATTTTTACAAAGAGATCACACTTTCTATTTTTAAGTAATTTTATCTGAAGAACAGGGTAAAAAGATTTGAAATATTTAATCCCTTCCTTTTCTGCATTTCCAAATATTCAAATTATTTTTTATAGACTATGGGTAGAATTGAAGTTTAAAAAATTCACTTATAATACCTTTAAAACATCCTGTTAGTGAATCTGCTTTAATTTGTTTTCAGGTATTTTAAATATTCTTGTTTGCATTCTTTGTTTTTTGAGACAGGGTTTCTCTGTGTAGTTTTGGAGCCTGTCCTGGATCTCACTCTGTAGACCAGGCTGGCCTCGAAGAGATCAGCCTGGCTCTGCCTCCTGGGTGCTGGGATTAAAGGCATGGGCCATCACCGCCCAGCTAATATTTTCAAACTTTTGTGTATCATTCTTTTACTTGCTAGAGTGGTTGGGGTAGGGTTTTTGTTGGTTTTGTTTGCTTGTTCTGAGAGACATGTGAGTGTGTGCGTGTGTCTGTGTGTCTTGAGATAGATTCGCTGTGTATCCCTGGCTTGCCTAGAACTTGATGTGTAGACCAGACTGGTCTGAAACTCGTGTGGAGATCTGACTTCCTCTGCCTCTCCAGTGCTGGAATCGAGGGCAGCTTCCTATATTATTCTTACACTGTCTGAAGAAGGTTACAGGGTTGAACAGCCAGCAGTCATTTGCACACTTACTCTGGAACCATTTTAGTTTTCCACTTACACAAGCGCTCACTGTCTCGTACAGTCTTTTGAAGTGGAGTTCCCACTGCTACAAAAGGCAGTATTCACACTAGGAAACAGAGATACATGGAAGAACCAGAAAATGCAGTATTCATTTGGGCCTCAAGTCTAAGAATTCATCCTTCTGAGAAGTTAAACATGATGTTGACCTAGACAGTGTTCTAGAAGGAATGCTTGGCTCATAAGGTCCCTCGGTTTTTAAAGTTTATTTTTATTACTTTTAATTATGTGTATGTATGTGGCCATATACACATTAGTGCAGATATGATAACCAGAGGCAAAGGCTCTCCGGGGCTAGAGTTAGATACAGTTGTGATCTCACCAGAGTGGGTGCTGGGCCCCACACGGAGAGCAAGTGCTCTTAATCTCTGAGCCATGTTGCTGTTGCCCCAAGATTACTCTCTTTTTTTGGTTTTGAGATAAGGTCTCTCTATGTAACTGGCTGTCCTACAACTTACTGTGTAGACCAGGCTGGCTTTGAACTCTCAGAGATTGGTCTCCTCTGCCTCCTTAGTGCTAGGATTTTAAAAAAGGGGGCATAGGGTAGCTGAGGAGATAGCTCAGTTGGATCCCGAGGGAGGGAAACAGGCAGGAAGTTGGGGGAAAGAGGAAGGGGAAAATAGAGGAAGGGGATCAGGATATATCATATGAGAAAAGAACATCTTTTTTTTTTTTTTTAATTTTCGAGACAAGGTTTCTCTGTGTAGCTTTGGAACCTGTCCTGGAACTCACTCTGTACACCAGGCTGGTCTCGAACTCACGGAGATTTGCCTCCCTCTGCCTCCTGAGTGCTGGGATTAAAGGTCTGCACCACCACCTCCGCCTGGCAAGAATCTATTTTCAATAAAAGGGAACAGGGTGGGTGGGGAGATAGCTGGGTTGTAAAGTGCTTCCTGAACAGGCATGAAGGTGTGAATTCAGATGCCTAGCACTCATTTAAAAAGCCACGTGGAAGGGCTCGAGCTTGGCACTTGCCTTTTAATCCCAGCACTCTGGAGAGAGAGGCATATGGATCTCTGTTAGTTTCAGGCTACATAAGTGAGGCTCTATCTCAAAAAAATAAAAGTAGGAGCCGGGCGGTGGTGGCGCACGCCTTTAATCCCAGCACTTGGGAGGCAGAGCCAGGCGGATCTCTGTGAGTTCGAGGCCAGCCTGGGCTACCAAGTGAGCTCCAGGAAAGGCGCAAAGCTACACAGAGAAACCCTGTCTCCAAAAACCAAAAAAAATAATAAAATAAAATAAAAAAAATAAATAAAGAAAAGTAGGAAAAAGAAAAGAAAGCTAAGTGTGGATGGGTTGTAGAGATAGAAGGAACCCTGAAACTCTCTGGGCAACAGGGCTTGTCTAAGGTGGAAGGCAGCTGAGGAACATAACCTCATCCTTGTGCATCTGGGTGCCTGTTTACTCAGATGCACACACACACACACACACACACACACACACACACACCACCACCACCACCACCACACCACACCACACCACACCAAGCCAGAGTACTTGGTCAAATCAATGAAGACTGGAAGGCTGGTTTAACATCTGCATTTCCTGATATCTTTTATTTACACCTAGGTGATGGACCACCTGGACTATTCAACAAGTGAAGAGAGCCCAGTGACCACTGATGGGCAGGCCGTACAGCAGTGATTGCGTGGACCTACAATGATGTGCTGTTGATTTTTACAAAGAGAATTGCTGACCACCACCACCACCCTTTTTTGGTTTTGTGGGTTTTTTTGCTTTTTGAGACAGATTCATGACTAGAGCTCACTGTCCTCCTGCCTCTGTCTCCCAAATGTCTGGGACTAGAGTTGGGCAGCACCGTGCCCAGCAAGTCTTAAATCAAAATCTGAACTGAAAATTGGAGACATTTGCCACGGTGATGTGTGTCGATCCATCCATTTTTATGAGCTGGTAAAATTCATCACACATAGCGAAAACGCATTTTCTTTTAATTATGTTAAAGTTGTGCCTTCACAATCAATGAAAAACATAGGGTTTGTGTAGTTTCCAAATGTATTATATACATTATATTTTTCTAAAAAAAAAAAGCCACCTTGACCCTCCCCTGTACTTTTCTTACTAAAACATTTCTCCAAAATATAAGAATAGGGATAGATTGTTTATAATCATCAAAGCAAGTTTCTTGAGTAAATGTTTTCATCAAAGATTTATGCAAATCTTACCCCTCTGCAGGAATAGCTGCTTAAAGCTGTGCAGGAAGGCAGTTCAGCAACAAAAATTGGCCTTTATATCATGTAGAGGTTTAAAACCTACACAAGGGAAAACATAGAAACACACCCCTTCATAGTTTAAATTTTTCCTTTACCTTTATTTTTATTTCATGTGTATGGGTGTTTTGCCTGTATACATGTCTGTCTGTGCACCACATTCAGGCCTGGTGCCTATGGAGACCAGAAGAGGGTGTTGGATTCCTTGGGATTGGAGTTACAGATGGCTGTGAGCTGCCATGTGGGTGCTGGGACTTGAACCCAGGTCCTCTGGAAGAGCAACCAGTGCTCTTAAATGCTGAGCCATCTCTCCAGCCTTGTAGTTTTAAGTTTTTAAAAACTTGTAACCCTTTTTTAAACTTGAGGACCTAAATTACTTCAGGCTGCATATGTACTATATTAGACTATTTTTTAGATAGAAGGAAACGTAATATATAGAAATAATCATTAGAAGGATACAGAAACTGAATCTAGTTTATATCAGTACACCATTTACTTGAAGAAGGATTAAACTTCTGTACTTACTCTAGGTTTTATTTTGGTTTTCTGATCTTTGAAATTTGATTCCATTAGATATTATAACTTATTGTTTGCCTCGACCATCCTGACAATCTCCCCATCGCCAGTTTCCAGTCCTTTTCCCATAAGTGAGCACTGCTGACCATGGAGGGATGTGTGCTGTTCAGAGTACAGATGTACTTTTGTTTGCCAGTTTTCTCACCTCCAAAATGAGTGGTTCGAGCAGTTATCACTCGGCTAACTTGCAACTTGAAAAAAATAATTTTCTTCTCATTCTTTGCAAAATCTCAGGTGTTTTTCTAGAAATTAGAGGTGAAATTATCTTTCAAATTATTTTAATTTCTTTAACAATGTACCAAGTGACAAGTTGTTACAGAAGCTCAGGATTTTGCTTTTCTGTGTAAATAATGCACACGCTGTGTGCACAAACCCAGTCTCTCATGTTAAGGCCAATCCAGCTTATTCAAAGGTAAA
Organism: Peromyscus leucopus; assembly: GCF_004664715.2. Taxonomy (NCBI): domain Eukaryota; kingdom Metazoa; phylum Chordata; class Mammalia; order Rodentia; family Cricetidae; genus Peromyscus; species Peromyscus leucopus. Next base: position 102,984,029 of record NC_051066.1, on the reverse strand, counting down.
AACTAGTGATTGAAAAAAATGGGTTAGACCTTTGATATTTGAACTCAAGTTCAATTTGATGCTTTTGTTTAATTGTTAACTTTTGCTGAGTAAATGACAGGGAAGCTGTACCACGGCTGCTTCTTCTTTCTACTGAGTCCAGGAGTGGGGTCTTTCTGATGAGAGACGAGTGAAGTGCCATTTTACAATTCCAACTGTACTTTCACTTCCAATGTCAATAAAATGCTTGCCAAAATACAGCTGTTTTACTGACATCTGCATCCTCATTCAAGTCTGTGACAGTCAAAAGCACTAATTACAAATTATGAAGAATGTTAAAAAAAATTAGTCCTAAAGCTATGTTGAAATAACACAATTTCTCAAAAATAATTTAGTTTTATTAATTTGTAAATAATATTTCTTCATCTAAACCATTGCTCCAGAAAAAAAAAAAAAAACCATTAACACATCTACAAAACTGAATTCTGACTTATTTGAAACTCAGTGTATTTTACCCAACCATCATATTGTTGTGATTAAAGCTTACCCAGGGCTGGGGTGTAGCTCAGCGTTGGAGTACTTGTCTCCCGTGTTCCAAGTGCCTACTCCAGCTCTGCCAATACAACAACTGACGAGTAGCTATAAATAACAAAAAGAATTTCCTAGAGTCTCTCTAGCCTTACTGCCAATGTCGTATGTACTTAAACAGCCTGCTTAGCCACACAGATGAGAATAGCTCCTTAGAGAAAGTAAGCTACACAAATACTGGGTCTTGGAAATAAAAATGATTGGATACCAGAGATGAAAATTTGACTCTGAAAGTTAGTCATCTCCTTCTCCCTTGCTTACCTGACACCAGTAACTTTTAAGAGGTAGGGAAGTTGGAATCCCCCCCCCCCCCCCGCAACATGCTTTAAAAACAAAATATATTGTACTTATTAGCACATTGCAAAAAAAAAAAAATACTTGTTAGAAAGTTCCACATTGGTGGTTTAGCAAATAGAAATCATTGATCTTAAATGCATTTTGTTTTCTTCCAGCTTCTAAGTTTTGCTTTGAATAAGCAATTTCTTTATAGTAGAATGTACTTTAATACCCTTTTGAAGGAAGATACTTTTGTTCCGTGTGCTGCTGGCATTCATGTGTTTTAGTTACATGTGCAGTCAGGTTCTGGTACAATGGCATATTTTTAAAAAATACTAGTGATCTTTCTAGTTTTCTTTGCTCTTTCAATGTCCACAGTTTTTTGTTTGTTTGTTTGTTTGTTTTGTTTTGTTTTTCCAGACAGGGTTTCTCTGTGTCTGGAACTCATTCTGTGGACCAGGCTGTCCTGGAATTCAGAGATCCTTCTGCCTCTGCCTCCTGAGTGCTGGGATTAAAAGCATGCACCACCACAGCCCAGCCAATGTCCACATTTTTAAAGCTATTTTTCAGTCATAGGCTCTGATCCAGGGCTTTGCATGCTCTGAGCAAGTGCTGTACCACTGAGCAGCATGGCCAGCTCCTCATTTTGTGCTCCAGGTAGAAGTGGAAATTATAGTTACACTTGAAAACATAGCTGATCTTTTAAGCTGATTCTCTAGAACTTTGGCTTGATTCCAGTCTGAACTTTCAGAGCTGCGAGTTGTCTTCCTGGCTGATAGACTACAGTACTTAAAGAAGCTTTTGTAGTTTTCCATGAATAAGAAAAATAGGTTGAATCAACTCAAGGTTGTAGTACATGGCCAGTTGACTACATAATGGTTTTGACTAGGCATTAAAAATATTATAAACAGCTGGGCCATGGTGGCACACACCTTTAGTCCCAGCACTCGGGAGGCAGAGGCAGGCAGATCTCTGAGTTCAAGGCCAGCCTGGTCTACAAAGCGAGTTCCAAGAAGGTGTAAAGCTACACAGAGAAAACCTGTCTTCAAACAAACAAACAAAAATATTATAAACAGCTTTGCTATTCCTTTGAGACATACATTTTAAAAAGTACCTAAAGTCTGTCTGGTTAGCCTGCAGCTTCCCAGTAGGACAAGTGAGTGTAAATTCATAGCCTTTGTCTCTTTACCCCTTGTACCTTTTAAGAAACATAATTGGATTTTTACTTCTTAGGTGATTGGTTTGTATATGGGACTCGTTTACTCTTTTTCTAATACTTTTCTATGTAAGTTAGTGTAAATTGATACTTTTATAACACTACTAGGCTTTACTTTTTTGTGGAACATGATTTAAGACTTACATTTTTGGAGTGTTAATTTTTCAGTAAGTTAAGCTCTCTTCATCATGTGCCAATTCTGATAAGAAAAACAACTTTTAGTGTATTGAATTTACTACAGTGTTAAATAAATTCTATTTTAAAATAAAAAATTGAATTTGTTTTATTTTGTGTGGCAAAAGAAATCATCAAAAATGAACCAAAGGCATTATGTCCATATATTATGTACACTCACAAAAAAGAACAACATGAATTTTTACGATTGTTCAGGTTTGACAATTTATCTTTTTTTTTTTTTTTTTTTTTGGTTTTTTTCAAGACAGGGTTTCTCTGTGTAGCTTTGTGCCTTTCCTGGGATTAAAGGTGTGCACCACCACCGCCCGGTGACAATTTATCTTTAAAACCCAGATTCCATAGGTGAGACTTACTTGGAAATTATGTTGATACCTAACAGTACTTAGCAAATAATTACTAAATTTGTGTAGATTCCTGCCGGGCGGTGGTGGCACACGCCTTTAATTTCAGCACTTGGGAGGCAGAAGCAGGTGGATCTCTGAGAGTTCGAGGCTTGTCTGGGCTACAGAGTGAGTTCCAGGAAAGGCTCAAAGCTACATAGAGAAACCCTGTCTCAAAAACAAACAAACAAACAAAATGTGTAGATTCTGCATCAGCCTCTAGACTCCTGAGAAACAGGCTTGCACCACCATACCCCACAGGATCTTTTTGTTATTGTTTGTTGTGAGTGTCCCTGTTACTGTTATTTTTTACTCCTTTTGGGGGGCTGCCACCCAGCTCCTAAATAAATCACAGACAGGCATATTCTTAATTACGAATGCCTGGCCTTAGCTTGGCTTAGTTTCTAGCCAGCTTTCCTAACTTACCTTTTGCCTCTGGGCTCTTCCCGTTCTCTTACTTCTGTAAATCTTATTTCTTACTCCACTGCTGGTTGTGTAGCTGGGTGGCTGACCCCTGATATCCTCCTCATTCTCTGGCTCCTCCTTTTCAATACTGGGCCCAGATTTCTTGATTCTCTCTGCCTGCCAGCCCTGCCTATCCTTTCTCCTGCCTTGCTATTGGCCGTTCAGCTTTTTATGAGACCATCAGGTATTTTAGACAGGCACAGTAACACAGCTTCACAGTTAAACAAATGCAACATAAATAAAAGTAACACACCTTAAAATAATCTACTACATGTATCATTCTATAGGTCAGTCTGGCCTTCACCTCCCAAGTAATTTAAGAGATTATAGGAGCCAGGGCGGTGGTGGCACAATTGACTACATAATGGTTCCTTTAATCTGGGAACTCGGGAGGCAGAGCCAGGCGGATCTCTGTGAGTTCAAGGCCAGCCTGGTCTACAAAGCAAGTTCCAGGAAAGGCGCAAAGGTACACAGAGAAACCCTGTCTTGAAAAAACAAACAAACAAAACAAAACAAAAAATCTCATCTCTTAGGAACATTCCAGGTGTTTCTCCCTGTTGCTATTGTAGTATTTTCTTTTTTTGTAGCAACTTGAGATCCATCACTAGGAACCAGGCAGGTTCTCTGAGTTACATCCTCAGCCCTGTACTGTATTGGTTGAGATTGGCCTACATGTGTGTCTGTAGTCTTGAAATGATGAGAAAATGCTTTTCTTCCATGCATGCTCTTGATAGGGAGGAACCTCATCCCACTGGTCCAAGTATCTGGAAAGATACAGAGTACTTCAGAGAGAAAAAGAGATGGTTAGAGCATAGGAAGAAGAACTTTGCTCCTCTGCCTGGATCCAGGTGGCCTTTTGCAGTTTCTATTTTATGCTTCTATTAAGTATTCAAAGTACAAATCATAAAAGTCCATTGTTATTCTCCTAATTAAGGTACTCATGTTAGACTAGGGGTGTTAATTTGTACAGAACTAGGCTGTGCATTTTGATCCTTAGCACTGTTATAAAAGTATTCATACAAATAACTGGTTTACTCATATTTCCTATAGAAGGTTGAAAGGTACATGGCAGAAAACAGTTAAATGTAGTGTGGCCAGGCAGTGGTGGTACACACCTTTAATCCCAGCACTTGGGAGGCAGAGGCAGGCAGATCTCTGTGAGTTCAAGGCCAGCCTAGTCTACAGATGAGTTCCCAGGACAGACTGAACTGTACAGAGAAACCCTGTCTTGAAAAAACAAAATAATAATAATAATATAAATAAGTAAATAATAAAAATAAAACAATCCAGAATAATTTACCAGACTAAATGGCATTAAGTGTAAAGCCAGATAATCAAGTTTAAACAGACTTGTCTTATTCCTGAGTTCTTTCAAAAACATTGATGTGTTAAAATGATAAATAACAATTTACTATTAGAACTACAGATAAATATTTAAAAATAGTGAAAATTAAAAATCAATAACAATTTCTTGATTTTTCTTTCTGTCTTTCTTTCTTTCTTTCTTTTTTTCCGAGACAGGGTTTCTCTGTGTAGCTTTGCGCCTTTCCTGGATCTCACTCTGTAGCCCAGGCTGGCCTCGAACTCACAAAGATCCTTCTGCCTCTGCCTCCCGAGTGCTGGGATTAAAGGCGTGCGCCACCACTGCCCGGCAATTTCTTGATTCTTAATGTCTTAAAATTATTTATGATTGTGGGCTGGAGAATTGGCTCAGAGGTTAAGAGCACTGCACTGACTACACTTCCAGAGTTCTGAGTTCAATTCCAGCAACCACATGATGCTCACAGCATCTATGATGGGATCTGGTGCCTCTTCTGGCTTGCAGGCAGGACACTATATACATAATAAATAAATCTTTAAAAAAAAAAAAATTATTTATGATTGTGCATCCCTCATTTTTAAGAAGTTAAGTCTTTGCTTCAGGCTGAAATTTAGGTATTTTAAATATAGACTAAAATTTTATACAAATGGTGGGTGGTGGTGGTGATAGCACACGCCTTTGATCCCAGAACTCAGGAGGCAGGGGCAGGGGGATCTCTGTGAGTTCAAGGCTGGCCTGGTCTACAAAGTGAGTCCCAGGACAGCCTGGGCTGTTACACATAGAAACCCTGTCTCAAAACAAAAACAAAAACAAAAACACAAAAATTACACAAATGATTTTGGGTCTTTTTTTTTCAATTCTCAGGAAATATATCAGGTTATGGAGGGATAGCTACATCATTAAAACTAGTAAAATACTATAGCTTATATAGGGTGATGTCTTTGACCCTTCTAAATAAGTCAAAATAATTCATTCATGGTACACTCAATGTACAGTCCCAGCAATAATATTCTTCATTAATGTGGTGAGACCAAGGCCCAGGGATGAATACAGGCCAGAACTGACACAAATGTTTTCCTAGCAATGGAAGGGGTGGGCAGAAATGCTGCAGAACAATAGGTGGGGGGTGGAGGGTGAGAAGAACCTCTCAGAAAATAATGGGGTTCTCACAGAGAGCCTGTAAGAGTAGTTACCTGGTCTTGCTTTCTGGGCCATTTGTGTGATGTCGTACTTGAATAGAGTTTATCTTGAGGTGGTAAACACCAAGTGTCCTGAGACCAGCCATTTGGGATGCAGCCTCTAGGGACCGTAGGGCTGGAATTGTTTACATAAGGCGTCTCAAGTCACTGAGTCAGGCCTTCAGCAGTTAGGGTCCAGCTACTGGAGAATGAGGGATATTGTTTTTATTCTTGGCCTTTTATCTTTTTGCCTCTACAATTAACATAGAAGCTTTGCTAAATTTGAAGGGAAATTTCTCTGTATGGCTACTGGTAATTCTGTTTGTTTGATTGTTTGTTTGTTTATTGAGACAGGGCTTCACTGTGTGGCCCTGACTAGCCTGGAACTCACAGAGATCTGTCTGTCTTTGCTTCCAGGGTGCTGGGATTGAAGGCTTGTGCCGCCACATCCAGCTCTGGTATTTGTTTTAGATTTTTGTCTAAATCTTGTCACTGAAGGAAGACTTTTAAAACTTTAAGGAGAAGGCCAAGGGGGTAACTTGGTGATGGAGAACAAGTCTAGCATATGTGAGTCCCTGAGAGAAATCTTCAACGCTGAACCAAAACGGCAAAATAAAAAAAAGATGCGTTTCTCCATATAAAAATAACTGGGGGGAGGGGCGGGGAGGTACTCAGTGGGTAGCTGTGCTCTTTAGCTAGCAACACAAGTCTGGGTTGGATCCCTGGAACCCATGTGCAGATAGAAAGAGAGAACCCAACTTTTTGGCGTTGTGTGTGCGCGCATACACACACACATACACACATACACACACACTCCCCCCTACACACACTAGTAATTTTAAAAAGAAAAGAAACCCTGAGGGTCCTGAAGTGCAGTTCAGTGGTAGAGCACTACTGTGACATTCCTAAAGCCCTGGGCTTATCCGTAGCCTCCCTCCATAAATATGTCTAAACACACTCACATAGAATAAAAGTTTATGCATTGTCTTAGTTGTATATTGTATAGCTAACTAGCATATTGACGGATGGATGAAAAGGACGTGTTTGGATCTTCTTAAGTCATTCAGGAAATAGTTACTGAATACTTATGGCATGCCAGACTGTGCTGTGAGTGGGAATCCTGGGCGCAGCTGTCTGCAGAGCCTGACTGATAGAACTTCATGGATGTGGAAAAAATGGAAGGTGAAGGTCCAGAGCCTAATGACATTTAGGCTGTCTTGAGCCCCCTCAGTGCCATTCCTCACCCATCTCTGTCTGGTTGGACATGACAACCTGTGACTAACAAAGTCGAACTTAACATCCTTGACTAGCAGATAAAAACCGTTTGGAATGCATTAACTTAATAAACCTTCTTCCACCAATCAAAGGGTTAAGCTCTCGGCCTGTAGTGGGGTTTTCTCCTCTCTACCCAGTACTATAACCCAGCCACACAACGTACCCAGTGACGGATTTGAAACATATTTTGCCGGGTGGCAGTGGCAGATGCCTTTAATCCCAGAGCCAGGCAGATCTCTGTGAGTTCGAGGCCAGCCTGGTCTACAGAGGGAGCTCCAGGAAAGGCACCAAAACTACATGGAGAAACCCTGTCTCAAAAAAACCAAAAAAAGAAAAAGAAAAATGTTTTGACTTATGACTTTGTTTCTGTTATTATAAACACGTCATGAAACTGATTCCATGTTGGACCATGGAATTTGAGGTAGCCTAAACTGGGCCATGGGCAATCATATTGGGCTCCAGAATAAACTATCTCCTATACACTTTGACGTGAGAGTTGTGTTTTTATGTCAATGGCACTAAGGTACTGGTATTAAAGATTAATTCAAAACATTCCAATTACTTGTAGTTGGCATTTAATAAGTTTCTGTTTGTGACTGAGGGTAATGCTTTTGAAATAGTATCTTTTAAAAATCCACTAATCTCTCTAAAGCAGGGCAAAATTTGTTGAAAGTGGTTTAATCACCCTCTGTTTATAGAAACGATTCTGTACTGACTGCCAGACATTTCTGACTATCAGACTTTAAGTAATAAATGTTACATTAACTGGATATTTCATATACTGGCTTCCTTTCTATTTGGTGTTCTAATTGATTTAAATTACTTGATGTCAGCATTTTAATTCATTTCTTTTTTTTTTCTATGTCTTTTACATCATGTATCTTGATCCCATTCATTTCCCCGTCCCTTTGTATCCACCCTCCACCCCTGTACACACACCCCCAAATAAAACAAAATTTAAGAGAAAAAAGGGGGAAAAATCTCGTCATGGAAGCTGCAGTGTAACACAGTGAGTCATGCTGTAAACCACTTTGTCCATATCTTTACTTGCAAGTGTTCGTTGCAAAGGGTCATTGGGCTGGTTTGAGCCTCTGGTCTCTACTACACTGTGGATGTTGGGCCCTCACTAGGACTCTTCTTGATATCCTGATGTTGCCCTGTGCTATGGAGATCCTACAGCTTTGGGTCTGTGGGTCAGGTCCCTTCTAATGCTCCAGCGGATCTTAGATGGGGTGGATGTGGGGTGGGCCAAGTCATAACCCTGGATCTGGGCCTGGACAGCTGCAGGGTTAGTTCACTAGTCCTTTCTCCCCTGTCCTCACCACCAGGGTGAGCTCTCCAGCATTGCCCCGGCTAATTCGCCTCTTGCAGCTATGATTGAGGGATGGGGCCATTTCTCCTATCCCCTCAGGGTCGGCTCTCCCACACCTGCACCATTAGGGCCAGCTCTATTGTGTTGCCCAGGTGAGGTACAAGGGCCACTCTCCTGAGTACTGCAGCTGATGAGGGGTAGGGACAGCTCTCCCGCTCTTATGGCCTCAGGGCCAGCTCCTCCATGAGTCTCAGGTGTTGATGGGTGGGAGAGCATCTCTCTTCTGCCCATGCTACCATGTCAAATGAGTAATGGGGCCAGCTTGCCTTTGCTCATAATGCCCGGGCTGGAGTACTGTGGTAATGTTTTATTTGTGCTGAAATGTGGTGATATTTTATTTGCATGTTAATAAATAAAGCATGCCTGGAGATCCAGTGGGGAAAGGCCAGTCATTTTTAAGTAAATATAGAAGTCAGGCAGTGGTAGCACGTGCTTTTAATCTGATCACTTGGCAGGCAGGGTCTTTGTGTGTTCAAGGACACACTAGGGAACAGCCAAGCGTAGTGATACACGCCTTTAATCCAAGTACCAACCATAGAGACCTGGAGGTCTGTACAGACAGGCAGTAACAAGAAAGTGAGGTAGCTGGGCTAAGAGCCAGTGAAAGGGCAGAATAACAAAGCAATAAAGGCACAGGTTAGACAGGAAGTAGCCTCTTTTGTTAACTGCAGAGCTGGAGAGGTAAGGTCGGTGGCTGTCACAATTTCCCTGATCTAAGGCTTTCACCCCTATATTTAGCTCTGTGTTTTTTATTTAATAAGACCATTTAGGAATTCATCTACAGATCACCTTCACTTGCAACCACCCACCGGACAGTTCTGCTGTGCTGCCTCGGTGAGGGGCAGGGCCTGTTTCCTGAGTGCTGTAGCTGGTCAGAGGGAGGGTCAGCTCTCTAGTCTGTTGCAGGTGGTAAGTGGCGAGGGGTAAAGGGGGGCATCTCTCACCCTCCCGCATCGCCACATGACAGACCAGTAGTGGGGACAACTCTCCCATGCTTACAACTTCAGGGTTGGCTCACCCGGCCACACCTCTGCCAACAAGGTTGGCTTTATTGTGTTACCCAGGTAAGGCGCAGGGCTTGCTCTCCTGCGGGTTGCAGCTGGTGGGGGACAGAGAAAGTTCTCCCGCGCTTGTGACCTCAGGGCCAGTTCTCATACTTGCCCTAGGCATTGATAGGCAGACAGAGGAGGGCAACTCTCCCTCGCCCATGTTGTCACAAGACAGATGGGTAATGGGGACAGTCCTCCCATGCTCACCCACACCTGCGCTAGGAGGCGTGGCTCTCTTGTGCTGCGCTGGAGAGGTGCAGGGCGCGCTCTCCTGCGTGTTGCAGCTGGTGGGGGGCAGGGGCAGCGCTCCTGCTCTTATGACCTCAGGACCAGCTCTCTCGCTTGCCCCAGGCATTGATGGGCAGCGTAGAGAGGTCAACTCTCTGCCCGTGCCACCTCCAGACAGATGAGTAGTGGGGGCAGCTCTCCCTTGGTCACTGCTTCTGGGCTGGCTCACCCCACCCCCACCTCAGTGGTTAATATATAGGGTCCCCTCTCAACTGACTAGAGATGTACTGGTGGCAGTCCCATCCAGAGAGAGGTCTGAGGGATGATGAATGTGGAAATAATCACACAGTCCAACAATCTGACTGACTAAACAGAATAGGGAAAGATTTTGTAAAAGACTGAAACATGTATATTCTGTTTTATACTATTACAGGTGTTTCTCAGCTGGGTCTTTTTATCACAAAAGGGACACAGCACACAGCTTGAGGACAAACTCTGGAAGGGACAACACAGTACCCGAATAACTGGCTCTGCCTTCTGGACAATTCCTCTGTTCAATAAGGCTAACGATAACACGTGACTCGTAGAGGCACAAGAACTTAATGAGCTAATATTGAGTAATCAGAACAGCAGAGGCCTAGAAGAAACCATATAATTAATGCCAGCTAACGCTGCATAAAGACAGGAGTCTTCTGTTTTCAAATTATTTTACCATCCTGCTTTTACTTACATTGAAAGTAAATCTCTATATTGTCAAGATTTGTGAAGCAGTTTTAAATAATTTCAGGAAATTTTTTTTTTTTTTTGGTTTACTTTTGTGTTGTCTTTTTGAGACAGGGTTTCTTTGTGTCACAGTCCTGGCTGTCCTGGAACTCGCTTTGTAGACCTTGAACTCCCAGAGATCCACCTGCCTCTACCTCTCGAGTGCTGGGATTAAAGATGTGCTCCACCTGCCTGATTCCTGGCTAATTTCAGGAAGTTTTAAAACTTGACTAGAGCTGGGTGGTGGTGGCGCACGCCTTTAATCCCACCACTTGGGAGGCAGAGCTAGGTGGATCTCTGTGAGTTCAAGGCCAGCCTGGTCTACATAGTGAGATCCAGGAAAGGTACAAAGCTACACAGAGAAACCCTGTCTCCAAAAACCAAAATAAACAAAAAACTTGATTAGAGTAAGACATTTGTAATCACAAATTGTAATACTTTTAACTTACTGGTTCCTAAAAATGTATTTTCTGGGGCTGGGGTTTAAGTTTGCTGGCAGAGGATGTACTTAGCATGTATAAATTCAATCCACAGCACCAAAAATAAATTGATTAATTTAGTTAAATTTCAAATCTAGAATTAAGACTATTAATCAATACTTTAAGGAGAAAAAAAGAAAAACTTTTCTCATGAGCAGACAGACAATTTCAGTAAATCTAGAAAAGCAAGGACACTGTAGTAATTGTATCCCAGCTGAGAATTACCTACACTGTCAAATATACAACAGTCCCCTTCGTAGTGTCCTCAACACTGACCAGCGTGCAGATTCATGTTTGTGTTACCATATCTCCTGAGATAATGTGGGCTGCTTCTGATGCCCTGGCATCTCAGGTGGAGGAGAGTGAGGGAAATAAAGCTTCGCTTCGTCATAGAGGAGCTGCAGGGCAGGGTACCAGTCACGGTGCTCCAGGTAGGTGATCCTCCTTCCCTGTCATGGTGCTCCAGGCAGGTGGTCCTCCCTCCCAGACACCTTTCAAGTCAAGCCTATGGAGGAACTGAGAAGCACTACTACCTTTCTGTTTTCAGCACAGACCTTCTGGATTCCCCCAGGGGAAGAAACAATTGCTCAGAGGACTCCAGTGTGCATTTGGCCACAAGCGTCCCAGCCAGCTGCTCTGCCTTTGTGTGTTCTCTGTGAGACTTAGGAAGCACAGACTTGTACAATGCCTCGACAGTAGGTTCAAAGCTGGTGAACTTCTTCATGGAGTGTGATGTCTATGTCATCTACAGAAGAGCAACGCCCTTGTAGAATGTGTTTAGATCTTCTTTCCTATATATTTTGGGAGCGGCATCAAATTGTTAGCATGTTCTGGAAAGGTTTGAATTTCAACTTTATCAGCTCCCATAGAAACCGAGTCAACTTCAGGAAAGAATTCAGCACTAGTAGCAGCAGTCAAAACCAACAATGTGCACCAGAGTTAGTTGTTCTCACCAAGCACGCTCCTTTGAAATTTCAAAAATCCAGACTTGGACAGATTGGCCAATGATCTGGAGCCGGTCCCTTAGCCAAACCAGAATACCATTCTGTTTCAGTACAAGCAAGAATCCATTAAATATGCCCTTGTTCTTTGGAAGGGCCACCTGCAGGTGGCATTTAAACATATCTAGAGGCACGACATCAGTGTGCTAACAACTTAAAACCCACCAATGCCACATTATGCATAAGAATTCATTGGGCCAAATTCACAACTGTTCTCTTCTGTGGCATCAGCTGTCAGGTTTCAGGAACACGAGGGCAGGGCAGGTTCTGTGTGGATTCAGTCAGGGCAGATGAGGCCACCAGGCACCAGCAGCAGCTATGGTGCATAAAGGGGCTTGCTGGTGCTAGATGGGCACCAAGACAAGAACAGTCTCCCCTAAGATGTTCAACACCCAACCTCTCCCTCAGAAAGGCTTGTGTTTCCAGAGGCTGAGTGTCCGGACCCTCAACTCCATACCTTTTCCCTGGTGAAACTTTCTAATGTTTAAAATGACTGCTGTGGGGTCTATTTGTTGTAGCCATTCCTGAGAGTAAGACCTATCTATCATTGAGGGAATCTCATTAAGACACAGGATGTTAAAAAGGGGGTAAAAACAACAGGACATTCTAATCTGAGGTGGAACAGCTGGAAGGCTTCAGGAAGTCCCTGAGGCTGACCACAGACTCTGGGTCCCTCCCTCACCAAGCACATGTAACCTTCGAGGACTGCTGAGAGACTCTTAGACAAGCTGAGTGCCTAGAAAAGGCGCAGACACACAAGCTACCTGAAGGAGACAGTCTCCTGTTTCCCACTCGTTGACCTGCCTGAAAGCTGTGCTCAGGTTCCCAGTTTTTGTGAGCCATCACCCATGTTGGGATGGCTTTTTTTTTTTTTAAAGATTTATTTATTTATTTATGTATACAGAAGAAGGTGCCAGATCTCATTACAAATGGTTGTGAGCCACCATGTGGGTGCTGGAAATTGAACTCAGGTCCTCTGGAAGAGCAGCCGGCGCTCTTAACCTCTGAGCCACCTCTCCAGGCCTGTTTTGTTTTTTGAGACAGGGGTTTCTATGTGTAACTCACTTTGGAGACCAGGCTGGCCTCAAACTCACCGGAATCCGCCTGCCTCTGCCTCCCAAGTGCTGGAATTAAAGGTGTGCGCCACTATGCTTGGCTCTGGGATGACATTTTGATGAAACTATCTTTGAGGCATTTCTACCGCTGTGAGCAACCTCTCATCCACACTCTTACAAGGAACCCCAATCAAATGAGCTGCTTCACCAAGTTGGACTTTGCTGGTATCCTTCCTCTGGCCTGTCTGGGATGAGAGATATTTGTTGACATTTCCCTGGGAATATTGTCACCCAATAGCCTTGGGTGTAGCTTAGTCATAGTGCTTTTGCCTGGCATGTGTGAGGCTTCGGGTCTCATTCCTAGCACTACAAAAACAAATAAATGGTTGCTCTACAATGGCCTTATCTGTGCTGCAGCTGTTGATGAATTAAACCGACAAAGTGTGCTTCCGAAAGTTTGTAAACTGAAAGTGTAACACTGTGTATTGTCTATATTTGTTTACAAAGTTAAATTAGAGACATAAAGAAACCATGGACATTTGGGAAACTAAATTTCATTATTCTAGTTCTGGGAATCAAATCCGGGTGTGGTTTCTGTGGAAGCTCCCCAGACAAGCTGATACACCCATGTGTAATGGCTGATGAATTCACTTTGCACTGTAGAACATAGATTTCCAGGCTGGACTTTGCCTCACGTTACCCTCTACTATGTAAGGACCAGCCTCTTATCTCAATTTGACACAATGCTCTGTGTGGAGGACAGAGTTACATATTAAATTATATACTATGATGGTGTTTGTTTATTTTTACGTATATGTGTATTTATCTGTCTGTGCCTGTGTCATATGTGTATGTGCCCTCAGAGGACAGAAAGGATGTTGGATCCCCTGGAGCTGGAGTTACCAACAATTGTGAGCCGCTGATATGGTTACGGAGAACTGAGTTCTGGTTCACGGGAGGATCAGCCAGCCCTTAAGGATTGTTTTGTTTTTAAACAAATGCCCTTGAGTCATTAAGTGCTGGGCTGGTGAAGATGGCTAAGGTTAGGATCCTCATTCAGTTGAATGTGTAGAGGCAGCTGACAAATAAACTGATAATTAGAGCAGAGAAAGAACTGGTGGGCTGGAGAAATGGCTTGCAGCTAAAGACGCATACTGCTCTTCCAGAGGATGGTCAACAGCCAGCACCCATGTGGTGGTGGGGTTACAACTGCCAGTATCTACAGCTCCATGGGGATCCAATGTCTGTGACCTCTACAGACAATTGCACTCACATGCACACATAATTAAAAATAAAAGTCTCGGGCCGGCCGTGGTGGCGCACGCCTTTAATCCCAGCACTCGGGAGGCAGAGCCAGGCGGATCTCTGTGAGTTCGAGGCAGCCTGGCTACAAGTGAGTCAGGAAAGGCGCAAAGCTACACAGCGAAACCCTGTCTCGAAAAAACCAAAAAAAAAAAATAAATAAATAAATAAAAGTCTCTTTTTAAAAGATAAATTGTTTAGTAGAAAATATACAGTATGCCATGGGAACGGACATTCCAGAAAAGGCTCCTAACCCAAACTGCATGTGTTTGAGGGGAGGGCTACCAGTTCTCGAATTAAGGACCTTATGAAGTTGCACTAATAATGGACTCTTCATAGAAGAGTGTTTAGAAGTATCCAGAGGCAAGGCTGAAATGAAAAGATTTTTAAGGCAAGTGGACATTTTTATGTATGTATGTGTGTATATGTATTATTGAAACAGGGTCTCACTATGTAGCCCTGGCTAGCCTTGAACTCCCAGAAATCCTCCTGCCTCTGCCTCCCAAACTGTGGGATTAAAGGAGTGTATCACTTATGCCTAGCTCAAAGAGCCACAGAAGGATTTTCAGTGTAGGAGTGACTTAAAGTGCAATTCTTATTACATGAATTCTGGGTAATTCTTTTGGTCTCATTACAAGAATCCCAGACCACTTACCACTTGAAAGGGTTGATGTGGGTTGGTTATGTCTTTCTGCAGTATTCTCTTGTCTGGGAATGCCCTTTTTCTGTATATTTTCACAAGACTCAATTGTAATTCAACTGCGTTGATGATTTCCAAACATCCCCCATGATTAGATTCTACCATGAAATAACGATTTAGTCAGACCGCAGTTTTACCAGTTAGATATTGCTACATAAATTATCCCAAAATTTAGAGGCTTACAAGAACAGTAAACAGTATTTTTCACAGTTCCCAAGGATAAGAATGTTGGGAATGGCTTAGCTGATTTCCTCTCAGAGGTTTTTGGAGTTAATGAGGGTGCTGAAACCTTCCACAATGGCTTACCTACGTGGCAGGCAAGTAGGCAAAGGTTGTTGGCAGGAGGTCTTAGTTCTTGTCACGTGTACTTTTTGAAGGGCAGCTTCGTGGCTAGCTTTTTCTGAATGAGTGATCTAAATGAGCAAGATGGAAGCCAAAGCATTCTTTGTGATCAAGCCTCAGAAGTCACACACTGTCATTTATTTCTACAATACCCCACTGAGAACACGAGGTTAGCCCTATTCAATGTGAGATTGTCAACCACAGAGTAAGTAGGAATACCAGGAAGATGAGAAACACTGAGGGCATTGTCAAGGCTAGCTAATAAGGTATCAGCTGTGTTTATCTTCACTGTTGGTTCATTCATCTTATATGGAATGTGGACTCTTGTGTACTACTCACCCTTACAATAACCCACTCCAGGTAACCAAAAGTCAGTGCCCCCACCCCATGACCTAAAGATCTCCCATAGAACACTACCTTTAAAAATGTTATTATGATTATTATTGTAGTACAAGAAGATAAGGAGTGGGCTGCAGAGATGACTCATCTTTAAAATTCTTATTATTAGTGTATGTTCTCTTTCTGCCTTAAGACTGGGTCCAGGGAAGGAACTCAGATCTCTAGGCTTCTGTAGCAAGCGCGTTTACTCACTAAACCATTTTGCCATCAAAAGTTTCTTGAATTAAACTGCTTTATTCCTATTTTTAAAAATTATTATTTTTATTTTCTGTGTATGAATGTTTTGTTTGTATGTATGTATGTGTACCACAGTGTACCTGGTGCACATGAAGCCCGGAAGAGGAAATGGGATCCCTTGGGACTGGGGTTACAGGTGGCTATAAACTGCCGTGTGGGTGCTGGAAATTGAACCGAGGTCCTCTGAAAGGGCAGCCAGTGCTCTTAACCACCGAATCACCACTATTTACTAAACATTTTCTGAAACACTCAGTTTATAAGTCTTGTTCATCACTGTGCTGGATAGTTATAAGTTAACATGACACAAGCTAAAGTCATCTGAGAGGAGGGAACCTCGATTATGAAAATGCCTCCATGGGTGTAGGAGCTGGCTCCACCCCTCACCGAGGGGGCCTGCCCCAGTGGCTTGGACTGACTGGCTCAGCTACCACCCCAGCCCACAGCAAGGCCTGGGGTTGGCCCACCCTAACATCTACCCCATCTAGGACTTAGTGGAGCTTGTGAAGGGACTGGTCCTGTGGAAAGATACCTGGAGTTATCTGAGAGGAGTTCCAGTGAGGCTCCAGTGATGACGGCGTACCAGAAACCAGAGGCCTTGAACCAGACCAATGACTCATTGCAATGAACATTTGCAAGTAAAGTTGATTGAACACAAGGGTTGACTGTGTGATACACCTCGGCTCCCAAAGCCACCAGGTCAATGAAGAGGTGTTGGAGAGGCAGGAAAGATGGAAGAGTGAAGACTTTTGCTTGTCTTGTTTTTGTTTTAATTTGTCTTTTGGGGGATACTGCAGGGTGAGGGGAGGATTGGGGGAACTGAGAGGTTAGAAAATTAGGGTGCATGACATGAAATTTCCAAAGAATCAATAAAGAGATTGTTAAATTTAAAAAAAAAAAATTGTAAAAAGGGAAGGAAGGGGGAGAGAGAGAAAGAAAAACCGGGCGGTGGTGGTGCATGCCTTTAATCCCAGCACTCAGGAGGCAGAGCCAGGAGGATCTCTGTGAGTTCAAAGCCAGCCTGGTCTACAGAGGGAGATCCAGGACAGGCACCAAAACAACACGGAGAAACCCTGTCTCTAAAAACCAAAAAAAAAAAAAAAAAAAAAAAAAAAAAGAAAAGAAAAGAAAAGGAAGGAGAAGAAAAGAAAAGGGAAAATGTTTCCGTAAGATCAGACTGTATGCAAGCCTGTAGGGCATTTTCTTAATTGGTATTGATGGGGGAGGGCCCATGGATCCCAGGGCTGGTGGTCCTGGGTTCTATAAGAAAGCAGGCTGAGCAAGCCATGTGGCACAAACCAGTAAGCAGCACTGTTTTAAAAATAAGCAGTGCTGTTACAGGGTGAAAAGATCATGAGACACAACAAAACCCAGCGTCAGAGCTTTACTGGGGGAGGGGGACGACAAAAGAACCAGACCTGGGGAAGAAGCACGTGCAGAGAGCAGAGAGAGAGAGAGAGAGATAGTGGGGGGAAGGAGAGAACAGAGGAGTCTGTGTCTGGCTTTTTAAGGATGCCTGTGCACATGCACAGGTGTGCTTACTTACGGAGCTATGCACGCATGTGCTGATTGTGTGACTGTGCTGCATGCATTTGTGCAGTCATGCAGCACATGGGTAAGATGTAAGACCCCTTGCTTAGCTCCTGAACTGCACATGTGCTGTCATGCAGCTGGAGTGGCAGCAGAATCCTAACAAGCACCCCTCCATGGCCTCTGCATCAGCTCCTGCCTTCAGGTTCCTGCCCTCGCTGCTTTTGATGCTGAACTGTTCTATGGAACTGTGAGTGAAATAAACCTTGTCTTCCCCAAGTTGCTTTGGTCATGGTGTTTCATCACAGAAATAAAACCTTAACTAAGGCAGTCACTGACATTAAATACAACTGCCTGACATGTGCAGGCTGGCCTCAAATTTGGAGATCTGTCTGCCTCTGCCTACAGAGTGCCTTTGCCTCCTAAGTGCTGGGATTAAAGGCATGTGCCCCTGCACCCAGCTGTGCCTGGCTCATTCTTAGGCACTTAATAAATATTTGTTATTTAATAAATTATTCTTCAGAACGACTTTTGGTAAACATGCATAAACTTCAAGGCTGTCTGATATCTGAATATTAGAAATTTATTTTGGTTAGTTCAACTAAAGGTTATTCCACTCACCATTTTTACTTGATATTTTTAAATTTATCAGACTTCGGAAGCTTATTTGCCCTTTTATTTCTACATCATCCATGAAAAGAGAGAAACATTTGCTACAGGTACAAAAAGACCATAGTGACAAAGTTCCCAAGAAATAAAGTACTTTCATTTCATTATACTTTGATTTTTAAAGGCACAAAATGTATAGATCCAGTTGAAATAAAAAAGATATTTATTGAATGATTGCATAAGTTAGTTAAGATCTCTGAAATCTTGCCTGGAAATCTATTAAAACTTTTTTTTTCCAGACAGGTTCTCACTATGTAGTCCTGGCTGGCCTGGAGTTTGATATGTAGACCAGATTGGCCTTGAATGCGCAGAGATGTGGCTGCCTCAACATCCCAAGTGCTAGGATTAAAGGCATGTGCCACCATGGCCAGCAATTAAAACATTTAAAAACCCTGTTCCTCCTAGTCCTGCAAGATAGGGAGAGAGTACCTAGTGCCTAAAGTTTGCTTATTAGCGCCTCAAAACTTGTTAGAGAAACAGTGCTTGGGTCAGTTTTGTTGAAGAGGTTCTGCTTCAGTGAACTGTGGGTCCTTATTGCCTGGGAGATAATTATGCAGTATGAAAGAAACTAGACCAAAACAAGTTATGTGCACATTGTACAATACTTCAGCTTGCACAGAGTACATCTGTAGTGACAAAGCTGGCCAGCGCAGTCGGCTCTCCTCATCCTTGGGTTCCACATTTGTGGACTCCTCCAACCAAAATTTCTAAATATTCCAAAATATTTGGAAATAAAATTGTATCTATACTGAACATTTTATTAATCTCTAAAGAAATATACGTTTGCATTTTGTTAGGTATTGCATGTATTTATTTAATGCATACTCGAGGGTGTGTGTTATATACAAACATATGCCATTTTATAAAAGGATCTTGAACGTCTGCTGGTTTTTATTACAGGTATGGAGAGTCCTGGAACTAATTTCCTGCAGACACCTAGAGACAGCTGCAGTTAGAGGGTGTGATAGTCAGGAAAAAACAAACAAACAAGAGTGCTGGGGACTTGGGGTTAATGAATTCATTCATTGCCTTGATTGTAGCGATGAGTTCATGTCGAAGTTTATCAAATTGTACACTTAAATGTATCAGTTATTCATCAATAAAGTTGTTGTTTTTTTTTTTGAGACAGGGTCTCACTATGTATCCCTGGCTGGCCTGGAACTTGCTATGTACACCAAGCTGGCCTTCAGCTTATAGCGATTTGCCTGCCTCTGCCTCCCGAGTGCTGGGATTAAAAGAGTGCATCCTCACGTCTGGCTTTATAATTAAAAGAAAAAAATTAAAGAGAGAAAATAGAGAAATAGAGTTGGAACAGAGCCTCAAGATGAGGAGCCTTTAAGTCTCTAAGAGCAGAAAGAAGACGTGTCAAAAGCAGGTTTGGTTTTGTTTTTAAGACGACGACACTAACTGGCTAGCTTAGAATTTATTTCAGTCCTCTTGCCTTAACCTTCTGAGTGCTGGGATTACAGGTATGCTACGTTATTCCTAGCATAAAAAAAACTGTCTCAGGCTGGCAAACGCCTGCAATCCCAGCACTGTGGAGTTAAAAGCAGAATCCAGAATTCAAGGTCATTTTGGGCCAAGAGCCTGGGCTTACAAGAGACTCAAAAAACCACTAACTATCTGAAATTCCAATTCCAGGGGGATCCAGCGCAATATTCTGAGGACACTGCACACACATGATAACACAAGCCATACATACATTCAGGCAAGACACACATGCACAAAAAAATAACAAAACAAGCCACTCATAATAACAGTGATAAAAATAATACACAGATTGCACCCTTGACGGGAAAAGATAACGTGCGGGAAGCGATCACTAGTAACCAACGTCGACCGGTGCGGGAGCACAAGAGACAGGCGTGCGAGGCGGCGGGAGCTATTTTTGGCGAACCCTGGGGTCTTGTCCTTCAAGCGGAACAAGTTCTCACTGGCGGAGGCAGGGGAAGCCGAAGCCCGCAGCACCCGGGAAAGCGGCCGCTCGGCCCTTCCCGGCCGGCGGCGGCGGGGGCGGGGCCTCGGGGGTGGGCCGCGGTGAGCGCGCCCTTCACGTGACGCGCCCTCCGCGCGACGCACTCGACGCGGCCGTCACGTGGCTGCCTCGGCCCCGTCTCCGGCGGAGGCGGGCGCGGGCGCGTCCCTGTGGCCAGTCACCCGGCGGAGCTGGTCGCACAATTATGAAAGACTCGACTTCTGCTGCTAGCGCCGGAGCTGAGTTAGTTCTGAGAAGGTTTCCCGGGGCTGTCCTTGTTCGGTGGCCCGTGCCACCGCCTCCGGAGACGCTTTCCGATAGATGGCTGCAGGCCGCGGAGGAGGAGGAGGAGCCGCTGCCCTTCCGGAGTCCGCCCCGTGAGGAGAATGGTATGGAGCCGGGCCTGGCGCGGGCGGGCCTCGCGGGAGCCTGCGCGGCGCTCCGGGGAGCTCTGCGGCCCTCCGGGGCGCCGTCGCTCGCAGAGGGGCCGCCGGGCTGACACGGCGGAGGAGGGAGGGCGGGCGTGTTAACGGAAAGGGGAAGGGAGCGGGCTCCGAGCTGTGACTTGTTGGCTGTGCCCGCAAGCGCTCTACAGGTACATTCTCTCTCTCTCTCTCTCTCTCTCTCTCTCTCTCTCTCTCTCTCTCTCTCTCTCTCTATATATATATATATATATATATATATATATATATATGTGTGTGTGTGTGTGTGTGTGTGTGTGTGTGTGTGTGTGTGTGTCTATCTATATCTATATATCTATTGATTTTGATGGTGTAGACGGTGATGCGGCTCGGGCTTTTCTTTAGCAAGAGTGAGGGGACGGGGAAGGGACAATTCCTGGGCGCCTGAGACAGTGCGTTGCCAGGTCTGCGTCGAACTCGCTCATCTCTCGTCCCAGACAGTTTGAAGCGAAGGTGCAGACAAGAGGGAGTCGGTGCGTTGCAGCGTTGGGTAGAGCTTTTGTTGTTGCTAAGGCCAGGAACCGGATTTGGAGATTTCTTACAAAGAAAGCCATTTAGATCAAGGACCTGAGCAGGGAAGGCATTCCTGGTCAGTAGTTTCACTTGATAGGCTTTGTGCAAACTGGTCTCCCTTTGGCGAAGTCTGACAGGTTTAGTGTTCTTCCTTTCTTTTCTTTATTTTTGAGACAAGGTTTCGTTATGTAGCCCTGGCTGTCCTGGAACTCAACTATGTAGACTAGGTTGGCCTTTAAACTCAGATCCGCTTACCTCTCTGCCTCTCGAGTGCTGTGATTAAAGACGTGCGCCACCACGCCGGGCTAGATTTAGAAGTGCCTTACCAAACTTAAATCAGGGTTTTACTTATAAACTACTGTGAGTTAAACTTTGAATAAGTAGTGCATTTTCCACCTTCTTTTGTAATGTGTCAGTGAAGATGAGTTTTCTGTTTGTTTGTTTGAGACCGGGTCTCTTGTAGCCCAGGGTGACCTCAAATCCTGAGACTGCCAGTGAGTTTCTTGTCTTCCTGCTTTGATCTCCTGAGCACTGCGATTACAGTTGTTTGTCACCATCCCTGGTTTTTCCTATTTCCTGAAAGGAAAGTTCAAATTCTTCTACCTCTGCTAAATCATTTCGTTTTAAGTACTTCAGTGGCTTTGATGTAAAGGACTCTACTGGCGGGTGAATTGAATCCAAGTGCTTTGCAAATCGTTAAATACTGAACATATCTAGTTTTTCATTTTAGATGGTAAATAGCATAAATTTGAACATACTGACTCAATATTTTAAAAAAGTTTTCATTAACAGATGAAATTGCCCCCAAAATTACTTTGTAAGTAATTCACCGTATATGGCGAATATTAATAGTATGAACTTAATTAATATTGTTTGGACATGGATAAACTTGTTGAGAGAACACTCTCACTTTAACATTTGAAATTGAGTCCTTTGTTTTGTTTTTGTTTTTCGGGACAGGATTTCTCTGTGTAACCCCTTGCCATCCTGGAACTTGCTCTGGCTCGTTCAGGCTGGCTTTGAACTCAGAGATTGGGAGTGGGGATTAAAGATGTGGCTACCACTACTCCGCTGAAATTGAGTCTTAATTTTCTTATTTTCTTAAATACTTCCTAAATCCTGACTTCTTGAATTGGATGGTTAACATCACAATATGCAGTTGAGTTATAGTGAAACTTTAGGATAACTTAAAATATGGATTTTGTTTTTGTTTTAAGACCGGGTTTCTCTGTGTAGCCCTGATTGTCAGTAGACCAGCCTAGCCTCCAACTCAGATCTGCCTCCTGGATGTGGAATCAAAGGCTTGTACCACCACACCTGGCTAAAAGGTGGGTTCTTTATTCAATAATTCAGTTCAGTTTCCTCACCATTTAGGTTAATCTGACCAAAAAAGTAACAAGATAACAAACAAACAAACAAAAAAAAATTCAACTGTCTGGAGTAGTTGTGCATGTCTTTAGTCCCAGAGCCAGAGGCAGGTAGATATCTGAGTTCTAGCCAGCCAAGGCTTTCGTAGTGAGTCCCTGTCTCAAAAACAAAAACAACCCCCTCACCCCAATACACACATAAAACCCTACCACAAAATTATCTGTCATAACTACAGGAAACTTGTCTTACTGTTTGATAGTCATTGCTTATTTAGTTATGTAGTCCAAGTACTGTGATATTTTGGAGTGACAAAGATAGGCTGGACAAGTCTACTTTCTTTTCCAGATTTACTTTTATTATTTTAAATTAGGTATAGATGTGTATCTTCCTTTGGGTATGTACTCCTGAGTGCTGGTGCCCACAGAGGCCAGAGGTGTTGGATTCCCTGGAGTTGGCATTATAGACCATGGTGAGCCACCTGACTTGGGTGCTGGGAACCCAGTTTGGATCCTCTTTGGGGGAGCAGCAAGTGCTCTTTGCTGCTGAATCATCTCCCTCTAGTCACTTTTGTTTGTTTGTTTGCATTAATGGGACTAGATCCCAAAGTCTCCAGGGAGCTAGGCGATTGCTTCAACACTGAGCTGCATCCCTTGCCCTATAGACAAATCTACCTTTAAACAGCTCATATTGTACTAGTTATGAAGTAATCTACTTGTCCAATTAAAGATATATTACTTCATGAAACAAATATTTATTGTCTCTTATGATAATAACCTTGAAGGGCAATATAAGTATGCATAACATAAAAGGAGAGTTTAATACAATTGCCTGGATTACTATGATATATATACGTAGATAGGACTGCCCAAGAGAGAAAGGATTATTTTGATTAGGCTTGTAAAGGAAATAATGATTGAAGTAAAGAATAGGAATAGAGGTGGTGGGCTGGAGAGATAGCTCATAGGTTAAAAGCACTGCTTGTTTTTCCAGAAGACTGGGGTTTGATTCCCAGCACTCACTCATGTGGCGGCTCACAGCCATCTGTAACTCCAATCCCAGAGGAATCCATTACTCTCTTCTGATCTCCATAGGCACTGCATGTATGTGATACACATACATACATGGAGTCAGAATACCCATACACATAAAAATAAAGGCTAAAAAAAACAAACAAAACAAAGATAGGAATTGGTACTGGAGAGATGGCTCAGTGGCTGAGAGCTAGAGAAGACTGGAGTTTGGTGCCTAGTACCCATATCCAGTGGTTTATAACCACTGGTAATTCTAGCACCAAGGGATGCACGACTGTCTTCTGGTCTCATGGGCACCTGCATATACATGACTTTCTCTCTCTCTCTCTGTCTCTCTCTCTTTGTCTCTGTCTCTGTCTCTCACAGACACAAACACACACACACACACACACACACACACACACACAAAGAAAACAAATCTTTAAAAAGAATAGGAATTAACCTGGAATAGATGAGTTTCTGAATTGGTAATTTTAGTACAAGGGAACTAATCTCTAGAAGAGAAGGGCATCCTTTGCTAACACTATTGTACAAAATTAGACATGGTTTGAATGAGTACAGTGTGGCAAGATAGGCAATCATGGTGGGAATGTTATAAAGATAAGCAGCAGATTTCTGAAGGTAACATGTCATGTAGTGGAGTTTGTATTCCTCTGGAGGTGTTGGGAGTCTACAGAAGGCAACACTAGATGGTGAATTGGTGTGTCATTAAATTGAGAGCAACTCATAAGACTCTGTTCTAGGACGTGGAGATGGTTTATTGGGTAAAGGTGGGAAAAAAGTTTAAAATATTTAAAAAATGAAAGAATTAGGTCACTTGAGTATAGTAATATTTCTAAATTTTTTTTTTTTTTTTTTATAACCAGCTATAAAATGAAGCCATCTTGCATTTGGTCATTGTTTAAAATGTGCAGGTATAATGGTTGAAAGCAGTACTTAAAATGTAAGCTAAAAGTGCTTATAACTGGGTACATAGTTCTCTGGCAGATTGAATGCCTTGTGTGATGCCTTCGTTCAACTTCTAGTAGTAGGGATGGGTAAATAAAAGTTTTGAAGTGGTTTACCAAAGTAAGCACGTGCAAAGCTGATGTTGGAATGTTCTAGATAGAGATATTCTGACACAGTACCCTTATATTTTTGTTCTGTATTTGAACGCTGGATTACATACTTCCATCTTTTTTTTTTTTTTTTTTTTTTTAAAAAAAAAAAAAAGATTGACCAGTGGATTTGTTACCAGCCTTAGTTTAAAATTTCCCTTAACTCATTCACATAATACTTTGTTGTAGTTGTTAATGATCTTTGCCGTTGATAATTATTTAGTCTTGATCCCTTTTCTTTCTTTTTGGGGAACTTTCAGCACTGAGTATGTTGCCTCTGTGTGTGTGTGTGTGTGTGTGTGTGTGTGTGTGTGTTTCTCTCTTTTAAAAGTATGTTTTAAATTTGGTATCTGGAAGTAAACTTCAGAATACTTGAGATTAGCTTAGGATATAACCATCATGAGGATTTGAACTCCCTGTTTATGTGATCTATAAGAACTTAGATGGGTGTCATTTTATTTTTTTAATTTGTGTGTGTGTGTGTGTGTGTGTGTGTGTGAGAGAGAGAGAGAGAGAGAGAGAGAGAGAGCGAGAGCACGTGAGTGCATGCGTGAGTGCATACGTGAGTGCATGTGTATCTGTCTATGTATATGTACATGTGTGCAGGTGCTGTTATAAGATCCCCCTGAAGCTGGAGTTACAGGTGGTTGTGTGCTATTTGATGGGGGGTATTGGGAATCAGTTTTTGATTCTCTGGAAGAGAATGTACTCTTTACTCCTGAGCCATCCCTCCGGTCCCAGGTGTCACTTTTTTTTTTTTTTTTTAATGGAGCCTCACTAACTCTGGCTGACCTGGAAATTGCAGTGTAGACCAGACTGGCATTGAATTCATAGAGATCCACCTGCTTCTGCCTCCCATTTGCTAGGATTAAAAGGGTGCACCACTATGCCTGGCTCAGTGTGTCACCTTTAAATGGTATTTTGTAGCTATTAAACTAGTTTGGATGGTTCATGTATACAAATGAATTAGAGAATTGAACCTTTCAGTTTATTTTTAAAAGTTACTGATTCTAATTTGAAGTGGATTAGTGCTTTTAGAGATTTATTGATCCTCTGGTTCAGTTTCGTTTATATTTAGAAAATGGTTATCTAGCTAACATTTTTGGTTAGTATGCTCAGTTTCCTGAAGATTTAGAATTTTTAGAACATATTAAGTCTTTCTGTGCGAAGGTGAGCAGTTCTTCATCTTTGGTAGACTTGGCTCTTACTGAGCATCTTTATCGGATTAAAATCATTTTTCTCTCTTTCTTTTTAAGAATGGGTCTGGCTGTTTTGCCCAGGCTGATTTCCATCTCCTAGGCCTAAGGGATCCTTGTGCCTCCACCTCCTGAATAACTGTAACTGTAGTTGTATGCTGCTCCACCTGGTCTAATGTCACAGCGTGCTATCATTATTTACTTCTAAAGGTAGACGGTCATTTTTCTCTATTTGACGTCTCTCCTACCATTATTCAAACACACCAATAACCTGAAACCTCAACTATCCAAATTCCAGAGTGCTGGAAACCTAACCCTTTTCTTTACTCATGGGAATTCAAAAGACTCCTAAGCCAAGTCATATTGAGAATTTAGCAACCTTGACAAGTTTACATATTGTAAAAGTATGAACAAAGTGAAATTTAACAGGTGTGGTTACCCACTTTCTTCTGACAATTTGTTAGTGTGCCAAAAGTGATAGAAGAAAAGGTGGCCAAGAAGCTGTTACTATGAGGAGACCATTGGAGAAGCACTTTTTTATTTGAGAAAGAGAGCTTCACCTTACCTTTTAACATGTGAATCAAGTCTTCATAATGTTTAAGAATATAATTTACTATAACAGACACAGGATATTGTATGTATATAATAGGCTTGAAACAAAATTTGATATGATTAGCTAGTAGATTAGATGTGGCTATTGTTCTGAATGTTTTACATATGCCACTTATAAATCATTGAAGAAAAGTATGAATAAACACTTATTTCTCTATTAATTACTCAAGAAGATAAGCACAGTTACTTATTAAAGATTCCCAAGTTACTGAATGGTGGAAAAGGTGCCTGGGAGTGGAGCTTGGTTTTTTTTTTTTTTGAGACAAGGTTTCTCTGTGTAGCTTTGGTGCCTGTCCTGGATATCACTCTGTAGACCAGTCTGGCCTTGAACTCACAGAGATGTGCCTAGCTCTGCCTCCTGAGTGCTGGGATTAAAGGCATGAGCCACCACCCCCTAGCTAGAGCTTGGTTTTAAGGAGATGTATACTTGTGAGATTTCAAATGAAAGGTGTTAAGGTTTTTTTTTTTGTTGTTGTTGTTGTTTTGTTTTAAAGTAAGATTGGAAGCTGGAGAGATGTCTCAGTAGTTGAAGAGCACTTGCTGCTCTTCCATAAGATCAGAGTTTGGTTCTTAGCACCTGCATTGGGCAGCTCACAATCAGCTGAACAGTGCAGGGGCTGACATCTGACATCTGAGAGTATTAACAAGCACATGGCACATATACATAATAAAGATAAAAATCTCTGTTTTTAAAAAGTAAAATCATTGTAAATTCCCCCCCCCCCCCCCCCCCCCCCCCCCGCCGCCCCCGTTTCTCTGTGTAGTTCTGGCTGGTCTTGGTATTCACTCTGTAGGCCAGGCTAGCCTTGGACTCACAGAGATCTACCTGCCCCTGCCTCTGTAGTGCTGGGATTAAAGATGGCAGGTATATTTGTTGATTATACCATAATTTCTTCCAGTGACATGAAACTTAGTAGAATTTACTTTATTGTTAAGCTCCTTACATGTAGACAGGTTACATGCAACTCAGTTTTATTCATTTTACTTTGACAAAGTACAGACTTAAACTACGTGAGGGATTCTTAGTAGATTGGAAAAGTCATCTACTAAACTAAATAGATTCTTTGAGAGTAAATTCTGTATTAAGGACTGAGAAACATGTATGTATCAGTAAAGAGCTATGAAAATACTCAGAAATGGACCATGTGTTAATATCATTTGCTTATAGTATAAAAACCAGGCTTTCTAGTAGATAATGCCTCTGTATTTATTTAGGTTTCCCCTTTTCAGAATAATTTTTGTTATATACCCAAATATTATCCTTGGCTATTGGTGGGTGTATACATTTATTTGATGTATCTGCTGTTTTGTTAGGAAAAAAGTCACTTTATTAAGAGAAGCTTCCTCTAAGCATCTGCTTTGAATGAGCATGTGTAGCCAGAGGTTTCTCCAGACGAATCTCTCCCATCCATGGTTCCTCAGCCACTTATAAAATAATTACTCAAAGGCTTATATTAATTACAAACTGTAAATGGCTCAGGCTTCTTGCTAACTCTTTCATCTTAAATTAACCCATTTCTATTAATCTGTATGTTGCCACATGGCCATGGCATTACCGGTCTGCTGGCATCTTGTTGCTCCTTGGGCAGCAGGATGGCATCTGTCCTACTCTACCCTTCTTTGTCTCTCTTCAGTTTGAATGTACCACCTAACCTTATTCTGCCTTGCCATTGAACAGCCTTATAATTAACTAATGAGAGCAA
This sequence comes from Peromyscus leucopus, assembly GCF_004664715.2. Taxonomy (NCBI): domain Eukaryota; kingdom Metazoa; phylum Chordata; class Mammalia; order Rodentia; family Cricetidae; genus Peromyscus; species Peromyscus leucopus. Next base: position 102,956,078 of record NC_051066.1, on the reverse strand, counting down.
CACATATTCACAGTGTACAGAAAGACATCCCACAGCAGACATATTTCCATATCTCAGGCATTTGAATACTTGGTCCCCAGTTGGCAGTGCTGTTTGGGGAGGTTTAGGTGGTACGATCTTGCTGAAGAAAGTATATCATTGGGGGTGGGCTTTGAGATTAAAAAGTTTAGTCTACTTCCAGTTCTTGCTCTGCTTCATATTTATGGTAAAGGGTGTTAGTCTCCTGTTTCTGCCGCTTTCCCACCATGATGAACTCTTATCCCTCTGAAACTGTAAGCCCCAGTGAAGTCTTTATAAGTTGCCTTGCTCATGGTGTTTTATCACAGCAACAGGAAAGTAACTAAACATGCTGTATTTGCCATTAACTAGTGAGCTTTCCCTTTAGCCCAGCAGTTCTCAACCTGTGAGTTTCGACCTCTTTGGCAAACCTCCGCCTCCAGAATATTTACATTACGATTCATAACAGTAGCAAAATTACAGTTATGAAGTAGCAATGAAAATAATTTTATGGTTGGGGTCACCACAATATGAAGAACTGTATTAAAGGGTTGCAGCATTCGGAAGGTTGAGAACCCTGCTCTAGCTGCTTTGTGGTTTTTAATTTTCTTAAAGTATTTATATGTGACACCCCTCTTCTTCCCCACCCATATTGTAATCCAGGGCCGGCTTGGATTTACTTGGAGCAACACTGTTGGAATGTGTCTGGCTCAGAACCCTGACATTTTAAACCTAGCTAAACTACTTGAAAGCCAAGAAGAAACCCTTTAGTTCCTGATGCCTACCCAGTGCTGCATTCTGGACTCACTTATTCCAGTTCTTGTGGGTCCTGCCTCATTTACTGACTCATCCCAAAGCCTTTGAGTTCCGCTTCAGTCTCAGACCCATGTGTGTTGCCTCAGCCAACACAGGCCAAAAGGGTCACCCTTCGTGTTTTCAGCAAGCTCACTTCTTCCATAGTCTCTTTCCAGCTACTTGGAGGGTGTAAGACTGAAATCATGATGCTAGATTGGCAAACAGAACCTTAATTGTTGCCCACCCATCCTTTGGGATTTTTACTACCTATTATCAGGAAAATTACTGAGTTTCAATGTCTAATCAGCTATAAGCAATGTTGCTAATTTCACTGTCTAGCAGTTTCGAGGGTGTTTGTTAGACTTTAAAAAAAAAATTTTTTTTTAACTAAATTTTATTTTAAGGTAACTAAAATTAACATATCAGAAATTACATAATATATGTGAATGTATGTAATGTAGTTAGGGTTTTTATTGACTGAAAGCACATGGAATCTAAAAAGTCAAAAACAAGCAGAATACAGAACAGTGGTTACTAGGAGTAGGATGATAGAGTGTCAGGATAAAGACTGAAAGCCCTTGCCTACCTGGTCTTCATATGGAAGAATGATGCTCCAGAAGAGCCTATAGGGTAGGTGCGAGAGGTAGATGCTTTATAAAGGGCCATATACTCTGTGTGGCTCAGCACTTTTGGGGCTTTCCCCTCAGATCACTTGCCCACTCCTGGTCTCAGGATGCTTTCCCTTTCTGAAACTGTCTCTGTTCCTTTTTTTTTTTTTTTGGTTTTTGGTTTTTGGTTTTTCTGGATCTTGCTTTGTAGACTAGGCTGGCCTCAAATTCAGAGATCCGCCTGGCTCAGCCTCCTGAGTGCTGGGATTAAAGGTGTGTGCCGCCACCGCCACCGCCACCGCCACCACCACCTGGCTCTATTCCTATTTCTAATCATGTATTACAGGGTCCAGTTCTTTGCTGTGGGACGTAAGAACCTAAATACTTAGGCAAGAACCTTTAGACTCAGATCCACACCTATAACATTAGGAGAGAATCCAGGGATAATGTTTAAGTGTTTAAATTTTTTTTTTTTTTTTGGTTTTTTCGAGACAGGGTTTCTCTGTGTAGCTTTGCGCCTTTCCTGGAGCTCACTTGGTAGCCCAGGCTGGCCTCGAACTCACAGAGATCCGCCTGCCTCTGCCTCCCGAGTGCTGGGATTAAAGGTGTGCTCCACCACGCCCGGCTTAAGTGTTTAAATTTATACTCATAAGAGGAATACAATCTGGAAACTAATTGACATGATGAATAATGTTTTGTATACTTGAAATCTGCTGAGAGTATATTTGGATAATAGATACATTAGTTTAATTACAGTTGCTTCACAGTTTCAGATTGCATACCTTGAAGATACACTACTTTTCTTACTGTTTTGTTTTGAAACTGGGTCTGGCTTACAACCCAGTTAGCCCGGAACTTTGTGTAGCCCAGACTGACCTCAAACCCCCAATCCTCCTGTTTCCACCTACTAAGTGTTGGAATCACAGGCAGTGCCACTACACCTAGATAATTCATACAGTTCTTTTTTCTTAATTTTCTTTTTGTTGTTGTTGTTATTTTGGTTTTTTGAGACAGGGTTTCTCTGTGTAACAGTCCTGGCTGTCTTAGAAGCACATAGTTATTTTATTTTATTTTATTTTTTTAATAATTTTCTACACTAACATCTACTATGTTTCTACACTTTATTTTTTTTTTTTAAGATTTATTTATTTATTATGTATACAGCATATGTGACTGCAGGCCAGAAGAGGGCACCAGGTCTCATTACAGATGGTTGTGAGCCACCATGTGGTTGCTGGGAATTGAACTCATGACCTCTGGAAGAGCAGCCCCAAGCATATAGTTCTTATTAGTCAGTTATACATCAGTAAAGATATAAATTTTTTCAGAGGCTGGAGAGATGGCTCAGAGGTTAAGAGCACTGGCTGTTCTTCCAGAGGACTCAGGTTCAGTTCCCAGCACCCATATGACAGCTCACAACTGTCTGTAATTCCAGTCCCAGGGGATCTGACACCTTCATACCAATGCACATAAAATAAAGTTAAATAAATTATTAAAAAAAAAAGAAAAGAAAAGAAAGAAGCCGGGTGGTGGTGGTGGTGGTGGTGGTGGTGGTGGTGGTGGTGGTGGTGGTGGTGGTGCACGCCTTAATCCTAGCACTTGGGAGGCAGAGGCAGGCAGATTTCTGTGAGTTCAAGGCCAGCCTGGATTACAGAGTGAGTTCCAGGAAAGGTGCAAAGCTACACAAGAGAAACCCTGTCTAGAAACACCCCCCCCCCAAAAAAAAAGAAAGAAAGAATTTTTTTTCTCTCCCTCTAAGAACAAAAAAGTAGGATTAGATTTATCTGCTCTATGGTTGATCTAAGAACTCTCACCAGAGAGGAACAGTTGATGCTGACTTGTTGATAATCTGTGGTCTTTTTTAAAATAAATTATTTGATTTTTATTATTTTGCATGTGTGGGTGTTTTGCCTGCATGTATGTTTGTGTACCATGTGTAAGCAATGATAGTTGAGGCTAGAAAGGGCCTCAGACTCACTAGAACTGGACTTTCAGGTGGTTGTGAGCCACAGTGTGAGTGCTGGGAATTGAACTCAGGTCCTCTGGAAGAGCAGCCAGTGCTCTTAACCAATGATCCATTTCTCCAGCACCATCTGTGACTTTCTGAAGTCCTTATCTTTCGTTGGGTCTAGGAAGATTCCTTGGAAGATGTAGTAGATATTTGTCTGTTGCAACATAGGGAAGAAGGGGTATATTTGGATTTACAGTTCAGAGGGATAGAGTCTCTATCATGGTAGGGAAGGCCGACAGCAGGTGTATGAGTCATACCTGACAGTCAGGAAACAGAGAAATCAAATTTCATCTGCATAGAGCAAGCAAAGAAAGAATAAGTTGGGCTATCCTATAAAACCTTAAAGCCTGCCCCCAGTGATTATTTCCTTCAGCAAGATTCCACCCAAAAGTTACATAAAATCCCCAAACAATACCACCAACTGGGTTTAAGTGTTCAAATACATGAGTCTGTCAGGGACATTTCTTATTCAAACTACCACTGTAAGTTTTTGTACTCCCATGACTTCATTATATATTATTATATAAAGCAATTATTTACATACTTTATTATTTTGGAACAAGATCTTGCTCTGTAGCTCAGGTTGGACTTGGGCTCACTATAGTCCAAGCTGGCTTTGAACTAGTGTGTTGTGGGATATTTGTACGTTGTGTGAAGGTACATTGCTGTGGTTGGTGTAATAAGAAGCTGACTGGTCAATAGCTAGGCAGGAGGTATAGGCAGGACTTCCAGACAGAGAAAGGAAGTAGGAGGAAATAATCTGGTGCAGGGAGAAGCCAGCCAGTCACTGAACAAGTCATATACACACAATGGGATAGAGAAAAAAGCCACATGATAAACTGTAGATTAATAAAAATATGGGTTAATTTAAGTTATAAGAGCTAGTGGGACAAGCCTAAGCTAAGGTCAAGCTTTCATAATTAATAGTAAGTCTCTGTGTCATTATTTGTGAGTTGGCAACCCAAAGAAAAATCTGACTGTATTAGTGAGCCTTTCTGCCTTAGCATCCTAAGTGCTAGATTACAGGTGTGTATTCATGGCTCTATAAAGTAAATTATAATAAACTATCTTCAGGTATCTTGCATACGAAACTGTAGTTGGAAGTTTTCCTGTGTCCCAGCTGGTGGTTGGGACAGATTTCTCCCACTCACATCCACTAAGTAAATCACACAGAGGCTTATATTAATTAAAACTGCTCAGGCCATTAGCTCAGGCTTTTTTCCTTTAACATAGTAAAATTATATATAATAGAACAGTTATCAAGCAGGAATTACAGTTATAATAGCTAGTCTATTTGTATTTGGCAAAATTAAAGAAAATATTCTATCCTATATTTATGAGTCTAAAGTTTCATATCTAATTTATCTTTTATCATAACCAAGGAAATTATAACTATCTACTCTTAAATTACATCAAAGACTCCAGAAGACTATATTACCTAAGTAGGTAGGAAATACATTGTAAGCAACTTCTAAAAATCTAGAATGATAGCAACAGCTGGCTGCCTGGACAGTCACCTATAGTTCCTCTGTAATGATTGGGCATCCATTCTTTAGCCTACAGGCCTAGAGTTTCTCATTCTCTTCTTCCTGTGTCCTGTAGAATGTCTGGCAGTCTCCTCTGCAAAGCAGGAACCTGAAGGACCATTTCATCTTGCAGAGTTTACCTTCCTGTGGGTCCTGCATGTGTAGTCAATACAACATTTGTCAAGCAGTCCAGGCAAGAATAGTCTCTTGCCCAAATGGCTATTTTTGCCAAGAAGAACTTCATATATAGAGTGTCTTCGACGCCCATCTTTCTCTTTGAAGTAAATTGGTGCTGCCAGGAGCAGATGTGTCTCATTGTCCAGAAAGTCTAAATTTTTAAATAATTTTAAATGCCATATTCTGTAGGTCTTTGAAGTGTTTGAAGATTACCTACCTAATTGAAATATATATATATATATATATATATATATATATATATATATATATGTATACCTAGAAAATGTAACTAACATGACTATAACTTTGATTATCATGGATAACTAATTATTAATCTGTATTTCTTAATTACACAATTTCAAATGAGCTTTACAAACATAATACCTTAAACAAGAGTACAAATATACATACAGGAAAACAAAATTAACTTTAAATTTGTAAAAAACTAAAATCTAGCCGGGTGGTGGTGTGGTGGTGCACTCCTTTAATCTAGCACTCGCGAGGGGGAGCAAGTCGGATCTCTGTGAGTTCAAGGCCAGCCTGGTCTACAGAGCAAGATCCAGGACGGGCACCAAAACTACACAGAGAAACCTGTCTTGGAAAAAAAAAAAAAAAAAGAAAGAAAAAGAAACCAAAATCTATAGCAATTTAAAACATTTTACACAAGTTGCTGCTCTTTAAAAGCAGATTCAATAATCTACCCTTTCATCCTATCATATCCTGCCCCCTTTTTTCTTTAGAAAGATATTGACTACTATGACCAATAACAATTTGTAACCAATCTCTAAACAAAGACAAATATCCATAATCCAGTTTTTGGGAATGTGGGCGTAGTTTTCTAGGCTACTTCCTGATGATTGAGGATGCTGTATTCTTATGGGGATCCTGAGAAAATTAAGAATTATGGTCAAGTCCTGGGAAGACCAGCTATAATCTTTGTTGATAGATACCATCTGTCAAGGTTCAGGAGGTCTCACTTGATCAAATCAGATCCATCTTAACCTGGAACAAATCCATAGCCTCTTGCTTCCTGTGGAAACAAAAGCAGAGCCTCCTTTCCAAAGCAACATATCCTTAGATCCAAATTTTGGAGTCAAGATACCTTTAAAATTCATATTTGGTTTAATTTAGCAGCCTTTATAATCAAATGTCTCTCTCCAGTTAAAAATCCCAAAGACACTATAATCCAGACTCTGTGTGTGATATCCATCTTTATGTGGCTTATTTTTTGTTACCTTTACTGTTTCTTTAAAGACTTTTTTAAAAACTATTTCTTTATATAACTGTCTATATTCATTTTCTTCTCTCTTCTAAGCCTATGTACATTTTTACACACACTGTAAACCATTTAAAGTTTTATTCCATCTGAATCTGTCTTATTGTGAATCTATTGCTTTAAACTGCAGTGGCTAGTTAACACTGAAGCAGAAGCCTTGGCTGCTGACTCTGCCCACTTCAGCTTTTCAGTATGGCGCTGGTACATTTACCATAAGCTTTGGGAGCCATGCGTACCACCAACTCTCAGAAGCAGTGGGTATATGCCTCCATTAAAACAGAGTGTAGCTCAGAAACATTTTTTTTTGTCTGTACTAGCAAAAATTATATTCACCATGCACCATGCTGCGCAGTTGCAGACACCTCTGCATAGTGTAGCAGGAATCCGACATGCTGCACTCAAGCCCATATGCCACGGTGTCTTTGTACCTTGGCGTCTCTATATCTCGACCTGCATGAGACATGAAGTATAAAGCTGTTTTTGGCTCTGTTACTGTGTATTTAGAAGCCCTTTTTCAACTCTTTTAGGCCTTATGGAAATTCTAGAGCCCTAAGTTGGTACACCAAACAAAACCAGTATAAACCTTGAGGTGTTTTATAACTTGTTACTGTAGTAGTTCATAGAATACTTCTGACATACCCTAAATAAACTATTTTTAAAGTAATTTTATTTGTTTTTAATCTTTATAATTTGAAGTTTCATTAATAAATGGGTTTGTGCCAGGTAGTGGTGGCACACGCCTTTAATCCCAGCACTGAGAGGCAGAGCCAGGTGGATCTCTGAGTTCAAGACCAGCCTGGGCTAATAGTGAGTTCCAGGAAAGGCGCAAAGCTACACAGAGAAACCCTGTCTCGAAAAAACAAAAAACAAAACAAAACAACAACAAAAAATGGGTTTGTTTGTTTTGTTTTGTTTTTTCTTTTTCAAGACAGGGGTTTCTTTGTATAACCTTAGTGTCCTAGAACTACACCCCGAGGCCAGGTTGGCCTTGTACTCACAGACATCTGCCTGCTTCTGCCTCCTGAGTACTAAGAATAAACTACAGTGCTGTGCTAGCACCACCCGGCTAGTAAGTGTCTTAGTCAGGGGCTGGCGAGATGGCTCAGCAGTTAAAAGTACTTGCTGTTCTTCCAGAGGATCCAGGTTCAATTTTTAGCACCTATATAGCAGCTCACAACTGTCTGTAACTCCAGTTCCAGGGAATTCGACACCCTCGCACAATTCATATATGCAGACAAAATACCAGTGCACATAGAATAAAAATAAATCTTTTTTTTTGTTCTGTTTTGTGTTTTTGTTTTTCAAGACAGGGTTTCTCTGTGTAGTTTTGGTTCCTGTCCTGGATCTTGTTCTGTAGACCAGGTTGGCCTAGAATTCACAGAGATCCATCTGACTGCCTCCCGAGTGCTGGGATTAAAGGCGTGTGCCACCCCAGCCCATCAAAATAAATCATTTTTAAAAAAGAGTTTTAGTTAGCTCTTATAAAACACTATGACCAAAAACAACTTGGGGAGAAAAGGGTATATTTCATCTGATAACTCTGGTCACACTCCATCATGGAGGGGAGCCAGAACAGGAGCTCAAGGCAGAAACTTAGAGGCAGGAACTAAAGCAGAGACTTTGGAGCAATACTGCCTGTTGGCTAGCTCCTCATGACTTGCTCTGCCTGCCTTATACAACTCAGGACCAGCTGCCCAGGGGTAGCACTACCCACAGTGAACTGTGTGCCCTTCAACATCGGTCATTTATTAATCAAGAAAATATTTTTCAGACTTGCATTTTCTGAGGTTCATCTTGTCAGATGTAACTCTAGATTGTGTCAACTTGACAAAATGATCAAGACAACTGACCCCTTGTCAGCTTGACACAACACTACATTACTATTAAGCCACAACTGTCTTTCTTATTCCCAAGATCTCATATTAATATCACAGTATAAAACATTCCAACTTTTTTTTTTTTCATTCCAACTTTTTTAAAGTCCAACAGTCTTTAAGAATTAAAACACTTTAAAAGTTCAAAGTCTCAGTTGGACCAGTGGTGGGAGAGGCAGACGAATCTCTGAGTTTGAGGCCATCTTGGTCTACAGAGTGAGTTCATGATAGCCAGGGTTACACAGACAAACCCTGTCTTGAGAAACAAACAAGCAACAACAAACACAACAATCCCCCAAAAGAAAAAATTTCAAAATCTCTAAAATAACTAAAGTTTCATAACTATGGGTTCCTGTGGAATCCTAAAATAAGTTAAATACTTTCTTATTCCAAGAGGGAAGAACCAGGGCACAGTTACATTCAGATCAAAGGAAAACCAAGGTCTGTTGGTGTAAAGCTAAGTGTCAGCCATCTGGGACTCACAATCTTCTGGGTTCTAAAGGGCATGAGTAACTCCACCTCTCTGTCTCTTCATACATAGCATGTTTCATAGGCTCAGGCCAGCTCCATTTCATAGCTATTGCTATCCTTGGTGATTGCCCCATGTCTCCAAAATTCTGGAGTCTCTGCTGTAACTAGTCTGCACCTTTACCAGTAGCCTCTTCGGGCTCTCTTTAGGGACTCTGACCCTGCCACATGGTTCCAAGCCTCAGCTTGGCCTCTTCATTCCTGGACCTTCTGCTGCACCTGAGGCTGCATCTGGCCTCTCCTGATCTCTCATAGTGCCAGGCCCCCGCTGCTCTCCTTGACTCTTTCATGCCTTTAGAACCAAGTATCACTCTTATACATCACCAAGTTTGGCTGCCAACACGAGGTACAGCTTTGGCCCCCTCTGGACCACAGCTGTTATGTACCAACCCTGAGGAAACACTTCCCAGAAGATTTTGCCTCAGTGATGCTGTTCTCCTCTTAATTTTTTTCAAATTTTTTTGTTTTGTTTTTTAAGACAGGGTTTCTCTGTGTAGTTTTGGTGCCTGTCCTGGATCTCACTCTGTAGACCAGGCTGGCCTTGAACTCACAGAGATCCGCCTGGCTCTGCCTCCTGAGTGCTGGGATCAAAGGTGTGCGCCACCACTGCCTGGCTAGTTTTTTTCAAGTTTTGATCATTTGTTAATTTTTTTGGGTTTTCGAGACAAGGTTTCTCTGTGTAGCCCTGGCTGCCTTGGAACTCACTCTGGCCTTGAACTCAGAGATCCACCTGCCTCTGTCTCCTAAGTGATGGGTTTAAAGGCGTGCGCCACCACTCCTGGGTTATTTGTTGTTCTTGTTTTTTTTTTTTGTTGTTGTTGGAGCTGAGGACTGAACCCAGGGCCTTGTGCTTGCTAGGCAAGCACTCTACCACTGAGCTAAATCCCCAACCCCTATTTGTTGTTCTTAAAGACTTATTTTTGACTGGACTCAGATTTAGAAGTAGAAGCTTTCAGACAGTCCACATCTATGTCTCTTGGCAATCTGTTCCTGGCACATTTCTTTGGCTTCCTTCATTCTCTTGTCCAAAGTTTAGCATATTCTGAAACCTGTTCTTTGCTTTTATTCTTGTATTATTTCTTCAGAGTAATATGTTGGCGTTTGTGTTGTAGGACATATGGAGTAACAAGATTTCAATCTTGGGTGCTTTGGTCCTGGACTCCTTATAGTCTTTGTTCAAGGACTGTCTGATATCATATTGATATACATCATCTTCTTTAAAGAGATTGAAAAGCTTTCAGACTCTGTGAGCTCTTTTGGCCCGACCCTTGAGCTACAGTAGTATCTGTCAACCTTTGAGGCACAGTAGTTCTCTGTTAGTCCAGGAAAACACACATGCATGCACTCTTTCCCTCCCTCCTTCCCTCTGCCTTTCTCTCTCCACCTCCCTCTTAACAATAACCAAGTTGAGAGTGTCCGGATTGGCATCCACAAGGCATCCCAGAACAGATTTGTGATTTCTCTCTTCAGTTCTTGCTCTCTAACAAGAATGCCCCTTACTCAACAGCAGGCACACTCTGCCATGGCTCAAGACACCTTGCTTCATGGGAAAACCGTGTTTGTTGTTCCCACCACTGATTCTACCACATAGAACCTCTCCACTCCTCACCCAGAGCACCAGCAGCTACTTCTGTGGCCATGTGCTTCTCACAGAAAGTACAAAGTCTGCGTTCATCACCCACTTCAGCGAGCTTCTGACAGCTGATGGCTGGGAAGGAGATATCCAGCTTCACCTCGACACAGCTGACTGCCTAGGAGGCGCCATGAAAAGAGTTGTTCTTTCCTTTTTTTTTTTTTTTAATTTTATTTTCCAAGACAAGGTTTTTCTATGTAACAGTCCTGATTATCCTGGAATTCACTCTGTAGACTAGGCTAGCCTCTAACTCACAGAGATCTGCCTGCCTCTGCCCCCTGAGTGCTGGAGTGTACCACCACCATCTGGCAAGCTGTTCTGTTCTTTTTTAAATTATTTATTTTTAATTTATTTGCATTGGTGTTTTGCCTGCATGTATGTTTATCAGATCTTGGAGTTACAGACAGTTGTGAGCTGTCATGTGGGTGCTGGGAATTGAACCCAGGTCCACTGGAAGAACAGCCAGTGCTCTTAACTGCTGAGCCATCTCTCTATCCCAAGCTGTTCTTTTCTTAATCATAGCTGATTCTTCAGCCCCTGTTGACCAGTATGGATTGTCCCAACAAAGCAAAGATTTCACTTTAGTGGTTCTGGTCTCTTGTTAACGAAAGCTGATTCTTCTATTCCAGATGACCAGAACCACAGATTCTTAATTCAGTATATGGAATGGTTCCCATATAATTTTTTAATAAGGAACTCAAACTTACTCTGAAATGACACAAGCTAGGCCTCTGTTGTCTGCTCTGTTCTCAGCATTATCTTGAGTTCCCACAGCAGCTCATTAAACTACGAACACTCAGTGGGTTTTCCAGCCCAAAGTTCTAATGTCTTTTGACAGTTATCCCCAAACATGGTCAGATCTGTTATAGAAATGTCATATAATGTAGGTACCAATTTCTATTTTAGGTAGGGTTTCTGTTTCTGTTGTGAAAAACACTATGACTAAAGCAAACTGAGGAGGAGAGGATTTATTTCAGCTTACAGCTCTCAGGTCACACTCCACCATCACTAAGAGAAGTCAGAGCAGGAATTTACAGGGAGGAATTGAGGTAGAAGTCATGGAGGAACACTGCTTCCTGGCTTGATCATATGGCTTGCTCATCTGCTATATTATACAAACCAGGACCTCCTTTTCAGGGATAGATAGCACTGGCCCCAGTGTGGTAGGCTTTTCTGTGTCAATCATTAGTAACCACAGACTTACCTACAGTCCATATGAGGGAAGCATTTTAGGTGTATGTAGATTTCTCTTTATAACTTTGCTTGGATTCTGGTCTTGATGGCTCTTGTAATCTCCACAGTAGAGAGCTGTATTTCAGTCATTACATTATTGAGAGAATTAATTTGCCATTTGCTGAGATAGGCAAAACTGCATGAAGAATGAGTGTTTGCATGAAGGTTCAATTTTAAGTTTGAGGTGCATTTTAGGTCTCAAAAGAGCTGAATGCCAGGCAGTTGATATGTGATATAAGAGTTTAAGTGGAAGATTTGGATTGAAATACAATTTTTTGTTTGAGATCTCTATATAGACCAGGCTGTCCTTGAACTCACCCCCAAGTACTGGGATCAAAAAGGTGTGCACCACCACACCTGGCCTGCAATTTTTTTTTTTTTTTCAGTGTTGGGATGGAATGTAGAAATAACTTTTTAAAGGGCTGGAGAGATCTGCTCTTCCAGAGGTCCTTAGTTAATTCCCAGCACCAACATGGTGACTCAAAAACCATCTGTAGCCGGGTGGTGGTGGTGCACACCTGTAATCCCAGCACTTGGGAGGCAGAGGCAGGCAGATCTCTGTGAGTTTGAGGTCGGCCTGGTCTACAGAGCTAGTCCAGGACAGGCTCCAAAGCTACAGAGAAACCCTGTCTCGAAAAAACAAAACAAAACAAAACAAAAACAAACAAACAAAAAAAACCCAAAACATCTGTAATGAGACCTGGTACCTTCTGGCATGCAGGCATACATGAGGACAGAACACTATATACATAAAAAATAAATAAATCTTTAAAAAATTAAAAAATTAATATACCAGCCATTAAAAGATTGAGATGGAAGGTTGGGCATGGGGCTACTAATCTCAGCATAGAAGCAGAGGCAGGCAGATCTCTTGAGTTTCAGACCATTGCATTTCAGCCCTAGAGTTCTAGGCTAGCCAGGTCTGCATAGTGAGACTTGTCTTGTCATTTCATTTCCATTTCATCTCCTTCCCTTCCTCCCTTCCCTCCCTCCCTCCCTCCCTCCCTCCCTCCTCCCTCCCTCCCTCCCTCACGGAAGGAAAATAAAAACAACTGGAGAGGGCTGGGTATATAGCATAGTGGTAGAACGTCATTAGTTATGGGCATGTCCCGGAATTCAGTCCCTGAGAACCAACCCCCACCTTAGAAAACAAAACAAAACAAACAAACAAAAAAACTGGGAAAGGAAATGAAGAGTGGACCATGTAGCAACAGTCAGTAATGATCTACTTTATTAAGTGCTTTTCTTTTATAAGTGAGAACAAAATCTGAGAATTGACCTGGGGATCTAAAGAATGTTAGTTGGTGGTCTGTCAGACGTATTTCAGAGATGGGTGTATTGGTGCAATACTTTAATCCCAGCATTCTAAAGTCAAAGGCAGGTGGATCTCTTTGAGTTTGAGGCCAGTTTGATCTTTATAGTTCCAGGCCAACCAGAGTTACATAGCGAGACTCTGTTTCAATAACAGTGAAACTTACACAAGGAAAGTTGACTTGAAAAAACCTGACTATATACAGTAGATTCTAGAAAGTATTGGAGGAGATGAAGAAAGTAAAACCAACACTTTGTTCTAGTGCCCTTTGTGGTATCAAGTAGAGGGAGAAACATGAACTGTTTAGCTTGAGGGAAAAGTGGAGTCAAGAAAAGGTTTGTATTTTGTCTTTAAAGAGTTGGAGATTAATATGACTGGCAGGTGCCTGATGAGTAAATGGGCAGCACAGAGTTTTAAATAAGAGTTGGAAAAATACCTATGAGAGAGATTATGGTGAAAGGAAATGTTGGTATGGGGTCCAGGGCCAGTGGTTGGCTTTGAGTGAGAACATAGTTGTCACATGGGGAAAAGTGACTGTGTTGATACAGTAGGAAGGTAATCTTGTTGTTTTGTTTTGGGTTCTTTTGTTTGTTTTTACTGAGACTGGGTCTGACTATGTAGCCCAGGCTGGTCACAAAATGCATAATACTCCTCTGGCCTTTTTCCAGGAATCAGACTCAAGTTACTAGGTTTGTCCTGCACCTACTTTTGCCCTCTGAGCCAACTTGCCAGCTCTAATAGGAGTTTGTTGCAGTTCTGTTCTGCCTGCTTCAGTTTTTCTCAGTAGTGGCAGAAGAGACAGAATGATGATGGCAAGGTGGGAGTTTCGGAAAGAAATGCAGGTATACCTAAGGAACAAAACAATCCATCAGGTTTCAGGTGTTCTAAAAAGACTGCCAGGGTAGTGAAGCCACAGTTTTCCTCACGTGTTTTCTTTCCTGAGTGATGGAAGAGAAACACATTCTTCAGCAGATAACCAGATTTTAGTTAGACTAAGAAGGTTCTGGAAATACTATGCAAAATGAGTTTTGTTGTGTAAAAAATGTTGAGAAAAGACCCTAAATTCCATAGGGCCTCACTTGTGACTTTGGTGGCTGAGGGCCATGGTATAATATTTGTCTAAGTAAGTGCATTCAAAGGAACCTTTCCTAGCAGTAAATGGAGATTTGAACGAAGTCGGAATGATTGAATTTTGGAAACAAGTGGGTTTGAGATGAATTAAGATTTATCATTGGGGTGTTTGACCTTTACTCCTAGTTTTGTTTCTTGTATAGTTTTCCTTTAGAAATATATCCTTCTGTATTGTTTCTGTGTGTCTGCACATGTCTGCATGCTTGTGTGTGTATGTGTATGTATGTGTGTGCATAGGATATAACAAAAATTTTTTCTTACGTAGTTCTGGAAATTGAACTCAGGGACTGTACATACTAAGAATTGCTCAGACACTGAGCTGTGGTTCTACAATCTTTAATTACTCAACATTAGGGAACTTCTTATAACTTAACTTGATAGCCTTAGTTCTCCTTCCTGTTGTTTTTTCTTCTTTATTGTTACTATTTACACTTATTTATTTGGTGCATGTGTATGTCCGTGCACATGTGAAGGTCAGAAGCTGGCTTTTGGGAGTTAGTTCTCTCTTCCTATATGTGGGCTTCAGGAATTGGATTCAGGTTAACACCTTTATCTACCAAGCCATCTTACTGGCTCAGTGATGTTTTTTAATTTTATCTTTTCTTTCTTGGAGTGTGTATGAGTGTGTGTGTGTGTGTGTGTGTGTGTGTGTGTGTGTGTGTGTCTGTCTGTGTGTGTGTCTGTCTGTCTGTCTGTCTGTGTTCCTGAAACAAGGTCTTAGTGGGTAGCCCAGGCTGGCCTGGATCTCAAGATGCTCCATCCTCTTGTCTCTCAAGTACTGGAATTACATGTGTACCCCACTATGCTTGGCTTAAAAGAAACTATATAATTGTTTATGTGTATGCCTGTATGTGTGAGCAAATGATACTTGAGTATTTTTTTTTTTTTTTTGGAGGGGTGTCTCGAGACAGGGTTTCTCTGTGTGGCACTGGCTGTCCTGGAACTCTGTAGACCACACTGGGCTGGCCTCAAACTCAAGAGAACCTGGTTTAAAGGCATGTGCCATTACCACCTGGCCGGCACGTTGTTAATTGTTGCTTGATGTAGGAAGGCTCCACCTACTGTAGGTCGTGCTGTCCTTAGGCAGGTGGGCCTAGGCTATGTAAGAAAGGTAGCTGGGTGGTGGCACCTCTAATCCCAGCACTCCAGAGGCAGAGGCAGGAGTATCTCTGAGTTCGAGGCCAGCCTGGGCTACAGAGTGAGTTCCAGAACAGGCTCCAAAACTAGAGAGAGAAACCCTATCTCAAAAAACAAAAACAAAACAAAACAAAAAAGAAAGGTAGCTGTGTGAGACTGTAAATAGTATTTCTTCATGAGCTCTGCTTGACTTGACTTCCCTCAGTGATGAACTGTTAGTTGGAAGTGTAAGATGAAACAAACCTTTTCCTCCTCGAGGTGTTTTATTTTATCACCACCACTACCACCACAAGGAAGCAAGCTAGAACAGACTGACCATCATTCACTTCCAAGAACTGTAGATACTTGTGACTTTTGTTTTGATTCTTAAGTATTTTATTGTGAATATTGAGGGCCGATTTTATCTGTGCTTTGTTAATTACAGTGTGATCAGCCAGTATGTTCTACAAGTATACATTGTATGAATATTTGTTGATTCATCTTTTATGGATAAATATACTGTCATTTTCTTGTGAAATTCCTATGTGTGCTTGAAGAAAGTGAATGGGTCTTATGTGGGATGCAGAAATAGGCATGTGTTCACCAAGTTGAACTTGTTAATTGAGTTAAAACTTTTAAAAATACCTTTCCTGAATAGAGAGAAATGTGATAAATGTATGTGCTCTAGAATTGTTTAATTATCCTCATCGATTTTTTGTTTTTTTTTTAAAATCTGTTTGATGTGGTTGATCTTACAGAAAAGATATATATCTACATAAATTTGGTAGATTAAATGTTTGTAATCAGTTAATAACTTACTGTATCTCCCATCTGATCTTCCAAGATCAGATGAGATTGACTGCTTTCTGAGTAGATCATAGATAACCTTTATTTCTGTTGATGTTTAACATTTTTTCCTGCTATCTTTCCTTTGACTAGAATTTTGCTTTCTGTCTTTTTGTATTGCTGTACCATTAGCCATTTATGTGCCCTTTAGCTTTCTAGAAATACCTGATAGCTTAGGGCTTTTGTTTTCTCTAAATTAAATGTAACTGTCACTTTTGGCTCTTTTAAATGGCTTAGGATCACATTAATCCCTCTTGAGGCTTACTATGAGTCTCACACTTGGTTTGTTTCCTTTGGCACAGTGCTGTTAAATCATGTTGGATTTAAGTGGAATTATTTTAATGATTTAGGTGTGCCACCACTGAGAATAGTATATAGCACATATTTAGTGGATTAAAACAAAATTAAATACCACACACATTTTTGTGTATGTGTTGTGAAATTATTTCCTTAGATTAGCAGGCTGTGAAATTGTAAACCATCTTTGAACTCTGTTTTAGTCCCAGAAATCCTGGATAGAGAGCACTTTGACCAAGAGGGAGTGTGTGTATATTATACCAAGCTCCAAAGACCCTCACAGGTAAGCACACGTTGGTTTCTTCTTGTATCTTCTTGAAACTTAGATGTAAATTTATTGTTATTTGCTTATAGTAAACAAAAGTCACATACATAATAATTTAAGGTCACTGTTAATTTTTCTATTGAGAATGGCAAGGGAGACTAAGCAAGGTACCAGTGTGCTGGAATTTCTTCCTTACACCGTTTACCTGTCTCTGAATCCTAACTGTCTAATCTCAGTAGAAGCTACAATGAAGCTCTTGCCACTACCACCCCCATCCCAAGAACAAAAAGATATTTCAGATTTTGTTTATTGGGCATCTTAATATACATGTTACGGTTGATGCTGAAGAATATGAACTCAGTAGGCACTTCCTCTGCCTTCTTATTTGGAGATCAAACCTAAGGCCTCTCGTATTCCTGTTTATGTATATTGATTAATATTTATTAGAAAAACTGTCACCAGAGAATTATAGTTATCTGATTGCCTTTTTGATCTTTAAAATGGCCTTGAGAGGAAAGGAATTTGACAGTTGAGGACATTATAAGTATAGAAAAAGTTGACCTTGTGAAAGAAATATCTAAGAAATAATATGACTAGAGAGATGGCTCAACAGTTTAGAGTGCTTACTGTCATAAGTTATAACTTATAGAGGACCCAAGTTCAGTTTCCAACATCCACATCAGGCTGCTCGCAACTGCTTATAACTCCAGCCCCAGATCTGACACACTCATTTGAACTCTGCTGTCGTTCATGTATACATCTCCCCCCACAGTTACACACATATGCACAGAATTACAAATAAATAAAATAAAAATTTAAAAGAAACATTCTTGGGCCAGTGAGAGATGGCCCAGTAGGTAAAAGGGCTTTCTGTACAGTCCTGATGACCTTGGAGGAGAGACCATTGAAAGCTGTCCTTTGACTTCTGTGTGCATGCCATAGTGTGCACACACACTAGTAAACTGTAAAAAGTAATTAGTAATTAGTAAGATTTTTTTCTGAAGCCTAAAATTAGTAAAGAATAAATTAAAAATACAAATCAAAGGTCATTCCCTAATCTTATAAGGGAAGAAACATGGCAAGCATTTAAAACACTGGTTCTCAAGCTTCCTAACTCTCTGACCCTTTAGTACAGTTCCTCATGTTGTGGTGACCCCCAACCATAAAATTAATTTGTTATTACTTCATAACTAATTTTGTTATGAATTGTAATGTAAACATCTGATATGGAGGTTATCCCGAAGGGATTACAACCCACATGTTGAGAACTGCTGATTCAGAAGATCACTGGATCTTGCCCTTTCTCTCCATTAGACCCTGTTCTCTGTCAGATTACCTGCTCTGTAACTCTTGGATATGTGATTTTCTTTCTTTCCTTCTTTCTTTCCCTCTCCCTCTCCTCCCTTTCTCCCTCCTCAACCTCCAGAGTGCTGGGATTACAGACATGGGTCACTATACCTAGCTAGGTATATAATTCTTTCAAAAATTGCTAAATGATCAGCACCTCTTTACCAGGAAGCACTGGGCTTGATCTACCCCCCCCCCTGAAAGATTTTTGTCAATAATACTTTTTGTTGTTGTTTTTGGTATTTAAGGACTCCACTGTTTATGTAATGCCAAATGATTTGTAAGAGATTGAATTATGACTGGCAGCTAATACAATGCTTGAATATTGGCTAGGAGAGTGGATTCTGTTATCTTTAAGAAATAGTGATAAATGGAGAATAGTATTTTTTGAAGTGTGCTGTTCTTTTTCTCTTTGTTTTTTCAAGACAGGGTTTCTCTGTAGCTCTGGCCATCCTGGAACTAGATCTGTAGACCAGGCTGGCCTGCCTCTTCTTCCAAATGCTAAGATTAAAGGAAAGGAGTGTTTGACCCATTTGCTTCTCTCTCTCTCTCTCTCTCTCTCTCTCTCTCTCTCTCTCTCTCTCTCTCTCCCCTCTCTCTCTCCCTCTCTCTCCCTCTCCCTCTCTCCCTCTCTCTCCCTCCCCCCCATCCCTCTCCCCCTCCTCCTCTCCATGTCCGTCTCCCGCCCCCCATTCACTCTCTTACCTTTTTTTTTTTTTTTTTTTTTTTTTAAAGGTTTTGTTGGTTGGTTGGTTGGTTTTGTTTTTGTTTTCCAAGACAAGGTTTCTCTGTGTAACAGCCCAGGCTGTCCTGGACCTCACTTTGAAGACCAGGCTGGCCTTGAACTCAGATTTATCTGGGATTAAAAGTGGACACCATCATGCCTGGAAGGGTTGTTTTTTTTTTTTTTAAAGATTTATTTATTATGTATACAGTGTTCTGTTTTGCATGTATCCCTGCAGGCCAGAAGAGGGTGCCAGATCTTATTACAAATGGTTGTGAGCCACCATGTGGTTGCTGGGAATTGAACCTCTGGAAGAACAGCCAGTGCTCTTAACCTCTGAGCCATCTCTCCAGCCCCTTGTTTTGTTTTTTTAAATGTGCCTTATATGTATGGGTATACCTGCATTCATTTAAGTGTATCATTTGCATGCATGATGCCTATGGAGGCCAGAAGATAATACTGATTCCCTGGAACTAGAGTTACAAGTGGTTGTGAGCCTCCATGTGTTTGCTGGGAACAGAACTGGATCCTTTAAGTGCTCTAAACTGCTGAGCCATCTCCTAGCCCATTTTTCTTTTGTTTTAGCACTGAACTTTGCTGTGTTGCCCAGGCTAGTTTTGAACTCCTGAACTCAGGTGATACCGTTTCAGTCCTCTGCTTATCAGGACTGCTGAAACTGTCAGCCTCTTGATTTTTAGTTGGCCATAATAGTGTATGTTATAAATTTGAATTTAGTTGATGACTCTAGAGAAAATATATTTTAAAATGTTCTCCAGATTTTAGTAAATTCTGAAAATTTTTTTCTCTAATTTTGTGTGTGTATATATGTGTGTGTGTGAGAGTACCTGTGTGTATGGGTGTGTGTGTTTATGTAGAATGTGTGCATTCATGTGGCAACCCTCCATCTTACCTTTTGAAACAGCTCACCCAGTGGCCAGGCTAGATGATCTGCAAATTCTAGGGAGCCCTTCAGTATTGGGGTTGCAGGCATGCACTGTTGTTTCTAGTCCTCCCCACCCCATTTCTCTTTCCTAAATGTGGATGCTGGGAATCTAGACTCAGGTCTTTATGCTTGGGTGGAAAGCAGTTTACTGACTGAGGCAACTTACCAGACCCTGCAAAGGATTTTAACTCTTTCAGTCATTATAAAACCTTAATGTCGCTTGAAAGAACGAAATTCTGTGATTTTTTTTTTTTCTAATATCTTATAGCTTACTAAAGAGTTCTGTTGTTATATCACAGGGAAACATGATGAATAGTTCCTAACTCTGGGCTTCCTATTTAGGATTCTAACTTACCATACTAGTTCTGAGACACCATTTTTCTCCCAGAAAAGTGTGGGTTTTTTTTTTTCTTTATTAAAAACAATAGATTCAGAGCCAAGAGTGGTGACACACTTGGGAGGCAGAGCAGATGGATTTCCAAGTTCCAGGCAGAGCGAGTTACAGAACAGCCACGGCTATACAGAGAAACAAAACAAAATCTACCAAGACCCTCCCAAAACATCACCACCAACAACAAAAACCAATAGATTTGGCAGGGTGTGTGTGGTGGTGAAAGCCTTTAATTCTAGCACATGGGAGGCAGAGACAGGTGGATTTCTGAGTTTCAGGCCAGACAAGGCTTGCATAGTGAGACCTTGTTCCCCTCTCAAACAAAATCAATAGATTCTGTTATTGATAAGGACTTTGTTGTGGTTTTGTTGCAGTGGAAATAATATAAGCACTCATCAGACATTAAAGAAACCACAAGTTGTTATCAAATACTTTAAATGAAACTCTTCTTTTTTCCACTACTATTCTTTGGCCATAAATTCACTTCAACACAATATTCTGGCACTGTCCATTCCTTGATATACCTTCCAGAGAGACCTGAATAAAGAGCAGTGAATGATGAGTTTAACTCCCTAGCACTCATCTAAAGCTGAGTGTGGTATCATGTACACAGTAATCCTAGCACTGTGGTAGGCAGAACAGGCATGTCCAGGGGCCATGCTGACATGCTAATCTAGCTGAAACAGCAGCTCCCAGGTTCAGTGAAAGCAATCCTGAATCAAAAAACAATGTGGAGGGCTGAAGCAATGGCTCACTGGTTAAGAGCACTGACTGTTTTTCTAGTGGATCTAGGTTCAAATCCCAGCTTCCACATGGCAGCTTACAATTGTCTGTGACTCCAGTCCAAGGGGGTTCTGGTTCCCTCTTCTTGAAGGGCATTACACACATTTGATACACAAACATAAATTCAGGCAAAGCTCCCACACACATAAAATAAATCTTAAAAAAATTAATACGTTGGAGCTGGGCCATGGTAGGGCACACAGAAGCAAGTGGATCTCTGTGAGTTCAAGGCCAGTTTGGTCTCTGGAGTGAGTTCCAGGACAGCCAGGGCTATATAGAGAAAACCAAGTTGAAGTGATCAAGGAAGCATATCCTTCCAAACCTCTTAGAAATAGTCTTTGCATGTCCAAGCAGATGTATGTATAACCTTCTTCCCAACTTTAACATATATACTGTTTTATCTGTTGTGTTGACTTATCTTTGGAGATCATCGCTTCACTTTGTTTGGTTTGTTTTTGAGACAGGATCTTACTGTTTAGCCCTCACTGACCTGAGACTTGGCTATGTAGACTAGGCTCATTTAGAACTTAGAGCCATGCTGCTGCCTCCCATATGCACCATCACACTAGACTGAAAACTTTTTAAGCGGTATTAGGAATAGAACTCTTAGCCTTGCATGTGCTAGGCAGGGGCTCCACCACTGAGCTATAGCCCAGCTTAGTTCTTTATTCTCATTTGTTGCATTTCTGAGTTCTATGTCTGAATCATTTAGTAGTACCTTATTGGTGAACATTTAAATTATATTGTTTTTCTCTTTGATGTTCAAAATGCTTATAATGTATTGTGTTACAGTTTTCATTTCTCACATACACTTCAAATGCTTTAGACTGACTTTAGTACATATTTTCAAAATGCTTTATTGTTATCCGTGCTGAGGAGTTGAACCCAGGGTGCCATGCCTGTTAGACAGGTGTTTTACCACTGAGCTACATCTCCAGTTCTGGTCCATACTTTTAGAACTTGAAATAGAGTGTGAGGAATTGGTATTTTTTATTTTGACAAATATAAAATTGTCTTTCATAAAAATACAGTTCACAAAATATAGGTCACCAGCAGATAAAAAACTTCTCTATATGTTCATGAAGCTATTCAAATATTTTTAAAATCTTTCCTAACTGAATCTTTATATATGTTTTTATTGTCAACTCTGTTCATATTTTTTCATTTTTTTATGTTAGATTTTTGCAAATTGATTTAAAGAAGCTCTTTATATATTGGGGAAACTAACTTGTTTTAAAAGTTTATGTTTAGATCTTATTAGTTGCAGATTTTTACTACATGTAAATGTAGTTTTATGTAGTTAAATTTGTCATTTTACTCTGTTGTAGCTGCTTAGTTTTATTTCAAAATTAATAATACTTAAAACATAAATCTATGAAAATTTAAAAAGGGTCATTTGAATGTATAAACCCAAGGTGTACATGATCTATGGTTTCACTGAAATTAATTATATAATATAGTTTGCCTTTGTTTCATACTTTTGTATGAATTTAATGTAGTTTACTTTAAAATAAATGTTTTTTCATGAAGTAATAATTTACCTTTCTGCATTTTATAGATGTCTTCCAGGATGTCAGATCTGTCAGCAGCTTGTCAGGTACGTTTAGTATGCGTTGCAGAAATTTTGAAGAATAACTGATATATGAGAAACACTCACTAGGTATAACACAGTGGGATAAAATTCACATGTTCTAGAGTAGTTTTAGGTAGCATACTATCACTCTTTCTGCTCCTGCCACAGGCAATCATTTATCACCCTTTGAAAAGATAGGTTAGTTTGCATTTTCTTGAATTTTGTGTGCCTGGAGTCGTGTAAATAAATTCATTGTGGTGTTTGGCTTATGTCACTGGCGGCATGATTTTGTGTTTCATTCATATCGTGTCTATTCAAAGTTCATCTCATTCTGTAGCTGAATATTATTTCTCTTATATACCACAATTTATAAATGGCTTACACTAAATTTTTCATTATCATATACTATTGTACTTATTCTATTCATAGTCTGTGGTAAAAAACAAACAAAAAAACCCTAGAATCAAAAAGTCAAAACTTTTTATGTTCACTTTAATCCAGTTTTTCAGTAACTTAATTTTTAAATTTACTTTCTGATTAGCTTACAAATGAGTAGGTTTCTTTACAGCATTTTCAGACATGCACAGTTTGGGTTATTCCCCCATATCCCTGTTCCCCATGTCCACGTTAGCCCTTCCCTTGCCAGTCTTTCCTCTGTTACTGTCGTATCACAGGGGTTCTGTTACCCTTCCTACCCCTTTCCAATCACTCTTAATTTTTTGAAAGGTCTCTATTTTAATTTAATTTAATTTATTTATATTTCAAGACAGAATTTCCCTGGCTGTCCTGGAACTCATTTTGTAGACCAGGCTGGCCTTGAACTCACAGATCTGGCTGCTTCTGCGTCCAGTAGTGCTGGGATTAAAGGAGTGTGCCACCGTTGCCTGGTGAAAGGGTGCTATATGATCTTGCCTTTTCTCTTTAGGTGTTTCTGTGGTCGTCTGGTCAAGCAACATGCTTGCTTTACTGCAAGTCTTGCCATGAAATACTCAGATGTGAAATTGGGTGAACATTTTAATCAGGCAATAGAAGAATGGTCTGTGGAAAAGCACACGGAACAGAGCCCAACAGATGCTTACGGAGTCATCAATTTTCAAGGGGGTTCTCATTCCTACAGAGCTAAGGTATGTCACTTTTTTGATTTATTTTTTATTTCAATTATCTTGTAATATGTGTAGCAATAAAAAAGTATTGTTCAGTGCATATATTAAAGTTATTTATATAGGTTGACATAAATGCAGAATTATTGTATTTTTATAGATCAAATCATTTATCATTATAAAAAGTCTTATTTGAATTCTGTTGAAAGAATCTGTTTTCTGAAAGGAGAGCTAAACCTCCTTTCTTTCCTTTCCCTTTTAAACTTTTCTTAAGGTAAAAGACATCATTTTCTAGGCATTGTGACATGCGCCTGTCACAGTGTTACTTGAGAAAGCAAAGTACAAGGATCATTTGAGCCCACTTTTGGCATCAGTCTAGGTAGTATAGGAAAAGCCTGTCTGCTAAACAAAATCAGTTCCCCAAAAATATCTTTTTAGTAGCTTGTATAGATTATTTTTTAAAATTAAATCTTTGTATTTGAGTTTAACTATCATAGTATTAGCTATCTGCTTGTCTCCCTATTTTTCCTTATCCCCCTGTCTTATTTTTGTTAAATAATTTTTTTTGTTATTGGCTTCCTTTATTCATACATTATCTGTTCTTTAGTGTGATCTTGTAATAAACACAGTTTTTAAAACTTGCTCTCTGTTAAAAATTAACCATCTCTCATTTTTACCACTCTACAATGTAAGAACTTTCAGAATATCTGTAACTGCATTATTTCTCTTATGACTTATATGCATTTGTTGGCAGGAATTTAAATTCTGTGTATTTAAGAGTTCTGTAATGTAATTGTTAATCATTTACATTGACATTTTATAAACTTTGCATTGTTCTTCCTCCTCCCTGTCTTAGGAAAAGTAGTACATATTCATCTCCAAGTTTTCCTATTTAATCCCATAAGTTCTTACTGCTTTTTAGCTGACTGGTTTCTAAAACATATGTTCTTTGTCTTAATGTTTCTTACTCTTTGTGTACTCATAGTTAAACAGGGCAGTAAGTGCTATTGATGAATTAATTAATAATTGAGTATAAATAGATAAATGGATATCTGTTAATTTGTGTGAGTTATAGTGCTAGTACTATATATCACAAAAAAATTTTCAAAATTTAAAAGCCATTTGCTATTTTATATTTCTAGGAATGTAAATGTTACCTAATTTATGTAAATTTTTGTTGGTTTTTTTGTTTTTTGAGATAGGGTTTCCCTGTATAGGCCTGGCTAGCTTAGAACTCACTCTGTGTAAGGAGTCTTTCTCTGTCCTGCCAGCCAGCTCCTAAATAATGACAGGGAGACTTGTATTAATTATGAAAGCTCGACCTTTAGCTTAGGCTTGTTTCAACTAGCTCTTTTATAACTTAAATTTATAAACCCATTTATATCAATATATATTCTATCATGTGGTATTACCTGTCTTTCCTCTTGTACCTCCTGTTTCCTCTCTGTGTCTTCTGATGTCTCTCATGTACCTATAGTCTTCATCCTCTTTCTTTCCCGAGAAATCTGGCATAACCTCTCCCCCAATGCAACATATTTTTTGACTTCCATTTTAAAGTTAAGACATTCTTAAAATACATAGATTGCTTTACTTTAACAGTTCCTTTCATAATCCAGTGTCTCTCAGCAGCTGCTGTTATCTCATCAGCATTCAAAAAATTTAAAGTCTTGAAAGCACCATACAGGATCCAGATGCCCTGTGCATTTTCACCCTTACATCGCGCATAAGCATATGTATAAAACTTTAATATACATTATTATATGATATATATTAATACTTTAATATAATTACTTTACTCCTTCTTTAAAGACTTTATTACTGTTTTTAACCTTTTTTTTTTCCCTATGACTGTCTATACTCATTTTTTACTGTACCTGTTTTAGAGGTTTTCTTGGTCTGGACTGCTTTGCTGTACATCTGCAGCCTTCTCTGACTGTGTGTGCCAAGCCTTAAACCCGCTTGCTGCGTGGCTCTGAGCTGGCCACTGGCTCTGTTCTGCTCAGGTCTGTGAGAGCCAAGCCTTATGTCTACAGCACCCGCTGGGAGCAGCATCTGCAGCTCTGGGACTTTGCTGAGCCTGTGCTGTTTGTGCTTAGCGCGACAGCTGCTCCAGTGCTCCCTGGTCAGCAGCCACCTCTGTAAGTCGCAAGCACTGGGTTACTAGGAAGTCGTGTGCTGCTTTTTTTTTTTTTTTTTTTTTTTTTTTTAAAGTTTTCTCAGGCCTTACGTGGAAATATGTGCCTGAAAGTTGGGCCCCATATGTAACAAGTCTTTCTCTGTCCCACCAGTCAGCTCCCAAATTATTATACAGAGACTTATATTAATTATGAAAGTGTAGCTTTTAGCTTAGGCTTGTCTCAACTAGCTCTTAGAACTTAAATTAACTCATTTATATTAATCTATTTTCTATCACATGGTGTTACTTCTCTTCCATCTGGTACCTCCTGTTTCCTTCCCATGTCTCCTGGCTTCTCCTTCATGCCTATTATCCTCCTCTTCTTCCTTTCTTTCCCCAGAAATCCAGCCTATACATCCTGCCTAGCTATTGGCCATTCAGCTTTTTATTACACCAATCACAACAGTACACCTTTACAGTGTACAAATATCCCACAACAACTCTGTAGACTGGGCTGGCCTCGAACTCCCAGATATCTGCCTGTATCTGTCTCTCAAATGTTAGGATTAAAGGCATGTGCCACCAACCCTAGGCAAGTAGATTTTTTTGAATAACAGATAATGTTGCATTATTAAATCTCTGAACATTGTTATTTTGGCCCTTTGTTCGTTTTAGTATGTGAGACTGTCATATGATACCAAACCTGAAATCATTCTGCAACTTCTGCTTAAAGAATGGCAAATGGAGTTACCCAAACTTGTTATTTCTGTACACGGAGGCATGCAGAAATTTGAGCTTCATCCAAGAATCAAGCAGTTGCTTGGAAAGGGTCTTATTAAAGCTGCGGTTACAACTGGAGCTTGGATTTTAACTGGAGGAGTAAACACAGGTAATATGAACACTGTCAGTTTTATTAAATATATTTGTCAGTCTTTCATATCAGTTAGGCATTTGAAATAATAAATTATAAATACATTTGATTCTTCTATTAATCTATAATCCTTGGTAATATCACTGGTAAAAATAACTTAATCTGCTTGGTTGTCATTCAGGCCATTAAAATACACACTTTAGAGCAAAAGTTGGCAAAGTTAACCTGTATGCCAAATCCAGTTTAGTTAATCTTTATTCGTATGGATAAAATTTTATTTGAACATAACCACATTCATTTGTTTATCTCTTTGTGCTACAATAGCAAAGGTGAATAATTGTAACAAAGACTAGTAAGTTAATAATCAGCACAGTCAAAATGCTTACTTGCTTGTACTTTACAAAATTATTTGCTGACTCTACTGTAAAGCAAAGTGTTATCATTTTCTGACTACTGATAGACTGGTAGAAGAGTGATAGTCTGCTCCTTTGGTAGTGGTAAAGGGGTGTCCTTTGCCAGCAAGAGAGATGGCTCAGTAAAGAGTACTGGCTGCTCTTGCAGAGGATGAATTTTGTTTCCAGCACTCACATGGCATCTCACAGTTGTCCAGGTCCAGGGAATCTGACACCTTCTTTTGGCCTTGTCAGGCACAAGGGACGTATATGGTTCACATACATACATGCAGGCAGACTTGTATGCACATAAAAATAAAATTGTGGAAAAAAATGGCCTTCAAAAATTAAATTTTTTATCTATTATTCCCCTTTCATTCAAGATCTTTTGTATAATGTTTAAACTTTGAATTGAAGGAGGATGGGTTAATTTTAATGATTAAAGTGAAACATAATTATTTATTTAAATCACCTTAAGTATCTCATTGATTCATTATTGATAATTGTTTATTGAGCCTCATTGTTATGCATTCTTTGAGCTCTAGGATATATATTGTTCTTTAAAATAGACACTTTCAGTATTATAGTGGGGGATATGTATGCAGTAGGAGGATAATTTAGATATGTATATATAGTATATTAGATGACCAGTGCTATGCAGAAACATGGGATAAAGAAGCACCATCTCACAGAATGATAGACTACTATATCTGTCTCCTTACATTATCCGTACCTGAGAAAAACCACCTTTAAAGAGAGTTACTGTTTATTTTGACTCATGGTTCTAGAAATGTCAGTCTGCCATGGTGGGAAGAGCATGGCAGGGTAGAGAAGTTCATGCTATATTGTCCAGGAAGCAGGGAGGTGGAAATATAAGGAGCAAGGACATGTCCCTAGAGATCTGCTTCCTTCAGCTTGGCCCTACCTCCTCCCTTCATGACCTCTAAATAATGGCATTGTACTATGAATCCATTCATCACATCAGAGCCTCCCTGATCAAATGTGTCTGGAAACATCAGACACCCATACCTGAGTTTTACCAGTCTCTTCACTTTTCAATTCAGTCAAGTTGACAAGAGTAAGCAGATTTTTACTGATAGGATGACATTTCAAGAAAGATGAAAGGAAACAAAGAAACAGAAAAACTTAGAGCAGAGCACTGAGAGATGAGAAAAATCAGTAGTGTATTGTAACATAAGGGGAAGTAAGCAAGGAATGTTGGTCAGAAGTTCTTGGGACATGGTAAAGCATGGTGATATGGAAGTGCAGTGGAGCACAGACTGATAACTTTTTAAGGTCTTAAAAGCCATTACAAACATTGTGTCTTTGCTTCTTGAATAAGAAGTGAAGGTTTCTTAAGGTGCTAATTGGTAAGAACAAAGATTACTTGAATGTGTTTTGAAAATGGACTGTAAGTGAGGAAAACAGTGGGAAAAGATCAGTGAAGATGTTATTTCCTATGTTTTATATGAAAGAGGGGATCTAATATGTTACAAGAAGCAAACTAAAAGATACATCAGTTGGTTAGGACTAGGCCTACCTACCAATGTGATAGGATTCAGTTTACATGTGTTTTGAACAGTTGCAGTGGATTTGATATTGTGGGATTTTGTTTTGTTAATCTATTTGGTTATTTTACATTTTTTGTAAGCTTGGCTTAGGATCTTATAGCCTTAGAATCTTCTATTTAAAGAAACATCATAAATTGTAATGTTAGAAGGTAAATACAGGGTTTTTCTAATGGTGAATAAATTTTGTATGAACAGGTGTGGCAAAACATGTTGGTGATGCCCTCAAAGAACATGCTTCCAGATCATCTCGAAAGATTTGCACTATTGGAATAGCTCCATGGGGAGTGATAGAAAACAGAAATGATCTTGTTGGGAGAGATGTAAGAGTGCTTTTTGTATGTCTTAAATTTGAGCTTAAACAGAAATAATGTTGGCCGATTTGATAGGCTATACTATACTTTCACATTAAGTTTAAAACAAAAGTTCCAGTTGCCTTTTTCTGATCCTTTGGAAAATGCATTTATCAGTATAAATGCTTATAATAGTGTTGGTACTTTTTGTTTTCTGTCTTTCATGTAGAATGTTATTTTAACATGTTTTCTATATCATATTAATATTTGTAATTGATTTTTTTTTGTTTGTATTTTGAGAGCCCTGGCGTGCTAGAACTTGCTCTGTAGACCAGGCTGGCCTCGAACTTAGAGATCGGCCCTCTGTTTATAACATTAATGATTAATTTTGTCATTAAGATTAGGAATCAAATTTTATTTGAATAGGTTGAAGATGTGAATTGGTTTATAGATATTCATCACAAGCCTATTAAAATAAAACTGGCTGGGCATGGTGGCACAGGCCTTTAATGCCATCATGAAGCAATGGAGGCAGAGGCAGGCCAGTCTCTGAGTTCAAAGCTAGCTTGATCTATGTGGTAAGTTCCAGGCAAGCTGGGACTATATAGTGAAATCATGTCTCAAAAAACAAAACAACAACAACTGAATTATGGAGATCATTTTCGAGTGTTATTAAATTTCTAATGTCAGCTTGAAATGGTTGTATTTATGCTTTGGAAAATAACACTATCATATTTTGCTGTTTTTTTTATTGTCTTTTGTATTGTACTTTACTCACTAAATAACCTTACAGTGTATTAGCACTGTATATATACTTCCATACCGCTCCATTTGCATGTGATGATAAAAAGCATAATTTTGCAGAAAGTAGGAATATGTAATTATGTGGTTCAATCTGTTATTCATCTTCAAATACTTAAAAGCTTATGCTTTTTCTTCATATCTAAATGAAAATAGAATGATACCTTTTGTGGGTCACTTTAGAATTTAACTTACGCTGTATTACATTCAGCTGCCTTCCACCGTCTCTTCTTTTGCTCTTGTTTAGGTGGTTGCTCCTTATCAAACCCTATTGAATCCCCTGAGCAAATTGAACGTTCTAAATAATCTCCACTCCCATTTCATATTGGTGGATGATGGCACTGTTGGGAAGTATGGGGCAGAAGTCAGACTGAGACGAGACCTTGAAAAAACCATCAATCAGCAAAGAATTCATGCTAGTAAGAAGTTCACAGATTTGTTACTGTTTAATTATTCAAAGCTGTATTAATAGCCAGCAGCATACTTGAAAAGTAGCATGCTCTTTCAAATAAGTACACCTTTTTTTACATAGCAAGAAAACCTACAAAGCATCTAAAAATGGCTGATCTTAAACAAAATGGTACGACCTAAGAAAAGATGTCTCAAGCCAAGTTGCATACTTAGGTTTCAAGGCCAAATCCAAAAAGAAAAACTTTCGTTTGTTTTTAAACTTTGTTGCTGTTGTAAACCCCTATAGCTCAAAGTACTTAATAACTAACAGCCTTAATGTGTGGTTATTATTTATTATTATTATTATTATTATTATGGTTTTCTTTTTTTGGTTTTTCGAGACAGGGTTTCTCTATGTAGCTTTGGCACCTTTCCTGGAACTCACTCTGTAGAACAGGCTGGCCCCGAACTCACAGAAATCCACCTGCCTCTGTCTCCTGAGTGCTGAGATTAAAGGCATGTGTCACCAATGCCCGGCATGTGTGGTGATTCTAATATGTATATGTATCTTCAACATTCAAGATAGTGATGTAGCTGTGGCGTATGCCTTTAATCCCAGCACTTTGGAGGCAGAGGCAGACTGATCTTTGTAAATTTGAGGCCAGCCAGGCCTACACAGAGAAACCCTGTCATGAAGAAAAAAGGGGAAAAAAAGGGTGGGGGTGGGGGAGTAGGGAGGCAATAGTGATGTAAAAGGAGCAATACCAGTAAGAATGAACTTTGCCTAAAGTTTATCAAATGAGTCTATATTGCTGTTGGCAAATGAGTCTTCAAAGCTGATGTTCTTGGAACAGATTTTCCTTTCCAACTGTGACTGAACTTTCTTCTTCAACCTCTATATTTTATTACAAGTAGAAGGAATTCTATAACCCTAGTACACCAAGAAGATGAACTCTGATGTTGTGATATAGAAATAGAAAAATTACAGAAGAGCATACATAGTAGAGTCACAACGTTTGTGTAAAGCAGTAATTTAAAAAATATTCTTGGGCTGGATAAATGGCTCAGTGGTTGAGAGCACTTGTTACTATTGCAGAGGACCTGAGTTCAGTTCCCAGCACCCACATGGTGGCCTACAACTGTCCATAACAACAGTTCCAGGGGATACAGTGCCCTATTCTGACCTCAGAGGATACTAGGCACACATGTGGTGCACAGACCGACATGCAGACAAAGCACTTATACACATAAAGGACATCTTAAATAAATACAATTATTCTACTTTATTACTTCCTCTCTCCCAATGTGGGGTGTCTGGAGGTCATAGGATAGCTCCTAGGAGCTGATTCTCAAGATCCTCTGTGGAACTTGGCAGTTGAACTCATTGATGCTTTGCTTTGCTCACTGAGCCGTCTTGCCCACTCTGAGAACTAGTGATGTTTTATAAACCTATACTTAGAAGTATTTTATTGGGGGCTGGAGAGATGGCTCAGAGGTTAAGAGCACTGACTGCTCTTCAGAGGTCCTGAGTTCAATTCCCAGCAACCACATGGTGGCTCACAACCATTTGTAATGAGATCTGGTGCCCTCTTCTGGCCTGCAGTCATACATGCTGTATACATAATAAATAAATAAATCTTTTTAAAAAAAAGTATTTTATGTTTTGTCACCACACTTTAGGTTGTTGTAAAAATGAAAAGTAGTATTCTTCACTAGTTTCTTTTATCTTGTAGAGGTCTTAGATTCTTTTTATTTTATTTTATTTATTTATTTATTTATTTATTTATTTATTTAACATTTATGGTTGTCTCATCTTCCTATATCATATGTCTGTGCACTGTGTGCATGCCTGATGCCCACAGAAGCCAGAAGAGAGTGTCAAATCCCCTAGGACTGGTGTTAAAGCAGGTTGTGAGTTAAAGATGAGTTTAAGCATGTGGGTGCTGGGGATTGAACCCAGGTCCTCTTCGAGAACAGTCAGTGCTCTTAGCTGCTGAGCCATCTCTCCAGCCCTGGTCTTAGATTCTTATTAAAATTAAATAAAAGTAGATATATATTAGAAATTCAACCAATACAGTATTAAAATGTAAAACAAGCCCCACATGGTGCTCTTGCTTGTAATCACAGCTCTCAGGAGGCTGAGACAGGAGGATCTTTGACTTGCCTGGGTTACATGACAAGACTTTCAAAACTAAGAAAAAAACAAAGAAACTAGGCATACTAAGCCACAAATTAATCCTAATATATACCGTGCCAAGAGCTCAATTAATAAATACATAAAAGTTTATTTTCAGTAAATATGCACATTCTCATTGGCACTAAGTCATTTTTTGAATTTCTGATTTTATCACCCAGAACAGATTTCAGCGATTAAGTGTTTAGTGTTCCGTTGTATGAGACTGACTACATCCAGTGCATCAAAGAAAGCCAACTGTCTCATAAGAAATAAGGTTAAATTACTAAGTTTTGTCAGATTTACTAATTAAACTTTTATGATTTTCAGGAATTGGGCAAGGTGTTCCTGTGGTGGCTTTGATATTTGAAGGCGGGCCAAATGTCATCCTTACAGTACTGGAGTACCTTCAGGAAAGCCCCCCTGTTCCAGTTGTCGTGTGTGAAGGGACAGGCAGAGCTGCCGATTTACTAGCATATATCCATAAGCAGACAGAAGAAGGAGGGTGAGTGTAGAGTATAGCAGACTTTATATTAGAGTTTTGAACTTTAAGCAGTACTGGACTCCTTTGTCTAATGAACATGAAAATTTCAGATTGAATAAAATACTTTGTTCAGATCTAAGGCAGTAGCTTGTGTCATACACTATTGGAATGAACTAAAGTGTGGTCATCTTTAGAAAACCATGATTGCTTTGGAGACATACCTTTGACCTGATAGTTTAATTTCATGTAATGGTTTCTACAGGGAAACACTTGTATAGAATTTCTTGTTGTAGGGTGATTTGTACAAGAAAAGGACATAGTGTAACATCTACCAGAAGAAGCCTAAATAAATAAATTTTGGCATATCTGTATAGTGGAATGGTTATAGCTGAGTAAAGATGGAACCTGTGTGTTAAATTTCTGAACGTTAGCAGTTAACTAAATGGGCAGAAGATGTATGAGTCTGTTTCCAGAGGAGGAGATACTTGTGCTCGCCTATGGCAGCACATATACCCAAACTGGCATGTGCAGAGAGTAGTATGCCCTTTATGCCAGGATGACACAGGAACTTGTGAATTTTCACTTTTAAGAAGAAAATAACTCAAATTACTGAAAAAGATTTTAGAACATTGTAGGTGGAGTTTTTCTGTGTCCTGGCAGCTGCTCCCAAATAATCACAGTAAGATTTATTATTGATTCTAAATGCTCAAGCTAATAGCTCAGGCTTGTTACTAGCTAACTCTTATAATTTTAATTAACCCGTTTATATTAATCTACTTTTTGCCACATGGTTTTACCTCTCTTTCATCTTGCATCTCCTGTTTCATTTCCATGTCTTGCTGGTGACTCCACTGACATCACCCTTCTTTTTCCCATGTCCTTAGTCTGGTTCTCCCGTCTAACCTTATCCTGTCCAGCTATTGGCCTGTCAGCTTCTTTATTAAAGCAATCACAGCGACATATATTCACACAGCGTAAAGGAATATTCCACAGAACATCACATTTGTTGACTTTTGTGATTCCTGAAAAGAACTGAAGTGAAACTAGGCCAACAGAGACTTTGATCATGAACTTGTGCATTTTGATACTTTGAGCTGTGTAAATGTGTCCATGTTGAAGACACCTTGGTAAATTGTTTTATAAGTCATAATATAGAATTATCCTTATGATACCTTGTAAAATCTTGAGTACTAATACTATATCACATACTTTGTTTAAAACATTCACAAAATAATTTGAAGTGAAAATACTCCATTCCTATGCCATAGATTAATAATGAGTGTCTCAGGAAGTTACTATTTAGTATTACTATAGAACCTTCAGAAGCCTTGCTTGGGTCTACCTGTACTTTGTTTTGATCCTATAGAGAAGGTAAAAGTGAAGTAAGTTGTTTTTCTTCTTCTACCAGGAATCTTCCTGATGCAGCAGAGCCTGATATTATATCAACTATCAAAAAAACTTTTAACTTTGGCCAGAGTGAAGCAGTTCATTTATTTCAAACATTGATGGAGTGCATGAAAAAAAAAGAGCTTGTGAGTAGATTTCAGCAAAATAAATATTTTATTTCTTTTAAAGCACGTCTGATTCATACAATATATAACTTTTTAGTTTGTGTTTTAAGTTTTTAAAACTGTTCTGTCATTTACTTATTGATCTCCAGCTGAGTGATGGCATCTAAAGACTAATTTTTATATAGTGTTGAGACATTGTATTTATTCTTCTAAAGGAATTTTCATAACTGAGTCTCCACTGACTATGCTTAGTATTTAAGAAGACTGCAGAGGAATAAGCAGCATGGCTCTGTGGCTATAGGTGCTTGCCATCAAACTGATGACCTGAATTTGTAACTTACCTGGTGTAAAGAGAACCACCTATTGCTAATTGCCCTTTGCCTTTATGTGGATGCTGTGTGCAAACCACACATACACCCCCACCCCCCACCCCTGCACACACGTCCACAAAGGAGAAGAAGACCTATAGGTGCTAGTGGCTTCTCTAACAGATGTCTGGGAAAGTATTTCAAGCCTTTTCCTCTGTTGAAGACTACTAGACTAAAGGTCTGTGTGCTTCGTGTCATACATGTAAACATAGGCTTATTTTCAGAGATAAAATTGTAAGTTTTGTAAGTAGATAGGAACATAGACTTGCTGTCACTTCTTGGTCTTTGGCTTTGATCACGTGTTGATGTCATTGTGTTTCATTGCAGGCTTTGTTCTACATGAAATGAAGGTAGTTGAACACTTTGTACTTGTGTAGTAATTACCTTTTACTTTTTGAAAAGTACCTAGGTAAAAGCTTCCTACATTGCAGGAATTTTCTGCAAAAAAAAAAAAAAGGAATACATTAATCACTTGAATAAATGCTCACTCTGTAGAAAGAGCAACATGATTTGTCCTGATAGTAATCTCTAACCTCTACCCACAAACTGCTTAGTCAGCTGACAGACATAGGATAGATTTCTTTTAAAGATTTATTTATTTATTATATACACAGAAGAGGGCACCAGATCTCATTACAGATGGTTGTGAGCCACCATGTGGTTACTGGGAATTGAACTCAGCACCTCTGGAAGAGCAGTCGGTGCTCTTAACCTCTGAGCCATCTCTCCTGCCGACATAAGATAGTTAAAAAGAAGTGATTGTTATATGAAACAAACTACTTTTGGATATGCCTGATGATACATTTGATTAGTGATAATCTTAATTTTCTGTTTCATTTAGGGTTGAAATATTAGATTACGGGTTGGGGATTTAGCTCAGTGGTAGATCGCTTACCTAGCAAGCACAAGGCCCTGGGTTCGATCCTCAGCTCAAAAAAAAAAAAGAAAAAAGAAAAGAAATATTAGATCAATTATGTGTATAGAGTTAATAATCTGTAAGTGACTTCAAAAATTTATTTCTGTATAAAAACATTATTAATATTGTGTGTGTGTGATTGTGTGGGCATGCATGTATCGAGGTCAGAGGACAACTTTGTGTAGTGAGTTCCTTCCTTCCACCTTTACATGGTTTCTGGAGACTGAACTTAGTTGTCAGGTTTGTATGGTGTCTTAATTACTTTTCTTTTGCTGTGTAGAAACACCATGACCAAGGCAACTTACAAAAGAGCATTTAATGGGGTCTTACAGTTTCAGAGGGTGAGTTCATGATCATCATGGCAGGGAGCATGGCAGCAGGCAGACATGGAGTTGGAGCAGTAACTGAGAGCTTTCATGTTGAGACAACCACGAGGGAGGGGAGCTAACTGAGAATGTTATAGCTTACCAAACCTCAAAGCTTACTCCCAGTGACATACCTCCTCCTATAAGGCCACATCTCCTGATTCTTCCCCACCAGTTCTACCAACTGAGGACCAAGCATTCAAACATGAGCTTATAGGGCCATCCTCATTCAAATCGTCACATATGGCAAGCAAGCACATTTACCCACTTAGCCATCTTGCCAGTCCTGCAGATATGTTTCTATATAAATCTACATAAAGACATTTTTCTCTGTAGTAATTGAAATTGTTTTTTGTTTTATAATACCTTAGCTTTATAAATAAAGACATACTATTAATATATTTTGAACTAGATCACTGTTTTCCACATTGGATCAGAGGAACATCAAGATATAGATGTGGCCATTCTTACTGCACTGCTGAAAGGTAAGTGTTTTTTATTTTGTTTGGTTTTTTGAGACATAGTCTTGCCATAGCTCTGGCTGTCCTGGAACTCATGTAGATCCTCCTGCCTCTGCTTCCTGAGTGCTGGGTTTAAGGTCTGAGCCACCATGCTTGTCTAAAAAGGTAAGATTCTAAAATCTTATAATCTTTAATTTACCTCTTATTTATATAAGGTAGAACTTTTCATTTAGCTAAAGGTTAAGGAGTGAGTGGGTTTTCAATAGTTTTTTGTTTTTTTAAATGAAAGACACTATTACTTTTTTGTTAACAACAAATTAGTTTTGTAGATTTGTAGTTTTCTGTCCTGTAAACTTTTATTTTTATTTTTGAAAATTTATGCCTCCAGACTCAATTATCTCCTTAAACTTGTAACAGGTTTTGTATTGACCAATTATTCCTGGGCATGGGAGCTGCCCTGGCATCTGTGGTTTATTTTTGTAGGGGGAGGATTTTTATTTCATTTTGATCTTTTTTTATTTTATATTATTGCCTTTCTGTTTGTTTTGATTTTCATTTTGGGGTTGGTTTTGTGTGTGTGAGTGTATGAATGCTTACATGCTTGATAGGGAGAGAACATGACGTTAAGGAGGTAGAATGGATCTGGGCGGAATTGAGGAGGGGAACTTGTTCAAATACATTATATGGAAAAGCAGTTTTTTAGTTAAAAAAACAACAGGTGTGAGTTGTGGGTCAAATGCTTGCTGTATGGCCCTGTATATAAAGTCAGGTGGTGCTGTGCAGCTGCAGTCTCAGCACTGGGACTCCAGAGCGCCACACTGTCGGCCAGCGCCCCTGAAAGGGCGTACTCTAAGGTAGTGAGATGCTCCATCTCAAGCAAGGTGTGGGATATGCTGTTTTCATTTGAAGAAAATTTGAAAACTATTGTTGTCTTCTAGGAATAAGGGATTGATACATATGTACTTTGTTTTTCTCTCAAAATCTTACCAAACATATCCACTGATAGAAAAAATGTCACAATGAAAAATATTTTCAAAAATAAGAAATGAAGAGTGTCTTGTCTGGGTACCTGAAAACGACATATTTGGCGTTTTGTTATCCATAAGGATGTTCCAAATATTAGACCACAACAACTTGCCAGTATGTTTTTAAAAATAATATAATGTTTTTAAATGTAAACAATAACATAGTTAAGTATATATCCTCTTGTGATCAAGAGATGCATAAGTATTAAGAAACCCAGAAGCCATAAATATAGTAAAAAGAGAGATGATACAGATATCACAACATAAGATAACAATAGAACAGTATGTCTCTGTGCTGTTTGTCATATGTATTCTGTGTGCTAGCCAGTCATCCTATGTGGCCTGCTTTTTTTTTAATCTTTTCTTCATCTTAAAAAGGAAGAAACTAAGGAAGGAATTTGAAAACGGCTATATTGGGCCATTGAGCTGGCTGAGCGGATCAAAGCACTTGCCACACGAGCCTGATAATATAAGTTCAGTCCCTGGAATCTATAGTGGAAGGAGAGAATCAATTCATGAAAGTTATCCTCTGGTCTACACATGATTGCTGTGGCATGTACACACCCAGACATACTCACTCTCTCCCCCTCCCCCCCCCCCCCCCCCCCCCCCCCCCCCCCCCCCCCCCCCCCCCCCACACACACGCACAAGTAATAACTAAATTAAAGGTTGTAAATTTAAAAAAAAGATGAATATCTTATGGAGAAAATGAGTATGACTATTTGAGGAAGAATCCAAAAACATGATTAATGGAATTATATTTCAATATTATTGTATAAAAATAGAAACAAGGCATTCTGTGTGCTGACCTAGTCTGATAAATGTAGCTCTCACTCCTCATCAGAGAAGCTTGTTTTAATGTAAGATAGGGACGTTTACAAAAACCACAGCTGCTGAAAATGTGGAGAACAACTTGCAGTGGGGTGCTCAGTCCCAGTTGCTACATTTGCAACACCAATGTACACCTAAGGAACATTTTGCAAGAGGACTGTAAGCCAGGAGACCAAGAAGTCTGCTGTGATATTATATCGTCTAGCTATGACAGGGTTGCCACATGAAACCTCAGCAACATGTTATCTAAACAAACTTTGCTGGGCAACATGTTATCTAAACAAACTTTGTTGGGCAGTGGTGATGCAGACCTTTAATTCCAGCATTCCGGAAGCAGAGGCAGGTAGATCTCTGAGTTCAGAGCCAGCCTGGTCTACAGAGCAAATTCTAGGACAGCTAGGGATAAACAGAAACCCTGTCTCAAAAACTCAAAATTATTATTATTATTATTAATAATAATAATAATAATAATAAATTAAAGTAGAAATAAATTCTAAGTAAATGCCACTACCTTTCCTCCCACATAGAGAAGTACAGATCTTCTATGTAAATGGTACAAGCTTCTTGAATGTATCAGAAGCTTTAAAGTGATATATATATATATATTTTTTGGTTTTTCGAGACAGGGTTTCTCTGTGTAGCTTTGCGCCTTTCCTGGAGCTCACTTGGTAGCCCGGGCTGGCCTCGAACTCACAGAGATCCGCCTGGCTCTGCCTCCCAAGTGCTGGGATTAAAGGCGTGCGCCACCACCGCCCGGCTGTTTGTTTTTTAAGACAAGGTTTCTCTGTAAAGCCCTGGCTATCTTGGAACTTGCTCTGTAGACCAGGCTGGCTTCAAATTCACAGAGATCCTCCTGCTTCTGACTTCCGAGTTCTGGGATTAAAGATGTGCCCCATCACCACCTCGTTTAAAGTCATATTCTTATATCCAGAAAATTAGCCTCTAGAGAATCGTTGTATTTAAATAATCAAACATGAACTAAAATATACTTGAAAATTTTCAGAGTAACCTAAATATCTATGTACTAGAATGTTTTAACTATTTCATACTTTAAAGATTATTACATACAAAGTAAAGTATTCTGTAGCATGAATCTTAAAAGTTCTTATTAGCTGGGCGTTGGTGGCGCACGCCTTTAATCCCAGCACTCGGGAGGCAGAGCCAGGCGGATCTCTGTGAGTTCGAGGCCAGCCTGGGCTACCAAGTGAGCTCCAGGAAAGGTGCAAAGCTACACAGAGAAACCCTGTCT
Organism: Peromyscus leucopus; assembly: GCF_004664715.2. Lineage (NCBI taxonomy): Eukaryota > Metazoa > Chordata > Mammalia > Rodentia > Cricetidae > Peromyscus > Peromyscus leucopus. The sequence continues at coordinate 102,916,778 of NC_051066.1, read as the reverse complement.
CAAAAAACCAAAAAAAAAAAAAAAAAAAAAAGTTCTTATTAATAAAATCAAACCTGGAGCCAAATATTGGGGTGAAGCTGGAAGATCAGAGAGACAGAACAAGCCACAGCTAACCTCATCTGGCCAACTTCTCAGCTGGTCTTGTTTCCTCAGACTGGAAGCCTCTGTGTCCTCATATCCGAATGGCTCTCAGCTAAACTGTGCTGCTCAAAACCTAAAAGCTTAACCAGCCAAATGCTTAACCAGGCCAAAATGCTTCTAGTTTCTGGTCCTCACGCCTTACATACCTTTCTGCTTTCTACCACCACTGCCTGGGATTAAAGGCTCGCTTGCTTTCTGGGATTAAAGGTGTGAGTCACCATGGCTGTTTCCAATGTGGCCTTGGACTCACAGAGATCCAGAGGGATTTCTACCTCTGGAGTGCTAGGATTAAAGGTGTGAGTGCCACATTTTCTAGCCTTTGTATCTAGTGGCTGTTCTGTCTCTGACCCCAGATAAGTGTATTAGGGTGCACAGTATTTTGGGGAACACAATACCACCACAGTATTTTGTTAAGAAAGCCATGTAGAGTGAGTCTCATAAGGCAGCTACTAAACTTAGGTTTTTAGTCAGACTTGCTCTGTAGATTTACTTGGCTTTAATCTCATTGCAGTCCTCCTGATGCAGCATCCCAATGCTAATATTACAGATGTTACATGTCATGCTCATCTCTGACCCCATCTCTCTCTGTCTCTCTCTGTCTCTGTCTCTCTGTCTCTCTGTGTGTGTGTGTGTGTGTGTGTGTGTGTGTGTGTGTATGTATGTATGTGTGTTTAGTTCACTGATCCATTGAGACTAGTTGGCAAGCAAACTCCAGAAATCCACTTGTCTCTCTCTCTCCTCATCCATGCCATAAGGCTACATTCACCATCATTTTTTTTCTTCAAAGGTGATAGGGATCGGAACTCCAGGTTTTCATGTTCGCAGAGCACATACTTTATCTACTCTGCCATCTTCTCATCCCTGATCCTGCTTATTCAGTCTTTAAAAAAAATTACATTTCTTTATTTATTTATGTGTGGTGTGTAACCCACTCACATTTGTGATGCTGTGATGCACGTGTAGAGGTTGGAGAACACTTGTTTACCATGGGGACCAGGAGACAGAACTCGGGTTGACAGGCTTGGGAGTGGGTATCTTTACCCACTGAGCCATCTCCCCAGCTCAGATCCCACTTACTAATGTATTGTCTATTCCTTTCTTAGTAATTTTAAGTATATGGCTATACTTATATATGTGCAGAAAAGTACCCGTAAAAACATCTTTCAGAATCGTTGAAGTACTATGCCTGTGGTAGAAACAAATCATCTTTGGTTCCTCGGTTCCTACATTCTGAGGCAATGTAGTTTTTATACTTGAAAATACAAATGCTCCATTGTGGTAGACACCAGCTGTGTAAATTAAAGGGTTCTATGGACAGTTTGTAAATGCTTACAAAGTGATAGAGATATACTCACCAACTGTTTTCTTTATTCAATTAGGTACTAATGCATCTGCATTTGACCAGCTTATCCTTACACTGGCATGGGACAGAGTTGATATTGCCAAAAATCATGTATTTGTTTATGGACAGCAGTGGCTGGTATGTGGATAATCTAAGTACACCATATAATGAAGTTAACTACAATGGACACTTAGTAGCTAAAGGTTTTATATCCATGGATTCCCCCAACCACAAAATGAGTACTATGTAATTAGGCTGTATAGAAGTTTCCTTTTTTATTCCATAATCAATATAATGTTAATATCTGCTCTATTAAATTTTTTGAGTAATCTAGAGATAGGATATTTGTGTTTCCATAGACAGCATACATCATTTTGTCAAAAGCTGAGCATCTGTGAATTTTGTATCACAAGATATTCTTGGAACTAGTCCCTCCAACTGCAGAAAGGAAAAAGTGTAAGAAAGTATATATTGGGACTGTGATTTATACTCACATTTTACCTTTCTGCCCCAAGTGTAAATATTAGTAAGGTGTATTTGTTTAATAACTTTGTTTTTTTATTAAGGTATTTTAATAATATCTGTAGAGTCTTGGAACTCTTGCTCTGTGTACAGAACTCACTGTGACATGCCTTTGTTTTAGTCCGGTTCCTGTGCAGTCCCTCTATTTACTGTTTATTCATGATTTATCTTTCTACTCCTAGAAAATAAATTTTGTGAGGGCAAGAGTATTTTTTAGGATACCCTCTACTCTATTCACTGCCTGTAAACTGTCTAATTACAAGGGAGACAGGGTAAATATAATGTGTAGAATAGAGCAGAGGGAAAATGGTATAGATTAGAATGTAAATGTTCTATTAAGTAATAACATAATTGTATGTTGTGATAGAAAATAATCTTACTTAAATAGGGATAACATCCATGATAAATTATAAGCTGTTAATTCAGAGAAAAATTTACATTCTTGTATGTTTGACTTTATTTTTGAATGTAACATCAAAATATTTTTCTTGTCACAAAACTGAGTAGTGAAAAGTATTTTTTTAAAAACCTTGCTTCTGTCTTGAAATTTCATCATGTATAGCAAATATGTGTATTTACTAGGTAAATAGAGTATATTAGAGGCCAGGCAGTGGTGGCCCATGCCTTTAATCCCAACACTTGGTAGGCAGGTGGATCTCTGTAGCACAAATCTTAAAAGGTTTTATTAATTAAAACAAACCCGGAGCCAGGTATTGGTGTTAAAGCTGGAAGATCAGAAAGCAGCACAAGACACAGCCACCTCACCTCACCAATTCCTCAGCTGATCCTGTTTCCTCAGACTGCAAGCCTCTGTGTCTTCATCTGAATGAATCTCAGCTGAACTGTTTGTTGCTCAAAAGCCTAAAAGCTTAACCAGGCTCTAGTTTCTGGTTTTCACTCCTTAAATACTTTTCTGCTTCCTGCCATCACTTCCTAGGATTAAAGGCTTGAGTCATCATGCCTGGTTGTTTCCAGTGTGACTTTGAACTCACAGAGATCTGGATGGATCTCTGCCTTTGGAATGCTAGGATTAAAGGTGTGTGTGCCACCATTTTCTGGCCTCTGTATCTAGTGGCTGTTCTGTTCTCTGACCCCAGATAAGTTTATTAGGGTGCACAATATTTTGGGGAACACAATATCACCACAGATCTCTATGAGTTTGAGGCCAGCTGGGCTACAGAATAAGTTCCAGGACAGCCAAGGCTACACAGAGAAACCTTGTCTTGAGAAACCAAAGAGGGGGAAAAAATCATTTAAAAAAACAAAAAAAATATTAGAGACCATAGCCTTCTCCAGGTAAAGAACAGAGGCTGAATTGGAGGTAGTGATACTAGAAGGGAAAGTGTGTAGTTGTGTGGTACACCTTTGAGGACAGAATCAGAACAATATTAAAACAGCAATGTAAACATGGTGATTTCCAAATTAATTTTTACTACAAAGAGTTCTTTTTAAGCATCTAATGATGTAGTATTAAAAGTAGAACTGGGATGTAGTCTAGTAGGTAGAGTGCTTGTCTAGTTTGTAGGAAGCCCTGGGTTCCATTCCAGCACTGCATAAACTGAGTGGGTGACAGGCTTCTGTAATTCCAGCTCTCGAGCTGGAGGCAGCAAGCAGGCACCTACCCACTGAGCATCTCCAGCCCTGTTTTCTCAATCTAATTGGTGATGTATTTCGGAGCTCCTTTCTCCCACCCCCATACAACATTTGCTGTCTTACAGATAGAGCATTTATGCAACATTATTTAGGGACTCCTGTGTAAGGTGGGTCTTTTTATACATTCTCTAAATACCTTAGGTAACTGTTTTGCATCTCATTTTGTTCCCACACTTTGAGAACATTTAGGTATAAGTCATAAGGACTTGTATTTAAGGAATTGATAGTTGGAACATGTGAAATGTATTTATTAATTTGATACTCTAGGTTGGATCCTTGGAACAAGCTATGCTTGATGCTCTTGTAATGGATAGAGTTTCATTTGTAAAACTTCTTATTGAAAATGGAGTAAGCATGCATAAATTCCTTACCATTCCGAGACTGGAAGAACTTTATAACACTGTAAGTCTGATAAAAATCTTTGTTCACTGTTTCATTGTCTTTGAAAATGTCATTTTATCTGAAAATATGCACTCCTTTTGATAGTTTTCAGTGTCTTAGTTGCTATGGGGGAGAAGTGCAGTTTCTTACTATGGATTCTTGTTTGACAGTCTGAAACCACTCTCCGGTTTTAGAAGCCCTTCTCTATTGATGTAGCCATGTGGAAAAAGTGATGTTGACATCATAACCCATCTTTTCTTTCCCTTCTTACCTTTTAAAAGCATAGGATCCACTTCTCACTTAAAGGATGATGTTTTAGTTTGGTTTTTTATTTTTTCATTATTGGAAAATGTACATAATAGTTTTCTTTCTTATTTCTTAAATTTATGGTTGTTGACCTTCTGGTATATTTCTTTTGGTGAATTTTTTCTTGTAAAAACTTAATATTCTCTCTCTCTCTCTCTCTTTTTTTTTTTTTTTTTTTTTTCGAACATTCTCTGCGTATTTGCGCTTTCTGAGCTACTTGTAGCTGCTCGAACTCAAGAGATCCCTCTCTGCTCCAGTGCTGGATTAGCTGCGCCACCCCCCTCTCTCTCTCTTTTTATTTCATGTTAGTACCACTGGGAAGGGTAAACACTTCCTCATAGTTTTCTGTGGATCCAGTGCAAATTTAATTGAGCTATGCTATGAGGAATACTGAACAAAGCCAAGCTTTATAACTTCTAGAAAACTCAATACTAATTCATCAATTTCTACTACTTTTTTATTCCTGATAGCTTTGTACTACTTGGTCATTTTTAATTGAGTTCACTACCACTGTTCATCATTTTAATTTTCTTATCTATATTTCTTTAATCTCTTTCCTTGATCAAATTCTTTAGGTTTTATAATAACATACTTTGCTATATGTTTCTGTAGTTTAGAAATCTTTGGTGCTGTTTAGTATCCTCACCATATAGCTTGATTGTTTTCAGAAATAGACACTGGTGATTTTAAATTTCTGATACAGGGTCTTACTATGTTGACAAGGCTTACCTGCAACTCTCAGTATAGACCAGGCTGGTCTAGAACTCATAAAAGTTGGGCTGCTTCTGCCTCTAGAGAGTTAGGGTTAAAGGCCTATGTCATTATGCTAGATAGTAGCCATATTTTCACCCTACCTACCTTTCTTACTTAGTCTTTTCATGTGGTACCTCCAACCTCAGATGCTGTGTGTATGCTGAGTATATTACCTACCATTTTCTTAACACACAAACTACTTAGTAAAGCATTGATTACTTAATGTGCTGGTCTGCGTTTTTCTGCCTATCTAGTCTTCATTTATTGAAATTTTATTCTGTGCTTAAAGCAGCTCACATATCCCATAGCTTTCAATAAATCTAGACTAGTTAAGAGGAATTGTATCTTCCCGCATGGGTTATAAATTTCCTTTAAATAGTTTATAGCCTTATTTTGGTTTTATCCATTATTACCATCTAGTATAATTACCATGAACCTTATTTGTGTCCTGTCTCTTGTTAATTGGTGTAAAAATTAAAAGGATTACTCGTTGATAAGTTTCTCCCTGAAATATAAACCAAAAATAAAACAGTAAAAATTAAAATTGAACCCATTAGCAAGGAAGTCTTTAGAATTTGTTCAAGAGGCTCTTTGTAAGTACTGTAACAGTAAGTACTATAAGTAACAAAAAGGGAGCTTATTTATTTTAGACCAAAGCTAATAGTTTCCTCTTGTTTTTCCTTAAGAAACAAGGTCCGACCAATCCAATGCTGTTCCATCTCATTCGAGATGTCAAACAGGTAAGAGATATCTCTGTTATAGGAAAACTATACCTTTTAGTCATTTGCACTTTATTTTTGCCCTCAAAACACCTAAGTCCGGTTTTTTAAAATGAGAATAGAAACAACAGCTTTTTGTACAAGATAAAATAAGAACTATCTTTGTCATAAAAGTAAATAACTTAGAACTGCAGAGATGGATCAGCTAGAAGAGCACTGAAGAGAACTCAAATTCTTTTCCTAGCACCCACATGAGGCCTAATTGTAACTCCAGTTCCTGGGCTTCTGGTCCCTTTTCTGGCTTCTGGGCAGTACGTACACATGTGATTCACAGACACACATGTAGACAAAATATTCATACACATAAATTTTTAAAAAACTCTATAATAAAGAACTTATTGTGTCCAAACCAAGAAAAAAGAAAACATGAAATGAATCCCAATTTCCTAAGCTTCTACTCATAGCAGATAGAACACAATATATTTTATAATGTTAATTGATCTAGAAGAGGAAGGTCAATGATAGGATATATCATCTTTCTCTTATCAGAAATATCTTACCTAGAAATATGTCTCAGTGTTAAAGGACACTGAACGGTGATGATATTCAGAGCTGAAGAAAAGCCAAGTGCTTTTAACATTCATGCTAGCAGTTGTCACCCTGGATATATGAAGCATGATACCTTTCTTCTCTTGATGTTCTTTGTGAATTAGTCATTTTAATTGTTTGTCAACTAATTTTAGAGTCAAATTATTGGTGTCAAATACGTTTTTTTTTCTTCCTTTCCTTTTTTTTTTTTTTTTTAATTGTTATGTTTTTTGAGACAGGATTTCTCTGTGTAACAGCTCTGGCTGTCCTGGAACTCGATTTGTAGGCCTGGCTGGCTTCAAACTCACAGAGATCTGCTTGCCTGTGCTTCTGGAGTGCTAGGATTTTGTTTTCTTGAGACAGGGTGTAACTATGTAGCTCTGGCTGTCCTGGAACTCACTATGTAGATCAGGCTGGACTCACAAGAGATCCGCCTGCCTCTTGCCTCCTGAGTGCTAGGATTAAAGCCATGTGCCACTACATCCAGCTTAAAATACTTTTTAAAATTTATTTTGTCAAACTTTGATGTTCTGTTAGTGTACTATTAATAAATCATTTTTCTTTTTGAGAAAGAATCTCTAAATAGCCCTGGCTTTCTTGGAACTCACTATGTAGACCAGAATGGCCTTGGACTCAGAGATCCACCTGCTTCTACCTCATGAGTGCTGGGATTAAAGGTGTTTATCACCATACTTGGCAATAAACCAAACTTCATAAACAAAAAAATGTCATTTCTGTGGTTTTTGATGTAATAATATAGGAATTATGTGGTTTTATGTAATAATATAGGAAAAACTTAAACTTTAAAGAAGTGGCCAGTTTGTGATATGTACTGTATTTTGGTTTCATAGTTATAGCCCCTGTGTATGCAATATTAGAGGTTGTAAAAACAAGGTGTCTTTCTTTGTTAGGTTAGACTGACTCATACCATCCTGTCTGTTTAATATTTTGTTTCCAGGGTAATCTTCCTCCAGGATACAAGATCACTCTAATTGATATAGGACTTGTGATTGAATATCTCATGGGAGGAACCTACAGATGCACATACACACGAAAACGTTTTCGATTAATATATAATAGTCTTGGAGGGAATAACCGGGTATGTATAATTTTGGTGGTTAAATGTTAAGAATTAGGTATATGAGCTGAGTTTGATGGGGCATACCTATAATCCTAGCATTTGAGAGGCAGGTGCAGGAGGCTGGCTATGAGTTTTAGGCCAGCGTGGTTTACCTAGTAAGTTATAGGTTAACCAGGACTGCAGCTGAAACCCCGTCTCAAAGCAACAACCAAAAAATTAAGGGGATTTCCAAGGTAGAATGATTCCCTAGTTTGTATCAGTCACTTCCTAAATTAGACGCCCAGCATCATAAAAAGGACAAAGTGTTAGTTTTATTAGAATAGTGACAGTGATAATTGTCTTTGAATGTGAGATATCAGTTGGTATAACAGTGCACACCTTTCATCCCAGCATTCATTCAGCAGAAGCAGGAGGACCTCTGTGAGTTCAGTGTCAGCCTGATCTACAAAGAGTTCCAGGCCAGCCAGGGCTACTTTATGTCATAAAACTAAACCTGACATTCATGGATAAGTAGCATGTACGTACTTGTAGTACCAGTTGCTTGGGTGGCTGAGCCAAGCTTGGCAATGTTAGAGAGAGCTCTGTCAGAGAAAGAAAGGAGACTACAGCCAGAGGCTGGATGAGTGCATTTGTTGTGATACACATGTAATCCTTGCTCTTTGGGGCCAGAAGCAAGAGTCACAAGTTCAAGACCAGCCTAGGCTACATAGTGAGACAGATATTTCAAAAGAACAAAGGGAAGAAATCCTAAACCAACTATTTTTACACATAGACAAACATTTATAAATGTTTATAAATCATCCTGAAATTTTTTGTAACATATCAGCATTTTAAAATTTTTTTTTAAAAATTAAGCTCTCATTTCAGAGATCAGGTCGAAACACCTCCAGCAGCACTCCTCAGTTGAGAAAGAGTCACGAAACTTTTGGCAATAGAGCTGATAAAAAGGAAAAAATGAGACACAATCACTTCATTAAAACAGCCCAACCCTACAGACCAAAGGTATGTTGTTTTATTCTTTAAAGAAAATAGGTTTGGGCCGGCAGTAGTGGTGCACACCTTTAATAGCACTCAGGAGGCAGAGGCAGGTGGATTTCTGAGTTCAAGGCCACCCTGATGTACAGAGCAAGTTCCAGGACAGCCAGGGCTACACAGAGAAATCCTGTCTTGAAAACCCTCCCCTCAAAGAAGGTTTGTAAAGCATATTAAAGATGGAAATATTTTCCTTTCTAAATTTTGCTTTTTACTAATTAGTATTATTAAGTAAAAACTTGGATTTAGTGAGAATTATCTTTTGGTTTGGGACTTTTTTTTATGTCTTTGACTTCACTTTTCCACAAAGAAAGAGAATTATTAATTATGATTCTATTAAATTTGTCCAATTTTAGCTGTGATAATAGCCAGATTTAAAATTTTTTTAACTGACTTTAATTTTTATTCTAGTATACACAACAAAAGTATTATCTAAGCTGGGCGGTAGTGGCGCATGCCTTTAATCCCAGCACTTGGGAGGCAGAGGCAGGCGGATCTCTGTGAGTTCGAGGCCAGCCTGGGCTACCAAGTGAGTTCCAGGAAAGGCGCAAAGCTACACAGAGAAACCTTGTCTCGAAAAACCAAAAAAAAAAAAAAAAAAAAAGTATTATCTAAACTTTTACTAAATTTATATTTTACCAGATATTAGTTCAAATATTATGACCATGCCTCAGCCTTTTTGTTGAATTGACATTTTTATAAGATGAATTATGAATTATAATAAAAAAATAAAGTTTATGAAGTTTATATTATGAGTTGAGTAAAGGATATTTATTTAAAAGCTTCACTAAGCCAGGCAGTGGTGGCATATGCCTTTAATCCCAGCACTCAGGGAGGCAGAGGCAAACGGATCTCTGTGAGTTTGAGGCCAGCCTGGTCTACAGAGCGAGTTCCAGGACAGCCCAGGCTACACAAAGAAAATTGTCATATGGCCTTCTTATTACCGCCACTACTGGTTTAAGATGCTAGAGGTCAGGTCCAAACCTCTTTGCCTAGTAGGCAGGCTGTGTCCCACAGAGTTATGTCCCCAGCCTCCTCATGTGGCCTTACTATGAGTCTTACAGTATTTTTTTTCCCTTGAAGATGGATACGGCTATGGAAGAAGGGAAGAAGAAAAGAACCAAAGATGAAATTGTAGATATTGATGATCCAGAAACCAAGCGCTTTCCTTATCCTCTTAATGAATTATTAATTTGGGCTTGCCTTATGAAGAGGCAGGTCATGGCCCGCTTTCTATGGCAGCATGGTGAAGAATCAATGGCTAAAGCCTTAGTTGCCTGTAAGATCTATCGTTCCATGGCTTACGAAGCAAAGCAGAGTGACCTGGTAGATGATACTTCAGAGGAACTCAAACAGTATTCCAAGTGAGTGACATTTTAACACATTAAAGTGTTTGTCTGCATGCTCCATCCGGTGCTGCTATGTCTTTAACAGGGATGTATGTAGGGTTGAGGGGCATATTGAGTTTATTGGTGTAACTAAGACAAAAATATTTTAGGTGCATTATGTACTTTTAAAATTTGAAAAGAAATTTGCTATTTGATGTGTTAAAAATTTCAGAAATCAAGAAATAAATGGGAGAAGTTAAATAAGTATACATAGTAGCAATTACATTAAGAATTCTGTTTGGAATATAAAAAAAAAAAGAACGAGGGGCTGGAGAGATGGCTCAACACTTAATAGAACTGTCTGCTCTTCCAGAGGACCTGGGTTCAATTCTCAACTCCCACATGGCAGCTCACAACTGCCTATACCTCCTGTTTCAGAGAATCCAACACCCTCATACAGACATATATACAGGCAAACACCAATGTACATAAAATAAAAATAATTTTTTTTTAAAAAGAATATTTGGTTTGAGGTGGTTTTTCTTTTTTTTTGTTTGTTTTTTGTTTTTTTGTTTTTTTCTAGACAGGGTTTCTCTGTGTAGCTTTGCACCTTTCCTGGAACTCACAGAGATCCGCCTGCCCCTGCCTCCCAAGTGCTGGTATTAAAGGCATGCGCCGCCAACACCTCGCTTGAGGTGTGTTTTTGAGAAATGAACTGAATTTAAGCCGGCCGGTGGTGGCGCACGCCTTTAATCCCAGCACTCGGGAGGCGAGGCAGGCAGATCTCTGTGAGTTCGAGCAGCCTGGGCTACAAGTGAGTTCAGGAAAAGCTACACAGAGAAACCCTGTCTCGAAAAACCAAAAAAAAAAAAAAAAGAGAGAGAGAAATGAACTGAATTTAAACAGGGAATCCATTTTGGATGATGGAATCACAAGTACTAAAGAATAAAATAGTTTACAAGTTTATAGTTTGCTTTGGGAGATAGTGTTCATATCAATCTGGAAAGCTAATTTTTTTTAGAAGTTTTATAATAGATGTTTAGTTCTTCTTCCTGTCTCCAAGTAAAGCCAGTTTTGGAAGAGATTAATTAACAGTTGTTGCTGAAAACTCTCATAGGGATTCTTTTTCCACTTAGTGGGAATTTACAGTTCATGTTATTTCTCATGATGGAAGTAGACCCTAGATACATTGTTCCTGTTTCCAAGTTTAGAAATACAATGTAGAGGGGCTGGAGCAATGGCTTAGTGATTAAGGGCACTGTCTGCACTTGTGGAGGACCTGGGTTCAGTTTGCAGCACCCACAGTAACTGCAGTTCCAGGGGATCTGATGCTTTCTTCTGACCTCTGTGGGCTCTGCTCACTTTCAGTGCACATACATATTCTTAGGCACACACATACCTATAAAAATTACATTAAAAATCAATATTAAAACAATAAAGTTAAAGGGTAGTTTGAGTAGTTGGTTAAAAGTGCACTTGTAGACTGGGTGTGTGTGTGTAAACTCAGTAGTAGAGTATCTTTAAAATATTGTTTTCAATTTATGTGTATGGGTATTTTGCTTCCATATATGTCTGTATACCTCTTGTGTGCCTGATGCCCAAGGAGTCCAGAAAAGGGTGTCATATCCCCTAGGACAGAGTTCCATACCATTGTGAGTCATCATGTGGGTGCTAGGCCCTCTGGAAGAGCTGCTAGTGTGCTCTTAACTGCTGAGCCATCTCTCCAGCTCTTAATTTTTTAAATTATATTTTATTAATTCTTTTGTTTGGAGAGGGTATTAGAGTTTCCAACTAACATGCTTAAAGATGTTTGATTCTCAACAAAAACAAAATAGCCTTATAGGTTCTTTACCTGTATATACTTTAGTGGGTTTTTGTTTGTTTGTTTGTTTTGTAGTGATTTTGGCCAACTGGCAGTTGAATTATTGGAACAGTCCTTCAGGCAAGATGAAACCATGGCTATGAAATTACTCACGTATGAACTGAAAAACTGGAGTAATTCAACCTGCCTTAAATTAGCAGTTTCTTCAAGACTCAGACCTTTTGTGGCTCACACCTGTACACAGATGTTGTTATCTGATATGTGGATGGGACGGCTGAATATGAGAAAAAACTCCTGGTATAAGGTATATCTTAAAAATAACTAGATTTAAAGTATATAATGAGATTCAAAGTATATGGGGGACCCACCCTCACCTTTTCCAGGGTTCCTATGAAGATGTGAGAGGAATAAGGAATGATAGATAGAATGATAGGCCTAGCCAAGAAGAAGAAAAAAGACACAGGATAGCTTCAGGAGGACTTGGATCAATATTCAACGGCCCAGAGCTTTATTCAAAATGGCTTTTTATAACAATGCCACTGGGTGATTCAAAAGACCTCACTGTTGCTAGATATAGCCAAGTGCAGACCCTTCCAAACACCTAGTACCCAGGCGCGTGATCCAATCATCCCTTTATGCAGCCCTGTTGGTAAAGCAAGCTCAGATCTCACTAGGAAACCACTGTGGGCTTCCACAAAAGTATGAACAAATTAGCTTACACATCCGTAGTAAAATGATCTGTAAGGATAATAGAAGGCAATTAGAACATGATGAAATGAGTGATTACTAATTTGTAAAATTCCAGAGCTATCATCTACTAACTTAATGTGTTACTAAAGTATACTGAATACATGTATCCATGTGCCTAGTTTATAGTATAGATTAGTGTATCAATTTATGCAGAATTTAAGGTTAAGAATTTGGGTAAAATGGCTATTCCTTTTAGTTTGTCATTGTATAAAAGATACTACTTTAAACTTCCTTTTTTATTCTCTCTTACATCTTTTAATACAGTAAAAAATTAGAAGGCAGAAGGTTGGATAAGAATGATATGTAAAGTTTTTTTTTGTTTTGTTTTTTTTTTTGTTTTTTAGTGATTTTTAAAATTTTTTATTGTATATGCATTGGTATTTTGCCTGCCTGCATGTCTATGTGAGGATTTCAGATCCCCTAGAACTGGAAATACAGACAGTTGTGAGCTGCCATGTGAGTGTTGGGAATTGAACCCAGATCCTCGAGAAGAGCAGTCAGTGCTCTTAACCGCTGAGCAGTCTCTCCAGTCGTGGTTTATAGTTGTATAATGAATCATCATGCTATAGCATAGGGCACTTAAAGAGAGATCTCAGGTAAAATAACAACAGCACCTTCATAATGCTGAAGTTTTGCTAAAGATATTTTTCTTAACAAATTATAATGATTGTTTGTTTGTTTGTTTGTTTATTGGTTTTTTGAAACAGAACTTCTCTGTGAAACAGTCCTGGCTGTTCTGGAACTCACTCTGTAGCCCAGGCTGGCCTCGAACTCACAGAGATCTGCCTGCCTCTGCCTCCCAAGTGTTGGGATTAAAGGTGTGCGCCACCACTCGGCTTATAATGGTTTTATTTAAAGGACCAGTTTGTACATAGGTTATTAAACCTATGCTGTCACTATCATAATGCTAAGATGATACAGTATGTAAAGAAAAATGAATTTTTAATTTTTCCCTACAGTTTTTAGGGCAAAATGGGTAGCAATCGAAAGATATCTAATGCATAACTTGCTGTTTTAGTCTCAAACGTTTTAAAATGCAAACTTTTTGTTTCTAAAAACTCTAGGTCATATTAAGCATTTTAGTTCCACCTGCCATATTAATGCTAGAGTATAAAACCAAAGCTGAAATGTCCCATATCCCACAATCTCAAGATGCTCATCAGATGACAATGGAGGACAGCGAAAACAATTTCCACAACATAACAGAAGAGATACCCATGGTAAGGGTGGAAGACTTCAGAGCAGATGTAAGTTTGTTATGAGTAAATAGAAAGTAAATACATATTTTTAATTTTAGGAAGTGTTTAAAGAAGTACGAATTTTGGACAACAGTGAAGGAAAGAATGAAATGGAGATACATATTAAATCAAAAAAACTTCCAATCACACGAAAGTTTTATGCCTTTTATCATGCACCAATTGTAAAGTTCTGGTTTAACACGGTATGTTTTTAAATTGCTATGTTCATGGTTTGGTTTGGTGGAGTTTGTTGATTTGTTTTTAGTTCTGGGGAAAGCATGGTATTTTTAAAAGATGCTTTTTGGGGTCCGGGGATGTTTCATGACAGGGTTTCTCTGTGTAGCTTTGGCTGTCTTGGAACTCATTCTGTAGTCCAGGGCTGGCCTCAAACTGAGATCTACCTGCTTCTATCTCCCAAGTGCTGAGATTAAAGGCATGCACCACCACTGCCCAGCCAAAAGTTGCTTTTTAGAAAACTTTTAGTCTGGAATCCATATTAATCTTCATATAATTTAGGTCACTGAAAATACATTCCTTATTAAAAGAGCATTACATTTGGCTTACTTCATGTATGCTGCCAATGTCTAGAATAATAAGCACTAACAAATTTTAGTTCGGATTAGAAATTAAAATTTTATTAAATAATGTAATAAGCATACACCTTTCTAAAAGAGAGCAAGTATAAGCTGATTGTGGTGGCACGTGCCTTTAATCCCAACAGGTGGATCCTTGGGAGTTCAAGGACAGCTTAGTCTACATAGAAAGTTTCAGGACAGTCTTCAAAAAACAAACGAAAAGAAGGTAACAAATGAAAATTTTCTACTAAAAATAAAGTTGTGAATATAGCCCAGTAGTAGAGCTATATGCTTAGTATGTGTGAGACACTGCGTTTAACCTCCAGTACTTGATGGATGTTGGGAAAAATCTAAAGTAATGCTGATAGCTGGCAACATGGCTGTAAAGGTAGTGAAGAACCAAATCCACAGTGTTGCTTTCTGACCTTCACATGTGCACTGTGTGACACATACACACACATCATAATAAAAATAATCCTGAAAGGTTAACTCAAAACAAAAAAACTTTGTAATCTGTGTTTTAGTGTTGTGCAGATAGCAGAAAGGTTCAGAAATAATAAGTCTGCTGCTTTAAAATGGAAGGCAGAGAGTAATCCAGATGATCACTCTCATGGCTTTATTTACAGTGGCCATTTCTTTAGTCATGTGCTCCATTGCTTTCTTGCATTGGCCTTTCTCTTAATCTGTAGGAATAATGTATTGACAAAAGCATAAATCCATAGAAGAATGTATCCATATGTTGAAATGTAGTTCTTACTCATTGTTGGTTCTCTAGTTAGGAACATCTAGTTGACTGTCTTGTTGGCATCCTCTAGGAAGGAACATGTCTGAAGAAACACATGAAATTAGCTTCTCCTTCAAACCACAGGCTTTGTCTGAGAAGATGATTTGGGGTTATTTGAAACAGGGAGGGCTTCATGTAGCCAGACTGATCTTGAACTTGCTATGTAAACAAGGCTGGCCTTGAACTCTTGATTCTCCTGCCTCTACCTCACAAGTGCTGGGCTTAGAAATTCCTGATGCTTGTATATGTTGGCATGTACCACTGTACCTTGCTTGAGAGAGTGAGTTTTTATTGCCTTTCCCAGGAAAACAAAGTAATGGTATTTGTTCACATTTATCAGTATTAGATATTTGCCAGAGTTGACAAATGGTCTCATGTTAGGAAGAATATTTGAGTTTGTTCATTGCTTTCTTATTCATATTCACACCTTATTACCCCGAGATTAATTTATTGCATTTCTTCTGTATATGAAAATTTCTTGTTCCTTCTAGATGCAGATAATGCAAATACCTCTATTATCTGATCCCCAAATTCTGCCCCACTAATGGAAATAATGAGAATTGCTTACATTTGCATTTATGTGAGTGGCTGCTTAAAACAGCCAGCCCAGGTTGCCACATGTATAGCTGTCTTTACATTTCTCTAGCCTACCATAGCTCAAATTAGATTTTGTGTGTACATGAAAAATAGCCATAATGTTTTATTTTGTAATCAATTTTATTCATGTAACTTTTATTTCTTTTTTATTAGTTGGCATACTTAGGATTTCTGATGCTTTATACATTTGTAGTTCTTGTACAAATGGAACAGTTACCTTCAGTTCAAGAATGGATTGTTATCGCTTATATTTTTACCTATGCTATTGAGAAAGTCCGTGAGGTATGTCTACAGTTTTTCTTACCAGTAACTTACGTATGTATGCAGGATTCTTTAATTTTGTTGTGTGTGGTTATGTTACTGTAATTTCAATAGTGATACATAAAAGTCTGGAGCATGTTTATTTTGCCATGATGAAAACCATGGTTTTTAAAAAAAAAGTGGTTCAGCTGGGTGGTGGTGGTACATATTTTAATCTCAGCACTCTGGAGACAGAAGCAGGCAAATCTCTGAATTCAAGGCCAGCCTGGCCTACAAAGGAAGTTCCAGGATAACCATGGCTACACAGAGAAATCTTCTCTCGGAAAAATAAACAAAGTAGTTATTACTAGTTTATGTTCACTTTGCCACCATTACAAATATAATAGTTTGTCTCAGAAACAAAGCATAGGTTTCTTACTTTCTCAAGTTTCACATGATCTCTGACACTCCTCAGAAATAATGACTATGCATGTCAGTAGTCAGGTAAATAAAAGGTAGGTTTCCATTGTGCACTTATGCTGTATACCCACTCAAGTGTCCTTTGTTGCCCTAAGTCACCAGTTGGGTTTATTCCTGTGTCTCTTATTTTTCCACTTTAAAATTGTCAACTTTATAACACCCTAAGTTGGGAGAGGGAGGTTCTTTCCTTTAAAAAAAAAAAAAAAAAAAAAAAAACCCAAAGGTGAGGAATGGTGGTATACATCTATAATCTCAGCATTGGGAAGCAGGCTCAATGGTTTAGGTGTGCAGGGTCATCCTCTGCTGTAAGGTGTATTTGAGGGCCTATCTGGGCTACTTGAAACCCTGTTTAAAAAATAAAAACAAACAATTTATTTACTTGTTTGTTTGTTTGTTGAGACTAAGTTTCTCTGTGTTGCTTTGGAGCCTGTCCTAGAACTCACTCTGTAGACAAGGCTGGTGGTCTCAAACTCAGAGTTCTGCCTGCCTCTGCCTCCTAAACACTGAGATTAAAGGCATGTGCCATCACCGCCTAGCTATTTACATTATTTTATTTTATGTGTGGAGTGTTTTAACTGTGCTTGGGTCTGTGTATGATGTGTGTGCTTGGTGCCCACAGAAGCCAAAAAAGGGCATCAGATCTCCTAGATGAGTTTGAGGTATGTGCTGCCATGTAGGTGCTGGCAATCAAACCTGGGTCCTCTGGAAGAGTAGCCAGTGTTCTTTAGCACTGAGCCACCTCTCTAGCCCAAAAGACTCTTTTTTTATGTTATGAGTGTTTTGTTTGTAATATATGAATATGTACTATGTTCATGCCTGAGTATTTTCTATTTAAACTAGTAGCTATATGTAGCTAGAGTTTTCCTGCCTGGCCCATGGTCAGGACAAATCTGTCATCTGCCAGTCCCACAGTCGCTCAGACCCAACCAAGTAAACACAGAGACTTATATTGCTTACAAACTGTATGGCCGTGGCAGGCTTCTTGCTAACTGTTCTTATAGCTTAAATTAGTCCATTTCTACAAATCTACACCTTGCCACGTAGCTCGTGGCTTACCGGCATCTTCACATTCTGCTTGTCCTGGCGGTGGCTGGCAGTGACTCCTTCTGCCTTCCTGTTCTTTCTTTTCTCTCTGTTAGTCCCGCCTATACTTCCTGCCTAGCCACGGGCCAATCAGTGTTTTATTTACTAACCAATCAGAGCAACACATTTGCCATACAGACCATCCCCCAGCACAGCCAAGTGCAGACCATCTCAGACACCTGCACTCAGGCCGTGGTCCTAATCATCCTCTATTGGGACCTGCTGGGTAAAGCCACGAGGAACCCAAGAACTGGCTCCCATGGAACATACAGAACATCCTACAGCAGCTATATTCTTGTAACACACTCGTGAATAGTTCTAAGTTATTCCATGTCTGAAGAAGTAGTTAGGCATAGTATTTTCCCTCCTGCTTTGCTACTGCATGTGTTTTTGAAATCTGTTATTTTGTCAGCATGATTGAAATTAATTTGTTTCATGATAACATATTCATAACACTTTTTGCATGTATTTGTGAATATAGTACTATTTGTATCTGCCTTTACTGGGAAGGGAAATTGCCTGAGAGGAAAGCAAAAAAGCAGGCTTCACTGTTGGGGAACACTTTTATTTTGTAGCCATGAATACATTACTCAAAAGGTAATTGTTTTAATTACTTGGGCAGTAGATATTTTTAATAAGTTAGATATACACAGCTACTTCAACCATTGAATTATTTATTTTCTGCAAATAAGGCATCTTTGGAATGTACTACCAGTGTGTTCAAATACTGCTTTGATTTGAAAAGAACATTTCAAAAACATTTCACATTCCAGCTTCCTAGTTATATCGCCTTGTTGAGCAAGTCATTCATTTATAAGAAGTCTTTTTTTGTTTGTGTGGTTTTTGGTTTTTGTGACAGGCTCTCACTATATAACCCTGACTGCCAGTTCTGCCTGTCTCTGCCTCCTAGGTGCTGGGATTAAATTTATTTGCCACCATGCCTGACCCTGTAAGGAGTCTTTTATCTGTTATTGTACTGTTTTATTATTAAGTACATCTTCAGATACAAGAGATCTCAGATACTTTGAAACTAAAACATAGCTAAAATTCCTCTCTGATGTTATAATTGGAGTGTATATGTGTTTTAATAGGAAGAATTTAATTTTTTTCCTTGCTAAACCTTTAGGTCTTTATGTCTGAAGCTGGGAAAATCAGCCAGAAGATCAAAGTGTGGTTTAGTGACTACTTCAACGTCAGTGACACAATTGCCATAGTTTCTTTCTTCATTGGATTTGGACTAAGATTTGGAGCAAAATGGAACTTTATGAATGCATATGATAATCATGTTTTTGTGGCTGGAAGATTAATTTACTGTCTTAATATAATATTTTGGTATGTGCGTTTGCTAGATTTTCTAGCTGTAAATCAACAGGCAGGACCTTATGTAATGATGATTGGAAAAATGGTAAGTTGAAATGTCTGCTGATATGCATGAATTAATTGTTTCTTTAAAATTATAAAAACATTTTAATATAGCTTTACTTGGACCTACAAAGATCTCTTAGTTAGGTTTATTTGCCTCATACTGTGAATCTGCCATTTCTTAAGCATACTTCATCAATGTGTGTGTATGCTTATGTAGAGTGGGTTTGTGGCGTGTGGGTGTGCATATGCACATACGTAGTGGACAAAAGATGACAGTAGATATCTTGTGTTCGCCTCATCTTACTCCTTGCAGACAAGGGCTCTCACTGACACTAAGCCTTTTCTTCTTCCCTTCCTTCTCTCCTTCCCTCCACTCTCTCCTATGCAGCTTCTATCCATTCCTCCTCCCTCTCTCTGTCCTGCTCCTGCCATTTTTCTTTAATTTTGAGATAATTATAGATTCGCATCTTTTACATTTAAGCTTTATGTTCTTGGCCTCTTATCTATACTGTACTCACAGGGGCTTTTACATTTCTTTCTCTTGAAGATTTGTGTGGTGGTATGTCTCTAGTCCCACCTTCTGTGACGTGAGCAAAGTACAGATATATGAGGCAACGTAGAAGAAAGTCTGTATCTCCATTGTTAATTGACAAGCTTTAAAAGTTGGCATTTACTGAAATTAAGTCTCCAAATTTATCCATGTAACTATAGTTTTTTGATATATTTGTCAGATAGGGTATATTTTGAACTACTAATACAGTTTATTATAGAGACAAAGACGCCTGTGACTTGCTTGGCTTCACTGGTCATTTTAAAATACAATCTCGTTCATAAGGTTTATGTAGCAATAACATTTTCCTAAATGCTATTATCAGCAATAAATGGAAACTCAAATATTCTACTATCTAATACAACATTAGAAACACTTTTTAGGATGAAATTTGTTACAGGAATTAAATTCTCTTGTGTCTTAACAGTGACCTTGTTTTTGTCTTTTTTTTTTTTTTTTTTTAAACAGGTGGCCAATATGTTCTACATTGTAGTGATAATGGCTCTTGTATTACTTAGTTTTGGTGTTCCCAGGAAGGCAATACTTTATCCTCACGAAGCACCATCTTGGTCTCTTGCTAAAGATATAGTTTTTCATCCATACTGGATGATTTTTGGTGAAGTTTATGCATATGAAATTGATGGTAAGGATTTTTGTTTGCAAAATCATCTTTTGGTTATCTTATAAAGTCAGAATTGCATTCTAAAAGTATTGCATATTTTCCTTACAATAGTTAACAGTAGAAAAAGCAAAATATGGATTGAAAAGTGTTTTGAAAGCTGTTCAACCATGTGTAGTAGGAATCTGTCCTAAATTCTTAGACAGTGAGGATAATTATTAACTCATAAATAGAAAGTTTCAGAAGTAGAGTAGTGTTTAGGGTTGGTTTATTCATAGCTAAGGACTCATAGAGGAAGAAATCTCTTTAGAGGAGAAACCTGTCTTTCCATCCTACTAGTTTATGTCAACTTTTTTTTTTTTTTTAATTTGTATGCTGTTTTATTGTATGCTACAGCCAGTGTATATAAAATAGTTAAACCTTGTGAAACAGAAATCCATGAAAATTCAGAGAGGTAGATGTTAAGATCTGACAAGTAGAAGATTGTATATTATGGCACGCGTTATAGAGAAGCTTTTGTACAGACTCCAAATTTAGTTCTCTTGAATATCCACTGGTTCATGAAAAGTGGTTTGAGAAACCTCAAGATACATGACTACAAAAAGGAGCAGACTTTCTGGGGTCTGAAGGCATTTGTACTTGAAGACACTCCAGTTAGCAGAGGGTCATGTTGAGCATTCTGCAGACAAAACTGTTTCAAGTCTGCAGCTGCCTGGGAAACCTTCACATGGTTGAGCCCGGCCTCCAGCCGGAGCTGCTGAACCACCTTCTTCATGGCAGTGACACTGGAAGAATCCGACATGGCGCTCAGGACAGCCGTGCCAACTCCTTCGACTCTTGACTTATCTCTTCAAAGGTTACCTCTCAAGGGATGAGGGTATCTAGACCAAGTTAGGGTGGATTGGTGTTGGATCAAGCACAGTGTTACTGACAAAAGTAACGGTCCTGTGTGAACATGAAAAAGCTTACATGATGATAGCTTTTGAAGGGGATAATTGATTTTTTTTTCAAGTTTATATCAAAATTTTGAAAGCCTAAGTAAACTAATAAATGAAGCACCCCTCTCTGTTCAACCCCTTCTTAGTAAAAGCATTATGTCTGTTACACATTTCTGTGAGATAATTTTTGAGCATGGCTGATTGGCAGTAGCTTTCAGGGTGTGCTGACCTCTGCATCTGAGATGTAGAGTGCACTGTGTTTCGTTCTCTCTCTCTCTCTCTCTCTCTCTCTCTCTCTCTCTCTCTCTCTCTCTCTCTCTCTCTCTCCTCTCCCTCCCTCCCTCCCTCCCTCTCCCTCCCTCTCCCTCTCCCTCTCCTCTCCCTCTCCCTCTCTCTCTCTCTCTCTCTCTCTCTCTCTCTCTCTCCCTCTCCCTCTCCCTCTCCCCCATTCTTCCCTGTCCCACACTTATATCTCTCAACACACCCCTAGTGGCTAAAATAGTGATGCTTTGCATACCTGTCAAAATGTTTATTTAATGGCTTCTCGTTCAGTGTCATTTTTCAGGGTTTTTTTGCCTGCTGTTTCTCTAATGGTGTCTGACTGTGTGGTTGTTATAAAATATGGTTTTTTGAGACAGGGTTTCTCTGTAGCTTTGGAGCCTGTCCTGGAACTTACTCAGTAGACCAGGCTTGTCTTGTTTTATAGATCCGCTTGTCTCTGCCTCCCAAGTGCTGGGATTAAAAGTGTGTGCCATGCTGGGCAGTGGTGGCTCACGCCTTTAATCCACTGCCAGGCTGTAATACACCTTTAATCCCAACACTTGGGAGGCAGAGAAAGGATATCTGTGAATTTGAGGCCAGCCTCGTCTACATAGTGATGATGATGAGAACCTCAGTTATATACACATTTTAAAATAGTGACTAAATATTAACTGTAAGTGTACTATAATTTTATATATATAGAATTATCTCTAATTCTTGATGGTTTCATCCCTTCCCTACCCAATTAAATTTTGTGTTATTTATTGTAACTGTTTTGGATATTAAAACTGTGCCTTTCCTTGCTTGTGTTTAGCTATGTCGTAGTTTTGAAAAGATTTCAGGTATAAGTAATGGAAAACAGGGAATTCAGATCTTGTCATTTTAAAATACATATTTGTTTTTCTGTGTGTGGGCAATGTGCCCCTAAGTGCAGGTGCCTCTGAAGGCCAGAAACATGGGATCCATTCAAAGCTGCAGTTACAGGTGGTTCTGAGTCACCCAGCTTGAGTGTTGGGAACTGAACTCAGATCCTCACTTTTAACCATTTATCTATCTCTCCAGATCCCAAATCTAATAATTTTATATTTAAAGTGTATTTTAGTACTCTTTGGAGACACAGTGAAGTCTGTAACTTCATAGGGTTTACTATAGATCTGTCATATACTTTTTAGGGTTAGATATTTTTCTCATGTAAATTTAAAATTTCACTGTATCTAGGGGTTTTTATCTGCCTTTACCCTCAGTCTAAGCCTGCCTTAGGAGAGATATAACATGTAATACTCCTTGTTTGTATGTCGTTGTGACAGAACAGAAGACCCCATAGCCCTCAGTGTCAGAGTG
This sequence comes from Peromyscus leucopus, assembly GCF_004664715.2. Classification (NCBI taxonomy): domain Eukaryota; kingdom Metazoa; phylum Chordata; class Mammalia; order Rodentia; family Cricetidae; genus Peromyscus; species Peromyscus leucopus. The sequence goes on along the minus strand of NC_051066.1, from coordinate 102,894,289 downwards.
CTTGTAAAGCAGAGCTCCAATGGCCACATCTCAGAGATCCTTGTCATTTAAACTCTTTTTTTACTTCTTTTTTGTTGTTTTTTTAATTTTTTTAAATTACACTCATGATATTCATTACTTCCACTCATGATATTAATCACATTTGTGGTATTCATAGATTACATTCGCAGTATTCATTCAATTATATATATATATATATAAAATTTTAAATGTTGAATGTCATTTCTTGAAAGGGGTAGGAGGTTAAATACAGGCTTACAGCACAATGGGAGGACCCCGGAGGGCAGAAGTTCGCTACTGATGTTTTACAATCTTGCATCTAAGCTGTTAATGCCCATTATTCAGGATATACAGACAATTAACTTCCCTTAAGCATTCAGGAGGGTGGAACCTGGCAGGGAATTAGCATTGGGAGGATATCAAGGTCAAGGTCCGCAAGCAAGGCAACAGTTACCCAAAACGGGGGCCAGGGCCCTGCAGGTCCCCCTTTTATTAAAAAATGAGCTTCTGACTTGGGTTGCGTGGGACGTCAGCAAGTCACCTTACCCATCATGGAGACGCCTGCCAAGGCCACACAGGTGCTCTGTCTTAGGTTGGTGAGTGAGTGCCCCCCAGGCATTACCCGTCTCTGAATACTCATTATCATACAGGCTCAATCATGTGTGAGCTGCATGGTTAAATGCTGCCAAAGATCTCAAAGTGGCACTGGGCTTGCAATCTGTGTGTTCGATAAAGAAAAGACCAACAGAGGTCCTATCTCACCCATAGCCAGTAGGCTAAAGGCAACTGAGCCATTCCCTTCCTTAACGAGCCATACTGTACTTGGAGTCCTTGTAAGATAATATCCCAAAAGCAACTGGAACTTGAGTTTATAAGTTTATTATTTTTGTCATTTAAACTCTTAAGCAGATTTGCATGCGCTCAACATTTTCTGTTGAGACAAAGAACCTGAAACACTGAACTATTATATTTAAAATTCTTTTCTCTCTTCCCAAAGTGTGTGCAAATGATTCCACTATCAAGGAAATCTGTGGTCCTGGCACATGGTTGACTCCATTTCTTCAAGCAGTCTACCTCTTTGTACAGTATATCATTATGGTTAATCTTCTTATCGCATTTTTCAAGTAAGAATTTTATTCACTTATATTTATTTGGTACACAGTTCACACTTTGAATGAGATACTGAGTTTTTTTTTTTTTATTTTTTTTTTGTTTTTCGAGACAGGGTTTCTCTGTGTAACTTTGCACCTTTCCTGGAACTTGCTTTGTAGCCCAGGCTGGCCTCGAACTCACAGAGATCCGCCTGCCTCTGCCTCCTGAGTGCTGGGATTAAAGGCGTGTACCACCACCACCACCACCACCACCACCACCACCACCACCACCCCCCGGCGAAATACTGAGTTTTAAAAATCTCAATTTTATTGAAACTTAAAGTAATAAATTATTTTTTAAAAACTACAAATAAGACATGAATTTTCAAATCAAAGGAATTTTAAAGGTTAGGTTTTATTATTTTCAACAAAAAATTCGAGTGTGTGTGTGTCAGTACCACATTCATGCAGTGCCCACAATGACCAGAAGGGAGCATCAGATCCCATGGAACTGGAGTTACAAACTTTTGTGAGTGCTGAGAACCAAACTCTGTGAAAGAGCAGCCAGTGTTGTTAACTGCTAAGCCATCTCTCTAGCCCTCCACCTTATTTTTAAAGAAAAGGTCTCACTGAATCTGGAGGTTGTCAGTCTGGTCAGTCTGGCTAGCCAGTGAGCCTGTGTGGTCTGCCATCTCACCTCTCAACATGTACTTTGTTTATAAATATAATCTCTTGGAAAACAAAAAAGACAAAAGACTGGGTACTTATTAACAAGTCCGATGACCTGAACATTTCCCTAGGAACTACATGGTGAGGAGACCTCTGTGCATGCAGCTGTGCATGACACACATAGGGAAAAAAAGTTTTAAATTTTTTAATTTTTACCTGAGATTTTTTTCCTAGGTTGCTAGAGAATTATAGAAAAACACAGTACTTATCAGTAGTAATTACAATTGATATCTAGGTGACATCCATAAACCATTTTGGTGAATGTATAAATTGTGGTTTTCAAAATAATCTTTGTGTGTATTATTTTTTGTTTGTTTGGGTTTTTTTTTTTTGTTGTTGTTGTTGTTTGAGACAGTGTTTCTCTGCAGCTCTGGGTGTCCTGGAACTCACAGAGGTCCACCTGCCTCTGCCTCCCAAGTGATGGGAGTAAAGGTGTGCACTACTACACCTGGCAGTTTTATATTTTTTAAAGCAAAACTTCATGTTTATTTAATAGTTCTTAATGTATGTCATTCTCTATGATCTAGACCATATTTCAAGCCAGTATATTAAACTGCTCAATTAGATTATAATTTTTTGCTACAAAACATTTCTTCAAAATGTATTTTTCCCTGTCTCTCTAAATGTTCAGAACTGTTGAGGATATATATATACTTCTAGGGCTTTTGGCTTTAAATCAAAATAAGGTTGTATCCCTAACTTCCTGCTGATACTTAGTATTATATTTCTTATTTGTATCCAATTTGTTTCTTATTAGTTTCCAATTTTGACGGTAATATAAAAGAATCTAGATTTTATTTTTACTCAATTAGTATTAACTATCATTTATTTTTTAAGTTAGAGTGTCTGTATGTAGCCCAGACTAAGGTTAATTTTTGGGGGTAGAGGTATGTGTATGTATGTGCATGTGTTCTGGTCTGTGCACACATAGCTGTCCATCTTACTCCCTTGAGACAGGGTCTTTCACTGAACCTGAGGCTTACCATTTCACCTAGACTGGCTGACTGGTACAATCTTAGGATGCATTTTCTCAGTCCCACAACACTGGGGTTACATGCATGCGCAGCCACACCTTATTTACACATGGGTGTCAGATTTGAACTCAGGTTCTTATGTTTGCATATCAAGTATTTTTGTTTGTTTGTTTTTAAATTCATGTTTTGAGACAAGGTCTTTCTCTACATAGCCTTAGCTGTCTTGGAACTATGTAAACCAGGCTAGCCTCAAACTCACAGTTATCTGTCTACTTCTATCTCCCAAGTGCTAGAATTAAAGACTGTTCTATCAAAAAAAATGTTTTTTCCATTACATAAAATTTTGTAAAAGCCTCAAGTTACTCCTTTCCTTCCCATTTTTCTGAGGTCCTTATTAAGGTCCTCAACAATATCAACCTTTTGTGTGGCATAAATTTGTTATAGTTATTCATTTACTTTTCTTCAATGAAAGTGTACTGGAGTATGTAGTGCAAAATTAAAGTGAAATATTTAGCATTTAAATTTTCAGGATATAATTGTTTGCTTTATTTTTGTTCATTATTCTAGTAATGTATATTTACAAGTGAAGGCAATTTCCAATATTGTATGGAAGTATCAGCGTTATCATTTTATCATGGCTTATCATGAAAAACCAGTTCTGCCTCCTCCACTTATCATTCTTAGCCATATAGTTTCTCTGTTTTGCTGTGTATGTAAAAGAAGAAAGAAAGATAAGACTTCTGATGGACCAAGTAAGTAAAATAAATTTTGGGAAATGTTTTTCTTGCTCCTCAATATTGAACTTGAATGCTTAGTATTGATTTTACAGACAGCCTGTTGGATTAGTTATTGTGAAAACTTAAAATTTGCCTCAACATAAAACAATTTTAGGTACAATTTGAGTCTGCAAATAAGAACTATGATAATTTGGATATTAAAAACCAGTCTTTTTCAGAATTAGAACAAGCATATAAAGTGATAGCTATGAAATCAAACTGGCCAGAAGAAGACCAGAATTAAAAGATAGTAGTAAATCATTACAAGTGCTTCAAACAGCAAATGTTTCATAAAGTGCAAATAACTAGACACATCAGTTTGGTTAAAGAGTAAGATGACCCGTGTCGAGGATATTTTGATTAGGGTACCTACTCCTCATGTGCTACTTTCACTTTATTAGGCCAAACAGTGTTCTTGATTAATTTCAAGTATAGTAGTCCTTTTATATGTCACATATAAATATTATGTCAAATACAGAGAACAAAAGGTTTTTTTCAGCTGGGTGTGGTGGTTCATCCCTTTAATCCCTCAACTTGGGAGGCAAGAGGCAGGTGGCTCTCTGTGACTTTGAAGTCGACCTTGTCTATGGAGTGAGTTCCAGAACAGCCAGGGCTACACAGAGAAACTCTAGTTAAACCAAAAAGAAAAAAAAAGTCAGACCTGGATCGGGATTTGCTGTCTTCCCTACTATTCAGCCTCATCTATATCAGATATTATGAATACCCCTTCCTAGTTATGTGGGAATTTATGGCTATATTTAATAATGATATATGACCACCTTTCCATGTGCACAAAATGTGATGTATCAACAACAGCAGACAGTGAACGAGAATTCCTGGAAAGAGGTGGTATCTCCAAGGACTGACTGACTGATTAAAACCTCGGTGACTGTACAGAGGTTTGAATGTTCAGGTCCAGAGCCTAATTACAATTTATTTATCTTGGGCAATCTTTAGTTCACTAAGTAGCTGTTCTTGCAGCCCCCCTCCACTTTCCACCCTGTGTTGGACCTAACATCCTGACTACAGATAAAACTTTTAAAAATGTGTTAACTTTAACAACATTCTAACTTTCTACTAATCAAAAAGCTAAGTGTCATCAGATCACATAGATGAGATGTCTGTTCTGTATATTTGAAAAGTGCCTTGGTTTATGACTTTCTCTGTTCTGTAACTTCATGAAACAGCTTCCATGTTTGAACATAGAATTTGCATAATCTAAATCTCTATTTCTGGGCCATGGTAATTCATATTTGGCCTCAGAATAAACTATTGATCATTCAATTAAAAGCAAAATAGTATGATACATAAAAATCAATTTAATATTTAACTTCTTTTGGGGAATGGCACTTAGGCGTTTTTGTTATTCTTGTTAAAATGGTTATATAAGCTGTGTCATTTGACCTGTTCTAAAAAGCCATTCTTTTTTTTTTTTAAAGATTTTTTTCATGTATTTTATGTATATGGGTGTTTTGTCTGCATGTACATCTGTACACCAGAAGAGAGCATCAGATCCAGTTGTAAACCACCATGTGGGTGCTGGGAATTGAACTCAGGACCTCTGGAAGAGCAGTCAGTGCTCTTAACTTCTAAGCCATCTTTCTAGCCCCTAAGAAGCCATCCTCTCCCCACCCCCCCAGCTGAGGACCGAACCCAGGGCCTTGCGCTTGCTAGGCAAGAGCTCTACCACTGAGCTAAACCCCCAACCCCAAGAAGCCATTCTTAACATTCTATAAACAGACAAAATTAATGCATCTTTATATAACCTGAGATAAATCACCTCAGTTGTGCTTAAATTTTTTATGGTTTTATTTCTCATAAAATTATTCCTTAAATTTCTCCAATAAGGTACTTGACAAGAGAGCTAAGCAAGAAATAGAAAAGACATAGTACAAAAAAAGGAATTAAAAGGAGACCAAATATCTAAAACTTGATAGGCCTGGTCTGTACGCCTTTAATCCCAGCACTTGGGAGGCAGAGGCAGGGAGATGTCTATGAGTTCCAGGGATATTTATTTAGACCTTTATATTGAGAAATCCAAGAGAGTCTGCTTAAGGGGTATAGGCAGTTTATTAGGACATAAATTGGAGAAAACAACTCACTAAACAGAATAGGCAAAGTGGTAGGGTCCTGGAAGGCCAGTGTCCTGTCCTATGCGGCTCCTGCTGCCTGAGTCAGTCCACACCCACCAAGCCCACAAGGGAGCAAGTGGGCTAAGCTTACATGCCCCTCAGCTTAAGCTAGCCCCGAGGCCATGCCCTAGGAGCTGGAACTTCAAGTTCATATGTGGAACAGGTACCCACTACAGATCCTGTCTATTAAATAAACAAATAAATATGCAAGCTGTGTGGAGGGGCACTGTCCATAAAAATAAATAAGTAGAAAGAGAAAAAGACGCAAGAGCTGAAGTTTGAAAACCTGGTGGGTAGCTTTCATTGTATTGTGTTCTAATTTCTTTTTGGCCTTCTCCTCCTTAGAACTTTTCTTAACAGAAGAAGATCAAAAGAAACTCCATGACTTTGAAGAGCAGTGTGTTGAGATGTATTTTGATGAAAAGGACGACAAATTCCATTCTGGGAGTGAAGAGAGAATCCGTGTCACTTTTGAAAGGTAGATAATGCTCTTTAATTATCACTAACTATATGTTAGAATGGATCCTGTTAGTTAATACATGTTCACTGTTCAGTTTATTTTACCAAAAAGTTTTATATTACACATTGAAAAATCAGGTTAGTTCTTTGCATTTATTACATGTAATCCAGTAGATCTCTTGTTACAAGCTTTTATTTTACTTTTCATAAATATTTTTAAATTTTATTTTATTTTTTATGTGTATGAGTGTTTTGCCTGTGTGTGTGTGTGTGTGTGTGTGTGTGTGTGTGTGTGTGTGTGTGTACCATGTACATGCGTGTTTCTTGTGGAGGTCAGAAGAGAGCATTAGATCCCCTGAAACTGGAGTTACAGACATTATGAGCCGCCATGGGGTTGATGGGATTCAAACCCTAAGTTCTCTTAACCACCGAGCCACCTGTCTAGCCCCTGACTATTCTTTAGTGGTGCTGGGAGTCAAGTTTAGACCTCACACTTACTAGAAAAGTGCTTATACGTCTGAGTCTAGTCCTCGGCACTACTGTCTTGACATAGTTACAAAGGAGAGAAGAATTGGTGTTCTTAACTATGCAAGAAGGTAAAAATAAAGCTATCATAACTATTTTAAAGCTTTTGTTTTTTTACATTGTTTCTATCTCATGTTAGAAGCATGTGGTATTTGTGTATGACACTGATGGTAGTCCTTTGTATATGTAGTTCTATATACATTTTGTCCGGAGTAGACTCAGATAGCCTATGGAACAAAATTTGTTTGTAAAACTTGGTGTTTTAAGCCAGGCATGGTGGTACACGCCTTTAATTCCAGCATTTGGGAGGCAGAAACAGGCAGATCTCTGTGAGTTCGAGATCAGCCTGGTCTATAGAACCGGTTCCAGGACAGCCGGAACAACACAGATAAACCCTGTCTTAGAAACAAAAAAATTATTTTCCCTGTGTTTGCATGACATGTGGGTAGCACATGCACCGTGGCTTGAGTGTAGACATTAGAGGACAGCCTTGTCAGAAACATTCTCTCCTGACTGGGTTCCTGAGCTTGAACTCCAGTCTCCATTGAGCCATCTCCCTGTCCCATCTACATTAATTTTAACATCTGTAAAATGCCCTTTTTATTGCCCTACAGAGTGGAGCAGATGTGCATTCAGATTAAAGAAGTTGGAGATCGTGTCAACTACATAAAAAGATCATTACAGTCTTTAGATTCTCAAATTGGTCATCTGCAAGATCTCTCAGCCCTGACAGTAGATACATTAAAAACACTTACAGCCCAGAAAGCTTCAGAAGCTAGCAAAGTCCATAATGAGATCACTCGAGAACTGAGTATTTCCAAACACTTGGCCCAGAATCTTATTGATGACGTTCCTATGAGATCAGTGTGGAAGAAGCATAGCGTTGTAAATACACTGAGCTCCTCTCTTCCTCAAGGTGATCGTGAAAGTAGTAATCCTTTTCTTTGTAACATTTCTATGAAAGATGAAAAAGACCCCCAGTATAACTTGTTTGGTCAAGATTTGCCTGTGATACCCCAGAGAAAAGAATTCAACATTCCAGAGGCTGGTTCCTCCTGTGGTGCCTTATTCCCAAGTGCTATTTCTCCCCCAGAATTACGACAGAGACGACATGGGGTAGAAATCTTAAAAATATTTAATAAAAATCAGAAATTAGGAAGTTCGCCTAATAGTTCACCACATATGTCATCCCCACCAACCAAATTTTCTGTGAGTACTCCATCCCAGCCAAGTTGCAAAAGCCACTTGGAATCTGCAACCAAAGATCCAGAACCTGTTTTCTATAAAGCTGCAGAAGGAGATAACATAGAATTTGGAGCATTTGTGGGTAAGTTTGGCAAACTCTTACTGCATGTTAGTGTTGCTTTTGATGTCAGAAACACTACCTTAGAAAAGTAATTAGCTAATTAATGAAAATATACGGTATAACAGATGGTCTTGTCATATAGTCTTCTAAAGGAATCAGAAGCAGTCGAAAATAATTGAATTGGGCTGTAAGAGTTCCATTGTTATATACCTGTTTGGTGCCATTGAATTTAAATATATCTTCAGTTGGATTGGTCAACTGTTGGAAGGATCTGAGTGATTCATGAGTAGTAGATGCTAGGGTAAAAGTCAAGAGGTACAAGGGAGGTTAGAAGCTGCATACAGACACCAATATGAATAGGGCCAATGTGTAATTTTGTATATAAACCAGGACAGTGTTGAAAGTGAGAGACGCACTACAAGTCATTACGTTAGGATTATAGTTCATTCATTAGTTAACAATGATACACTAGGCAATATGATGATCCTATGAAAAGCTGTTTAATAAAAACTGTGTCTGTGTTTGTGGTCTACTTAATTACATATCTCAAGATGAGAACATTTCTAGAAACATTTTTTTTTTAATTTTTCTTTATTTTATGTGTATGAGTTTTTCCCTTCATATATGGCTGTGCACCATGGGTGTGTGTCTGTTGCCCACAGGTCAGTAGAGGATATCAGGTTCCCTGAAAGCAGAGTTAATGGATTGTTGTAAGCCATTACGTGGGTGCTGGGAACTGAACCTGCATCCTCTTCAAGACCAACAAGTGTTTTTTTGTTTTTGTTTTTTAAAGATTTATTTATTTATTTTTAAGACTTATTTATTTATTATATATACATTATTCTGCCTGCATGTACGCCTGCACACCAGAAGAGGGCACCAGATCCCATTATAAATGGTTGTAAGCCACCATGTGGTTGCTGGGAATTGAACTCAGGACCTCTGAGCTATCTCTCCAGCCCCCAACAAGTGTTCTTAATTGCTGAGCCATCTCTCCAGCCCTCTTTCCTACTTTTATCAGCCCTCTTGTGCACTAAAGAACCAGCACAAAGGAGGTACCTTTTAAATTCTTTGCACCTCCTTTTCCACACTGTTCCCTGATCATTATTGGCTAGTGGGTTAATACCATGTCTCATTTAAGGTTAGCACTCACAGTCATGTATTCTCAGCTCCTTAACTAGTTAGGAGTCTCTGCACTGACTGCTGCCCACTGCAAAAAGACACTTCTCTGACCACGGTTGAGGGCGGCCCAGGTCTGTGGGTACAGACAGACATTTAGAACAGTTAGCAAAGTAACAGACCTGGGTTTACACTATCAGGCAAGGATGTCTGTGGAGCAAGCCTCAGGTCCATTAGAAAGCACTTGAATCTATAACAATCATGCCAGTATTACACCAGAAAAGAATGGTACAAAAGAAAAGTCTTGTACTTGTGATAGTTTGAGTAAAGTAATGGGAGAGAAAAAAAAAACCTGTTTCGACAGTGATCATGTTAATAACATTTGTGAAAATGATTTGGCCAGGGAAGTGATGGGGAGCTAGACTTTAGTAATAAAACCTAAGTGTGAGGAGAGTATAAAAGGGTAGTTGGACAATTCCCTGAAAAGCTTGATCATGACAGGAAGAAGAGTTGTAACTGACACTGGTTTTTTATGCTTAGGATGTTTTATTTGGATTTTTTTTTTTTTTTTTTTGAGACAGGATCTAGTTGTATAGCCTAAGTTATCCTTGAACTTGGAATTTTCATGCCTCAGCTTCCCCAGTCTGGCATTATTATAAGCATAGTCTGTCATACTGGGCAGATGGTTTTGTTTTAAATGGTAATATAGACCTAAGCATATTTAAATGCTGACAGCATGCCGTAGAGGAGAATAAAGAACTGAAGAGCCAGAGTATCATAGGGCTAGCTGAACTCTGTGATTTGGGAGAGGATAGTCGTCTAATTGTCTCCTGATAGAGTGTGAAAGTATTTAACTAGAGAGGTTTTTGTAATAATCTCCTCTTTTAGAATTATATTTATACTATTACAAGGCCTGCCTGAGGCCTTTTGCCTTTTCATATCTGACTTTGTCCATTGGCTTCCTACTGTAGTCTTTAACTGCTTTTCTAGCTTTCCCAGCCTACAAATTTACCTAGTTGTGGACACTAATGATTATCTGGAGAATCAGTTAATAAGACCATGTAGAATATCCATATTAAGTCCAACCTGGCATGTTATCTAGGTATTAGATTACTGATATTTACTATTAGCTTATGTGGAGAATTGAATAACATTTCCTCCATTAAATCTATCCCAACCTAACGAAGTCCAGCATATTTGAAGATCGTGTTGCTCCTGCCGCCACCTCCCAGCTGCTGGGGTTACAGTGTTCGACTATGCCTGGCTCCATCTATTGTATATTTCATTATGAAGAGTAAAGTGTCCCCTTTTCATTCTGAGGTTGACTTAGACTGTTTGTGGTGTTCTCAAAAGGAGGTCTTTGTTGTTTGCCATTAGATACCTTCTTGGTAGATATTTTCAGTATGACTTATAAAAAGAACTAAAGGAAAGTTTTTCAGAGCCTGAAAACTACTTGAAAGATCATTTGTTTCTAAGATTTTTACTTCATCTATTAGGGAAGAAAAAATTTTCATTGTAACCTTTTTTCCTTTTCCCCTGTTAAGGACACAGAGATAGTATGGATTTACAGAGGTTTAAAGAAACATCAAACAAAATAAAAGAACTGTTATCCGTAAGTGACACTTTATAACAGCACAATTAAATGTAATTTCACTTTTGTGATCATTTCTTCTAAATAGAACTAAACTTATTTTTCTTCAGTAAAAAGTATAGGTTAGCAGCGATTGTCATTGCTATGATTACCCCAGATACTTGAAACTGTTATGTTTCACAGAGAAACATGAAAAAGTTCAAACTAGCTTGCATTTTTGTTAACTAAAATAAAATGTTTAACATTTTTCTTTTTAAAAATGCTTTTCCCTGTTCCATTTTTCTATGGAGTAATTAATGAGCTTAACTTTTCTTCAGGATCCAAAGTTTATTAGAACGTGATCCTTGCTCTCAAAGAACTTGGAATCTAGACGTAAAAAAGCTATTTATAATGTACATATGTAGAGGATTAAATAAATTCTTATGATGTCTAATGAGTATATGCAACAACTGGCAAAAAAATTTTTTTTAAAGGTATTTCTTGCCTGAAAATTAGTTTTTATTTCTGTTGCTTTCATAAATTGCCTGTAGCTACTCATCACCTCCAGAACAGTGATGTAGCTACACCATGAGCTTTGAAGTGCTTTAACTCCTCTGTCCCTCAGTGAACTTACATTTTAGAAATGATCAAATGACAAATACAGGGACACAAGATTTGCTCCCAAAGATATAATAACTGACATGCTCTCTGAGTCCTCAGTCCTCATACGATCAAATTTAACTGTGTCGTTGATGTCAGGCATGTTGTATACTGCCTGCATTGAAGTCAGACTCAGATGCAGTGTACGAAAATGGTGGACATGGCATGCACTAAGTAGATGCTGTCAACTTAGAATATAGTTGGTGAATATATGCACATTGAGAAGTGATGATTCTGTACTTGTTTTCTATTTGCCTTTCAAGTATGAAAATAGTTGTATGATTTTCTTGCTTCAAAGGAGAAACAGTGGGATGATACCTAAAACATAATCATGGTGTATTCAGAGGTGCCTGGATATCCAGTAAGAACTCATTAGTGCACAGGAGTCAGAAGCTCAGCTTAGTCTTCACATAAGCCTTTAAATGAGGCAATCTGTAAGTTTAGTGTACCAGCCCTGAGACTGTTTTTACTCACAGTCCCTCCTCACCCCCATTTTAAATCTTAATGGTAGTTTGAGACAACCTCACATAGCCTAAGCTCAGGCTGGTTTCTAAATCCTTAGCTGCCTTGCCTCTACTTTCTAAGAACTGAATTGCAGGCATGTGCTATCACATCAGCCTCTTTGCACAGTATTTTCTATCCATTTTAATTCTGTTGGCATACTTCTAAAGTTCTGCATATTTTTATTATATGTGATGATTTTGAAGGAGAAAGTTAGGTAAGTGGGTTGGATTCATTTAGGTAGCCTTAGCTGGCACATGATAATGAAAAGAGAAAGAGCACAAGAAATAGATTACTGGAGCTAATTTTAGAATTATTGTAGTGGAAGATATGCCATGTGCTGTGTCTTACTTGATTTAAGGTTTTTATTGAACCGGTTCCAGCTGAAGTGGATTTTATGTAAATGAAGTACTCTATGGATATTTATAAGTCTTAGGAAAGCTGTTATAATCTGAAATTATTTAAAATTAGTATATTTCCTTGTCATATTTTCTATTCATATATGCAAATAAATTACATTAATGTAGTTATATGGCATTATTTTGCTGTTTGAAGCACTTCCTATACGTAGAACATGAAGTTCAGGGTAAGATAACACAGACTATAAGACCTAAATCAAGACTCACAGCATTGCTGTGTAAAATTAGCTACAGTGTGAAGAGTGTGCAGCATCAAAGCCAGAGATGCTTAGTTTTTTGAGGTAATATTTTAATTGAAAATAGTAGATTATTGCAGCAGTAATGTTTTGGTGGTCAAGGTTCGGAAATAGTTTAAAGGTTGTACAATAGTGTTGTAGTTGATAAAGTAAACAGTATGGGGCTGGAGAGATTGCTCACTGGTTAGGAGCACTTGATGCTCTCCCAAAGGATCCTAGTACCTATATCACAGTCAGCTCCAGGAGATCCCATGTTCTCTTTTGGCCTTTGTGTGTAGCCACATATATGGCATGTACATAGAAACATACATAAAAATAAATCTTGAAAAAAAATTGGTGTGATGCCTTTCCCAAATTGTTTAATGTGACTCACTAGTCTGGAAAGAAGAAAATCAGAGAGAGGTAGCTGTTAGATAATAAAGTATTTTGTAGCTAGAATAGTTGAAACATAAATATCTAATGAAATGTCATTGGTGTTGAAATAAATCTTGAACAAAGCAATTTAGTAGGAGGGCTGAATTTGAAATTGATGAAGGAAGTGCTTTGTTAGTATAAATTGGAGAATTGGGTAGAAATTCAAAAAGACGTATGTCATCATGATTTCATAAATTTGGATGAATTCCAGAGCTAAATATAAAAAAATCTAATCATAGAAAATTTTAATAAAAATGTAAAATAATTATTAACCTAGAAAAGCAGCAGGCCTTTTTAAAGGTATGAGTAATTCAAAACAAAAGGAAGGCTTCAGAGAGATTAAAATACTGTATCCATGTGTCAGAACAAATTCAAAGAGAAATTAAGGTTTGACACATACCTCCTACAAAGCAGTATGTATTAAACCACGGTGGTGTCTACTTTTTTTTCTTTTTAAAGTAATAATGGTTTTTGTTTGTTTTTCCCCAATTTTCTATATTTTCCCAAACATCTTGAGAATGTATATTAGTATAAAAAGGATTCATTCTGATGAGTAGGTAGTTTCAAGTATTTTTGAGATTCACACTAAGTAACCAGATCTCTGTTACATACCTTTTAATGCTGAAGTAGAATAAAGCATATTGAAGTAGATCAAGAGTTTCTATGTTGAACAATGACCTGAAATTCAATTGTTTTTTAAATTTATGTATATATACAATCTATACAGATTGATACTCCCTCTGAAAACACTTTGAAACATGTAAGTGCTGCTGGATATAGTGAGTGTCACAAGACATCCACTTCTCTTCACACAGAACAAGGTGAGTGTTTTGACCTTATGAAATCTGTTAGCAAACATACTAAGCTTTAAGTATATATTTGCCAAGTACCTTAGTAGTAAATGGTATGTGAGTCAAAAGGTGAAAATCCTGGTCGATAATAGTTAATATAACCTTGGAAATGAGTAATATAATCCTTACATTTATATATAATATATAATCAGATGAAAAGATCAGATGAAATTTAAAGGTCTTTTGAATCTAACTTGAACATTTGCAGAATGTATCAGTTTTCAACACATTTTTCTAGTTTAACTTGGTTAAATTCTGTTGAAATTAAAATATACTTTGAACAATTACTACCTCTCACCCAACCACACATGGAACCACTATTATTTTTATCTGTGTTTAGCCATTATATCCATTTTGTGGCCTGCAGGTCATATGCAGCCATGGATAGCTACAAATACAGGCCAACACAAAATAGTAAAGCATAAGAGTTTTGATGGTTTTTTTTTTTTTTAGCTTAATTATGCAATTCTTAAACATGAACTTGGCAAATGACTACATTATATCTCAGTGTCAAAGGTGGGCGTGTCTGCTAGTCTTTATGCTTATGCAGTCATTTATAACAATATATGTTTTCCTATTTCTCATAATTTATACAAAAAATAGCATATTGTACTTTTCTACTATTAGTTTTTCATTTTCTGTATCATGGTGATATTTCCATATCAGATATTTTCTTCTTCTTTTTTTTTTGTTTGTTTGGTTGTTTGAAACAAAATCATGTTTCCCGGACTGGCCTCAAATTCCCTGTGTAGCTGAGGGTATCTTGAATTGCTAATTCTTCTGCCTCAGCCTCCTAGGGCTGGGATTACAGATAGGTCACCATGCTTAGCATCCTTGTTTTTGAGACCAGACTTCACTGTAGCCCAAGCTGGTCTCAAACTTTTAGACTCAAGTAGTCCTCTTGCCTCAGTGTCCCTAGTTCTTGTACTACAGGTGCATACCACCATACCTGGTTTTGTTTTTATATAAATACCTATAATTGAAAGGTTGAATAATTGTAAAGTGTAGCTCGAGTTTTCCTGCCTGGCCCACAGTTAGGACAAATCTCTCTCACCCGCCAGTCCCACAGCCGCTCAGACCCAACCAAGTAAACACAGAGACTTATATTGTTTAAACCGTTTGGGCCTAATGGCTCAGGCTTCTAGCTATCTAGTTCTTACATCTTAAATTAATCCATTTCTATAATTCTGTATCTTTCCATGTGGCTTACTGGCATCTTCACATGCTGCTTGTCATGGTGTAGGCTGTCAGTGTCTCCCTCCGCCTTCCTGTTCTCTCAATTCTCCTCTCTGTTAGTCCCGCCTATACTTCCTGCCTGGCCACTGGCCAATCAGTGTTTTATTTATTGACCAATCAGAGCATTTGACATACAGACCCACAGCAGTGAAGCTTTCCTTTTAAAAACAGTGCTTTTTTTTGTCCCCTCACCATCACTTTTTAAAATCTCTTTCTGTCACTGAGTTCAACAGTATATATTACTGTAGGAATTCGGGTTGGCTTGGCAACCAAATAATTACTACAGTGAGTGATAGTAGCAGATTCAAGCCTAAAAATTATATCAATAGCTGCAGAAAAGGCATTTGATAAAATTGAGCCATCTGTTCATGAATAAAACTTAGTAATGTAAGAATGGAGTTTTTAAATTACAATAAAAGTAATCTGTAAAAACGTATCAAAAATGAATTGTAGCTATGTATATTTTATATTCTAGTCCTGGAAATAAAGTCAGTAAGAGAAATGATGGAAGTAATTATCAAGGAAAAGGTGAAACTGTCAGATAGTACTTTAGGGTAATGTGTGTATTGTTTCTAAAAATAAAACAATTATGTTCTCTGTCTTATTTCATTTTATGTCACATCTCTTGTTTGCTTGCTTGCTTTTTTATTTTATTTATTTGTTTGTTTGTTTCTTGAGATAGGGTCTCTCTATGTATCCCTGGCTGTCCTAGAACTTGCTATATAGATCTAGACTGGGTTGGCCTCTGACAGGAATTCCTGCCCATTCCTCTCAAGAACTGAGATTAAAGGTGTGCACCACTATGCCTAGCTCTTAGCTTTCTTAACTAAGCGTAGACTATACTCTCTTTTTTCCACCATTTCCAGACTGAATACATACACACAAATACACAGGCCTTCACTCTTTCCTAATAGTGTGGTCATGTCACGAGGTTATTTAAATCAGCATCCTAAATTCTTTGGTACTTAACTGAATTTTCTTTGAGAGACTCAGAGTAACATATATTCTATCATTTTCAGGTTACTAAAAAGTTTCCCCTGAGTGTTAGGATATGTCTCACCTTCCTGTGAGAATGGGTCTTCTTATGGCCCTTGAACTCAAGGCTTTCATTCATCTTGGCTCAGCCTCCTAAGTGCTGAAAGGGAAGGAGTGTGCTGCCATGACTAACTGTTCTCTGTGCTTTTGGCACAGAACTTTTTTTCTGAGATTTTTCATTTTTTGATCTTTCAAAAAAGAGTTCATTTAGGATTGTGACAACAAGGACATCATCTTAAGTCAAGAGTGGGAAGAATAATATAGCACTCTTTATTATTATCAGAGTAAAGCATTAGGAACAGGGCAGTGTCAACCAGTAGTTTGTCTAGCTTTGTTATTATACATCTGTACTGTGAAATTAAAGTTAATATAAAAAAATAGGTGGGCTGGAGAGATGGTTCAGCCATGAAGGGCACTGGGTGATCCTAAGAGGATCCAGATTTGATTTCTGGAACCCACATATTGGCTCACCACCATATGTAACAACAGCCTCAGAGAATCTTAATTATCTTTAAAAATTTAATGATAATAAGACCAAAGTCAGGTAGACCTCTGGGAAGCAAGTGTGTTTTACATAGCAGGTTCCAGGCTAGCCAAGGCTACAAAGTGGGACCCCCTTCTAAAATAATAATAATAATAATAATAAATAATAATAGAGAAACCCTGTGTACTTCCATGGAACATCTCTGAGCTTAAAGTTAAAAACCCTAACCAAACCATGCACAGTATCACAACCAAAAGTTACGGGTACTTGGGTGGCAGAGGTAGCAGAGTCATTTTTTAAGCCCAGGACAGCCTGGGCATCATGCACAGACACTCATATCTGAAAACAAGACCACCTGACCATTAAAACAAAAAAGGTACCCTCAAAGTATGTGATATGCTGCAGTTTGTGTAAAGTGGTAGGTGCTATTTAGTACATACTTAAACTAACTGAAACACTCTCCAGAGATGCACAAGAAACACATAACCTTGGCTGTCAATAGGGGTGATTTGAGAATAGGAGAGGACTTGTTGTATATTTTGCTTCTTACTGGGTTTTCACAATAAATTGAATAATTTACTTAGAATAAATTTTATGGCTTAGAGATTTATAGGCCTCTTATAACTCTTGGGTTCAGCTTTGTTGAAGAGAAGAAACCATCTTATGAGGTTATACTCTACCTAGAAGCACTTTGCTTTGTTAGTTGTTTAGCTGGGGAATAGTGGCGCACGCCTTTAATCCCAGCACTCGGGAGGCAGAGGCAGGTGGATCTCTGTGAGTTCGAGGCCAGCCTGGGCTACAGAGTGAGTTCCAGGACAGGACTATAGAGAGAAACTTTGTCTCAAAAAAAACGGAAAAAAAAAATTTAGTTCAAATGGTTTTTTTTATTTTTATTTTTTTATATTCTCGTAGCAGAAAGCAGTAGTAGAAGAATGTCTACAGAAGATTCCCCGGAAGTAGATTCCAAAGCAGCTTTGTTACCGGTTTGTATATTTCAGTTGAGTAGCATATTGGCAAGAACATATACATACTTACTAATGAATATTTAAAAGTTGTGAGTAGTATTTTATGGGCAATTATATCAAGCCTTAAAAACAGTTTCCTTAGAAAACTGACCTCAGTACATGGTGGCAGTTTAAGAGTCTCCTCCTGCTGTTGCATTAATCCTAATTGGTCTTAATAAAAAACTGGAGCCGGGTATCAGGATGAAAGCTAAAAGATCAGAGAAGCATAGCAAGCCACAGCCACCACCTCTTACCTCACCAAATCCTTAGCCTGAAAGAGCTTGAATTCCTGTCTCCTCCCACCTTATATTCCTTTCTCCACCCAGACTATCACTTCCTATTTCATCCTTCCTGGTGCTGGGATTAAAGGTGTGTGTCACCATTGCCTGGCTCTTCTTTTAGACTGGATTAATCTCATGTAGCTCTGTGTGGCCTTGAACTCACAGAAATCCAGATGGATCTCTGTCTATGCCTCCCAAGTGCTGGGATTAAAGGTGTGTGCCACCATTGTCTTGCCTCTATGTTTAAGCTGCCTCTGTCCTCTGGTCTTCAGGCAACTTTTATTTGATTAGAGTACAAACAAAATATCACCACATCCTGTTATGAACATTCAAAAAGTTTACACAGAGGAAAAGCAAGACTTCTTGTTTGAATTGAAGCTAATTACATGAATTCATTCCCAGCCACTTGTGGTATGTTTGGTTTTTGTAAACTCTCCTTAAAAGCAGGTGAACAACCAAGACCACTAGCTTAGGCAAAGGCAGATAAGTATCTAGAAATCAGTGCTCATACAAATAGAACTATAACTTACATGGTCGGGTTGTTAAGAATCATGTTATTAAATCAGGCGATATTAATCCCAGCACTTGGGAGGCAGAAGCATGTGGATCTCTGTGAGTTCGAGGCCAGCCTGGTCTACAGAGCAAGTTCCAGGAAAACCAGGACTGTTATACAGAGAAACCTTGTCTTGCAAAACTGCAAAACAAAAAACAAACAAAACGCATGTTATTAAGCACAGTTTGTTTGATTTTTTTTGTACAAATCTACAATCCCAATACTGTAATCTCAATAATCCACATATTGAGGCAGATGATCTCATGTTTGAGGTTAGTCTCAAAAAAAAACAAAAAAAGTTGTATCATTAGGAAAAAGAGTTTGTTAATAGAATTTCACTGTGACCAGTCCTATTCTCTAGGAGTCTGTTGAATCTAAGTTGTACAATACTGCAACAAAGTTCTATTAAGATGATTTCCTAACTACAGAGACTTTATTCAACCTCAATTATTCTTACTAAAAATAGAAAAAAATGATTATAATACTAAAACATTAGGTAAAGAAAAGATACTATTCAAAAATATTAGCAATTTCAAAAATATGTAGAGAAAGAAGTAAAATAGTCAACAGGCATGTTGACACATCTTATAATCTTAGTACTCAGCAGATGTAGATCTCTGGGAGGTCAGGGTCAGCCTGGTCTACAAAATGAGTTCCAGAACAGCCAGGGCCACACCATGAGACCCTGTCTCACAAAACCAAAAAAAGAAAACAACAGCAACAACAAATACTTTGTGGTATAGAACACATGCCTGTAATCTTAGTACCTGGGGACAAAGACTAGAGGGAGCATGTTTAAGGTTAGCAAATTCCAGACCACCTTTCCTGGCTACACAGTGATGGTCAAGATTAAAGACCAGATGTTTCTGTTGGGTAACAGGTGAGGCACTCTGAAGAGAGATTTACTAAGTAAGGCCAGAATGCAGCACAGATTAAGTACATTTAGATGGAAAAGAAAAAAAAGACCAGGGAAGTACATCTAATTAATTGACTGTGAGAAAGTAGAATTTGAAGAACTGTAAATGAATTGGATTTTTAAAATTAATATATAAAAATTCAAATTCAGAAAATATGAATCCCAGTCTAGGGAAGCTAAATATGTCTAGAAACATGACTAAATTTACTGAATAGAAGCCATATGAATGGGTGTATAAAATGGCTGCAGTGTCTTAATGCTTGTGTTTCCATCATTTTATTTGTATTTACTTGGTGTGATTTTAATTCTATTTATACTTTGATGTTCTTTTGGCAAGAAGCACAAATTATTTTTAGAATCAGACACATGCTCGGAGAATAAGATTGTCATCAGAAACAAAGAATTTGAAGAACTAGAAATCCTGGAGGCTGGGGCATTGAGTCAGTAGGTAAAGTGCTCTCTGTACAAGCCTCATGGCCTGGTTTCAGATTACTAGCAGCCATGTGAAACCAAGCATGGGTTAAAGGAAGATAATACCCACATGGGTGCACAGAGAGACACAAACACAACTCTTGGAGAAAATAACGTTCCTGAATTTGTTTATTCCTCTTTGTGGTTATTTAGTTAGTTGTATGAAACAAGGACTTCATATTAAGTTCTCAGCCTTTCATTTTTAAAGAATTTTAAAAAAAAAAAAAAGTGTTAAATAGTTAACATTGCCTCTAGAGAACTGCTTCTATATTTAAATTTTTGTGTTTGTTTTTGACTAAAGGATTGGTTACGAGATAGACCATCAAACAGAGAAATGTAAGTAAGTTTTTTCTTAATGGCCTGAAAAGTATCTGAATTAATGAGTACCATATTTGTTCTTCTCTGTCTTACCTCTTTTATACTCCTTTTAAGATACTTGTAGCATTTCCCATTTTTACAGAGAGGAAATTGGAGGAACTTGGTTAATATTAACATATTTGTCAGTCATTCTAATTAAGCATTATAACTGCTGTTGGAAAATACCTTGATGATTAGAGCAATAGTACACAGTATACTTGAGAAAGCTTTGGTACTGAAAAGTTATTTAATGAACGTGATAACTCCAGGACCAAAAGAGAAACAAAAAGCAGTCTGATGGGTAATTGCCCCTCAATGGCTGACCCCCATTTGTCAGTGCACCCAGATAAGTACGACTGGGGAAGAGAGGCCATTTTCAAGCAACACATATCAGGGTCTCCACTTTGTGAATCTGAAGTAGGTATGAACACAGAGGAAAGTAAATGGTGTTGGCATAAATAAATTAAGACTTAACTATTTTTAATCCCCTTCTGGGATTGTGTCTTTATAACCAAAGCTTTAGGAGATAAAAACAGAAGAAGTTTTGTTTTTGTTTTTGATTTTTCTTTTTTCTCTTTTGGTTTTGGGGATTGAGTCAAGTACTGAGAAAAGAGTGACTCGCTAGCAGCAGAAAAGTGAATAATGCTGGATCAAAATATTCCTTACAAAAATATCTTTACCTTACTAAAGTGAAGATAACTTTTGGGGCCATATGGAATGTGGGAACTGGGAAGAGGCCATGGTCATTCTATGTTTACAGGGTCCTTTTGGATCTTGAACTTTAGGTCGCAAGTGAGGCTCAGCTGCATAGTGGGAGAACTAAGCCTGGAATTCATCCTGGTCAAATCCCACTCCCCTTTTTATTATATCTATCTCATTTGCATAGGAATCCTTAGAATTCAAAGAACTCCCACTTGGAATCAAGACTTGTTATAAATAAATGGATTGGATATTGAATCTTGCAAAATAATGCCTCAGTCCTTTTCCTATCAGTCCGTGTGAATACTTCTAGAATCATAGAAAATCATTTCCCTGCATTGTCACAGTACTGAGTGAGTCTCCACAAATACTGAGCCATGAGATAAAATATTATTCTATTTAGATCTAGTAGCCATCATTTTGACTCCAAAATAATATTTATGTAGCCATAAAGTATAGGTACAAGTTGTTGGTAACATGAGTACATGTAAATATATGCATGTCTGTATATGGAGTAGGAGAATGGCAAGTATTCAGACATACAGATCTGAATATCTTTATTCCTTTAATTGCATTTCATTAAATAAGTATGGTAACCTTATAAAAAATCACAAGTTAAATGATACTCAGAACTAAGGTTGTTGCACAGCTTATATTATTTTTTTATTTCCTTAGGCCATCTGAAGGAGGAACATTAAATGGTGAGTCCATGTAGTAGATTTGGTATGAAAAATTAAAAGGTCATAATTAAACCATTTACCACATTATCATAGGCAAGACATTTTAGACTTCAAATATTAAAAAGCCAAGGTAGTTGGAAAACTGTTCCCTTATCTTTAGTATTGATGTTTTACAAACACATGACCCACCCTGTGAATTATGATGGCCACTTTTCTGTCACCACTCCCCACTTAACCAGCACCCAAAACCAGAAAATTGCTAATAAGCCAGGCTCTTGCTGTGGCCTCCATCCTAACTAACACAGTGGCTTACTTTATGGTACAATATAAATGGAGTCATAGAGATGTAATTGTTATACAGAGATTCATCAGTATTATTGTATTGTATTAGTGTAGTTTGTGCATTGTTAGTAGTTCATAGTATTTTCTTTTTGGAATATATTGAATTTATCCATTCTATTTGATGGACATTTCAGTAGCTTCCAATGTGTAACCATTATGCTTTCTGTTGCTGTGAACATTCTTTTTCATGTTGTTTGGTAAACATAAATTTGCTTTCCATTGGTTATATGCCTAAGGGTAGAATTGCTGGGTCATAGCTTATGCATATGTTCATATTCAGTAGTTACTGCCTGCCAGATAGGTTTTCAGAGTAGTTATTCCAGGCTGACTTCCTGCCTGTAGTTAACTGCTAGTCTGTCTTCTGCCACCAAAATAATTCTGAAAGATTTGATCTTGCCACTCCTCTGCTTTACATTTTTCCCATTGTCATTCAGTAAAATGCAGTGTCCTTTCTTTGCATGACATATTAGGCTCTTCACAATTTGATATTGCCTGCTTCTGTAGCTTCACCTCCTTCAGGTATGCTTATGCTCTTGCTCGTTAATTTGCAATCTTGGTTGCATATCAAATCACTGTAGAGTCATCTGTGATACCACATACCTGTGGAATTAGATATTGTGGATGGAGTATCAGTGGGTGATGTTCAGAAAGCTCCACAGACTATACTGATTGTATTCTTAAGTAGTCATTCATACTAAACTGCCTTGGGTTTCTCAAATGTAGCATGTACGATAGCACTTCAGATATTTTTGTACATGTATCCCTAAAAATCCACTGCCTTGCAGATTGCTGTTTCTTCCCCCGTGTGAGGTAGCCTCTACCCTGATTAACCAGGCAGCCTTAATTACCCTCCTTTGTAGTCCTCATGATGCAAGTGTTTGTGTATAGGTGTCTGTATATCTTTTTATAGTAACACAGTGCTAAAACTGTTGGCTTTTATTCCCTATGTAATAGTAGATTCCTTCTCATTTATATTCTAAAACTTAGCACATCATAGATCTGTTATTCTCCCATCTCTTCTTCCTATTGTTAAAAGTAAAAATCTTCAAAATAGATAAATACGTAAAATACAGATACCAGAGGAGAGGGTCTGGAGTCTCTTTACATTCCAGAATCTCACTTCTCACGTTAGGTCACCTAAAATGGTTAGGTAGTTACTGTCCCCAACCCAAAAGGCCAGAAACAGAACATTTTTTCTTTTTGAGTGGCAGGTGTGAAGGTGCAATTTATGTCAAGAGCTGGAGAGTGGAGCATCATGTGCTTCTTCCCAGGTGTTTGGGGCACAGCGGCCACTGTTTTGCCTCAATGAAATGGGGTCATGTGATATGTATTAATAGTTTTGTTACCTTCCCTTTTTTTCCTCCTTGGTTAGGAGAGGTTATGAAAGAAATTTAAGATTATTATTTGAGAATGTCTGAGCATAAATTTATGCTGCACAAGTGCTTTTTAAACAGTATAATTTATTTACAATTTTAGGTCTTGCTTCTCCATTTAAGCCCGTTATGGATACAAATTACTATTATTCAGGTCAGTGATACTGAAAAAACAAAATTTACTGATATTTGAATCATTAGAGATTTCATGATTTCTCTCTATTTCAATGCAGCTGTGGAAAGAAATAACCTGATGAGGCTGTCACAGAGTATTCCCTTCGTGCCTGTACCTCCACGAGGTAAATCCCAAAAATAAATATGAAGCAACACTCAGTGATGTCTAATCATAACTTAGAACATGGGTCAGGACAGATTGAGAAGGATTCCTATGAAGAAATAACAGCTTCATGCACCTTCTTTGCCTACTAGAAGGGCAGGTATACTGAATAGGAGGGAGCACTAGAAACCATGCTCTGTTTTCATTCAGACTAGAAGGGCAGGGTATACTCAAGTGAGGTAGGGGCAGGCATTAGAAGAAACCGTTCTATTTCAGAAACATTGATCAGGTAGCAGATGTGTAGGAAAATTGACATCAGAGCATGTGAGACAGATTGCTCTAACCTCCTGTGTAGAACTATTTGAAGTTTTACTTGCTTTCTAAAAATGTATCCTTGAGAGCTAAGAAGATGATTCAGTCAATAAGAAGATAAGTTCATTCCCCAAAACCCATGTGAAGAACCAGGTGTGCCAGCATGTATTATCATTTTGGGGCACTCTGACCAGCCAGTGTAGCCTAATCACTGAGCTCCAGGCCAGGGAGAGACCCTGCTCCAAGAAGTCAAGTGGGTGGCTGCTGAGAAATTATAGCCTAATAATCAAGTTGCCTTCTGGCACCCACTTGCTCATGTGTATATGTACTCCCCCACACAGTTTGTCTTTAAAATATCTTTAATTTGAAACATGCGTCTTTCAACATGAGTTCAGTGACACTGAATTGGTTTCTAAGTTTATTAGTTCGAATAAATGTTTGTGAGGTGTGTGTGTGTGTGCGTGTGCGTGTGCGTGCGCGCCCACGGAGACCAGAGGAAAACGTTGGGTGTTATACTCTATTATTCCTTGCCTTATTTCTGTGAGACAGGATCCCATTGCACCTGGAATGAGGTTGGCAGCTCACAGAGCCCAGAGTTCTAAGTAGCACTGGGGTTCCAGGTGCCCATGTACTGGCATTTTATATGGGCTCTGGAGGTTTGCACTCAGGACCTCCCTCATGATTGCCCCACCAATGATTTTATCCAGTGAGCTGTGAGCCACATCCCCTCTCAAAGAAGTGTATTTTTGTTTCCTGTTATTTATCACTTTTTATAAAATTGCAACTTTGGTTTTATCTTCTATTCCTTGCTTAATATTAACCATAGATACTTACAAATATTTATTTTAATTTGTTGTTATACTTTAATCTTAAAACTGTGTCCGTTCATCTTGCAGGTGAGCCTGTCACAGTGTATCGTCTGGAGGAGAGTTCTCCCAGTATACTGAATAATAGCATGTCTTCTTGGTCTCAGCTAGGCCTCTGTGCCAAAATAGAGTTTTTAAGTAAAGAGGAAATGGGAGGAGGTTTACGAAGAGCAGTCAAAGTACAGTGTACCTGGTCAGAGCATGATATCCTGAAATCAGGGCATCTTTATATCATCAAGTCTTTCCTTCCTGAGGTGGTCAACACATGGTCCAGTATTTATAAAGAAGACACAGTTCTGCATCTCTGTCTTCGAGTAAGTATGAGTAAACACGTGACTGAAGCTGCGGTCTGACTTTGCTGTTTTAACTTTTAAAGTGTGAATAAACCAAATGCAATCTTAGTTTAAATACTAATCGAGAGATTTCTCCTCTCCTGTAGGAAATACAACAACAGAGAGCAGCGCAAAAGCTCACGTTTGCCTTCAATCAGATGAAACCCAAGTCCATACCTTACTCTCCGAGGTAAATCTTAACACTTGGTGAAGACTTACTATTATTAGATAGCAGTCTTTTTTTGGCACTCATTATTGATGTTGAGTATTTATTAATTAGAATCTTACTGACAAATTTCCTGGTGATGTTTGTGACTTTTCTATAAGGTTCCTTGAGGTTTTCCTACTGTACTGCCATTCAGCAGGGCAGTGGTTTGCTGTAGAAGAATGCATGACTGGAGAATTTAGAAAATACAACAATAATAATGGTGATGAGATCATTCCAACAAATACTCTGGAAGAGATCATGCTAGCCTTTAGCCACTGGACGTATGAATATACCAGAGGGGAGTTGCTGGTACTTGACTTACAAGGTAAAATCTATTACTGATTGAATTACTAAGGTGAAATTGTGTGGTAGGTTCTCACCTATTCATATATTACACATGATATACAGAAATCTGGTCAATTAAAATCTTAGGCTGATAGGAAGTGTAAAATAAGTCACAATCATAGCAGTCTAGTCGTTGGTGTTTTGTTGTTTGTTTGTTTGTTTGTTTTGAAACAGGGTTTCTCTGTGAAACAGTCCTGACTGTCCTGGAACTCACTCTGTAGACCAGGCTGGCCTCGAACTCACAGAGACCCGCCTGCCTCTGCCTCCTCAGTGCTGGGATTAAAGGCGTGCGCCACCACCGCCCGGAGTCATTGGGGTTTTAAATCTAGTTGTCTTTCCTTTTATTAAGGTGGTGTTTTACTTTGCATCCCAAGCTGGCTTAATACTTGTGATTTTTCCTGTCTGAGTCTTCTGAGTGCTGGGACTAAAGGGACGTGTCACCACACCCAGCCTGATTATCTTAATAATTGTTGGGGTGATGCATGTTCTTGTGAACTCTTACTACTATACTACAAGGTGTCCAGCCTTTAGTATTTCCTATCCTAGGTATAAAAATTTTTTTCTGCCAGATGGTGGTGGCACGGGCTTTCCTTTAGTAGGATGGTTTTAGGTAGTTGACTTCTTGCGGGGCAGCTGCTTTTACCAAGAGAAAAAGCTCAAACTTTCCCTGTTCTAGTTGTTTGTTTGTTTTTTTGACAGACTCACTATGTATCCTTGTACTTATATCCTTGTCTGACCTGGAGCCCACTGTGTAGACTGGACTGGTCTACAAACTTAAACCCAAGAGATCCATCCACCTTTCCACCTTCCTTTGCTTCCCGAGGGCTGTAATTAAAAGTGCACACCATTACACCTAGTGGTAGAGTGCTAGAACTCCTAAGAGTTTGTTCGAGATTCTTTCAACCCGGTTTCTCTCCCTCACATGTGATTTTTCAAAACATGCTAAGCAAATTACCACTCTTCTTTTAAAAATTGTGTGTATATGTGTTTAGACTTTTTGAGTTGTTTCGTTTTTCTTGAGACAGGATTTCACTGTGAACCTCTAACTAGCCTGGAACACTCTGTCCTCTGAGTGCTGGGCTTAAAGGTGTGCATCACCATCTGAGTGGTGTGTGTGTGTGTGTGTGTGTGTGTGTGTGTGTGTGTGTGTGTGTGTGTGGCGACACACATGTCAGAGGACAACTTTGTGGAGTTGGTTCTTTGCCTCGGTCTTTTCCCAGATTCTGGAATCAAACTGAAGTTCTCAGGCTTGTATCTTCAGGTAGCAAACTCCTAAGCCCATCTTGCTGGTCCCCCATCATGGACACCCATTTTATCTTTAATTTTTAAAGATTTTTAATTTTTGTTTTATGTGTATGAGTTTTACCTCCATGATATCTAAGCACTACATGTGTTCCTGGTGTCCGTGGAGGTCAGAGGAGGTCATTGAATCTCCTGTAATTGGGAGTTACAGACAGTAGTAAACTCCCGTATATGTGCTGAGAACTGAACCCTGGTTCAGTTTATAAAGACACAGTTCTTCTGGAAGAGCAGCAAGTATTCTTAACTGCTGCACCATCTCTTTATTTCTCCTTTTAGATAGTGTTTCCCTAAGTTGTCAAGCTGGCCGTGAGCTCATTCTTTAGTCTAGTTAGGCCTTGAGTTGTGCGCTCTTCTGCCTCTGCAACTCAAGTAGCTGAGATTACAGTCCTGTGCCCTGAGGCCCAACTGAGCCACTTTTGTATAATATTTTAGATGATTACTAGGACAATTTCATGATACAGAAGACAGAAAGACCCAGGTATTCCCATTTGGGTTGCTCTTGTGAAGACATACAGAAACTGCCACTCATCTCTCCCATCTATGCTCACAGATGATTACTGTTTTGAAGTGTGGAGGTGCATGATGTGTGCCTACGTCGGTAGACTAAACTGGCTTAGTGTAGAGACTAGTGCAGTTTTGATTTCAGTCAAGCACTACCAGATTACTTTCATAAAAGGTTCTAGGTCCATCTATCCACTATTGATAGAGTACTGAGCATTTTCAGTCTTTTCCAGTCCATTGGGTAAAAAGTAGCAGTATTGGGGTCCCAGGAGATGACTGAACTGCCAAGCCTGACAGATGATTTTGATCTGAAGAATCTGTATAGTGGAGACAGAGAACTGACTTCTGAAAGTTGTCGCCTGACCTCTGTACATGCACCGTAGCATATACATATTTACACAAACTCTAAATGTTCTTCAGAACATTTTTATAAAATAGAAATATATTGTTGGTGTTTGTTTTGTTTTGCTTTGCTTTTTTTGTCCTGTTATTTTGTTACTTGTGTTTGTGAAATAGGGTCTCATTTATCCCAGGCTGACGGCTAATTCACTGTGTTCAAGAATGACCTTGAATACAGATGTGTGCTACCTTCACAGTTTATTCATTGCTGAGGCTTACATGCAGAGATTTGTGTATGCTGGGCAGACACTCTACCAGCTGAGCCCTGGTATCAAGTTTTAATTCTAGATTTTCCACTTGTAAAACTGGACCATTTTAATTGGGTTTCACTGTAATGGGTTTACGTATTTGTGATTATTTTTAAAA
Source organism: Peromyscus leucopus (assembly GCF_004664715.2). Classification (NCBI taxonomy): domain Eukaryota; kingdom Metazoa; phylum Chordata; class Mammalia; order Rodentia; family Cricetidae; genus Peromyscus; species Peromyscus leucopus. Next base: position 102,866,188 of record NC_051066.1, on the reverse strand, counting down.
GATTCAACCAACTTCTTTTTTAATACCTCTAGGGAAGGCTGAAGGTAAAAATAAAAAACCAAAACTTTTCTTAAATGCCAAATAAATGTTCCATAGGACTTTTTAAAAGCCTTCAAGTAGCAAAGCACACTTTACTAGTAGAAGTGAGCGCAAGGCAGCTTGTGGGGATGCTGGGAACCACCAGAGCCTTTGTGTGTGCTCTATCTGCTCTTCCACGCACTCCTCCCTCATCTCCACTCTGCCCATCTTGCTTCCTTAGAGTCTGACTAGCGACTCCATTTTCTTCCCAGAGCTCTCTCTGTCCAGAAGTCCCTGCTGTACCTCCTGCCTAGCTATCGGCCATTTAGCTTTTTATTAGGCGAGTCACAGTGACACATCTTTACACAGTGTAATCAAGTATCTCAAATATCAACATTGTGCCCACCTCACCCACTCAGATGTAATTTTAAGCATATCTCAGATGTGGTGGAGTGCTAAAATATTAAGTTGTGAAATATCAAGAGAGAAAAGTACTACTTTGAATAATTTAACAATGTAATTAAGAATGATGCTATAAAACTCTCCAAACCTTTTTATTATGTAAACATAAGTGCTTATATCGATTGCGTAATACATGTTGTCTTTTTTATGTCTACACTTAAAGGTGTGGGTGAAAACTTGACTGACCCATCTGTGATAAAAGCTGAAGAAAAAAGGTAAGAAGATTTAACCATTTCATTGAGGTATAATTTGCTGTTTTTAAACTCCATGTTTCCACTTGAATAACCTCCCTTCTTTACTTGCCAATTCTGCAGATCCTGTGACATGGTTTTTGGCCCTGCCAATCTAGGAGAAGATGCAATAAAAAACTTCAGAGCCAAACATCACTGTAATTCTTGCTGTCGAAAACTGAAACTTCCAGGTAAGAATGTTCACTCCTTTTATGTTGTTATGTAGTCCAAGTTAGCTTTGAACTGGTGATTCAATCGCCTTAATCTCTGGGGTACTGTAATTATACATTTGTCCCTGGCTTGTGTGTTTTTAGTCCATATGGCATATACATTGTTATTTGAGTTGTTTACAATAATAAGGCTATAGGTAGAAAGATTTGGTTAATTGGTCTGGAATTCCTATGGCAGCTCCTTATATATATACACACATGAACTCCTATTCATTACTTATAAAAACAAAGCTCATCCATTTCATTTATTTACTATGTCTGAAGAATGCCAGAAATCATTCTAGGTTTGGTGGTAAAGTCGTGAATTGTTTCTTGATTCACACTCTGAGATGATCTGTATAGTTAATAAAGATAATTTCATTACTTTTCTGTACTGTGTGCCTTGTTTTTACCTTTGAGGTCTTACACTGACTAGGCTTTCCAGTGCAGTGCTAAGATGGGTACTGCAAGGACAGATATCTCTTACCTTGGTCCTGGAAGCATTGAGTTTTCCAATATTAAGATAATGTTAAGTGGGGTTAGAGAGGCTGTCCATCAGTAGTAAGACTTTGGGTCTTGCGGAGGACCTAGGTTCAGTTCTCAACACCAGCATGTATAAGCTTATAGCTATCCATAACTCCAGTTCCAAAGGAAGGACAGGGCACCAGACACAACATGTAATGCACATACATACACACAAGCAAAACACTTGTTGTACACACACAAAAGTAAACAAGGCTTAGAGGGAGAAAATGATTTTATTTTTTAAAAAATAAATTTTATATTAAAGATGTTAACTGTATTTTTGCACTTGGATTAGATTGAGAAAATTTCTTTTTGTTTCTTAAGACTGTTGTTTTGGTAGGCATAGTTATGCACACCTTAATCCCAGCAGCCTTCAGGAAACAGGCTGGTGGGTCTCTGAGTTCAGGACCAGCCTGGGCTACACAGGGAATTCCAGGTTAACAAAGGCTACATAAACCCTCTCTCCCAAAGGGGAGGTTATTTGTTCTTTGAGAGTTCCACACAGTGGCTGTGGATCACACTCCCCACCGCCTGCCCTTCACCTCCTTCTCTCCTGCCTGTGTGTCCTCTTCCTTTTTTCTTTAACCTATGAAGTCTGTTTGTGCTACCCAGATATTCCTGGATGTGTCGCCTTCCCCTGAAGTATGGTTAACTCACCAGGGACTGTATTTTATTTATTTTTGGAGTCAGGTTCTCACTTGTACCCTTTGCTGTTCTGGGAATTGCTATGTAGACCAGGCTGGCCCTGAACTCATAGAGATCTGTCTGCCTCTGCTTCCCACCCAGCCACATCTGACTGATTTTTTTTTTCTTTATGTGGGTTCTGAGATTAGAGCTCGGGTCCTCATGCTTATGTGGCAAGTATTTTACTGACTGAGCCGTCTCTGCAACCCAGAAACAGCTTCTTCTTCTTCTTTTTTTTTTTTTAAAACTGACTCTCAGATAGTTCCTTGACTGGGTAGACCTGGATAGCTACCTCCCCTCTCCTGTTGACATTAGTCTGCATGGGGCTTGTGCATATTGTTCAAACCCATGAGTTCTTACATGCTGCTGCTCTTTTGTATGTGACAGACACCATTTCCTTGTGTTCATCCACCTCCTCTGGCTTTTAAAGTCTTAGCCCTTTGTTCTACAATGTATTATGTCGCTTGGTGGTGTGTGTGTGTGTGTGTGTGTATTCAAGATACCAACCCTCTGTCAGATATGTAATTGTTAAAGATAATTCCCATTCTTTGGCTCTCTTCACTCGAATGATGATGTTTCATGCTTTTTAGAAACTTTTTAATTTCATGAAGTCCTATTTATTAATTGTTGGTCTTATTGTCTGCACTGCTGAGGTCCTGTTTAGAAAAGTCCTGTCCTGTGCCAGTAAATTCAAGCCTATTCCCAGTTCTATCCTATACCTGATTCAGGGCATCCGGTCTTCTGTTGAGCTCCTTGTTCGGTTTGGAGTTGTTTTGTGCTGGATGAGAGAGAGGGATCAAATTTCATTCTTTTACATGTAGTTATCCAGTCTGAAAGCACCATTTTTTGAATATGCCCTCTTCTCTCCAGTGAGTCTTGTTGGCCTCTTTGTCAAAAATCAGGTGACTATAGGAGTGTACACTTAAATGTGTCCATTGATCTGTGGGTCTGGTCTGTGCTGGTCCCGTGGTGTTTATATTACTATAGCTCTGTAGTGTATCACTTGAAATCTGGAGGGTGATTTTTTTTTTTTCTCATGATGGTAGAGGAGGAGAAGGTTTTGCTCTCATTTATGTTTCCCTATGAAATTTAAGATTCTTTTTTGGGCTGGAGAGATGGCTCAGCAGTTAAGAGCACTGGCTGCTCTTCCAGAGGATCCAGGTTCAATTCCCAGCACCTACATGGCAGCTCACAATTGTCTGTAACTCTAGTTCCAGACGACCTGGCATCCTCACACAGACATACATGCAAAACCCAAAAATAAGTAAATAAATAAAAATAAGATTCTTTTTCAGTTTCTGTCAAGAACTGTGTTGGAATTTTGATGGAGATTACAGATTGGATCTGTAGATAGCTTTTGGTAGGATAGCCATTTTTGCAATCTTACCATAACAGTCCATGAGCATGGGAGGTTTTCTGGTATAAGACTTGGACCTCCCAAGCTTCACAAAAGCAGGACCTTTTATACTGTGTTCATTACTGTATTGTCATACTTATGTGGTTTACTAATTTGTGGTCCTCATGTAATAACTGTATAGAAATGTATGCCTATTAAGTATAAGATTAAAGGAAATAGATCTGACATGGTTAGAGGAAAATTGATGTAGAAAATGTTCTTAACTTTTCATTTGTAAATATACTGACTTTTTCCTCCCTGCTGGGGTTGTGAATGTAGATCTGAAGAGGAATGACTATACACCGGATAAGATTATATTTCCTCAGGATGAGTCATCAGATTTGAATCTTCAGTCTGGAAATTCCACCAAAGAATCAGAAGCAACAAATTCTGTACGTCTGATGTTATAGTACCGAATTATTGATTTTGCCTACACTTCACAAAAGTGTGACTGTCATTTTTCCTTCAGGAAGGAATTGATGATTAAGAAATGTGTGTGCAAACTGAGCTTGCTGGCCCACACATAGTTTAGAGGTTAATGTTCTCATTGAAAAGCGCCTTGATACAACTGCAACTGGGAAATGTTAACAGTGATAGAAAGTTAGTGCTTTCAACTGGTGAAGGGCTTTTATGGCAGGGGATCTGAAACTTTGTTCCTGTCAAGGGTAGTGATTCCCTGTCACTCGGTGCAGTACTATTAACCAAAGTCAAGTGTCTCTGAATTGTATTGGCTGCTCGGTTACAGCCATTCAGCTAAAGAAAGGAAATCACGCAGCATTTTGGTTAAATGGCAGAAGTCTTCCTCAGTTTGGTGTGCTGCATGGTAATGATACTAGCTTTCAACTAAATTTGTGGCCACAGGAAAAATGACTCCTGACTCTTCTAGCTTCCCGGGCATCTTAAAAAGCCTGCACTGACAACCATGTGTCTTCCCTCTCACCTTCCTTAGTGTTGAGTATCAAATCCAGGGCCTCATGAAGACCGTTTTGTAAGAGGGATTTTATTTAAGAATCAACTTTAGATTCTGTTTATGGATACAGCCAGTTTCTTGTTAAACAAAGCCTGAATTGTGCAAAAGGGTTTTTTACATTATTTTATCAATGTTAAGTCAAAGAAAGCCATGGTAAATGAGAACTAGCCCACTGCTCAATGGGTGTCTCCTGTGAGGAAGGTCACAGTTGTAACAACCTGCAGCTGCATACATCTCCAAAGATTTACTGACGTAGTGTATCCAATCAGAGTGTCGTGGGAGCGCTCACATTAAAATTGTGTAGGAATGTGTCAATGTGAATTCTGTTTTTGGTACTTATTTAAGAAATCAGTTGTTGGATTATCCTTATACAGTATAAGGAGATCACAATCCAACTTTATGCCAAGAAAATGTAACTTAATTGCCCAGATATTTTTGCATATTCACCAACAAGAAAAGCTTATCATTTGTCTCAAGTTTTATGCTTTCTCTTTCTTTTCATTTGCTAGGTACTAATTTTAATTTTAATTTGGAAGGGAGCAGTGTAAAGCTTATTTGTATTCAATAGTGTATCTCATAGATACAGACAAGGCAAGCAGAGATAAGCTGTTTAAATAGTGTTTAATGTTGATGTGGAGAGAAAAAGTGTATTACTTAAAGATACTATACCATATACATTTTGTATATCATTAAATCTTTAAAAGAAATTAAATTTATTCTTGTTTACAGATGTTGAATGAGTTTACTCATTATGAAATGCGTGATTTTTTTTTCAGTGTCAGTTTGTGTGGGTGTGTCCATGTGGCTTGCCATGGATTGTGTGTGGTTAGAGGACAACTTCAGGGGTCAGTCCTCTCCTTTCACCTTAAGAGTAATTTTTTTTACATTTATCTATCTATTTTGGCTGGGAGACATGTACATCTTATGGTGTGCATGTAGAGGTCAGAGAATAACTTGCAGGAGTCGGTTCTTTCTTTCCACCATGTAGGTTCCAGGGATCAAACAACTGGGTTCCGGCAAGCATTACCTGCTGCTGCCTTGCCAGCTGCCTCAGCCTTGTTTAGACAGGGCCTCTTGGCTTTGAGCACTGTGTGCACAGGGCAGCTGGCCCTCATGTGTCCAGGGATTACTCTGTCTTTTCCTTCCATCTCTCCCGTAGTGCACTCTGGGTTACAGGTGCACACTGCAGCTGGCTTTCACGTCTGTGTAGTGCACTATGGGTTACAGGTACACACTGCAGCTGGCTTTCACATCTGTGTAGTGCACTCTGGGTTAAAGGTGCACACTGCAGCTGGCTTTCACGTCTGTGTAGTGCACTCTGGGTTACAGGTGCACACTGCAGCTGGCTTTCAAGTCTCTGTGTAGTACACTCTGGGTTACAGGTGCACACTGCAGCTGGCTTTCACATCTGTGTAGTGCACTCTGGGTTAAAGGTGCACACTGCAGCTGGCTTTCACATCTGTGTAGTGCACTCTGGGTTACAGGTGCACACTGCAGCTGGCTTTCAAGTCTCTATGTAATACACTCTGGGTTACAGGTGCACACTGCAGCTGGCTTTCACATCTGTGTAGTGCACTCTGGGTTAAAGGTGCACACTGCAGCTGGCTTTCACATCTGTGTAGTGCACTATGGGTTACAGGTGCACACTGCAGCTGGCTTTCAAGTCTCTGTGTAATACACTCTGGGTTACAGGTGCACACTGCAGCTGGCTTTCACGTCTCTGTGTAGTACACTGTGGGGTTACGGGTGCACACTGCAGCTGGCTTTCACGTCTCTGTGTAGTGCACTGTGGGGTTACGGGTGCACACTGCAGCTGGCTTTCACGTCTCTGTGTAGTACACTGTGGGGTTACAGGTACACACTGCAGCTGGCTTTCACGTCTCTGTAGTGCACTCTGGGTTACGGGTGCACACTGCAGCTGGCTTTCACATCTGTGTAGTACACTGTGGGGTTACGGTGCACACTGCAGCTGGCTTTCACGTCTCTCTGTAGTGCACTCTGGGTTACGGGTGCACACTGCAGCTGGCTTTCACATCTGTGTAGTACACTGTGGGGTTACGGGTGCACACTGCAGCTGGCTTTCACGTCTCTCTGTAGTACACTGTGGGGTTACGGGTGCACACTGCAGCTGGCTTTCACGTCTCTGTGTAGTGCACTGTGGGGTTACAGGTGCACACTGCAGCTGGCTTTCACGTCTCTCTGTAGTACACTGTGGGTTACGGGTGCACACTGCAGCTGGCTTTCACGTGGATTCTGGGGATCTAACCTCAGAGCTTACAGGAGTCAGTTCTCCTTCCCCCTTGTGGTCCCATTGCTTAGTGGCCAGCACCCTTCCCCATTACACCATGTCTGTTATTGTACTTAATCCTTGCCACAGTCCTATAAAGTAGATGCTAGTCTGTTTTGTAGGCAGAAGAAATCAAGGTTACTATACAGTTTTTAGACTGTAGCTGTGTTAGTTTTCCCATACCTTTAAGCAGTATCCTGTACTGATTGTCAAACCCAATAATCATTGATGGTTCCTTTTTTTTTTTTTTTTTTTTTTTTTTTTTTTTTTTTTTTTTTTGGTTTTTCAAGACAGGGTTTCTCTGTGTAGTTTTGGTGCCTGGAGCCTGTCCTGGATCTTGCTCTGTAGACCAGGCTGGCCATAAACTCAGAGATCCGCCTGGCTCTGCCTTCCAAGTGCTGGGATTAAAGGCGTGCGCCACTGCCGCGAGGCTGATGGTTACTTTTAACTGTCAACTTTGACACAACTTAGAACCCCCTGGGAAGAGAGTTCAGCTGAAGAATTGCCTAGCTCAGGTTGGCCTCTGGGCGTGTCTATGGGGGATTGTCTTACTTGATGTGGGAGTTCCAGCCGTTCTCTGCTCTGGGGCTCTGGACTCTGTAGAGTAGGAGGGCTGCTGAGCACAGGGCAGTCACTCCTGCATGACTGTGGATGTGGTGACTGCCTGGAGCTTCCATAAAGTGCTGAACGGGGACCTGCAGTTGTCATTTTGTCAGGAAATCTCATCACAACAACAAAAGAAGAAATCTTAAGAGTGACCGTCTCCTGGACATTTCACTCAAACAGACCCATTCCCTTTCACTTTGTTGTTGTTAATTCTGGAGAGTGAGTTTATCTCTAAATGACATTTTTATCCCACACAACTGTTGCCTTTGATTGTTGATGTTAATTAGTAATCTATGTTTGAAAATAACACCGATTTAATTTCTTTATTCCCTTCTGATCTCATCCTGCTGAAGAGATTTAAACTGTCTTGCCAAATCAATTTTTTTTTTCCTTTTTGGTTTTGGTTTTTGGAGACAGGGTTTCTCTGTGTAGCTCTGGCTGTCCTGGAACGCTCTCTGTAGACGAGGCTGGACTCGAACTCACAAAACACTACAGCTTGGATGGAAAGGTATCCTGGCACTCAGGAGCCAAGGAGTACCACAAAGCCATTGTAAGCTTAGCAGCAGCTTACAGGCCTGTTCTAGGGAAAGGTTTCCCCAGCATAACAACTCTACGCTACAGGAGAGTTCCCCAGTGCCGTTGTTACAGCTCTGCTCTGGAAGTGTTACGGGAAGGTTTCCCCAGCAAGGGTTAAGTCCGGCACTGCTTCATTCTGCTCTGCTCCAAAAGTTGTTGCAGCTTGGCTCCCCTCCTACAAAAGTGTCACACCACACAACAAACCTCACTCGTGAGATTTACTAGGAAGGAAAAATCCAGGAGGGCGGCTGCCTCTAGGATAAGAAGCAGCAAATTGAACAGGGTGCGAGAGCTTAGATGGGGTTTCTGTGGTGAGGGTGCTTCCCAGGGTGGTTTGGGATTGGTAGGTTTTTGTAGCCTGATTGTGGGCCAAGCTTAAGGCTCAGTGGGATTTCATGCCCTGTTCCTAGGGTCATGTCAGGGTGTTTTTCCTTGCCCCCCCCCTTTTTTTTTTTACCATACATAAAGACCTGACTACTTCTGCCTCTCAAGTGCTAAGATTAAAGTCTTGGGCCACCATGCCTGGCTTGATGGCTCAGTAATTAAAAGCATTTGCTGCTGTCCCAGAGGACCTGCTTCAGTTCCCAGTTCCCACACGGCAACTCACAACCATCTGTAACTCTAGTTCCACAGGATCAGATGCCCTCTTCTGACCGCCAAAGTCATCAATGCATGAAAATTGTGCACATGCACATTCAGGCAAGACAGTCCATAGACTCATAAAAATCTTAAAGTTTCCCCACAAAACCAATGATGTTTGAGTAAACAGTTAAGGCAAGAATTCCCTAATAGTTGTTAATTGCTTATGATGAGTTAGTCACATGCAGAAAAGCTGTTTTTACTGTAGACTTTTTCTCCCTATTTACTGAAACTATTTTTACACAAGACATCTTGTGTTGGGAGGCCCCACGTTATCTGTGGGCTTTTCCTTAGGGAGAATCCCAAGCTCAGAGGTGTTCCAGTTTCTCTGATGCATTTTTTGTTTTCATAGGTGCTTGTTATAGTGTGAGGGCAGAGATACTGTGTCAGTGTGTAGCACCCACCAGGACAACATGGCCTTCATGCCCTTTTCCACCCAACAGATAGCTCTCTTCCCTCTGTCACATATTGCACACATGGTATATATGAGAAAGCACAATAGACGGACATTAAGAGCACATATATCAGCTGGTGTGGTGGTGCACACCTTTAATCACGGCACTGGGGAGGCAGAGGCAGGTAGATCTCACTATGTAGAGCAATGATACATTTATCTAATTATTCCTTACAATAAAAAAAATCGGGCATTAGATATCAAGGTAAGACCCTGAATGATAGAGGAGTGGCAGAGAAGCGACCAGTGACCTCAAACAGACTGAGATCCTCTGTTGTGGGATGGTCTGTATGTCAAATTGCTCTGATTGGTCAATAAATAAAACACTGATTGGCCAGTGGCTAGGCAGGAAATATAGGCAGGATTAACAGAGAGGATAAAAGAAAACAGGAAGGCAGAAGGAGTCACTGCCAGCTGCCACCATGACAAGCAGTATGTGAAGACGCCAGTAAGCCACGAGCCACGCACGTGGCAAGGTATAGATTTATGGAAATGGATTAATTTAAGCTATAAGAACAGTTAGCAAGAAGCCTGCCACGGCCATACAGTTTGTAAGCAATATAAGTCTCTGTGTTTACTTGGTTGGGTCTGAGTGGCTGTGGGACTGGCGGGTGACAGAGATTTGTCCTGACTGTGGGCCAGGCAGGAAAACTCTAGCTACAAGCCTCTCTAAGCCCTGCCCTACTACTTCCAGTTTCTATCTGTCCTCAGTTCTCCAAAACCTCCCTCTGAGATTAATTTTGGTCAGCTAGTGGCTAGCTCCACCCTCTGATTCAAAACAAACTTTATTAATAATCAGAATGTGATCAAAATATCACTATATATACAATAAGAATAATTGCTGGGCGGTGGTGGCACACGCCTTTAATCCCAGCACTTGGGAGGCAGAGGCAGGCTGAACTCTGTGAGTTCTAGGCCAGCCTGAACTACAGAGAGAGTTCCAGGAAAGGTGCAGAACTACACAGAGAAACCCTGTCTCGAAAAAACAAAAAATAAAAAATAAAAAATAAATAAAAATAAAACTAAAGAATAATTATCAGGTAAGAATTACATTCACAATGCCCAGTCCATTTACATTTGGCAGACAAAATATTCCTTTATTTATCCTATCTTGGTGAGACCAACGTTTTGTACCTAATTTTCATTCTAACCTAACTTGTATTACCAACCCAAAACTATCCTTTTATGTATCTTTAAACCTTATATACTTTATACTTCTTTTGTGAGTTTCTTTTCTGAATTTGGTAACAAGGAAAACTATAACTGTCTAGTCTTCAACTCCATCAGAAACCCAAGAAGGAAATAATATTACCTGAATAAGAAGTGCAGAGCAAACAACTTCCAAAACTAAGAAATCACAGAAACAGCTGGCTGCCTGGACAGTCAACCAAGGTTCCTCTGTAACATTAGGGCATCGATCTTCAGCCTACAGGCTTAGAATATCTGACACATTTTTGTGAAGCAAAATGTGAAGGACTGTCCCACCTTGTCTTGGCAAAGTTCAGCAGTCACTTTTGGGTGCTGCTTGTCCAATTTGGACAGCATACTGTCAGCAGTTGAAGAAAGGGCAGTTTATTGCCCAGTGGCTAACTTTTGCCACAAAGAAAGCAAACTCCATATGGAATTTCTTCAATGCCCATCATATTCTCTGAAGTAGATTGGTGCTGCCAGGAGCAGACATGTCTCATTGTCATAAAAAGCCTTGTATTATTAAAACATCTTAAATGCCATTTTCTGTAGATCTCTGAAGTGTTTGAAGACCACTTATCTTTTTGACATTGAAAACATACCTAACATGACTAGAAGTTTGTAATAGGTGGCTAACTACTAATGTGCATTTTTTATTATCTTGAATAGTTCGTAATAATAACTTTCAAGGACTAGAAATTTTCATTGCATTGTTAAATGAGCTGCTTAGGTACAGTATCTTAAAGAAGAGTAGAAACATTCTAACAAAAATAACCAAGTTTGTATCAGTATACAGAAATACTTTAAGAATAGAAACATATACAGTATAACAAAAATAACCTTAAATTTGAATCAATATACAAAAATCCATACCAAAGTAAAATATTTAAGATTAGTAGTTGCTCTATAGTTTAAAAGTAGATTCAGTAATCTACCCTTTTATCTTACTATTTCTATATCCCCCTTTTTCTTTTCAGAAAGGATCCCTGAATCTAATCTTTGTTCAGCTTTTTTCCTAACAATGACCAATAACAACTTGTAATGGACCAACCCCCCCTAAACGATGACAAATATCCATAACCCACTGAACGACCAAAAACCACCCACACTACCTCTTGGGAATGTGGGCTTCGTGTTCTTAAAATTACTTCCTGCTGTCTTGGGGTGACGGCATCTTTAGAGGAGCCTGAGAAAATTGGGGTAATGGTCAAGTCCTGGGAGAGCTAGTACTTGAACTCACAGATCCAAGAAGCATACCAATCTTTTGAGACTTTTTTTTCTTTTTTCCCCACAAATGAGTATCATGGTATAGCTGCCTCTGTTAGGAAAAGTATGAGTATGCACACTTAGGAGACATGTAGATGTATAAAGTGCATCAAAGTGTTTAACTCCATGTTCAAACACACACACACACACACACACACACACACACTTTTTAATGTGTATGTGTGAGTGCCTACATGTATGAATGTGCACCATGTGCATTCTGGGTTCCAATGGTGGAGGCCAAAAGAGCGTTGGATCCTCTGGGAGTACAGTTATAGGCAGTTGTGAGCTGCCCGACTCAGGTGCTGGGAATTGAACTCATCCTCCGTAAGAGAGGCCAGTGCTGTTGACCACTGAGCCATTTCTCCAGTCCTCTATGTTCAATTTTACATATTTTAAAAATTCTTTTCTTTGTGTATAGGTGTTTTGCCTGCATGCGTCTGTGCACCCCTTGTGTGCCTGGTGCCTTTGGAGGCTAGAAGAGGAGCTGGAGTTACAGACAGTTGTGAACAGCCATGTGCATGCGAGACCAGCCAGTGCTTTTAACCACTGAGCCATTTCTCCGGCCCTGATTTCTTTTTAATGTTTATGTATGTGGATATGTGTTTATGGAGGCCACAGGTCAACCTCAAGCATCATTCCCCTAGGAGCCATCCACCTTGTTTTTAAAGACAGGGTCTCTTCTTGAGCTCACCAAGTAGACTAAATTGGCTGTCTGGCAAGCCCCAGGGATCCCTGTGTAGCTGCCTTCTCAACACAAAGATTGCATGCACCTGCCACTACACCCTGCTCTTCTGCATGGGTTCTGGGGATAGAGTTCAAGTTCTCATGCGAGTGCTTTACCAACTGAGCTACCTCCTAGAATTCATCTCGTAACATTTGGTGGCATTTTATGGTTAACCTTTAAGAGTAAAACTAGGAAAAAGATTGGGTAGAGCATTTGACTGGCATGCAGGAGGCCCTAGGTTCTACCCAGCCCTGGAAGAAAGGAGAGAAAAGACAATTCAAGCAACCATAAAAGTACCCTTGTAAGAAGTCTAAACTGGGCTGGAGCGATGGCTCGGTGGCTAAGAGCGCTGCTGCTGTCCCAGAGGACCCAGGTTTGATTCCCGGCACCCACCTGGCGGCCCACAACATCTGTAACTCTAGTCCCAAGGGATCCTCGGCCCTCTTCTGGGTTGCACAGGCACCATACACACAGGTCATGAACAAAGCACACGCAGATGAAACACTGGCTGTGATCAATCAATATCGCCAGCTTCCAGATAACCGCATGGACACTTAATTATGAATGATCAGCCTTAGCTTAGGCTTATTTTCTACTAGCTCCTATAATTTAAATTAACCCATTTATATTCATCTGTGTCTTGCCACATACTGCCCATCCTGCTTCCTCCTGGCATCTCTTCTGTGTGCCTAGATTCATCCCCAGTTCCTCTCTCTGCCTGGAAGTCCTGCCGATTTTCCCTGCCTAGCTATTGACCACTTAGCTTCTTTTTTTTTTTTTTTTTTTTTTTTTTTTTTTTAATTTGGTTTTTTTGAGACAGGGTTTCTCTGTGTAGCTTTGCGCCTTTCCTGGAGCTCACTTGGTAGCCCAGGCTGGCCTCGAACTCACAAAGATCCGCCTGGCTCTGCCTCCCGAGTGCTGGGATTAAAGGCGTGTGCCACCACGCCCGGCAACCACTTAGCTTCTTACTACAGCAGTCACCGCAGGACCTTCACGCAGAGTACAAATATCTCACAACTGACACACAAACTTTCTGTGCATGTCATTGAAAAGAGCACTGGTTGCTCTTGCAGAGGATCCAGGTTTGGTTTCCACCACCTACATTGTAGCTCACAACCTGCTAACTTCAATTCTAGCTGATGCCCTGTTTTGTTTTTTGAGGACACCAAGCACACACGGGTACACATATATACATACATGCCAGCAAAAACACTCATACATTTAAAAATATGTGTTTTTTAAGTCTAAATAATGGGAATAAGCAAGAGTTGGAAATCACAGCACTTACATCCGAACTGTCAAAAGCTGTAAGTTATAATGTGTATAATTACTTGTATTTTAAACCTGTAATAGCAGCACTTAGTAGGCAGAGGCAGAAGAATAGTGAGTTTGAGGCTAGCCTGGGCTGCATAGTGAGACATTGTCTCAAAAGGGAAGGAAGGGCTGGGGAGATGTCTTAGCAAGTAAGTGCTTACTGAGCAAACTGATTGTACAATCATCTGTAACCACAGAGCCAGGAGGTAGAGACAGGGAAACTGGGATTAGCAACATCGAGGAAGAGAGCTACAACAGCTTGCAGCTGGATATGAGACAGCCAAGCTGACTAGATAACCAGGAAAATCAGGAACTCTGGTGTAAGCATTGCAGCTCGGATGGAAAGGGATCCTGGCAGTTGGGAGCCAAGGAATACCACAAAGCCACCGGAAGCATAGCGGCTTACAGCCCTGCTCCAGGGAAAGGTTTCCCAGTACAAGTGTAACAGCTCCGCTCTTGCAGGGGAGGGTTTCCCCAGTGAAGATGTTACAGCTCTGCTCTGCTACAGTCAAGTTTCCCCAGTGACATTACAGCTCTGCTCTGGCAGGCGAGGGTTCCCCCAGTGAAGAGGTTACAGCTCTGCTCTGATCTGCTCAGGCGAAGTTGTTACTTCTGGGCTCTGCTCCCACAAAAATGTCACACCACACAACTTACTCAGAGTTACTGGGAAGGAAGAATCCAGGAGGGTGGCTGCCTTGGGTATTAAACAGCAGCAAACTAAACACCATACAGACCTTATATAGGATTTCTTGGGGTCAGCGCTTTCCAGGGTGGCTTGGGATTGGTGGAGTTTTGTAGCCTGATTCCGGGGCAAGCTCAGGGATTGGTGGGATTGTGTGCTCAGGAATTGGTGGGATTGGTGCTCAGGGATTGGTGGGATTGGTACTCAGGGATTGGTGGGATTGTGTGCTCAGGGACCTCAGGGATGGGGGGGATTGTGTGCTCAGAGATTGGTGAGATTGTGTGCTCAGGGATTAGTGGGATTGTGTGCTCAGGGATTGGGGGGATTGTGTGCTCAGGGACCTCAGAGATTTGGGGGATTGTGTGCTCAGGGATTGGTGAAATTCTGAAGCCTGACTCGGGCAAGCTCAGGGATTGGTAGTGTTTCAAACCCCGGTCCTGGGGTCAAGTCCAGGTCAGAGTGTTTTTCCTTGGCCTCTTTTACCCTGGGAAGCAAGTTGATGTTTGCAAGTTGGCTGGCCAGCTCCATGAAGCCCTGGAAGACACACACAAGGCACGGTGCTTTCAAACTTTTACTTTCTAATGTGGCTAAATGTAACAGACTGAACTTTAGATGAGGACAGCTTCTAACAATAAACCTCCAGAGGACACCACCCATAGACAAGGAGCTAGTGTGGGGTCACCAAAAAGGACTGCAGCTATCTATGTCTTGGTAACAGTGATAGGCATTATTCCCTACTATGCTAAACCACATGAGAGCCAAGAGAACTGGTGAGGGCTTACACACCCCACGCAGGTCAGATCGGCAATACCTGCAAGACTGGCAGAGCTGGCAACGCTGGGCCAGGCTGACAGCCAACGAACTAGCCAGGTTCAACAAAGCAAGTCAGAGATGAGCAGAGGGCTTCAGAGGGTGACCACTCTCCTGAGTGGGCCAGAAGAACATGCACAGGGTGTGTCAACCTCTAATTGGCCCAGTCCCTGATACGTGCAGAGAATCAACCAATCGCAAGAGGGTTCTTTGTTTCTTTGTTTCCTTTTGAGACAGGGTTCTCTGTAGCAGCTCTGGCTGTCCCTTGCTCTGTAGACCAGGCTGGCCTCGAACTCAAGAGATCCGTCTGCCTCTGCCTCTCAAGTGCTGGGATCAAAAAAGTGTGTGCTGCCAGGCCCGGATAGGATTCTCAGTCCTTGTCCAGTATCTGCTCTAAATCATATATATGTATGTATGTATGTATGTATGTATGTATGTATGTGTATGTGTGTATATATGTATATGTGTGTATATATGTATATATGTGTGTGTATATATATACATATATGTGTATGTATGTATATACACACATATATGTGTGTATGTGTGTATATATATATGTATATAATATTATTTTATATTATATATATATAGCCCTAGACAACCAACCAACTCGATGTTTATTCCTCTCTTGGGAACCCTTCCACTCACTCTTCCCTAGGATCTCACTTTTCTTTGATTTCTCCCAAGAAAGATTGCTTCCCTTTGCTTGTTTATTCTGTCACTGTGAGGGAATTCGAGCGCCTTGCGTTAACTTTCACTGTTGAGTTTCTGGAGCCCCAAGTTCCTGTATCACATCTACACATCTAACTAAGCAGAGAAAGGCCCCACTGATCTCAAAAATCACATCACACTGAAAATTAAGTATGGGTAAACCTCGCTCTCCTAAATTGCACACTGTGGGCTCTTACTAGAGATCATTTCTCCTTGATCCTTGTTTCTTGAATAATTCAGCTGTGACACAGACAGTTCAAATATAAATTTAGCACCCCAGAAAGAATGGGGTGCATGGGCTAAGCAGGGAGGGGTCAGCCCATCGGATTATGTGCTGGAGGTTTTTACAAGGTTCTATCAATATTTGTGGAATGGATTTCGTATTCATAGGGGTGACGTGGCCCACTTACCTCCAAAGTCAGGCACCTGATCTTTCCTTTTACTATACAATTTCCCTGTGATATTCTAGAAAAGTCTACAAGAGGAGTGCTGTCAAAACCACAATGAAAAGAAAGGACTGCATGAAGTCGGGATTGGGACAAGGTCTTGTTTGCAGGTCCTTTGTAACTGTACCAGAGTGACCATTTGAAAATGCCTGGCGCTTTAATTCCTGGTCTATCAGAAGGAACCAAAGGTGCAGCATCGAGGGTTTTAACTACACAGGAGCGTTCTCACTGACAGAGACAGCTACCAGACAGCGGGTTCTTTGTGACATCCCATTGAACTCCTTCCCTCCCAGCCTCACCGGGAGATGCTAAGTAGATTAATATAAATGTTCACACAAATCTGTTATCAGCCAGAGCTTAAAAATAATAGAGTCACCCCTGCTACTCAATTTTAGTCATAAATATATCAAAAGGACATAGACTACACTTTCATATTGTCAAAATATTTAAAGTACATGGAAGTAGATTTTGAAAATACTGCACAACTTTCAGTAACTAGAAAAAAAGAAAGAAATCTAAGAGCAGCAGATTAAAAGAAACCATCAAAAAGAGAAGGAAAAATTAAGAGGCAACCCTCTCTTCTTGTAACTTAGTGTGAGCCATATGAGGTGAGGGCATGCTGTGGGGCTGTGCCATGGTGTGCAGCTGAGGCATGGGTGTCCCATGCCAGGAAGTGGGCAGGTGAGTCTCATGAAATAAGGGGAGAGCGAAAATCAATCTGGAAAGGTTTGCAGTTGGGATTATGGGTGTGAATTCTGAGTCTCAGCACACACACACACACACACACACACACACACACACACACACACACACCACGGAGGGGCATCATTATGGATAGAATATTTCTTAGCTTTTGTGCGGGGGTGGGGTATGCTTTGGTATAATCTGTGTGTGGTGCAATGTGTGGCTTGTAATTAAAAAACCGAGAAGGGTCGCTCTCCAGCCCATGAATGTCTGTAGGCTGTGTGTGTGTCCCAGAGTCCAGCTCCCACAAGCTGTCACTCATACTTGGGTGGGTCTTTAGTGACACAGCCGGCTGAGTCGTATGTGCTTCTACGACCCTCGTCCACACTCGCTGAAAGTGACCCCAGGAAAGCTCATTGGTTCCCCAAGCTGGGTTTTGATGGTACCCTTACTTTGGCCTGTGTGCGATAGAGAAGCCAAGTGATTGGTCCTGAGGGCTTTTTGTCTGCTTTCCGCTGTTGCTCTGCTGCCTCAGTAGATCTGCTCAGGGAAGAGCAGGCCAGCAGCAGCAAGGGACCCAGCCACGAGCTTTCTCTAGTTAGAGGGAGGATGCCATCCTCTTCCCCAGTCTGAAGCACATGTCTGAGCTCAGAGAATCATGCGTGCCTGTGAGGTCATAGCTTGTCAGTCTTATAATAAGCCTGTGTGCCACAGGTCATGTGGCCATGTCCCACTGTGTCTCCTTCCTTCCCAAGAGGGAGTACTGGTGAGCGCACTGCAGTGTGCACTGGAATCAGAAAGGCCGTCTTCCTCCATAGAGTGAGAGATGTTCTGCTAGGGATCGTGGGAGCAGGGTTGCCACAGTGCCAACTAATCCCGGGGACGAACATCTGTGTGTGTGTGCTTGTGTGTGGCATACATGTACCTGAGCAGTGGAGGGAGAGCCCTGATGTGGACAGTTGGTTCTCAGAAAGTTGACCTTTCAAAAACACCTCAGACACACAAACGCCGGTCTCCCCTGACAACACACTGGAACCTTGGGGTGAACGCAGACAATTATGATGCAAGGAAAGGACCAAGGTGGCCCAGGCCTCAGTCAGATGAACTCAAGTCTGCAGCAACCACGAGGGGGAAGAGCATTCACATTGTTTAAAACCAAACAAACAGAAACAAAGCCAGGGAAACAGTCTTGGAGAAATGAAGTTTAAAGGATCAAACTTAGCTCCTGAGTAGAAGCGAACACCCACCGTCTCCCATTAAAATGACTTCGCAGCGGCCATTCCCGGCAGATGACTTCCGGGTCTACTGTGTCCTGTGAGCCTCTGTGTCCTGTGCCTTCGTAGATAGCATAGGAATGGGGGAGGAGCCTTACCCAGAGGAGTTGGGGCACAGGTTGCATTTGGGAGGGCTCTGCCGGCTTTGACCTGTGCAGGACCCCGAAAAGGTAACATACATGTACTTCCTAAGCAGTCAGTCCAGGGCCTCTGTGACGTCAGTGAGGGAAAGTGCAAAGGACCCTCCGTGGGTCAGGGAGCACTTTTCAGACGGGTGTGCCTGTGAACACAAGGACTCAGTGAGGCCTGCCGGATCATGGGATACCAGTTTTAGATTCAGGACATGGAACGAAAAATCATAAAGAACAAAGGTGTTGAGGGGCCCTGCTGGACTAGGTCACATACAAAGAGAAAGCTGCCTAGGGAAAGGAGGCCTCCTGGAGCCTGCTGCTCGGCTCTGCAAGTCAGGCAGATGTTCGAATCCCGCCTCTTACCTGAAGCGAGCCTAAATAAGTAAATAAGTCAGTGATATATTTTTTTTGAGGTTTATTTTTATTTTATGTGTGTGAATGTTTTGCCAGCATGTAAGTGCACCAAAGGTCAGAAGAGGGCATTAGATTCCCTGCAACTGGAGTGTTAGACATTTGTGACCTGCCATGTGGGTGCTGGGAAGGGAGCCAGGGACCTCCGAAAGAGCATTGAGTGCTCTTAACTGCTGAGCCATCTCTCCAGCACCCACTGCATTTTTTAAAGATATATTTATTTATTTATTTATTTAGTATGTATACAGTGCACTACCTGCATATATGCCTGCAGGCCAGAAGAGGGCGCCAGATCTCATTACAGATGGTTGTGAGCCACCATGTGGGTGCTGGGAATTGAACTCAGGACCTCTGGAAGAGTAGTCAGTGTTCTTAACCTCTGAGCCGTCTCTCCAGCCCCACTGCATTCTTTTAAAAGCTATCATTCACTATGTAATCTAGTACCTAGCGTGGCACCTGCATTATCCTTACGACCACCCTACAAGGGAGGTACAGCATTCCTTGTGTGGCAGACACTAGGTTAAAATCCTTCAGTCCTTGATAGAGAGTGGTGTAAGAGAAAATTCATTAAGAATCCTTCCCACCAGGGTGATGGTGGTGCATGCCTTTAATCCCAGCATTCAGAAGGCAGAGCCAGGCAAGTTCGAGTTCTGTGAGTTCGAGGCCAGCCTGGTCTACAGAGCGAGATCCAGGACAGGGACCAAAACTACACAGAGAAACTCTGTCTCAAAAACAAAAAACAAAAAGAATCCTCCACAGCAGTGTCATAGCCATGTACACACTTAATCCCAGCACTCAGGAGGCAGAGGCAGGGGGATCTCTGTGAGTTCGAGGCCAGTCTGGTCTTCATAGCCAATAGTGGGCCAGCCAGGGATACATAGGGAGACCCTATCTCAAAACAAAACGAGTAAAACCCCCTTCTTGCCAAGCTGGTGGCAGGTAACAGCTGACTTTGAGACGTGAAGCAAGAGAGCTGTCAGTTCGGAGGCTGCCTGGGTTCCAGGAGCTTGCCTCCCAGCCACACAAGCACTTACTTCCTAAGCCGAGGGGCCTCGCTGTCACCCCCACTCACTCTCTTCCCCGGAAACCCTTTCCTTCCATATGGCCACACAGCGCGGAGTGTGCAGATTATGACTCCCTGCCCGAGTCTGAGACCCAGCCACACTTCCAGGGTGTGACAGGACTGCGGAACCTGGGCAACACGTGCTACATGAACGCCATCCTGCAGTGTCTGTGCAGCATCTCCCCGCTCGTGGAGTACTTCCTCTCCGGAAAGTACATCACCGCTCTTCAGAAGTAAGAGGCTTCTTCACTGAGCTCTGCCCCACCCCAAGTCCCCGAGGAAGGACCTGCTGGAGTCCTTGTGAAGGGCGGTACCAGCCCAGGCACTGAAGGTCCCTCGATAGCACATCAGGGGTGAGCCCAGCAGGGAGGGCACACAGAACTGATGCAGGGGCATGGACTGACCCTGGGCTTCCATAACCAGGCCTTCGATTTTCATTAAACCAGCAGGGAATATTTGCCCTTTGACCCCCTCTTCTTCCCAGGGACTGCAGTGACGTCACCACCGCCTTTGCCTACCTGATGACAGATATGTGGCTTGGGGACTCAGAGTGTGTCTCACCAGAGATATTTCTGTCGGCTCTTGGCAGTCTTTACCCAGCTTTTCTGAAAAAGACACAGCAAGATGCACAGGAGTTCCTGATTTACGTCCTCAATGAGCTTCATGAAGCTTTGAAAAAGGTAAGAACTAACTGCCTGGAGCTAGGAGATGTGCACCTTTATCAGAAAATCTGTGTGTGTGTGTGTGTGTGTGTGTGTGTGTGTGTGTGTGTGTGTGTGTGTGTGTGTGTCTCCTGCCTTGCACTGAGTAGGGCAGGGCTCTGGGTGCTGAGGGTCCTGACAAAAATGTCCAGGTTAGGATATTTGTTGTTTATTGGTTGATTTGCTTTTTTTCACTTAAAAATATTTTTTTAATTTTTATTTTATGTGCATGTATGTCTGTGTACTACTTGCTTGCCAGGTTCTCATGGAGGCCAGAAGGGGCATCAGAGCCCCTGTAACTGGAGTTAACAGGCAGTTAAGAGCCGCCATGTGGGTGCTGGGAATTGAACCCAGATTCTCTGGAAGAGCAGCCAGTGCTCTTAACCATTGAACCATCTCTCCAGCTCCTGAAATTTTTTTTTAAATATCTATTTTCATTTTATTTTTTTCTGAGACAGTCTTAACTGTGTCGGGCAGGTATCTGACTCAACAATCTTCCTGCCTCAGCCCCCTTTTCCAAGTGCAGGTAATACGGGAGAGATCTGAAATACTCACATTCCAGCTTTCCTTGGAATATAACAGATGGCCAATAGCCCAACAGTACTCCAAATTTGCTTAGGCATTCAAGGGATATTAGCTCAAATGGTTCAGCAGAAATCAAGTAGCTCAAAAAAGCCTCCAACCCAACAAGAAGGCAAAGCCCTGGGCAAACTGACCAGGAGAGATTTACCTGAGTTCAAAACAATGTGTCTAACCAGTCGTCTCACTTTGCTGAATTCAGGTCCAAAGCAGCTCACACTGGCTGAAACCAAAAATCAGAAGTCTCCCAGAAAAGCATTCTAGGGGGACATATGGGGCCTGTTGAATCTTCCCTCTCCACTCAGGGCCAACTTGCTTGCAAGTGCCCGCCTAGCTTGCCAAATTGTTACCAACGCTCTTACAGGGTCAAAGCCTTAGCACGCTCGGTTCAGCCTCCACCTGCTTCAGTAGGACAGAGACAGTAACACTGGGAAGATCCAAGAGATCCATCCTGTGGGGCTAGACTGGGAAGAGAAACCAATAAAGAGGTTCGGTGGTCCCCATGTCAACTTTGGGGTATGACAGGGGGTTTACGTTTAAACAGGTGGCTAGAAGTATACATAACTAAGAGTCTGTTCAAAGCCAGTCCCGCCGGTCACCGACCCATCATTATTTCCGTGCCTATCTTTCTTACAAGTCGGTAAGATAAGTTGTTGCAAATGTGCTTAATCTCTTCCTGGGAGACCAGCTCTTCCTCCATCCACACCAGGCTTCATTCAGCCTTGAGAGCCACAATCCAGTATCTCAAGGACCATTGTTTTTAGTATTCTGATAGCCAAAGGGAGGACACAAATGCCTCTCCTTGAAGTATCTCCTCTCCTGCCAGGGCAATTCTTACCATCTTTTAGTTTCATCTAGAAAGGGAAATAGCAGAGCTATCAAATATCACACATGGCATATGCTGCCAAGGTCTAAGTGTTCTGGCTGAATCCAAACTGTTTTCTGGTCCAAATGTATCATTCTGATTGAAAAACCAGCCTTTCCATTTTGCGTGGTTCTTATAACCACTAGATGACCAAGAGGAATTTGTCCCTCTCCACAGCACTGCCAGAGAAGAGCACATGAGAAAAGATCTGCCCAACGATGCTGCAGGAAGGTGATGGCCAGCGAGACGTCCATCATCACCCGGCTGTTTGAAGGACAGCTCAGTTACAGCATCACATGTTTGAAGTGTGAGAACTGCACCTACAGGAATGAAGTCTTCACCGTCCTCTCCCTCCCCATCCCATCCGAGTGTGAATGCTCCCTTCAGGTAGGAGCCCCAGCTCCTGAATACATGTTCTGGTTTTTGAGACTGGGTTTTCTTGTGTCATCCAGGCTAGCCTGGGACATTGGACTCAGGTAACCCTGCCTGAGTCTCCCAGATAGTGCGATTACAGTCATGGCCGTGATTTCCTACAATTTTAGTAGGAGACGGCTGTTGTGTGCCTTAAAGATATAATAAAGTCCACGAATGAACAGCATTTTTTTTTTTTTTGGAAAAGCAACCTATGGTTAATAATTACTGTAAATTTAGTTGTATTTCTAGAGGTACTCAAGACAAAGCCTCACTTAAAATTATAAATATGGGTGAGGTTTATTCAGTCTTTTGAGATGGGGAGTTTGTGACCTTATGACTCACTCCCACCTCCATACTCTATACTTTAAGGCTAGGACTAGCTATAATGGACTCTTTTATAAAGATTTATTTTTATTACATAGTGTATGCATGTTTGCCTGAATGCATTTATGTGCACCATGTGCATGCTTGGTGCCCAAGAAGGCCAGAAGAGGGCATCACATCCCCTGGAACTGCAGTTAAAAACAGTTGTGAGCCACCCCATGGGTGCTGACCCTGGATCCTCTGCAGGAGCAGCCTGTGTCTTACCGTTCAGCCTCTCCCCAGCCCCCAAGACTTTCAGTCTTACACTTCGGATGGAAGCTGCGGGCTCTGTTGGGAAGAGGGAGGATTCTGGTGACTTGGTTTGCCTCTCTGATTCCTTCACCACAGCGCTCAGAACTAACCTCTAAGTGGGGAGGTGGGGTGATGTGGATACTGCAGAGGAAGGAAGTGGCTGGTTAGGAGCCGTCAGGAACCAGGGAACCAGGGAACGCTTTTCTTGCAGAGTTTCCCACAAATTTTTCTTTTGAGATTGAGAAAACATCTGCTGGCAGCAGGTTTCGTATGTATGGTTGGGGAACAGAACCCTATTACTTTTTATTTTGTTTTCCCTTAGATCAAAAGGCTCAAGATTACTGGAAAGAACTCCAGATTCTTGAAGGAAGCACTGGCGGGTCTAAGGAAACAGTCTGTACTGCCCCCCTCCCCTCTAAACCAAGAACTTGCAGAAACAGGGCCTGGCTAGAGAAGTCTTCTCTGGGGTGTGCGCTCTGACTCATCTACTGTAGATTTGTCATCCCAAACCATGAGATATGATCAATTTTCAAACGGCTCTCCCCTCTGTTGAGTCAGCAGATTTATAATAGAAAACAGATGTCCGACTTGTTATTAGGAATTTCAAAGTCTGTATTATTCTGAAATAAACCAGAAAATTAAAGTGATAATTCATAGATTATTAGTGGGAAAAGAACCTAAGCCCATCTCAGCAGCTCGGTGAAAAAGCATCACTTGTTGCTAGGTAGATTTTTATTTATTATTCTTAAGACAGGGTCTCACTGTGTAGCCCTGGCTGACCTGGAACTTGGTAAGCAGATCAAGCTAGCTTTGACTTGAAGGGCACCTCCTGTGTCTGGATTAAAGGTGTGAGCCACCAGCCCCAGCTCAAAAAACAAAACAAAAAAAAAGTGCTAGGTAGATTTTACAGGACTCTGGTGGTAGAGCGTCGTAACTCCTGGGTCTGTTCCTTAGAAAAACTCCCAGAAGCACATTTATACAGCTCTTCAAAGTTGTTGTTTGGGGTGAGGGAGGATTCTGGTTTTTTGTCTTTTTTCGAGACAGAGTTTCTCTGTGTAGCTTTGGTGCCTGTCCTGGATCTCCCTCTGTGGACCAGGCTGGCCTCGAACTCACAGAGATCCACCTGCCTCTGCCTCCTGAGTGCTGGGATTAAAGGTGTGTGCCACCACTGCCTGGCTCCAAAGTTTTATGGTTTTGTTTGTGTGTTTGTTTGAGAGATAAGGTCTCCTTGTATTAGGATCCTCCTGCCTCCACCTCCAATGGGCTGTGATTCTGGACGAACACAACCAACTCCTGCTTTCCTCTAATGTCAGCAGGGATCCCTGGTCATCAAATGCTCTTTCTCCCCCAACAGGACTGTCTCCAGTGTTTTTTCCAACAAGACACATTGACCTGGAACAACCAAATCCATTGTTCTTTTTGTGAAATCAAGCAAGAAACAGCTGTGAGGTCCACTATTTCCAAAGCACCAAAAATAATTGTTTTTCACTTAAAAAGGTATGTGGATTTTGACATCTTGTGGGCAGATGGTTTTCAACAATTTTACTGAGATGTCATTCACATACTAATAGTTTATCCATTTAATATGTAGCTTGTTCTAAAATCGGGGCAAAGTGGGTACTTAGCTGCAAAGTGTCCCAGGTTTAGTCCTCAGTGTCAGAGAAGTGAAGAGTGAAGAGTCCAATCCATGTGCTGGACTGGATTTCAGTTTAATATGAAATTTCTTTTAAAGTTTTGTAATACTATCATTTTGATCATTTCAAGTGTGTAATCCATTTGCGTTAATTACCCTTACAATGTTAAATGTCAACAGCCACAATTTCCAGAACTTTTTAATACCCCAGACAGAAGCCCTGTTCCCATTAAGCAATACCTCCACATTTCCCCTCTCCCTCCTCCTACTAGTGCATCTTCCATGTAGATTTACCTGCTCATTCACTAGAGTGATTGTGCCGGCTAGTGTTATGAGTCAGCTTGAAACAAGTTAGTCATCTGAGGAGGGAGCCTCAATTGAGAAAATGCCTCCATAAAATCAGGCTCTAGGCAAGCCTGTAGGACAGTTTTCTTAATTAGTGATTGATAGGGGAGGCCCAGCCCATGGTGGGTGGTGCTGCTTCTGAGCTGCTGGTCCTGGGTTCTGTATGAAAGCAGGCTGAGCAAGCCATGATGAGCAAGCCAGCAAGCAGCTCTCCTCCGTGGCCTCTGCATCAGTTCCTGCCTCCAGATTCCTGCCCTGACTTCCCTCAATGATGAACCGAGATGTAGAATGGTGAGCTAAGTCAACCCTTTCCTCCCCAAGTTTCTTTGGTCATGATGTTTCCTCAGAGCCATAGTAACCCTAAGACAGAGCTTGGTACCAGGGTAATGGGCTATTGCTGTGACAGACTTGATGGTGTTATGTTGGGGAGAATTGTAGGACTCTGGAACTTGGGGCTAGAAAAGCCAATGAGTGTGGAGAGCTCAGTGGGCTGTTTTGTAGGACCTTAGAAGATAAGGGTGTTGAGAGCGCTGGAGACCACAGAGGCCTGGCTTATGAAGGTCCAGAGGGAAGTTGAGAGCTATTTAAACTAAGCTGGGCAGTGGTGGCACACACCTTGATTTCC
Organism: Peromyscus leucopus; assembly: GCF_004664715.2. Classification (NCBI taxonomy): domain Eukaryota; kingdom Metazoa; phylum Chordata; class Mammalia; order Rodentia; family Cricetidae; genus Peromyscus; species Peromyscus leucopus. The sequence continues at coordinate 102,840,645 of NC_051066.1, read as the reverse complement.
AGCACTCGGGAGGCAGAGCCAGGAGGATGTCCGTGAGTTTGAGGCCAGCCTGGGCTACAGAGAGAGATCCAGGACAGGCACCAAAACTATGCAGAGAAACCCTGTCTCGAAAAACCAAAAAAAAGATTGTCAGGGCTGCTGCCTATTTGCTATTTTGAATTAGCTCTGTGGTTCTGGTCAGCTGGGCCTGAAAACTGGAAACTCAGCTGTGATTATCAAGACCCAGGGCCACTGCTGTGAAACCTCTGCTTGCTGTGACTACTGATGATGGCTGGCCGTGAGAAGTTAACAGTGATTAAAGAGTCCAGTGTCCCTGGGGTGACACTGAGAAGTTTCCTCAGAGTCAGTCAGCCCGCGGAAGCCGTGTTCCATAGGAGGCCAAGGCTGTACCGTGTGCTACCATCTGAACTTGGTTATCTGTAAGAGTCACCCATGTGGTACTGGTTTTGAAGCCACGATGGGGTCATGGAGAGCAGCTGAGGCTTGGTGCGGCAAGAGGCCATTGGTGAAGGAACAGCCTCGGCAGCAACGGAAGCCCAAGGATTGAAGGGGTCAGGGTGAGAAGTCTGCTTCACATTGTACTTTTAATATGAGATATTGGAAACAACAAGAAAGGGAAGGTTATGTTTAACAAATGATGTGTTTGTGTGTCGGCAAGGGATCACTTGTGCTAGTTAGTTTTTATATCATCTTGCCACAAGCTAGAGTCATCTGAGAGGGGGGAACCTCTATTGAGAAAATACCTCTATAAGATCAGGCTGTAGGCAAACCTGTAGGGTGTTTTCTTAATCAGTGATTGACTGGGGAGGCCCCAGCCCACTGTGAGTGGGGTCACCCCTAGGCTGGTGGTCCTGGACTCTGTAAGAAAGCAGGCGGAGCAAGCCAGTCAGCAGCATCTTCCATGGCCTCTGTGTCAGCTCCTGCCTCCATGTCCCTGTCCTTGTTTGGGTTCCTGCCCTGACTTCTTTCCTTGATGAACTGTAATGTGGAAGGAGGAGCCAAGTTAAACCCTGTCCTCCCCAAGTCGCTTTGGTCATGGTGTTTCCTCACAGCAATAGTAACTCTATCCAAATCAGTGATGTTGGATAGCGGCGGCATTAAAGGCGTACGCCACTGCCACCAGGTCCTGTTGGTTTTTGATAATGAACTTAAACAGGGCAGGATCCTGGAGGCAGGAGCTGATGACACAGAGGCCATGGAGGGGTGCTGCTTACTGGCTTGCTCCTCATGGCTTGCTCAGCCTGCTTTCTTATAGAGCCCAGGACCACCAGCCCAGGGGTGGCCCCACCCACCATGGGCTGGATTCTTCCCCATCAACCACTAATACAAATGAGATAGCATTTAACTCCCTCATGCTATGGTAATTTGTTGGTAGAATATATTTCTTAGAAGTGAAGTTGAAGGCCAGACAGCTAGCTCAGGGGGTATCCTGCCCCCATGACCTAGGTTTGACCTTTGGGAGCCATGTGATGGGAGGAGAGAAGCAGCCTTCTCTAAGTTCCCTCCACATGTGCACTTGGTACACAATCCCTTCCCACCAAGTTCTATGGCCCACTAAGAGCTCTGGCTTTGAGTTTATTAATATTAAGATAGATTTACACACGGGCTGGAGAGATGGCCCAGGGCTAAGAGCACCTGCTGCTCTTGCAGAGGGCCAGGGTTTGGTTCCATCGTGGCCCACCACTTCGAACTCCAGGTCGAGGAGATCCAAAGCCCTATGCTGACCTCCACAAGCAACGCATGTGGTATACACGCACACACAAGGGCAAAACACTTATGTACATGAAACTTCAAAATAAGCGAATCTCTTAAAAATACATATTTACACATATAAAATGTATTTGGTGTATGAAATTGTATAAATGCACACAGTCAAATCTGTGGCAACCCATGTATCAACATCTGTCACTCCAGAAAATTCTGATGGTTCTTTACCACCATTGCCATAAACCCAGGGAATTACTTCAAGTATGTGGATGCCTCTGGGAGCTGTGTGTGTGTGCACGCCCATGTGGGCCGAAGGGTGGCATCTGGTGTCTTCCTCAGTCACTTTCAGGTATCAAGGCAGTGTCTCTGGCTTGAACCCAGGGCTCACCGATTTGGATAATCCAGTTAGCCAGCTTGTGCTAGGGTCTCTGCCTCCTGAGTGCCGAGGTTACAGGTGGGCCACATGCTCCCTGGCATTGACATAGGTGCCGGATATCTAAACTAGCTCCTTATGTTTGCATGGCAACCCCCCCCCATCCCCACAGCCCACCCCAGGGAATGACTAATCTGTTTTCTGTCCCCACGGTTTTGCCTCTTAGAACACCCACCATCATGATGCTGTGAAGGGTCACCATGACCACAGCAACTCTTATAAAGGACAACATGTAATTGGGCTGGCTTAGAGTTCAGAGGTTTAGTCCATCATCATCATGGCAGACATGGTGCTGGAGAGGTAGCTGAGAGTTCTACATCTGGATCCCCAGGCAGCGGAGGGACGGCGACACTGGGCCTGGCTTTAGCTGCTGAAACCTCGAAGCCCACCCCCAGTGACACACTTCCTCCAACAAGGCCACGCCTCCTAACAGTGCCCCTCCCTATGGGCCTATGGGGGGCGCATTTTCATTCAAACCACCACACAGGGCATCCCCCTAGTTTTGGAGAATAGGGTTTCCTGCTTTATGGTCAAGGCTACATAGTGAGACTGGGGGAGAGGAAGGATGGAGAGGTGGAGGGAGGTCCGGAGAGCAGAAAGAAATGGGAGGTGGTTTGACCTTTTTGGCACGCCAGGCAAGGTTTGCTGAGGTCTACACTGTCTCTCGTTGACTCATTTTGGTGAGGCCGATGGGTCTGCCATTTATAAATATATTTCAATAAGGAAGTAATTTATATACCAGATAATCATCTCAAAAGTTACTCTAACTGTACTTGGAATGTATCTACACATGTGGACCTCATTCATTAAGTAGCTTACAAACTTATTTTGAATGTCATGCATTTGTTATTTCTTCAGGTTTGACATCCAGGGTACAGTAAAGAGGAAGCTGAGGACAGACGTCCGTTACCCACTCACGAACTTGGACCTCACGCCTTACATCTGTCCAATTTTCCGGAAACATCCTAAGTACAACCTCTGTGCAGTGGTGGTGAGTTTAATACTAAAACTCCTAAAGGAGTAGAACATCCCGTCTTCTGCCTCCTCCCTCCTCCCACTTGGTGGCCACTGCAGAGCTATGAGCCTTGGCCACGTGCACCCCTAGAGGTCAGGTCCATGTTAATAGTGTGCCTTGTGTAATCATGAAGCACTCTGTAGCCAGCACCCACACACCAGGAACAGTCCCAGGACTCGGTGCTTGGCTGAAGCCTGGCCCAGGGGCTCCCTGTGGCTCTAAGTCGCTATGATTGGTGCTGGGTATGCTGTCCCCCACAGTCCAGAATCTCCCGCATGAAACAGCCTGAGCAGAGGCGTTCTCTGAGCTGTTGTGTCAGAGGGTGGGGGTCCTTCCAGAGTGCAAGCCTGTCACAGGACCCTCTGACATGCTGAAATTGAATCTGCCAGTCCATCTTATTGCTCAGTAGTATATTGAAAAATGAAGTCAGATGTGGTGTTGTACACCACCAGCATTCAGGAGGCAGAGCAGATCTCTTGAGTTCAAGGTCAGCCTGGTCTCCATAGTGTGTTCTAGGACAGCCAGGACTTGTGAGACCTTGTCTCAGAAATATTGAACAGATAAAGAGGGAGGGACTGTGGCTAGTCTTCCACATCCCAAGGTTCAGAGCCGCCCTCAGACTTGCACAACGCTCACTTCTTATTCTCCTGTAGGCCATCTGTCTCCTTTACAGCATTTACCCTTCCTCTCCACACAGCTATTTCCCCACACTCTGGGGTCTACAGTGGCTTCTTCCTCTCTCCCATCAGATGTAGATGCTAATTATTGTGAGTTCCAAAGGTGCTGTGTCCTGAGATCTGTTTCTGATTCAGGAAAACTGGTTTTTGTTTGTTTTGTTTTGTTTTTTTAAATGTTCTTTGGGGTTTCGCCTGCATGTTTGGCTGTGTGAGGATGCTACAGCCCCTAGAACTGGAGTTACAGACAGTTGTGAATTGCCACGATGGGTGTTTGAATCCTGGGCAAGCACTCTACCAACACCCCAGCCTCCCCCCCCCCTGCCACCCAGCTTTTTATTTGTACAAAAACAAGATTTTCTACAGGTGGTTTAACACCAGCATTCCCCTGTACCGCCACAAAGAGCCAAGCTTGTCCAGGACCCACAGAACGTTAGTTGATTTCAATGTACAACACCATAAACTGTCACTGGTGGTGCATACCTATAATCTAAGCACTCAGCAGGACCAGAAGGTCAAGGTTATCCTCACCTGTATAAGCTTGAGGCTAGACTGGGCCACATTAGACTCTGTCTTGAAAAACGGTTTTTTGAAGGAAAACACATAGAATCTGAGTATACAATTTGGCAAGTTGTCCAGTGAGCACATCCATGCAATAAGAACAGGGCTCATGCTGGGCAGTAAGTAACGCATGCCTTTAATCCCAGCACTTAGGAAGCAGAAGCAGGTGGATCTCTTGAGTATGAGGCCAGCTTGGTCTACAGTTAGTTCCAGGACAGCCAGGGCTACACAGAGAAACCCTTTCTGTGGGGGCAGGGGATGCTCAGCCATTACCATCAGTGTGTAATGGTCCTTATTCCTCTTCAGGTGTGGAAACCAGACCTCTAACACAGTAACTCTGCTTTCATGCTTTATGCAAATTCACCCTGCAGTAGGTCCTCATGGGATCTGGTCCTTTGCTCAAAATTCTGTTAATTTCAGTTATAGTTCTATAGTTATACTACAGTTCATTCTCACCACTGGATAGGCTTCCATTGCGTGAGTGTTACTGCGCTTGCTCTTGCACGTTTTGGTGAACAGATGTACATGGACTTTTGGAGTCTATTGTTGGGAGTCGGTACTGGCGGGTGAGTATGCATATGCCAGCATTAGTAAACAGACTAGTGGCATTCCAAAGCAGTTGCTCACGTTCACCTCAGTAGTAGCAATGGGAAGTGTGGTCGCCTTAAGTCCCTGTTGAACTTGGGAGCTTTCTGTTGGACCATCTAGCTGCTCGCACGTTGGGACAGCACTTGAACTTGCTTCCTGGGTGCTGGGATTTCAGGTGTGTCCTAGCCTGTCCTACTGAGCTGTGTTTTCTGTGTGTCTTTGCCTGTTTTTCTAACCTGTTGCCTGTGTTCTCTTACTGTGTCACAGGTCTGAGTACAGACTGCTTGCCTGGCTGTCTGCATCTCTAGGTTCACATCTGGGAAAAAACAGATCTTTCCAAACTGCAGCTCTTTATCACCTAACACGCCTCAGCAGGGGCATGTCAGGGCAGTGACTCACTGAGGGGGACACATGCCCACGGACCTAAGGCCCTCTCAGAAGTCCCCATCTATGAAGGTTCTACCATCTCACACTTTGGGGGCAAGGTCTGCATATGTGGATCTATGGGTGGCACCGTTCCAGACCACAGTGTGTGTGTGGTGTGTGTCTGTGCTCAACAAATACAGTCAGTATTTGCCTGGCTGTAAACTTTTTGTCTTTCAGACTTAAAAATACGTATTTGGATAACTGTGAACTTCTCTTAGTGTGTACAGTTCAGTGGGATTTGGTGTCTGTTTACACAGTTGTCTATTATCATCACAATTACATTCTAGAACAGTTTCAGCATTCCTAAGAGTCTTCTCTACTCATTTCTTCTCCCCACCAGCCCCTGGCGGTCAGCAGGGGCTTCCTGTTTCTCTTGGTGTGTCATCTTAGACACCTCACACAATGGAATCACACAACTGCCTCATCTTGGGTTTTTGTTTGAGACAGAATGTCGATATGTGGCCCTGGTTAGCCTGAAACTCATTCTGTAGACCAGGCTGGCCTTAAGTCCTTCTGCCTCTAAAGTAGGTTAAAGGCACGAGTGTTGTTTCTCAGCATACTTTTACGGTTTCCCTGTGTTGTAGCATGTACTTTTGTTTGTTTTTGTTACATTCTACTGTGTGAACATACCACATTTCATTTATTCATTGGGAATACTTGGGATGACTCCACTTTATAACTGGTACCATTAATGCCATACACAGGGTTTTGTGTGGACAGTTTCTCTTGAGGATATACCCGAGGGAATTGCTAGACATATGCTAACTGTACACTTAACCCTTGAAGAGTTATCAACTTGATTCCCCCCCCCCCCCAGCTGAGGACCGAACCCAGGGCCTGGCGCTTGCTAGGCAAGTGCTCTACCACTGAGCTAAATCCCCAACCCCTCAACTTGATTTCTAATGTGACAGTGCCATTTGCACCACTACATCATGTTCCAGCTCATTCGTTCTCCTTGCTTGTTATTACCCAGCTCTCAAAATAGTTAAGCAAAAGCCAGGTGGTGGTGGCACACACATGTAATCCCAGTACTTGGGAGGCTGAGGCAGGTGGATCTCTGAGTGCAAGGCCAGCCTGGTCTACAGAGTGAGTTCTAGATACAGTCATGGATACACCGAGAAGCTGTCTCGGGAAAAAAAATCTCTCTGTAATCTATCTACCTACCTACCCATCCATCCATCCATCCATCCATCCACCTACCTCTATCTACCTATCTGTCTGTCTTGTCTATCTATCTATCACCTACCTATCTCTACCTACCTACCTACCGAGGCTCTTGTAGCCCAGGCAGTTCTTGAACCACATCCCAAGTACTGGGATTACAAGACATTCACCATACTGGATAGCTTGTGGTTTTAAGTAGCATTTTCTTAATTACCTATGATGTTGAGCATCCTTCATATGCTTTGTCCCTGGTTGGTATTTTGTTTTTGGTTTTCTTTTTCAGGTAGTTTTCCCTGCTAGCTCAATCTGGCTTCCAACTCATGATCTCCTGCCTCAGCTTCCTATGCTAGGATTTCAGCCACCACGCCTAGTGTTAATGGTTTTACATTTAAAAGATTATTTATGCAAGGGTGGAGGCACATACATGGAGTGCGCATGTGGAGGTCAGAGAACAGCCTGTAAGGATCAGTCCTCCCACCACGTGGGTTCTACTCAGTTCAGATCATCAGGCTTGGTGGCAAGTGCCTTAGCCTGTCCTTCCATTGACGTGTGGAGACCTCAGTTCAGCTTCTTGTTTTCTGGAACCTAAGCCTTGCTCTCCAGGGCTCCTATGTGGCCTCACAGTTCGAGTGCTCTGGTTACCACCCACCTCCTTGTGCTTGGCAATCTGCTTCTTGCATTTTTATGATATGAAGAGACAAGACAGGGATTAAGGCAACATAAATGGGTATCTGCCTCCTTTGTGCTGGTTCTGTAGTGCACAAGGTATCTCCTAAAGGCTGAAAGGGGCTGGATCAATGGCTCAGTGGCTAAGAGCACTGGCTGCTCTTGCAGAGGACCTGGGTCTGGTTCCCAGCACCCACACTGTGGCTCACAACCATCTGTGACTCAAGTTCCAGGGGACCCAAAACTCTCCTCTGGCTTCTGCATGCACCAGCACACACATGGTGCTCAGACATACATGCAGGGAAACACATATATTAAGTAAAAAAAGCTAGACATTTTCTTTTTGAGACAGGATCTCACTACATGATTCAAGCTTTCAACTTCCGCAGTCATCCTGCCTCAACCTTCAAGGGCCTCAGCCTCCTGTGTTGGGATTTCAGCCACCATGCCTAGTGTTAATGGGTTTTATAGGATTTGAGGATTATAGGTATGAGCTACATCTGGCTTAGGATGTGTTAAGTCTTCCTTCATGCTGTTCAGATGCAGGGTTAGGGCTTGCAAGGCAGAAGCTTTTCTAAGGTTATCACTTGATGTTATTTTCTTTCCTTCATATGATAAGTGTTAAGCAAACTTTGTAAAAAGCCAGCTAGAATATATTTTAGGCCTCGACGGTGTTTTGTTTGTTTTGTTTTAGCCAGCTACTCAGTTTTACTGTTGCAGCGTTGAGTCACTGAGGCCAGGCTTCAGTTCCCAGCATACACAACCATTGGTATCTCCAGTTCTAGGGGATCCAATGCTCTCTTCAGGCCTCCATGGACACTGGGCGTTATGTGGTGCACATATGCAGACTGAACACTCATACACATAAATTACCTCAGAATTTTAAAAGCTTATACAGGTTGTCTGACTTCCTTTATAATTCTATTAAAGAGTTAATGAGTACAGGATATAAGCAGTTCAAAGTCAGACTTGGTCTCTTGTACTAGGGAAATAGTTTTGTCAAGTCTTAGACAATTTAAAAAGCTTTTTTGCCTTGTCATTTTTATTCTGTCAGAGCGTTTGTTTGCATGTGGAAACCTTGTCTTACACCCTTTCTTCCCTAGAACCACTTTGGTGATCTGGATGGTGGCCATTACACCGCCTTCTGCAAGAATGCAGTAACTCAGGCCTGGTACAGCTTTGATGATACCCGAGTCAGTGAGATTCCAGACACTTCAGTTCAAACGGCCACAGCCTATCTTCTGTTCTACAGCTGCCAGCCCTTTTCTATCCCGATACAGACTCGCAAGAGCTAGGACAGCGCTCCCGACCACTGCAAACAAGCCATCAGAAAATGCAGGGAATGTGCTTTGTCATTAAATCTTTACCACCTACTTCCACCGTTAAGGTCTGTAAGTCTCACAGACAGCCTCTACAAGACAAGTCTGCAGCATAAGGAGATAGGTCCCTGCTCGCTAAGGGCGGCATGCAAGCCATGCACTGCCATCACAGGGGCACATGCAAGCCATGCACTGCCATCACAGGGGCACATGCAAGCCATGCACTGCCATCACAGGGGCACATGCAAGCCATGCAAGCCATGCACTGCCATCACAGGGGCACATGCAAGCCATGCAAGCCATGCACTGCCATCACAGGGGCCCAGGAACTGCAGGTTTCAAAGGTCAATGTTTCATGCGGTGGGTTTCTATCATATTTCATAATTATAAGTACCAAGTTATTTTCCAAAAAAATTATACTTATTTTGTCCTGTGTGGATGTGGAAGTCAGAGGGTAACCTGTGGAAGTTCATTCTCTTTTCCACTGTGTGGGTCCTGGGGATTGAACTTGGGTCCTCACTGAGCCATCTAACCAGCCCAACACAAATAATTTTTGTTTACACAGGGGAGCTCAGGGGTAGGATGTTTTCTCAGCATCACTAGCACAGGGAAAAGTTAAGTGCAAAAGTGACCCGAAGGGTCGGAGATGGCCCAGTGGCTCCTAATAGCCCTTGCTGCTAGCAGAGGACCTGGGTTTGGTTGTTAGCACCCATAAGGTACACCCCCACACCCCCACACACCACTAATACATATAAATCTTAAGGACTTGAAACCCATGCTCTAACCTTCCCCCGTAAGGTAAATAACCACTCTCAGAATCTTTGTGTAGAAGAGACTCCGACAATATGGACTACTGCACTGCCCTTGGCTGCCTTCCAGAACTTGAAGGTTAAGATCCTATTCCACCACATACTTCAGATACAGGACTTGAAGGAATCAAGCTGGAACCGACCTGGAAGCCTGCCCTTGAGGACTAGCTCTCGTAGTATCCCGGCATGCTATGTATGCTGCCAAGGGAGGAAAGCAATCAGTAGTCAGAGTCAGCTAGGACACCCATAAACCACAATGGCCGAGGAGGCAAGAAACCCAGCAGCTGGATGGTGGCACCTGTGTCATGTGGACAGCCAACAGCTGTCTAATTGGACTAACCGGATCTAAACCGTTCAAGAGGAGGGATCCTTGCCTGGTAAACTGAGTCAACTATCCATAACTGGTGAAGTGATGGGCCCTAAGGAAGAACCTCCTCCTGCCAGCGTAACTGCCAACTTCATCCTGAGTCCTACTATCCGCAGGAAGTGCAGCTCCCAACTTCATCCTGAGTCCTACTATCCGCAGGAAGTGCAGCTCCCAACTTCATCCTGAGTCCTACTATCCGCAGGAAGTGCAGCTCCCAACTTCATCCTGAGTCCTACTATCTGCAGGAAGTGCAGCTCTCCACCCCCATCAAAGAAGCATTTTGCGGCAGATGGAGACCATCACAGAGGTCACTACTAATCACAATGAGAACAACTGACCAAGTGGTGCTTGGCCCCAGAAGACACACCTACCATACAACCTCTACATCTGCGACTCAGGGAACATCTGGGGGGGGGGGGCAGGACATCTGCTATGAGGCAGCACCTTTGTATACGACCCATAAAATCTCACAAGGAGACTTGCACAGAGACACTACCAGCTGACGTGCCAGCATAGACGGGGATAATCTTACAAGGTCCCGTCCCTAGATGAAGAGCTACAGGCAATTAAAGCTACTTAATGGAAAAATTGCCAGGCGGTGGTGGCGCATGCTTTTAATCCCAGCACTCGGGAGGCAGAGCCAGGCTGATCTCTGAGTTCGAGGCCAGCTTGGTCTACAGAGTGAGATCCAGGACAAGTGCCAAGACTACATGGAGAAACCCTGTCTTGAAAAAACATAAAAAAAAAAAAAAAAGTCAATCTTCTCCAGGATGAGAACCCTGACATTTTATACAATCTCAAGCCGTTAGCTCTAAAAACATATGAGCAACATTTCTGGACTGAGCAAGGTATGTGTGTGAGAGAGAAACATAAGAAGTAATGAATTTGAACGAGTTGGGGAACACAAGAGGAATTAAGGTGAGGTGGAAATGATGTAAACACAGTCCTGTATGAAATCCTCAACAAAACAAACACCCAAACGTGGTGTAGTGTCCACCGATGTCCTGAGGAAGGTCAGGACTCCTCCTCATCCGCTGCTCCGAAGGACGGCCTGCTTCTCACTGCAGTAGCTCACTTTACAAGCACACCGACTCCACACTCTAGCTCAACTCTTGAGAATTGGGACAGGAGTCTGGGGAGTATTTGAACTGACTTCCAGCTCTTAAACCTGAGTGCCACTTGTGGGGAGAGGGGAACTGAGTCCTCCCTCTACAGAAGAACTAAAGCAGACATCAGGGTGGTGACTGAAGTCTGTGTAAAAGCACTTAGGCTGGTTGGTGAGTTCTACACAGCAAGACCCTGCCTCAAAACTAGGCGGGAGGGGAGAGGAGGGGAGACAGAACACTTACAAGATTTCAAATGATTCTTTTTCATTAAGATTTTAATGTAGATGTAAATGAATTCTTTTTAAAAAATTAAAGTTTCCATTTTTTTTCTTTTTTAGAATAAAGATTTAGTGCACAAATACAGCCCGAAGCCAACAGAAAAATAGTTTTGCCTTGTCATTTCCCCAGGGAAGCCCTGCAGCTACCTAGAAAAGGCCAAAAGAAACCAACAAACACTCCTTTCTTGGCTTTTCACAGGAGGACATGTTCAACTATATACAGCGATCTGATGTGCAAGAGTGCAATAAATATGTACATATACATTCCTATCTGCGTTAGGTCATTCTAGAATATTCAGAGTGGATCAAGCTGGGACTAGAAATGAGAAAAGGCTATAGCAGTGAATAGGAAAATGAGGGTTACAATGGTTTGATACCAACAGAATAATAAATGTCTGGCTAATGAATTATTTTTAACTTTGGGGCAGACTAAAAAAGTTGTTTTGAAATGATACCTGTAAGGGATGCTTACTATGATACTTGTTAAATGTCAGTTTGTTTTTGTTGTTTGATAAACAGCACTGACCTGATTATATGGTGCTAGTAACACAGCCCCCAGTATTCTGGAATTCCTCTACATAGCCAGTTGCAGTGATCCGTTATCTCTGTAAGCATTAGAGATGTGCCTCTGTGGTTTGAAAACATCAACGCGCTCCTAACCTACACCTCTTTATGTGGCTACATCAGTTATGCGTGGTCCCAGTGAAGTATAAAAGAGGATATAGGCCGCTGAGGACTTCACAGAAGACACAGAGATGTCGGAAACTTCATGATCATCAAATTTAAACCAGCGCTGCCTGGCTGCGTTTTTACAGTAGGCAGTGTAGTGGCCTCCATCCAGCCCGCCGTAGTGGTTCTGTATAGCAAGACAAAACAGAAACTGAATCATTACTTAGCACGAGTCAGTCCGTTCCAAGTCTTGGCTGTTGTCACTCTCCTATGAGGTAAGAAAGTACTGGAGCCTCCTGTTTTGTTAGTTTGTTTTAAAAATGTCTTCAGTTCAACAAGATACTTACTGAAACAGAAAACAAGTTATATTTCTTCAAACTGTTCTTTGGACCAATAACATACTGTGACAAGTCAAGATTTTCTAGTGGGAAGTCCACGGATGTTTGCAGCTTCTGCTTCCACCTGCCATCATAGGAGAATCTGCAGAACAGACGCCACAGGAAAGACAAGAGTGGGTTGTCACTAGTAGGTGTGGATTTCAAGACAAGCTCCTAACTCTCCCATCAGCTGGGAAGTCTTGGGGCCAGTAAGCTGCTCAGTGGGGAAGGGTTTGCCATGCAAACCTCATGACAGCCTGGGCTCGATGCCCAGAACCCATGGAACGGGGGAAGGAGAGAAGTGACTCCACAAAGTTGTCCTCTGACCTCCATGTGTGGATGACAGGTATCTGCCTGCACTCACAATGCACAGAAAAAAAAAAATCACTTGAATAAGGCCTCTGTTTCAGTAATGGAAAGCTGATGCAGAGGCGGTTCATTTCTATTTTTCAAAGGAGATGGGGGCTGCAGATAGTAAATGATGTACCCAAGATGGAAAGCAAGAATGGCAGAGGCAGCTCCGCATTCGGGTCTCCTATTCCTGGACCAGCTGCAGCACTAACCACAAAGGTACAGAAGAGGAGCTGAGGGAGAGCAACTCTGGAATTATTCCTGTACTTGGGGAAACCAGAACTAAAATGAACTGCAGGGAGACCTGTGTTTGGCTCCTTTCAACATTCTGTGTAATGACCTCATAGTTGTTATTCACAATGTCAAGGGTCAAATCCACAGCCTCCTATATACAAAAAACAATGAACTGCTTCTCAACAACTCTATTCTACACAGTTGCTTTAGAACCTTTAATACTACAACTGTTTTTTGTTTTGTTTTTCGAAACAGGGTTTCTCTGTGTAGTTTTGGTGCCTGTGCTGGATCTCGCTCTGTAGACCAGGCTGGCCTCGAACTCAGAGATCCGCCTGCCTCCCGAGTGCTGGGATTAAAAATGTGTCACCACTGCCTGGCTCTAGTACTACAACTTTTAACAGAAACAATCTATGCTCACATTTCTATTGCCATAATGCTCCAAGTGACAGCTGACACCCTTGTCCAAACTAAGTATAAACTACAGAAAACCAAACAGTTCAGTGCTGAAACTGACAAACAACTGGCTATAAATTTCCTGTAACCCAATATAAATGCATGCTTCAAAACAAAATATACTTCACACAAAGATGAGACTTTGGGGTTTTTTTATAAAGCCAATTCAGGCTGGGTGCAGTGGTGTGCACATTAAGGGAAGAAGACAGTCATGGCTGGCCTGAGGGATGTGGGCAAGAGCCTGTCTCCGAAGAGAAAGCCTACCTTCCTCTGTGGACTGGAGCGGAAGGAGGGCATGGTGCTCAGCTCTCCTGCAATGCTCTCCGGGGTGTGGGGGTGTGGACCCTGTCCTTCCACATGTTTAGACTGGAGACGAGAGTGCTTGCACTTAGTGCCTTCGGGAGGCCAGCCTGGTCTACAGTGCAAGTTCCAGGACATACAGAGAAACTATGTCTCAGGGAAAACAAATCATGGCTTCCCCCCACTTAAAAACGTATTTTGGGCTGGTGAGATGGCTCAGCAAACTAAAGCAGTCATGTGCAGCCCTGATGAGCAGAGTTTGGTCTCTAGATCCCAGAATGCAGCCGGAGTAAGCTGACTTTTGATAGTTATCCTCTTACCTCCATACATGAGCTAAGGGACCCATGCCCTGCACTCATACACTTTTTTTTAAAGCATGATTTTACATTTTAATTTTATTTTTTGGACACAAGGTCTCGTGAAGCCCAGGCTGGCCTTGAACCCATGGTCATTGTGTTTCCATTTCTCAAATGCTGAAATTACAAGTATCTGCCACCACATTACACACGATTAAATTAATTTTGTTAGAGTTTATAATTTGAATGTTATTAAAAATATTTTATCATTTTATGTGTATGGATGCTTTGCTGCATGTGTATCTATACACCACACGTGTGCTTGGTGCTCATAGAGGCCAGAAGAGGGCATTTGATCCCCGGAACCAGAGTTTCAGGCAGTTGTGAGCTGCCATGTGGGTGTTGGGAATTGAATCCAGGTCCTCTGCAAGAGCACCCAATGACTGAACTACTGAACCATCCCTCCAGCACCTAAATGTTAATTTTCATCTGCTAATCTGTTTTGGAATTACACTGTGTAACATTTCACTTGACTTAAAATTTCGTTATCTGAAATGCAATTATTTAGTTCCATTAGTTTTTTTAAGAAACGAAATCCCGTAGTAAGTACTGTTACTCTGCTGACATGTCTGCCAATAACTGTCGCTACAGAACCTCCATTAGGTTTCCTTAAAAGATAATACAGAACTGCAAATTACATAGACATGACAGTTCCTCCATCAAGTGCTAGTGCACAGGCAGAGGCCTTACCGCTTTAGGTGTACCAGCAGCACAGGTGGCAATTTCCAGATCTCTATCTTCTTTAGAGAGTCCCGCCGAGCTCGGCAATGGCTGCAGTAAAATCTATTGTTATCCGTGAGCTTTTCTTCTTTGGAAAATAATCTAAGGCAGTCCTAGTGGGAAAAGACACACAGTGAATACTCAGTGACTCACTTCCTCATGGAGTGCCGGGATGCTCTCTTCAGTAAGAGTGCAGCAGACATAGGGACACCTCAATAATAGAGTTAAGTGTCTGTGAGGGATAAGGAGGGATGCAACCAGTGTAGAGTCAGCACAGCACACACAAGGACCTCTACCCTGGGCCTGGTGGATCATGGTGGACTTATTGGAGGAAGTGAAGGCTGGAAGTATCGACACAAGCTATTCTATTAGTTCCACTGCTATCGTGTAGAAACCAGTATGTCCGATCACCAAGTAAAGTACATGGAAAGAGTTAATGTCAAATACAACTTCCTAAGTTAGCTTTCTGGATGGGGTTTAGCTGAGTGATGAAGAGCCTCTCTACGTTCACTACTGCCAACCAACTTCTGGCTGCACCTGGAGACACTGCCTACATTCCCAGCACTGTAGAGTCAGAGACAGAACAGCTTGAGTTCAAGGCCAGTCTAAGCGACATAGCAAGACCCATTTCAAAAAGTCAAGGGCTATAGGCTGGAGAAATGGCTCAGCAGTTAAGGCAACTTGATCTTACTGAGGACCTGGGTTCGATTCCCAGCACCCACATGGCAGGTCATACCCGCCAACTCCAGGGAATCTAATGTCCTCTTCTGACCTCTGTAGGCAATGCATGCAGTTGGTGCCCAGACATGTATTGGCAAATCACTCAAACACATAAAACAGAGATAATCATAAACAAAATTCCCAAGGGCTAGGATGTAGCTCACCTATTCTCCTGTCAGGATGAGGCACACTTCTATGCACACACACAACATTTTTATCAACACATTTCCCTCCAACTTAAACTTACCTGTAATGTGCATTTACTTGTGGACGCTAGCGGCAGAGACAAATACATGAAGGCCTCAAATGTGCGCGACTTCTTGTGACAAGTGAGGCACTGCACCGTGGACTTGAACTGGCCCTGGAAAAGTGCGACGATAATGGACTCATTGAGCTGCTTGTGCTTCTGCCAAGCATGCTCGGCCGCTCTCAGGTCATCCAGGTGGTCGTTGTTCTCTTCCTTATGCCGCTTCCGGTTGTCAGCCTGGGAAGGAGAACAACTCAGTGCTGTAGCAGCTGTCGTTGACTGCTAAGTCCGAGAGTCAAGGAAGAACACTCAAAACATTTACACAGTTAGCGACACTAACCGAGGAGTTCTGACCTGAGTAACTACTACCAAAAAAGTAATTCTACCAACCAAAACCCACTCTACTGAAAGGATGTGACTTGAACTTCTTTTTGTTTTGTTTTGAGACAGGGTCTCACAATGTAGCTCTGGCTGTCCTAGAACTCTTATGTAGACCTGGCTGGCTTTGAACTCACAGATCTGCCTGCCTCTGCCTCCCAAGTGTTAGGATTAAAGGTGTGCTCCACCATGCCTGGCCTTTATCACACCTCTGGATGTAATTTTTTTGAAGTGTGTAAGAGGCCGGAACTGTAGACTACGCCCCGAGTTAAAGCTTCTCAACTCTGCTGCAAGCGCAGAAGCAAGCTACTCTTGCAGGGTCAGCGGGGACTGGTGATGTATTGAGAATAAACGACTACTAAATGCCCAGCCGTAATCAGATCACACACATCACCCACACTAAGGTTCATGGAGGAACAGTGGAAGGAAGGGACGGCAGAGAGGTGTGCATGACCCAACCGTTTACACTCTTTAAGTCACAGCAGCCGTGACTGCCCATATCAGAGCTGAGCAGGACTGGCCAGTACCAAGAAAGGGAAGGTGTTCATGTGTCCCCTCGACTCCCCTGAGGATTTATAGTCAATGGTTGATTGGTGGAGGAAGGAGAGATGTTTTCTTCAGTGATATATCACTGACAAGGTACACAAACAAACTTCCAGGAAACAAACTTTGTTTCTGCCTCTGTGATTCTCAGTAATGAAACTCACTGAGTTACAAGAAAACGTATGGGGACTGGAGAGATGGCTCAGCGGTTAAGAACACTGACTGCTCTTCTAGAGGTCATGAGTTCAATTCCCAGCACCCACATGGCAGATAACAACCGTCTGTAACTACAAGATCTGCATTCGGGCAGAACACCAATGCACATAAAGTAAAAATAAATAAATTAAAAAAAAAAAAAGAAAAAAAAAAACAGTATGAGAGGAGGAAGGGAATTAGAGCAGGAAGGGGGTAGAAATGCTTGAAAGACTTTCTGAACATGTATGAACACGTCATAACGAATCCCATTATTATCCATACTCTATACTGGTGACGGTTTAAGTCAACGCCATTTTAAAGCGATTTCACTGTTACTATTGAGGGTGTGTGTGTGTGGGGGGGTATGTGTGCAGGCACATGTGTCAAGGTACATGAGGGTCAGAGGGCATTCTGTGAAGCTGGTCTCTTGCCTCCTTTACTTTTGTCTCGAGGATCAAACTGAGGTCACCAGACTTGGCTTTACCAGTGCTGCTTTCTACACCAGGTGAGCCATCTTGCCAGCCCCACAAAAGCACGGTTTGAAGAGACGACACCTCATTAACCAGGCTTAGGGTTACAATTCAACAGATGCAGGTTCATGATGACAGGCTCAAGAATTTACATAGACCTGACCACTTGCGACAGTCTCCCTATGTAGCCCAGGCTGTCCCTGAGGCAACAATCTTCCTGCCTCAGTCTCCTGAGTACTGGACTTAGATGTGAGCCACCACAACAGTGAACTTTCATGTTTATGTTCAGTTGAGAACCATGACCGTCAAGGCTTTCTGAAGAAGCAGGTCACAGCTTGGTGCTAAGAGACGCTGTGAGCAGATGGTGTGACATTTCTTTAATAAAAGCTATTCCAGGCACCACCTGGTTTCATGGAGCAATTATTTAGGAAGAAAGTCTCAGAACATCAGAGTATCACAAACACAATACATAAATATGCAATAATATATAAAGAACAAAGATGTGCAGGCTACACTTGTCTAATATAACCAGGACTTTGCTTTCATAAGCATGAGGATCACAATAACACCTCCAACAGCTACTTTACCATTTGTAAATTGTTCAACATTTCCTATTAGTACTTGAGGAAATAACTATATACTACTTTTCAAATCCGGGTTGCACATTCCTAATTTAAGAATCCAAAACATGGCATGTTATCATAAGTGTTAAATTATACTCCATGAGAAAAAAAATCATTAAAAAAAATAATTATTCAAAAATATTGTAAAGGCAAGGAGATGGTAGCACTTGCCTTTAATTCCCAACACTCGGGAGGCAGAGGCAGAGGCAGGTGGGTCTCTGTGAGTTCGAGGCCAGCCTGGTCTACAGAGCAAGATCCAGGACAGGCACCAAAACTACACAGAGAAACCCTATCTTAAAAAAAATAGATGTTTAAAAAAAAAAAAAAAAAAAAAAATCACCTCAGGAAATGGGTATATGGAAAATAAAAATAAATTTTATGTTGAGACCAGGGATCCAGTCCTAACATGTTTCATTCTATAAGTGCAAACATTCTGGTTTGTTCTGGGGAGCTCAGCAGACGCACACTTAGTACAGTCATAGTCTCTGAAGAAGGACCGATGGTGAATGGGCTTTAAACTCCTACGAAGAGGAAGCAAGGGGAGCTTAGGAGAGGCCATTCTTACCTTATTTAGATCCTCGTGGAGGCCATCCATGAGGAACAGAAGCAGTTCCTGTGAATCTTGCTGGCTGGATCCTGCAAACTGGTCGTTTATCTTCCCAATGGTGACTTTAAAGTCTTTTGGACTGATGTATCTATACTGTCCTGTCCACAGCGCTTTCATGATTATACCAAATTCTTCTGCCACTTCACCTTTATGCCCCAACAATTTGACCTGTGCAAATAAAATTACCAAAAATAATAAAGGAAAAAGATTTTAAAGTTATAGTGGGTTCTTGGTATCAGCACAAAACTACACGCATAACACACAAAGGAATCACTCACCTGCAGGCCTGGGTCAAACATGTCTGAACCTGACTTTGCTGTGGTCATCCAACTTGTTTCCTTATCCTGGCTGCAAGCCCTGCTCCTCACACTCATCAACAGGCTGCAGTCAAAGATGGAAGGTGTAACCCTGACGGTGTCTGCCATCTTGTTCGTCCTTTATGACCAGAGCTGAGATAACTATCCGGTATTCTTGCAGATAAAGATAATTTTCTTTTACTAACTTGACTCTTCTGAAGCTGAGTGGCAAGTCTGAGTATGTCCCTCTAAAATTTAGGTATTGCACACAGACTAGGAACAGACCCTTATGGGGCCATAGAGATGGCTCAGTGTTAGCAAGAGGAATTGCTGTTCTCGCCTAAGACCCAGGTTTGATTCCTAGCACTCAGATGGTGGCTCAAAATTATCCATAACTCTAGTTCCAGGGGATCTGGAGTTCTCTTCTGGACTCCTTGGATACCTACACTCACATGTGCACTCTAAGACACATGCATAAATACACAATTAAAAAAAAAAAAAATGGCCCTGAGAGGAGACAGGCAAGGGTATGACCTGGTAACTGGGATTGGGTTTGCTGAAAAAGGGCATAATGAAGGGGCTCACCCTGTGCCCTTCCACCTCCCGCTACACTGGGACAGCACAGAGGAGAGATACTGACATGCTCACCTTGGACTCTCAATCTCTAAACTATGAGAAAATAAGCTCAGCAGGTAAAGGTTCCCACCACGTGAGCTGGCAACCTGACTTGATCCTGGAGCCTACACTAGAGGGAGCCAATTCCTGAAGTTGTCCTCTGACCTCCACATGGATGCCCTGGTTTGTACAAAAAACCAGGTATGGTTAGAATACCTTTGCACCAGTGTACTGCAGAAGCGAAATGTTCCTTTACCTGTTGATATCATCTTGGTAGCAGTTTCGGTTGAAATAATCAGCCAAGTGTGGAGCGTTACACAGGCACTGCAATATTGAGTTCATGTAACAAGTATTTCCCAAATTACGAAGTCCAGTAAGAGCTGGTCCAGATCCTCCAAACACAGGATTGAGGTTCCGAATCTGAGAAGCAGAAAGCCTCGAGATCTCAGCTTTGGGCCTAAGGAAGAAAGAACAAGATGCTTTATGCAGAGCATCTCCACTTGAGTCCACGCTGCAGATGGCAGACTGCTGGAGCAGCGGTGCCATGATAAGCTTGTTCACAATCCACACGCTAACCTCTGTGTTCTCTGAGACCTTTAGCAATTAGGTCACCTCTGTGTTCCAGGATCCTCCCGTGAAATGAAACATGCCTACAACCTCTGTCAATTCCTGGTTCTAGAGGTGGCCTGAGAGAGGTTCTCTAGCTTCCACGGACTGAGCTACTGCCCAATGGGAGAAAAATCTTTCAAACCTCTCCAAGTAGCCCAGAGAGGTTAGCGTTATGAAACACTCCCAACTCAACCAGAACATTAGAGAATAAAATAAAATCACGTGTACTTATAAACTATACATTAATTACAGAGGACATATATATAGTGTTAGTGTGTTCTCTTATATGTAGATCGCAGCTGCTAAACATTAAATAGTATATTTAAGTGGCCGTAAAAGTGAGTAGAAAGAAACCCACTAGATAAGAAAAAAGAAACTTTAAGGAAATGAGGTTGGGGAGAGCAACAGACGCATGAGATAGAAAAGGATGACTGGAGACAGAAGGAAGCAGTGAGGAGACGGGAGTTTGGGGTGGGGAGAGGAGGAGGGTAGTGTGGGGAGAGGAGGGTAGTGTCGGGAGAGGAGGGTAGTGTCGGGAGAAGAGGGTAGGGTCTGAATTGAGTGTGGCAGGCATTTTTCTTGTCACTATTTCCTCACTACTGTATTTGCACCACATTTAGACTGTAGTAGATATTATATGTTTAAGAATTAAAGCGGGAAGATGGCTGGCCTGCTGCTCTTCCAGCAGATCTGGGTTGGATTCCATGGTACATAGACATACATGACACAAAACACTCCCACACATAAAATAATAACTATTTAAAAAATAAAGAGGCAGATATTTACACTCTTGCAAATAAAATAAATTATACATAAATAAGATGAAAGTATATACTAATCATAAAACAGGCCTCAAATGAGACAGAGCTCATCGGGGTACTATTACCTAACTACGACTGCAGTCACTAAGTTACACATGGATGGTCACACTTCATTAAAAGTGAAGGCCATTCTGGACAGAAAGAGGCATCTGCTGGGCTCTGCTGGGTACTACTGGGCTGGAGGTGCCCCTGACTCCTGTGCATGTGTCCAGAGCGCTGCAGTGAAGGGGACCTGACTAGTGGATGGTTCCTTGTCTTGCTGAGTCCCACTTAGTATTCCCTACCCATGAGGGGAATAGGGAAAACATACCAAACTATCCCAATTTTCTCTACATGCTCTTTCTCTGTTCATGTGTCTTTTTATTATTTATATATATATATATGAACTGTATATAAGATAGCTTCAAAACACTGCCAAATTAATGAACTTTAATAACATTATGATGTGAAGATTTCTAACATCTGAATTGTACTAACTCTAAAAGCTCTTTCAAATAGGTCTCTTCCTAGCAGGGTGAGGTCTCAGGAACGTGACCAATTGCTTCCTTGGGATGTGTCAGAAAAATAGAAAATTCTTAATAATTAACAAATAGTATATAATACATGAAAAAAAAAAAAAAACCTGTCACTTATTTATACATACACCAAACAAGTATTCAAGACCTCTACAGTAACGGTATGCGAGGATATTCCATGCCTGAGACAAGTGTTGTGGTGTCTGCATTGACCTGTGCACACCTTCCTGTTTCCTTTAAACCACTTTTAACTATTCGTAATACCTGATACAACATAAATAGCTGGTATTCATACTTCTACAGCCCTCACCTCCAATTATTCTTGATCCCGTATTGGTTAAGTCCCTAGATGCAGAAACCACTCAATATGTTCTTGCCTTTGTTTTTTAAGGCATGTCTCATGCAGTCCAGGCTAGCCTCAAACTTGTTATATGGCTGAGGATGACCTTGAACTTCTACCCCTCCTGTCTCCATTTCCAGAGTGCTGTTCTTATAGGTATCCCTCACCATGGCTGGCTTATATGCAGTGCTGGGGATCAAACCCCAGGATTCGGGCACATTAAGCAGGCACACCCAGAAACTGTGGACATGAAAGCCAGCTGCATTTCCACCCCCCACCCCCAAGTGACCAGTCCCTATCAGTCATGGAGAGAAACACAAAAAATGTGCTACTTTGAGAAACTGAAACCTGCTGATAACCCTGTGAGCAGGGATGAGAACAGGAAAGGAGACATTATGGTACCTGCATTTTTATAGACAAGAGACTGTATTCCTCTGTGACTGTTGAGAGAAACAAAGGCTGGAAATTGAGTACTGCCAACTCAGCAATCCTATAAATTACCTTCTTGGGTGGTGAGAGAGCTCAGTGGATAAAGGCTCTTGCTTACCAAGCCTGATGACCTGACTTCAATCCTCAGGACCCACATGATGGATGAGAGAACTGAAATCTCTCTCTCTCACACATAGAAACACACACATACTTTTCTTTCATTAATAAAATTAAAAATTAATTATGATCTATGAAAGATGAGTGGATGCCTGGGGCATGACGCTGCCTAAATGCTGTAACAATACATGTAACTCTTTCATGTCTGCATCAATACAAAATTCATTAACCCTCTGACATACTAAGTTAGCACTTGAGGGGAAAGACAAGGACATCTCATTTGTTTCTTATTTTTCCTTCCACCATAACAACAGAATCCTCTGAGACTGTAACTCTTATGTGGTGACACTTAGACAGGTTTCAACCCTGACACCGTCTTAGCTCTAGAATGGGGAGAGCTTACTTGTTTTCCCGGTTGACTGTCGGGGTCACTGCTGGCCTCCTCTTTTCCTCCTCCTGCAGGGCCTGAGTGATGTCTGGGGAGGAGTAGGAGCGCTTCAGTTTAGATGGCTCCCTGTCGCGCTCGGCCGGGATCTGGGGCTTGACTTTGTGAGTGGGAGGGGTGGAAGGAGGTACAGACGAAGGAGCCATCTCAGGTGGGTACATATGAACCGTGTTGGTGGGTGAATGATAGTAACGGAAGGTCCCAGTGATTGGATCAAGAAACTTGGAAAAGAAAAACAAACAAAAGGTAAACCATCAGAGAAGCACTGAAGTCATTACGGCGCCACCCCCACTGCAACATTTACTTGTGGGTTAGAACACGTGTGTGCGCTCAGGGTTGAAGCTGGGGCCTTGAATTTGCTAAGCACAATCTCTGTATCAATTATTTGGTCCTTAAAATAATTTGAATGAAAGTAGTAATCACTTTGCAAACTTTCAAAAAAATTTAGGCTTGCTTTTACGGAATATTAAATTTCAAAATTCTACTGCCAGGGTGCTCATATGTGACAACCAGCACCTGAGGTTGGGTATTAGGAGATTTCTGCACTAATCAGGGGGAAGAGTTCATGTTCTCTATAACAAAGCAGAACTGACAACTAGAGAAGAGTACCTTTGAAAACAAAGTGTCTCGTACTTCAATTGAGAACTCTGACTTTACCTTAGCCCAGCCTGAAGGCAGTCCTGGTACAATTCTCCCCATTTCTTCACTTCGAGCTCTTGTCAAAGGTTCTCGCTGAGCCTAGTTTGAAAAACAATAATCTGAGACTAGCGAACAATCCAGTCAGGATGGCTAAAAGTGACCAAAGAAACCAAAGGGCAAGATGTCTGCTTATGCCTTCTTCATGCAGACATGCAGGGGAGAACATAAGAAGAAAAACCCAGAGGTCCCAGTCAATTTTGCAGAGTTTGCCAAGAAGTGCTCTGAGAGGTAGAAGACAATGTCCGGCAAAGAAAAATCAAAGTTTGATGAAATGGCAAAGGCGGATAAAGTATGCTATGATCGGGAAACAAAGATTATGG
Organism: Peromyscus leucopus; assembly: GCF_004664715.2. NCBI lineage: Eukaryota > Metazoa > Chordata > Mammalia > Rodentia > Cricetidae > Peromyscus > Peromyscus leucopus. Next base: position 102,817,083 of record NC_051066.1, on the reverse strand, counting down.
ACCAGCTAAAGGAGGCAAGAAGAAGGACCCCAATGCCCCCAAAAGACCACCGTCTGGATTTTTCTTTCTTTTTTTTATAAATATATATTTTTTTAAGATTTATTTATTTATTGTCTCTCCAGCCTTGGATTTTTCTTATTCTGCTCTGAATTCCACCCCAAGATCAAATCTACAAATCCTGGCATCTCCACTGGGGATGTGGCAAAAAAGCTCGGTGAGATGTGGAATAACCTAAGTGACAGTGAAAAGCAGCCTTACATTACCAAGGCCGCAAAACTGAAGAAGTATGAGAAGGATGTTGCTGACTGCAAGTCTAAAGGGAAATTCGATGGCGCCAAGGGTCCTGCGAAAGTTGCCCAGAAAAAGGTGGAAGAGGAAGAGGAGAAAGATGAATAAAAACTCTTGTCTCTTTGTGAATACCTTAGAGTAGGAGAGCGCCGTGATTGACACATCTCTTATATGAGCTGTGTTTATTGCCCTTGTTAGGTTTAATTACAAAATTTGATTGTAGTTTCTCAAAGTGTCAGTGGTTTACACGAAGTGGCCGTGGGTGTCTGGAGCGCCCTGAAACTGTATCAATGTTGTACATAGCTCCAAACATTTTTAAAATGAAAAGGCACTCTGGTGTTCTCCTCACTCTGCACTTTGCTGTTGGTGTGACAAGGCATTTGAAGATGTTTCTGATAACTCGTAAGGTAGTGTTAACTATAGGGTTGGTTACTGGCTAGAAAGCCTGAGTTGTCACTGTACGTATCTATAGTTTGTAAAGAGAACACAACAACTCAGACAGACTCCTGATGCTCCTTGCTGGCGTGAAGGCTGTGAGTCCAGCTGCTAGCCAGGCGGGAGAAGAGTAATCACTCCATACACCGAGAGGCTGGAGAACATGGAAAAGCTACGGCCTCTTGGGAAAACTAGTGCACTGAGAACTGTGTGACTCTTCTCTGTCACACAGCAATTCCTAAAACTACCAGCACTGTTACTTTGCAGTGAGTGTGCACACAAGCCTGGTGGTGAGTGCATGAGTGTGGGGAGGTGGCTCTCTCCATGGTGGTTAGTGAGGAGAAAGAGCAATGGAGACAAGTAAGGAAACCTATCTCATGGGCTAGTCTAAACCATCTTGCCTCCTAACATAGCTCCTTCTATTTCCATTTTACAGAAATAACCAAGTATTCTATGTAAGTAATACAGGTCAGTGCTCTGGAGCATCAACCTCTATATTGACTACAGAGGCTGCTATCTTTAGAACCATTTGTTTGTAAGATTTCCTTAGTAAATGAAAGACAATCCTCAAAGTAGAGAAAATATTTACAAATCTTATTTCAGAATGCTATAAATTCATATAGCTCAGTAAAAACTGGCAATCTAATTTAAAAGTTGGCTATGATTTGAATATACATTTTGTCAAAGATAGATAACCTGGGTGTGATAGTGCATGCTTATAATCTCACCTCTTGGAATGTAGAGGCAATAAGGTCACCAGTTCAAGGTTGGCCTAGGCTCTATGAGACTGTCTCAGAAAACCCAAAGCAAAGATAAACATTAAGTCCTACACCACGGATATGGAAGAAAGTAATGAGATATCACTGTCATTAGGAAAATGTACATTAAAACCACAGTAAGCTACAACTTAGCATCTTTGTAATGTTTTGCTAGGATGCAAATATGTATTGACAGGTGGAAAATGAGCAGATGCATTGGAAAACATTTTGGCAAGCCTTTTTGTTGTTTTTTGTTTTTAAGTTTCTCGTTTTGTTTGTTTTGTTTGTTTTTCAAGACAGGGTTTCTCTGTGTAGCACTGGCTGTCCCGGAACTTGCTTTGTACACCAGGCTGGCCTCAACTCAGAGATCGGCCTGTCTCTGCCTCCTGAGTGCTGGTATTAAAGGTGCAAGCCATCGCCTGGCGTTGTCAAGTTTCTTAAAACACAAGCAGAAAAGAATTCCACTCCTAAGCATTCACTCAGAAGTAACAAATACAGTGACACAAATGTCCACAGGAGCATTATTCAAAACAACTCCAAAGAAACAATGCAAACATCTAGGTAATCCAAACTCATGAGCAGTATGTGCTGAGCCTGTAACACTCAACTACACGAAGGGACAAACTACCAATAGACGCTACACCATGAATTAATATAGAGAACTGTGCTAGGTGAGGGGTTGGAGACATGGCTTATGATTAAGAGCATGGCTGCTCTTCCAGAGGAAGATTCCCAGCACCCACAAGGTGGCTTAGAACTGTCTATGACTCCAGTCCCAAGAGATGCGCTCTTCCGCTCTCCTTAAGGGCAGTATGTATGTGGGGGGGCATAGATATACATGCAAAAGGCATGCAGGGAAAAGACACACACATTTTGTCTGTATATATGTCTAAGTGTTAGATTAGTAGTTCTTGACTTGTGAGTAACAATCCCTTTGGGGATTGCATATCAGATATCCTGCACATCAGATATTACATTATAATTCATAACAGTAGCAAAATTACAGTATAAAGTAGCAACAAAAAAATTTTATGGTGGGGGGTCCCCACAACATGAGGAACTGTATTAAAGGGTGACAGCATTAGAAAGATTGAGAACCACTGCTCTAGATGAATGAGGTCAGCTGCTAAAGACTATCTCAGAAAGGGCAGATCAATGGAGGCAGCAGATTCAGGTTATCTGGGGCTTTAGGGTAGTACAGGACATGGACACAGTCATCTTTTTGGTGTAGTGGAAATGTTCTAAGACTGGATAGTGTTAATAATTTCTTGTACTCTTATTTTTTTTCCTTGTGGTTTTTTTGAGACAGGGTCTCTGTGTGTAGTCCTTGCTGTTCTGGAGCTCTTTATATAGACTAGGCTGATCTTAAATTCAGAGATTGCCTGCCTCTGCCTCCTCATACTAGGATTAAAGGTGTTCCCAATCATACCAGCTAGTCTATAAATTCTTAAGTCACCAACTATGCTACGAACAGGTAAATTTGTAATATGCAAATTATACTTCAATTAAGATATTATCAAATCCATCAGACTGAAAATAAAAACAGAGAAAAAGAAAAACTTGAGGTCTCTCTGGAAATTGTATTCTGGGAGGAAGGGACTGGACCTGCCTGGACTGAGTCTACCAGGTTGATCGCAGTCCTCGGGGAAGGATTTGCCCTGGAGGAGGTGGGAATGGGGGTGGCTGGGGGTAAGGGGAGGGGGTAGGAGAGGGGAGAATAGGGGAACCCGTGGCTGATATGTAGAACTGAATGGTATTGTAAAATAAAATAAATAAAATTAAATTAAAAAAAAAAAGAAATGTTGGGGAATATTCGGCATACCTTGAGTGTTTTGAAGCATTTAAATTGTATCTTAAGTAAGAACTTCATTTCTTTAATTGTAGGTGTTTAGAAAATTTTCGCACAGGGGCTGTATTCTGGTTAGCTTTCCTCTCAGAGTGACTCATGGGTATTGTGGAAACGGACCAGGCAGCCAGCTGTTTCTGTCATTCCTTGCATGTTTCAGAACTTGCTAGCTTGTACTTCCTGCTTACTCAGGTAATATTACTTTCCTTCTCAGGTCTTTCATGGGATGGGGTTGAAGACTAGACAGTTACAGTTAACAATTCTCTCGTATCTTAGCTAGGAGCATATCAGGTACAAGATTTAGACTCCTCAGGATAGGACAGCTATTGGAGTACTCTCTGTAACTTGCCAATTAACTTTGGCCTGGACATTTAGGATGTGTTTCTTGATGCTGTTCTTGTTGGTTGTAGTTCCATTTTTGTTTATGTTATTACCTTTTCTTTCTTCTAGACAATACCTGATAATTGTTCTTATTGTGTATTAACTTTGTATTAGGTTTACAACCTTCTTATTTAGACAAAAAGGGAAGTACTGTGGGAACTCATTCCATTTAATCAATGGCTTTTGGGGTATCTGACTCTATGTGCATTGTCTTGCCTGCTATGTGATTGCTTAAGAGGAGAGAGAGAGAGGCTGGGCTCTTTCTTGGGGTGAGGAGACCAGGTCAGGTTGCGGAAAGTGGCTTGCAGTTGGTCCCCTTCGGCCTTGAGGAGAACAGAAGCTGGATCAGCAGAGGATCAGCAGCGTGTCTACCTTGCTTTTTATTAATGGTTCTGTTTCCCCACCACACTGTTGATATATATAAACCTCTGTGGGCTTAAGTGACACTATCTGAGTGAGCTGAGGCTACAAGGCATGCGCAGTACACTCAGCTAGTAGGATCTTCTGTTCCTCTATAGTGAGGTCCCCACATGTTCCCTAAGCACAGTATTAACATGGATGTTAATTTGGAAAATGTGCCTAGAGCACTGTTGGAATGGAATAAAATCTGACCTTCTGTAAGGTAGGACTTTGCTTCCACAGAAGTCGTTTCTGTACTAGCAAAACTGTTCTCTATTTACTTGTATGAGCTGTTAGTATTCCTGATCTTTGTTACACAGTGTTCCAAAGGAAAGGAACTGTTAACCGCACAGTGAAGACAAATTAAAAGTGTATCATTTCAGGAACATATCCTCCAAAATTAAGGCAATCACTTTTTGAATATGCAGTCAATGAAAGGAAAAAATGACATTGATTTAAAATGTACTACAAGAGACAAAATCACATAGACCTGACCAAAAATACGATTATATGCAAAGATAAATGTCAGGTATAGATGTTACTGACTACGCATTCTAAGTAGACAAAAACTAACTTAACCTATTGGTACCTTCTCTATCATGAAATTGTATTTTGTTCTAGTCTTTTGATGGTTACACACCAACACACAAATGAATATAGCTCTATCTAGCAATAACTAAATAGGTATGGCACTTTACAGACAAAAATTCTATCGCCAGCCAATCATGTAATGTACATGGTCACAGGCCCCAAAGGAGAGCAGGGAAGCAAATACCAATGGATCGGGACAATGGATCACCCTCCAGAGCACTGTGCAGAGGGCCTGCCCTGTTGTGTTGAACACATTTGCCATGGGTTTTACGCACCTTGCTTGCACTCAGCTCTCCCGACACAGACGCAGGGGACACATCCGCCGGCCTCTTCTGCACTCCTGACGTGGGGCACCTTTTACCCTCCACAGACATCTTGGCATCCGAAGCCTCGTGCTCACTCTTACTTTGTCTTTTCGTTCCCGTGGCTTCCTGGGCCCTGTCTGCTGAGGGCTCCTTTTCTTCTGTCTTGGTCTGTCTGCTGTCTCTCTTCTCCAGGCCGTCCTGTGGCTGATCCTCACTGACATCATGTTCTTCCGAGTCCTGTATCTTTCCAGCTGTGCACTCCTGTTCCTCCCTCCTCAGCTTCTCTTTCTGTTCCTTCTGCTGCTTTTCCCAAAGCTCCTTCTCCTGCTTGTTTTTCTCCAGGAGAAGGGCGGTTTCTTCATGAATACGGGCCTTTTCTTCATCTGTTAACATGGCAGTCGGGGGAAATACTGGCTTGGTGGAACGATCAGGAAGAACTTTTCCACTCTGATCTGTATTTTCAGATTTTATTCTATGATCTTCAGGCAACTTCATTACTGGTTTTTTCGTACGATCAACCTAGAGAAACACAAAAGGAACAAAACATGCTTTTTGTTTTGTTTTTGAGCCAAGGTCTTGCACGTAGGCCATAATCTTCCTGCCTCAGCAAAATGTGGGAGTATTACTTCAGTTTTAGTTTGTAATGAGGTGTTCTGTGCTCAGAAGAATTAACGTGTCTTAATGCTCACTCACAGCACCTAGACCTGGCAGGGGACTGAAGCTTCATTCCTACACACCCAAATACTCCCTGCCCATCTCCACATAGTCCATAATATGAATGTCTGACGCCCACAAACACGGCTCCCTTTCGCTCTCCAAGCAGCTGTAAAAGCAGCCAGCTGACAGTTTTAGGCCGTGGTCTTCCCACCAATGTCTACTGCCTGGCAAAATTGCACACAGCTTTACCTCCATCTCTGAGGCTACCAGGAAGCCTATACCTGATATCATTCTTTCTTCCAGAACGCCAGCAAAGCCTCCCACTGCCTGCTCACCTCTTTTGTTCCGTTTCTAGTTACTTCCTCACTGTGCTGAGAGTGAGCATTTAACATTTTCCTCATTTGTAAAAGTATGTGTGTGTATACCGTGAGGCATGTGGGCAGATCACATGCCTAGCACATGTGTGAGAGTTAAAGGAAACTTTGTGGGGTTGGTTCTTATGGAACCCTTTCCAGGGATCAAACTCAAGTTGCCAGGTATATTTGGCCAGTGCCTTTACCTGCCCAGCCATTCACCCACCCAAGTAACCATTTTTCAAACAGCTCTGACCATGTTTCTCCCGTTTAATAAAACCCTATTTTACATTATTACTCATTATGCTCAGGTTGTAGTGCACATACATACACTCACACAAACATCAACACACAAAATGAATAAATAAAAATAAACACTTTACCATGTCCTGCCTACTTTTCATTCTTTAATACGAAAACATTTTTATTTATTTAGTGTGTATGCATGCTGCACTTGACTGTGACTATGGAGTCAAGTGTGGAGGTCACAGGGCAACTCTGAGAAGCTGGGTCTCTTCTGCCATCTTGCAGGATCCAGAGACTGAACTCACAGCAGCAGGTCTGTGCATAATGCCTCCATCTCAGTAGCCCTCCTTCACCTTACTATTCTATTTTCTAAACGATATTATTTTATTTACTTCTATTGGGGGAGGGCTCAGAGGACGACCAGCAGGACTTGGTTCTCTCCTCCTGCCACAGGGTCCTAGGGATCAAACCCAGGCATCTTTAGTTGCTGAGCCATCTTGTTGGCCCTCCATCTTCCTTTTTGAGACAGGGCCTTTCACTGAACCTGGAGCTCACTGATCACGGTAGGCGGGCTGGCCAGCAAGCCCCCAGACTCCCTCTCTCTGGCCCCCGGAGTCCTGGGATCCCAGGTGCGTGGTGCTGCACATGGCTTTGTTTGGGTGCTGGGACTCTGAACTCAGTCTCATGCTTGCACAGGAGGAACTTGACCAACTGAGGTCTCCTTAGCCCCACCCCAACTGATTGGCTGCTCTACCAACCTTTAGGAGATTCTCATCAGCTGCCTTCCTTACCTAATGAGCCGACTGTTTACCACCTCCATTGAACAGCATATTAATGCTACAGTGGGAAGTAAGCATTTCTTGAAAACACAGAGTACAGAAACAGCAAGGAGAACCTAGCACCTGCCAGCAACGAACTATACAGCACGATTAGAAAACGAACTTTAGGCGCACACCTTTAATCCCAGCACTCGGGAGGCAGAGGCAGGTGGATCTCTGTGAGTTCGAGGCCAGCCTGGTCTACAGAGAGAGATCGAGGACAGGCTCCAAAGGTACACAGAGAAACCCTGTCTAGAAGAAAAAAACAAAACAAAACAAAACAAAAAACCCCGAACTTTATATTTCCATTAGTACAAAGTTAGTGAAGGAAAAAAAATCTGCTTTCGTTTCACTTTTATTTTTGTCTTTTCACTTTTTCAAATAAGCAAACAAATAAACATATTCCCTTATTCTTTCTACAACTGAGAATGAAGTAGGCAGAACCACCATGAGATGAAATCAACTAAAAGTAGAGCAATCTAAAGCCGAAGCCCAGAAAGTTGCTGCTTCCCCATGGCAGAGAAACTCGGGTCTCCTGCCCTGCTCTCCAGTGGCTAGCAGAGCAATGGATGGCTGGGCTCTACACTGGTCTTAGTCATCACAGGGAGTCCATCTTACTCATTTTTATGAACTTGCATTTCATACAGAAATTTCCTTTATCACTGCTTAGATTTCTAAGTGCAAAGGACCTCAAAATACATTGGAAAAACTGTACACTTCTCAGTCATCTTGGGATATAAAAGGTTTAGAATTCAATTTATGTAGATTAACTTGAAGATGTGTACTATAATACCTTCTCTTTATAATTCTTTTTTTTTTTTTTTTTCTTTTTGGTTTTTCGAGACAGGGTTTCTCCGTGTAGTTTTGGTGCCTGTCCTGGATCTCACTCTATAGACCAGGCTGGCCTCGAACTCACAGAGATCCACCTGCCTCTGCCTCCTGAGTGCTAGGATTAAAGGCGTGCACCACCACCACCCGGCTTTAAATAACTATTGTTAACATTTCAAACCCCAATGAAATGGAACTAAGATGATGTTTTAAAACCAAAATACTGACATTTCACATCTCTCATGTGCAAAAGCAGGCAAACCGCCCTCCACAATGACAGGTTGATACTCCAGAGTGACCCCGGGGTTCACACTGAAATGGTTTGTTTGTAAACATCTACTCCTGTCCTGAGCATGTACGAGAATTCTTCTCATCATGACTCTCAACAGTACCCACGGCAGCCATCAGCAGTAATGCAGAGATGACTTAAACTCTGAGTGCTGGTGGGTGATGTGTGGACCCCAGACATTGGAAGAGGGACCGACCATTTGCTAGCTTCCTCAGGACACTTGTGCCGGTCAAATCACAGCACAGTGTCACCAGCCGGGCTCTTCCAGTCACTTCAGAACACAAGCTTTTGCTACAGGCTGTGGGAAATGGCGACCAGCTAGGTCTGATGTCTTGTAAGTGATCTAATAAAACTGTGGCAGCAGGAGTGAATTATAAAATTTTTTTTGTAGAAATAAAGGTGACGAGATGTACAGATCCTTCCGATGTTTCCTAAGGTGTCACAGGTTACAGGTAACTCTGTATATTCTGTGTCAACATTGTATCAAAACAAAAGATAATAAAGTTAGTAAAAAAAATAAAAAAATTAAAAAAAAAAAAAAAGACAATACCTGTGGAACATTCTTTGTAGCAGGCACTGGCTGAATTATGGGTGAAGCTTCATCTCTGGGGACAGCACTCGGTCCTGCTAGAGCTGACAGGCTCAGTGGTCTTGGCTTTTCATCTTGACCAGTTACCAACTCTGCATTTTCATCTACTTCTGTAGGTGGAGTAGGCATCTGGGCAGGGAGTTTGGGAGGAACTGGTTCTTCCAGTGAGGGATAAGTAAAATCCACTAAAATCCCCAAAAGAACAATGCATGTTTTTTAAGAACAGCAAATGCCACATACAATTTTTATATGTTAAGCATGCTCTTTATGATAGCTAAATGGGAATGAAATGGCAATCACTACAGTCTTAAAGAAAACATGAACCCTTAGTCTGTAGTATTTTGCCTGAAAACAAACTGCACTGACTAGGACAAAGGCATATACAATCAAAGCTACCCTGAATATAGAAATGTTTTATTCTATACTGAAGCAAGTTTAAACAAATTTTTCACATACATACATGAGACAGACACCTCTTCAGTTTTGTTTCGAGGGGGTGGAGTGACCTTAGCATTTGTTGTATACTGCGGATAGCAAAGAAGCCAGTTTTCATAGCCTCCCTCCAATACCAAAGGCTCATGGCGCAGGATAGTTTTACTTTCCCACTACAAAATAAAGACAGGCTATTTTTAAGATGGAAGCAGTCTCTTGACAGCAAAAACCATAAAGCACAGTAAAAACCAAATGTAGAACTATTCACTGTCAAGTAAAATGAAAGCAAAGGAATTGAATTGAAAATCCAACTTTAAATGAAGTATTAGATATAAATCAATGTAAGTTTTAAGTCAAGAAACAATCCACGATCTTAGAAGGAAAGTTATAAAATAAATACTAGACAAAAACTAATGAAAACCTGACCACCCAAAGATATTCCTTAGTGTTTTGGAGCTAATTCTTAATGTCCCACATATATACACACTTTTCAAAATGTATTTTTATAAAACAATGAAACTCTTAATTTGCAGCTTTTTCTTTTACATGAATCTCATTAACAGTTGTATCATTTATAATGGCTACACTACTGTGTGTGTGTGTGTGTGTGTACACTGATAACCCCAATGCTGGAATAAATACCAAAGATAAGCACACATCCCATCCCCCTTAATAAAATTTCCAAAATCGGAGTAGCTGAGTCCAGGCTCAAAAACACCTTATGACTTTCAACAGCCAATGTTCACCTCTAAGGTGGTTACTGAATACAAATTCCTAGGCACACAAAGCTGGTTTAAAAGTCTAGCAGAGCCAGTCAAAACCAGTCTCCACAATTTCCCAACAATCAGACAGAACTTGTCCAAGTAGCAAGGGGAGCTGCCAACCTTGAAAAGGGCGTCTTTCAGACTCCGTAGAGTGGTCCCAAGCAGCAAGTCTTTCGCTGAACTGAACCAGTCGAGGAGCACCACATAGTCCACACTCCCCCTCTTTTTCCAAGTGTCTTTGGAGTCGTCTGAGAGTTTTGCTTCAATCCAACTAGCCGTGACTCTGAAATGAATGAGCATTTGAGACAAATATTAAGATGAAGTGGAGAAACGATCCTCGTACTCTGCCACACCAGAACAAGCTTTACTCTACCCCTTCATTGGTGCTTTTAATAATTATTAGGGAAGGAAAGAAACAGACTTAATTCTGACCCTTTTAAAAAAAGATGAGGGGGGGCACAAAACTGAAAACAGGAGATCTGGACAACTTCCTCAGCCAAATCTAAACTGGAGGAGACCTAATGACTAACTTCCTAACTAAACTAGTTCCTAACTAGAACTAGCTAACTTCCTAAGCAACATTACTCATATTTAAACTTACTTCTGTCTATACATATAATAACTAAACAGTAAGATTTAATTTAATTGGCAAGCACACACACAGCCCTAAGTGTGGCAGGTACTATTCTGTATGCTTTGGATCTTATTGAATCCTTACAACAGTACAATCAGGAGACATTACTCTCACCTTATAGCTGAGAAATCATGGCATACAGAGGTCTTGCAACCTGTCCAAGGTTACAGCATAGGTCTGCACTTACATCCTTTCTTCAACATGTTCTCAACTACGCAGGAGACACAGTGTTCAGCTCCTCTTTTGCTCACAGGGAAGCCCACACATCCTTACCTCGGCCTGTTACACACACCGTGATGCTCTTACCACTTCTTCCTCTTAACTGTCTGTTGCCTTTGCTCACTCACACCAGCCACTGACCTTTGACTCTTGATTTATTCAGATGTGCTCCTGCCTAAGGGCCTCTACTCTTGCTGTATTCTCTGTCTGCTCCCCATTCCTGACCACAGAACGTGCACCACCCATCTCCCCTACATATTCAACACTTGCTAAGAACTTTTCTGTGAGTCTTCTTGAACTAAACTTTAGGATCTACTCCAAGACAAACAGACATACCCACACATCCCAATACATACGCATCCACCCACCACACCTTACTTATTAACATAAAGAACATTATATTTTTAATTTTTATTTTCTTATCTGTCTTATCTATTTAATTAAATCTTTATAAAGGCAACAACTTTCTGTTCACTGGTTTAGCCTCATCACTTAGAACCCTAGTAACCCAGCCTACCTCTCAGTAAATATTTACTGAATGAAAGAATAAATAACAGATCCATCCCTTTGGTAAAGAGGTACCACTGCTTAGAAACCATTCAGCATTTAGTAGGCATTTCAGTATTTAACTGACAATACCAGCAAGCTGTGTGGAACTAGTGAAACTTTTCCCTACAAAGAAAACAAAAAGGCTCTGGATTAAAAATAAAACAATGTTTCTAAGTAATAACATTAGTTACTCTATCTACTAGGAAGTGAAGAGGAGTGAATATAAAATACTATCTCCTAGCTGTCCTTATAGAGACATAACAAGATGCACGACCTACAGAAAATGGAAGCAAATGGAATGTGAGGTTCTTAAGGGGCACTTATTTGCCCACACATTCCTTTACGGTTGGTAGTCTAGTGAACATATGTTGGGAAATAACAGAATCAAGAAGTGTCTCCTAAATTTAAGTTTCTCATGTATTATCTTCATAATCTGTTCTATAATTTAATTTAAAATGTAACTTAATAATTATTACAATTTAATTATACTGTTTATTTTAATAAATTTGTATGTCCCTGTATAAATGGAAAAAGCACCATCATATCCAAATAAACTATATTGTCGTCACACCGGGGAACACACAGAGCAACGGTGATGAACATAGGCACTTACACACAGTAATGGAGGTGACTATCAAGCCATAGGATGAATGGAAGAACACAGTCACTCACACACCAGGGAGGCCAAACGAGACAATCACAAATTCAAGGCCAGCCTGTTAGCACAGAACCCTGACTCTCTCCTTTATTTATTTAATTTTTTTTGTTTTTTTCTTTTTTTAAAAAAATTATTTATGTATGCATTTTTTCAGGTATAAGTGCTCTGTCTGCATGTATGCCTGCAGGCCAGAAGGGGGCATCAGACCCCATTATAGATGGCTGTGAGCCACCATGTGGTAGCTGGGAATTGAACTCAGGACCTTTGAAAAAGCAGCCAGTGCTCTTAACCACTGGGCCATCTCTCCAGCACCTCTTTTAGGCTTTTCCAGACAGGATATTTTTGTGTAGCCCTGGCTGTCCTGGAACTCCATCTGCAGACCAGGCTGTCCTTGAACTCAGAAATCCATCTGCCTCTGCCTCTGCCTGCTTCAAGTGCTGGAATTAAAGGTGTGCACCACCACTGCCCAGCCATATTTTTTTTTAAATCTATTGTTTTTTAAATTTATTTTTAATGATATATTACATCCCCACTGTAGTTCCCCCTCCCTCCTCTCCTCTCAGTCCTACCTCCCACATTCCCTCTCCCCCAGATCCACTCCTCCTCCATTTCTATCTAAACACACAGCGACCTACCCTGGACTGATAGCTTCTTCAGGAACACTGAGAGAATCTGAGATACAGGAATGCTGATAATCCTGTATTTTTCGAGCATCCATTATAATCAAGCTGATGTTTTTATCCATCATCATTGTATATAGTTCCTTTGCTGTGATCGCTCCTTGGAATTGAGAGACACAGGAGTAAACAACAAGAAACGCCCAGTTCTATGTATGTGCTGGCACGTCAGCAAACATGGAAGAGCAAAGTATAGTTGGCATCAGACTTGCCATCCCACTGCATCATTTTTATCTTTTATATGAACATTAGGTATACTTCATGTTAACATTTACTAAGAGACAAATTCATGTCTTATTTAGATATAGGCTGGGCACACAGCTTGATGGAATAGTGTCTGCCTAGCTGTGCTCGGCTCTGGGTTTGGTTCCATTTCACTTCCCATCACCCAATAAAAACTTCATATCAAGGTCACCACTGTATCTGGTGTTCGTTCTACTACTAATGTTAAAGAAAGAAAATTAAATATGCATTTTATTAATACAGAAAACAATTTCACATGCAAAATCCATGGTTAATAGAATCACAAGGGGTAGTGATGTGGCTCAGCTGGTACTATCCAGCACACTGAGGCCCTGGGTTCAGTCCCTAGCAACTGCACAAACTGGGCATGATAGAGTACTTGCATTAACATTCAAGGTCATCCCGTACTACATACAAAATTCAAGGCCAGTCTAGGGTAGATAAATTGCTGTTAAAACAAACAGTCTCAAAAGGTTCTAGCTTATCTTTTCTAATTCTTTTTCAAGTCTCTGGAGAGGTGCTATGAGGATATCTGAATGTTCAGATTTCCAATTATTTATTTAATTGGGATGGGGTGTGCAACTTGGCAAAAATAAACCAAAACAAAACTCTCTATGTTGCTATTTTTTGCCAGCTTTACCACCTGAACTGAAAAAGATCAAACACCATCACATGGAACTTTCGATCCAAAAGCTGTTTCTGCAGCTGTGAGAAACACAGGTAATCTTAGGCACAGCTGCTACAACCTCTCCAACGTCAGGGTCATTTCGACAATGAACAGACTAAACAAGCAGAGAACAGCAGCCACCCAGGACAATAACTAAGCATGATGAGCTACAAAGGAATAAATGATGAGAATCCATCTTAGGATAATCAACAACAGCTTCTAGGAAGGTACCTTACTCAGTGTATTTTTAAAATTACCATAGGATAATATGCTAGTACATGAGTGCTTTGGATTACATATAATTACGTTTAATTTAAATCTTGTCTGAAAGAGAAAAAATTTTCTCTACTAGATGAAGTCAACTTCCTAACTCTTGTTGGTAGGTCATGTATTTGTCTCTAGAACCATCACCTATGGATACATACAAATTACTAATTCAGACTTTTTTTTCCCCAGATGGTGAGGGTACCTGTTAAATTCTTACAACTTTACAGTCACAAATAATAATAGCTAATAACCCTTAAATTTACTACAGATTCTGAAAGTTCAATATGTATTAGCTGAAATTAACTATGAACTGCTTTCCTTATCAACTCCTTTGACAGTTAATATTAACTATGGGCGACACAGTTCCATGGTCTGAGGTCCTGTTTGGGTGGAAAGGAGAAAGGAGCTGAGAGCTAGCAGTCACCTCCCTCTGCTTCCTGACATGACCAGCTGCCTCAGCTCCCAACACCATGACTTTCCCACAGTGATCAACTGTACCCTGGAACCGTGAGCCACAAACCAACTTTCCTTCCATAAGTTGCTTTTGTCAGAGTATCTGCTTTTCTTTCCTTTCTTTCCCTCCCTCCCTTCCTTCCTTTCTTAGATTTACTTATTATACATACAGTGTTCTGTCTGCATGTATGTCTGCAGGCCAGAAGAGGGCACCAATCTCATTACAGATGGTTGTAAGCCACCATGTGGTTGCTGGGAATTGAGCTCAGGACCTCTGGAAGAGGAGTCAGTGCTCCTAACCTCTGAGCCATCTCTCCAGCCCCAGAGTATTTTATTTTTGAGACAGGGTTTCTCTGTGTAGCACTGGCTGTCCTGGAGCAACTCACTCTGTAGACCAGGCTGGCCTCAAACTCAGAGATCCACTTGCCTCTGCCTCCAGAGTGCTGGGATTAAAGGTGTGTGCCCCACCACCCAGATTGTCTGAGTATTTTATCATAGCAACAGGAAAAGAAAATAATAACCCCAACTTTACAGATGGCTAAACTGAGATAGAATGGTAAATATCATATTCAAGATATTGAGGAGCAGCTTCTAAGAGTCCATCCTCTTAAACACTATGCTACATTTAACCATTGCATCTAGATAGAAAAAACGATAAGTAAACTGCACATTACCACATCTTATGCCAGGCTAAAATAATCATAAAATATCCCAAGTAAATCCATGCAGAACTTACGGCATTTCCATCCACTTGTGGAGTGAGGAAAACACAAGTCTACACAGAGCTCAGACACAGCACTGAGACCCTCACTGTAACAGTGAGGGCTCCTGAGAACCAGAAAGGGCGTCCTTTCTCACATACCTCTCTCTGCGGCTCCGCCCTTCTCACTCTTCTCACCACTGATCTAGTTCACAGAGGAAAAGAGTTTCAATGTCACAGCAAAAAGGCTCAAGTTTAACACTTCATTGCAATTAGAACTAAGAAATGCAGTGTGCCAAGTACTTGCATTCTATGAAAATGCACATCAAAAGCTCAGGAGGGGAGCACGTGCCTCCAGGGCATGAAGCACCGGGTCCAATACCCAGTGATGCCCTCCACCCTCAAGTATTCCGATACATGACGGCTTTGCTGCGTTCTTCTAACAGGCAACAGCTAAAATAACCAGCAGCAGATAGAACCACTGTTCATTCTCAAATTTTCTTAAGCGTCACATATAATTTAAAATTAGTACTTAATTAGAAAGTGCTTCTTACAATGAAACAGCAATTCTAGCTACTCTAGTCAGTGTCTTCCACTATAAAATGAAAGGAAAATCAAGTAATACAACATACTACTTAGTTTACATCTTCTAACTGAGAACATGAGATAACACTCTAAGATGCTAGCTCATTTTACAGATGGGAAAACTGACGACCCACCTGGACCTACGGATCAAGCTAGTAGCACACATGTACATGCACATTTGCACAAGTTATGTGTATCAGCTGCCTCCTAGTGTGATACATTATGAAACACAGGGCACCATCTACAGAGAATTCTTATCATGAAACAAAACTTGCACATGCCAACAATGCAGGAAATAAAAAACCCTACAGGTTGGGGCAAACAACACAAAATGTGGTTCACTTTCTCTATTCAGTCAAGTACATGGTATGAAAATTCAGAGGAAGAGACTCTCAAATGGAGATTATTTAGAGCCTTAAGAGATATAACAAGGGAAAGACAGTTAATGGTTTTGTATCATGATTCGACAAATCAACTTTAACGATCACGTTAAGACAGATAGGAAAGTCTGCTGTATAGGCTGAGCACCAGGTATCACTAAGGAGTTACTGTTGAATTCAGGGTGGGATATAGGACTGTAGTATGTGAGGTGGATAGCAAAGTGTTCAGCATTAAAGCAGCAAAGCAGCTAGAGACTGCTGTCCAGTACTCAAGCAAAGGAAAGCTTGAGTAGGAGACAGAGAAAGCAGGGCAAATGGTGAAGTAAAGGACCAGTGATGTAGCTCAGCTGGTCATGTGCTTGCCCTGGCATCCCCGTAACTGGGTGTGATTACACAGGCCTATAATCCTAGAAATTGGAAGGTGGAGGCAGGAGGAGCAGGAATTCAAGGCCAGCCTTGTCTACATAGTGAGTCTGGGCTAGCCTGGGCTACAAGAGATCTGTCAACAACAACAACAACAAAGTGACTGACCACTTTGGAAATGGCAACAAAATGAAAAAGTTCCCTTCATATCATTCTTTTAAGTCCTGTTATTTGGTTATAATAACAGGACAAACATCTCCCAAGTTAGTGGTTTCGTCCTACATCATGAATTCCAAATGACAACAGTAACCCACACACAAGTGACAGAGTGCTACAAATGTTTACAAATGCACAGGCCATCACAGGAAGCAAAACAGAAGTTTCCACGGATTTCAACAATTGAGAAGAAATGTATACTTAGACTAATTTCTGAGAAAGGAAAGAGGCATGGTGACAGCTGGCAGAGACCGAGTCACTAGTGGATTTGATAAGGAGATCTTGTCCATGTGCTAGGAACACTGAATGAAATGCAGAGCGACAGACAGACAAAGGGAAAACAAAGAGAAAAAGGGAGGGAGGGAAGGAAGGAGGGAGGGAAGGACGGAGGGAGGGAAGGAGACTCCAGAAACAAAGACTGTCTGGGACCAAAGAAAGCAGCAAGCGAGGCCTTCTCTCTTTTTCAATTTATTTTTTGGTTTTTCAGGATATGGTTTCTCTGCATAGCCCTGGCTGTACTGGAACTCACTCTGTAGACCAGGCTACCTACCTCTGCCTCCCACATGCTGGGATTAAAGGCATGCGCCACCACGCCTGGCCTGCCCTTGGCCCAAGTCCTCTTAATGTAGATTTCATTATGAGGCAAAAGGTATCTCAGACCCTGTTTCAAGACCTTCGTTTGGCAAATAAGGAAACTGAGTCCAAGAGTTGCCTGCAGGACACAGCTGGACCGCATCACAATCAATCGCTTCCTCTCTTCCAGTTTACAGTCACTGCTCTAACGAGGCACAACAACGTTCCTGTGCAAGCTTACCGGAAAACCCAGAACCACCTGCAGCTGGGACACTGGATTCAATTTCTGATCCAACACATGAAATATTATCCCTGTTGCCTCAAAGAATTTCACAGTGGTCCCTCAACTCCTTACAGGCGGTCACCGGGCAAACAGAACCAGTGTTTCACAATAAAGTTGAAGTACCCTTTGAGTTTTGTTTTTGGAATCCGACACATTCTCCGAGGAGCGTGTGGCCACCACGCCACTGTCCTCTCTCCCGGCCTCCTGCTTTTTCTGCTGCTGCAGCTGCTCTTCCTCCCGTCTGTCCTTTTCTTCCAGTTTTTTCCGAACTTCAGCCTCTTCGTATCTAGTTGAAAGAAGAATTCTGTTATAAGATGACCAAGTACAGTTAAGGGAGTTCATGTTCCACTACTTAGCATCCTGCCTCAGGCACACTTTATGGCTTTTAACTCACCCCTTCCAAATGAAATTGAATTCTGGTAGACTTCCCATACAAACACACACACATCTGCTCTCAGAGGCTGGCTACATGTTTATTTTAAACTGCACAAAAGCCTTGAAAACAAATGTTATGTTCTTTATTAATGTTCCTTCTGCTTTTATACTAATTTCAAATTTTTAATGATCGAATCTGCTACAATTTCCTTTTTAAAATACAAAAATTCTTTATTTTGTATTTTCTCTGTAAGAGAAATTATCCCAATATCACAACTGTGTTGATTTAAATCAAAATGTTAAGTATTCAAGAACAATATTTCCCACACTGTGGGGGACCAGCTCCCACCTTTTGAAAGGGTTCCTAGGAGGAGCAGAGAGGAATAAGGAATTTTTAGATTTGAAAGATAGCGGAGATGAGACAGACAGAAACACAGGATAGCTTCAGGAGAACCTGGATCAATACCCAACAGCCTCTTCTGTCTCTTCAAAAGGGCTTTTTATAACAATGCCAAAGGGTGGGGCCAAAGACCTCCCCCTTGCTAGATCAAAGCACACTGCACAGCTAAGTGCAGACCCTTCCAAACACCTGGCAACCATGCATGTGGTAAAGTCATCCCTTATGCAGCCCTGCTGCGTAAAGTAAGCTCAGAACTCACCAGGAAACCTTTGTGGATTCCCACACCACACCAAGTGGAGAGTCATTATCAAAGTTAAGAACTGACTGTCTTAAAAAGGATGGCTTTACTGAAATGTCTAGTGAGCCCTGAAGTTAACCCAGCTATGGTGACTACAATTTGCAAAAATACAAGGTATTTGGCATATTCTCCACAGAATTAGAAGCAGTATTTTTGGGAATGTATGCTAACAAAGAGCTGTGACCTTGCTTACCCTGTCATTAGTAATGATGGCAATGCCTGCTAGTTCTGAATTTAAGAGGATGGGGGAAGGAGGAGACAGGTGCGGGGCAAGGAGAGGGCGAGAGAAGAATACAGAATGGAGGGAGAAAGGGGTAATAATTCCTCAGGTCGGTTAGTAAAGAACAAATCAAACTTTGACTTTATTATTCTGTCTCCTCCATACACGGCATAGTATATGGAGGGCAGATGCCCCACAGACAGACAGATACAGTCTGGACAGCCACAGAGACAAGGAGCAGGCAGGACAGTCAGTACCTAAGGAGCACTAGAAATTTCCGAATGTAAGAAGAGAGAGAATGAGAGAACAGTTTAGAAGGTAATGAGCACAACCTCAGATGGAGTTCCTGGACAAAACCAAAGGCCTGTCACATGTATAGCTGGAGTGCCAGCAAGAGAATGAAACAGAATAAGAATATTTGAAGAAATAATAGCCCAAACTCCCCAAATTTAATAAAAGACATAGATTTACAGATGCACAGAGCTCAGAAGCCCAAATAGGAAAAATACCAAGAAAAACAATTACATCATAGTCAGACTAAGACTAAAGAGAAAATCTCAAGTCAGAGACTGTCATACATGGCATCGATAGATTAGTGACAGGATCAACGGCTATGCACTTCTACATCAGAAACAATGAGGACAGCTGGACATGGTGGCACACACCTTCAATCCCAGCACTCCAAGGGCAGAGGCAGGTAGAGCTCTGTGTTCGAGGCTAGCCTGGGCTACCAAGGGGGACAAAAGACAAAAAACGAGTACAAGCACAGAACCCTGTCAACCTGGAATCCTAAATCTTATGAAAACATTCTTTAAAAATAAATCAGGTGATAAAGGAACTTGCCAGAAAGCCCTGATCCCCAGTCTTCTTCACATGGTGGATGGAGAGAATGACTACCACAAGCTGTCCTCTGACCACTCCACACACAAACTGTGGCATAAGGGCACCCGCTCAGAGCCAAAACAAACAAGCAAATGAAAAACAGGAGTAGAAATAAAGTATGTCTAGATGAAAGGAGAAAAGTTGTTCCTAACAGATGGGGACTACTAGAAAAGCTGGAGAAATTCTCAGAGCACAGGAAGGAGTCAGGCAGAAACGTGCATCTTGAAGCAATGGAGAGCGCCAGAAACGAAAGGAAAGGAAAGGCAGGTAGAGAAGAGTACTTTCCTCTCTTACTTCCTTTAAAGCTTACGTGCTACAATTAGACTAGGCATGAACAGAGGAAATGTACCACTGAGACAGAGATTGTCAGGATGAATGAAAAAGTAGGATCTAATTATACTGGATGGGCTAAAAGTAATGAAGGAGAGAAGCAAGATTAATCTCAAAGGACAGAGATTATTTCCAGATTAAAGAGACACATAATGATAAAATTCATCAGGAATTTATGATAATCATAAATGTGTAAATGCCTAAAAACAGAACTTCGAAATACACAAAAGCTCAATGAATTACAAAGAGAAATAAACAAATATTTTAGAGATTTTAGCACCTTGTTACAATTACAACTTCCAAAATCAACACCCTGAAACAAAACAAGAACCCAAAGCAAACCACCACTACCTGCACTAACAAGAAGCTCAGCTAAGCCAGGCCTGTAAACGCAGGTCTCCGCCTTGAGCTATTGGAGCAGCTGAAGCAGGAGGGCCACAAACAAGGCCAGCCTGGACGACTCGGTGAGACTATCTCAAAATAAAAAGGAAATAGCACAACCAATGACTATGTCCAAGTGTGTATGTGTTGGGATGTATACGTTAGAGCATTTGCCTAGCACAAGGTCCTATGTGCAAAATCCTTAAGGGGGGCCGGGGGGAGTGGGCATAGTTAAGTAAGATCTGAATAGCTTTCAACAATGCATGGGTCCCAGGCAGCCTGATTTCCACAGCAAATTCCAGGCCAGCTAGGGTTACAGAGAGACCTCTGTCTTTAACAACAACAACCACCTACAAAAGTAAGTGTATCCTCAAATCTCTGGGAGAACCATGCTTCCTGGTATATTCACTTCCATTATTTGTCAACCACACTGTTGGGAACTTGCTGATAGAAGAGCAAGCATCATCCCTATCTCATGTGCCAGCATCTATCTCTACTATCATCAAACAGAAATGAAAGGCTTGGAACTGTAACTGTTTTACCCAGCCGGTCCCTTCAATGTAAACCATCAGAGGACCATAAAGGAAGGCGTCACAGACCAAGACTGCTTCTATTGTTAATGACAACAGTGATAGGGAACACTTACTCAGAATCTACTGCAGGCACCAGTCTATCAGAACAAGTCTTACATTTGCTTACCACATTAAGAAGCCCTGTAAGGTAGTGTCTTGTTTTTTCTTCTATTGCTGTGCTCAAATACTCTGAACTACAGAGATTTAAGAGAGAAAGCGCTTGCTTACTCTGGCTCATAGCTCCATCAGTAAGGAGGTCAGAGTGGCAGGAGCCTGAAGCAGCTGATGACACTGCATTCACAATGAGCAGCAGAGAGATGAGGCAAACTGCTTTTCCACTTACACAGCCAGAATCCCAGCCAGAGAACCGTTCCACCTGCCCTACAGTGTCGAATCTTCTAACCTCAATTCAATCAAGATTCTCCCACAGATGTGCCCAGAGGCCTATAATCCAGGTAATTCTGGATTCTGTAAATTGAGAATGAACAGTAACCACCATAGGTGGTTATTCTTATCCCAATTATAGATGAGGAAAAAACAAGCTGACCAAGTAACTTGCCTAATAGCACACAACATGCCTAATAGCACACAACAGTGAGAGGAAGAACTGAGACTCAAACCCAGGGAGTCTGGCTCCGCAGGTACTCAAGCTACAGACCTCCTCTCTAGTACCAATCTACACTGTAACAGTAAGGGAACTGTCTGCCCTGAGAAGTACAGTCAAGGGCTGGGGTGCACCTGAGTGGTAGAGCGCTTGCCTGGTATGCACAGAGCCCTAGCTAGGTTCATTCCCCAGCACTGCCAAAACAAAAGGGAACAAAAAAAGACCGCCAGGCTGAATTTGATTTGAAGGTAGAAGTGAAGAAATTTCAAGATTCACTTCTTGACATCTCTGTCATCTGCACCTTACCTTATCTGCTATTTGTTCTTTAACTACAGTGACAGTGGAGCTCTGTAACATACTTACACAGATCTCATGCTCTTTCTACTCTGGATAACCTGAAATGAGATCAAAGTTTGCCCTCCATCTAGCACTGGCCTCTGGTTCCATTACCTGCCTGTCTAAGCCCTTCCTTTTGCTGGGATTCTAATACCTTCTGACTTGATCAAATTAAACCCAAGATCCCCCATAACATGGATAAAAAGGAAAGGTGTAGGGGAACATGTGTTTGACAAGTCTCACCTAACACAAGGTAACATTAAAACTTGTTTTCTAGGCACTAACTAGGTGTTTTTCTAGTATTTTATGGAATTGGGAACTTGGTCTGCCCTAGCAGCACTGGCTGCTCTTCCAAAGGACTTGGGTTCAATTCCCAGCACCCACATGGCAGTTCACACCTATCTGTAATTCCAGTTCCAGGGCTTCTGACACCCTCACACAGACATACATGCAGGCAAAACACCAAGGACCATAAAATAAAAATAAATTATATATTTAAAAAACAAACAAACAAACAAACAGAACTCTAGCCAGAACCCTTCTCAGACTGCTAGTCTGACAAGAGGGAAATCCTAACATCAGATTTCTGACTCTCAAAAGGGAAGAACTGACATGACTAGAGAATCGCTAAGGGCAGACTTAGAGCATGTTAATCAGAGCTGTTCTAAGCATCAATGAGAGAAACCAAACATGTGGGCAGCGGGAGAAGACAAACGGAAAAGCTTCTCCTCAGTCAGTTGCACAGTAACCTATACCATAAGAAAACCCCAAAACACACTCAAGGCCCCAGAGGGAAGTCCATACCAGGAACCCTATTTTACCACCGTGTAAAAGTAAACATTCTTATCAATGAATTGGTGGAGAGTTATTTCCTCAAAGAAAGGTGATAGATAAGAAAAAGAGATTGCCAGCAGTGGTGGTGATCGTCTTTAGTCCCAGCATTCAAGAGGCAGAGGCAGGATCTTTGAGTTCAAAGCTAGCCTGGTCTACAGAGGGAGTTCCGGGACAGCCAGGGCTACATAGAGAAAGCCTGTCTCAAAAAACAAAATAACAACAACAAAAATCTTCTTTCACCTGGATATCGTATATGTGAATCATCACATATTAATTTGCTTTCTGAAAAATTCAGCAACCACAAGATTTTCCTCTTTTTACTACAAAAGCAATAGGATATACAAAGTAAATAAATATTGGAAGTAGAAAATTTATCAATATTACAACAACCTGGGCTCTATTATTTTTTATTGTCTTTTAAAAATATGTTTCAGGGGCTGAGGGATGCAGCCCAGTGGTGAAGGACGAGCATGGCATACAGGAGACCCTGTGCCTGATCCCCAGGCCCAAACAACAACAAATGCACTCTTCAAGTCTTCCTTTAAAAAGAGATTTTGGGGTTGGGGATTTAGCTCAGTGGTAGAGGGCTTGCCTAGCAAGCGCAAGGCCCTGGGTTCGGTCCTCAGCTCTGGGGTGAAAAAAAAAAGAGAGATTTTTTTTTTTTTGGCTGGGTGGTGGTAGCACACACCTTTAATCCCAGCAGTGAGGCAGAGATGGGAGGATCCCTGTGAGTTTGAGGCCAACCTGGTCTACAAAGCAAGTTTCAAGACAGTCAGGATGGTTACACAGATAATCCCTGACTTGAGAAACAGAAACAAAACCCCCAAACAAACAAAAAAGTATTTTCAGCTGTGGGTAGTGGGTGACACATGCCTATGGTGCTTGCACTCATGAGCCTCAGGCAGGAGGATCACAAATTTGTGGCTAATGTGAAACTAACTCAGAGACAAACAAAAACCACTCTTTTAAAGCTCCTTGTAATGACATTCTCAGCGAAGAAGCCTTCACACCGTGCAGGAATAAATACATCAGCCTGCCAGTCTTCTATCTTCCTTCCTGTGCATCATGTGCCTCATAATCTGTCCTTTTCCACCACCAAGGTTTGGGTGGTCTCTGTCACTTCATAGAATTAGAATTGTTAGTCATTAACGACTTCTAAGCTCTACATATGGGCAAAAATGTTACTAGGATCTGTGTTACAGCAGCATATTGTTCACAGGGGCAAAAGCTACATTTAATGAATGACTAAAAAGTAAAGCAGTCTGTCTTTGTAAAAGATATTGGATGTGAAAGAGGAGGGGGAGAGAGAGGGAGAGGGGGAGGGAGAGAGGGAGAGGGGGAGGGGGAGAGGGAGAGGGGGAGAGAGAGACAGAGAGGGAGAGACAGAGAGGGAGAGAGGGAGAGAGGGAGAGAGGGAGAGCGAGAGCGAGAGGAGAGCGAGAGCGAGAGCGAGAGCGAGAGCGAGAGAGCGAGAGAGAGCGAGAGCTCAAGCGAGAGAGAGAGAGAGAGAGAGAGAGAGAGAGAGAGAGAGAGAGAGAGAGAGCGCGCACCAGCATGTTCGTGAGTGCACATATACGGGAATCAAAGCGAGGGACGGCTGGCTGCTCTTGTTTATGACCAGGTTCTGTTCCCAGCACCCATAGGGCAGCTTACAAAAGCTTTAACCCCAGTTCCTGGGGATCTGCCTTTGCAGGAATTGCAGGCACGTGGCACACAAATGCAGGTAAGACATTCACACACATAAAATAAAAAGAAAATACATCTTTTAAAAAGGGTGTGTGACCCTTCAGAGACGGAGTTTAGGCATTTGCAGGATGCTTGGCATGTTATGAGGATGCTGGAATCCTGATGCAGGTCCTCAAGACAGTGCGACAAGAACTCATACTGCTGAGTCATCTTTCCAGGTCAGCATACTGATTTTAATTCTAATTTAAAACTGTATTTCTGTATATGCATGTCTGTCACATGTATGCAAGTACCTGTGCAGGCCAAAGAGGACATCGGATCCCCTGGAGCTGGAGTTAACTTGCTGGTTGCAAGTTATCCGATGTGGGTACTGGAAACCAAACTCAAGTTCTCTAAAAGAGCAGAAAGTGCTCTAACTGCTGAGCTATCTCTATAGCCCTAATTCTTTTTAAGAATATTTTATTTGCATTGGTGTGAGGGTGTGAGATCCCCTGAAACTGGAGTTACAGACAGTTGTGAGCTGCCATGTGGGTGCTAAGAATTGAACCTGGGTCCTCTAGAAGAGCAGTCAGTGCTCTTAGCCCTACAGTCTTAATTTGTAATCATTTCATAAACTGGTAAGGCAGTCATGGTAAATACTGGAATTATATTGTTTTCAAGCATATGTAACATTTGCAACTATGGGGAGATTAAAACTAAGAGTAAATACTTCATTTCTATATGATTATATCTAATAACAGTTTCTAGTACATCATGTAGTATATGAAGAATTAAAATTCCCCTTTTATTGTCAAAAAATTTACAAATACCATAACATATGAAAAAATGGACATGATTTCTAATGTAAAACATCAGTGCTATCTTAATAACCTAAAATTTTCATGAAGAATATTAATAGTAGCACATCAATATGGACAATACAGCAAATGATTTTCAGTTCATATATTTCTAGGAAATTGGGTATTATAGGTATGGTTAGATATAAATGAACAAACCTAAATAGTATTATCTTCTAATATGCATTCTTTCACAGAATTTATAGTAATATCTGTACCTCAGTTTAAGGCTCTCGGAGAGTCTTTCAGCTTCTTCAACAGCTTTTTTGATGTTTGCAGGTCCAAGTATTGAATGATAGTAATCCTAAAAGTATATGAAAACCATCCCACACTGTTAGTACGGGGCATGGCTACAGCACTGTTATTATATAAAACACTAAAATCATGGTGCCATAGAAAAGGAAGTTTACATGAAAACGGAAGTATTTGTTTTAAACTTCTAACCTATTTAAATGTACAATTATTGACCAACTGTCTCAAAAGTATCCCTGTATATCATCAGTATGCAAAAAACCCACTATGTAATACATTTAAGTTATTTATAAGAAGCCATTAAGTGTAAACACTATTCTTATTGCTTATAAATAAATGCTGAGGAGTTTGTGAGGACAAAGCAGGCTTTCTTCTTACTGATCTGCAACACACTAAGTTCCTTTTCTCCAGTCTCAAAGGAGTAAAGCAGATTCTGCAAAGATGCAAAGAGTGGAATTTATTTATTTATTATTTGCCAGAACAGGGGCTCAGTATGTATTCTAGGCTGACTTAGAATTTAGGGTCCTCATCCTCAACTCCAAATAGATAAGAGTATGGGGGTGTTCCTCTCTGAGAGGCCATGTTTCCTTGTATTAAACAAAGATATTTTTGCTTCTATCTGTATTTGTAATAGTTACATGCAACTAGAATCAGGTTACTTGACACCTAAAACAAGTTTTATACTTGAGGGAATTATTAATTTCTAAAATCAAGTAATAGAAAATAATAGTATAATCTAACTCAAAAAAATAAAGGTTTGATGTGGAAGTTACTAACAAGCATAATGAAGTTTGTTTGTTTTTATAAATAACTACTTCAAAAGGTTACTCACTGTGGTCAGTGAAATTATCCAACCAAGGTTTTTTGGATCTAATTCACTACTGCCACGGTGACCTTGTAAACAGAACCTATTACAATAATAAAAACGTGGCGTGTGTGTGTGTGTGTGTGTGTGTGTGTGTGTGTGTGTGTGTGTGTGTATAAGGTAGTAAGAAGGACTATAAAGATAAAAGGACTCATCTTCAGCAATGAGAAGAGGTCAAGAGTGGCAATGGCAAAGAAAATCCATTGTAACAGTTATCACATATCTATGCATCTATTTAAAACAAAAGAAATCATACTTCGATTGTTTACTTTCTAATGCCTAACTATGTCAGAAAAGCCCTTTACCAAGTAATACCAATAAAAGTGTAGTTTATTCAAAATTGCACCAACTGAACTACAAGTACAATGTTTTTTTAAAAGTATAATGCAATCATCACTGCAAAGTTCTTACAAAAGTAAAACACAAAGTAAAAACAAAAATGGTCTCATTAGTTTTAATTTCATGAACTCAATTAGAAAGCTAGTCTGACAGCCTGCTTTATCTTACTTAAATGCTTTTTAAAAAATGCTGTGTTTAGGCATGTCTATCACAAACTATGAGGCAACAGTCCTCTACTATTAGTGGGGTTCCCAAGAGGCACAGTTATCAGCATAGATATTGTTGATAACATGACAAGTGGCAGTATGGGGAGCTAACACCTGATTTCTATCAACTAAAGACTCTTCACAGGTTCATCAGTACAACTTTCCTATTCCTCTCAGATTTCCTACATCAAAAGGTTAGCCAGTGGAGACCTGACAGTGCACACCTTTAACCCCAGCACTCCCGAGGCAGAAGCCAGTCAATCTGAGTTTGGGCTATATAGTGAGACCCTGTCAAAAAAAAGGGGGGAGGGGGAGGGTACAACCACTGTGGAAATCAGTATGGCGGTTTCTCAGAAAATTAGGAATCGAACTACCTCAAGACCCAGCTATCCCACTCTTGGGCATATACCCAAGGAATGCTGATTTATACCATAAATATACATGCTCAGCTATGTTCATAGCAGCACTATTTGTAATAGCCAGAACCTGGAAACAACCTAGATGCCCATCAACAGAAGAATGGATGAAAAAAATGTGGTACATATACACAATGGAGTACTACTCAGCAGAGAAAAACAATGAAAGCATGAAATTTGCAGGCAAATGGATGGAACTAGAAAAAATCATCCTGAGTGAGGTAACCCAAACCCAGAAAGACAGTTATGGTATGTACTCACTAATAGGTGGATTCTAGATAAAAAATAAAGAACAATCAGACCACAACCCATAGAACCATAGAGGCTATATATATAGCATGGAGGTCCCTAGGACGACTGTGGCATATAATAAATTTCAGTTTTACTCAATTGAAAAAAATAGCCAAATGAATGGAAACACATGAACTATGAACCAAAGGCTGAGGGGCCCCCAGCTGGATCAGGCCCTCTGAATAGGTGAGACAGTTGATTGGCTTGATCAGTTTGGGAGGCAACTAGGCAGTGGGACCAAGTCCTGTGCTCATTGCATGAGTTGGCTGTTTGAAACCTGGAACTTATGCAGGGACACTTGGCTCAGTCTGGGAGGAAGGGACTGGACCTCCCTGGACTGAGTCTACCAGGTTGATTGCAGTCCTCGGGGGAGGACTTGTCCTGGAGGAGGTGGGAATGGAGGGTAGGCTGGGGGTAAGGGGAGGGGGTGAGAGGGGGGAGAATAGGGGAACCCATGGCTGATATGTAGAACTGAATGTTATTGTAAAATAATATATATATATATATATGAAAAATTAAAAAAAAATAATAAAAAAAGCGGGGAGGGGGAGGGTAGTGTGGTGCTGACCAATAATTGTTAGAGGTTTATCAGCAACGCTGATAATTTTTAAATGTAACTGAAGATTTTTAAAACAACTCTAGTTTCTTGAGAATTTACTATGCCAGTATTTACTCCTCTTCCTTCTCAGATGACCCTGAAAGCAATGTCCAGAATTAAGCACATTTCAGTTATATCACTGTGCCCTCTCTACTACATTAACAACTTTTATTTACAACTTAAACACTTTGCAATATAAAATAAGAAGGAAAACACGTAATTCTGAAGGTTCAGTTACATATTCTGTCCCTACCCAATTTAAGTAATTGTAACTATAAAATATCTAGGTACTTCACATACTTGAAGTACACTAGGAAGGTTAGAGTCAGTGAACTAGAACAAAAACAGTTCTAAGACAGGGAAGACGAGCAAGCAAACAAGGAACCAAGCAACTGTAATATCCCAACTAACAGCCTGGGTTAGTCGACCCTTCACAGTAGCTTCCTAACCTGACCTTCACAAACTCAGTGACACTGGAAACAGAAAGAGCTCTTGTCAATCAAAATTACTTCAAACCTATTCAAAGAGGAGGAGCAGACAGTCAAAAAAGGTAATTGCAACCTTGCCAGAGGGAAAAGCACTACTAAGTTTTAAGAGTAAAACAAAAATCAAACATACACAAAATCAGTTCAAAAACAGACAAACATCAGACAGTGGCCCCCAAAGCTAAGCAATCCTCCAGCTTTCCAAGCATTTACTTTAGGAAGCAGATGGGAGGGTGGGAGCAGGGGTTTTACACATCACTGCAGACAGAAGTGGAAGGCAGAACAACTTGTGGGAATCAATTCTCTTCCACCCTGTGGGTCCAAGGAATTGAATCAGGTCCTGGGGCTTTTCAGCAAGCCATCTCACCAGCCAGCCCACTTTAAAGGCAATTTCACATGAACAATTTTAAGAGTGTTTGAATTCAGACATGCTTCTGGCTTCTTAATCTGCAGATAAGTAAGCCTATAAATATTAAAAGATGTTTTCTACCATGGCAGGACTAATTTGGCCATTTATGGACAGACAGATGAGTCCCTAAGTGCAAGGGGACACTGCTCTAAAAGCCAGTAACATTAGCATAACTTTGCTGATCGAGGACATGTCCTACTATCATTAGCTTAACCATTAAAGGCCTCCCTCTTTACTAAGAAAAGAAATGTTATCAGTCACAGTACTCTGGGGAGAAAGAAAGGACTTCAAATAAAATTTGTTCCTTTTGTAAGTCAACTTCTCCACTACAGAACAAAGTAAAATACTATAAAGTATCAAGTGCTAACAGAGTGTGCCACTGTAACCTCTAAAATAAAGTATTAATTTTGAAATGGTTGGACATGATGGTGCACCATTGAAATTGCAGTGCCTTGGAGATGAGGCAGGGGATTGTAAGCTCTAGGCCAGCATGGCTACGAGACCCTGTCTCAGGCAGAGGACGTTCCTCTGTGGGTGAGAATTCTCTAGGCAGGACTTTGCTATTTCTATGTGATAACAAGGTCGTTTCTATGGTGGGAGCACTACTACAACATTCTCCCTCCCCTGTAACACCACCTATCTATTATTTTGCCTGTTTCTAGGACAACTGAAATGCAACCATCTCTTCTCTGCACACAAATCCTAGTTGTCAGTTTCTCTGTCTGTACCATGACTGCCCTCCCTTTCTACTCATGACTTCAGCCAAGTGAAAGACTAGTACCTGCTAAACAGATAAAGAACTAAAAAAGAAAAGAAAGCACGAACATAAGGAGACACTGAAGTCTTGCTCTTAATTCTAAAGCCATATCTAATACGGCCCCAGTGTCAGTCAAATAAAAAGACTGGTATAAAATAAATAATTAAACATTTGACCTGAAAGCACTACTGAAAACATATTCTTACTTATTTTTATTTTCATTTATGTGTGTGTTATATGAGTGTATGCTATATATGTGCAGGTGCCCAAGAGGACAGAACAGGGCACTGGATATCCCAGAGCTCAAGTTAGCAGCATTTGGAAGTCATCTGAAATGCGGAACCAAACCAGTCTTCTGTACAACGCACTCTTTTTTTTTTTTGGCCTCGAACTCACAGAGATCCGCCTGTCTCTGCCTCCCGAGTGCTGGGATTAAAGACGTGCGCCACCACCGCCCGGCTTGTACAACACACTCTTAATCGCTGAGCCATGTCTCCAGTCCCCGTTTTATTTACTGATATAGGATCTCACTATGTTGTCCAAGCTGGCCTGGAACTCTTGGGCTCACATGAGACCACAGGCCTGAGCCACTGCACTCAGTTACTATTTTTCTTATTCAGTGCATGAATTAAACTCAATCCTTCCATTTGATCTAGCAATAATTTATTACAATAAAAAGCAGACAATCAGCTTATATACTGCTATGTACACATATTGATTCAAGCCAAATGTATGCATGCACATACTTGCAAATAATGAAACTATGTTTTTGCTTTGCTTTTCCCAGCCACACGGGGGTTTAAAATTGTCAAGGTATCATGTGATCTAAATCCACTGTTATGTTGGAGATAGAGCTGCTGCTTAGCATTGCCAGGCCCAGAGTTTGATTGCCAGCACCAGGAGAGAGGTGAGGGGGAACAAAAGTGGATTTCATAGTTAGTTAAAACTTTTAGAGGATATCAGTAGTTCTATAATGCAAAAATAACAAACAAAAATACAAAAAAAGGTACCTGCTGTTGCTTGAAGTCAGGTCTTTTTTTGATAAGATTATAAACGGCCACATATTTCATATAAAGCACATAGGCCCTTTCCTCATCACGATCTAGTCTGCACTCTTCTGCTGCCTTGAAGATCTTCTGAGCACTGTGTACATAACTTTAAAATTGAAAGAAAAGGTAAAATACTTGCTACTGGGGGGAAATACACATCATATACAAACTCTGCAGATGACCACAATAAGATCAATTTCACGATTTAGGTTGTATTACTTCATACAATTACAATGTATACCTTCGCTCTGGAATGAGGCTAGTCTTAAGAGATAAACCATAGACAGCTAGACAGGAATGACCAACTTAGGTCTAACCTTTATGACGTTCCTGCCCTTAGTAGTTGAAAAAGTTTAAAGGTGGATTGTAAAAAGAGTTAAACAAAACTACTTTCCTTATTACATTTACCAATTTAGCTCAAAAAGTAAGACAATCTTTCTCCATGTCCCTTCTAAAAGGTATTTTTTAAAAGCTATTCTGTTACTGGTAATATTAGGAAATAATGGTGTACTCTCGGATTTTCTCTTTACTTTTAATTACGTTTTCACCACTCAACTGTCAGCACTGATGTTTTGTTTTCCTCCCATTTTTCATTTATTTCCTTGATAAAATGACTCATTAAAATGCTTCTGTGCCCAGAGACCAGGGGCCTTGAACTAGACGAATGATTCTTTTCGATAAATGCCTGCATGTAAAGATATATGAATAAAGGGGTTTACTGTGTGACTCACTATGTCACACTGCAGCTTCCATAGATTTTCCCCTTCTTCCTTTTCTCCCCCTCTTTTTCTCTTAATTTTTACTTTGTCTTATTTTAGGGTGGGGCAGGAGATGGGTGGGATTAGGAGGCATGATGTGAAGGACACAAATAAATAAAATGCCCCTGTGCCTACACAGATCTTTTTAGCTTTGTTCATTTGGGATCATGTGTCCTATTTATTCCCAATCAGAGAATACCTATTGCTACCCCGTGATCTCTAAGATCTACTTTTCCTAAGTCTGGGGAATGTGGTAGCTACACCTACCTTTCTTTCTTTTTTTTATAATTTTTTTATTTTATTTGCATTAGTGCTTTTGCCTGCATGTATGTCTATGTGAAGGTGTCAGATTTTGGAGTTACAGACAGTTGTCAGCTGCCATTGCTGGGAATTGAACCCAGGTCCTCTGGAAGAGCAGTCAGTGCTCTTAACCATTGAGCCATCTCTCCAGCCCCCTACCTTTCTTTCTAAAACTTTATTTCCATCTAAATAATAATATAATTGCTTATTAATCTCTAAATCACTTTTGCTGGACAAAATAAATTTGAACAAAAAGTTCTCTTACTGTTCTCTGTTCCTTAACTACTAGGGTTAACAATTTTAAGGACAACCTATTTTTACCAAATTTATATTTTCAGCAAGTACCAGAATCAGTTGATCACTTGACCATGAAAGTTTGGACACTCTCTTGGAAAGGCACATTTTCTACCTGTGCCTTAGATGGCAAGTATACCCAGAGAAATAAAATCACATAAAATAAATCAAGTTAAAGATTGTATCAAATTGACACAAACTTACAGAATACTAATGTTTCTATCTTAGGAATTTTGTTATTGTGATGAAACACCATGACCAAACAATTCAAGAAGGAAAGAGTTTGTCTGGCTTACACATTCCTAGTCAGAGTCCATGGAGGGAAGCCAAGGCAGGAACTCAAACCCGTGGAGAACCTGGAGGAGGGGCTGGTGCAGGGACATGGAGGGGTGCTGCTCACAGACTTGGCTCGCTCAGCCTGCTTTCTTATAGAACCCAGGACACCAGCTCAGGGGTGTCCTACCTTCAGTACACTGGGCCTCTCCCATAAATTAGTAATTAAGAAAATGGCCTACAGGCATGCCTTCCTACAGCCTAATCTTGTGTAGGCTTTTTTTTCCCCCACTTAGGGCCCGTCCTCTTCAGATGACCTTAGCTTGTCTCAAGCTGCCACAAAACCAGCCAGGACAACTAGACAAAAAAGCAGTTACAGCCCCTCTTTTAATCAGAGAAAGACTATACCAGCATCTTAACTTACACGTGTCCTACACAAGAGTAAAGGTAATCTTTAATTAAAAGTTAGACTATTTTATGAGAAGAAAATGGTTTGTGGTAAAATGGCTTTAACAGAACTCTCATATACTTTAAACTTATCATCTAGTATCCATACTGGCCAGGAAGCAGGTAATTTACATTTGAGCAATCAGACATTTACTCTGCTAAGACAAAGTTAAGAACATCTCTGGGGCTATTTTACTCTTGTGATCACATTATGTTTCCAATCAGCTCTAAGTTGGTTATACATTAAATCCAAATAATAAAGAAATGAAGTAAAAGGAATGATTTAATCAAACTAGCAAAGAG
The DNA here is from genome assembly GCF_004664715.2 of Peromyscus leucopus. NCBI lineage: Eukaryota > Metazoa > Chordata > Mammalia > Rodentia > Cricetidae > Peromyscus > Peromyscus leucopus. Next base: position 102,783,841 of record NC_051066.1, on the reverse strand, counting down.
CACACACTTCTTGGTGCTGGTTTTCTCAGGTTTAACTTCTGTCTTCTTATTGAGGTCTTTTAGTGAAGAACTGAGGTAGAGTTCTTTAGGAACTGAAGCTACAGCAGGCATGATGACTGATGCTTGATTTCGTACTTCAACAATGGATGGTCTGGTTCATGAAAAGTACTTCTTTCCTAAAACAAAACCAACAATTCCACTAATTATCCTCATTAGCAAAAAAAAAAAAAAAAAAGTGTTAAAAAATGAAACTCCTTGATGAGGGATGTAGTTCAGTGGCCAAGTGACTGCCTGGCATGCATAAACACACACACACACACACACACACACACACACACACACACACACACACGCGCCTTTAATCCCAGCTCTCAGGAGGCAGAGCCAGGCGGATCTCTGTGAGTTGAGGCCAGCCTGGCCTACAGAATGAGATCCAGGACAGGCACCAAAACAACACAGAGAAACCCTGTCTCAAAAAAAAGAAAGAAAGAAAAGTTGTAGGTAGAGCCAGGTTTATATGGAGCTGAGAATAAAAAATAACACATTTCTGCTAAAAAATACTCCTACACTTGGGTTTCCTCTGAAAGAGTTTTTGATGTTGTGTGACATTCTTTGATTCCTGGTATGCTCTGTCAAATTCTGACCAGAAGAAAAAAAAATTGAATGAAAGCATGAACAATGGCAGGGTATGTACAATTAAATTGTGTGCCTGACTATTCGCAGATACCTAGAGACGGAGCAGATCGAAGCACCCAGGCAGAGGGTCTCGGTAAGATCCCAAGTGTCACATGAAAACATTGGTGACCCAAATAACTTTCTATGTGGTCTTCTGTCATGCACAACTAACTACAATTTGAATTAAAAGCAACTTTAATTTTTTCCATCACTTCTCTCTGCTCTCTAAATGATTCTATCAATTCAATACATGAATGGGGGCAGGGCAGCAGCTAGAGAGCCGGCTCGGAAGCTAGGACCGCTCTTCTAGAAGACCAGCATTCAATTCCAGCACCCACATGGTGGCTCACAACCATCTGTAACTCCAATTCCAGGGTTTCCAACACCCAAGTGGTGTATGGCTATCCAAGCAGGCAAAATAGCCATACACATAAAATTTAAATTTTCTTTTTTTCTTTTTCTTCAAGACGGGACTTCTTTGTGTAACCTTGGCTATCCTGGAACTTTGTGGATTAGGCTGGCCTTGAACTCAGAGGTCTGCCTGCCTCTGCCTCCCGAGTGCTGGGATTAAAGGATTAAAGGTGTGCCCTACCACTGCCTGGCTAAAGAAAAAAAAAATTATAGGGTTAAGTTATAACTTAAGAGAATGGCCTTAGTTCACTTACATGAAACTCCAAGCATTCCAATTTTTCTTTGACTCTAGTCATTCCTGTATTCAACACTAATTCTTTAGGCTTACCCCTTCCAATTCTGTGTTAGTACTACATTCCTAGTCACCAAACCATTTCTCTAAAAAATCACCTTTTTACCATTTTCAGTTTTCTCTATCTATACTTGTCCATGCATCCATAAAGACATGTTGAACTAAACAGTAATCGGTAACTTGAGATGTATGCAATAGAAACAATGATCTTGCATTTAAACACTTTGTACATTTTACCTCCTATTTTGAAGCCTGCGTATAAAGATATAATAATGAGAAGTCTCTGGCCATGTCATCACTTCTAAATAGGTCAACTAACATTGGATGTGTCCTTCTACTGAGGTGTCAATTCATTAACAATTCACCATCAAACCAACTAAGAACATCCATTACATAAAGGATATGACAGGAATCTCTTGGATTTCCTCACTCTCCCAGACAGCATCACTATTCTAGTATCGACGTAAATCACAGGCAGATTTACCTTGCAAATGCAGGCTCTGTACTGAAAGATAAGTGTTAAAGGCGACATAAGACCTAGTAACTGCTCCCTAACGATAAACACTTTAGTTCAAAAACAGAAGGTGTCAGATCCCTTGGAAGTGGAGTTACAGATACTGTGACCTGCCATGTGGGTGCTGAGAATCAAACCTGGGTCATCTGGAAAAGCAGCCAGTACTCTTAATTACTGACCTGTCTCTTCAGCCCCTAAAACTTGGATCTTTAAAAGAATGTGCAAATCATATCAGATTATAGATAATTTAAAACAGTAAGTCACTGGCCATTTTAAAGTTAAATTTAAACACTCATAGATATCCTACTGTATAAATGTCATGCTTTTAGAAGCTGAAGGATTAAAATAGGATATTTCCACACAAGGCTTAAAAGACTAAATATGAAACAAAACTGTAAATAGTGGGAAAAAATAGTAGATGGAGTTACAAATAAAAAACTTTAAGGAGGAAAGGAAAGCTATCAGCACACCTCTAGGAATGAGCTGCCAGAGAGAACGTACAAGGAACCACGGGCCAGTGAAGTCACAAAAACAGTCTCACACTGATCACAAAAGGCCATGAAAGGCACATAAGTATTTACCTTGTTTTCTAAAGGTAATGACAGAGTCACAGCAGGGTTCTGAAGGAAGTTGTGTAGTCCCAACAAACAAGAGCACAAAGATGGGCTTTAAGACCCAAGAGAGAAGGATGACGTTAGAACTGGGGCAACAGAAATGGACTAGAAGTATACACAAGCAACATGGCAAAGACAATGACAAGACTTGACAAATGGTCAGACACAGCATGGGATGAGGTCACTAAAGTCCTCAGCAATGGCCTTGTGGACAAATGAGAATATACATACACTTATATGTTACCCCCTCCTCACTTGAGACAGATTCTTGCTATGAAGCCAAGGCTGGCAGTGAACATACAACCCAGTAAAATTATGCCATAATTAAAAAAAAAAAAAAAGGATTGTAAACAAAGTAGCCGATGTGGTGCTTACCTGAAATCCCAGCATCTCTGAAGCTGAGACAGGAAAACTGAGAATTCAAGCCAGCCTAAGCTAGAGAGCAAGGCAATGTCTCAAAACAAAACAAGAACTTGATGGCTCACATGACAGAAGTACTTCCCCAAATGCAGTTCAAAACCAGTACCGGTTGGGAACTACTTCTCTCTAGCCTGTAACAAAATAAGCTTGTGAAGAATGTAAACCAATTAATCATACTGACTTTTATAGTAATCAGACTTCCACTCTAAGGCAAGCTTTTACATCCTAAGGAAAACAGAAGACTAGGCAGGGCCACATAATGCAGCCATGTCTCACAACTGAAGATAAGGTGGAACCTTCAATGATTCAGACTCTGAACAGCACTGTTCTACAGGACATAGAGAACAGGGATCTAGTCTAACATCAATATGTCTAATAATGTGTCTAATATCAATTGTTCCACTATATAGAAAAGACTGGTCATTAGCAAGACTCAAGGAAAGGAAAATCCAGTTCAGCTAGAAAGAGAAAAAGCTTTGGCCAGCCCACAGTGTCTTTTTCAATGTTGGGCCCCTTCCTCTTTCAGGGGCCAACTTAAGTTTCCCTGATGGTTCCAGTTCTTAGAGTTTATTTCTTAGTCTGAGTCCTACAATGCTTGTTATTTATACTGCTCATTCAGTACAGTTTTTGGCCCAAATAACAATTTGGTTGAAATGATGAGAGCTGAGGTGAGAAAGGAAACATTCAGAAGAGAAGCACTATAGAGACATAAAGTGAGAAATTACCATGGGAAAACAATGAAAAATAGTAAGGCAAACTATAGAATCCCTAAACAACAATCTCTGGAACAAGAGTCCACTGATAATATGTTGTATCCTAATATCGACCTTAATAACCCTCAGTCAACACTTAATAGCTGCAAGTTAACGGTACGCTAGTTAAGGAAATATAGTTACAGAATGGAGGATCTGTGAAGCCATCCAGAAGTGTTTACATTTGACTTAGCAATCAGCAAAGTCAATATTACCCCAGAATGGCCAAAACTGGTATATACTAGATGGATTTGAAAGAGACAGGAATAAAGGAATAATATTATGGGAAAGAATGATTAGGAAGCGACCACAGGGAAGAACAAATTAGGCACACTGCTTCGGTGAGTCAATGATTAAAACTGAGTATTTTCACTTGTTTACATTACCTCATTTTCCTTCTGTAAAATGGGAAGAACACTAAGGTTATTAACTAAATAACAATAAAAAGCATTCAAAATGAACATTGCACTGTGGTGCATGCCTACTTAGGAGGCTTAAGCTAGAGGGTGGTTGAGTTCAAGGCTACGTCAGGCTCATAAAAAGATCACGTCTCAAAAACAACCCAACAAGCAAACCAACAACAAAAATGTAGGGAAAAAAACAAAAACCAAACAAACTGTAGTTTAAAAACTGATCATTATGAAAAGCACTTTTCAACCTTTGCATACTCACATTTTAGACCAGACTAAACTTTGTTGTGGGAGGCTGCTCTACACAGTGTAGGACAGACATTTGGCAGCATCTCTAGGCCCTGCCCACAAGTTGCTAATAACATTCATCTTTCTTTCTCTAGCCCTGCTAAACAAAATGCTCTAGACATTGCTCAGTGTTCTAGTAAGGAAACTGCTTCCAAATAAGAACTGCCAACTTTCAGGAAAGTGAGCAGCTCAGCAGGAACATTTTGAATATACAGTAAGTATCTAAACTATGGAGTCTAAACAGAAATAAGTTAATTTAAAAATCCCAATTTCATGGCTGGAGAGGTGGCTCACTGGTTAAGAGCACTGGCTGCTTTTGCTGAGAACCCAGGTTCAGTTCCCAGCAACTACATGACAGGTCACTCAAGTTCCAGGGAATCCAAAACTCTTCTGGCCTCCCTGGGCACCAGGCATACACACAGTGCAGACATACATGCAGGCAAAACACCCGTACAAATAAAAAATAAATCTTTCTATAAAACCCCTATTGTTGGGAAGATTACAACATATTGTCACTGAAAATGATACTGTATCACTTTTATTATGTGACAAAATACCTGAAATAACTCAAAGGTGTGTGTGTGTGTGTGTGTGTGTTAATTTGGTTCACTATTTCGGAAGAATTTCAGTCCATCACAGCAGGGAAAGTCATGACAGTGTTTACAGCAGCAGGAGTGTGCTGAGGTGGCTCCTTTAATCTGGCAGACTAGAAGCAGAGAGCTCTGGGGGAACCACGGGCCAGAACAACCTTCAACAGGCTACCCCCAGCAACAAACTTCCACCAGTCAGCCCACCTCCTAAAGGCTCCATACACTTCAAAACTGGGTTTGAAGCTGGGGTCTGGGGCCCAAGCACCCAAAATCTGAGCCTGGGAAAGGCATTTTACAATAATCCTATCTTCCTTGTTTTTATGTAGTGTTTTAAAACCTATATAATACTCCTTAATACACAGACATCAGCCTTTGCGGCATGCATCTGTAATTCCAGCTACCTAGAGAGGCTAAGGAAGGAGGATCTCTTAAGCTTAGGAGACACAGTAAGACACTTTCAAAAATATATATAAATAAATACACACAATAAAAATCCATAGACATTATATACTAATAATTAACATCAAGAAAATAAATCACCAAGGAATTGAACCCTTGTTTTTCTACAGCTGGTATTTTACTTAAGGTTCCAATCTGGGCATTCTAAAGGAAGAAAGATTCAGAAAAAGAACAGACATCACTTCAGTGAAGGAAAGTATAATGCTAAACAAGGAAAAGAAGAATTCTAAGGAACCTGAATAAGAATATTAGAATGCTAAGGAAAAAGAAAGAGAGAAGGAAGGAAATATCCCTAGTTTTTAATCTAAGAGAAATTACATATATTTAGATTATATTTGGTAAGTATTTAGAATATATATATATATATATATATATATATATATATATATATATATATATATTACAGTTTGGTGTGTTGTATATCTGCTTCTTGACTGCCGTGAGGTGAACAATTTCTATGACACACTCTTACCACCAAGACTCTGCTTCACCACTGACACAAAACAATGGAGCCAACCAACCTTGGGCAGAAGCCTCTGAAACTATGGGCCAAAATCAATCTTCTTCTCTTTAGAAAATTAGGATAAGCATTTTATGAATAAAATCTGATGTGTTGGCTTTATTTTACAACTGTCTTATTTACAAAGTTATCTGGATTCTGTCCCATTTATAGTATCAACAAAAGATCATGATTAATAAACTTCAAGTAAATAAATCAACAAGTTAAATAAAAAAAATCTTTAAATATTTTTGTTGGTTTCCTTATTCACTGTTATTTCAAAAAAATATGTCTACGAGCAATTATTCATTACTGACAGGTTTATATTACTACTGCAAGATCCTTGCAATTCAATTTTAAAGATGCACCTAATACACAGTCAAAAGAACAGGAATGCACATTTTAAGTATCTATAGTTATGGCATAATTAAGATATATCCTGATTATTAGTTATAACTAAGTGTAATTAAAGAAGCATGAATACAGGCAATATCACCACATTGGCACAGCACTCTACAAAGAGAAACCACCTAAATCCAACATGACACATTCCACAGGGAGTTTTACATAGAACGAGTTGAAATGGAGCAAAATCTGTTCACAAATCTAAGCGGAAGAGAGCTTGAAAAAATAACACAGGGATCCGAGCGAGGTGGCACACACCTTTAAGCCGGGCACTTGGGAGACAGAGGCAGGAGGGTCTCTGTGAGTTCGAGACCAGTCTGGTTTACAAAGTAAGCTCCTATCTAAAAAACAATAATAACAATAATTATGCTGGGTGGTGGTGGTACATGCCTTTAATGCCAACACTCTGGAGGTAGAGGCAGGTGGATCTCTATGAGTTCAAGGTCTACAAAGTGAGTTCAGGACAGCTAGGGCTGTTACACAGAGAAATCCTGCCTTGGGGGAAAAACAAACCAACAAATCAAAACAAACACCCCCAAAACTGACAAATAAGAATTACATCCACCAGTTAGGCAGGCATCGTTTCGAAAGCCTGGAGCTTTTTAATAAATATTAAACTCCTTGGACTCTGCAACACCTCTATGAGTCAAGTAAATACTTCTTGAGTGGCTGACTTGGTCAAGGTCACAGAGTAAACTGAAAGCAAGACCCAAAACACTGGCACGGGGTCTGCAGCTTGGCGAGTAGGTGAACATCACTGCAATGTGGAGTTCTGACAATGCCCTCGGTATATCCGAGTTGAAGTTAACTTGTCGGTGCCACACGTCTACAATCGAAGGCACATTTTTCGGGAGAGAAAACATCCTCTTTGTTTGAATAAGTTTTTTTTTTTTTTTTTTAAGTGTGAGGAGTTTGGTTAATTCACTTCTTGTACTTCACTAAAAACATAGGTGACTAGGGCAACCATGACAAATGGTTATAATAAGGCCTGGGGATGTGGGTAGCACACCAGAAAACAGAAGCCAAAGGAAGGAGATCAAAGTCGGGTCTAGTGTCTCAAGAGAAAGGGGAACTGGTCAAGGCCACCCTCTGGGACCGGCAAACCACAGCAAACTCTGGGCAACCGTAGGAGGGCAACGCGAGAGACCAGGAGTCCGGGCCCTTGCTGGACCAGCCAGTTGTCTGGGGTTGTCCCACCCCTCCGCGGACAGGGCTCGTCTCCCGGATGACCAGCAGCGGGCGGACGCCTTCCCGGGGAACCGGGGCCGGAGCCAGGCCGCACTCACCGCAGCGCCCGCACTCCGCTAACGCCAGCCTTCTCGCCTGACGCCCATCGCCCACCACCCGAGGGAGAACGAGCCTCCGCTCTCGGACGCAGGGCAGCGCAGCTCATCCCCTCTTCCCGATTTGCATTGCGTGGCGACGCGTCGCGTCTCCAGACGTCACGGAAGAGGAGGGGCTTCCAGTGAGCCCCGTAACTCCTCCCTCTGTCCCGCAGGGGAGGGACACCGGGAAGGTCTGCTCCGGAAGGGCGCGCGCCGAGGCGTCTGCGCATGCGCCAGGGAGGCGGTGTGCGCCGGTGCGTGACGGAAGCGCGCGTCTGGTACTTCCGGGGTCCTCGCGCTTCTCGTTTCCGGGTGGCAGCAAGTTCGACCTGTGTCTTGGACGTTTCCGGGGAGTAAGCGAGGGTGTTCTGACGCCTGTCGCCTGTATTTTTCTTCTCAGATCGGAAATTAGGGGGGGGAAAACGTGAAGGGGATTGATACCCTCTAAAACTTGGGAATAGGCATTCTCCAAAGCCAAGCCTCTGGTTAAAGAACAGACAAGTTAGGAAAACGGTACAGTCAACATCTCCTAAAGGCCCAGTCTTACAAAGCGGGGTCTGAACTTTTTGCAGAGTCTAGTTATGCACTCTTGTGGAGAAATGAGTTACTTCGATTATCTGTGTACATAAAAGCTGCTTAGGGTAGAGTTGTTGGCCCTAGTCACTAAATCCCTAGGGGCAGGCCAAATGTCTACTAAGTGTATAAAATGAAAGTGCTTACTAGATAGGCAACCATTAACCATAAAGAGTAGTAAGTGCCCAGTACACCAACGGTGCTTCACATACAGCCTTTAAAATAAACGTTAATTTCCTTTCCATTACAATTAGGTACATGCAAATAATAATAATAATAATAATCTTGTGGGGCTGGAGAGATGGCTCAGGGGTTAAGAGCACTGATTGCTATTCCAGAGGACCTGAGTTCAATTCCCAGCACCTACATGGCAGCTCACAGCTGTCTGTGAGTCCAGTTCCATAGCAAAACACCAATTCATGTAAAATAAAAAGTAAGTTTAAAAAAAATCTTGTATTTATACTTAAAAATCAACACTAACGTACTATTTGTTTTCCCAACTTGTAAAGACTGATATAGTAAGATACATTGTAATGCTTGGAACTATTGAGTAAAGAGTGTTAATAGCTTTTTCCATGGGGCTGGGGAGATGGCCCAGTGGTTAAAAGCACTAGCTGCTATTCTAGAGGACCCAGGCTCAATTCCCAGCACCTACCGGGCAGCTCACAACTGTCGATAATTTCAGTTTTAGGGGATCCAACACCCTCATACGGACATACATGCAGGCAAAACCACCAATGTACATGAAATAGAGATAAGTAGGTTTTTTGTACTTAAGAAATTGTTTTTTTGAACATAGATTTTAGGAAAATTTTTTCTCTGCTGAGCATCTGAGGATTGAGTAAGTAAAGAAAACTCTAGAGCTGAATTTGAGAGCATGGAGAAGAATTTGGGATGTTCTGACAGTTTAAAGGAGCTAGTAATGTAAATTGAAAGAGGAAGAGAGACATTATTGGAGTGAATCAATGAAAAATTTCTCTGGGCCCAACAAGATAAGTGAAAGCCTTACCAAGCATGTAAAGACCCACAGAGGTTTCCTAGTGAGAACTTACTCAGGGTTCGAGAATCTGAGCTTGCTTTACCAGCAGGGCTGCATAAGGGGATGACTGGACCATGGGTGTGGTTACCAGGTATTTGGAAGGGGCTGCACTTAGCTTTGCGGTGTGCTTTGATGGCAAAGGGGAAGGTTTTGCCCCACCCCTTGGCATTGCTATAAGAAGCCCTTTTGAAGAACTAGAAGGGGCCAGTGGATTGTGATCCAGGTCCTCCTGAAGCTATCCTGTGTTTCTATCTCCTCTTTGCTATCTTTATATCTGATACTAGAAAAAATAAATTCAAAAAACCAAAAAAGACTGTTAAAAATGTGATATATATATTTGTAATAAAGGCAGTTATTACATCTTTTTAAAAAAGTTTCTTATTCCTCTCTCCTCATCATAAGAACCTTTTAAAAGGCAGGAGCTGGCTTCCCACAGATGGTGCCCTGAACAGGGACTTAGGTTAAGGTGAAAGGATGACACATGGTGCTGGTTGGGGTGCATGGTGCTGGTTACCTCGTAGAAAGGTCACGGTCACAACAGAACCCAGTGTTAGTTCTCAGAGCTTTATTAGGAGAGAAAAGGGGGAGGAGGGGAAAGAGGAGAGCCAGGCTGGAGAGAGAGAAAGATGGTGGGTGGGGGAAGAGAGCAGAGCAGAGAGAGAGGGTGGGGTCTGCGTCCGTATTTTAAGGTGCGTATGTAGTCGCCAACACACACTGATGATGTAAGACGCAAGACCCAGAACTGTGCGTGTGCAGTTGTGTAGCTGGAGTGGCACAGAATCCTAACGTAAGGGACCCACACACAAGCAAATTTGACAATCTAAGTTTGATCCCTGAAAGCACACACACACACACACACACACACACACACACACACACCTGGTATTCCGAAAGTTGTCCTCTGATCTCCATGTGCTTCCCCTCCCGAAGAACCATAATTTTTTTTTAAATCTCTGAAGATGAGGTACCAGAAAGGTTTTTAACAAATACTGTTTTTAATATTTACCTATAGTTATTATTTTTATTTTTTATGTATGTATGCATATGGGTGCCTTCCGAGACCAAAAGAGGGTGTCCTACCCTCTAGAGCTAGAGTCACAGGTTGTTGTGAGCCACCCAATGAGTTCTGGGAACCAAAATCTCCTGGAAGAGCATCAAGAGCTCTTAACAATTGAGTCATCTCTCTAGCCCTCACCTACAGTTATTTTAGTTGCACTGATGAAACTCTGCTTCCATCTCCTTCCAGCAAACAGAATTCTTCTTACTTACTTTTTACCTGGAAACTTGCAGTGGCCACACCTATCAGGATCCCAGAAGAATTTCCTACCAGGCAAAACACAGCAACCATACTCTCCTAAGAACCAGAGAGAGGAACAGAAACCACAACAAATCACCCACTCAACAAAGGCAAGACCAGATATCAACACGTAGAATTACAATCTTTCCAAACCCAGATGCCTAGGCACCAGGTAAAAACAAAATAATAGCCAGGACAATATGTCTCCACCAGAGCCTAGCTACCCTACCATAGTAGGCCCAGAGAGTTGCAACTTAGCTGAAGCAAAGACAAAGACCCTAAAATAGCCTTTCTTTATAAATATGATAGAAGTCCTTAAAGAGGAAATTAATGAATCCCTTGAAGAAATCTATGAAAGCGCAAATGGTGGAAGGAAGTGAATAAAATAGTTCAGTACCTAAAAGTGAAAATAGAATCAATAAAGAAAACCCAAACTGAGGGAAATCTGAAAGTGAAATATTTAGGAAATCAAACAGGAACCTTATAAGCAAACCTCACCACCAGAATACAAGAAGAGATGGAAGAGAAAATCTCATGCACTGAAGAAATGGCACACACAACAGTAACAACAGAATAACAGGAATCAACAAGCACTGCTCATTGATGTCTCTCAACATCAGTGTTCTCAATGCCACAGTAAAAACAGTAAAAAACACAAACTAACAGAATGAATGCACACATAGGATCCATACTTCTGCATCCAAGAAACAGACCTTCACATCAAGGATAAACACAATCTTAGCTTAAGAGGATGGAAAAGGATTCCAAGCAAATGGATCTAAGAGGCAAGCTGGTATAGCCATTTAATATCTAACAAAATAGACTTCAAATCAAAACTAATCAGAAGAGATAGAGAAGGACACTACATACTCATCAGAGAAAAAATCCACAAAGAGGACATTCCAATTCTTTTTGTTTGTTTGTTTTTTGTTTATTTATTTTATTTTATTTTTTGAGTAAATCCAAAACTTATTCTAAGCCACAGTCATCCTAGGGTCCCCCCTGCCATATAGCCTCCCTGGTTCTGTGGATTACAGTCTGATTGTTCTTTGCTTTATATCTAGAATCCACTTATGAGTGAGTACATACCATGTTTGTCCTTCTGGGTTTGGGTTACCTCACTCAGGATGATATTTTCTAGTTCCATCCATTTGCCTGCAAATTTCATGTTGTCATTGTTTTTCTCTGCTGAGTAGTACTCCATTGTGTATATGTACCATATTTTTTAATCCATTCTTCGGTTGACGGGCATCTAGGTTGTTTCCAGGTTCTAGCTATTACAAAGAGTACTGCTATGAACATAGTTGAGCATGTTTCTTTGTGGTATGATTGAGCATTCCTTGGGTATATGCCCAAGAGTGGTATGGCTGGGTCTTGAGGTAGATCAATTCCCAATTTTCTGAGAAACCACCATACTGATTTCCACAGTGGTTGTACAAGTTTGCATTCCCACCAACAGTGGAGGAGTGTTCCCTTTGCTCCACATCCTCTCCAACATTGGTTGTCATTAGTGTTTTTGATCATTGCCATTCTGTCAGGTGTAAGGTGGTATCTCAGAGTTATTTTGATTTGCATTTCTCTGATGATTAAGGATGTTGAGCATTTCTTTAAATGTCTTTCAGCCATTTGTAATTCTTCTTTTGAGAATTCTCTGTTTAGCTCTTTAGCCCATTTTTTAAATTGGATTGTTCAGTATTTTGATGTCTAGTTTCTTGAGTTCTTTATATACTTTGAAGTTCAGGCCTCTGTCAGATGTGGGGTTGGTAAAGGTCTTTTCCCATTCTGTATGCTGTCTTTTGGACTTATTGACCATGTCTTTAACCCTACAAAAGTGTCTCAGTTTCAAGAGGTCCCATTTATTAATTGTTGTGCTCAGTGTTTGTGCTGCTGGTATTATATTTAGGAAGTGAAAAGTTCAAGTTCAAGTGTACTTCCTACTTTCTTTTCTATTAAGTTTAGTGTAACTGCATTTATGTTGAGGTCTTTGATCCACTTGGACTTGAGTTTTGTGCATGGTGACAGATATGAATCTATTTGTAATCTTTTACATATGACATCCAGTTATGCCAGCACCATTTGTTGAAGATATTTTCTTTTTTTCATTGTATAGTTTTGACTTCTTTGTCAAATATCAGGTGTTCATATGTGCGTAGATTAATGTCAGGGTCTTCAATTCAATTCCATTGGTCTGTATGTCAGTTTTTTTTTTTTTTTGGTTTTTCGAGACAGTTTCTCTGTGTGCTTTGCGCTTTCTGGATCACTTGTAGCCAGGTGGCTCGAACTCACAGAGATCGCTGGCTCTGCTCCGAGTGCTGGGATTAAAGGCGTGCGCCACCACCACCCGGCTGTATGTCAGTTTTTATACCAGTACCAAGCTGTTTTTATTACTATAGCTTTATAGTAGAGCTTTAGGTCAGTGATGGTGATGCCTCCGGAGGTTGCTTTATTATACAGGGAACTCCTACAGCTGATAAACTCCTTCAGTAAAGTGACAGGATACAAGATCAACTCAAAAAAATCAGTAGCCCTCTTATACATAAATGATAAAAGGGCTGAGAAAGGAGTCAGAGAAACATCACCCTTTACAATAGCCACAAATAATATAAAATACCTTGGGATAACACTAACAAGTGAAGGACCTTTTTGATAAGAACTTTAAATCTCTAAAGAAAGAAATTGAAGAAGATATCAGAAAATGGAAGGATATCCCATGCTCATGGATAGGTAGGATTAACATAGTAAAAATAGCAATCTTACCAAAAGCAATCTACAGATTCAATGCAATCCCCATCAATATCCCACAGACTTGGAAAGAAAAATACTCAACTTCATATGAAAAAACGAAAGACCCAGGATAGTTAAAAGACATTCCAATTCTTAACAAAGGACACCCAATGAAGAGTGATCCTTATTAGTCATAACAATTAAAACCATGAGTCAGATATCGAGGGTGAAAGCTGAAAGACCAGAGAAGCAGAGCAGCAGCCACTGGAAACTTCTTACCTCTATGAAACCTCAGCCCTAATTGGGCATCCTGTCTCTACAAAACCTCAGACTGAATGGGCCAGAGATCCTGTCTCCACTTGCCTTATATTCCTGTCTCCACCTCCCTAGTGCTGAGATTAAAGGTGTGTGCCACCACCGCCCAGCTCTGTTTCTCTTTTAAACTGGTTCAATGGTTGCCTTGAACTCCTGATCTTCATGCTTCCTCCTCCCAAGTGCTGGGATTAAAAGTGTGTGCCATCACTGCCTGGCCTCTATGGTTAACTAGTGGCTAGTTCTGCCCTCTGATCTCCAGGCAAGCTTTCTTTTTGTCAGAACACAAACAAAATATCATACAATAACCCAAGTTCATAAAAACTGCATAATTCATATATTGACCCTCACAAACTGACAGTGGGAGACGTCAATACCCAACTCTTGCCAATAGACAAGTCATCCAGACAAAAACTAAACAGAAATGCTGCAACTAACTGACATTATAAATCAAATGGACCTAATAGATATTTACAGAACATTTCACTCAAACACAAAGGAATGTACCTTCTTCTTATCAACTCATAGAAAGTTCTCCAAAATTGACCACATACTTGGACACAAAGCAAATCTCAATAGATACAAGAAAATTGAAACAACACCCCACATCCTATCTGACAACAACAGATTAAAACTGGATATCAACAACAGAAAGCTTACAAACTCTTAGAAACTGGACAACTCACTATGAATTTTAAAAAATGATCAAGACAGAAATTAAGAATGAAATTAAAGACTTTCTAGAATTGAATGAAAATGAATACACAACATACCCAAAGTTATGGGACACAATAAAGGGATTCCAAGAGGCAAATTCAAAACACTAAGTGCCTTCATAAAAGAAAATTAGAGAGATTCCCACACTAGCAACTTCACAGCTCACCTGAAATCTCTAGAACAAAAAGAAGTACAAAATAAACAAACTCTTATCCAAAATACCTAAAAGATGGAAAGAGACTCCAAATGAACCAAATCAAAAACAAACGGGGGCATTATAACAGACACTGAGGGTATCCAGAGAATCATAAAGACATACTTTAAAAACCTGTACGGCCGGGCAGTGGTGGTACATGCCTTTAATTCCAGCACTTGGGAAGCAGAGGCAGGTGGATCTCTGTGAGTTCAAGGTCAGCCTGATCTACAGAGCGAGTTCCAGGACAGCCAAGGCTACACAAAGAAGCCCTGTCCTCAAAAAACTAAACAAACAAACAACAACAACAACAAAAAAGCCGTACAATACCAAATTGGAAAATGGAAAAGAAATGGATGATTTTCTTGATACATACCACTTAGCAAAGTTAAGTCAAGATCAAATAAGCAATTTAAACAGAACTATAGCCCCTAGTAAAATAGAAGCAGTAATTAAAAGTCTCTCGAACAAAACACAACAAACAATAACAACACAAAACAAAAAAACAGGGCCGGATAGTTTTAGCACAGAATTCCACCAGACTTCTAATGAAGAGTTAGTGTCAGTAATCCTCAAATTATTCTACAAAATAGAAACAGAAGGGACATTGCCCAATTCATTTCATGAGGCTATAGTTACTGTGATACTCAAAGCATATAAAGATCCAACAAAGAAAGAGAATTGTAGACCAATTTCCCTAATGAACATAGATGCAAAAACATTCAATAAGGAGCTGAAGAGATGGCTCAGTGGTTAAGGGCACTGGCTGCTCTTCCAGAGGTCCTGAGTTCAATTCCCAGCAACCACATGGTGGCTCATAACCATCCATAATGAGATCTGGTGCCCTCTTCTGACATGCAGGCATACATGCAGGCAGAACATTGTATATATAATAAATAAATATTTATAAAAAAACATTCAATAAAATACTTGAAAGCCAATTCCAAGAACACATAAAAAAGAATCATGATCAAGTAGACTTCATCTCAGAGTTGCAGGGAAGGTTCAGCATACATAAATTAATAAATGTGGTCCACCACAAAACAAACTGAGAGTAACAAAAAACCACATGATCATCTCATTAGATGTAGAAAATGTTTTTGACAAAATCCAATACTCCTTCATGATAAAAGTACTAAAGAGATTAGGAATACAAGGGACATACCTCAACATAATAAAGGCAGTTGTACAGCAAGCCCATAGACAACATCGACTTAAATAGAGAGAGACTCAAAGCAATTCAACTAGGAAAAGGAAATACAAAAGATAGTATGGATGGTCAGGGGAGACTGGAATGGGAGCTTCAAGTTGGAGGGAGGGAAGAGGGAAGAAATATGGGGAGAGACAGCGAAAATTAAGGACCATTTGAGGGGTAGTATGAAAATCTAATACAGTAGAAGCTTCCTAAAATATATACATATACGACAGTGATCTAAAACGAAATTGCCGAATAATGGGAAGACAGAGCCCCAACTGGACATCTCTTGTCACCAAATGAAGCTTCTAGTGCTGGGACTGAGTTACATCTAATTGTGTTGTTGGCCAAAGTTGTTGGGAATCCCCAAACAACTCAAGCTGTTGCCAAGACTACAGGTTGCTCTCCGAAAACTGATGGCAAGGCCCCATTGCTGAAGACAACACCTATACAACTCATTGAACATGGAGAAGTCAATCTAGTGCCTACATAGAGCCATTACCCTCACATGCTAGTATCTTTGGTACAAGAAGTTACTCTGCATGCTATCTAGGGAGAAATGTAAACACCAACCTGGCCACAAACCCTTTGATCTACAATGGTATCCTGCCTGCAAGATATGGTAGGCTTGACTTAGGGCCCATTCCCATAAAATGGACCCTATACCCAACACTGCTCGAGTGACCAAGAACTCGAGACTAGATAGCACAGGGACCTAGGGTAAAACCAAATATTACTATTCTTTATGTTTTTAAAGGTAGCCATAACATGACTCCTAATGACATTCAGCTATACTCATAGATCGGTGCCCTGCTCAGATATCATCAGAGTAGCTTCCTCCTGTAGAAGATGCAAACAAATACAAAGACCCACAGCCAGACAATATGCAGAGAGTAATTTATCCATTTTAGGGCTCAGGGAACCCCATGGAAGAGGTGGAAAGAGTGTAAGAGGCAGAGGGCATGAAGGACACCAAGAAAACAGGCCCTCGAAATCACCAAGATCCATGCACCTGTGAACTCATAGAGAGTGAAGCCGCATACACAGGATCTGCAGGGGTCTGCACCAGATGGGGTCCCAGAGCTGAAAGGAGAAGTGGACACGTGCTCCCATCCCTAACCCAGAAGCTATATCCTATTGATAACCATTTGCAAATGAAAAGTTAGTTTTCGTAGAGTCTCATTGAGGAAACAAACTACTCTTAAGGGTAGGCTCCATGCCCAGCAGTAGATGGCCAACAGAAAATGAACTCAAGGGCATCTTTGGAGGTTCCATGTCTCATAATGTCCTGTCAGGGATTTTCTTTTTTAAAAATACTCCACCTAATTTAGAAAATTTTCTTCTTTTCTCTTTTTACCCTACATGTTATTTGTGTATATATTATGGCACCCAGTTTAGTGTTTTTATGGGATTCCTGAGTGTGCAAACGAGTGGGTTGCTGTTTCTTGTGCCTTCTCTTAGGCTCTTTTCTTTCTGTTCTGTTTTATCCTATTCCAAAGTGTTAGTTTTTGTTTTATCTTATCTTATTTTATTTTGTTATTATCCCTTAGAAGCTTTTTTTGTTTTCTAATGAGAGATAGAAAGGGGTGGGATGGATGGGAGGGGATGTGGGAGGAACTGGGAGAAGTAGAGAAAGAGGAAACCATAGTTAGGATATATTATGTGAGAAAAAAAAATCTACTTTAGGTGAAAGGAGGAAGAAAGGGAGTGGGTAGATAAATTGTAATTAGGCTCTGGACCTGCAACATTCCAAGCTGTCCACAGTCATTGAGGTTTTAATCATCAGTCAGCCCTTGCAGACACCACTTCTTTCCAGGAATTCTCGTTCACTGCAATCATTACTTTGGTCTGTTTGGGGATAAGTAGGTGTGTGTGTGTGTGTGTGTGTGTGTGTGTGTGTGTGTGTGTGTGTACACAAAACAGGTCCATATACACACAGAGAGAAAAATTAGAACATGAGTATATGTCCTCTCAGTGTGTCGCTTAACACAGCAACACAGTGTGCATCTTAACACAGCAACGCTTAGCTATTTCAGAATGTAATAGAGTGCTTCTGTTTGTGTGACCATGAAAAGATAAGATGACTGGATGGGTCTGCTTACACTTGCTTGTAGAAGTAGGATAGTGATTTAGGATATAAGAGAAATTCCTAAGTAGATTTGTTTACTGCTTTGTAATTGGACTATATGGAGAAGATCGAGTGATGTTTACTCTCTCGGCTGTGACTGCGTATGGCCTGCATGAGTCTGTCCTGCTTGTGTGTTGGAAGCTTGGTTCTCAGTGTGGCAGTGTTGAGCGGTGGTGTGGATCCTTTGTGAGGCAGGAGCTAATGAGAACACTACTCACAGAGGGGACTGACGTCTTACTGGTGGGACTATAGCCCTTGAGAGACCATTGTTAGCAAAGTGAGTGAGCCAGACCGATGACCCTTTCCTTCACTTCTTAAATTGCCACAAGACCCTCTTTTTCTGTTGTTAGGGGATAGGTGAGTCCTCTTTCGAGCTTTCCTACAGCCTTCTGATACCTGGCAGACTTAAACCTCAAGAGCAAAATAGTGGCAGAGAGTGGGCTGCGGACAGGGGGCAATGCATCTACTGCCAAACAAAAACAAAAACAAAAACCCAAAAAACAAAACAAACAAACAAAAACTACAAAAATTCCAACAGAATCAGCTGCCCCGGCAGAAGGAAGCAGGGAAGCAGCAGCCTGCAAAGGCCGCTGTAGCAACCAAAGCAGAAAGGAAAACTTTTACAGTTTTCCTCCCTCCTCAGAGAGAGAGAGACTTGATTATGAACTTTTAGTAACTTTCCGTGGGCTGGGGCTTCTTCTTCTCCTCTACAGGTTTGGCAGCTCTTCCCTGAGGGAGCCTAGCTCTTGACTTTGTTTGCATAGCTACATTCACCCCACCAGGGACAACTAGGCATAAGAGGGACCTGATACATGTGGACTCCAGCATGCAAAAGGTGGCGGAACTGCTACAGGAGGCAGAGGAAGAGGAGAAAGAAGACTTCTGAATCCATCTCCTGACTCTGACTGTGTGCGCAATCAACCCCGATGCTCCTGCTCAATTAGAGGAAGATGCCTGAATAGAGACTTTGGAGCTCAGCTCCCAGTTGACTCGTTCGCTGGAGAGGAAGATACCTTCATCACTCCCTGGAGAAACACTCACTGAGATCCCTGTGCCTGAGGCTTCTGCACTGGACAGGGAGCTCACTTGAAGCAGCCTCCAGGACTCCACAACTCCTGCCTCAGCCTCTGAGACTGCATGTCAGCTGCAGCTAGGAATTCATTCCCGCAGTTAACCTGAGTTCTCTGCAAGAGCAGCAAGTGCCCTTAACCACTGAGCAAGCCACCTCTCCAGCCCCCTGTCAGCTCTTACCTGAATTTCCAGCATGCTGGCTTATTCTATGTGATTTGAACTTGCCAGCTCTAATTATTGCATAGTCCAATTTAAAAAATCTCTTCCCTCTTCCAAATAGAAGTTTGTATATACTATACCCTTTATATTTACTATATGTATGGTATATAATTTGATATGTATTTTGTATATAAATGAAATTTATATTTAATATATCCAAAATTGGATATTATATATTTATGTGTTTGTACCACTGGGTAATCAAACCCAGGTCCTTGTGCATAGGGAATCAATCTGCCATTGAACTACATCCATCTCTGAAAGAGATTCTCTCTCTCCTTTGAACTCCATTTCTTATCCTTGTTGTCTTCTCTATGTCCCCTGAGTATTGTGTACTTAATCGTTTATTCACTGCAGAGTGTAAATCAATCTATCTCCCCCTCCTATTCCGAAGCTCTGGGCAACCCCACTTCTGCCAGTGGATTCTGAGTGTGTGAATGGAACTGGGGATATGAGGTCAGCAAGAGCGGAAGGAGGAATCACACTGGAAGGTTGTGCTGAAGATAAATCAGTTTGCCCAACTACAGCCTTGTGGGCCAGCACTCTACAGAGGAGAGGCGTGGCTTAAGAAGTGCTCAGAAAATGCTGTTTCCCAACAGCGCTAATTATCTCACAGTGATCCGGCAAGCTTCTGTAAGCCTCAGGATTGTGAAATCATTCTGTGCTGCAATCCAAGTAATAACAGATGGAAAGATCTTTAGAGTCCTGAGATGTAAGCAGGGCGTGGTGACACATGCCTTCAATCCCTTAAACTTGGAAACAGAAGCAGGCAGGTCTCTGTGAATTTGAAACCAGCCTGGTCTTCATAATGAGTTTCATGCCATCCAGGGTTATGTAGAGAGACCCTGCCTCAAAAATAAGTTGTCTTTAAGAAACTTGTGATTCCAAAGTTGAGCTTAGAAGTAATGAAGGAACTAAAGTTATCCCCTTTTAATTGTGTGTCCTTTCTGCAGTTCCCACCTCTCAACAAGCTTGTTTTCAGACCATCACCCTGTCATTCATGGCCGCCCAACTAGGGCACCAACCCCTACTTTCAAGACTGTGATACTTCCCCTTCAAAGACCTGTCTATCAGAATGATTTCTGTGTCTCTCTCTATTACCAGATAACCTGGCTAATACCAGTCTGCTAGCCAGGTTATCTCTGCTGATCATTTATAAATGGCCTTCCAAGAATCTTCATAAACATCACCCCTGAACCTGGGCCAGCTAGATGGCTCAGCTGGTATAGGTATGTGCCGCTAAGCCTGAAGACTTGATGTTGATCCTTGGGACCCACGGATTGGAAGTAGAGAAATGACTTCTCCAAATTATTTTCTGACCTCCACACATATGCTGTGTCATGTGTGTGCTCCCCTATACCCTAGAATAAAAACCACTGTCTTTCACCAGACTCTTCTGTTGCCAGTTTGCCTCTGTTGTTGGGACACAAAAATGAGGCAGATACTCAGCTGAAGTCTCACACTGACTGAACTTGTCTTCACAGTTTGCACATACTGCCACTAACCTCATACTTTTGGTGCTTCTTGCATTGTCTGTTTTTGAAAGCTTTTTTTGGATCTACATATTTGTTTTGTTTTATGTGTATGAATATGTTTATGAATATGAATATGTTTTGTTTGATCTATATATTTGTTTTGTTTTATGTGTATGAATATGCAAATGCACCACCCACGTGACTGGTGCCTGCAGTGTTGGACTCTGGACATAGAGCAACTGATGATTCTGAGTCACCACGTGGGTGCTGGGGACCAAACCCTGGGTCCTCTGCAAGAGCAATAAGTGCTCTTAACCTCTTGAGACCTCTGAGCCATCTCTTCATCCCCTTGTTTTGCCTGATTGAAAGGCCTATTAAGAAACAGTTTTCCTGTACAAATGATGTCAGAGTGAAGACCAATTATGAGACAACAAAGCCTCAAATTAAGATCAGGATTTGACACATACAGTCTGAGAATCCTTTTGACATTACTCTTTCTTCTTTTTTGTTTCTTCTATCTGCTTAACAAATACCTTTTGAGTTTGTAGTGCAGAGGAAATGGCGAGGCGGCAGAGTGTAATACTAAAGAGCACAAATGCAGGATTTTTTGCCCATGTACATGGTGTGTGTGTGTGTGTGTGTGTGTGTGTGTGTGTGTGTGTGTGTATGTGTGTGCAGTTGATATTGGGTGTCTTCCTCAATGACTCTCCACCTTACTTTTTGAGATAAGTTCTTCCATCTAACCCATAGCTCATTGTTTTGGCTAGGATGGCTAGCCACTGAATTCACGGAGTCCCCCACTGACTGGACCTGACTATAATATACCTGTGTGCTTTCTAATGGATTTTCGGTAGGTGCTGGGATTGGCTCGGGTCCTTACGCTTTGCTGCAAACATTTTACTAACTGATCCATCTCTCCAGCCATGGATGTGTGTGTGTGGCGTTAACAGCCATGTCATCCTAACCAAATGTTCTTGCACTTCAGTTTTGTCAAGTAGAGATGATAATAAGAG
The DNA here is from genome assembly GCF_004664715.2 of Peromyscus leucopus. Classification (NCBI taxonomy): domain Eukaryota; kingdom Metazoa; phylum Chordata; class Mammalia; order Rodentia; family Cricetidae; genus Peromyscus; species Peromyscus leucopus. The sequence goes on along the minus strand of NC_051066.1, from coordinate 102,762,231 downwards.
GATCTATTTTATAGGGTGGAGTGAGGATTAAAATATTTAGGACATAAGAAGTCTTGGCATATACTTGGTCCTCTACAATATTAGCTAATTTGAGGCTTAATTTTTTTGATGTCTAATGGGAGTTAAGTAGGAGGGAAGTGGGTTGTGGGAAGAAAGAACTTTCTAGATAAAGGAGCATCTTATTTGAAGTGCCCACAGCAAGAAAAAGGGGCATTAAGAGAAGCAGATGGAAACTGACTGTGACTAGTGAGATTGGCAGGGACCAAATTATTTGGGGCCTTATAGACCATATACTGTAGAGAGTTTTTATTTTAATTGTGAAAACTAGGAAAATCATGTGAAGGGTTTTAAACAAAGTTGGGGGCACAATCTAATTTTCTTTTCTAAAGAAAATCTCTGTTGCTATGGGCTAGAACAGCTTGAAGGTAGAGAACGGTTGGGAAAGCGAACGGGCCAGTAAGTGCACTTGACGGGGTGGGGGGGGTGGGGGGTGTAATTTACAGTCTTGGATCAGGCTGGCAGTAGAAGAAAGTGAAATGTACAAGGTCAAAGGCTCTGAGTGTTTGTTGGGAGGGAGTGTGAAATATAAGTGGAGGGAAAATGCCTGGCGGCGTTGGTTCTGCTCTAACCTTTGATCACTGGTGGGGTCATTCATTAGGCAGGACAGCAGAAGAGGAAGACATGGGTGAGAAAAAGAGAGGACTCGGTGCTGGGCTGTTCAGATGTGGGCTGTGGAGGTGGCCCTCAAACAGATCTCAGTGTGGGGAAACTGGATACTCAGGCCTTGAGTTGAAGGTAAACTCTGTCTCATCTGCTCTTCATTGCACAGTCAAGATGGAAAGGGAAGTCCCTTTCCAGTTAGCCAAGACAAATTTATCGCGTGATGGAAAGGGAATCACTATGTGTCTACATTTCCACATCTTCCTCTTAGGAATTTTTAGAGGTAAGTAGTGACTCAATTCAGGCTGTCCCTGTACTATTTTGAATTAAGAATATGTAGTTTACAGTCAGCTGGGGATAACGAGTCAGTTGTGATGAACAAGAGATCAGCAGCACTGAAGAGACCCTTGCTTTATTGGGACAGAAGATGTTTATTATCTAAGGCTGAAAAATCAACTGTGGTTAAGAAGAGTACCAGTACCACTTAGGTATTTCCTCCAGGGTCAGCACGAAGAAATTGTGGACCAGAGGGCCACCAGAGCTGCATCTCAAGATGGCAACCAAACTTGGAAACACGTGAGCCTTCCATATGGTGCTGGTTTTAAGGGCAAGAAGGGCTCAGAGAGAGCAGATGAAGCTTGGAGCTCTGTGGCAGGGTTTGAGTCCCTAAAGAGAGGACAGGAGAGGCCATTGACAAAGGTGCAGCCTCAGTTGCAGTGGAGACCTGGCACACTGGAAATGCCAGGACTGTGGGATGACAGACAAGAACAATGACAGGTGTAGAGTGACGCCATCCTGAGCTTATAAAACAAGCTGTGTGTGCTTCAAACCTCAGACCCAGAGAGGTGGGGCTACCAGCAGATCACGATTGAGTCCCACATGTTGACCGCTGGACTATTTATACTGCTGGAGTTTGGTTTTGCTTTGCTTTGGTTGTGACTGTGCCATGGATCTTTCCTGTTTGTCTTTCCAGATAGAGTTTCACTGTGTGGCCCTGGCTGTCCTGGAACTCACTCTGTAGACCAGGCTGGCCTCAAACTCACAGAGATCCACCTGCTTCTGCCTCCCGAGTGCTGGGATTAAAGGTGTAGTCACCTTGCCTGGCTGGGTCTTCCTTTTTGAAATAAAACGTATGTAGGTTTTTTTTTCTTTTCTTTTACAGGAGCCTCTAGTTGAGAGACTTTGAACTTTAAAAGAGATATTGGATATTTTAAAGAGATTGAACTTTTAAAGTTTGACTTTTTTAAAGACTGTGGAACCTTTAAAGTTGAACAGTATTTTATGTTATATTAACATGAGCTCTTGAGGAAAAAGGAAAGGTCATACTTTTTTTGTCTTATTTTTGTTGTTTTGATACAGTGTCTCACTATGCCTGTTCGGCTGGCCTGGAACTCACAGAGATCTCCTTGGCTGCCTTCCTGAGTCCCGGGATTAAAGGTGTGCACCACCAAGCCTGACTAAAAAGGTCATGGTTTAATAGTAATATATTTGTGTGTTAAGATAACAAGGAGTCAGCTGGGCGGTTGTGGCTCACGCCTTTAATCCCAGCACTCGGGAGGCAGAGGCAGGCGGATCTCTATGAGTTTGAGGCCAGCCTGGTCTACAGATCGAGATCCAGGACAGGCAATAAAACTACACAGAGAAACCCTGTCTCGAAAAAACAAAAATAAATAAACAAACAAATAAATAAATAACAAGGAGTCAACTGTGCTGGTTAGTTTTTTACCAACTTGACACAAACTAAAGTCATCTCTGAAGAGGGAACCTCAATTAAGATAATTTCTCTGTCATACTGGCCTGTAGGCAAGACTGTGGGGGACATTTTCTTGATTAATGATTGATGTGGGAGGGTCCAGCACACTCTGGGCAATGCCAACCCTGGGCAGATGGTCCTGGGGTATATAAGAAAGCAAGCTGATGACTAGGCTTGGTGGCATACACCTTTAGTCCCAGCACTTGGGAGGTAGAGGCAAGAGGATTTCTGGGAGTTTAAGGACAGACTTACATAGAAAGTTACAGGCCAGCTGTGACTACACAGTGAGACTCTGTGGTAAACAACAACAATAAGAAACAAGAAACAACAACAATAACGACAAGGAACCTCCACAACCCCCATCCCTCACCCCCAAAAGAAAGAAAGCTGAGCAAGGCTTGGAAAACAAGCCAGTAAGCAGTGTTCCTCCATGCTCTTTGCTTCGGTTCCTGCCTTGAATTCTTCTGCCTTGAATTTTTCAGGTAACTTCCTTTCATGATGGACTGTAGCTGTAAGATAAAATTAACCTTTTCCTCCCTAAGCTGCTTTTGGTCATAGTCTTAACCACAGAAGACAAGCTAGGATATTAGCTTCAAGGATAGAATCAATGGCTTCAGGAATAAAACTGGTGGTGTGTATAAGAATGGATTTCAGAGTGACTGGTTATCAGAGAAAGCATAGTCACAGAATGGCAGTCTGCTGGCTAGAGGACCTGTCAGAACCAGTAGCTCCTCAGTCCAAGAATCTAGGTGCCTCAAAAATAAAAGGGATGGATTACAAAGTCCTGGTCCAAGCGTGAAGCCCTAGAAAGTACAAGTCTGCATTCAAAGGCTGAAGAATGTGGCATCTAATATCCATGGACAACCGCAGCAACAAACAACGGACCTGCCCAAGTATCGTCAAGCGTGAGCACAGCTGTCAGCCTCTCCTAGTCTTCCATCGTATGCAAGTCTCAGCCTGCCAGGCATGCTGTTCACTTAGAGGATGACTTTCTTACTCACCTCATGGACCCACATACCAAACATTTATGGAAGAAATAGTCTCAGGGACACACCCAGAAATGTGCTTCCACCAATTTTATAGTCTCTCACCTCAGTCAAGTTGACAACCAAGTTCAACCATCACAACATATGATGTGGGACATCTTTTACATGTTTATTTGCTGGTCATATGTCTTCCTTAGAGGGTATCCCAGCTTACTTTTTATTGCTATGCTAGCTCGCTGACCAAAAACAACTTGGGGAGGATAGACTTACAAGTCCTGATCACAGTCCGTCACAGAGGGAAACCAGGGCAGGAACCCAAGACAGGAACCGAAGCAAGAGCCTCTGGGGAGTGCTGCTTATTGGCTTGATCTCCAGCTTGCTTTCTTATATGACCCATCACCTCCTGCCCAGGGTTGGCACTGCCCATAGTGGGCTGGGCTCTCCCATATCAATCATTAATCAAGACAATGCCCCACAGACTGCTTAGAGACCAATCAGCTAGAGGCATTTTCTCAACCGAGGCTCCCACTTTTCATATTACTTTAGTTTGTGTCAAGTTGACAAAATTCTAATCAGCACGATGAGTTATCTGTTAGGGTCTTTGGTTAACTATCTTTAATTTGTCCTACTTACAGTACTGAGGATTGAACCCAGGGCCTTGTGCATGTAAGGTGAGTCTTCTACCACTAAGCTATATCCCTAGCCTTCTTATGTTTTATCTGAGACCCTGACACTGCTGAGCTCATTCTATAACTCTGGCATGCAGGCAGGCAGGCCTTGAACTTGTGACCTTTCTGCCTGGGCTTCCTGAGTAGCTGGGACTATAGAGCTGTTCAACTAGGCCTCGCTAGGTTTTAAAATCAGGTTTTGGAAATTGGAAAGTTCTTTGTGTATTTTGGATACTGCCCTTTAATACACATGCCTTTTGTGTTTTTTCCTGGCCTGCGACCGCTTTCCTTCTTCTATTGTGTACTCTCAGTTTTGAAGAGTATAAGAGTCTTAAGTTGAGAAGTTTAAGCATCTTTGCTTTGAGTCATTTGAAGTGAGTTTTTTGTTTCAAGACAGATGAAGAGATGTGGAGCTAGAAGGACTTCCTGGGAGCTGAACGTACTTAATTATAGGAGTGGTTGTTTAAATTTTCACTAGGTCCTGAGTGTCAGAAGCACTCTTGTGTTAAGAATGTTATACACTAGGCATGCTGGTGCCTCAGCACTTGAAAGGGTGAGGCAGAAAAATTGTGAGTTCAAGGCCATTCTAGGTTATTTATGTAGTGAGACGCTTGTACCTACCCCCAGTATTTTAAGGCCAAGTAGGCACATGCTATATGGCCTAAGCTGCCTGGAACTCACTAGTGTAGCTCAAGCAGGCTTCAAACTCTTGCCTCAGTTTCCCTAGTGTTAGGATTATAGGATGAATGACCACACATTTAAAAGAGGTGTGTGTGTGTGTGTGTGTGTGTGTGTGTGTGTGTGTGTGTGTTATAACACAGGGCCCTCTACAGCATAGTATTTGGTGTGGAGACCTTCTTTCCCAGGCATTATGACAATACTATAGCAGACCAAAGCTAATGAGAAAATTAGCTGGTTATTCATATATATTAAGGTTTTTACTTTAAACTGAGTGGTGGGAGTACACACCTTTAATCCCAGCACTCAGGAGGCAGAGACAGGTGGATCTCTGTGAGTTTGTGGCCTCACTCTGTGAGGCCAGCCTGGTCTACAGAGTGAGTTCCAGGACAGGCACCAAAGCTACACAGAGAAACCCTGTCTCAAAAAACAAAACAAAACAGATTTTTTTACTGTAGTCAGAAAAGAGTGAAACTCAACCTTGTGATCCTCATCTTTTCTTTGCCCCATTTTAAAAAAAGTAATTTAGCTCAGCAGTGGTGGTGCACGCCTTTAATCCTAGCCCTTGGGAGGTAGAGGCAGGTGGATCTTTGTGAGTTTTCGGCCAGCCCGGTGTACAAAATGAGTTCCAGGACAGCCAGAAAAACCCTGCCTTGAAACACCAAAAAGAAAGAGGGAGAGAGAGAGAGAGAGAGAGAGAGAGAGAGAGAGAGAGAGAGAGAGAGAGAGAGAGAGAGAGAGAGAGAGATTGACTTGAGGTAGCAGGAATTGGAAGAGTTTGTTCTTGAGTTATTTTGGGAAATGCATACTTGAATTGTACTGGGAAATTCACACTTGAATTTTACTAGGAAGCGCATACTGAAAAAGGAAAAGGATCTATTTTCTTCCTGTTTGCGCTCCTTTAGGAGGGCTGAGTCCTAGGAAGGCCTGTAAATAATAGTGACGCCTAAAGGGAGACTCATCAAAACCTTATAGGAATGAGAGGGCAGCAGAGGACTCAGTGGTCAAGAGCACTGGCTGCCCTTCCAGAGGACCCAGATGCAGTTCCCAGACCCCACATGGCAGCTCACAACTGTCTCTAACTCCAGTTCTGGGGGAACTGTGTCCTCTTCTGAACTTTGTGGTCCCCTTCACACACAGGGTGCACACACATCCACTCAGGCACACACATACATATAAATATATCTTATTTAAAAAACAGGAATAGGAGGAAAGATACACTGTGTTCTTGGGTTAGAAGTGCAATGTTATTTGGAATGTCATTTTTCTCCAAATCTCATTTTCAGTGAAAGGGAATTCCCATCAAATTGTACATTCTCTGAGACAATAATACATTATTTTTAAAATCAAGAATGTAAAATACCCAGACATAGTGATTGCCCCTATTCCCAACAATTGGGTTCCTGAGGTATAAAGACCACAAGCTCAACGCCAGCCTGGGCTATATGATATGATGCTGTCTCAAAACAGATCAAACAAACAAAACAAAATGAATCTTTAATATGAAGCATACTTTTACTTTTTAAAAATGAGCTTATCAGGGCTTCCCCCATCTATCACTCCCATGTCTGTGTTAAAGTTGGTGGGGTTTTGTTGTTGTTGTTGTTGTTGTTTTGGTTTAACTATTTCTTCCAAATGGTGAGTGATTTATGAGTAAGGAGTTCACTTCTACTACCACACCCCGCCCAACACACACATAATTCTTGATCTTCACCCTTCTCCATCTCATCATTATTTTCTCTTAAGCTTCATGAAATACCTACAACAGCCTCAAGGAGACCAGAAAAGGCTCTCTTTATGTAACCTAGGCTGGTCTCTAATTCTCTATCTTCCTGGCTCACACTCTCCAGTACTGGGATTGCAGGAATAGGCCAGAATGCCTAACCAAGTGTGGTGGTAATCTAATTGTACTGAAATGTGATTTTGATTGTATGTTAATAAATAAAGTTGCCCGGGGGTCAGAGCTATTAGAGCCATAGCAAGAGTGTGGCGGTGGTGGCACACGCCTTTAATCCCATAGATCTCTATGTGTTCAGGGATACAGCCAGCATTGGAGACATATGCCTTTAAGACCTAGGGGGCTGTACATTCAGACAGTGACGAGGCAGTCACATGTTTGGGTTTACAACCAATGAGAAGGCAGAACAAAATACTATAAATAGACGAACAGACAGGAAATAGGCCTCTTTCGGGAAGCTGGGACACTGCAGGCGGAAGGGTGAGATTTTAGCTCTGAGCTCTGACCTCTCGGCTTTCTCCTTTCCATTGTTTCTGTGTTTCTTATTTCATAAGACGGTTAGTTACATCTATAACCAAGTTTTCTTTTTTTTTTTTTAATTTTTTTTAAAGTTCATTTATTTATTTTATGTATGAATGCTCTGTCTGCATGTACGCCTTTATTCCAGAAGAAGGCATCTGATTCCACTAGAGATGCTTGTGAGCCAGCACCATGTGGTTGCTGGGAATTGAACTCAGGACCTCCGAAGGAGCAGTCAGTGCTCTTAACTGCTGAGCCATCTCTCCAGCCCCCAAGCTTTCTTTTACTTAGTAACTTGTAGAAATACTTATTCTGGGCATGAGCCTTTTTTTTTTTTTAAATTTATATATTAACATATCTTTCATCCCATAGCTTGCCTTCTAATATTTTTATTGGTGCCTATTGTCGTTCCAATGGAAAACATCCCCACAAGGCTCAGGTATTTGAATGCCGCCAGATGGTGGTGCTGTCTGGGGAGGTCATGGAACTGTGAGGAGGTGAGACATTCCTGGAGGAAGTGTGCCAAATGAAGGTGGCCTTACAGCATGGTCCCACTCTGTTCTCTCTCTGCTTCTGTGAGGCTGCCTCCTGCTCCTGCTGCAGTGGCTTCCTCATCATGATGGACGCCATCACTCTGGAACTATGAGCCAAAAAAATAAAAACAAAACAAAAAACCAGTTTTCTTCCCCCAGTTGCTTTTATTGAGGCATTTTATCACAGCAACAGAAAAGTAACTAATACGGTGTCTCTAGATGATTGAAAAAAAATTTATGAACAAAAATTTAATTATTTAATAATTTTAACTGTCACATATCTTTTCCCCTTTTTATGTTTGTGCATGTGTCTCCTATTTAAGAAATCTTTGCCCATTTCAAGTCACGAAGAAATACCTTTACACTTTTTTCTAAGGACTTTATTGTTTTACTTGTGACTTTTCAAATGCCCAAGTTAGAAGTTGTAAAAGTCATTTTCTATCCAGATTAGAAACTTACCATTTTTTTTTTTAAGACAGGGTCTCTCTATGTGGTCTAGGCTGTCCTGAAACTTGCTCTGTAGACCAGGCTGGCCTCGAAGTCACAGAGATCCACCTGCCTGTGCCCTCCACACACCCCCCCCCACTTAATTGTTTAAGAAGGGGAATACTGTAATCTGTGATATGAATTCTGAACGAGTCAAACCAGCAGCTTTCTATGCAGGAATACCAGGGAAAGTGATTACACAGCTCTGCTTCCGTGAAGTGTTCCCTACTAAGAAGGCCATGTAGCAAGCTATTCGGCTCAATAACTAAGAAATCTTATAAAAGTAAAACGCAGGGCTAGGGATGTAGCTCAGGTGGCAGAGTGCCTGTCTAGCATGCCCAAAGCCTCGGGCTCATCCTCAACACTGCATAAAACAGATAATGCTTCACATCTGTAATCCTAGCACTTGGGAGGTTCATAGTGAGTTGGAGGCCAGCCTAGGATGCATGTGACTGTAAATAAATATCTTGCGGGGAAACACTGAGACCATCTGAATTAGAATGTGAGATTCATTCTCTCCTGTCACAGAAACATTTCGTCTTTCTGAGGCTAATCTCTTCTTGTGGTTTAGATGTGAAATGTCGCCTATGGGCCCCTGTGTTTGAACTAATCCTCAGCTGGCGACAGTGGTTTAGTATGTTGTAGAACCTTTAGGAGGTGGGGGGCCATGCTGGAGGAAGTGGGTCACTTGGGGCAGGGTGTGGAGTATTATAGCTGCCCCCACTTCCTGTCTGCTGCTTCCTGACTGAGATCTTGACGTGGCCATCCACCTTAGGCTACTGCAACCATGCTCTACCTGCCATAATGTATCCAGGACATAAGTGAAAACAAATCTTTGCTCTCTTAATTTGTTTCCTGTCAGGTACATGGTCACATCAACAAGGGAAATTCCTAACAACATTCCTACTGTTGTACCCAGAGTCCCCCAAAGACCACCAAGAGACCAAAGCTGATGCAAAAGCAGAGTCTTTTTACTATTACGAGTTAACTTGGGACTCCGTCTGATGCAGCAGCTGAGCAGGAGAGGCCCTGAGTAGCAATGGGGCAGGGTTTTTATAGCAAAGGTGCTTGGGGTCTACAGACTACACAGGAACAGACTCAGGACTGGTTTGTTTGAGTGGCAATCATGTTAGTAACTTTTAATTGGCTAGGGTTAGTTGGGGATTACAGTTACCATTTTTAGGCAGGCCTGGCAAGTCCCAGGCTCTGTCCTTGAGCTGCCATGGAGGCTGGCTGGCCTAGCAGGTACTGACTGTGGGGGCTGACTCCGTGGCCCAGGCTCTATCCTTGACTCTTGCACATAGCTCTAAGTTGGTAAGGGGTCTCAGACAGTAAACAACTGGCTGAACCTTGAGCAGTCAGAGGACATGCAGAAAAGGAGCTATTGTAAGAACTATGTCTTGCCGGGCGATGGTGGCGCACGCCTTTAATCCCAGCACTCGGGAGGCAGAGCCAGGTGGATCTCTGTGAGTTCGAGGCCAGCCTGGACTACCAAGTGAGTCCCAGGAAAGGCGCAAAGCTACACAGAGAAACCCTGTCTCGAAAAACCAAAAAAAAAAAAAAAAAAAAAAAAAAAAGAACTATGTCTTTTGTTTATGGCCCTTTCAGAAACTGCTTGCTCAAGTCTCAGGAAACTGAAATTTAGGCCTGATCTCTGAGAGAAGACTGAGCAGCCTGTTATGGCGTCTGCTTGGTCCTTTTACCTACCTTAATACTTCTGATACTGTGAGCTTTCCCTGCTGCTTATGTCCTCCTCTTCTTCTTCTTTTTTTTTTTTTTTTTTTTTTTTTTTTTTTTGGTGTTTTGGAGACAGGGTTTCTCTGTGTGGCTTTGTGCCTTTCCTGGAACTCATTTGGTAGCCCAGGCTGGCCTCAAACTCACAGAGATCTACCTGGCTCTGCCTCCCGAGTGCTGGGATTAAAGGCGTGCTCCACCACCGCCCGGCTTGTCCTCCTCTTCTCCTACAGCTCTTGAATCTACTCGACAGCTTCCCTTCCAACCCATAAGCAAGTCTCTCCAATTCATTCTACTACGGAAAGCCGAACTACTGTCCTCACGGACTCTTCCCTGACTGCCAAAGTCCATAAAAAACAATCACATCTGGTGCCTGTGCTTTCTCATTTTTTCTCATTTCTACTTAATTAGCTGGCCCGGTTCTTTATTGTACATTTGCTCTTAGAAAACTGGCCAAAAAGCCAACACGTGATCTTATTTGTCTCTTGTCTCTACCAGTGTATAAAAACTATGCTTTTAATGCTTCCCAGAACCAGAATGTCCAAACTGATTTTTCCCATTCCTCCTAAGACTTTTCTTTTATTTCTTATTTCTGTTGAGATACTCAGGTTGTACTGAATATATCATTATAACCCAATCATTCCCCATAATAAACAAACTGTCTTCCCTATTACATTTTTAGTCTCAAAAACAAGCATAAAATAATTTAAATTCTTGCAACTCTACCTTATCATAATACCTTGCACAGAGATAGCTGTAATCTGTTGAGTGCAGGTAGCCCCAGGCTAGCCCCCAAACCACTGTGAAGCAGAGAATGACCTGAATTCCTCTTGCTCTCACCTCCCAAATGCTGGAATTACAAGCATGTACCAACATGTACAGTTTAAAGAAATACTTTACATTGTTATTGGTCAGTGTATTCATCCATTTTCTTTCTTTCTTTTTTCTTTTCTTTTTCTTTTTTTTTTTTTTTTTTTTTTTTTTTTTTTTGGTTTTTCAAGACAGGGTTTCTCTGTGTAGTTTTGCGACGTTCCTGGAACTCGCTTTGGAGACCAGGCTGGTCCCGAACTCACAGAGATCCGCCTGGCTCTGCCTCCCGAGTGCTGGGACTAAAGGCGTGTGCCACCACCGCCCGGCTTATTCATCCATTTTCTATCGATAACAAAATATCTGAAGTTGAGTAGTTTATAAAGAAAAGATGTTTATTCATTTTGCAGTTTCGGAGCCTGAAAGCCCCAAATCAGGAAACCTAGGTCTGGCCTCCAGTGAGAGCTTTCTCGTGTGGCAACATGGCAGGGCAAGGGCAAGACAAGCAGCCTCATATAGGAAGGGGCACGTGTGACGGCAGCCTCAATCCCTAATTACCTTCTCTCTCGGGATCTACTCAGGGGCCTTGAAGAACTACATTATTTCCTTCTGCGGACAGCGCTCCTTACCTCGTCACCTTCTAATGGGCCCTACCTCTTCAAAGTACCTCTCAACATTGCTACACTGGCTTCTAAGGTCCAGATAGGAACTCTGGGAAGACACACTCAAATTGTAACAGATGGCAATCATTGAAAAGCTAGAGATATTGGCCTTGTCATCACCGGCCTTGTGTAGGCTAGTAGGAAGGTCCTTCCACGGGCTCCCTACATGACTGGCACACTCGACATGGCTTTTCATCAGGTCAAACTGCTACACCTCAAGAGCACAATGTTCCGAAGCTAGAGTGTTAGAGACAGGCCCAAGAAAACAGCTCTAATATCTTCTTTGCACCCGTCTTCAGAAACTGGTAGTTTAGGTTTCTGTTAATAAGTGCTGCTGCTTGGGAAAGCTGTTCACTTATTTCTTCACCGTTTTGTGAATCACTTTGTAGGAAAGGAGGATGTTAATTATTCAGTAACAGGGGTGGAACTGTAACAGAACCAAGGCTTGAAAGGAGTCTGTATGACTCTTAAGCACGCGCTCTTTCTGCTTCATCTTTAACACGCTCATGTTTCTGCAGAAACAGCCGAGAACGTCTTGAGACTTATAGAGAGCGTAACACTCCAGGACCAAACATCAAATTTACATAAAATACGTCTTTGAGGAAATCCTTGGGAAACTTCCAGAAACAAAGACCCTCGATTCATAATAAGAGCACTGGAGACACACAGCAGTGAAAGTGAGGCAGATTATTTTGCCACCTTGCAAAGCCAGGCATCAACCTCGAATGGTAGACATACTGATGTAGCCAGCCACCATGCCCGGCTACAAGGGGACAGTTTTTAAACCCTAAAGCAAGTCCCTTCCTCCTTTCCCCCACTTGCTGAGTAATCAGAAGGGAATGATCTTACATGTTATCTAGGTCTTACTGTTCCCTTTATTGCAATACTTGTCTTTTTCTCACCGAAAACTGGGAGTCATTTCTGCATTTTATATCCTGTTTATTTTCAAGCTTATCATGTACACGATCTTGTCACCATTCTGGCGGAAGGTTTAGCCCCGTTTTAGTTCGGGTTCTAGCGATGTGCTGGAACACGATGACCAAAAGCAAGTTGGAGAGGGAAGGGTTTATTTCACTCAGGCTTCAGTAGAATAGCTCCTCATCGAAAGCAGTCATGGCAGGAACTCCAGGAACCAAGAAAGCAGTCAGGGCAGGCATCTGGAAGCAGGAGCTGATGCAAAGGCCATGGGGGAGTGCTGCTTATTTTCTCTCCAAGTCTTGATCAATCAACTTTCTTATAGCACCTGAGACTGCCAGCCAGGGGTAGCACTACCCACGGTGGGCTGGATCTCTTCCCATCAATCATGAATTAAGAAAATGACCTACAGGCTTGCCTACAGCTGGATTTTTATGGAGGTATTTTCTCAGTTGATGTTCCCTTCTCTCAGGTGATTTTGGCTTGTGTCAAGTCGACATAAAAGTAGCCAGCACCCCCAACCCCAACCCCAGTTAATCTTTCCAGGAAATACCCTTATAGACTTACTCAAGCCTGTCTCTTAGTTGATTCCAATGCCAATGCAGCTGATACTGAAGATTAACCATCACAGTGATTTCATGATTAAATCAGTGCTTACTATTTTGAAAATCCTAGGTATGATGGTTTGAATGAAAATGTCCCCCATGGGCTCAGATAGTTGAATACTTAGTCCCCAGTTGGTGGCACTGTTTGGAGTAGGTTTAAGAGGTGTGGTCTTGCTGGAGGAGGTATCTCACTGGGGTTGAAGATTTGCTGCTCCAGTCACTGAGCCTGCCTGAAGCTATGCTTCCCACAGTGATGGTCATGGACCATTATCCCATTGCCCACAGTGATGGTCATGGACCATTATCCCATTGCCCACAGTGATGGTCATGGACCATTCATTATCCCTCTGGAACCTAAGCCTAAATAAACCCTTCTTTCTAGAAGTTGCCTTCATCATGGTGTTTTATTACAATAAGAAAGCAACTAATACAGTGAGCCTTGGAGAAATTTACTTGCTCCATGTTTTAAAAAATGAAACAATGATGAGCAGAATTAAAGGTACTTAAATAAAAAAACCAGATTATTGGTCAATGCTGTAAATCAAGAGACAGAACAGCACAGCTATCTCACCTACGGATCTCAGCTGTCTTGTTTCCTCAGACTGGAGCTTCTGGTCCTCATCCAATGGCTTTCAGCTGACTGCTGCTCAAAGCTTGAATGCTTAACCAGCCAAATCTTAACCAGCCAAAGCTTCTAGTTTCTGGTCTCACTTATTATCTTTCTGCTTTCTACACACTCCTGGATTAAAGGCTGCTTTCTGGATTAAGGTGTGTGTCACAGCTGGCTGTTTCAGTGTGCCTTGAATCACAGAGATCCAGAGATTTCTATTCTGGAATGCTAGGATTAAGTGTGAGTGCCACCATTTTCTAGCTTTGTATCTAGTGCTGTCTGTTCTCTGACAGATAAATTTATTGAGTACACAATATTTTGGGGAACACAATACCACCACAATGAAGTGTAAATAATAGCACATTTGTTTATAACATAGTTTACTAAAAAGTTTAAGCTGACAACTTTGGTTGGGACCACTTAAAACAAAAAGATTCATTTCAAAATAAAATATCAGTGCAGAGAACATGGCTGGGGCACTGCCACACCCACCCCCAGCAAAACAACAACAACAACAACAAAAGCCAAACACCCCTCCCAGAAAACAAAACAAACACAGATCTTGCCTCAAATAAACAGTTTATTCTGGAACCACATAGGCATGATCATGCCTGGGAACACTGACTCAAATTACCCAAAATTCCATATTTCAACATGGTATCAGTTTCATAAAGTTTTTATAGTAATAGAACAAAGACAGTCATAAATCCAAGCTCCCACCCCTTTTTTTTCTAGACAAGGTCTCATGGTGTGGTTCTGGCTGGCTTGTAACTCATAGAGATCTACCTGCTTCTGCCTCCTGAATGCTGGAATTAAAGGCTTGAGCCAGAATTCATTTCCCCGCCCCCCACAGCAGTCATAAACTGGGGGTGGTGGCAAATGTCTTTAAGCCCAGCACATAGGAGGCAGAGGCAGCAAGACCTTTGTGAGTTTGAGGTCAGCCAGGGCCACATTAGTGAGTTTTTTCGAGACAGTGTTGTTCTTTGTTGCCCTGTCTGTCCAGGACTCAGGCTGGGATCTGCCTCCTATGTGCTGTGATCACACCATGTGCACACACCACCAAAACTGGCTTACACACAGTAGTCTTTAATGTTATTTTATGTATGTTTTCCTAAGTGCATGTATGTGTATTACACGTGCTCAGGTAGCCACAGAAGCCAAATCTCCATAGAAATGGATTTACAGATGGTTGTGACATATCCAATATGGATTGTGAGAACCAAACACAGGTCCTCTACAAGAGGAGAAATGGTCATAACTGCTGAACCACCTTTCCAGTCACTCAAGGCATTTTTAAAATACACCGGGACAAACGTTTGCTTGCTGGATGGTGGTAATGAATATCTTTAATCTCGGTGCTTGGGAGGCAGAGGCTGGAGGATCTTTGTGAGTTTGAGACCAGCCTGGTCTATAGAGCAAGTTCCAGACAGACAGGACTACACAGAGAAATCCTGTCTCAAAAACCAACCCAACCCAGTCATCTGCTTCACAGCTTAAAGGAGAGCAGGTAAAGTCTGCTACGGGTCTCAGGGTTACCTGCGAAGTCCAGTCTGGAGCAGTAGAAGCTAAGGATCTGTTTGTACAGCTCCAAAGGATTTACATTAGGTTACACACAGTAATGAGATAGGCAATAAATTGTTGTGTAGGGGGTAAGATAGTAAGGACATTTGGCTCAGGGCCTGTTTATTTCTACTTTCCACAGTTGAAATTCTGGTCAGTCAGTCCATCTTATAGAATGTTTAATGCAGGTGTGGCTCTTTTTTTCTTCTTCTGGGGACTTCAGTTAACATTGTACAAGATCTCCAATGGAGATGGGTGATCAGATATTGCTTTTGCTGACCCAGTATTCATTCTGCAGTCCCCGATCAAGGAGTAATTTCCACTTGTGTTAGTTAATATTTTATTTATTATATAATATTGTGGTGCACACCTTTAATCCCAGCACTTGGGAGGCAGAGGCAGGAAGATCTCTGTATGAGGCCTGTGGTGGTATTCTAATTGTACTGAAATGTGATTTTGATTGTATGTTAATAAATAAAGTTGCCTGGGGGTCAGAGCTATTAGAGCCATAGCAAGAGTGTGGCGGTGGTGGCACACACCTTTAATCCTAGCACTTAGTAGAATTGCTAGGTAGATCACTGTGTGTTCAGCGATACAGCCAGCATTGGAGACATATGCCTTTAAGACCTGGGGGCTGTACATACAGACAGTGACGAGGCAGTCACGTGTTTGGGTTTACAACCAATGAGAAGGCAGAACAAAAAGACTATGAAAAGACATACACACAGGAAGTAGGTCTCTTTTCAGAAAGCTAGGACCACCGCAGGAGGAAGGGTGAGATTTTAGCTCTGAGCTCTGACCTCTTGGCTTTCTCTTTTACATTGCTTCTGTGTTTCTTATTTAATAAGACGGTTGGTTACATCTACAGAGGCCAGCTTCTGTGAGTTCAAGAAAACCTTGTCTTGAAGCTCCCTAAACCCCACTCCAATTTTTTTTTTTACTATTATTTTTATATGACTTAAGCTGATGTGGTGAGTCCTTTGATTGGTGTAGACAAAGTAACTGAAAATCTTCTGGAAGCAGTGCACCACTTTGTTGTGGAATATTACTTTAACTACATAAAGGAGTTATGTTTGCTTATGCTGCATTTGATTCTGTAAAGATGTGTTGCTGTTTCACTTGCTTGCCTAAGGTATCTGATTGGTCTAATAAAAACCTGAACGGCCAATAGCTAGGAAGGAGATGGATGGATAGTCGGGGCTAGCAGGCAGAAAGACTATATAGGAGGGAAATCTAGGCTCCAGAGAGAAGAGAATGAGGGAGAGAGGGGCACATCTGGGGCCAGAAGCCAGGCAGCTGCCAGCCAGCCATGGAATAGAACACACAGGAAGAAAGGTAAAAAAGGCCCCAAGACCAAATGTAGATGAAAAGAAACAGGACAGCCTAAGTTAAAAGAGCTAGTGAGCAAGCCTAAGATAAGGCCAAACATTCATAAGTAATATCAAGTCTCCTTGTTATGATTTGGGAGCTAGTTGGTGGACTAAAAGAAAGCCTGCTACACTACTTTAGATGCCATTAAGAAATTTTGGGATTCTTGGGAGGAGCTAAAACTATTATTATGAGAATTTGGAAGATTAAATCTAGTCTTCATGTGTCAAATTTGAGGGTTTCAAAATTTCAATGTAGTCAGTAAATGCTGATGTGGTCAAGTAGCAGGGGAGCTAGCAGTGGAGTCTGAGGATTGGACAGAATTTCTACTAATAGATTAGCAAAGAAAGGGATCTCTTTCTTTAAAATTAATTTATACTTATTGCCTCCCATAAGCGCATAGGGAGTGGCACTATTAGTAAGTGTGGCATTGTTGGAGGAAGTGTGCCACTGTCGGGGTGGACTTTGAGGTCTCATATATGTTCAAGATATGGCCAGTGTCTCAGACCACTTCCTGCTGCTTGTGGGACAAGATGGAGGAGACTCAGCTCCTTCTCCAGCACCATCTCTGCCTGCTCAGCCACCATGTTGCACCATGATGATAATGGACTAAACTTGAGAACGTAAGGCACCCCAATCGAATGTTTTTCCTTTGTAAGAGTTGTCATGGTGTCTCTTTACAACAATAGAAACCCTAACTAAGACATTATGATCATAAAGGTGGGTTTCTCAGGTCAAGGTTCATCCATTGTAGTCTGGATGTGCCGAACCC
The DNA here is from genome assembly GCF_004664715.2 of Peromyscus leucopus. Classification (NCBI taxonomy): domain Eukaryota; kingdom Metazoa; phylum Chordata; class Mammalia; order Rodentia; family Cricetidae; genus Peromyscus; species Peromyscus leucopus. Next base: position 102,745,177 of record NC_051066.1, on the reverse strand, counting down.
TACGATTTCTCCCAATGTGGAAAATTTGACTATATAAGTTGTGGCAGTGGGGACTGCATTTGTACTGTCCCTTACAAAAAATAAAATACTTTTAAAATTACATTTACGCATTTTTTTTGGGGGGGGGGACGGGCGCATCCACATGCCATGGCACACATGTGGCAGTCAGAGGACAACTCACAGGTATCCGTCCTCTTCTACATGGGGATCAAAGTCAGGCCATCAGGCTTGGTGGCATGAGCCTTTACCTGCTGAACCATCTCACTATATGTTGTTTAGCAGTTTCTTCCATGATTTGATTTCAAATGGGGCAGTTCATTCAGACACAGGATGTTTACAGGGAGCTGAAACAATAAGATGGAGGTGAAACTCCATCCTGCAGGGAAGTTTATTAATCTCAGGAAAGAAACAACTCAAATAGCCTCAGGAAGTCCCTGAAACCAGTAAGATTCACTAGGCTCCTCCCTTCCCAAATGTGTAGATAAGCAGTAGAGACTACTGAGAGACATTCTTAGACAAGACAAGCTGCCTAGAACAGTGGTTCTTAACTTGTGGGTTGAGACCATCTGAGACACCTCTCAGTAGCAAAATTAAGTTATAAAGTAGCAACAAAAATAAGTGATTGGTTTGGGATTCCTTCTTCCTTTTATTTTTTTAATTTTTAGCCTGGTGTGATTGGACACGGGACAGTCTGGGAATTGAATCCAGGTCCTCTGGAACATTAATCAGTGCTCTTAACCACTGAGCCATTTCTCTCCTCTCATGGTTGGGGATTTCTAAGACCATTATTGGAAATATGTATTTTCTGAGGGTCACAACCCACAGGTTGAGAACTGCTGGCCTAGAAGAATCCCAGACAAGGAACATTGCTTAGAAGAAGCAGAGACTGGCCAAGCTACCTGGAAGACATTTAGAACAACTGAACTACCTGGAAAGGACATTCTCCAAGCTGTTGAGTGGCCTACAGTCTCTGCAGTGTGCCCCAGGCTTCCAGCTTTTGTGAACTGTCTTCCATGCTGGGGTGGGATTTTGGTAATATAGCTGTCTTTGAGTTATTTCTGGTCCTGCAAATAACCCTAATTAAATTCTGGTGTTCACCAACTTGGACTTTGGTGGTATCTTTATTTTGTTCTGCCATGTTCCCCATCTGGTGAGTAGACATTTGTTCATGTCTCTCCCCAGGAATAGGCACACAACATCATTCCAGAAAGTAGTTTCTTAAAATGGAATCTGTTTCTGGTGAAGATGCTACAAACACTACCAAAATGACAATGAAGGATTCAGAATATTAGATAATCTGTTGTCATTGCTTTTCTTCGTTATTGTGATCAAATATAGGACAAGGCAAATTAATGGAGGTAAGGTTTATTTTGGGTACATCTTGGCACGCAAGGCATGGTAGTGGGAGCCACTCTTGGCTGCAGCAGAAATATGAGGCTACTGGCTCATGTCTAAGCAGATCAGGAAGCAGACAGGACAGGAAGCAGGGTTGGGCTATAAATATGAAGGCTTGCTCCACCCCCTCAACCAGCACTTCCTCTAGGTAAGCCCTGCCTTCTAAATGTTCCATAACATCTCAAAACAGCATACTAGCTGGGGACCAAGTGTTCAAACATCTGAACTTGTGGGGAGCATTTTACTTCCAAAACTCAACACTTGCTAAAGCAGCAGCAAGGTTCTACTGTGAGCAAAACGATATCAGAGAGCATGGCATGTTACAGGGTGGGGGAGGTGGCTCAGCAGGTAAAGTGCTGGCCGGGAAAACACGAGGACCTGGGTTTGGAAACCCACATAGAACACTGAGTCCAACCGGAATTCCAGGTAAGGACTTCCAGACCCATTCTGCCTACTCACCTGCCTAACAGCCACCCCAAGCACTGTGCTGCCCAGTGTGTATAGAGTTTAACACAGATCTCCATTCCACCCATGTGCCTAACCATGATGCTCCATTACTGTATGAAAGATGACCTGCTGCTCCAGGTGTAGATCCCCAGAGCCAGTTTGCTACCATACCTACATCAAGATACCTTGGGACCATGTGACATGCTGTGTGTCTGACCCAAGATAAAGACTCCAGTGTGGTCTCTACTCAACCCACCCCCGTTGGAGGAAGTTGTGGCATCTTATGCCTCACAACCAAAGAGCACTGTCCACTTCAAATGTGACCCCACCCCCTGCCACCCAAAGACCACCTGCAGAAGCCAGCAAGTCCTCTACAGACTTGATGATCAGCAGCAAGATCCTTATAAGCCTACAGAAGGGGGCTGGAGAGATGGCTCAGCAGTTAAGAGCATGGGCTGTTCTTCCAGAGGACCAAGGTTCAAGTTCCAGCACTCCCATAGTGGCTCACAACCATCTATAACTCCAGTTCCAGGGGATCTGACACCCTCTTCTGGCCTTCTCTGGTCTTTCCAGGCACTAGGCATGCACACAGACTTACATGCATTCAAAACACACACACACACACACACACACACACACACAAGAACATGAGATATTCTTTTACTAATAACAGTTCTCACTATAAAGTACAAAAAAAAATTAGATTTGGCATCTTCTGAAAACTTGATCCTTGACTCTCTTCATGCCTCTAGAGTAGCATTACAAAAATGATCTGAAAGGCTGGGATGTAGCTTGGCTAACAGAGACCCAGTCCTGGATTTGAACCACAGCACCACCACATGTAGTGGTGTACCTGTTATCTGCTTGGGAGGTGGGGACTAGAAGACCAGGAACTGAAGGCCATTCTTAGTTCCATAGAGGCCAGTCTTGGCTACACAATACCCTTCCTTAAAAAAACAAACAAATGCAGGGCAGTGGTGGCGCGTGCCTTTAATCTCATCACTCAGGAGGCAGAGGCAGGCGGATCTCTGAGTTTGAGGCCATCCGGGTCTACACAGTGAATTCCAGGAAAGCCAAGGTTGTTACTAGAGAAACCCTGTCTCAAATACAAAACAAAACAAAACAAAACAACAACAAAGAAAACAAAACCCCAAACCAAAACAAAAAACCAAACAAATAAAGAGATACATTTATAAAACAAAAATAACTGGAAAGGGGGAATTAAAAAACATCCAAGAGTCAGGCACGGTTGTGTACTCCTTTAATCCCAGCACTGGGGAGGCAGGTGGATCGCTGTTTGAGGCCAGCTCAGTCTACAGAGTCCAGGACAGCCAAAGAAACTGTCTAGGGAAACCAAAAAAAACCATGCAACAATACAGCTCTGAACGGTACATTTACAGATATTAATCTGCACTCCATGCTTCTAAATGCTTACTCTTTTAAATGTCTTGGCTGGTAACCAAGCGAAGGGTCTGCAGAGTGACACTGACTAATGGATTAGACTTTTGGTGGCATTGTTCTAGAATAATCAAAGCTAAACTGAACCTCATAAAGTCAAAACAATGGCAGGAAGCATTGGTTTTAGTCAGTAGTCACCAGATGGCCACCTAGTGGCCTCTTTCTAGCCTTAAACATAATGCTGGCCCCCAAACCACGCAGTGTTTCTAGGGTCAAATCCACAATCCTTTAGCTTAGCATTCAAGGCTTTCTGGCCTAGTCTCAAACTTTTTTTGGTACTCAGGGCTTTGCTAACAGCAGGCAGGCACTCTACTGCCGAGCTATACTCTCGGCCTTCAGAACAACTTTTCTTCCTTTTTTTTTTTTTTTTAAGATAGAGCCTATCTACATAGTCCTGGCTGTCCTGGAATTCACTATGTAGACTAGGCTGTCCTGAAACTTGAAGAGATTCGCCTGCCTCTGCCTCTCAAGTGCTAGGATTATCCAAGTGAATCTGCTTAACGGAGAAATTTATTTTTAAGACTTTTCTTCAGCGTACAGTTAAAAGAAGCATGGCTTAATGTCTAGACTAAGTGGATAGTTAAATCAACTTTTCAACAGTATATCTGATGAAATTAGGTATTGAGATACGCTTTAAATATAACTCACACACTAGATTTCAAATAGTGAGAAAAAGAATGTAAAACACTAAATTAGCTGAGTGTTGGTGGCCCACGCCTTTAATCATATTGCTCGGGAGGCAGAGGCAGGCGGATCTCTGTGAGTTCGAGGTCAGCCTGGTCTACAGAGCAGATCCAGGACAGGCACCAAAACTACACAGAGAAATTATCTCGAAAAACAAACAAAAAAAATAAACTCTATTTTATATCACATATATTATTGGCACATCTTTAAATAAGACATTAATTTCACATTTTTAATGCAACTACTACAAAATTATACGTAGCTTATATTTCTACCTGATGTTGGTAGCTTAGGCAACCATACTCAAAGCTTAGATACTGCTATTGATTCTTCTTCCCCTCACTCCACACTTAATGACTTAATGTCTATTAGCGGCTGTTTTTGGATCCATCTACTTTCTCCATCTCTACTGCCATGGCCACGCCACTCTTCAGCTATCAATGACCTCATCTTCCCAAAGCGGCAGTTATTTCCCACCACCATCCTTTGCTCCCGTCTACTTCAGCCACCTTGACCTCCTTTCTGACCTCCCATCCCACCCATTTCACAAACTGCCCTAACTTCTTCCCAGTCAGGGCCTAGCTCAGACCAAACCACAGGTGAGGCCACCTCTGACCAAGTGCCAGTATTTAGTCTGCTTTCTCACTTGGAGAACTACTTTATCCAGGTACTCCCCCCCCTTTTCTTTGTGAAACTATTATGGGACATTATCTCTCTTTGTTTTAAATCTTTAGTCTTTCTTCCCTTCATGCTCTTTGTTGCTACTTTTATCTTTTCTAGCACACAGAACAGTCTCAGGCAGAGTGGGCGCTCCAACAACTTGCCGAACGATTAGACAGGCTCAGCTTTACGTGGTCAGCACACAATCCTCTCTGCTTCTACTCCCAGTGAACACATTACCATCCTTCAGGCACTCCTCTGACACACTTGACAGTCACACAGACATCTCTTTCAGACAGTCTCTCTCTCATCCAGTCGAGCAAATTCTCCAAATCTCAACAAGCAGTTGTGATTTTCTTCATTTCTACTTGTGACTACCTCAACCCAAGTCATTATGGCCTTCCAAATTACTATTTCTCATGCCTTGGACTTTTTTTTGCTGAACAGTTACACAAGCAGTCAAAAACATCAATTCATTCATTCATTCATTCATTCATTCATTCATTCACAGGACACTTGAGGCTGTCACTAAACCTCTACAGGTCCATCTCTGGGAATGCTAGAATGATGTCCTTTTTACTTTGCTTGTCTCTTAAACCTTTGCATTATTGTCCCTTTGGCTGGAGGGCCTTTACCAAGTCCCTTACTAATGTGAATTTGATTCTTTCTTCCCACGTTAGTGTGTGTGAGTGATCTCCCTCCGAAAATCACACTAAATTCGGCAGCTTTTCTGCGATTGCAATCACTGATGATATATACTTGTTTATAACCTATAGCACAACGAAGGCAAGAATTCTGCGGCAATCATTAAATATTTACTCAAAATGTTACGGGAAGGTGTGACAATTTAAAAAACCATAACAGCTGGATATACTGGCCAAATCTTTAATCCCAGCAACTAGGAGGCAGAGGCAGGTGGATCTTTGTTGAGTTTGAGCTCAGCCAGGTCAACATTTTGAGTTCTAGGACAGCCAGAGCTTTTACATAGTGAGGCTTTATCTCAAAAGAAAAACTACAAAATACCCAAAACAATGAAGTATTAAATCAAAAGAAAAAAAAAACTATTGCCCCCCCCCATAGTGTTTACTTTGCTATGCTTTATTAGTTAAGTCACACTGACTACAAACTTTCACCATGTTAGTAAAAAGGGCAAGTGGAGACACAATGATTACGTATTTGAGGGCACGGACGGACACACACACGGACACACACACACACAGAACAATATGGATCTCATTTAAGCCTTTTTGCTCTTAGGATAAACTGACGGAAGTGTTTTAGATATTCCCATTCCTAGATGCCGGATGCCTAAAGTTCCATGGGTAGTGAACTTCCCTGTTGAACATACCAAAGCGTAACTTTGAAAATCTCGTGTAAGTTAAAATTTATGAGGCTTTTTCTTCACAAATCAACACCGCCCAATAAATTTTTGGTACATTCAAAATGAAACTCGCCGGGTGGTGGTGGCGCACGCCTTTAGTCCCAGCACTCGGGAGGCAGAGGCAGGCGGATCTCTGTGAGTTTGAGGACGGCCTGGTCTCCAAAGCGAGTTCCAGGAAAGGCGCAAAGCTACACAGAGAAACCCTATCTCGAAAAACAAAAAACAAAAACAAAAAACCCCCAAAAACAAAACAAAAAACCAAAAACAAAATGAAACTCAACGCCAGGCGAAGTAGCGCACGACTTTAATGTCAGCAATTCGGAGGCAGAGGCAGGGGGATCTCTGTTGAGTTCGAGGCCCGGCCTGGTCTACAAATTGAGTTCTAGGACAGCCAAGGCTGTTACAGAGAAACTCTGTCTCGAGGAAAAAAAATCTTGACATTGCAGGCACAGAGAAAAGTGTCACTATTACAGCATTAAAACAAAACAAAACAAAAAACAGCCGGGCGGTGGTGCACGCCTTTAATCCCAGCACTCGGGAGGCAGAGCCAGGCGGATCTCTGTGAGTTCGAAGCCAGCCTGGTCTACAGAGCGAGATCCAGGGACAGGCGCCAAATCTACACAGGAAAACCCTGTCTCGAAAAACCAAAAAAAAAAACCAACAAAAACCGCAGAAACATCCTCATCACACACGACCAGTTTACGCCAGGCGAATTGGACACATCTTTTGTTCCTGCACTGACATCTCACACAGTGTCCGGGTCTACCTTCCACTTAAAGGTAAATCCTAGGTTCCTAGTGGCCCTTCCGCCTGCCAGGAATCTGCTACAACACCCCTCGGGCAAGCGGAAGCTCCAACTGTCCCGCAGCCCCCGCGTTTCACGTGCCACGCCGGGGAGAGAGGACGCTTAGCACACGCACCCGGGTTCCCACACATCCCGCCCCACGGCGCGGCGCGGACACCCGGCCGCGCACATGGCCACCGCAGCGTTCACCCCGCTGCCGCGCAGGCGCCGGGCGAGCCGGGACTTGCGGTCGCCCAGTGGATCATTCCGCCGCAGCCTTTGTGTGGCCGAACGCTAGAAATGGCTTATTTCCTTTCTCCCCGTTTAAAGTCAAACCCAGACCCCTTCGTCCCTTTCTCCCGCCGGAACGGGGCCGGGGAGGGTAGCGGCAGGCCTGCTCCCGGGGGCAGTGGGGCGGAAACCGGCGCGGGCTGGCGAGGCCGCCGCAGGCATGCTGGGAGCTCGCCCGCCGTGTCCCTCCGCGCCGACGGGGACTTTTCGGTGGGGATTTTGGGCGCCGACCAGACGCGGCATTTTCGGAAAATAGCGCCCTGTGCAGCGAAGCGCTCTGTGTGTGGCGGGGCCGCGTCAGCCCTGCCGGCTCCGAGGCGCCGCGGTCCCCGCACCTCCTCCCGCTGCTCCCCCGCCGCCGCTCCCGAAGCTTTTCCAGGTCAGTGCGGGTCTGTGTAGGGCCCTGTTACCACCGGATGTGGAAGTTGATCTCTTCGCTGGTAAAAAATAATTCCACTTCCCCCGGAACCCAGATCATCCCCGCGATTTCCTGTTTATTGCATTAAGGCGCCGGGTTTCCGGGGCTCCCGGCCCCGCTCGTTTGGCGGGGGTCGGCGGGGTCGGCCTGGGTGTCCGCGCCGCCGCCGCCGCGCTTTGTCCGCCCGGCGCTTGGCTTCTGGGAGGGGCGGCAGACATGGTGGCGGCCGCCGCCCCCTCCTCGGTCAGGCGCCGCGGCCTCCTGCGCTCCCCACAGGCCGGGGCTGCGGTGGGGTCGCAATGGCCGTGGGGGTCCGGGCCCGTGGGGCGGGCGGCTGGAGGGGCGGCCCAGCCCCCGCCCGCTCCTTTGTCTCGGCGGCCTGAACGCCGGGTCGGGCCGGGCCGGGCGGACGACAAGCGGGAAGGCCGAGCCGGGCCGCGCCGCCGCGCTGGGGCCCACGGGGCCCGGAGCGCTCGGGTCTCGGCGGGAGCAGCCGGCCCGGGGCAGGGTAGACGGGAGAGCCCTGAAGGGACGGAGCCTGCCCGTCTCCGTGGTGGAGACTTTTGCCCCGGAGACTTCGCCTGCGGGACCCACGCGAGCGCGGGTGCGGGGAAAAGCAGCCGCGAGTTTCGTCGGGCCAGCTCTTGTCTGGGCACAGATCGGTGTTGAGGGTGCTGTTGTGAACCTCTCTCCCACCGGGTTGCAGCCGCGTGCCTCGATTGAAGTGTGCATCTCCAAAATGAAAGCTAAGGGAAGGAATGGCCCGGGCCTAATTGCTGTGTCTTCCCTTGAAGCTTTTGCTTTGGAGCCCGCTTGGACCGTGTCTGAGCAGATACATCTGTTTAAAGCAGGGGCAAGACCACAGAACTTCCGAAAGGGAGCTTCATAACGTGGAAATAATTTTAAGTTCCTTCTCCAGACACTGGTTTGCTGTTTATTCAGGCAAGTTACTTTCTGAAGTGTTAAAACGTTGGGGTACTTGGCCTTGTGAAATAGTTGCCATTCCAGATTTTAAAACGCACCGAATTTATTATGCGGAAGATAGTTTTAGCTCACAGAGATTCGTCCAAGTTAATTTGATCTAACTGATAGATTTTTAACTTAGGCCTTCAGACTCTGACTTTGAATTTTAAGGAAACCGATAACTATTATCCCTTTATTTTTCCTATTTTGTGAAAAGTCGAATTTATATGTAACTCATGATTTAGGCAAGAGTCACGTTCTTTTGCATTTTTGCAAATCGTTTTAGAGCCTAAACAGAAAACAGATTCTTGAATCTATTTTTTGCATGCAGTCTTGTGATATCACACCACATAACCACTGGAAAGCACTGTACACATTGTGCTTTTATTTTTACAAAATATGACATCCTACCCTGTTTCTCACCATGTAAGTACAATCAGGATATTGTACAAGACAAACTTGAAAAAATATATGAATGAGAAGAATGATTCCTGTATTTTGGGAAAGAGGGCTCTAACTTTTTAAAAGATGGGAATTTTAGATACCTAAGCATTACAGATTATAATTTGCCAATGGTCTTGAAGTCTCAGGAACATTTGGAATTAGGCAAAGTGTCAAGACATTTTAAAGTTCCAGTTCGTGTTTAATGGTGTACACAGATAATAAAGCAGATTTATGAACACAGTAGATATGCTTGTAAAGACCTGGGTATAAATGTCTTTTTCAAGAGGACACTTTGAAAGCACGGTAGAGTTCCATGCTTGAGTTGAAAGTTAGGCCTTTGCTTAAACAAAGCATAAGTAATATGCATTTATACTATACATATATAAGCTCTTAGCTCCCTCTGAGTCAGTCTGGGTTTCCTAGGTGTGGGTGATTAATGTGTAAAATTTCAAGATGAGTTTGGGCTTACTGGTTTTGAACGGAAGCTGAGTTTCCAGTGGTTTCTTGTGACCTCTAGTCTGAATCTGTCAGTTGGCCTTTCTCTGCTGTTCCATCAACAGGAAGCATCTGGCCATTCTTCATGTAATTGTCAGAAAGTGCCAGGTACATTTTTAATCTGTGCTATTCATATAAAAAAAAGATTGGATCTTAGTTAAGTTTATTTGATTTTGGTTGTTTTTCCCCCTCCTCCCTCTGGCATTTAAAAAACCTTTAAGTATCTCTTCAGGTAACAGTTAAGGCAAACATTACATACTCAAAATATATATGTCACATGAAATTTTAAGTCAGAAGTTCATTTTTGAGGGAGCTAGAGTTTCTTTTAAATTGCCTAGTGCCTGTAAATGCACTAATGGGGTCCAACCCTCATTTCACTGGGAGACATTAGAGACTCTCATCATGTTCTTGGACATCTAGGAACTTGTTTATAGATCAACAAATAAGACAGTTTGACACCTGTAAAGCTGGGCGGTGGTGGCGCACTCCTTTAATCCCAGCACTCGGCGGGGAGGCAGTGCTAGGCGGATCTCTGTGAGTTCGAGGCTAGCCTGGTCTACAGAGTGAGTTTGAGGACAGGCACCAAAACTACACAGAGAAACCCTGTCTCAAAAAACAAAAAAGATATTTTGACATCTGTATACGATATGTAATGATCTAGCATTTCTGTCTCCTAAACTTTGTGTGTGTGTGTGTGTGTGTGTGTGTGTGTGTGTGTGTATTGGGACCCTTTCAGTTCCTCTGCTTAGTTTATAAAATAATAATTGTAAACTCTCTTCACTTGAAGTCAGGTAGTGTTCCATTGACCCCAACCATGGCTTTACAACTAATAATTATGTTTCTATAGCATTAATGTCTCAACTTTGGGCCAGGGGTAATTAGCAGTTTACTTTTCTGAAGATACGTGTTCCTTTATCCCTATAAAAGATACATTTAGTGTCAGAAGAAATTAGAGTTAAGACCTGTTTCCTCAGAACTCAGCACTCTAGTGTTATTCAGAAAGGTTAGTGCATCTGTTTTTGCTTTGCTTATGTTTATGACATTGAAGTAGAGAAAGTAATTTCTCCAAAGATAAATCTTGATTTATCTTGATGTAATAAAGCTGTGAAGAGTTCCAGTTGAAGCATTGTTGATAACAAGAGATGTTCCTGACTTCCTGTGTGCCTTAGTTGTCTTCTTTGTACAGTGGGAATCATTCTAGCACCTGTCATGGTGATAGGAATGTTAAATGAGTTAGTACATATATAAAGTGGTGGAATGAGGCCTTAGGTCAGTGGTTCTCAACCTTTCTAACGCTCTGACCCTTTGATACAGTTCCTCATGTGGTGACCCCCAATCATAAGATTATTTTTATTATTACTTCAAAAACAGTAACTTTGTTACTGTAATTGTAATGTAAATATCTGTTTTCTGATGGTCTTAGGTGACCCTGCCAAAGGGTCAGTTGACCCCAAAGGGGTCGTGACCCCAGGTTGAGAACCATAGCCTTAGTTACTAGATCGGTAAGTTTTACTAGGTGTTTTTGTTTTTGTTTTTTTTACAGTCTCAGTTTAACCTCAGTTTGCCCCAAACTTACTATGTAGTCCAGCTGGCCTTCAACTTGGCGTAAGCACTTGCTTCATCCTCTCAGATGCTGGGATTACAGGGATGAGCCACCATGCCCAACCTAGTGTACATAGTTATCGTGGGGTCTCAGCCCCACTATTCAGAACCCTTGCAATCAATAATCTTGAAGAGTGTGTGGGTGTGGGTGTGGGTGTGGTAAGATTGCTTTGTATTTTATTCATTCATTCATTCATTCATTCATTCATTCATTCATTCACTTATTTGCTTTTGTATGGGTGCAAGAGGGCCATGGCACTTGGAGATTACATTTTGGGAGCCATTTCACTCCTTTTACCACATGGGGCCTCGGATTAAGTTTAGGACTAGCTTGGTGGCAGAGGTCTTTGCCCTGGGGCTGGAGAGATGTCTGCGAGCGCTCACTGCTCATTCAGAACATTCAGGTTCAGTTCCCAGCACCCTTGTCAGGGAGCTCACAACTGCTTGTAATTCCAGTTTTGGGGACCGGACCCCACTCTTCCAAACACCTGTGGGGTACAGAACATCTTGTTCCTGTGCATCACACACATTAGAAAAGACCCTTTAGCTACTGAGCCAACTCACTAGCCACTGTGATTCTTTTTTAAATTAGGCTAAACACACTGATACTAATTTTATTATACAATGCAGTATCTTTTTCTAGAAGAATCTCGACTGTTTATTAAAGTTAGTTGTTTCAATCTCATTACACTAGAGAGGTAGGCTACTGCTGATCTGGTAGTATATTACACTAGTGATTCTTTAAAAGAAGTGAGGGGGGGGCGTACCATGATACTGCTTCTAACATAGCCCCCACCCATTTGGTAGGTGTAGAGAAGTGGTTATCAAAACCATAAAATTACACTAGACTTCTTTCATGATGAAAAACTACCTGCTGGCACATGGTGGCACACGCCTTCAATCCTAAAAGGCAGAGATCTCTTGAGTTCAAGAACAGCCTGGTCTACAAAGTGAGTTCCAGGACAGTCAGGGCTACACAGAAAAACCTTATCTCAGTGTCCCTTTTCCTCAAAACAAAACAAGACTATTGGAACATAGCTACTTTGCTGTATCTCCCCTGTGTCTATAACACTTATATCCAAACAGAAGACATTGGTGTGTAAATGATATAAAAGTTTTCCTTTATATTCAAAATGGTTTATGTGAAATCTTTGACCTTTTCCCATGTGACTGATCACTCTCTATTTCATCCTTTTTGTTTTTTGTTTTCTTTCGAGACAGGGTTTCTCTGTGTAGCTTTGCACCTTTCCTGGATCTCGAGCTGTAGACAAGGCTGGCCTCGAACTCACAAAGATCCACCTGGCTCTGCCTCCCGAGTGCTGGGATTAAAGGTGTGCGCTACCACCGCCCGCCTTATTTCATACTTTCTATTCATAGGGACCCCCACCGTCTTTCCCTTAATATTGTGGTCTGAATGTGTCCTGAAATTCTTGTTGAGGATACTAGATGATGAATGTAAATCCCTTATGCATGAGATTAGTGCCCTTAAGAAGAGAACTGCAGGCAGCCAGTTTGCCCTTTCTGGGTGGTGGCGCACACCTTAAATCCTAGCGCTCAGGAGGCAGAGGCAGGTGAATCTCCGTGAGTTTGAGGCCAGCCTGGTCTACATAGAGAGTTCCAGGACAGCCAATGCTACGCAGAGAAATCCTGTCTGGAAAAACAAAAAAACAACAAAAGAATGCTGTTGACCCATACTACTGTCAACTTGGACTTTGTCCTCTGGTACTATGAGAGATAGAGTTCTCTTGTTTGCAAACCACCCAGTTGGGAGTAGTTTGTTTGTGTCACTCAGACTGAGACACCTTTGTCCAGTGCATTTTGACATTAGTCACTTTCATATTTACTGTGCTCCTTTTATCAGAACTTCCCAGCATTGATTGCTTTAGTTTGACCTCAAGTCTTAGCACATGTGAGGTCTAATGGTTAGGATCTTGACCACTTTAAATTGATGGTGAACAATTTCAGTAGTCACATGCTAACTACTTGGGAATAATTTTGTTAACCTCATGTTTTTTTTTTTGGTTTTTCGAGACAGGGTTTCTCTATGTAGCTTTGCGCCTTTCCTGGAACTCACTTGGTAGCCCAGGCTGGCCTCGAACTCACAGAGATCCGCCTGGCTCTGCCTCCCGAGTGCTGGGACTAAAGGCGTGCGCCACCACTGCCCGGCCAAACCTCATGTTTTTGTTTTCTTCTGATTTCTTCTATTCCTCTTTAACTCCCAGTTGATACAGTTGACTTCTACTTACTGGAAAAATACAGAGTTTAAGCTTGTACATTGTTTATTGTCACTATGGTGAATTTCAGTTCTGCCATTTTGTAGACTATATGAAAGAGGAATCTTGTATTTTCAGGAACTAGCTGCCATGTGTGACTTTATCTTTCTGGTTACACCATTATCTGTAAAGGTTTATTCCCCCTGCTTTCAAATATACAAACATAAAATGGGAGAAGAAAATAAATTTCAGAATTTATTCCAGTGTCTGCCTCATTCCTTTATTTCATTACTGTTAAGAGCCCAGGTACAATTTTTGCTCAAGGTTCTTTAATTTACTTCCCTAACTTACTGTAACACTGGATATCATATTCAGACTGCTTAAGTGAACTTCTTTTTGTCAGTAATAATGGACTTTATCTTGATTATATGGAGCTAATACAGATAAATTGCTTGACATTATTTAGGAACATTTTAGATTTATATTATGTGTATGAGTGTTTTGTTTTCATGTATGTATGTGCATCACTTGCATGCCTGGTTCCTGCAGAAATCAGAAGAGGGCTTCACATCCCTGGAATTGGAGTTATGGATGGCTGTGTACCATCATGAAGGTGCTAGTAATTGAACTCCTGCCTCCTGCAAGAGCAAGTGCTCGTGACTGCTGAGCCATTACTGCAGCTTCCTGTTGCTTGATTTCATAAAGGCACTTGTTTACTTCTCTTTATTTAATATTCTGTTCTTAAGCCCTTATGATTATTGTCTTTGTGTTTTGTGATTCTCTTACCAATGTCATCATTCCTGCCAATGTTAAGATCCTCTCCTCCCCCCCTTTTTTTCCCTTTTCAGATGGCTGTTTTATATGCTGCTGGTGTCTGAGAGTGCTCATGGTTTAGTGGAAAAGGAAAGAATTTTCATCACCTGTAGATTTATTACTTCCTAGCCTCCTATCAGTCCCCAGTTTTTCTCTTCCTATCTTGAAGTTGTCTATGATATGTGCTTTTCCTTTATTATATCCACCATGCAGTAGTTTTCTTAGATTCTCCTTCCTTGAATTCATCCTGTATAGAGGTGCCGGAATAATATCCTCGGAACTTCCAGATCCCATGCTCCTAATCTAAAAGCTTAAGGACAGAACCTGACTCCGTCCTTTGTCCTCTCCACTGTGCTGTTGACCTTTGCATTCACCACTGTGCCAAGCAGCATGACTTGAATCTGTGCTGAATAAATGTTTGAGTAGATCAATCCTTTGAATAACCCCCAAGTCTTAAGTAGTTTACAGGCTAAAGTCAACTTTCTGATGCTCAGACTTTTTCATACTACATACTGCTTCTTTGACCTTATTCATGAAACTTCTCTTTCTTTGTTGATAATGTTCTTCCCCTTTCTTCCCTTTTAAAACTTAGATGCTTATCCCATACCAGGCTCTCTTCAGCTCTCACAGTAATGAGTAAAACAAAACAAAACTAGCAGCTGCCTTTTGAGTGAAGGATGTAGTAAACAGTTGCTGGTGTTGGGTGGTAGGTAATGAGTGAAATAGAAAGGAATAAAGCTAGGCAAGGGGAGAGATGGTGTGCTGTGGCTGCCACTTGAAGTGGTCAGAGGAACTCAATACCTGGGTGTCAGAGTGAGGGAACGTTCTGGATTGAGCAACCCAAGATCCTAATGAGGGAGGGAGCATGCTTGGCTTGTTAGAAGATGCACTGAGACCTCTTTGAACCTATATCACAACAATCAAAGTAGTTTTTTAAAAACTTTGATGGGCCTCATATATCAAAGCAGGTACTATTGAGCTACATTTTCAGTCCCCAGATACCTTAATAGTAGCCCACAGTAGGAAGTATATATATTACACACAGTGGTCATATATACTTATTTGTTTTTGTGCACATGTGCACATGTAACTTAGATGCTCAGATTTTAAAAGAATAGTGGTTCTAACTCATAGAATGATGTGTCATGGATCATGTCTTGAAAGTAATTGAAATCTGGTAGTACCTACTTCTCTTAGTTATGGTTTCTGTTGCTGTGAAGAAACACCATGACCATAACAATTCTTATATGGGTCGGCTTACAGAGGTTTAGTCCATTATCGTCATGGCGGGAATCTTGGCAGCATGCTGGCAGACATGTTGGAGAGGTAGCTGAGAGTTCTGCATCTGGATCTGCAAGCAGCAGGAAGAGATGGTGAGCCACTGGGCCTAACTTGAGCTTCTGAAACCTCAAAGCCTACCCTAGTGACACATTTCCTCCCACAAGGCCACACCTCCAACAAAGTGACATGTCCTAATCCTTTCAGATAATGCTACTCCCTATGAGCCCGTGGGGACCATTTTCATACAGACCACCACACTAAAGTTTTTTTTTTAAGTCTGAACTATATAAGCTGTTTTTCATTATAATCCATATATTCTTTTCATTGCTAGCAACACATTTTTAAGATTAACACACTGCACATACAGAGTACAGAGGTATGACAGTCACTGCATTGACACATGACATTTTACATACATTTCTTTGTCTTGGGAATATCCAAGATCAGCCCTGCTAGCTGCTTTTAAATATTCATTTAATTGTTATAAATCAGTTCTGTGCTAGAGAACATGAGAATTCATTCCTTCTCTCCATTGGAACTTTACCCCCAACCATCCTCTCTATTGCTTCCTGCAACCTTCCCAGGCTTTTGTTACCACTATCTCATTCTTAGAGATCATACTGAACTTCACGTAAATAACAGTGTCTTTCTGTGCTTGAGGTCTTAACATAGGTAATCATGTTAATGCACATGACAGTTTCATTATTTTTCATGATGAAATACTCCATTTATAGACCACCTTTCTTTATTTATCCTTGGTGGGCATCTAAGTTGATTCCATATCTTGGCTGTCCTGAATAAATAATACAATAGACTGAGTGCAGGTATCTCTTTGGCATGCTGATAAGATTTCTTTTAGGATGTCAATCCAGTAGTTGGATTGATTGATCACATGACAGTTCTCTTTAGTTTTTGAGGAATTTCCCATTATTACTATTTATAATCCTGCCAGCAGGGAGTGTTTCTCTTTATTCTTGTTAGAACTTATTTATTTATTTACTGAAATAGCTTTTTTAATTAGGTTGAAATGGTCTTTCATTTTGATTCTGGTCTTTGGTTTTTGTTTTATTTTGAGACAAGGTCTCACTTTATCTCTGACTGGTCTGGAACTTGCTTCTTAGAATAGGCTATCCTTGAACTCTGAGATCCACCTGTCTGTGCCTTGTGAGTACTCAAATTAAAGGTGTATGCCACCATGCCCAGTCTTCATTGTTTTTGATTAGCAATTTCTTTAAAGGTTAGTGGTGCTGAAAAAAAATATATATATATATATATTTTTTTTTTGGGGTGTGTGTGGCAGAGTCATGCTGAATTTTATTTTATAACATAGATGTGTACATTGGTGAGGTGGGTTTGACTGAATGCTTTTCTAAGTGGTACTTTACTTAGTCTCGTACCAATGTCTACCCAGATCTGCCTGGCTCTGCCTCCCGAGTGCTGGGATTAAAGGTGTGCACCATCACCAACTGGCTTATTTTTTGTTTTTTTGAGACAGGATCTCTCTATAGAGCCCTGGCTGTCCTGGAACTCCCTGTGTAGACCAGACTGGTCTTGAACTCACAGAGATCCACCTGCCTCTGCCTCCCAAGTGCTGGGATTAAAGGCGTGCGCCACCATGTCTGCCTCTGAGCAGAAAATTCGTTAGGCCTTTTTTGCCAGAGTTGGAAGCTTAGTTGGGTGGGGTCTTGGCCTGAGGTCACCACTCCTTTTGTTCAGACCAGGCTCGTCTTAATCTCCTATTTTGGTCAGCACAAGCACCTTGAATTTTCTGATGCTCTTTGTCTTTTCAAACTGTACATTTTTGTGTTTCTTTTTGTTCTTATTGCTCCTTTTCATTGTGAACCTGAATAAGAGTGATTACCAATAACCATGCCACATAGCCAACAATAGGTTGTTTTGAAATCTCCACAACGGCTGAACAGTGGTGGCGCACACCTTTAATCCCAGTGTTTGAGAGGCAGAGGCAGGCAGATCTCTGAGTTTGTCAAGGCCAATTTGATCTACAGAGAGAGTTCCAGGACAACCAGGACTACATTGAGAAACCCTATCTTTAAAAACAAACAAACAAAAAAGGAAATCTCCACCAAAAGTATATTTTTAATAGCAGCCAAATTTACAGCATCATTCACATAGTCTGAGTTTAGAGTCATAAAGAATACATGAGGAAAGGGGTTGTGGAATCTACCTCTTGAGTCTCTGCATGGAGGCCCTCAGGCTATTTGTATGATACCTGGGTTGCGTTGCTGCGGTCCCCAAGATGCTAGAGGCATGAAATATCTGCTAAAGAGAACTGCATACACAGTGTGGAACCAGCCCAAGACAGAGAAGTGTTTTTTTTTTTTTTTTTTTTTTTTTTTTTTTTGTTTGTTTGTTTGTTTTTAAAGACCAGGTGAAGGGTTCACAACACGGTCACATTTACCAGGCGGACACTTCCGCCTAGCCAATTCCGGTCAGGCTGGACACCTCCGCCTAGCAAGTTCCGGCCAAGGCATCTCGCGTGACCGGAATCCATGACGCTACATGGCTATGTAGGCGCGCAACGTGACCATGTGGTCTACGCACACGCGTAGAGTAGTGATGTGACCTGGCCACGCCCCCAGCCGGTTTTAAAGTGGAGCGCCATGCTTCCCAGTTTCTCTTCTCCACGCATGTGTCTCTCCCACAGGCCTGCGCACTCTATCCCTTTATCTCTAATAAACTCTTATAAGCGGATTCTGTCGTGTTTCGTGACACTTCCTTGCAGGGTAAGAACACAACGCAGCTAAATAACTAACACCAGGCTGGCCTCGAACTCACAGAGATCTGCCTGGCTTTAATCCCCCGAGTGCTGGGATTAAAGGCGTGCGCCACTACTGCCCAGAGGGAAAGAAACTTCTTAGACTGTATAGATGTACTATATGATATTGTATGCATGTGTATACTGTAGCATCATGGAATGCTGGTAAGTATTGGTGGGCCAGGTAAAGTGCACGCTTTAGGCAGGGTTTGCAGGCTCTAGAGAAGAGAGGGTCACTGAGCAGGGACCTGCACTCTAGAGCACAAACGGTTTTGAGCAGGTTGGCATTGCTGAAGTGGGTAAAAGAATGCCACGGAAGAAGAGAGACGAACGTTCCCCAGGTTCTCAGGGACAAGGTGCACCCTTCTTAAAAAGCTTTAAGGAGTTAAGAAGGGGCACTGAAGCTGAAATTCCTGTAAGAGGGTTGGTTATCCTGAGAAAAAGTTTCTCTGCTTTGTTGTAGAATATTATTTTAAGGTGTGTTACCTTTGTTTATGTTGCATTTGTTTAACGCTGTGAAGCTGTGTTACTTTGCTTATTTAAAACACCTGATGGTCTAATAAAGAACTGAACAGCCAATAGCAAGGCAAGAGAAAGGATAGGTGGGGCTGGCAGGCAGGAGAAATAAATAGGAGGAGAAAACTGGGAGGAGAAGAGCAGCCAGAGAAGGAGGAGGATTCCAGAGGCCAGCCACCCAACTACACAGCAAGCCACAGAGTAAGAAACAATGAAAGGAGCCGGGCGGTGGTGGCGCACGCCTTTAATCCCAGCATTCGGGAGGCAGAGGCAGGCGGATCTCTGTGAGTTCGAGGCCAGCCTGGGCTACCAAGTGAGTTCCAGGAAAGGTGCAAAGTTACACAGAGAAACTCTGTCTCGAAAAACCAAAAAGAAAAAAGAAAGAAAGAAAGAAAGAAAAAAAAAGAAACAAAGGTATACAGAAGTAAGAAAAGGAAAAAGCCCAGAGGCAAAAGGTAGACAGGATAATTTAAAGTTAAGAAAAGTTGGCAAGAAACAAGCCAAGGTAAGGCCAGGCATTTGTAATTCAGAATAAGCCTCCATGTGTGACTTATTTAGGAGCTGGGTGGTGGGGCTCCCCAAAAGACAAAGAATAAGAAAACAGCTAACAACACTGCTTTCTATGATTTCACAGGATGTTTGGCATGGAGTTTTGAGTTCTGAGATCAAGATTATGGTTGTAGGGAGTGGGGACCTTGTGGATTAATATTCTTGTACATTGGTAGTATTGATATAGTAATACACTTTTTGCTATTTTCTTTGTCAAGACAGGGTTTCTCTATGTAGCCCTGGCTGTCCTGGAACTCACTCTGTAGTCCAGGCTGGCCTCAAACTTGCAGAGATTCTCCTGCCTCTGCTTGCTTCTGAGCCTGAGATTAAAGGCATGCTCCACCACCGCCCATCTTTTGATTTTTTTTTGGGGGGGGTTATTTTATTTTCTTTGAGATGGCCCTTTGGCTGGCTTTGAACTCCGTTATCTTGCTGCATTCTCTCCATTGCTGGGATTACAGAGGTCTGTCACTATGTTCAGCTATTTCTTGAATGGTGACCCTTTCAGTGTCTTTAAATTAATGTCAATTTCAACCTCTCCCTCTCTACCCCCCCTATACTCTTATGTTCCATCTCACCTCATCTGCCCCCCAACCCCACATGCACATACATATATATACACACCCAAACACCTCTGTCTACTGTCAATATCATATTTTTATCACCTACTTCTTAGCCCCTCCTTCCTCTTTTGCATTGGGCTCACCTGGGTAATCATCTACAAAATCTTTCATGTAAGTCAATACAAGTTCTTGGTATAGACATCTTTGGGGACTATTATTCAGCCTATATTCTGTAATATATGCATATATACAGTATGACTGAAAAACTTTTTTCTGAGAAACAGCCTCTTTTAATATTTTGCTTATCCTTTTTATATCCACCGTCACACTTCCCAGACTCTGACTGGAAGTTTCAGTCCCTTCTCAGGAGGCTTACTGGCCTGTGTTGGAGGACTCCTTCCTGGACCCTCTGCCTTATTGCTCCGTTCTGGATTTGCTTTCCTTGTCTGGCACAGCTATTTCCTTGAGGTCATCAACCTTTTGAATCATTTCCATTGCATTTATTTTGGGTCCTTATTTCCTAAGCCATCTATTCTTTTTGGTTTACTCTGCTTTGGTTAGAACAGATATTTTAATGAAAAAGGAAACCATTGGCCTTGCTTTTTGGATTTTTGAGACAAGGTCTTGCTGTGTAGCCCTGAATGACTTCAAGTTTGCTATGTAGTCCAGACAGGCTGTGAACTCTTGGTGATTTTTTTTTTACCCGTTCCTCAGCCCACTACTGTGTCTACCTCAAAATGGCTACCTGGGGTTGGGGGTAAAGATGGATGGTAAGAATGATACTGCACTCAGAGGTCTCTATCTCTGAGATCTATCTTGACTTCAAAATTGAAGTCAAAAGTTATGTTACTTTGGAAGAGGTTCTCCTTTTATTTCCACAGAAAATGAGAGGCTCTGGATTCATTCTGGGTTAAGAAAGTCAGGTTTGATCAAGGAAGACCCCCTGAAAGATCTCCAGTGGGAATGGTTGACCCAGATGATCCAATGTTTCAGAGCTCCTCTGTTGCAGTTTCCTCTGAGTTCTGCATCCAGAACAGGCTGCTGGCTGAGATGAGCCCCTCACAGAATACTCCAGTCAGGACATGACCATATCCTAAATTTTCTCAGGGTCCCCCAAAGATTACAAGCAACCCCAATTAGCAGGAAGTAGTCTAGAGAACTACACGTAAAATTCCCAAAATAAATTATGAATGTTTGTCCTTAAGGGGTTGGTTATAAGTTGTTATTGCTTATGTAAGGAAAAAAGCTAAACAAAGAAGTTAAATTCAAAGATCTCTTTCTAAAGGAAAAAGGGGATATAATATAGAAATGATGAGATGAAAGGATAGCTTATTGAATGTACTTGAATCCAAAAATATAAGCATTAATCTTAAATATTTTATATTAGTATGGATTTTGGGTTATTGATATAGATTTAAAGTTAATTTTGCTATACTGTATGTATATTTCAACTCTTTAGGGTATTATGTTTATACAGGTCATTTAAAATATAATACATAATTAAGAAATAGATTAATAGTCATCTGTAATAGCAAACTTATAGTCATGTTAGTTAGGATTTCAAGATCATGCAGAGTTATATTTCAGATAGATAGGCAATCTTCAAACACTTTAAAGACCTATAGAATATGGCATTTAAAATGTTTTAAGAACTTAGACTTTTCTTGACAGTGAGACATGTCTGCTCCTTACAGCACCAATTACTTCAAAGAGGATGATAAACATCAAAGAAACTACATATGGAGTTTGTTTTCTTTATGGCAAAAGCTAGTCTTGTGGGCAAAGAAACTGCCTTTGCCTCAGTTGCTGACAATTATTGTCCAATCTGGACCAGCAGGATATAAGAAAGATGACTGCCAAACTTTGCCAAGAAAAGATAGGACAGTCCTTCAAAATTCCCTGCTTCACAGGAAAGTCTGGCAGATATGCTAGGCTTCTTGGCCAAAGATGGATTCCCCAGTGTTGGAGAGGAACTTTGATTGACTGTCCAGACAGCCTGAGGTCCCTGTCATTAGGTAACATTTCATTCTTCTGGGGTCTTTGATGGAGTTGATCATCATAGTTTTCCTTAATTATGATAAAAAGGCAAATTAGATGTAAAACTTTAGAGTCACAAAGATAAAATAGAGAATAGATTTTTTTCTCTAATTTTGCCAAATACAAATAGACTAGATATTGTAACTATAATTCTTACTTGATAACTGTTTTATTGTATATAATCTTACTATGTTAAAGTTAAAAGCTTGCTTTTTTATTTAGACAAAAAGGAAGTGCTGTGGAATATTCCTTTACACTGTGTGAATGAATATATGTTGCTGTGATTGGTTTAATAAACAAGCTGCCTGGCCAATAGCTGAACAGCATAAAGTTAGGCAGGAAAGCCAAACATATTGATGGAATGAGGAAGGGGCGGAGTCATGGGGAATGCCAGCAAGCTGCCCAGGAAGCAAGACATGCTAGAGGACAAGTAAAGTGATGAGCCATGTGGCAATACATAGATGAATAGAAATGGGTTAATTTAAATGTAAGAGTTAGCTAGTCACAAGCCTGAGCTGTCGTCTGAGCAGCATTTATAATTCATATTCAGCTTCTGAGTTGGTTATTTGGGACTGGGTGGTCAGGACAGTAAACATCCCTTTACAGAAATTCCTTTCTATTTATTTATTTTTATTTTATATGTAGGAGTGTTTGCCTGCACCAAGTGTGTAGAGTACCCATTGAGGCCAGGGAAAGGTGCTAGGTCCTCCAGAATTGGAGTTACAGGTGGTTGTGAGTTCCTGTGTGAGTGCTGGGTACTGAACTCAAGTCTTCTGCAAGAGCAACAAGTGCTTTTAACTGTTCAACCAACTCTTCAGCCCCTGAGTTCCTTTCTCATGAGAGTATTGACAATTAGTGATTGCCAAGAATATTTCTTATATACTGATAATAGTTTTACATCTTTTTACTATATAAAAAACTTTTTAATATCTAATCTTATATATTAAAGATTTTTAAGCTTACATTTAACCTAGTTTTGATGTAAAGATTTTTAATGAAAGTTTGTTTTTAATTTCATGAGTAATATGTGTTCATTGTACAAAGCAACAAAATAAATGGGAAATAGCTTTATTGTTTTTAGTTCTTTTTGTGCGTTTTTTACACAGTTCAGTATGTTGTATATAAAGTTTAGGGTCTTGATTCTTAAAGCCGTTACATACTATTTGTAAATTTTTTTTTTTGTTTTTTTTTGTTTTCCGAGACAGGGTTTCTCTGTGTAGCTTTGCGCCTTTTCCTGGAACTCACTTGGTAGCCCAGGCTGGCCTCGAACTCACAGAGATCTGGAGATCCGCCTGGCTCTGCCTCTCGAGTGCTGGGATTAAAGGCATGCGCCACCACCGTCCGGCTATTTGTAAATATTTTTAAGTAAAAGTATTAGTGTTATTTTAGTATGTATGCTTGTATAAGCTGTTCTTGCAGCCACTAGGTGGCACTTAGCATGTATAATTCTTAGGAGCTGAAGTAGCAGATGTTGAAGTTTCTAGGTGGGTCTAATATGTTACAATTTAAGTAAAACAATGATTTATGTTAGACTGTGAGAAGCATTTCATAAACAGTAAATAAGTTCAATGTGAAACATTGTAATGAACATTTCTATATTCTCAAGGAGAAAGGAAGTATTAAATTAAGTGGTGTAATATGCCACATACAGTAGATTCTGGATATATTAGCAGTCATTACAATTTATTGAATAATTTTTTTGATCGGAGAAAATCAAATGATGAGCCATATATTTTAATTGATAACCCTCAATTTTCTTTTTTATATTAAGGTTTTTTTCCCCCCTGAGGATTTAACATGTAGATAATTAGTCTGAATGAACTGAGGATTTAACCCAGCATATGTGTGTGTGTGTGTGTGTGTGTGTGTGTGTGGTGTACATGTGTGTATGTGCATTTACATGTGTATGGGTGTGTGCACATTCATGCATTTATGTGAGGTTGAAATTGAGTGTCTTCAATTGCTCTCTACTGTATTTATTGGAGGCAGGGTCTCTCACTGGACTTGGAGCACTCTGAATTTGGCCAGCCTTATCTCCCAGGTGCTAGGTGCTGGGCTACCACAACCACCTGGTGTTCATGTGGGTTCCTGGAATCTGAACTCTGGTCTTCATGCTTCACAGCAATCCCATTACCCGCTGAACACCTCCCACCCCCCCAGCCTCTTGGTCGTTTTCATTGTCTGGATGTAACTGGGTTTCTTTAAGAGTCAGAACTATTGCATTGTGTTTTCAAGTGATCATAGCATTTTGGTATTTTTTATTATTTAAAGTTTTATTTTTTATTTTTATCTGGGCAAGAAAATGAGAGCATCCTTGATTTTGGTGTTGCTTGATCTCATACATTTTTTTCCCCATTAGATCCATTTCTAACTTTAAAAATAATTTAATTCCATCTGCTAAGTTGAAATGAAAATTATAGTTTTGGGGCTGGAGAGATGGCTCAGTGGTTAAGAGTGTATACTGTTCCAGCAGAGGACCCAGAACATGGGACAGTTCTTGTGAGACTTAGAGTATTCTTGAGAGGACCATGAAATGCTAGAACCTTCTCTGCCTTTAATCTCTCAAACGCTTCCCCTACATATACAAAGGGCCTCTAGGGGACAGTGTTGCTACTTTTGAGACCACTGATTCCTTAGTTTAGTGACATGAATCTGTTACATTGTTTATGGTTAAAAAAATCACAACAGCTTCAGTACCCAGGTTCTAAATATGGTAGGTTCTGAATAACTGAAACATGGGGAGGATATGGAAGGATGTTCATTCAAATGCTCAACTGTAGTGTAGTGTAGATCATCAACTCTGCTCTTCGATATCCTTCATTTTCCTCCAGCTGTTTAGTAAGGCAGGCACGTCAGACTTTCTTCAGTGTGACGTTTACTTAGTGGACAGCTGCACAATGTAATTCGTTCCTTTATAATTT
This sequence comes from Peromyscus leucopus, assembly GCF_004664715.2. NCBI lineage: Eukaryota > Metazoa > Chordata > Mammalia > Rodentia > Cricetidae > Peromyscus > Peromyscus leucopus. Next base: position 102,720,486 of record NC_051066.1, on the reverse strand, counting down.
TTGTTTTTAAATTAGGTAAGCAGAACTAGGAAGTAACATTATAGAAACTGTAAAATGGGAAATTTCCCCATAATCATACTATTGGATGACTTGCTAATATATACATATATGTACTTATAGATACTATATACTATATATTATGTATTATATATAGTACTAAAAGATATCAACAAGTGATCTAATGGTATGATACATATATATCCCAAGGCAGGTCTGGAATTTATGATTCTTTTATCTACTTCAGTCTCACAGTTGCTGAGATTACATCTGTGTGTCACCACACCTTATTATATTTTGTGCTTTTTGCACATGTTTTGATATTCAAACTTCATTGGCTTAGCATCACATAAATCTGTTATGTAGCTTCAAACTAATTAAACGGTTGCCTCCTGTGATTAGTTTCTCTAATTGAATTACTTTTCAGCCTTTAGATTGTTTCAAATATAACTTAACTGTATTTTTCCTTTAGAATAGGTTCATAGAGAGGTAATAATTTAATCAGTGGGTTTTTGACATTCTTAAAACTTTTAATAAATTTGCTAGATTAAGTTGAAGCTGATCCACTTTTACTGCTACTGGCATCCATTATAGAGCAGTATGTGAAAGTGTAAGTTTCAATCACCTTTGACTTCTGTAGGAATTACTTTAGAACTGTTTTAGTTCTGGCAGTGACAGTCAACAGTGCTTTCTTTTTTGCAGAATACGTGGTTGTCAGTTTTTTTTTTTTTTTTTTTTTTTTTTTACTACTATGTTGGATTCTTGTTTATGCTTCCTCCCCGTCTTTATTTTGAGTCATGCCTTTTTTTTCCCCATTGTGTAGCTCTCTATTGGCAACTGAAATAGAAGGTATCTGTTGTGCGACAGTGGTAGTAATTGAACTAACAACTGCAGATTTCTTATGTTCTAATACAGATCATTTATAAATGCAATTTCTTTTATTAAAAAGTTCCCACCCTTTTTTGTCTCTGTACAATTCACAAAAACTATTCTGAAAGTAGAATATATGTGCAAGCACCTGTAAAGACTACAGTTTCAGATATACTAAATGTTTTACAAGTCACTTTCAAACACTGTATGCCAATTCAGCCTTTACATTGCCATCTTTTTTGGTTTTTCGAGACAGGGTTTCTCTGTGTAGCTTTGTGCCTTTCCTGGAACTCGCTTTGGAGACTAGGCTGGCCTCGAACTCACAGAGATCCGCCTGCCTCTGCCTCCCGAGTGCTGGGACTAAAGGCGTGCGCCACCACCACCCGGCCACATTGCCATCTTTTTAAAATCAGAGGATTTGATTCTAGCCTTCCTTTCATTCCTCCAAACTAGAAAGCATTTAAAAATTTTTATTTTTTTATTTGGAGATGGAGTTTCGCTGTGGAGCTCTGGCTCCCCTGGAACTCCCTCTGTAGACCAGGTTGGCCTTGAACTCAGAGATCTGCCTGCCTCCTCTGCCCCGAGTGCTAGGATTTAAGGTGTGCGCCACCATCTCCTGGCTCTAAAACATTGTTTAAATGAGTTGAAATTAAGGACGGCTACACCTACTAGAAAAGAAGAGAATTCTGTTAGTCTGAGGTTTCAGAATCCTGACACCAGAATCAGCATCTTGGTAAAGGGTAGGCTGGACCTTGGACAGGGTACAAGTCTGCAGGTGGCATCCCTGAGGATCTGAGCTTCAGTGGACCATGAGTGCTCCAGCTGCATAACTCACTGAACTGTCTGCCAGCTTCTACCCTGGCTTGTCGAGTCAGACCTCTTAAATAATTAAAAGGTTAACATTTGCTAGTCATTTGTGGTGCTAAGCACACATCTTCTGTCCTTGATTTTATTTTCTTTGCTTGAGCGTTTTTGCTTGTTGAGGTCTTGCCATGTAACATATAAGCATATAAATAAATATCTTCAAACTCAAGAGTCTCCTGTCTCCACATCATTAAGGGCTAGGATATAGACAGGGATATGTGTCACCAAGACTGGCTTTTATTTTTGAATACATAGAAGTTTCACATTTTTTGTAAAACTTAAAGCTACCTATGCATAGAAGATAGTATCTGATATCAAAGAAAATGGGATAGAGAGTCAGATCAGAATTTGAAAAGGAGTTATTGATAATTTTGTATTTGACAAAGGACCTACTATCCAGAATGTATACAAATCAAGATGAGAAAGGCAAACAGACTAATTTCAGAATGAGAAAAATCCAGTCTGGCACTTTGTAGATCACTCCAGATGTCTTGTCTGGCACTGTGTATGCCAAATGGATTCACCTGGCTGTATAAACACTGTAAAGTGTTTACTTTGTCTATAACATTTAAAATGTTTATTTGAAAGATAAATTTCATTTTAGAGACAGATTTAAGTGAAATTGGCTCATCAACAGTGTAGATACTGTGTTAGATAGCTTGGATTTTGCTGTACTTCTATAGGAGAGGGACCAGCTTTTCCTTTCTTAAAGACTATGGTGTCTTTAATAGGAATTACTGCTTAAGATTCCAATGCCTTCTGAGTGTGATGGTGATGTTTACTGTGGAGCTTCAGCATGGTCTCTAGGAAAGACTTCATCAGAGATCAGAAGTTCAGTTTGTTTGCAGGATTAAAGACCTTGGGTTACAGAGAAAAGTGAAAGGGGGAAAAGAGAAAGAAAACTAGAAGGTCAAAGGTAAAAGAAATGTTGCAAGTGTCCCATGCAAACAAACTAAACACACACACAGGAAAACCCATATAAACTCTACAACTGCATATGTTAGTTTTCTCATTCTTCACTACAGGGTATAGTATGAATTCCTTTATTGTTGCACACAGAATAACTCCTAAGAAATCTCATCTGTGTACACCACCTAGTGTTTATGGCTTTCTGTGGTTATTCCTGTGTTTGCAATGGATGCTCTCATATTACAGAATCTACTAAAACATAAGATATTTTGGCATAGTTCTTTCCAGAAGTTAGATTTTCTTGTAGTTCTCTCTGGTGCCTCCTAACATTTCTTCTAAGTATGTAGTATCTTTTATCCCTTCCTGGAAGAAATAACCTTTCCAAGATCTGCCAGTTTCTTGAGTGCTCTTGAGTGACAGCTGTTCACATAAGTCACTCTTGCCCTGTGGTTCATTTCTTCTTTATGACTTTTTACCTTGTGTGTGTTCCTTTTTAGACATGTTTGAATCCCAGCCACATCTCTTTCTTATTACGTCTCAAAAGATTTCCCCACAGAACTGGTTGTCCCTGTTCTTTCTGTAGTATATTCTACAGTACCACAGAGGAAGCTTTTGGATTGGAAACATTCTCACTCCCCAGAATGACCAGCTCCTTTGACCAGTTCAAGTCCTTGTTCACCTGTGGATTCCTGTCTGTCTTCCCCGCCTCCCTCTGCCTCCTCCCTCCCTTGATGGCGACATTAGCCTTTAGAGAATTCTTGAATTCAAGATAAAATCTCTTTGTAGATTCTTAGTGAGACACATGTCCTGCTCATAAGACCATTCAACTCTTTTTTGTACTTCCATGGAGTGTGAATTGTGCCCCCTTCTGGAAGACTGAAGTGTACAGTATATGCACCAGACAGAGCACGAGACATTTGTTTAGAATTGAGCACACTTACTGGTCTGGAAGAGGTTGGGTAGATTAGTGGACATCAGGAACAGGGCACTCTCTTGTACTTTAGCTCATAATTTTATAAGAATGTCACCAGGCTCTAATACGAACAGATGCCACTTTTAATTCTTAGGCTCACTGTGCCTGCTGCTTTACATCTTCTGTCATTTACTGGCCGTATGTGAAGAATTTTAACCAGTTTTACTCAGATAAAAACTTAGAAAAGAAATATATTTCAAGAGTCGAAATATAAATTAGTTCGTGTGATCATTAGTTTTAGATTAACCATAGCACATTTGAAGGGATAATGAGAATGGACTTAGGAATGAGGGGGAAGTCATGTCACGGTATGTAATGGAGATTCTCATATCAGTTCATGTGTTTCATTCAGATGTCCCTGGTAGACTTGGGGAAGAAGCTTTTAGAAGCGGCACGAGCAGGTCAAGATGACGAAGTTCGTATTTTGATGGCAAATGGAGCTCCTTTTACTACAGACTGGGTAAAGAGTGATTTTAATGTTGTAGTTGTTATATTTCTTTCTCCTCTTCTGCTCTTCCTCCCTTCTTCCCAGGTGAAAATTTAGCTAGTATTTATGTTTACAAATGATATAATGTATACACACTCACTTTTGGGGGTTACTTGTTCAGAGTTTATAATTACAGCTGTCTTTTTTTTTTTTTTTTTTTTTTTTTTTGGTTTTTCGAGACAGGGTTTCTCTGTGTAGCTTTGCGCCTTTCCTGGAGCTCACTTGGTAGCCCAGGCTGGCCTCGAACTCACAGAGATCCGCCTGGCTCTGCCTCCCGAGTGCTGGGATTAAAGGCATGCGCCACCACCGCCCGGCCAATTACAGCTGTCTTTAAAAAAGATTTATTTTTATAATTTTTAATTTGTTTATGTGTATGGGAATGTTCATGTGTGCGCAGATGCCCGTGAAGTCAGAGGTGTTGGATCCCCTGGAGCTGAGTTACAGGCAGTTGTTAGTTAGCTGATGTGGGTGCTGGGAACTGAAGGTGGATCCTCTGCAAGAGAAGTCTATTCTCTTAATGGCTAAGCCGTTTTCTCCAGCTCATAATTAAACTGTCTTTTAAAGGAATGCATTGCTCATGTTATTTCCTTAACAATAGACAATCTTATCCAATCAACATCTATGAATAAAGTTGTGTGTTTTAAAGACTTTAGACTATACTAGTTTGGTATGACTAACTATATAAGTGCTTGGATTCAGTTTAAAGACACTATAATAGGGAGAGGATCGATAATTCACAAAGTAATGAAGACAGGAGTTTTAACTGTTCCTGAAAAGAAAAAAGTTTGCATTTCCATTGCTGCTTGTGAAATTGTAAGAAACATGACCAGGGAGGCAGAGGCACGAGGATCTGCGTAGTGAGTTCCAGGACAGCCAAAGCTTCCTAGTGAGACCCTGTCTTTAAAATAAAAAGGAAGGGAGGAAGGAAGGAAGGAAGGAAAGAGAGAAAGAAGGAAAGAGAGAAATGTGACCAAATGGGAAGAAAGGAAAGGAAGCAGTTCCTTGCAGTCTAGAAGGCAGTGTGGGGAAGGCAGCAGACATGCCTCTTCATTTCTGGGGTAAGGCAGAAGGGATGGTCTTAGGAGCATGGAGGGTTAGGAATCTGCAGTAACTTTATCACTGATAACAATACAAAATTCTGATTTTTAATTTTTTTGTCCTTATTCCTTGTTCTTTTTAAAATTTTCATGTAAAATAAATTTTTTTGTTTGCTTTGGAAAATTTTATACAAACATCAACTCCTGCATACCTCTCATCCAGCTTCAAAACCAGCAAACCATGGTAAATCTTGTTCCTCCATGAACTGTCTTTGTATTGTTTTAAAGCAAATCTCAGGAATTCGTCTATACGTATGTCAGCGTTTGTCTTTGTCAGTTAAGACTTTCTCACTAGATATTTTCAAGGAAATCTTGAGTGCTTTGCTAAGAATGAAGAGTGAATCCAAAACATTGAATGTAAGCTGGGATCCGGAGACTCCATTCTCTAGGAACCTTTGCTGCATTTAGATATCCTTATTGGTCTCCCCAGCTCACCAGCATGGGGTACTGAAGACAAAGATTGGGAGTGCTGCAGGGCTAACTCTGGTGGGACAGTTCCAGGAACTGCACTTGCAGCACTTAGCCTATCTCAGAGTACCCTCATCTCTCTCCGCCTCTTCTCCCTGCTCTTGTGGGGGGCACTGCAAATAAATGACCTGGTGTGAACCAGCACTGAGGGAGAGCAGGAAACATAGATGGAAAGAATTTGGATCACAAGCCATGCCTTGTACAAACACCCCTGTATCTGAGGAACTACAGGTCGCGGAGAGGATGTGAAGTTTCTCTGCACTAGGGTTCTTTTACCCGTGTCCCTGGCAGAAGCAATGCATATCCCCCAGAGAAACCTACCTTTTTAAGTCCCAGCTTTGTATCTACTAATGAAATTGCAAGGAAAGTGAGCAGTCGAGTTTTAACACCCAAAGACAAAGCAGCTCGAATGTCTTACTGAAACAGCCCGACAGCAGGAGCAGACCTGCTGAGGACAGTAGATGGAGTTCAGTCCCAAGTTAGAGACAACTGCAGACGACTTAGAACCAATGGCAGGAAACCTGGGTGTAACGTAGATGCACAGTAGAAAGTGTGACTTGTGAGAGGTACTATGACCCAAAAACGAGTGCGGGTGAACATTACTCATAGGAACAAAGCTGGAAACAGCCCAGTGCTCATAGTATTAGCAGACCCACAAAATGAGTATGGATCAGGGTGAAGTAGTTTGAAGTGCAGTTGCCTAGAATTTCCAGAATTGGTAAGTGCCCACAGATGCAAGTAGCCCAACAAATTTATAGCACAGTCAGCTTGTTGAGAATGCTTATGAGGCTGGAAGTTGTCTCTGGTTAAAAGCACTTGCCCTCGAGGAGGACCTGGGTTCATTGCTCAGCACTTAACATGGCAGCTCACAGCTGCCTGAAACTCCAGTTCTAGAGGATTCTTCTGGACTCCACAGGCATTGCATATATATGGTGCACAGACATACATGTAGATACTCACACATAAGATAAATACTTTTAAAGAAAATGCATACTAGGTATGTCACCATGATACTGTAGTACATCAAGACAGAAGGGTTATGAATTAGGATTAGTGTCCACAGTATGTATACAAGGAATCCCTGTGAGTCAGAATAGACAGATGACTCAGAGTAGTACTTCACCAAGAGAAAGTTAGAATGGCCAGTAAACATACAACAGTGTTCAACTCTACCACTGAATGAAAAGTAAAGCCAGAAGCTATTGGACACATCTACTTGGTTAGCAAAGTGATGTTTGTAGTGCCAGCCTTGGTGAGGAGATGGTACAAAGGTGAATTGTTGTAGCCATTTTGGAGGGCAGTTTGACAGTGCTTAGTAAATTTTAATATGTATATGCCATTTGTATCAGTTGAGCTAGAATATAGAAAAAAACTTGTTTATGTACTTGAGTTGCTAGAAGACCCCTGTAGCAGAATTGTTTATAATAACAAAGCTGGAAACAAAAGAGGGTTCATTAGTTGGTTAGTCAAATTAGTTACAGCTTTTTACGGAATGGAGTATTGTAGAGAAAGTTAATGTACTACATATGCCCATTAACATGAATGCATCTTGTAGACATAATATTAAGCAGTTCACAAATCAGAAGTAAATGTGGTAGGATTCTAGTAAAGTTCAAAACAGGAAGAACCAAACTATACCATTTAAGGATTTGTAATCGATAGAAATTAAAGTAATGCTTGTCAGAAAATCCTGAGTAGGGACTGGGGAGGTGGCTTAGTGAGTAAAGGCATGCCATGTAAGCTTGAGGACCTTTTTTTTGGGTGCCCAGAACTCAAACCACACACACACACACACACACACACACACACACACACACACACATACCAAAACCAATTCTTTTTTTGAGTAGCATTTACCTGAGGGACTAAGGGAAGGACTTGTGATCAGGGAACAACATGTAAGAGGACTTAAAGTTACTGGAAAGGTTTTCCTTCCAGACTGGTGTTGACTTTACAGACATTTACCTATTCTTGACACTACATGTAAGTATGCCGTGTTGCATGCATTTTTTTCCTTGCATGTGACCCTAAAAGGAAGTCTTAAGAATAACAACAGAAATACACAGTAGAGCTCAGTATGTCACTGAGGAAGTCTTAGTGGTTGTTCAGTGCACTGTTAAGAGTAAAGGCCAACTATATGAAAATACAACACAGCATGAAGCAAGGATTATCCAACAATCTCCCCTTTGATCTCTGAGGGTCTGTTAACACCTCAATAATGACTTTTGTTGTAATGAAATAATGACTTCTAAGGTTGCTTTGTTGTGTTGGGTCACTTGTGTGACGTTAGGCAGATTGGTGACCTCTCTGTACTTCCGCTTCTTTCCTGCCATACCAAGGTAGGAATCGTACTCGTGCTATGACGCCAACACATGGAGGTCTTAGAACAAGGCGGTCCATAGAAAGTGATTTAAAAACTAAGGGGATGGGCCGGAGAGATGGCTCAGTGGTGAAGTACACTTGTTGCTTCTGCAGAGGACCTGGGTTCAGTTCCTCGGACCCATTTGGTGGCTCATCTATAGCTTTAGTTCTAGGGGTTTTGACACATTTGTGCATTTAGGCAAAACATTCATACACATAAAGTAAAATTAATAAAACAAACTTAAAAAAAAACAGTTGCTGTCTAACAGTGGCAGCCTGGCAAATTCCATGTTCTGGTGAAATATCTTTTTTTTTTTTTTTTTTTTTTTTTTTTGTGATATATATTTTTTATTTTACAATACCATTCAGTTCTACATATCAGCCATGGGTTCCCCTATTCTCCCCCTCCCACGCCCTCCCTTACCCCCAGCCCACCCTCCATTCCCACCTCCTCCAGGACAAGTCCTCCCCCGAGGACTGTGATCAACTTGGTAGACTCAGTCCAGGCAGGTCCAGTCCCTTCCTCCCTGACTAAGCCAAGTGTCCCTGCATAAGTTCCTGGTTTCAAACAGCCAATTCATGCAATGAGCACAGGACTTGGTCCACTGCCTAGATGCCTCCCAAACTGATCAAGCCAATCAACTGTCTCACCTATTCAGAAGGCCTGATCCAGCTGGGAGCCCCTCAGCCTTTGGTTCATAGTTCATGTGTTTCCATTCATTTGGCTATTTTTTTTTCAATAATTGAGTAAAACTGAAATTTATTATATGCCACAGTCGTCCTAGGGACCTCCATGCTATATATGTATAGCCTTTATGGTTCTATGGGTTGTGGTCTGATTGTTCATTTTATATCTAGAATCCACCAATGAGTGAGTACATACCATAACTGTCTTTCTGGGTTTGGGTTACCTCACTCAGGATGATTTTTTCTAGTTCCATCCATTTGCCTGCAAATTTCATGCTTTCATTGTTTTTCTCTGCTGAGTAGAACTCCATTGTGTATATGTACCACATTTTTTTCATCCATTCTTCCGTTGATGGGCATCTAGGTTGTTTCCAGGTTCTGGCTATTACAAATAGTGCTGCTATGAACATAGCTGAGCATGTATCTTTATGGTATGTATCAGCATTCTTTGGGTATATGCCCAAGAGTGGTATGGCTGGGTCTTGAGGTAGTTCGATTCCTAATTTTCTGAGAAACCGCCATACTGATTTCCACAGTGGTTGTACAAGTTTACATTCCCACCAACAGTGGAGGAGTGTTCCCTTTGCTCCACATCCTCTCCAACATTGGTTGTCATTGGTGTTTTTGATCTTAGCCATTCTAACGGGTGTAAGGTGGTATCTCAGAGTCGTTTTGATTTGCATTTCTCTGATGATTAAGGATGTTGAGCATTTCTTTAAATGTCTTTCAGCCATTTGTAGTTCTTGTTTTGTGAATTCTCTGTTTAGCTCTTTAGCCCATTTTTTAATTGGATTGTTCAGTGCTTTGATGTCTAGTTTCTTGAGTTCTTTATATATTGTGGAGATCAATCCTCTGTCAGATGTGGGGTTGGTGAAGATCTTTTCCCAATCTGTTGGCTGTCTTTTTGTCTTATTGACTGTGTCTTTTGCCCTGCAAAAGCTTCTCAATTTTGAGAGGTCCCATTTATTAATGGTTGTGCTCAGGGTCTGTGCTGTTGGTGTTTTATTTAGGAAATGGTCTCCAGTGCCAATGCGTTCAAGAGTGCTTCCTATTTTCTTTTCTATTAAGTTTAGTGTAACTGGATTTATGTTTAGGTCTTTGATCCACTTGGACTTGAGTTTTGTGCATGGTGACAGATATGGATCTATTTGTAATCTTTTACATATTGACATCCAGTTATGCCAGCACCATTTGTTGAAGATACTTTCTTTGTTCCATTGTATAGTTTTGGCTCCTTTGTCAAAAACCAGGTGTTCATATGTGCATGGATTAATGTCAGGGTCTTCAATTCGATTCCATTGGTCCGTATGTCGGTTTTTGTACCAGTACCAAGCTGTTTTTATTACTATAGCTCTATAGTAGAGTTTGAGGTCCGGGATGGTGATGCCTCCAAGGGTTGCTTTATCGTATAGGATTCTTTAGCTATCCTGGGTCTTTTGTTTTTCCATATAAAGTTGAGTATTTTTCTTTCCAAGTCTGTGAAGAATTGTGTTGGGATTTTGATGGGGATTGCATTGAATCTGTAGATTGCTTTTGGTAAGATTGCCATTTTTACTATGTTAATCCTACCTACCCATGAGCATGGGAGATCCTTCCATTTTCTGATATCTTCTTCAATTTCTTTCTTTAGAGATTTAAAGTTCTTATCAAAAAGGTCTTTCACTTGTTTAGTTAGTGTTATCCCAAGGTATTTTATATTATTTGTGGCTATTGTAAAGGGTGATGTTTCTCTGACTTCTTTCTCAGCCCTTTTATCATTTGTGTATAGGAGGGCTACTGATTTTTTTGAGTTGATCTTGTATCCTGCCACTTTACTGAAGGAGTTTATCAGCTGTAGAAGTTCCCTGGTAGAGTTTTTGGGGTCACTTATGTATACTATCATATCATCTGCAAATAGTGAAAGTTTGACTTCTTCCTTGCCAATTTGTATCCCTTTGATCTCCTTTTGTTGTCTTATTGCTCTAGCTAGAACTTCTAGCACTATATTGAATAAATATGGGGAGAGTGGACAGCCTTGTCTTGTTCCTGAATTTAGTGGTATCGCTTTGAGTTTCTCTCCATTTAATTTGATGTTTGCTGTTGGCTTGCTATAAATTGCTTTTATTATGTTTAGAAATGTTCCTTGTATTCCTATTCTTTCTAAGACCTTTATCATGAAGGGGTGTTGGATTTTGTCAAAGGCTTTTTCAGCATCTAGGGAGATGATCATGTGGTTTTTTTTCTTTCAGTTTGTTTATATGGTGTATTACATTGACTGATTTCCGTATGTTGAACCATCCTTGCATCCCTGGGATGAATCCTACTTGGTCGTGATGGATGATTGTTTTGATGTATTCTTGGATTCGGTTTGCCAATATTTTGTTGAGTATTTTTGCATCAATGTTCATTAGGGAGATTGGTCTGTAGTTCTCTTTCTTTGTTGCATCTTTGTGTGGTTTGGGTATCAGGGTAATTGTAGCCTCATAAAAAGAGTTTGGTAGTGTTCCTTCTGTTTCTATTGTGTGGAACACTTTGAAGAGGATTGGTATTAGTTCTACTTTGAAAGTCTGGTAAAATTCTGCACTGAAACCATCTGGTCCTGGGCTTTTTTTAGTTGGGAGACTTTTGATGACTGTTTCTATTTCTTTAGGGGTTATTGGTCTATTTAAATGGTTTATCTGGTCTTGATTTAATTTTGGTATTTGGTATTTATCCAGAAAATTGTCCATTTCTTCCTGGTTTTCCATTTTTGTGGAGTACAGGTTTTTGAAGTATGATCTGATGATTCTCTGGATTTCCTCATTGTCTGTTGTTATGTCTCCCTTTTCATTTCTGATTTTGTGAATTTGGGTGCTCTCTCTTTGCCTTTTGGTTAATTTGGCTAGTGGTTTGTCTATCTTGTTGATTTTTTCAAAGAACCAACTCTTTGTTTCATTGATTTTTTGTATTGTTCTCTTGTTTTCTATTTCGTTGATTTCAGCCCTCAATTTGATTATTTCCTGGCGTCTATTTCTCCTGGGGAAATATCTTTTTTAACATCATTGACTGGCAATTGGAGTTAGTGGGCTTTTTGTGCTTCTTAATGCATGTAGTATAATGTAACCTAAACTTCACCTATTTGGATATACGGCTCTGCTACAATACTCTTCTTCATTCTCAGGTCATAATTACCTTTAATTTTTAGTAAAATTAATTCAGGTTGTTTTTCTGTTAGTAACAAAGAGCTAGGCATGATATAATCCCAGCATTTAGAAGGCTGAGGCAGGATCTCATGTTTGAGACCTTGTTTAAAAGTAGAGAAAGGGAGAGGAGGAACAAGAAGAGAGTTTTAATTAGAGGAATCACTGACTTTTCCACACCTATGCATGGACCTCTTGAGGGCTTCTGTGAAGATAAGCCTGAGTTGAGTAATTTGTTTTGATGTTTTGAATTACTATGTACACAATGTAATATGCATCATTGTTTAAAAATATATTTTGTAGTAGAAGTATATTAAAAGAACTGAAAACTGGAATTTCTTTTTGTGTGTGCATGTGTATGTGTGTGTTGCTGTGTTACAGCTGGGAACTTCTCCACTTCATCTGGCCGCACAGTATGGGCATTACTCTACCACAGAGGTACTTCTCCGAGCCGGCGTAAGTAGGGATGCCAGGACCAAAGTGGACCGGACGCCACTGCACATGGCGGCCTCTGAGGGCCATGCCAGCATAGTAGAGGTTTTGCTGAAGGTATGTCTTTTCTCTTTGGACTTAGATTTTGAATCCAAACCCCATACAAACTTTGTAAGATGAAAAAGGGGAAGGGTTTTATTAAGTGTGTACTTTTTATCTTTGATAGAGCATTTGTTATAGATGTGTATAAGCCTGTCAAATGAATATTGCCTTGAAGTTTTCTTTGGAGGGAAAAACCTTCCTGTAGGTGAATTCTCAGTTAATCGTCAACCATTGAAAGTCTGTCCTTTGGGTGAAGAACCTCTTACTACAGTCAGAATCCTATGTAGGGAAGATTAGTCTTGGATAGCAAGCAAGCAAATTAATAAGTAATTAAATTATCATCAGTCATCTAAATGTCAAAAGGTCACACAGAAGATTCTGAGGCAGAGTGACAGCCTTTATTCTTGACCCTTTTCATCCTAGCCTGTAGATGAACCCATCGGGAAGAATGCAAAGTCTAGAGTACAAATTACATGTAATCCTAGGTATTCTTTAAAGCCACATTAAAAAGCAAACACTCATTTTAATATTTAATTAGCTGCTTTTAAAACACTATCGTTTCAACATGAGAGCAGACTAGGAATCCTTGCAGAGATGGTTCATCCTCTGTTTGTTACTGAACTCCAGTGCTTATGTACACAGCACTTCTACACCTGACTAGTGGAAGTGTGCTGAATAGCCAGCCACACTTGCCTGGCATATCAGACATTGCCTTAGACAGCTTTCTTCCACTTCCTTAGCTTGTGCTTGTTTTGAAAGCAAAGGGTATATTTAATTTTGAGGGATGAGAGGATCACCCACCATAAACCATTTAAGAGCTCTGAAGAACTCAGCACTGCCCTTCACCTGTAAGGCCACTTACTCCAGCCCTTTGTGTCCCTAACCGAGTAACTAAAACCATAATTGTTTTATTTCAAGAAATTAGAAGGACAGTAGTTAGGAAAACCAGCAATGGTAGAAAATTGATTAAGTCACGGATAACTGATGATTACTAACATATATTTAACACTCCCCCCCCCCAAAAAAAAAAAAACAACAAAATTAATGGTGCTTTTTCTTGTGTAGAAGCATTATGGCTGATATTTTCATATCAGGGATTCTTGATACTTCATATCTTGAAATATTACTGATTTTGAAATATTTTTTAGCATGGTGCTGACGTCAATGCAAAGGATATGTTAAAGATGACAGCTCTGCATTGGGCAACAGAACACAATCATCAAGAGGTGGTGGAACTTTTAATCAAATATGGTGCTGATGTCCACACGCAGAGTAAATTTTGTAAAACTGCATTTGATATTTCAATAGACAATGGAAATGAAGATTTAGCAGAGATATTACAGGTAACTTGGCTTTGAGTTTAAGAAAACATGGAAGGCACTTGCAGACGGATGCTCGTTGTCTTGTAGCTTCTCCTGTTGGATTCAGTTCTTGTGAATGGCCTTGTTCTCTCCACTTCCTCTCTGTTCATTACTATTCCTACTCTAGAAGGTTAGATGAGGTGCTGTCTGTCTGTGCTTTCAGTTTCTGAATTCTCTTTCTAGACATTTACATTATTGTGTTGCACATTTGGATATCACATTTTATCAAAACAATTGTAAGCTACTTTATAAAGATTTAGTAGCTGATATCCCTTGGTTAAGTGATATAGCCTTTTCGTTTTTAAATCTTTTTTTGCTTGTCTAAAAAAGTTAAAACTTATTGTGTGTGTGTGTGTGTGTGATGTGTGGGGTGGGGGTGGGGGGGGCAGCTAGAGAATACTGTGGCTTCTCCATCTTCACGTGGGTTCTGGGGACTGAACTAAGGTCTTCAAGCTTCTGTTGCAAGCTCCCTTATCCACTGAACCACCCTGACTCCCTCCTTATTTTAAGTCTACTTTGTCTGACACTGATATGTCTAAATTTTTAAAAATGTAAATTGGGATCTAGCAAGAGGGTATGTTTCACTATGCAGGGTTTTCATTTGTTTGGGCTCAGATGCCCAGGAGTGCAAATGAAAAGGTTTACTTTAGTTTAAGGGCTGAGGTGATTGATAGTTTGATTTTGATTCCTGTCAAGATGACCCCTTTCTCTTTCATCCCTTTTCTAATGGTGCAGTTTTGGGGAATTTCCCTAGGCAGCCCCCTCCTCCTGAACCTGTCTCTTCCCTCAGTACCTCAAATATGGCTGAAGCCTTCAGTGGCAAAGCCAGTAGAAACCAAGGCAGACACGTCTGACTGAAAGTGACCAAACTTTGCCAAGGTTTTGTGATGTAGTCTATTATTCTGGTTTCTTTCTTTCTTTTTTTTCACCCTCTACAAAACAACTATTTGTAGACATAGTTATGTTTGGTTTTTCTGGTAACCAGAATTACTTCTCACTTGTCCTGTTCTCAGTAAAACTCTCTAAGATTACATGACTTCATTGAACTTCCACAATTTACTTAGAAGTTGTTTTGTGCTCTGGGAAATAATGAGTTTTACGTTGACTCTTCGTTTTTCATGTCTAGGAATACAATTTAAGGGTTGAGATTTAAAGATTGAGAACAATTCAATGGGAAGGTCATACTTGAATATGTCATGTTATATATTACCTAATGTGGTAGAAATAATTGAAATAATTCTGCAGAACAGTAAACTGTCTTTGCTTGACTATCTTTCCTGTGTTCTGTAAGCACCTGTCAGATACTAATTTCCCCTCCAATGAGGTTTGCTGTCACTCAACAGAAGGCTGTAGGATACACAGTCACACCTGCCCTTAGAGCTGTACCCTCAGTGCTTCATTAATCAAGTCTCCCATTGTAGTGTGTGGCTCTCCTGAGAGACTGTGTCTTCACATGTGTGTTTATATTCTGCATTGAGAGCCTACCAGATGTGCTGCCTGTAATTCTGAAAATGTTGTGATAATTTGTTCCCTAGATTGCTATGCAGAACCAAATCAACACCAACCCGGAGAGTCCTGACACTGTGACAATACACACTGCCACACCACAGTTCATCATTGGACCTGGAGGGGTGGTGAACCTAACAGGTCTGGTATCTTCAGAAAATTCATCCAAGGTAACAGGTATTGAGATGCATGTAGGACAGCTGTTAGGATGTTGAACATTAGTAGGTATGCATCAGTGTAAGGAAGGACGGCTGGAGAAGGAGGGTAAGAATAACATCCGCTCTCCCGGTCTCCTTTTTTCTGAGGTAAAGGAATCTAAAGAAAGGCAGTCTTACACAGTGCATGACAATACCACCTTTTCAAAACTGATGCTATCCAGTGTCAGTAAGACTGGAGTAAGAAGTAGAAGATGAGCAGGATGCATTGAGTTAGGCCACCTGAAATTTCAACTCTGTTCTTCTTTCCTAGATGAAACAGGAGTATCTGCTGTCCAGTTTGGGAACTCCTCGACATCAGTATTAGCTACATTAGCTGCCTTAGCTGAAGCATCTGCTCCATTGTCCAACTCTTCAGAAACTCCAGGTTAGAGAGCAAGTCAGCTCTTTACGTGGAGCGATTCTTTCATAGTTCACTTTGTCAGGGTTTTCCTCTGTGTTAGTATTGTGTGAATCCTGTTTAGAAACCCTTTCTCTTCCCCCTCCCCACCCCCAAAGAACCCTCTATAGTTTGTTTAGAATTGATTGGCTATATTTCTTGTTACTTGCTTATTTATTATTAATTAAAGTTGCTATTTCTGATTTTTATTTTTGTATCAGCCCCCAGTGTGACTCAGTATTCTGTTCCCATCTTTATAAAAATAAATAAATAAGGAAAGGTACAGGTCCAAGTGCTTGCAGAGGCTAAGAAGCTAACCTAGAGGACTAAGGTGGGATAAATTGATTTCAGCTAATGTGAAGTAGGATGAGAGCATCTACTGCTTGGCTCTCCCTAAGTGTAGTGTCCCATCTTGCCAGATCCTGTGTTTACATGGAAAACTGGGGGAAAAAAAAAATCTAGATTTTTTTAACCATTTTGCAATTTGTTTAAATAGAGTAGATCAGTATGCATTTGCATTCTTATAAATTTGATTTTTGATTTTGGCAGTCTTAGATAAGATTAGAAAAGTCTTAATGACTGAAATAATGTATAAAAACCCTGTTAAAAGGGTTAGCTGTGTCTTGTGTGCTGCAGGGTGGTACTGACTTGAGTCGGAGCACTGGGGAGGCAGAGGCAGGCGGGTTTCTGAGTTCCAGGCCATGCGGGGCTGCATGGGAGACCTGTCTAAAGGGTGGGCTGAGACATTGGTTTACCTGTGTTCGATGATGACACGCAGTATTGACATAGTTCCAACATGATTTGCTTTTATACTCGCCTCAGGTTGTCTTTTACTATAGTTATTGTATAAATAAATTATTTTTCTTTAGTTGGAAATTTTAGGAGAGTCTTGAAGTAGTCAGGTACCATGGTGCTTGCCAGTAATCTCAGTTACTCAAGAACTAAGACAGAATGGCTAGTTCAAAGCCAGCCTGGATGATTCAGTGTCTTTATAAAAAAACAAAACAAAACAAAAAACCATACACATTATCCTCCTCCCCAAAACCTTAAGAAATGTTATTTTAACTGTAGTTTAAGTGATCATATTTGCTTGTAAGAGTAAAGAATATTAAAAAAAGAGTAAAGAATAACCTTTAATTCATTTTTTTCCAATTTTTAATTAATAATAATAGTTCACTGACTATATTCTATGGGTAAGTTGCTGTGATAAATGTTTTTACTTAGGGTGTCATTGAGTCATAACCAAAAAGCTTTAAGGTAGACATAAATGAATTTCTTTTCTCTTGGAAAAGAGAAAAATCTTACCCTTTTTTTTGACTAATTAGTAGTGATAAACATATATGTGTTATCCTGCTTCTTAGTAGGTCCTGAGATTTTTTTTTTTTTTTTTTTAAGATTTGTTTATTATATATAGTGTTTTCTGTCTACATGTATCCCTGCTCACCAGAAGAGGGCACCAGATCTCATTACAGATGGTTGTGAGCCACATGTGGTTGCTGGGGATTGAACTCAGGACCTCTGGAAGAGCAGCCAATGCTCTTAACCTCTGAGCCATTTCTCCAGCCCTAGTCTTAAGATTTTTGTGAATTACTTTTGGCCATTGGCACCTACAAGCACCACCATTTTGATATGCTGCTCTTTTAGCTTGTGCTTAGATTTGCAGAAGCTATCAAAGACAACTGGTTTCAGGGCTATGGTAGCAGCTTAGTGGGAGAACATGTGTTCACTGTGCACGAGGCACTGGGTTTGATTTTCATCACCAATGAAAAGAAGGGGAGGAACTGGGCGGTGGTGGCGCACGCCTTTAATCCCAGCACTCGGGGAGGCAGAGCCAGGTGGATCTCTGTGAGTTTAAGGCCAGCCTGGTCTACAGAGCGAGATCCAGCACAGGCACCAAAACTACCAGAGAAACCCTGTCTCCAAAAACAAACAAACAAACAAACAAGCAAACAAAAAAACAAAAAAGAAGGGGAGGAAAAAACTAGAAAACTTTATTTGACTGGTGGTTTAAATTTGGATACTTCCTTTCAGTGCTATATCATCATAAAGATTTGGGAGAGTTGGGGGTAGGGAGATATTAAGAGTGTGAATGCAGCAAAAGTTCAGGTGGACATGTCACTGAGATGCATACCAATTAAAGAAATACAGTCTCATGATTCAGTTGGCACATGCTCAGTTTTTTGAGGTGGAGGGTTTAATGTAAAAATAGCTTTTCATGGTCTACCACCTTGGATAAGAGCGCTTGCTGGGCAAACATGAGGGGACCTGAGTTTGAAGCCTCAGCACCCAGATGAGAAGCCAGGTATAGTTGCATGCACCTGTAATCCCAGCATTGGTGGGACGGAGATGGGTAGATCCTAAGAGCTGGCTTGCCAGCCAAGCTAGTCAAAATTGTGAACTTCTGTTCAGTGGGACACCCTGTTTTTCGCCAATAAGGTGGACAGCTGTAGAAGAAGACATCTGACAACCTGCCTAGACTCTTCCTTGGGTTGCAGACCCATGGGTGTACCTGCACATGCACATGTACCACACATACCACCCCATTAGCTTTCCATAAAGCCTTTATTTGTAGCCCTGCCTGTAGTCCTACAACTTTTCTTTGCTTAGTTGCATTCTGCTCTGTGGCCCAATTATATAATACCTTGATTAAATAGAAATCTATGATTTCCCTTTTTGTATTTAAAAATTTGTAATTGCTAGCTGTATTTGAAAGATATAAAGTGTCTAGTGGCAATGGAAAATCCTTTCTCAAAGTGAAGTTTGTACCAGGAAACTTCTATACATTATGTTTTTGTCTGTTCCAAAGTAGGATAATGAAACTTATTTAGTCTTAGGGGATAAGTTACTGAATCATGTGAGTCTTTGTGGTTTTACTTTTCTTTGTTCTTAATTTCAGGCTAGATTATAGGATTCTACCTTCAAAATTCTATATTTTTCTGATGTAGTTTCTGTTTCATGTAAATATTTCTACATAAAAGTGTTCAGTCTTGGTTGTTTTCAAGAAACGTTTTCTTACCAACCTTAATTCAGCTTATGGCATGGGTAATTTAACCTCAAAGGCATGGGCATTGTTTGGCTCTCCTCATTACAGCCCGACTTTTATATTAGATCAATAAATATTTATGAGACTACAGTTACTTTTTATTAAGCCAATTAGTACACACGCACACACTTTTTCTACCTTCTTCTAAAGTTTTAAGGTTGTTTGTTTTTTTCTTACATGTTCCAACATTTGACTGTTAGATTGTTCTCTAGGTTTGGGATGTGTACTTTGTCTTCTATAATTGTTTTCCTTTTAATTTTTTCATAACTTTACCATCACAACTTGAAAGTGCTTTTTAGATGAAAGATAGGAACTATCATTTTGATGGCAGTCATTGCTAACAGTGCGAAGATGAAAGTTCTTGAGTGGAGGCCTGGCTGTGTGTGATCTTAGAAGTGCCTTACATATGCTGAAGCTTTTAAATAGTAGTAGTTAGTGGTCAACCAGTGAGCCTTTCTTTTTCATATGGATATTTAAAAAAACATCAAAAGCAATAGTTAGTGAATTGAAACTTGAATAGCTATTCTATTGAATATATTGCTATTGTGTGCTCTCTATTTTGTTTTGTGACTATTTTCCTGAAATTGTCATAAGTGCATGGAAAAAAGCATAATTATTGCTTAGGGCAAACAAAATAATGAGAACACTCAAAACAAAAGTTCATTTGCAATTTTGGGTATTCTGGGTTTGTTTTGTGACCCTTGGGCCAAGTAACACTGTCAAAGGCCTGAAGCCAGACCTTTTGTCAGGTCTGCCTTGAAAACTAGACATCTCTCACTTCATGCTAGTAGTCTTTGATGTGACACTGTGGGAACATTTCCATACCCAGTAACCAAAACATTTCATCAGTGCATTTGGTACCTACTAGAGATGCTTGCTTGAGTCAACTGTTACCAGAACGATTTCTCAGTCCTTCCTTTGTGTGTTCATTGTCGCTCTTCTGTCAAAAACTTTCCCTTTTCACTCCCTTTTAAAGTGTTATTACAGAGAAGTTCAGTCCAGTAAAATCATTGTTCAGTTCCTAAGAGAAAGAAAGGCAGATAGTACATGTGTTTTTTATTGCTTACAACTGTTTTTATTCATGTTTTACACGTAGTCATTTTAGTGACTCTGTTGTATTCCATTGTATGATGACCACAGTTTATTTACTGCCAACAAATATTTGATTATTTCTAGTTTTACTTTATAGTTACCACTGTAAAGCTGCTAGGAATGCCAGTGAGCATGCCTTTATGCACAATTTTTTGGGGGATTGGTGTAGGAATGCCTGTGGGAAAGGATTTTTGGCAGTTAGTTTTTTTTTTTTTTTTAAACCTAGACAAGGCCAAAGACAAAGTTTTTAACTGTCAGAACTCTCTGTGCACCTCTTATAAATTATTGAGAGCATATTTTGGGGCTTAGTTATGCAAAAGTTGAATTATACATTGCCATATAATCCCAGCTCTGTTTTTTGCAAGTGACCTTGCTCACTTGGTCCAACAGGGACTCCTGTTCATTCTGTGTATCCCTTGATACATATGATACATGTGTCTAGAGTAGAATCATAAAGTTCTCATTGGAATTGAGTCATTTTATTAAGTAGCTATAACCTCTGTTATTACTGTCAGTGATCTTATATTGTACTCCATGTAAAGAAGATACAGGGGAGTGAAGAAGATTATTAAAATGCAGCCATAAAAAGGTAGTTGGAATTCAATTATAAATTGTGAGACTTGTAGTCAACTACTTACATAGATGTCTATATCACCATTGGCAGTGATATTTAAAACTATGTAAACTTGTCTGAAAAACACAGACAAAAAATGAAATTCTATTCACATTCAATGACTTTTACTTTCTTTTTCCCCTCTAGTAGTGGCCACAGAGGAAGTGGTTACCGCAGAATCTGTGGATGGTGCAATTCAGCAAGTAGTTAGCTCAGGGGGTCAGCAAGTCATCACGATAGTTACAGATGGAATCCAGCTGGGAAACTTGCACTCCATTCCAACCAGTGGGATGGGCCAGCCCATCATTGTGACCATGCCTGACGGACAGCAAGGTTAGTACTGGATGTCTGTGTGAAGTCTGTCTGTATTCAGCATTCAGGACACTGCTTTATCTATGCACTGAAGTTTACTCATGTAGCCTTTTACAATGGATACAATTCCCTGATTTTATTTACTTAGGTTAGTGTCAAAATTGCCTTACTTTGAGCACTTAGTAGGTGGAATTAACCTCAAAACATTCTGTTTGGAAAATAAACTTAATATATTGCCACAAACAATACACAAATAATTCAGAATTAGCGTTGGACAATATTTTAGATCATTTTATGCAATTAAATGTCATGAGCACTTTTTAAAAATGCCACGTAAGAAAAAACTACTCAAAGTACAAATTGAGGGTGCGGCCCAGATCACACTGGTGGCTGTAGAGCTTGAGAAGTGTGGGCAGCTGGGAAGCAGAGCTCTGGAAGTGTGGAGACAAACGCAAGAGGATGTTCATGTTGGCAAGATGGCAGGGTCTTGTCTGTAAGACAGAAGCCTGTATTACACACATGTTCAAGCCACAGAATGTTGAGTAGAACTGGAGAGAATTGTGCTCAGTATGTGCATTTGAGCTATATTCTCTTTCCAGTGCTTCTTAAGATTAACCATACTTCTAGAAACAGCCTAAAAGATGGAACTGTTGTTTTAAAGAGTGTTTGGGTGCACAAATGTGCATCTTAGTCTGAGATGCTCACATAGAAACAGCCAAGATACGCTTGGTCACTGGTAGGTAAGCAGGAAACTTGTCTTTGATTTAAGTGAATTTCAAAAAAAAAAAAAAAAAAAAAAAACAGGAAGGAAATGCTGATTGTATCCCTAGTTGAGTTTGGAAGAGAAAACATATTAAAAATGAGCCTGAGGACTTGAGGCATTGGGCATTTGCAAGCTTGGAAAACACCAGGCTGCTGATAACAAGAGTGACTGTGGGACACTGTTGTCTTGGTACAGCAGCACACTGTACAGCCGTGGAACCATGACCCACTGTCTCCTACTCATCAGCACAGAACCCCAGGAAGAATGTTTCAAAGCCAGAGGCCACCAAAGCAATATGTACATGCTTCATGACAAAGTTAGTATGAACATGGACAGAGTGGTGCAAGTTGTCTCATTATACACATGAAGTAAATGCACCCCATCAGAGAAGGCTACAGGAGGGCAGACGAGACTCACAGCATCCTGTTCCTGTGTGTGTGCATGCTGTTCCTTTGTGTGTGTGTGCTTCTGAAGGGGCTTCCTGCCTTCGTGGCTCTAGAACAACTTCCCAGAGATTTCTTCTACCTTCTTCTAATTATCCTAGGACAGGGTGAGAATCTGCCATTGCATGTGAATCCTAGGGATGTGCCCAGAAGACATACCTGTATTGGCATCTTTTGGGTCTCATTGGGCCTTGGTAGTGTGTTCTCTCAAGCAGTAGTGGACTAATGGGGTGAATATTTGAAGGTTTGAATTAGATGCTGTGATCCAGCATAATAAGGTCATGAGGAAGGCTGAAATCAGAAGTATGACAGCACATTTTCTGCCCCCCCCCCCCCTAATCTCAAGGCAGTGTGTCGGTACTAGCTGTTACAGGGGGAGGAAGGGACATGTGGGCACCAGCTGTTTGATATGGTGGATGAACAGACATGACTTTGAGGTGTTCAGGAACAGGGGCAATATAGTTTTAAATGTGGCAAATTTATCACTTGATACTTCAGCTCTGTGGGAAGTTCTCCCCCAAATTAATTGACTTGACAATGATACGGAAAAAAATCAAATTATATCTCCTTTTAATAGCAAGAAGACTTCAAAGCTGTTTGCCTGCAAACTCTCCTAACATGGTGTGGTTGCACTGTGGTTAGACTGTCTATATGAGTAAGAGGATCACATGCCTGGACCCCAGCTACTTAATTCCTCAGCCAGACACTGAAGACCAGCATCTCAGAGAGCAGGCTGCACTTTGGAGTGTAGTGCCATCAGGAGCTTTCTCCTCAGGGACCCCCACTGAAGAGTTTTATAGCTTTTACCTCATTGCAAAAGAAAACACAAAACAACCTGCAGCCTCATGGCTGAACTGATTGCCCTTGCCTTTCAGTTCACACTCTTTGTAGGTAGTGTTGGTTTTAACTTGCTTGAGTTCTTGATTTCTACTCCTGGCATAGCTATTCCAGGCAGTGTGGAACCAATAATATCCATAGTCTAAACTCACTGCTTGTACTATCAGAGTTAAGTACTTTTAGATGTTTCCTAGCTTGACTCTGAACAGTGACAGCTTTCAGAGGTAGTTACTTGTTGGGAAGTCTAGGTGACCTTCATTAGTGTCCCAGTTGGCATCATGGTCACTGGCCATCTAAACAGAGAGGAGATGTAGAATGAGGACAGTGCTTGAACATGGTGTAAATGCTTCAGTTATAGGAAGCACCTGACTGTGAACAAGGCCATCCCAATCAGCTAGTGCAGAACTTCCTGAATACTGTATGGATGCTCTGCCAGCAGGTCCACTAGGCATCAAAAGAGTGTCGAAATGAGAAATGAGAGTGGTTACGGGTGTTCATTGAAAGAACTGTGACTAGTAAGCAACTATACCGTCTGTTCCACACTCCGAGACCCTTTGATCTAGTGTGCTGGGAGGTGAGCACTCGGTCTGCATTGAGCTAGGTTATGTGACCATGATCCACATCCTCATCCAGAAAGTTGGGATTCTCTTTGGAGAGGGATGGTTGATATCAGTACTATGCTGAAGTTACCCAAGGAAGCTGTGGCAGTCTGTCTGTTCACCGCCTTCCATGAGCCCAGGCAGCCTTTGCCACACACACTGCTGGACTCTTGTTACAGAGGACCCTTGCTACAGAGGCTTCCTATTTACCAAGGAGGAATCAGAGCATTACCTGCAAAACTTCCTCCAGAAGCTAGAATTCAAGTAGGGAATTGTAGTTGTAAGTTTTCCCTGGTCCCGCAGCCGCTTTTAAAATAATCACTCAGAGACTTACATTATTTTCAAATTATGTGGCCTAATGGCTCAGGCTTCTCGATAGCTAGCTCTTACATCTTAAATTAACCCATTTCTATAAATCTATACTTTGCCATGTGCTTGTGGCTTACCAGTACTTTACGTCTTGCCTCTTCTGGCAGTAGCTAGCAGCCTCTCCTCTGTCGTCTTTCTCTTTCCTCTCTCTCTAATTTGAATGTCCCACCTAACCTTATTCTGCCTCACCATTGGCTAAACAGCTTTATTTATCAACCAATCAGAGCAACACATATTCACAGCATACAGAATGATATCACCCATTGGGGGATAGGAATTATTTTCTACTAGATTAAAGAGAAGGTATGAACAGTTCTGTTCTGTAGGCTTTTTATTCAATTATATAAGAACCACAAAGCAAATCCTGCTAACATTGCTTTAAGTGAAACAAAATTGCCTTTGTGGCTGTTGGACAAAAATCTATAAATAAGAAAAAATGGAGACTGGACTGCATAAAGTGAGGTTTTAATTGTAGGTTCCAAAGTGTGTCAATGAGTAGAGAGAGTATTCTGGAATTTGAAAGCAAAACTGAACTTAGGTATCTATGGAGTGTTAATTATGTGGTTAATTGGTCATGAGAAAGTTCCCATTTCAGGTTTTACACGGTCAGTTAATTCAACAATATCTCAGCTCAGTACTGTGAGTGCTTTAAAATGCATGTCTGTGCATTACCCAGTGCCATGTTTGCAGCAGTCCGCTGGTGAGTCTCTGGTGGTCTGCGGAAGCTGTGCACCGCTGCCGCCTCCCTCCATTGATCAGATGGGCTGAGATAGATACTAAAGGAGATGGATTAGGGGTCTGTCGGTTGTTTGTGTGCGTTCTTCTTGTTGAGGCAGGGTCTCATATAGCTGAGTCTGCCCTCAAACTTAGTGTGTAGCTGAGGCTGACCTTGAATTCCTGATCTTCCTGCATCCATGTATCGTTGTTCAGTTTTATGCTAGGACTTCCACACCCAGCTGCATCCTCCCCCATGATAGGAAAGATTGAGCCAACATGGCTATTTTTGATCCCCAAAGACATCATCATGAAAAAGAAGTTGCCAGATTTCTTTTGCTTTAATTTTTAAAAAATGGTATTTCATTTTTTCATTTAAAATCAGTTAAATATTATGGATAGGTTAGATCTTTCATTTATCTATATAGCCTTGTAGAAAAGTTGTTGCTTTGGTAAAGTATGCTCAGTTTAAGATTCCAAGGACTATGTTTTAGTGTGTTTTTAAATTTACAGTAAGCTTGATTTCTAAAATTAACCTTTTTGGTTTTTTTTATTTTTTAAAAATTATTTATTTTTATTTTATTTTCATTGGTGCTTTTGCCTTCATGTATGTCTATGTCAGATCTTGGAGTTACATACAATTATGAGCTGCCATGTGGTTGCTGGGAATTGAACCCGTCCTCTGGAAGAGCAGTCAGTGCTCTTAACCGCTGAGCCATCTCTCCAGCCCCCCTTTTTTTTTTTTTTTTTAAAGCAAAATACCTAAATATTGAATTGGGTCTTATAGTGGGAATATGGTGGCAACATTTATGAGCTTCACTGTGACATTTCCTTCACCTATTTTTTTTTTCTTTCTCCATTTTTCCTTTTGGAAACCAAAGAGATTTACAAGGTAGGGAAGCAACAGCTACATTTTTAGTGAAACCAAAAGGCTGAAAACAAAAGTTCCACGTTTAAAATACTGACGGGTCAGGTGTGGTGGCACACGCCTTTAATAATCCCAGCACTCAGGCAGAGGTAGGCAGATCTCTGTGAGCTCAAGGCTAGCCTAGTCTACACAGCAAGTTTCAAGCTGGCTGGTACTACACAATGAAACCCTGTGTTGTCAACTCAAAAGGGCTTGGGGGGCTGGCCCTGGTGGCATGCATCTGTGACCCTAGTGTTGAGATGAGGGTGAGGAAACAGATGGGCAGATGATCCCTGAAGCTCGCTGAGCAGCCGTCTTAGCTGGGTCACTAAAGCTCTACAAAGTCTGGCCTTGACACACACGATAATTAATTAATTAATTATTTTTGAGACAGGGTCACTCTATGTAGCTCTGGCTGTCCTGGAACTCACTCTGTAGCCCAGACTGGCCTCATGGAGATCCACCTGCCTCTGCCTCCCAGGTGTTGGGACCAAAGGCACGTGGCACCACACCTGGCTGACACTAACAATTTTTCTTTGTAAGTTTAAGGTGGAGAATGAACAAAGAAGACAAATGGTGTCCGTCAGAAATTGAGTAACTTAAATACTAGACATTAGTTCCTCATGGTTCTGAAGTTGAGGCCCAACAGTATCAGCTGGTTTCCTTTTTTTCTCTTCATCCAAAGATGTGCTTTCACACAGGAGACTTCAGTCACAGAAATAGAGCAATTCGTGTGACTTCATTTTACCTTGATTCCATTTCAGGCCCTACTTCCTAATGTAATCCTAGTCTAAGTTACTGAAGGTTAGGATTTTTACATACAAGTTGGAGAGTAGGGGGACATAGTTTAGTTCATGACAAAGATCATTTTTTCTGTAACTATTTAAATGGATTCTAAAGTTCATGTTGATAGAGTAGAAAAGGAGGAAAGCTCTGAAAAAGAAAAATAGTAAACTTTTAAAAAGCCTCTATAATTTAAAATGTATAACATGTACTGTATTATGTCCAAAGAAATAGAATTTCTCTATTCTTGAGTTGTTATAAACATAATGTAATATGAATAAAATGAAATAACACTTTCTTGACATATCTAATGTTTCAAATACTTCCCTACATGTATTTATGTGCACTGCATACATGCAGTGCACATGGAGGCCAGAAGAAGGTGTTGGATCCCTTGGAACTGTGGTTACAGACAGTTATGAGCTGCCATGTGGGTGTTGGGAACTGAACCCTGGTCCCCTGGAAGAGCAGCCAGTGCTCTTAACTGTTGAGCCATCTCTCCAGCCCCATTTCTAATGTTATAAATTACTGTACTCTACTAAATTAATATTATCTACTGTATTCTACTAAATTAATATTAGTTTCACTACTTTTAAATTTTTTACCTTTCTTGCTGACAATTTTTAATGTTTTGACAAAATTTTAATAAGCATTTACCTTTATTTGTTGGGAGGAGAATGTGTACACGATAGCACATGTGTGGAAGTCAGCACAGCTTGAGGGAGTTCATTCTTTTCTTCTACCACGTGGATCCCAGCCATTGAATTCAGGTCATCAGGCTTGGTGTCAAGTACCCTTACCTGTGGAAACATAATGCTAGCCATGTTTTGAAAATAAATAAATAAATAAGTAAGTAAACAAACAAACAAACAAATAAATAAAGCTTATTTATTTATTTTTGAGGCAGGGTCTCACTATGTAGACCAGACTGGCTTTGAACTCACAGAGATCCATCAGCCTCTGTCTCCTGGGTATCCCATCATGCCCTACTTTGACAAAATGTTTTGGTAGTCTTAGAAAGCAATGGTAATTTTCCTCATGACCTAAAAACTAATTAATTTTTTTCTTCCTGGCTATCAAATATGTTAGCCAGGGTATGTACTCTCTGTATGCTCATGTTTATATGAAAACATCAAAAATATAAATAATGCCCACTAATCCAATAGGGAAGTAGTTATGACCAGTGTTCACAATTGTGTGCATTCAGGTAGAGTACTGGTAGGCGTTAGAGACCTCTGTGCTGAGAAAAGATACTCTCAGTGGAGTTGGTGAAGCATATGTAGAGTAATGTGTGTGTGTTTGAATGTATGTACTTTATGTGTGCTTCCCATGCATATTTGTTGTTTTTACATGAATAATACACAAGAAACTAGTAAAAATAATTATGTTAGCAGGTGCCTGAGACCTCTTAAAATATGCATCTTTAATACTATTTTGACCTTTCAGTTGTATGGATGAGTAAATTATATGTAAGATCACTATCCATAGCCACTTCAATAAGTGGGCTTCAGTGAGAGCATGAAGGTGACCAACAGGGACATCTTCATACGAGAGCAGTGTTTGGGAATGGCTGAGGCTGCTTGCTGCAGGCAAGTGGCCCCAACAGTACCGAAACTGCATCTCTTAGTTGTCTGGGGTGATGTAACATGTACATCTTTTTCATTTTAGTATTGACAGTACCAGCGACAGACATTGCTGAAGAAACTGTAATCAGTGAGGAACCACCAGCTAAGAGACAGTGTATGGAAATAATTGAGAACCGGGTGGAATCTGCAGAAATTGAAGTAAGGAGCCTTTTACCTGGTGTGCTTTGCTGCAGTCATCCAAAATAAGTTGTTTTTTTTTTATTATTATTACTATCATTATTTGTCATTTATATTTATTACTGGCCATGTTTTGATAAAGAATGAAAGTGAATAGTGTCATCATTTTGTTTTAACTTTTTGGCCTCATATGGCAAGCCATCAATAAATAAATATTGAATGAATGAATGAATGAATGATCGAAGAATTTGTTTGTAACAATGTTTGTTATGCTGGTAACATTTGGACTGTCTTTGGTTCTTGGACTCCATGCTTGTGTGTGTGTGTGTGTGTGTGTGTGTGTGTGTGTGTGTTAAACATGCCATTCTCACAAGTCACTGAAGGAAGATACTCCTTTATACTGAGAATTCTTTTCTTTCAAAAGTGCTTCTCCCTGATTGGCCTGGAAATCCTCTTACAGAAAGTTGATGTTTGCTAAACAGATTGTTTGTAAGTGCAAAAGATAACTGCTTATTTTACTAGGATGTCCTAAAAGTTGATGTTTGCTAAACAGATTATTTGTAAGTACAAAAGATAACTGCTTATTTTACTAGAATGTCCTTTGAGGAAATTGAATTAATTTATACTATTGATAACATCTAACCTTTTTCCTCTCCCAGACTCATTTGTTGGTGTAACAAATCACGATCTCTTAGTTTTTCTTACATGACTATAAATAAAATTCCATCTACAGAATGTGTAGTGTCTCATACAAAACATGATTCTTTAAATATCTTTGAAGAGCAAATGCAATAGAATCATCTTTGAACTGGAAACTGCTCAAGCTCTTGACCGCTCAGCTTTGAGTCTGGGTGTTGTTATTTTCTCCTGAATTGGAATTTAGATAAGCATTACTTCATTTTAGGGTTTTCATGAGAGTGGGTAAGGTCAGCACCCTCTACCTTCACTAAGGCATCTGATGTGTGTAAAGTTGATGACTGTTTAGTTGTTCTTGTCAGAGGCTCTGGTTATAGAAAGGGGTTTGTTTTGTTTGATTAAAGACCGAGTATATTCTTGTATGTATTTAAACAGCAGACAGGTACATTGTGGGCATAATCATAAGCATTGAACTAAACAGAGTCTAGTTATGAATAAATCCTGTCTTAAAATCCACACAAAAATGTTTGTGGCTAATGGTTTGACCAGGATGTCTAGTAAAATCTTAAGTTTTAACTACTGAGTGTGATGTTTTATTTCTCTAAATTGACACCTCTAAGACAGTTCTGATTCACAAACTAAAAGCTCCCTTCACTAAGCAGTGTCTTATTGCTGTCCTCACTTAATACCTTTCGTGTGTATGTGGGTCGTGTGTGTGTGTGTGTGTGTATGTGTTGGCGCATTCGTGTGGAGGCCAGAGGTTGATGTTGGGTGTCTCTATCTCTCTCTACCTTGTTTTTATTTTTTCTTTTAAAACATTAACGTTATTTTATGTGCATGAGTGTTTTGCTTGTATGTATATATGTGTGCCATGT
The DNA here is from genome assembly GCF_004664715.2 of Peromyscus leucopus. Classification (NCBI taxonomy): domain Eukaryota; kingdom Metazoa; phylum Chordata; class Mammalia; order Rodentia; family Cricetidae; genus Peromyscus; species Peromyscus leucopus. The sequence goes on along the minus strand of NC_051066.1, from coordinate 102,690,871 downwards.
GTGTTCCTAGTGTCATCAGAGACCAGGGTCATTGGATACCCTAAAACTGGAGCTAAACATGGTTGTGAGCCACCATGTGAGTGCTGGGGACAGAACCCGGGCTTGTGCAGTAGCAGCAAGTGCACTCGAGCCGTCTCCCCAGCCCCCACCTTGTCGCTCTCTGAGCCTGGAGCTCACCGGTTCAGCTAGACTGGGCTGGGTTGAGGGGAGCAGCATGCCTCTTGGGTCCTCCTGTCTGCCTCCACAGCACTTTGGATGACAAGTGTGAACCATGCCCAGCTTTTTACATGGGTCCTGGAGATCCAAACTCAGGTTCTCATGGTTGCACAGCACGCACATTACTGGTTGAACATCTCCTCAGCCCTAAGATTCTCTTTATTGTCCTTTTCTGATTGTTAGATGAATTTTTTTTAAAACCTTTTAGAGCTTTATTAGGAGAGAGAGAGAGAGAGAGAGAGAGAGGAGAGAGAAGAGAGAGAGAGAGAGAGAGAGAGGAGAGAGAGAGAGAGAGAGAGAGAGAGAGAGAGAGAGAGAGAGAGAGAGAGGCAGAGAGAGAAGGGGAGAGAGAGCCAGAGAGGCGTAGAGAGTTAGATGGTGTTTTAGGAGCATGGAAAGTAAGAAAAAATTATGGCTTTGTTTCCATTATATTTTAAATTTTTTGAATTTCATTAAACATAAGTTTATTTATCAATTTATTTATTTGGTTTTTTGAGACAGGGTCTCTCTACATAGCCCTGGCTGTCCTGGAACTCACTTTGTAGACCAGGCTGAACTCAGACTCACAGAGATCCACCTGCCTCTGCCTCCCAAGTGCTGGGATTAAAGGTGTGCGCCACCACCGCCTGTCCAATAGTTTATTTTTTTATTTTATTTTATTTTATTTTTTTTGTTTTTCGAGACAGGGTTTCTCTGTGTAGCTTTGCGCCTTTCCTGGAACTCTCTTTGGAGACCAGGCTGGCCTCGAACTCACAGAGATCCGCCTGCCTCTGCCTCCCGAGTGCTGGGATTAAAGGCGTGCATCACCACTGCCCGGCTAGTTTATTTTTTAAACAATAGTGATTTTAGCCTATCCCTTTATTTATTAGTAACTTGTGGGTCTGTTCTCTTCCAAGTCCGGCCTGAGCCCTTTTCTAGTTTGCCAGAGATGAGGAGAAGTAATTCCAGGTAAACAAGAGAGTAAGAATTAAGGTGAACTAGTTAAGTGGAACCAAGAAGGAAGCTTTAGGGAGGTTGTGTTTAATTTGGTATAAAGAACAGTAGAGTTTTATATTTGTTTTCTTTTGTTTTCAGTAGAACTTTCTGGTAATGGAAATCTTTCTATCACTGGAAATGCTTACGCTAAAGCGATGTGACCTCTTAGGGTTTTACAGAGACTTCCATACATAGAATAAGAAGAGATGGAGGCACCTGGAGTCACAGGATAAGGATGCAAAATCCAGTGTTCATGTCAGGCCGAATAACTGTTTCCTGCAACATGTGAAGTCACTCTTTTACATGTATATTCTTTGACGACAATAGAATTATCTTAGGAGCAAGCTTTTATGCAGTTTGCTTTAGATAACATCTTGGCCAAACTTTAACTCCAAAAGTTTTTATAAAACTTGATTCTCAAGTGGGGAGATTTTGACCTTAAGGCATATTTGGCAATGTTTAGAAACATTTTTGGTTGTTGCAACTGTGGGTAGAGTTTAGGTTGGTGTCCTGTGATACCTAGGACAGCATTAAGAATTTATGTCATTCAAGCATATTAATAGTGCTTAGATTAAAAAAAACTATAAAGAAATATAAAAGTTTAACTCATGAACAATTTGATGGGCTTTCTCTGTATTGTACTCACAGCTGACAGAGTGACTGTCTATAACAATTTTCCAGCAGTGCGGAAATTTCCCCAGTAATCTCTGGGAAAATTCATTAAACTGTTAAAAGTTGATTGTAGATGTTGTGGGTTCTCCATGTACATTGTGACACTGAGGGACATGAAATGGCTTTAACGTTGGAGGGGCAGATACAAGTAAAGACACCAGCCATGCTGCGCTAGTGCATACAACTCTGCCTGTGCTTCTTGACTCTCCGCCGAAGATGCTTTGAAGGGAAGTGTGTCTTTACAGATATTCCCCCAAATAGGCAACATTTACTGTTTAATAAATAAATCTGTGTACATTGGAGGGAGACAGTGTACCACGCACGTTAGGAGCCAGATTTCTCTGCTTCTTAGGTAGTTATATGAATTCCGGTTAGAGGTGACTTTTTGTTTTTATTTTATTTGCATTGGTGCTTTTGCCTGCATGTATGTGTGAGGGTATCCGATCTTGGAGTCACAGACAGTTAGCTTCCTTGTGGGTGCTAGGACTTGAACCTGGATCCTCTAGAGAGCAGTCAGTGCTCTTAACTGCTGAGCCATTTCTGCAGCCCTCTAGAGATGACTGTTTAATAGTCAGTTTTCTTGTTCATTTTGAGACTCATGTTTTTCAGTTGATTTTTTTGTGTTGTGGGGGATGGTAGGTGCTCAGGATCAAGCCTGATGCCTGCTAAGCAAGTGCTAGATCAACCACTGAGCTACCCGTCCACTCCTCTGCCTTGTTTTTCTTCCCTTTCCTCCTCCTTCTCCTCTCTCTCTCTCTCTCTCTCTCTCTCTCTCTCTCTCTCTCTCTCTCTATTTTGTTGAGATTTTTGAGGCAGGACCTTACTTACTATGTTGCTCTGGCTGGCCAGATCTCACTAGGTAGACCAGACCAGTCTGGCCTCAAACAGATGTGCCTGCCTCTGCCTCCCAAGTACTGAGGTGCCTTTCCTGGATCTCACCCTGTAGACCAGGCTGGCCTCAAACTCTGATCCGCCTGGCTCTGCCTCCCAAGTGCTGGGATTAAAGGCGTGCGCCACCACCGCCTGGCTGGATTGTTTATTTTGTAAATGAAATGTGTGTGTCTTTCAGCCAGGTGTGAATTAAGGGTCCTTCGTGTTAGTGTTCTTGTAAAAATTGATCTGTAAATTTTAGGTGGTATCTTACTTGACACCATTTTTTTTTAAATCATTTTTATTTATTTCACTTATTTTGTTTTCTTGGTTTCATTTTGTTTTGGGTAGGGTTCTGCTGTGTAGGCCTGGCTGGTCTGGGAGTAGCCTTGTAGCCCAGGCTAGTTTTGAACTTAGAACAGTCCTCCCTACCTCAGCCTGCAGGGTGCTGAAATCACAACTGAGTTTCCAGCCATGCTTGGGTTGTCTTCCTTCTGCCAGGATTGAAAGCTCTGTTAGTCACATGTCCTCTATCTCAGGTCTTTCTCCAGAGCTGTGGGACAAGGGGCTTTTATGGAGAAGGCCAGGGAGAGGTATGGCTTTATGAGCCACATGATTCCTGCAATGTCCAGGTCTCTGTGTTGAAGACAGCAGCCACACAGTTCAGAGAGTGGGTGTGGCTGTGTGTCAAGAACTGCGTTGATAAAAATCGGATCATTTGTCACATTTGGACAGTTGATTTTTAGGTGCAAACAAATAGCTCAGATAGATACCTGGCCTAGCTTTTCTCCTTAAAAAAAAAAGAGGGGGGGGGGCGTAGGCTAAAGGGGCAGTGCGGCAGCTGAGAGCACTGGCTGCTCTTCCGGGGACCTGGGTCACTGTCCAGCACCTGCAGAAAGCTCACAGCTGTTCCAGGGGATTGACACTCTCCTCCAGTCTTCACGGGCACCTGTCTCTACTCAAGTGCATATACCCACACAGACACACACATCCACAAAAGTAAAAATAATAATTAAAAAAATAAATCTTGAATACCTGCCAAGGGAGATACCATAATCATGAAGCTGGTTTTCCCAAGGCAAGACACGTCCATAACAGCGTGGATGTGCTGACTCCTGTGGTTTCTCCAAATGTGGGAAACTTGGTGTATTCGGGGTCATGAGGGCTGCATTTACACTCTCCCCTGTGTTTAAGAAAAGGAGCTGTAGCTTGAGCCGAGGAGAGGAGGCTCAGGGATTAAGAACACGCACTGCGATTGCAGGGAACCAGATTCCATTCGCGGCTCGCTGGTGTCGAGCAGCTCCAGGGGAACTACGGCTTCTGGCCTCTGTAGGCACCTGCACTCACATGCACATATTCCACACAGACGCAGAAGTACCACGTAATTAAAAATAAAACATTAAAAAGTGTATGGTGTGTGTGTGTGTGTGTGTGTGTGTGTGTGTGTGTGTGTGTGTGTGTTGGGCTGGCAAGGTGGCTCAGCAAGTGGGTCCTTGAAACCCATACACAGGTGACAAGAGAGACTCAGCTCGACAGAGTAGTCCTCTGACTTTCTCTCATGGCACACATACCCATACACACGTTGTACACACAGTAATAGATAGTAATAATAATACATGAAAATTTGAAAATAGACCTCATTTTTAGGGACATGGGTCTGGACTCAACTGTACGTTTGAATTTTCTGAGAGTTTGAGTGTGTGACCTTGGCTCTCTTGTTTGCCGTTTCAAGGCATAGCCTCTCCCTCAACAAGAGGGAAAATGAATAGCATCAACAATTGATTGTTTTAAAGACAAAGTGAAAGAAAAGCCTTGTGTGGTGGTGTATGCCTTTAATTCCCTCTTGTGAGTTTGAGGCTAGCCTGGTCTACATAGTAAATTCCAGGCCAGCCAGAGCTACATAGTGAGACTGTCTCAAAGAAGAGAAAAAGATGAAATGAGACAAATGCAGGATGAATACAATGGTGAGCACAGAGTAAATGCTCAGTAAGTGATTTAGCAGGAGTTCCCTAAAGTGTGTGTTGAGGGAGAAGATAAAGAGGAATCATCTTTGAAAACAAAGAGAGCTGAAATCACCTGTTGCCCCATGGTACTGTTCCCTGATACAAAACTTCAGGGTTATGCTGTATCTTGTTGCCGTCAATCTTGATTATTACTAGGGTTTTGTTTTCTTAGAGGTCTGTGATAGACTTCTTAGAGGTCAAGTGCTGGGAGTTGAATCCGAGCTTCCTGCATGATGAGCAGCTACAACCCAGCCCTAGAACAGTACCATAGTATCACATATTAACTAAGTTATTGCTACATGAAAATATCAAAATTGGAGGCTGAAGAGATGGCTCAGCAGTTAAGAGCCAGGCTCCTTTTTCAGAGGATCCAAGTTCAATTCCCAGCACTGACATGGCCGCTCACAATAGTCTGTAACTCCAGTTCCAGGAGATGTGACGCCCTCTTCTGGCCTCCTTAGGCACTGCATACTTACGGTGCACAGGCACGCATGAAGGCAGAACACCTGTACCATTTACATACATAACAATAATATATCAAAACTAGACCAACAGGATGGCTCAGCAGGTAGAGGTACTCACTATTCAAGCCTGGCATAATTGGGTTTGATCCCAAGTCCTTGTAAGGATAGAAGGAAAAAAACTGACCCCAGAAACTGACCCCTCTGACCATGCATGTGCAATAGCACATGAGCACACACAAACCCACAATATTAAAAGTATCAAAATCAGTGTGGTTAATCCATAGGATTAACATTTATATTTAAATAAAAATGTTGCCGGGCAGTGGTGGTGCACACCTTTAATCCCAGCACTCGGGAGGCAGAGGCAGGCTGATCTCTGTGAGTTCGAGGCCAGCCTGGTCTCCAAAGCGAGTTCCAGGAAAGGCGCAAAGCTACACAGAGAAACCCTGTCTCGAAAAACCAAAAAAAAAAAAAGTCAGCTGTCAGCCTGTTGCATTATTAATGTGTGAAACACTGCTATGTAAAGAAACTGTATTTCATGAAATATGTTTAGTAACTGTGACATCAGAAATAAAGGTCTCTGGTAAAATAAATAACATTTTCCATTTCTCAGACTTTTATTACTTTGAAAACTTGAGATGGCAAACAAGTTCTTATTCCATATTCCTGTATTTTGGAGAAGTCAAAGGCACAACACTAAAAGTCTATGTATTAATCATATATTCAACAAGTACTAAGGGTCTTTGTCTTTACAATCTACAGATTTAGACAAAAAAAAAAATGCAGCTGAAATGAGTCTTTTATTTGGCCTAGTAGGTGAAAGGGAGCTATTACTTTATTTGTATTAAAATGTATTTCATTTACTGCTCATTGGTTGAGTACTTGCCTAGAATGTATGAGATCCTGGGTTTGATCCCCACCTCTGTGTGTGTGTGTGTGTGTGTGTGCGTGCGTGCGTGCGTGCGTGCGTGCGTGCATATGTGTGTAGGAAGATAGGATTAAGCCATTTCGCTTTTACATTGTTTGGTTCACTCCATTTGCTTTCATCTTCTGCAGTAATGGTAAACTCCTTGCAAATGCCAGCTGTTAATAAATAGCTAATACTAGATGATCCCTTAGGGTCAGTTTGTTCTAATATTTCCTATGCATGTATATTCAAAACATGGACTACCAAAAGATCTTATTTCTTAACACATGTAAACTTAAAAAGATTTATTTTTATTGTTTTTTTAGTTATGTGTATGTGTGTACCTATAGAGCTGATTCCTGGTGAGGTCAGAGGCATCAGATCCCCCTGGAGCAGTAGGGAAATTATGGGATGCTTCTTGAGTTTGTATGTTGTCCTTGGGCAAAAGGGTCATGCTAATCTCTCTAGTGTTCCAATTTTAGTGTATGTGCTGTCAAAGTGAGCTAAGGCTGCTCCTCCCAGAAGTAGGTCTTGCTCCTGGGGAAACACAAGCAAGCCCCTACTCTTCACCTGTACCCTGATCATTGGCAAGCTCAGAGTCCTGCATAGACCACAGCCAGTTCTAGTGTTCCTTGCTTACCTGAGGCTTGATTCCCAGGTGCTACCAACTTCCATCTTTTCTAGCATTAGGGAAGGGTGTAAGAGAAGGAAGCAGCAATGGAAGGTATTAGGGTCGGGCCTGGGTATTGCTGAAACTGGAAATAAAGGACATTACTTTGTTGGGCTTCTCAGGCACTCTCATATCTGGTGAACCCATAGGAATCAGAAAAATATTAAATCTAACTTCATTCTCAGGATAGGACAGTGGGTGGGCTCATAGGGTGAGGGTCGGGGGGTGTGGAGAAGGGAGGGAGAGCTGCATGTTCTTCCCGGTAGGAGCAACTGAGCAGTAAAGCAGAGGCAGAGGCAGTCTTTGGGAGCTTAAAATGAGCCTGTCAGGAAGCACAGGATATAGATAGAGGGAGAGACCCTCAGACGGTCCTCAAGGACCTCCCTCACCTTTTCCCTCTGGGCATGTGTGCTGCTCAGTGTGAACCTGGCCTTTTCTGTAATTCATAGTTATGTTCTGGCTCCTACATCACTAGCAGATCATAGGTCTTTGTGATGAAGTTACTTCATTCCTAAGACAGGAAACATCCCTGAGCCTGGGCCTTTGTGGATTAGGTTTTCTCCATGTGCTTACTACAGGTATACAAAAGGGTTCTTTAAAGTGTTGGTCTCTTTTCCTTGATAGCAGAGGTGTGATGAAGAGAGGAAAGTAGACTCTTTTCAGTGAACTGGGTTTGTATATACTGGCTCTCAGTGACTGAGGATTTAAAATTTTTATACCTGTTTAACAGTGGAAGGTTGTTAGAGTAGCCTTTTATGGATTGCCCACTGTATGACTTTGCAAGTCTAGACCAGCACCCGTTATGATGGAGTTCAGGTATTTTCCTTGGTAGTGAAGGGGAGCATGGGTTGTTTTGGAATTACTGACATTTGAGTCCCATAAACCCAGTTCTCACGGTGTTCTTGAGAAGGCTACATCATTTCTGAGCACTACTTTTCTCCTTCATAGCCTGACTCATGAGAAGTGAGTCGTGGAATTGCCTTTGCTCAGCCATGTTGTAGGTGCTCAGCTGTGTGGTGGTTATCCGAGTAGAGATAAGGGATGGGTTTGTATAGTTTTCTTTTAAGTCTTCTATTTCTTCAGTACACAGAGAAGTACGGGTGCACATTTTATGTTTATTCTATTCTTAATTATAAGTTAGAAATAGTTTTCTTGAAATTAGAGAATTATTACCATCTTATAATACACAGAATAAAACTGGGTGTTTACTTGTGAATTGGTTGAAAAGGTAAAAACATCTTGAAGGTACCAATAGATAGCTGCTGTGGCCACTGCATAGTGTTTTGTCTGTCTGTCTTGTCTGTCTGTCTGGTTTTTTTTGTTGTTGTTGTTGTTTTGGAAGGACACATGATTATGTTAATATATTTGTGCAAAACTTGAAAACATAACTTTCTTTTCTAAATTAGGAGAGAGAAGCTCTTCAGAAACAGCTAGACGAGGCGAACCGGGAGGCGCAGAAGTACCGCCAGCAGCTGCTGAAGAAGGAGCAGGAGGCGGAGGCCTACAGGCAGAAGCTGGAGGCCATGACGCGCCTCCAGACCAACAAGGAAGCCGTCTAGCCACCGTGAACACCAGTTTGATTTTACCTTTTGTCCAGAAAGAATGCAGTCTTGAACTGTACACAGTAAGGACACAGCTATGGGAATACCGGATAAGAGAAAATACTACGCATTGATAATGGGACTTAAGCCATGAGCTCTGAATTCTTGTAATATAAAACTTTAGAACTTGTGAGATGTATTTAAAACTGAATTCTGTAAATAGTTTTTGGTTGTTTCTTTTTTTACAGTTACAAATGAGTTGATAAAGATTGTTGAGGAGATCCAAAAACCACAGTAAGGCACTGTTACAGGCAATTCTTCTTGATTTGGGTACAGACTTCAATTCTCAGAAACAGAAGTTTTAAGGGTGGTTGTTGTTGGTTAGACCAAATGTGTAATAATTATGGTGGACTGATGCTGGAAATAACTCTTTGAAGAGATTTCTCCCAGGAACTTTTGTACAGCTTTTAAGTTGTCTCAGGTTCTCTGAAAACATTTTTTAGGAAGCAGAAATTTTATATTTGTTCAATTTCAGCTACATGCAAGTAGATTTACATGTATATGAAGCAAATATTTTTAAAATTTTGTTTGTACATATTCTGCATGTTTTATGATTTTAAAAATGCATCACTTGCTTAGATATGTTTCCCACAAAGACGATGAAAGTTACCAAGAAATAAAAAAGGCACTACTGTTGTTCTGTTGGTCACTGAAAGTAAGTAAGCTAGCAACTGGTTTTACTGGCAACCATGACAACGTTCTTGGAAGGAGCAGCTTGCAAGAGAACTTGAATCTGCAAAATCTATGCTTTTTTGAAAATTCCATTGTGGGGACGTGAGACTGTATTCTGTGCCTTCCATCATGATTTCCACATGAGCACTTTGAGGCGCTGGATTTTAAGATAATGTTTTTGGCAAACTCAGTGCATTTGGGTTTCTGAAATATTTCATGGACTTAACCACTCCTCTCCCCACCCCCCACCCCCCGCCCAAGAAATTATTCTTATGGAAAATTGCTTTTGTATGTAGAACAGGAACTTTTTGTACTCAGTGATGCTATAGATACGTCTAATGTAACTTTCGCTATTCCCTGGGGAAGCTCCAGGTCTATGTTGCAGCTCGGTCTCATCACAATGTTGTCCATTCTACAGTGTGTGGACATTTGACAGACTTCCATTCTGTTTTGTAAAATGTAACTTCAGGCTCTTTGTTTTTTTGTTTTATTGCTTTACGAAAATGTTTAACCCCAAAACTACTCTAGATTATCTGTATAAAGAACCAATTACCTTCAAGACTGTACTCTGGCCTCTTTTTCTATTTTACAATTAAATAACTTTCCACATATGCTCAGTGCAGACTTGTGTTTTGATTGTATATTCTTCTTACATTAAAATGTGGGTAAGATAGCTCAGTGGTAGAGCAGGTCCTTGGCACTTTTAGACTCTGGTTCAAATCCCATCACACACATAATCTGAGCTACATTCTGCAATATGAAAACAATTAGATTCTTCATGCCTTAAAAACCCTCAGAGTGACTCCTTCAGAATGTGAAGGTTCTCTCACCCAGGTCATCCTTACAGGAGTTAATTAATAAAAGGTTCTGGAGCTTTAGCCTGATCTTGCTTTTCTGGAGAGCACAGGAAGTCTGTATGACAAATATAAAAAGACTGTAATGGAGAGAATGCCTTCTAGTGTTTCACTAAATTTGACATTAAATTTATTCATTTTGAAATGTAGCCTCACTTCCAGTCTAGTCTCCAACTCATGAATTCTGGTGACCTTCCCACCTCAGCTTACTTAGTTCTGGGGACATAAACACATGACATTGCACTTGTATAGGTGTGGTTTTCTTGTCCTGACCACCTACTCCCAATTAACTGCAGCTGCTTCCCAAATAACTGGCTCAGAGACATAATATAAATTATAAATGCTTGGCCGATAGCTCAGGCTTGTTACTAGCTACATTTGAATTAACCCATATTTCTTCTCTGTGCTTTGCCATGTGGTTCATGGCTTGTTACCTCATTTTCTATACACCTACCTGGCATCTCCTCTGTCTTTGCCTTTCTTCCCAGCATCCTCAGTTTGATCACCCCACTTATACTTCTTGCCTGACTACCAGCCAATCAGCATTTTATTAAAAACCAATTCAGGTGACAAATCTTTACTGGGTACAAAAGGATTCTTTCACAGCATACTCGGCTTTGACAAACATGGAGAGAGAGATCTCACTGTGTCAACCCAGCTAGTCTTGAACTTTTGAATTCAATTGATCCTCTTCTAGGTAGCTGAGATGACAGGTGTATCCCTCTGCCATCTTTACATAAATGTTAAATGATCTAACACTAGATTTTAGGGCTAGGGCCTATAGTTTAGGAGTGGAATGCTTTCCTAATACCCACGAGACCCTGGGCTCAATCTTCAGCATGACAAAAGCAAAATGTATAATGTTGAGTTTAAAAAGATTGTAAGCCACATTTCAGCATTATGAAGCTGCTTGCTCTTCCATCATAAGTCACTGGAGAATGTGCCGTTTGGGTTTGTGTAGTAATTAAGCAGAAAGTTGGTGCACATTTAATTCCATGGCAGGCAGTGTGGGAACAGAGGGGCCACTGTGTTCAGGACGTGGCCAGTGCAGTTTTGTTCCCAGATCGGATCAGCTCTGAAAAGCCTTAAGGTGGTGACAGAAAAAGCATCTGCAAGCTGAAGTGTGCTGCTTTCTCTCCCAGCCTTAGGTTCTGCTGGAGAGTGTGGTACAGGGTGTAGTTTTGATCTCCAGTAGTAACAGTGAGCCAGCTGGTGTGAGAGAGACAATTAGTTTGGTATATCAGATTCCGGTAGCTTTGAGATGTTCACTGTTTTAGAGTCTGAGTCTTCATCTGGCTGCTGAGAAAGCAAATCCTTAGATGAGACTCTAATGGAAGCGGGATGCCCCCTCCCCTATCCCACTCCTCTTTTTTTCTTCTAATTTTAACAGTTTTCAGGTAGGCTGGAAAAGCCTGTGTTGTTTTGTACTGAGGGCTAAAAGTAACCGACAAAATATGAAATAAACATTTTCAGAAACCTACAGTTGTTTTCCAGTTCACAATGGTGGGTTTGCATCTGGCAGTTGTCTGATTGCCATGGGCCGGGTCTCCCCATTGGTGTGTAAGCAAGTACCTGAGCTCAGCCTTTGTCTGCAGGAATCTGTGCAAGAATGAAGCCATTCACTGTAGGGTCTAATTAATTCTTTGTTTCATCTTCATCGTTTGCAGTGCATCCAGAATACTTTATTTTTTATATTCTCTAGATACTGAGCTCATAGGAATTCTCCAGCGTGTGTGTGTGTGTGTGTGTGTGTGTGTGTGTGTGTGTGTGTGTGTGTGTGTGTGTGTAGAGGGGAGGCCAAATGATGTGCAGCCTGAGCCTCCCACGCGCATCACCATACTTGACTTCACAGTGTGTCTGGTCGCTGACCCTCTAGGGTTAGTCTGTGCTCTCAAAAGTCTCATTTGATGGTTATCTGCAAGGACTGTGCTTCTCAACTGATTTTTATTTGTTGCTCTTCATTAACATCTAAAGACCTATGTTTTCTAAAGATCTATGATGCTGGTTGTCTTTGGCTCTTAGGCTTATGCTCTACCACTGAGCTAAATCCCCAACCCCACATCAGTCTTTCATGGTGTAAATGGCAGATTCATCAAACTCTTACTCTGTACTGGCTTGCTGTGTGTGTGTGTGTGTGTGTGTGTGTGCGCGCGCGTGCATGTTTGTGCAGGCATGTTTGCACATGTGTGGAGACCAGAGGACATTAACCCCCCCTCTCTCTCTCTCTCTCTCTCTCTCTCTCTCTCTCTCTCTCTCTCTCTCTCTCTCTCTCTCTCTCTCTCTCTCTCTCTGTCCCCTCTCTCTCCTCTCTCCCCTCTCTCTCCTCTCGCCACTTTTGGTAGCAAGTGCCCTTACTCCCTAAGCCATCTTGAAGGCCCACACTTGGCTTTTTCTTTTTTAAAGATTTTAATTTTATTTTTGTTTTATATGCCTGGGTGTTTTTTTTTTTTTTTTTTTTTTTTTTTTTTTTTTTTTTTTTGCCTGTTTGTAAGTGCATGCAGTGCCCACAGAGGCCAGCAGAGGGCATTGGATCACCTGGGAACTGGAGTTACAGGCCATTGTGAGCTGCCATGTGGGTGGTGAAAATTGAACTCAGGTCCTCTGGAAAAGCAGCAAATGCTGTTAACCGCTGAGCCATCTCTCCATCTCCCCCACACTTGGCTTTTTAGAGGTGGGTTCTGGATCCCATTCAGGTTCTCAGGCGTGCACGTTAAGTACTTTATTGACTGAGCTCCTCTGTCGCCCCGGGTTGCTCTGTTTCTTGATGGTGGTGGGAAGATGGGAGAGCTTTCTTGATAGTCAGTGGAACAAAATTCCTGAGAAGGGACTCAAGAGGACATAGGTGAACTAATTCCGGTCTGAAATAAAGATCTATATACCAATACTTGTTTGAAACATAGGCTTAATGGAAAGTCTGTGCCAGGATATCATCATTTATGGTGGCATTTATTGACAATAGGAAGAAATCCTTGGTCATAACAGACACTGATGCAGTGACAGAAATAGATACAGGTGTTTTATTCTGAGGAGACTTTTTTCTTTCTGTGTTACAGTTTGAATTTTACGTTGTGCTTTTGAATACTCGGAAGGCCTTGATGCTTGACTCCAAGTAAAACTACAACAAGAAGGAAAACGCTTTCAGATAAAACCACAAAGCAGTTCTAGGAGCCCCTGTGCCATATGGAGACGCTCCCAAGCATTAGTATTTGGGCTTATATAGCAAACAGGAAAAGCATTTTTTTCCTATTCACCTGGTTCCTCCTGAATAAATAACCGCTTCGTCTTGTCAAATCAACTTAGGAATGGACTCACTAATAGACTCGTCAGTTCATGAAGTGATATTTGCTGTCCTTGGATCTCATTATAGATAACTCATCTGTTGTGGTTTTAAACCGCGCTTGCTATTTGTTTTTTCCTGGGTTAAATGGGAACACCTGATGCACATAGATTTACTTTGACGAAAGCACTCCTGGTTCATTCTCAGATTGCTCTCCAGACTACCATGAAAAGCACAGTGTTATCACTAGAAATGTGCTAGTTCCAAATTAACATTTGAATACCAATATTTTTGTGACTTCTTAAAACAAATTTCTCATATGCACAGATAGTCAAAGTGGCCTTGTGTCTTCTGCTCATTTGATCCCTTAAATTTCTTTGAAAACATTTGACTTAAATGAAAATAAGTGATAACAAAATATGGAATACAATCTGGATACAGTTCCTAGGGCCCTTTACTTTTTAGCTAAATACCACTTTTAAAAAACAAACAAACAAACAAAAATCCCTTTTGTTTTCCTGGGGGGAAAGAGCTTTATTGTGTTGACTTTTGGGGGGAAACATGAACAAATGTCTGTTCACCCCAAAGAGGACACCAACAATAGGCTAAAGAGATGGTTCTACCAGAGTCTTGCTTTGTGAACCAGTGAGTATATTGGTGTTACTAACAAGGGTATGGGTGACTCAAAGGCTGCTGCATTACCACAAAGCCACCCAGCATGGCTGACATCCCCAAAGCTGCATGCTTGGAGCTGTGGGAACGGCTTGAAGGTAGCTCCACCTGAGGGTCTCTTCCCACCCAACAGCCTGTGACTGTCTGCTGTTTTCTAACTCTCTGTGGTGGGGTGGGGCTGGAGATTCTTGTAACTTTCTGAGCTTTGTAAGCCTGCGTCTCCTTAGTTTTCTTGAATCCAATGGAGAATGTTTCAATCAGGAGGAGATAGTCACACAATAACTCATTTTTTAAAAAGGGGCTCTCCACCATATTTTACTATTTGCTTACTTGATATTTTTCTGAATAGTTTTGATCTCATATGTATAGTTAATATATGATGTATTTGATTCCTTTAAAATATGCGCTACTACATAATACAGCTGCATCCGTACCACTGATTGTATGGATTACCATTTTGAATGTCATGGATTGTTTCAATACCTTGGCTGCTCTGTGAGAATGATTTTCTTAAGCACCTTAGCACACCAGTTAAATCATTTGTTTTTCTATTGCTATTTTTCATGATTGGTCAAGCCTTTCCATTTCAGTCAGAACACTAAAGAGTTAGATGTAAACTACAAATCTCTATAGGAGAATGCTGTATTTTTTTTTTTTATTCCACACCAAAACTTCCTTTTTAATTTCCTCTCTTCCAACCACATTCTGAATTTAGGTGATAGTTCATGTGGCCTTCTGAAAGCACATTTTCTCTCTAGAGCACCTTTCAGAGCTCATCAGGAAGCTTACTGCTCACAGTGACATGTTGTAAGAGTGCTGGATTGAGACTGCTGATGAGAGAGACCATTGTTGGATTGCATCTACTTCGTACATTTTCCCAGCATGCAATGTTGTCAGGCAACCTACAGGAGACAAGTCAGCCTACAGTCTATGTGGTTCTGCTTATCTGGTGTCTGCCCTACAATGCTTACAGTAGGGGGTGGGAGGTAGCCAACATCTGAAGACAGTTTCCGTGGACTAACTTTTTCCAGGGCAACCCACCTCTAAAAATACTGTATTTTAAGAAAGCCACATATGAGTGAAATTATAGTCTCTTTAAAAAAATCCTTAGTCTTCCCGGGAACTGCCTTTATTTCCAAACACTTCCAAACACCGCCTTTATTTCCAAACACTTCTTCCTAGTGTTTTAGTGTCAGAGTGAGGGAAGCTGTTGCCTCCTAGGCAAAGAGTGGACTCTTGTGGGTGGCAATGAGCCACATGTCATGAGTCCAGCTCAGAAAACTGGAGCTTTTACTTTTTCTCCTTTTCTGTCTTTTCTTCTTCTCTCTGTCTCTGTCTCTGTCTCTGTCTCTGTCTCTGTCTCTCTCTCTCTCCCCAGCCAGTGCCCTTCACTGCTGAGTTGGTTCTCCAGCCCTCTTTTTCAACTTCTTGTTGGAAAGCAGCTGCCCTTCCCCTTTGTTATGTGTGGCGTTTTCCCTGTATACCAGCAATCCCTAGCAGACACCAGCAGCGTGACCTCTAATTCAATCCACTTTCGACACTGAATGGAGTCAGGTCCCAGAATTGGAGGGCTCAGCCTTACAACTCTGCCCCGCCTTCAGACACAGGTTGCCAGTAAGGAGTTTTGCGATTTGTGTTTGTAACCTACGTGCGAAGACCAGATTCCCACATCCTTCTTGGGTTTGATTAATTGGCCGGGATGGCTTATAGAACTATAGTAGACACGCTTCCCATCCATCACAAGGATACCATGTAGGGTACACTCAACAGCCAGGTGAAGAGTGCCACATGGGGTGTGGAGCTGCCTTCTCGGGTGCTATCCTTCACCCTGTGTGGTCGGTGACTCCAAATTGTTTGAATCTCTTCTTCCAGAGGTACTTTTTTTTTTTTCCCTAAGGGGAAGGTGGGGACTGGGGATCAGACTCAGGGTCTTGGGGTATGCGAGGTAAGTGATCTGTACTGAGTCGCACCCATAACCTAAGCTCTAGTTCTTTTTATTCATCCCTCTGAGCACCCATGAATTCTGTTGTCATAGATACAGATGATGTTTTAGATGGAGACTGGCTCGGGTTGGGCTTGAAACTCTTGGGTTCAAACATCTTCAGGCTGGAGCCTCTGAGGAACAAAGGGTCCTCAGCACAAAACAAACAAACAAACAAACAAACAAAACCCTCTTGGTGTTTGGGAAACTAAGGATTTTTGATGTTTTGTGGCAGTGTTGGGGTTCAGGACAAACACGCCACCCCAGAATATGATTTCAGGAGAGGAGGATTCGCCACCCCTAATAGGCTCCCTTTGTTCTGTTCTGAGAAGCCCTGGGCACAGAAGTAGCTCTCAAAAGATGTCCCTACGTAGGAGACATTCAGGAAGAAACCTCTGTTAGGAAAACTGCTTGCCTCAGGAAGAGGAGGGCTCCAGATAACCGGCGTCACCAGAAAGATTTTCATCTGGCACAGGACAGTGTCTCTTCCCCCTTTGAGAACGTGTGCGTCCTGCACTCTCTGTTCTGTAGCTCTCCTTTCTGTGGAAGCCTCCGTCAGCTGAAGGACTTCCATACTTAGGTTTGCCTGTCTTATGTTGGTTTAAATTGTAGCCCAGGTAAAGAATCCAGAACAAGTACTATGTGGTAGTGGAAAACATAATCCTTTGTGCCCATTGCCAGCTCCTGCCTCTTGAACTCAGCCTGGCTAGCTGTTAGCTTCATGGAGCCTGCTCTTCCCTCACCTCAGAGAGAAGCCAGAGCAGGAGCAACCTAATTATCTGTGCGGCTTGTCATGAATGCCCTTGGCCTATCTTCTGGCCCCTGAGCTAGGACCTTTGCTGGAGTCTGGAACTCTAGTTTCTGAGTGCAGGGACAGAGATGTGGAAGGCTCTTTTTTTGTTTTGTTTTGTTTTGTTTTTCAAGACAGGGTTTCTCTGTGTAGTTTTGGTGCCTGTCCTGGATCTCACTCTGTAGACCAGGCTGGCCTCGAACTCACAGAGATCTGCCTGCTCTGCCTCCCCAAGTGCTGGGTTTAAAGGCCTGCGCCACCACCATCTGGCATGGAAGGCTCTTTTACCTTGTCTACCTGGAGCTGCTTGTGGGCTTGGGTTGGTAGGTGCCCTGATTGGTCTAAAAACACTTTCCTCTGGGTCTTTTGATCAAAGTCCTAGTCAAGGACTGGGAGAAAAGAGGCTGAAATTATGCCGGCAGGAAGGCACTTTATGGGGCGGGGCTAAAGCAGGGGAATGGAGAACTCTTTAAATAGGAGGTGCACTGGCTGCCAGAGAGTGCACAGCACAGAGCGAATAAGGAGCCAAGCTGATAGCTGCCTTCCACAGTCCCCTCCTCCGCCTGTCTGCCAGGAGCAAGCCAAGGGAGATGATGGAGCCCCAGGAATACCGAGCCAGAGGTGAGTGATGGGTACCCTGTGTGTCTTCCCTGATGGTAAGGCTGTGGGAACTGCCGCTGGGGCCAGGGGAGTGTTAGAACTGCTTTGGGAGAGCTGGCTTCAGCACTGTTTCTCCTGAATGGGACGGCGTAGGTCAGAGTTTCAAGCGGTCCCCGTTCTCTGACCCTCATGTGCCCACTCCCATTTTGTTTCCTCTCTATCTGCCCACAAAATAAACTATTTGTATTTGTGATCCACTCCATTATCTTATGAAATAGAAAAAAAAAAAATCCCAAATAGCCTCCAAGTGCCCCCTTTGTACAGGCTTTCACGTAAAAGCAAAACCCAACAGTTACCCTGTCTTCAGGCCTGTCCGCAGAGGGAAATGGGGAGTTGCCGAAAGGGAATTCTTAGAAGGACACATCCAGCAAAGCCATTTGTGACTATGACTTTGGTCCCGCATCTTCCATTTAGTACACATTAACTTAAAACAGACTCTTGTAAAAGCCTATGTGACAAAAGAGAATTTTGAGTGTCTTGATAATTTTGTAATGTTTGCGTCTTCACACTGGGGCAGACTGCCTAGAATTTCTTGGCTGTAAGGTAACATCCTGTCTTAATCTAACCTTTCCTCTCGGCTCCCCTAGCGATAAGTGGCTGTCAACCTTTGATGCAGTGGGTATCAGAGTACCACGCTGCCGTTCAGTGGTGCGCTTGGCTGAGAGCCAGCGAGGCTCCTCATCCTGCCGTGGAACACACACTCCTTTGAGACTCCCTGGATGAGTGGCAGCTCTGTTATGTCTGATGGGCACCACTGCTGGGTGCCCAAGGCCGTGGAGGGCTGAAGGAGTCCAGTCCCCTGACTCCTTAGTTTTGTCAAGGCCTGGTTCTGTGTGTAGGAACTTCGCATAAGCAGATGAAGAGAGAGTAAGTCGGGCTCCTTTTCTTCTCTGCTCGATTTCTCCTTTGCAGGGAGAAGACAAGGAGAGGGGCTTAGGGAGGGCTTCCTGTTCTTCACAAGAGGAGAGGGGACTTAGGGAGGACTTCCTGTTCTTCACAAGAGGAGGGGGACTTAGGGAGGACTTCCTGTTCTTCACAAGAGGAGGGGGACTTAGGGAGGACTTCCTGTTCTTTACAAGAGGAGAGGGGCTTAGGGAGGACTTCCTGTTCTTCACAAGAGGAGAGGGGACTTAGGGAGGACTTCCTGTTCTTCACAAGAGGAGAGGGGACTTAGGGAGGACTTCTTGTTCTTCACAAGAGGAGAGGGGCTTAGGGAGGACTTCCTGTTCTTCACAAGAGGAGAGGGGCTTAGGGAGGACTTCCTGTTCTTCACAAGAGAGAGGGGCTTAGGGAGGACTTCCTGTTCTTCAGAGCTGTTGCACAACACAAGGGTGGGGGGAGATGAGGGAGTGTGAGAGAGAGCCTGAAAACAGAGACCCCTGAAGAAGTGAAAGGGAAGAAAGAAGAGCTCCCCCTCAGAAATTCTCTTCCTTATGTAGTCTTCGATCATTCGGTACATTTATTTGAACATGAAAGGCATGTTACAAGCCCGGAGGAACAGCATCAAGGACCTGCGGGCCGCACATCTTGGGTCCAGGTTTGCTCTTGGTTTCACGAGCTCTTGTACTGGTGTGTGTGTGTGTGTGTGTGTGTTGTGTTTAGGGTGATGGTGTGTTTACATGATACACTCAGAAATGTACAAGTACAAAAAGAGATGAGAATGTTGATTCAATGAGTCTAACAAGATGTTTTTGCTTTCTTAGAGCTGGGCATGGAAGCTTTCTGTGCTGACAAAGAAACATAATGTAGTGTGTATGTGACATGTGTGTGTGTGTGTGTGTGTGTGTTGTGTGTGTGAATGTGCGGGTGTGTGAACTAGTTTTAGATTATATGTGAGTGTGTGCATGTGTGAGTGTATGTGTTTTTGTGTTGTTGTTATGTGTGTGAATGTGCGGGTGTGTGAACTAGTTTTAGATTATATGTGAGTGTGTGCATGTGTGAGTGTATGTGTGAATGTGTTAGTGTGTGTGTGTGTGATGTGTGTGCGTGTAAGCTACTGTGAGAGAGTGTGTGTGTGTGTGTGTGTGTGTGAGAATGGGGTTCAAAGAGCTATGGAGTCTCTGTGTGAGCCTTTAAGGTAATGAATTATAGTTATTCTGGTTCTGGGAAGAAAACAGTGGGAGAGTAGACCATCCCAGCAAGGAGGGGGAAGAAAAGAAATGTTTCACTTTGGTGCTAAAGTTTTCTGTTTTGCAGATTTTCCCTTTGGTTTATCTATTTTCTCACAGGTTCTTCCCATTACTCACTCATGCTCTCCCCCTCTTTGTCCTGTTGGGGACCAGGTCTACCTGGCCCACGAATCTCTCTCCTCTCACCAAGTCTTTGGATTGGGGTCCACGAGGGCCAGCCCTGAATAGGCTGAGGAAATATGACCTGTTCCTCTGCTTCTGTCCAGGGAAAGAGATGGTGGATTATATCTGCCAGTACCTGAGCACTGTTCGGGAGAGGCAGGTGACTCCAGATGTGCAGCCTGGGTACCTGCGAGCCCAGCTACCTGCGAGTGCTCCCGAGGACCCCGACAGCTGGGACAGCATCTTTGGGGACATTGAACGAATCATCATGCCTGGGGTGAGATACAGCAACTGCAAGGACGATCCCCGGTTTCAGGGTACAACAGGGATGGGCGGTATCCCAAGAAACCCTCACTCGAGTCAGTGTGGCAGGGACAACACGTCCCTCCTGTGCTTGTCACCCGACGTCACAGCTCATCTTCTAGGAAAGGGAGGGCTCTGACTGCCGGGAAGGAGGTTTCTCCTGCGGGTGCTGACCTGCTGTGCTGCTGGGGAGGAGCCGAGTGGCGCCACCCCCAGGAGTGTGGCTAGCTAATGAGATGGATGAGATGCGAAGACTGGTTTGAAGAAAAGGGGCAATGGTGGAGCGAGGAAGGAGAGCCGAGGCCAGGGACGGTGCCTGCATCCTTACGGACAGGGCCTACCCAGTCTCTGAAATCTTACCAAATGGTAGGAACAAGGAGAGAACACCAGGCCCCAGGAGCATCCCAGCTGCCAGGTGGGAAGGAGGCTGCGAGCCCCGTCAGCTGCTCCTTCTGTGTGATTGTCACCAGGGAGGCCTGCTCATGGAGCTGCTTCTTAGGGACAGGAAAGAGCTGTTCTGCAATTACTCACATGCCCCATGATGGAGGAGGGAGCAGCCTGTGGGCACAGTGGCGTGAGCAGGGACCAGGTGGAAGCTGGCTGATGCAGGAGACTTGAGCTGGGACTCACTGCCCTGGCCTCTGAGGGCACTCCTAGTCACCAGGAATGAGTAGATCTGCTGAGGTCCCTCTGCTGATATCACCCCAGTTCCTTCCTGCCCTACGCAGGCGATGCACGAGCCCGTGATGAGCTGTTTCATTTAATCCTCCTAGTGACCCATTTGACAGACAAGAAAACGGAGGCTCAGAGAAGTTTATTACTTCGCCTCAGGTGCTGTGTGGCAGATCCAGGATTTCAGCATGAGTTATCTAATGCTTTGTTTTCTCCCCATACTCGGACACCTCTGTGGCAAGTGATGAGGCCCCTCAAACTGGGCCTCGGTCTCGGGGAACACACATTTCATAAACCCACTGTCCCCCAAGTCTCTTTGCTTGAAACATTCCTTGCTGACCTGTGCCTGTCTAAAAGCTCCTCCCAATGTTCACTTGGGGTTTGCTCCCATCAGTCTCCCAAAAGCTTTGGTCTTAGATGTGACAGATGTATCTCAAAGCCAGGACGAGAAAATGCTCAAACTCCCTGCAAAGGGCAAGTTTGCCATGTAAGTCTGTTCCGCAAGCATCTTCGGAAAATGTCAGTGTGAGTGCAGCTTTCCTGAAAGGCCTAGTTCCTCGATAAGATTATCTCACCCGCTTCATTCTGGGACGCTGTCACCCCAGGGACTAACTGTCATTAGGCGTGAGCCCAAGAGCAACTGTTAGTGCCGCTGCTGAAGGAAGGAGGCACAACCGTTTCCGGGAGGCGTGGCAAGGAGAGGCTTATTTCTGGACTTGGAGGGCTGTCGGCTTTGATAAGGGCTCTTCTGGTTTATCTCATCTGATTATTTTACAAGAACTGATAACTGCATCTTGATAGCGCCAGGGGGTGGAACCCCCTTCCCTCGTTTCCATGTGCGGTCTCTAAGCACAGCCAGAGTGAGGGCCCAATCTTCCGTTTCATCTTCCAGGCCGTGCCAGCCCCTAAGAAGCCAGCCCGGAAGCAGCTGGCCCTTTGCACTTACGTTGAAAACGGTATGGCTGTTCCTTCCTGCCATTTCCTAGACGCTGAGAAGAAAAAGTTTCATTTTGTTTCAATTCCAATCTTGGCAAGAAAGTTACGGCAAAAGAGGAAGCAAGCAGGCAAGCAAGCACGTGCACACAAGCATACAAGCACGCACGTACGCACGTACGTACGTACACATGCACGCAAGCTTAGTGGGTAAAGGATCTTGCTGGCAAGCCTGAGGATCTTCAATCCCGGGGACCCACGTGGTGGGAGGAAAGAACTGACTCTTCCTGAGACCTCCACGGCCCCCTACTCCACACAAACATACACAGAAAACACACAGATACATACACACAAATACACATAGACGCGCGTGAGCGCGCGCGCGCGCGCACACACACACACAGACACACACACAAACATAATTAAAAATTAAAAAGAAAGAATACGAGAGACGACAGAAACCCAGTGAGACTACCGCTCCGCTGGGGTGTTTGGGTGGATTCTGGAGCAGGCAGCCTTGGGGCCCGGATGATGTTTGGACTGTGAGATGCTACAGAGCTCTCGCTGCCAGTTCCACCAACAAAACAGGGATGAGTCTAGGAGCTCATGGGGATGCTGTGAGAATTAAATAGGATAACTACGACAAAGCACGGAAGGTGGAGGACGCTGGAACCGCCTGTTAGTCTCCCGCTTGCTGAGCATTGAAGGAAGTAGTTTGCTGCCCGAGAGTCAGGGCGGTACTCCTGGGCTAGTCTGTCATTGCCTCTCCTTACCCACAGGGAAGCCAACGGGCAGTTTAGAACAAATCTGACTGTGTGGGAAGCCAAAGGGCAGTTTAGAACAAATCTGACTGACTCCCAGCAGGTGCTCTGCCCAGAGACCTCACCAATCCACAAAACAATAGCAGCTTTGGCAAGAACTGAGAGGAAACAGCTGTTTGCTCTCTGGACCTTACGGTTTCTGCTTCCTTTTATTTTCTAGCAGGGAATCCGTGTGGGGCTAATGTGAGTGCCACATCGGTGTTACTGTGGCAGTCTTCATGTCTCCTAGCTCCTTTCTGATGGGTATGAAGGTCCTCTACTGATGCGCTAGCTCAGTCCGGGATACGTGGAGAGGAGGAACAGTGATGAACACTTTATTCTTATGGACTGTGTTACTTATCTCTCTGAAAAGCATCCCCCCATTTTTCAGAGTTGTTTCTTCTTACCGGAGAGGTTCTCTAGAGGAAGAGAGAGCTTTCTGGACATGCCAGCTGGTGCCAACTGTGTGCATGGTGTGTGTGCTCTGTCTCTAGGTGGTACACTGGCAGAGTCCCCACATGCACGCCTACTATCCGGCCCTTACCTCTTGGCCATCCCTGCTAGGAGATATGCTGGCTGATGCCATTAACTGCTTAGGATTCACATGGGTGAGTAGAGACGGCTGTAAGTACTGACACCTGGGGACGTAGCAGGGAGTGCCACCTCTGGATAGATGGAGTCTGGTCTTTACCTCTGAAAGCGGTGGGTAGGTGTGTTTGACGACATATTAATAATGGATTATTAATTGAAAATAAAAAACATCAAATATTACAATGGCTGTTGTTTAAACTTAGCCTTTATATAAATTATCTCATCTAATCCTATAGAATCACGAGTTCTGGCCCCATTTTATACATGAGGAAATTGAGGTTTGAGTAATTTATCTTGCTAAATTCACAGAGCTCATTCGGACTCAGATGAGATTTGAACTGAGATCTGGTTACTTCTACAGTTTGTGACCTTAACAGGGCACTTCGACGCCTGTTAGGTCACAACTTCCCCTGGGCTCTTGTCTCTGAAGAGTTAGAGATATGCTCCGGGACTTCCCTTAAGCTCTCCTCAGCTCTGAGAGGTGCCAGAAAGCATTATGGAACATTTTTATCTCTTACGCTTGAACTTTTGTAGCGTACTGGAGGTTGGAGAGAGCCCAGCTAGGGCTGTTATCTTGGGAAAGAATATAGTAATTTCTTAGTAAAAACTTTCCCTTGGGTTTTAGATTATCAGTTGGGTGTTTTAGAGACTCAGAGTGTCAGATTCGAGGCAATCATTCCTGGATTGTTTCTTCACAGAGTCCCAGAGATCCAACCTCATTGAGAGCAGCATGGATCCAAAGCCCCCATTGCTTCCCTTTTTGACAAAGGAGTGTAGGATGGGTGGGGTGGAGGTGTGCAGCCCGGGCCTCCTGGCCTGGACCCCTCCTCTACAGAAGTTCCCATGGACAGTGAGGCAGAGACGCTGGTGTTTCTGGGGCTGGTGGGGGCATCTCGGTGGGTCAGTGAAAATGAAAGTCCTTTCCTTCTTTCAGGCTTCCAGTCCAGCGTGCACGGAGCTGGAGATGAGCGTCATGGACTGGCTGGCGAAGATGCTGGGACTCCCCGAGCACTTCCTGCACCACCATCCCAGCAGCCAGGGGGGAGGGGTCTTGCAGGTGCCTGTGATGCTAGCATTCCATGTCACACTGGGGCTGGGCCGGGAAGCAAAGGCAAACCCTTCCCCACAGTTCTGCCGTTCTCCGTGAGTGTCCCTTAAGTCACCCAAATCACCACCGTCATCACCATCCATGTAGCTTCCACCTCTCTTCACCACATCCCCTTATTTGAAATAGATGAATTCAGCATCTGATTATCACAGGACCCCCACAGTCATGCCTGGAGAGAAATCCCAGCCAACCTTGCCTATCTTAAGGGGCATTTCCTTTAATGTGCATGCTCCTCATTTGGTAGAAAGAAATGAGTTTCCAGAGGGACAGTGTTAGCCCATGCTGACAAGAACCATTGAAAACAAAGCCATGCCCAAATCACCAGCCCCTGCACAAACCAGGGCTCTCCGGGGAGTCCGTGTGGAATCAGACTCTATTTCCATTCTGGAAAAAACTCTCCCCTCCTCTCCCCGCATCTTTTCCTCTTTCTCTCATTCTGTTTGTGCTGGGGATCAAACACAGGGCAGAGTGTAGGCTAAATATGGCCTCTACTACTGAGATGTACTTCTGGCTCCAAGTGTGCCTTTCTTTTCAATAAATTTCACATGGTGAGCAAACCTGTCCACAAGAAATGGGACGTTCTCTTGCTTGTTTCTGGGACAATCTTTTTCTTGTTTCTGTAGTCACTTTGAAAGGCGTTGTTGACATTAGGTGCAAACTTAACTTTCTGAATGCAGAACAGGTATGTGAGTCAGGGAGAAAGGAGGCCCTCTGGGAAGGAGTGCCCCACTTCCTTACTAATGATGACCACACACACACACACACACACACACACACACACACACACACACACACTCACACTCCCTACATGGGAACAAACCTAGACAACAGGACATAGAGACTGACACATTTGCTAATTCCTCTCCACTACAGAGCACCGTCAGCGAATCCACTTTGATTGCCCTGCTGGCAGCCAGGAAGAACAAAATCCTAGAAATGAAAACGTTGGAGCCCGATGCTGATGAGTCCTCTCTGAATGCTCGGCTCGTCGCCTACGCCTCTGATCAGGTAAGCTACTTAGAACCTGTGAAATTTCCATCTGCACCTGTGAATTCTGGGTTCTGGGGTTGACTCCAGAAACCATAAGGAATGCCAATCTCAAACACGGGCATTCAATTCCTTCAGTCTTGGTCTTCCGCCATTCCTAGTCATGCTGATCTCACGACAGCCCTTTCATGGATTTTTTCCATGGCCCATGTAGGCTCACTCCTCAGTGGAGAAGGCTGGCTTGATTTCCCTTGTGAAGATGCGATTTCTGCCTGTGGACGACAACTTCTCACTCCGAGGAGAAGCTCTTCAGAGAGCCATCGAGGAAGACAAGCAACAGGGCTTGGTGCCTGTCTTTGTAAGTCAGAATGTATCTTTAGGATCAGTGTGCTAGAATGTGGATGTTAGTAAGCAAGGGATTTTGACAGAATCCTGGTAAGTAATGTGCCGCAAACAGAAGCAGAAACTCTTAAACTTAGTGTATTACAAATTATGAGATGTTCTTTCTTTCCTTCCTTCCTTCCTTCCTTCCTTCCTTCCTTCTTTCTTTCTTTCTCTCTCTCTCTTTCTTTCTTTCTCCTTCCTTCCTTCCTTTCTTCTTTCTTCCTTTTATTTCTTTCTTCATTTCTTTCTTTCATTCTTTTGTAACACAAATTTTAAATAGTCTTATTAATAAAAAAACAAACAAACAACCAGAGCCAGTCATTGGGGTGAAAGCTGAAAGAGCAGAGCAGCAGAGCAAGCCAGCCCCGAGTTCTTACCTCTATGAAATCCTCAGTCTTAAGACAGTGAGTTCCTGTTTCCTTACACCTTATATACCTTACTTCCTGGGGTTAAAGGCATGTATGCTTCCCAAGCAAAGGCATGAGATCTCAAGTGTTGGGATTAAAGGTGTGTGCCACCATGCCTGGCTGTTCTCAGTTCTTGAACTCACAGAGATCCGGATAGCAATAGGATTAAGGGAGTGTACCATCACTGTCTGGCCTCTGTGTCTAATCTAGTGGCTGGCTCTGTCCTCTGATCCCCAAATAAGTTTTACTGGGGTATACAATATATCACCACATTCTTTTTTTTTTTTTTTTTTCTTTTGAGACAGGGTTTCTCTGTGTAGCTCTGGCTATCCGAGAACTCACTTTGTAGACCAGGCTGGCCACTGTCTCCCAATGCTGGGACTAAAGGCATGCTTGAGGTGTTATTCCATGTTGTGTTATGAAATAAAAGTTATGGATTGTAGCCAGTGCTAAAAAGAAATGGAAAATATTCAAATGCATTTATACACCTGGAGTATGTATTGTTTTGTGAAATTTTCATTTTTTTTTTTTTTGAGACAGGGTCTTACTGTGTAGACCAAGCTGGCCTTGAACTAATAGACACCTATCTGCCTCTGCCTCTTAAATGCTGGGATTAAAGGTATATACCACCACACCTGGTGAAGATTTCATTTTAAATGTACACATTTGTGGAATAGATTGCTGTGCAAAGTAGATTTCTTACTGCAAGGTATGATAAAATAGAGTGTGAACTATACACATTCTGGGTGGAGGGGTGCAGATGGCAGGTGATGTCAGGGAGAAGATCTTTGTTCAGGATCAGTGTGTCATGTGACTCTTTATCTCTCTCTAGGTCTGTGCAACATTAGGGACCACTGGAGTCTGTGCGTTTGACAGGCTGTCAGAGCTGGGCCCCATCTGTAAGTATCTGTCCTCCTTGGCTAGGAAGGTAAGGGATAACGGTTGAAATATTTGCTGGAGCAAGAGCCTGAGACCAGCTCCACTGAATTATCCTCATGGTCAGTTTGGTGATGAAAGGAGGGAGGGAAATCATCAAAGGTCATGAGAGTCACTCCCCGGCAGGTCAAGGTCACTCGGCTTTTCCTATTGGTGAGACGAAAGCTGGAAATGCTGTACTTTGCGTTCTGTCCTAGGAAGGAAGCATCAGTCAGCTTCTCCACCGCTGTAACCAATAGTGAAATCATAAAGATATAATGGAATTTCAGATAATGAGATTATAAAGAGAAAGGGTTTATATTGGCGAACAGTTTTGGAGGCTTCCAGTCCACCATCAGCTGGCCCCGTCACCGTCACCGCTGGGCCCAGAGTGAGGCACCGAATGTGGTGTACGTTGGAGCAAAAGCAATCAACATCATCTGGGAAGGAGGGAGGGGAGGAGATCAGCATCCCGCCATCTCTTCAAACCACACCCAGTGACCTCCCAATAGGCTCTACCTCCTAAAGGCTTCCCTCCCGACATAGCCACCCTGTGGAACAAGCTTTTAACACAAGAGCCCTTAGGGGACATGGGATAGCCAGTCTGTGGCAGAGTCAAAGCAGGCTCTGTTTAAAACAGAAAATCTATATAGAGATAAGGAGGTGGCAATGGCTGCTTCAGCTCCACCTCCTCATACCAAGGCCCCCGTCATCTCATCTCAGCAACTCTTGCTGACTCCGTTAGCAGAATACACCATCCTTTTCCAGGGCTTCTCTTTGCAGCCTGCCATGGCGTGGGCTAGGTGAGCAATGCCTTCCTGTTGGCCTGTAGTAGCTCTTTCAGGCCCCTTCTTCTAGCCAATGACATTTGCTTTCTCAGGTGCCAGTGAGGGGCTGTGGCTCCACGTGGATGCTGCTTATGCTGGGACAGCCTTTCTGTGCCCTGAGCTCCGGGGATTCCTGAAGGGTATCGAGTATGCTGACTCCTTCACTTTTAATCCCTCCAAATGGATGATGGTACACTTTGACTGTACTGGGTTCTGGTGAGTCGGGCTCTGGGCATGGGGAAAGCCTTGCTTCCTTAGAGAGACCTCAGCCACCACTAACACCTGCTTGGCAACCCACAGGGTTAAGGACAAGTACAAGTTGCAGCAGACGTTCAGCGTGAACCCCGTCTACCTCAGACATGCCAACTCTGGGGCCACCACAGACTTCATGGTGAGTTTCCGGGAATGGGCAGCCTGTGGCCTCTCAGGTGGGGACTATGGACTG
Organism: Peromyscus leucopus; assembly: GCF_004664715.2. Taxonomy (NCBI): domain Eukaryota; kingdom Metazoa; phylum Chordata; class Mammalia; order Rodentia; family Cricetidae; genus Peromyscus; species Peromyscus leucopus. The sequence continues at coordinate 102,662,924 of NC_051066.1, read as the reverse complement.
ACCTCCGAGGTTGTGAATGGCTGCTCCCTTCAGAGGCAGCAAGCTATGAGTTCATCACATAGTTTGCCACTGGATACCCTTGCTTTCAAGTTGTGCACAAGCACACAGAATGAAATACAGAAAACGAGACAAACAAAACAAAACAAAACAAAAAAGAAACAACTCCCCCCAAACAAAACAAAACAAAAAACAAAAACCTCCCAAAAAACAAAACCCTAGAAATCAATTCCTAAATCTCTTTGGCTTGTTTTTCTCCCAGAAGTGTTCTCTCTACCACAGGTAGGTTAGCTCTTTTTACCATCTTTGGCTGGTGTTTGTTTGGTTTTTTGCTTGCAGGAGAGTGTGGACCATTTCCTCGGGTGGGAAAGAGGCTCCATGTTAAACGGCTTTCAGGCCTCTGTCTTTGACATAGACCCCACAGGAGCTCTGTGGGAGAGGGCCTCTGACCTCCCGTCTGCCTGCCCCTCCACTCTTTCAGGCTTAGGCCCTCGCACATACCGTGCCTTAGGAAAGCAAGTTCTTCAGATTTACTCTTCAGTTTGAAGATGAGCCCTTCGTTTTAGGTGGGATTAGGATGTAAATAAACATGTTGCATATCACATGGCTAGTGAAAGGTTTGAAAGGAGAAGATGATGTGCTTGGTTTGGCATTCTGTGCATCGGCACTCATTTGGGAAACGGTTGAAAATCCGCACCTCGGGAACATGACACTGACTTCATAGGGGTTTGTGAGGCTTTCATGGGAACATACATGTCAGAACAGTGTCTGAGCAGCAAATGCTTGATAATTACTATGCATGAAATTCCAGAAAGGTCTTCTCATAAGCTGCAGGGGTTTGCTGTTGCAACATGGCTAAACACACACGCGCCGAGGCTGGATTGCCTGTGCTTGAAGGCTGCTTCTCCTCTGAGTGGCTGAGGGGCTCTGGACAAATGGCTTGTACTCTGTCTAGGTTTCTGTCTCTGTCAATGGAGACAGGAGCGATTCTGCCTTCTAAGCTTGCTGTGAGAATGGAATGAATTAATACAGGGACACATGGACAGTGAAGCCTGGCGACCTTGGGGAAGGGCTGGCATATTTTTCTCCTTAGATAGTCGAAGTGCCTTTTCCTTTGATTTAGTTCTGTATCAGAGGCACCATCCTCACTTGGTCACACTGATGATTCTTCTGTGAAGACATTTCCTTAAGGTTTAGGAAGGCTTTGGGGTTGCAGGCAGTAAGCGTACAGTGTGGAGGGAAGACCTTCTAGAGGAGAATAAAAATAGATGGCCTCTTGCCTTTCTGGTCAAAAAATTTAAGTAAACAACAACAACAATTGAATGCTACAACTGTCAGTCAATCCTGCCTGTGAAATGATGCCTATGATTTCAGGAGTTTAGTTGGACTTGGAACTTCTCATCCTGGCTCCACACCCAAATGCTGGAATCACAGGATATGCCAGCTGGCATCACAGGGGAATGCCATCATGCCCAGTCTATGCAGCGCTGGGGATCAGATCAGGACCTCACGTACACTAAGCAAGTGGGCCCCTGCTGGGTTCTTGAAGGCCTGCAGTTATTTTTTTGTGATTTTTAGCAGCCTCAGTGTACCTTCAAGTACATGTACCTTAAGTCCCAATGTGGTCTGAGGACCACTAATAATGTTTTCTTAGAAAGAGCTGAATCTCTGAGAATGTCTTTCTCTTGGCTGGTTTGGGAAACTTCCATCACGGTATCACTGTGGGATCAAGTGGATTTATTTTTCAAGCATATGAAGAAAGCTTCTCCAGAGCAATGAGGCTGCTCTCTTGGTCTTGGTCCTCAGGCTCTTAGAGCTGCTCCAAGCTTCTTTGCACCCAAGGGGCTACAGTTTTGAGTAGAAGCCAAGTCCAGCTCTGAGAGGACCTAGACACATTACAGTGCTCCAGGTGTTTACTTTGGGGAGGGGGCCTCTGGAGCCATCTGGAATCAGGGCCTCTGTCTCTGCCATCCATGAAGTTCCCCTGAACTTCATTCTATACCTCTCCAAGGGCAGAGAGCACCAACAGCAGGGAGGCCCATAAAGCCTTGAGGAGACACAGAGGATGCTGGGAGACATCTCTAGTTAAGGAAGTTCCAGGCCAGTCTTTATGAACCCAAACTTCCCAACCCAGCAGAAACTGGCTAAGACAGTCTCTGGGTCATATGGTTTGATTTTAGCAGAGTGATAAGAACTGGAATGGACATCACAAGGAGACCACAGCTGGAACGCTCCCTACCTTTCCCTAGGTGGTTAGTTTACCATAATCTAAAAACTGGCATGTTTTAGAGGGAGAGTTCAGCACCCACTTGTTATCCTGTGAATGTCCTTAGGACAAGGCTGTGGCAAGGATTTTGTCCTTTCCTAAGGTTTTGATGCCCTCTGCTGGCTGACAAAGGTCCTTGAGCTGGCCTTCCACTGGACAAGTTTTTCTTGGAAATCAAAGGTTTCCTTCCTTCTTTCTTCCTTCCTTCCTTCCTTCCTTCCTTCCTTCCTTCCTTCCTTCCTTCCTCCCTCCCTCCCTCCTCCCTCCCTCCCTCCCTCCCTCCCTCCCTCTCTCTCTCTCTCTCTCTCTCTCTCTCTTTCTTTTGAAAGGGTCTCTCTGTGTAGCCCTGGTTGTCTGCAGCTTGATGTATAGACCAGGCTGATCTCAAACTCACAGAGATCCACCTGCCTCTGCCTCTCCAGTGCTGGGATTAAATGTGTGTGTCACCACGCCAGGGAATCTAGTGCTTTCTCGAAGGACACATAGCATATTTGATATGGGGTGATACCCCAGCTGTGTCTGGCCTGGGAAACTAGAGTGGAGCATGAAGATGAGTACATCAGTGAAGACCTGGCAAACTCCATGGAGAGTGGCAGATGAATATTCAACAGGATAGATATTTTTAGGGAGCAGAGATGTTGGTGGAGGCTTTCTGGCATTTGAGGGGGCACTTGGGAGAAGGCACGTTGCTCATTAGAACGACTGCAAATGTCCCCCCAACTGTGTGCGCTGTTTTCAGATCTGAGACATTGGATTGGAAATGTTCAGATCTATGGTAACTGCAACTTTGAACTTAAAGCTCTGTTGAATTTGGTACCAGGGAAATATCAACTTCAGCCTGAGGCAGAGGTTCATACGCTCATTTGCAATTTGAACACTTGAGTGGTGTGCATCTGGAGCTACAGGAATCTCCCAGGCAAAAGCCAGAAGGTGGCAGCGAGTTAAGTGAGGACCATCTTGGTGCCAGACAGAGACACAGATGTAATATTTAAATCACATGCCCATCATCTAAACAGCCCACACTGACTGGATGATTTCCTCTGAGTTTTTGCATTCATTGTTCCTAAACCATTTCCTGGGAAGTGCCTTTTTTTGTTTTATGCCATTGATGTGTCAGTGAGGGAGCCCTGCCAAAGTCACACAGTGTAAGGGGCAGGCAGAGCTGGAGGGAAACCCAGGTCTCTCAGGCCCCAGTGTCTGAGCTCTTAATCACTGTACTTTAAGCCACTATCCATGTTGAGAAGAACAGACCTAGAACTTTAATTTCTGCTAGTCAAGGAACTTGTCTCGAGTTTCTAGGCTGGAATGAAATACTTAAGCAGCAGTTGAAGTGAGGCGCCACCCTCGGTTCCAGGTCACAGGCTTGATTTCCATTTGTCCCGCTCTCTGTGGAGTGCCACCGTGATAACTTGTCTTGGTTTGTTCCTTAGCGACAGCTTTGGGAGTCATGGCGACACCATGGGTCCCAGGAGGGCTGGGCAGGCAGCGCATAAAGCTAAGAGTGCCCAAGGGACTGGGCACCTTGCTTCTAACCATGAGCCCTGTGTTATTTGTTCCCAGCACTGGCAGATCCCCCTGAGTCGGCGCTTTCGCTCCATTAAGCTCTGGTTCGTGATTCGGTCCTTCGGGGTGAAGAATCTTCAAGCACATGTCAGACACGTATGTTGTAGGGCCGTGGGACCCAGCCCGTGCTGCTTTGCATTTTCATGGGAAGGAAGACTTGTTTCGGTTTTACACATCGGCCCAGGGGATCCTTGGTGTCTGGCTCAGGTGGTAGGACCGGCAGAGGGGCTTCTGGGATTTGATGATTGGTTGTCTGGAGGAGCGCTGAGCATCACGCAATCCCAGCGGACTGTCTGTGATTTGTAGCTCGCATTGTTCATCGTCTAAACAGGCAACACTAAGCACAGCTTCCTTTGAGTTTTTTGCATCCCTTGTCGTATCGCTTCCCTGAGTGTTTCACCTTTCCTGTTGCTGTCTTTGAGAAATGAGTGGAGGCTCAAAAGCCTCGTTTGCAGAAAGAGAAAGTGAAAGCAGGCCAAAGGGCAGCATGTAGGGTCAAGCATGACCATGCCTTTTTTTTTTTCTTTTTTTTCCCCCGGTTAAGGGGTGGGGAAAATACCATGATTGTCACAGCTGGCTGAAAATTATGGTCACTGTTACGGTGATATCTGAAACCTAGCTTTTCCCACTTGCAGAGCGTCCTTACGACCCCACCCCTGCATTGTGTGTGACAGCAGAAATTTACTGAAGGCCTGGTGGTTGGTTTTTTTTTTCTCCAGTTCAATTTAATAACAACACAATTACTGTGTAGTAAAGAGACTCAGAGTTAAGTGACCTGGGCACTCATGTTCTTCGTGGAAAAGACACTCAGCTGAGAACTCGGGCTAGCAGTATTTCTCAACAACCGGGATAACTCAAAGACACAATTTTTCTTTCAACCACTCGGTGTGTCTTTGCCTTATCACCTTTTTCCTAGGGACATTTCTTATTTCTCCAATGAACAAGAACAAAGGGAAATGGCAAAGGTAGTACCTGGACTGGCCAGTGAGCGGTTGCCACCTAGCATTCATTCTCCTTCCTCTGTCTTCAGACTCACGAGTGGAGGGTAGGGGGTGGGAATGGAGGTGATGGAGGTGATAGGAATTTCTTTTGCCTGAAGCTTGGGATTGAATATTCAACTGGTCAACCTTCCCTACACTGCCTTTGGCTCGCCCTTGGATTCCTATCACTGCCCTACGATTTTACCACACCAGCCCACACCTTGGGTCTGCTTTATTTTCATTGTCAGCCTGCGCCTTAGCTTGGGCATTTCACGGACATATCCAAACTCCAAACCCAGCCTACAGCTGCGCCCGACCCTGCCCTTCTTTCCAAATGGTGTCAAATTGACTTCCCCAGAAGTCTCTCTGGGCGCTCCCCCTCTTCTGCCTCTGTGGCATCCCCAGGGACACCTGGTCAAGCACATTTAAAGGACCCGGAGCAAAAAGCCCTGGGATGATGAGCACTGAGTTAAAACGCAGCTGTTTGGCACGAGCTAATTTATCTCTTGAAGTTGCTTGTGATTAAATTGTCACTTGTATAGCACTTTAAAGAGCCCATACCACCCACTCTTTGTTGGAGTCTTGAGGTGGCTGGTCGCCCAGATCAAGTGAGACTCGCAGACAGGATTTACTTTGCTCAAGAGTGGAAGTCCCGGGGCTTGACTGCAACCTTCCCAGTTCCAAGCCCTTTTTTTCTTTATGGTTCTTGCTGCCCTTAACTGTGCCGAGCTCTTGAAGCCAGGTTCTATGAACCCACGTTTTGCATCTCTGTGCTGTAGAGTGGGGCTTTAGAGATGTGAATTTTAGTTTTACCCCTTCTTGAGCCTGGACAGATAGATCTTCCTGTATTTGCTTTATTGGACCTACAAAATGATGTGGTAGCACCATTCTCAAAGGTTCAAAGAGACAGTACACATGCAGGTTTTAGCATTAAAAATCAAGTATTCCTCCACTTCTAGGATTTCATTTTCTTTTTAAAGGTGTAGCCCAGGCTGGCCTCAAACTTGCCATCCTCTTTGGCACTTGCCCACTGGATCTGCCTGGGACTGGGTATTTTTCCTTCTAATGACAACGAGTTATTATTATCTATTTCCCATCACCTGTAGGTGACTGGAAAACCTTTGTAAAGAGCCAGATGGTCTTTTTTATTTTTATTTTTTTGTACTGTGGTCCTTACTGTCTCTGCTGTAGCTATGGAGCCCGTCGTTGTGACACAATGACAACATGTGAACACACAGGGCCATCCTCAGCTACATAGTGAGTTTGAGCCAGTCTGGGCTACGTGAGAACCTTTCTCAAGAAAAAGAAAAAAAAAGTTCATGGGGCGGTGGTGAGAGCTTGAGATAGACGGCAGAGAGAGAAAGTGGAGCAGATGGAGGTTGGTTTAAATGGCACTGTCTCCTCGGTCAACGAGGACAGCGGACACGATTGTCTTCTGAAACAACATCAGGTGAAGCCCGTAAAAATCACTTAGCAGAGACCCTGTGAAAGGAACGTAACCCCGGGCTGGTCTTTGACTGGGATCTCTGGCCACCTTCCCCACACCTCCCCTGAGACAGGTCTCACTACGTAGCCCAAACTGGCCTTGAGCACACACAGAGAGATCTGCCCACCTCTGCCTCCTGAGTGTTGGGATTAAAGACTTGTAACAGTATTTCTGGCAACCTTGAACTTCAGATCCTCCAGCCACAAACTCCCCCACACCTGGCTTTATCCAGTTGTTGATTGAACACAGAATTTTTTACACAATGGCCTAGCAGATTGCCAGCTGAGCCACAGCCCGGTCCTTCTTTATTCAAAAGCTCCATGTAAAAGTAAAATCAAGAAAACCACAGGAAAATTTAAAAGATCATGTAAACATTGTAAATGTCAATATGTTACATCTTTAATTTTGTGATGATAAATATGGACAACATATAAAACAACTGTGTTTTAGAGTACAATGTAATGTGATATTACCTATACTCAATATCAAGTGAGTATTGTTATTTCCAGAACATTTCACCATCCCAAGAAGAACCTCTGCACCTGTTAACTAGGTACAAGCTTTTTTCCCCCCATGGTATAGGTGGTATGCTATATAAAATATAAACTCCCTGTGACATGTCAGTAACAAGGGCCTTTGAGCTATGGCGTGTGAAGAGCATGGTGAGGTGAGGGAAGTCAGTTGATACTTTTTTGGGGGAGTGAGGGGGTTTTGAGACAGGGTTTCTCTGTGTAACAGTCCTGGCTGTCCTGGAGCTCACTTTGTAGACCAGGCTGGCCTCGAACTCACAGAGATCCATCTGCCTCTGCCTCCTGAGTGCTGGGATTAAAGGTGTGCACCACCATGCCCGGCCCAATTGAGCTGTTTGAGGCAGGGGGATGGCTCAGCCTACACAGCCTGCTGTGCTTTCCTTTGGGCATGGAGTTGGACCCTTTCTGGCTCCCACGGCCAGTGAAAAAGCTGAGAAGCTGGAAGAGGAGGCTGAGTGCTGAGTTAGAAAGCACACGACTCTTGAGTTCTGGGACTTAGTTGAAAGAGGACTTTGAGACGCAAGGTCTCTGGGTGGGTGTGACGGGACAGAAAATGAAACAGGAGGGGTTTCCAGCTTGAATATGAGTGAGATCCAACGGGGAGGACAGGCGGGCAGAGGCCACACAGGTCTCAGGGCTCATCTGTGTCCCTGGGTTTAAGTCGCTGAACAGTATCAAAGCAGATGCAGTTTGGTTTTTGCCTATTAACCACAGTTTTGTTTTGCTTTTGTTTGTGTGTGTTTTTACAATTCCAGGGTACAGAAATGGCTAAATACTTTGAATCTCTGGTCAGAAATGACCCTTTCTTTGAAATTCCTGCTAAGAGGCACCTTGGGTTGGTGGTTTTCCGTCTGAAGGTAATGCGCTCTCCCATGGCTCCCTGAGAAGGGTGCTTCCGTTTCAGGGTTGAATGGGAATGGAGCCTCATAGACCTGCAAATGCTGGGCTTCAGGGAGCACCCACCAGCGGCGTGTTGTTGACTCCAGCTCTCTTTCTTCTTCGTATAGGGTCCCAATTGTCTCACAGAAAGTGTGTTAAAGGAAATAGCCAAAGGTGGCCAGCTCTTCCTCATTCCAGCCACTATCCAGGACAAGCTGATCATCCGTTTCACGGTGACATCCCAGTTTACCACCAAGGAGGACATCCTGAGAGACTGGAACCTCATCCAAGAGGCCGCTACCCTCGTCCTGAACCAGCACTGCACTTCCCAGCCGAGCCCTCGGGCCAAGAACCTCATCCCAACCCGAGGCTCCAGGGACCTGACCAGTGGGCTATCCCTGGAGTCTGTCAACGAGGGAGGAGACGACCCAGCTCAGGCCCGGAAGATCATCAAGCAGCCCCAGCAGCTGGGGGCCGGTGTGATGAGAAGGGAGGTGGCTGTGATCTTGAGACCCTGCTGGATCCGCCCGATGAGTGCTTCTCAGAAGAAGAAGAAGCCCCAGATGCCACCAAGCACAAGCTGTCGTCCTTTCTGTTCAGTTACTTGTCCGTCCAGAGCAAGAAGAAGACGGTGCGTTCCCTCAGCTGCAACAGCGTGCCCGTGAGCGCTCAGAAGTCACTCCCCACAGATGGCTCAGTGAAGAACGGGGGCTCCTTCCGGGCCAGGATCTTTTCCAGGTTCCCGGAAGAAATGATGATGATAAAGAAAAGCGCCTTCAAGAAGCTGATCAAGTTCTACAGCGTGCCCAGCTTCCCGGAGTGCAGCTCCCAGTGTGCCCTACAGCTGCCCTGCTGCCCTCTGCAGGCCATGGTGTAGAGCCTCCGACCAGAACGCAAGGGTGTGCTTCAGGGAGTTTGCGAACCCCTCAACATCGTGTGCCGCTTGTGTGCTTCTCTGTGTGTGTGTGCGCCTTGAGGGGGAGCAAGTCCATAATTTTGATCGTAGCCTCACGGGGGGTTCATGACTCACAGTGGCCGGTAATTGGGGAGTTTAAGCCCGGATGCTCCCGAGCGGTGCAGCAGCCTGTCAGACCAAGGGGCGAGGAGGGAGGGGTCCTAACTGTTAAGCTTATGACGTGAAATGCAGCCTAGAAATAAATTGTGCTTGTATCTGAAATAAACCGTAGTCTGACTTAACTGACGCCCAAACTGCAGGGGACTAAGGAGATAATGTGCTAGAGATGCCAAGCCTGGGCCCCGGCCTGCTTTACAGAAGGCTGAAGATTTTAATTTAGTCACGAGAAAGTAGAATTGGAGGACCCCTTGGTATCAAGCAAGGAAGGTGGCTTGTTATTTGAGACAGGGGCTTATTATAGAGACCTGGCTGGCCTGGAACTCATTCTGTAGACCAGGCTGGCCTGGAACTCATTCTGTAGACCAGGCTGGCCTGGAACTCACAGAGATTCACCTGCCTCTGCCTCCTGAGTGCTGGAATTACAGGCGTGTATTTTTAAAGCATCAATTCTCAGTTAACACTGTGACTTCCACTTTGTTCATGTAAAGCTGTGTGTCCTCATTTATAAACTGCCTTGCAATTTCTGATGCAGGAGTCTTAAAAACAAAACAAAACAAACAAGAAAACCCACTGATTCCTGGGGCTGGACGCACATTTCAGTGGTTAACAGCATGCAGTCTCTTGTAGAGGACCCAAGTTCAGGTCCCAGTAACCTGTCAGGAGGTTTACAACTGCCTGTAACTCCAGCTCCAGGGGACCGGACACCTCTGCCTGGCTTCCTCAGGCATGGCACACACACACACACACACACACACACACACACACACACACACACACACAGAGACACAGAGAGAGAGAGAGAGAGAGAGAGAGAGAGAGAGACAGACAGACAGACAGACAGACAGACAGAGGTGTTTAAAAATGAAGTAAATCTTAAAAGAAGATTGATTCCTAGAAATATTGGGATAGTTGGCCATGGGGTGACTCTGGGCTTTGGGGTGTGTTGGATACCCCAGGTAATGCTAAGGTACAGCATTTGTTAAGCTCACTAGTTTCTGGAAGGGTCAGTGGTGTCCGCAGATGTTTCAAGGCACAGGCAAGTTTGGGAACATTGTGCTGATGCAGAGCTCCCCAGGTTTGAGCCTGTGTATGAATCAGCGGGAGAGCTTGTTAAAACCCACAGTGCGGAGCCCACTGCACGGCTTTCGACTCTGGGTCTAGGGTGGGGCCCGAGGCTTTGTGTTAAGAAGCTCCCAGGTGATGCTGGTGCTGTTCGCTGCGGAAATGCTGGCCTGCAGTGTTCCCTCCAGTTCTCTCAGTGGAGTCGAGTAATGTCAAGGCGTTGTGTGACTCCTCCCACCCCACCCCTGCAGTCCCCCCATCCCTCAGCCACTTTCCCTTCTCCCTGGACCCACTGCCCCTCCACTTCCCTTCAGAAAAGGGCAGGCCTCCCAGTGATATGAGCCGGCATAGCATAACAAGATGCAGTAAGATGAGGCATAAACCCTCACATCAAGGCTGGACGAGGCAACCCAGGAGGAGGAAAGGGTCCCAAGAGCAGGCAAAAGGGTCAGAGACATCCCCACTCCCATTGTTGGGCGTCTTAGAGGAAGAACACCAAACTCCACAACCGTAACCTATATGCAGAGACCCTAGCACAGACCCATGCAGGCTCCGTGATTGTCGCTTCCGTCTCTGTGAGCCCCTATGAACCCTGGTTAGTTGATTCTGTGGGATGTGTTCTCTTGGTGTTCTCCACCCCTCTGGCTCCTACAATCCTCCCTCCCCCTCTTCCTCAGGATTCCCTGAGCTCCCGGCTCGGCCTACTCTTTGATTGTGGGTCTCTGCATCTGCTCTCAGCTGCTGGAGGAAGCTTCTGCTATGATGACTGGGTTAGGCGATCTGGGTGACTTTTTAACAAAGAGGTTTGACAAGATACTTTTTGCCGGGCGGTGGTGGCGCACACCTTTAATCTCAGCACTCGGGAGGCAGAGCTAGGCGGATCTCTGTGAGTTCGAGGCCAGCCTGGACTACCAAGTGAGTTCCAGGAAAGGCGCAAAGCTACACAGAGAAACCCTGTTGAAAAAAACCAAAATCCAAAAACAAACAAACAAACAAACAAAGACAAGATACTTTAAAGGGTTGCATTTAGTTCTTCTATAGCGAACCACACATGCATATATCTTAGAGATAAACATAATTAGAGATAAACATAAACAAGGTATATGGGACTGGAGAGATGACTCAGAGGTTAAGAGCACTGGCTGCTCTTCCAGAGGTCCTGAGTTCAATTCCCAGCAACCACATGGTGGCTCACAACCATGTATAATGAGATCTGGGGCTTTCTTCTGGGATGCAGGCAGAACACTGTATACATAATAAATAAATGAATCTAAAAAAAAAAGAACAAGGTACATCCTGACACTGACTTTTCTTGGGTTTGCACTTTGAGCTCTTTATTTGTAAGAGTTGAGCCTCAGGATGAGAGAATTCCGCTCCGAGGATCTGAGTTACGCTAAGTGAGCAGCACAGATGGTACATCATTCAGGAGCCTCTTTCTCTATCCAAATTGTTGCCCATATAATGACTCCCGATCAACAAAACCAGCCTCACATTGGAATTTGTTAGAAATTGAGATTCTGATTCCAACTCTGGTGTGTGGGACCTGGAACTCAGGTGATTCTGTGTTCAGGTATGAGTTGTGGCTCATTTAATGAGCCTTTCTTCCTCAATGGAGCAGGCAACACATAATTACTGCCCTGCTATGTACCAGGCACTGATGAGTCGCTGGTGAGTGACATACACAGTCTCCTGTGTTCATGGAGCTTATAGCTTCATGGGCACACGAATTCGGAGCCAAAGGAAGCTAACAGTGCGAGTGGAACACAGCACCAACCACACATGCACCGCCATCTGATGTTTCGTGTGTCCTGAGAGCCTGGAGCCAAGCCTGCTACACCAGAACCCTGTTGACTATCAGCCTCCCTCCCTCAGAACAGCGTGGGATGCTGTGAAGGACGCTGCCTTTCCTGTTAGCTGTCTCATGATGGAGTCCACGCAGCCCACCAGCCATCATGATGATAATTGACAGAGAGTTGTAACATATGGCGAAGACTCCGGCCTTTGTCGGAAGGTCTTTCCAGCCACCTGTCCTTTGGGATCTGACCTGCCTTACCAGAGGCTTAGGTCACTCTTAGTTCATAGCAGCCCCCATTAAATGCTTTAATCTAGACATGGGACAAGAGACATGTTTATTAAATCATCTTATTAAATTTTATTAGATCATCTCCATCTCCATTTCTATAATGATCCTCATTTCAGAGTTGACACCTCCTGGTTTCATTCCCACATTATCTAGGTTCATGTGGCAGCCCATCTTGGTATGGAACCATCTCTCTGCACACTGTGAAGATCTGTTGCTCTCATTGGTTTAATAAAGAGCTAAATGGCCAATAGCAAGACAGGAAGAGGTTAGGTGGGGCTTGTGGACAGAGAGAGAGCTCTCTGTGGATGAAGAAGAGTGGAGTCTCCAGGAGATCCAGGGAGAAGCAAGATGAACATTCCATGTTAAAGATAGGTACTAAGCCATGTGGTGGAACTTAGATAAGAAGTTTGGGTTAATTTAAGTTATAAGAGCTAGTTAGAAATATTAGCTTAAGTTAAAAACACTCACTTGTGCTTTCAAGTGAAGCTAGTGCTGCTATTTCTTTTTTAAGAATATTTTATCTATTATTATGTATACAGTGTTCTGTCTGCAGGCCATAAGAGGTCACCAGACCTCATTATAAATGATTGTGAGCCACCATATGGTTGCTGGGAATTGAACTCAGGACCTCTGGAAGAGCAGCCAGTGCTCTTAACCCCTGAGACAACTCTCCAGCCCCAGTGCTGCTATTTCTATGGGCACATTAAAAAAAACCTCTTGTTAGTGTATATAAATTACATATAACAATGGGTTTCATCATGCCATTTTATACATACGTATATTTTGATCATGTTCATCTCATTATTCCTCGGTCTCCCTCTCATTCTGGCTGATACCTTTCTTCTCCTAAACTAGTGCCTTCTACTGCCCCCCATGTGTGTGTGTGAGAGAGAGAGAGAGAGAAGGAGAGAGAGGGAGAGATAGAGAGAGAGAGAGAGAGAGAGGCAGAGAGAGAGAGGGAGGAGGGAGGCCCACTGGGTTTAGCTAGGCTTGCTTACCGGAGCCTGGGTGATGTGTTTACAGCATGGACATTTGACAGATAGCTGCACTAATGGAGAAAATGATCCTTTTCTCCTCCAGCCATCACCAACTGCCTATAAATCTTCAGAGAGGGATCGGGCTTTGTGAGCCCTTCCCACCCACAACAGAATCGTGACAGGCTCCTTCTTGTGAGGTCTTTGCAGATAACTCTTATTTGAGTTCATTTCATGGGCTCAGTGGCCATGTCATGTCTGGAAGACATCTGTTCCATCCATCATGTTCCATCCCTTCCCGTGGCTCTTCAATTCCTTCTGCACTTCCTTCTACCACGTTCCCTGAGCCTTGAAGAAATTGAGGTAGATGTTACAGGTGTAAGAGGCACAGAGGTTCTTGTGCTCCCAGAGAAGCACTAGGGAAACCAGGAATGTTAACCATGCAGGGTTGTCTCTTCAAAGGGAGAGATATATAACCTGTTTTCAGCCCAGAAGGTTGGGAGCAGAGTGGTTAATAGCCTGGTGACCTTTGTGTTATCTGTATGGCTGAGACCACACCAGATCTTTAAGATGTCACATATAATCAGTCTATAGAACCCATCTTTATGGAAGATGTCACATGTACTTTTACAAAGAGTTTTAATGTAGTCATGCCTTAAGCTTTATTGTGTGCTCAGGATTATATTATATCAAGAATTTTTTTTTTTCAAATTGTGCCTAAAACAAACTGCTCAGTGTCAGACTCTGGAAGTTTGAACCAACACTGACTACCAAGTCGTATTGAACCGGACTTCCTTCTTGCCTCTCACAGACTGACACTCTGGGGCCAGGGTGGTTGCAGAGACTACCTCATACAGGCATAGTCCTGACCTTGTGAAAGAGGAAAGACCAGTCTTTAAAACTGGTTATCCCTCACAGGTGACAGCTTACCCATGCAAACCCAGAGACTGCGGTCATTGCCTGGTGCCTCTGTCCACACAGTGGAGCTGTAGTACTTGGCCTGAGTGGGGGACTCTGGGGGAAGTGGGGGGCTGAGGAGGCTCAGATGGCAGGGGTCTAAGGACATCAGCTCTTACTTTCTTTTTCTTTTTCTTTTTTTCCGAGACAGACAGGGTAATCTAAATCTAAAGCATGGGTCAGGGGAGGTCAGAGCCCAACAGGCTACAGTTGGAGGAATTCTAATGCACTGACAGTATAGATGGTATCCTATTACCTGAAAAGATACCCCTGGTGACAGAGGGTAACATCATCACTTTGACTTGCCTTTACTGACAATCTGGTTTACTTTGACAGGGTTCCATAACACAAAACTCTCAAAAATAGTCTTGGGTTAAAATTCTCACTCATGGATCAATCAAGCAAGGGCAGGATTTTGTAAAAATTTCCAGGTGCCGACAAATGGCAAGAATCATTCCAAATTATTGGGGAAATGCATCAAGATGTAGTATATTCGTTCTAGTTGGCAGTCCTGAAGTTCTTATGCATCTTAAGTGCTCAGGAAATGTGTAGTGCTCGACATAACAGAGGAGGTGATTTGCGTCAAAAGACTTCTTTAGCGGTCATCTGTAAGAATGGAGATGGGGCTGGAAGATGGCTTGGGCATTCAGAGTACTTGTTGCTCTTTCTGAGGACCTGGGTTCAGTTCCCAGAACCTACATGGTGGCTCACAACTATCGTAACTCCAGTTCCAAAGGATCAGACCCCCTCTTCTGACCTCGAGCAGCAGGCACCCACTTGGTGCACATACATTCAAGTAGGTAAAATATCCATACAAATCAAATAAGTAAATCTAAAAACAAGAGTGGAGACAGTCCTAGAGAAGTGCCTAGCATTATTTTTAGTAATGTATCAGAGTAAGGGTGGCCACTTTTTTTTTTTTGTTGTTTTAGGATTCCTGGGTACAGCTCCTGGTCATTTGAGGCTGTCCTCCAGAAAGAAATCTCTGCTTCCTCTAAGCAGGCTAGGTAACTTGGGTCTCACTATCTGGATGTAGAATCAGGGACTGTGATATCCTGAGTAAGGTTAAGGACACATCCTGAGTGCATCACCCAAGGACCTACTTCTGAGACTGTCACAGCTGAGACTTGTGGCAATAAAGGAGTTGACTCAGGAAGGAAGGCAGTCAACGTAGGAACAAAGAGCGCCTCACAAAGTCCCAAACCCTCCTGGGCCAATGACTTCATGTCCTTGGACAGACTCGTGCTCAGGAGACTGACTGGGGAGTGGAATGAGTTTTCCGCTGGGAGATGTAAGGCAGGGTCCCAGGTGTGTGTGAGCCTGAGATGGCCCTTGGACAGCCAGGCTCTTCTGCTCCATCATTACATTTTGTTTGAGATGTTTGGAAGTTTCAAAATATTGGGGGCGATCACATGAAAAGGATCTGGATTTCCAGCTGGGCACGGTGCTGCGTGCTTGTGATCCCAGCAGGAACAGGGCTAAGGCAGGAGGAGGATGAAATTAAGGATGACTTGGGCTACACAGTGAGACCCTGACTCAGAATCAGTCTGTATTTTGTTTTCTGAACAATTTAGGGGAGTTTGTCAGAATCTGACCCAAATTTCTCTATGACAAGCTGAATAGTGGCTGTTCCCATGCTTGCTACTTTCACACTGATGATATCTCTCTCTCTCTCTCTCTCTCTCTCTCTCTCTCTCTCTCTCTCTCTCTCTCTCTCTCTTTTGAGACAGGGTTTCTCTGTGTAGTTTTGCGCCTGTCCTGGATCTCATTCTGTAGCCCAGGCTGGCCTCGAACTCACAGAGATCTGCCTGCCTCTGCCTCCTGAGTGCTGGGATTAAAGGCGTGCGCCATCACTGCCCGGCAATGATCTGTTTCTTTACTATAGCTTCTACAGGAGTCCTGAGGGCAAATATTCTTGCAACCCTTGAAGTATCTAAAAAGATACTTACTGAACATCTTTTAAGTGTGGAGTGAGGACACACCAGGCTCAGGCACCTTGGTGGTTTATGAGAGAATGACAGAAGGCCCCTCCATTCCTAGTTAGTTCTCTCCTCATGCTTGTAGATCAGATGTGAGCTCTCAGCTGCTGCTCCAGCACCTGGCTGCCCGGCCCGCTGCCATGCTCCCACCACTGTGGTGGTATTGTGTTCCCTAAAATACTGTGCACCCTAATAAACTTATCTGGGGTCAGAGACAGAACAGCCACTAGGTACAAAGGCTAGAAAATGGTGGCACTCACACCTTTAATCCCTCTGGATCTCTGTGAGTTCAAGGCCACATTGGAAACAGCCAGGCATGTTGACTCACACTTTTAATCCCAGAAAGCCAGCCTTTAATCCCAGGCAGTGGTGGTAGAAAGCAGAAAGGTATATAAGGCGTGAGGACCAGAAACTGGAAGCATTTGGCCTGGTTAAGCATTCAGGCTTTTGAGCACAGTTCAGCTGAGACTCATTCTGGATGAGGACTCAGAGGCTTCCAGTCTGGGGAAACAAGACCAGCTGAGAAGTTGGCCAGGTGAGGTAGCTGTGGCTTGTTCTGGCTCTCTGATCTTCCAGTGTGCACCCCAATACTTGGCTCTGGGTTTGTTTTATTAATAAAGACTCTTTAAGATTCCTGCTACACACCACGGTGGTTATAGACTCTAGCACTCTGAAACCATGAGCCTCCAAATTTAACGCTTTCCTTTCTAAATTGTCTTGGCCATGGTGTTTTGTTACAGTAGTAGAGGAGGAGCTGAGACAGAGCATTTCAGGACTACGCTGACATTTCTGGCTTTGGTTACTGTCTGCAGAGTGGCTAGGATGATTATGGGAGGGGAAGGTGGGCCTCCTACTTTGGAGCCGGATTCCCATTGTGTTATTGCTGGCTCACCCTCCCTCTCCTTTGCCAATTCCTACCAAGATGAGCAGGACACCTGTGGCCAATGGCGCTCTCTGTTTGGAATAACAGATGCGGAATTTGCATAGAATAGAGAAAGAAGCACAAGAGACAGCAATGTTTCATATGTTAGTGTTAATATAGTTTATTATGTATTTAAAAAAATAAGGCCCTCTCTCCAAAAAGCTTCGTTTGCAAGGACAAATGGCAGGCGCACATTGAAAAATAATTATCTCTAAATCTTTTTACTTGCAAAGGTTCAGGTGTAATTAAAAAAAAAACTGTCCTTTTAATGAATAATTTCCTTAAAAAAATTGCACCTTATAATTGTCAATCAAATTAAAGTTGGATTATATCAAGTGGCTATGCTAGGTCTATTGAGTGTCTTTCTGGAAATGTTATGAGATAGTCACCTGGAAATATTCAGAGCTTTAGGGTTTTATCACTTATGGCATTATAAATGTCCTCAGTCATGGGCACATAGGTTTTTGCTGTGTCATCCATGAAATACAAGGCATCTTTGATGACGGTGGGATTGAAGCCCTCTTCCATCAGGGTCACTTTCCGGTGTTTAAAAGTCCCAGTGATCTCAATGGTATCCTGAAAAAGATAGACAATCTATGTGTTAGTGGTGCTTTACAGTGAGTTAGGATGCAGGGTTAGGGTGGAGATGGTGGGGATTGGCAGCATGCTGGCTTCCTTTGTTGTGAGAGCTGATGAGTATGTATCCACACTGCCATTTGCAGAAGCTCTACATGGGGGCCCTAAGTGAGGCATTTGTTTTACTTCCTTAGAGTAGTGGTTCTCAACTGGTGGGTTGTGATCCCAACAGGGATCGCATATCAGATATCCTGCATATCAGTTATATATATTACAGTTCATAACAGTAGCAAAATTACAGTTATGAAGTAGCAACAAGAATAATTTTATGGTTGGGGGTCACCACAACATGAGGAACTGTATTAAAGGGTCACAGCCTTAGGAAGGCTGAGAACCACTGGCTGAGAGCCTTAGAGGCTCCATGTGGAATGAAGAGCTGCCAACAGTGTGCAGACTATGAGTAGAGAGAGGGGTCTCTGGTAAGGTGGGCTATCCCGGCTGTGGGTGGAAGCAGGAGAGGGGTCATTTGTTCACAAGGGATTCTGTTTTCCCAGTCAGTCTATCTGGTAGGCTAAAGACTCCCTTCAATGTTATGAGACACATCTGAAGACAGTTCATGTTTCTGTCTTTACCAGCTGCATGCAAAACAAATGCCAGCCCTTTATGGGCATTGACAGAAGTACCCCTAATGCACTCAACACTACTCAGGACCCTAGACTTTGTCAAGTCTTCAGTTACATAACCACAGGACTCAAAGTACTTAACGAGGACTGAGCCAACTCCAGTGACTGCTTGACACTTCCAAGTTACGACGATGCTCAGTTATATGTCCCCTATAGGAAGGGGTAGGGCCTCAGCAGATTTTGTATTCTTTAGAATTGGAAACAACATGGCTGTGGATGTATCTCAGTGGCAGAGTGTTTGGCTAGCATAAGAAGGTTCTGCATGCTAGCTGAAGCACAGAAAACAGAAGAGTAAACCCGAAACGGCAGGGTTAGATAATTAATTTCTCCTTGAAGTGTCTTTGACACCTCATCAAACACTGACTCTGTTAGTTATTTGCCAAGGCTACAGGTGAATAAATTGGCCTATCGTTTTAGTGGGGAAGAGATTTGGATTGGGTTTCTGTGTGCTCTGTTTCTGGTATTTCCCTGTTCTTACTGAACTACAGAACTTCTTCCTGAACTCTGTCTAGTGAGCATGGTAGAAATTTGGCAAACGTGATCACCATGGGAGAAGGGGGAGGTTCCCTAAGAAAGAGCCTGGGAGAGAACTGAACTTGGAAAGTGTCCTCACTTGTATTCTCAGGAACCGAGGCCTCGCATAGCTCGGCAGGTACTCTGAGATGTGCTGAAAGAGCTTTTTTCCATTGAACTCATGGTTTTCTTTTATCTTGATTGAGGCCATCCCAATTCGACCCTCATGACCTGGAAATAGAATAAGAAAACATCAGCTGGTAATTCCACTCACAAGGCTCTGCCAGGTCAGAGAACTATGGACGGTGGCAACCACAAACATTAGGTTTCTTTTGAATAGTTCCAACTTCTGTTTCAAACACGTATGTCCACATTATTCTATGATGAATGCATAATTACTAGGAATGTTAACCAATAGTTAAGTAACAAGACTAACAATAGTTCTATGCTGACTCTTTAATAGTTGCCAGGGCCTATACTCAGTGTATTCTTATTTAACCACAGCAACAACCTTAAGAAGAGGAGCAGATGTTACCCCATCACTTCAAGGATGAAGAAACTGAGATTTAAAGGCATTCGGCAACTTGTCCAAGGTCATACAGCAAGGACCAGGCACCATCAGAGACTGATCCAGGCAGGTTGGCTTGTGGCCATCACCGTTGTTCTTAGTGAGCCGCACAGAGCTGACTAAGATACTGACTGAACTTGGGGCTAAAGGGAATTTTTTGTCTGTTTTATTTTTTGATTCCAGCAAAAGGTCTTGCTCCACCATCATGAATAACTGAGCTGGGTTTGCCATTTAGTTTGCAATGTTGGGTCCGATATGTGCCGTGGACACAAATACCGCCTCTGAGACATACTTATTCACTCAAAGGTCCCAGCAGCTTTCCTTCTCTGTATTTCAGAGAGGCTGCAGGGCAGAGGGGCAGAGACAGGCACAGGAGAGAGCTGTTGTGTGTCCTTCCATTCATGCCCAGTACTCTCAAGGGAACGTACACCACACAGAGAAAACCGATCCCGACAGCAGGGCTGTTAGTGGAGAGGTGATTAGAACAATTACCATTGTTTGCTTGTGAGGACAGTAGTAATTAGGTATTAATATATTTTCTACCTGATCCAGCAGACCCAGTGGGAGTCCAGGTCCACTTCCCTGAACTACTTAGCTGTAATCAGATAGGAAGGAGCCGTCCTCCGTCACCTGGGCCCCAGCGTTTGAAATCTCTCCCATGGTGATTATATGTTTACCTATTGCTCTAAAGAAGGCAAAAACAAAAGGATATTTTTTTAAAAAAGAGGTACTTCCTTATTCAGTTTCCCTCTGACCTGAAGGAGAGGGCAGGGAGCCAGATGGTGGTGGCAAACACCTTTAATTCCAGTACCCAGGAGGCAGAGGCAGGTGGATCTCTGAGTTCGAGGCCAGCCTGGTCTACAGAGTGAATTCCAGGACAGCCAGGGTAACCACAAGGAGAAACTCTGTCTCAAAAAAAAAAAAAAAAAAAAAAAAAAAAAAAAAAAAAAGGGGTGGGGGGAGGACGTCCCTCATACCTGACTCAGGAACTCAAATATCCCTAGTAAGTTGCTCTTGGAATTATGGGGGAGCTGGTGCAGCAGATATATTCTGCACTGACTGGCTCCGACTCCTTGCTGTGGTAGTGACAATGCCTGATCCAGAGGGAGGTGGGCCTGTTGGTCCCAGGCCTCTGCACTGACTCCTGGAGGTTGCCTTTGAGTAATTCAGCTCTAGGAAGAAGGTTTAGGTTAGGGCTTGAGAGCTGTATTGTCTAATACAGCACCCATTGCCCACATTACCGTTATTAAAACTAAAACTCAATTATGATTAAGTGAAAGGAAAAATTCATTTTTCCAGTTGTACTACCCATATTTTCCATACTCAGCAGTGACTGTTAGCTACTCCACTGGATACTTTCATCAACACAGAAAGTTTTTTCTGAGAACCGGAACTTCTAGAGAGTATGGGACTGTTCTTGTGTGATGCCTGCATTCTAGGTCCCAAAGAAGATGTTCTTCCCTGGTGCAAAGGTGGTAACAGGCTCGCAGCCATGGCCGGTGCATGCACACCTGACCACAGCCACAACTGGTGCATGCACACCTGACCACCCATGCCAGCTGCACCCTGCCCCCCCGCACCACCGCCCACCCCGTGCATGCACACCTGACCACAGCCACGACTGGTGCATGCACACCTGACCACAGCCATGGCCAGTGCATGCACACCTGACCACAGCCACAACTGGTGCATGCACACCTGACCACAGCCATGGCCAGGCATGCATGCACACCTGCCAGCAGCACACCTGACCACAGCCACCGCGGGTGCATGCACACCTGACTTGAGAAGGGCCTGCTGTATTCCCAGGCTTGGGTTAGCTGTCTACCACGGCTCGGATGCCAGATGGTAGTCAGAGTGACACCGAGAATACGGGGCTGGGGAGCGGGGACTTTAGAGTTCATTATTTTTATTTTTTGGTTTTTTTGAGACAGGGTTTTTCTGTATAATTTTGGTGCCTGTCTTGGATCTCACTCTGTACACCAGGCTGGCCTCGAACTCACAGAGATCCGCCTGCTCCTGCCTCCCGAGTGCTAAAGGCGTGCGCCACCACCGCCTGGCTAGAGTTCATTTTTAACCTTCCACTGCTGTAAGAATGCTTTCAGAATTCTCAGATGGAAGAGGGTCTAACATCTTTTTACATGCCCAGCTGGTGACCACCCAACTCTGGAAACAAGTCCATTTGACGGTTGGTCCCTCTGGTTACGGGGGTTTCCAGGATGATGTCCTCTTCCTGATCATTTCAAACTGTTTCAGGTGGGCTGCTGAACAGCACTGAACACAGCTGCTTCCTGTTCTGACTGCCCAGGAGGACCTCTTCCTTCTTCTACGCCCTGACTGCCAACCCTGACTGCCAGCTCACTCGGAAGATTCTAGATCCCAATTCTAGAAGTTCTGATGCATTAGCTCTGGGATTTACGAACTTCCCCAGGTGACTGTGAGATTGGCTATGTTTTGAGAAAGGCTCCAGTGCTTTTCATACTTCAGTGGGATTTTTGTTGTTGTACTTTTTTTTTTTTTTTTTTTAAATATTGGATCTCACTATGTAGCCCAGGCTAGTCTGGAATTCACTACCTAGCTCTGGCTGACCTTGAAGTGACTTATACTTCAGTCCACTGAGGGCTGAGATCACAATTGTACGCCATCATGTCTGTATTTTTTTTAATTGTATAAAATATGAAATTCATCATCTTCACCACTTCAGTGGTGTTTAGTACATTGTCCAATTACCATACATTTTAGGACATTTTTGTGGCGTCTAAATAAGATTTGAACGTTGTGTGTGTGTGTTGTGGGGGGAGAGCTAAGGATCCAACTCGGAGCCTTGAACGCCTGCTGGGCAAGCGCTCTGCCACGGAGCCACACCCCCTAGCCTAGTGTTTTTTTTAAGAGTCACTAGAGGGATTTTAAAACGTACTGCTTCCTGGACCCACCCCCTAAGCAAATCTGAGTGGACCCGACATAGGTCAGTTTTAGCAAGTTTTCGGGTGACGCTGCTTATCTGAGACTCCACTTTGAGAAATACTGGGCTTTCAATCCACATTCTAGATATTCCCCGGCTAGTTAAGAAAAGGTTTAAGGTTTAGCACTTTGAAACATACCCACCACTCTAAGAGGGGGTATAACAGCGGAGGGTGTCATGCTGGCTGACAACCGTGACTTGGACACTTGTGTTACCTCAGCTGAGGGTCTGCTGCATTTCCTTCCAGACCACTTGTCAAGCCTCTGTGACCTGAGATGTGGCTACGCTTTCCATCACATCATTGTCATGAGATCATAGGGAAACAGGTAAGAAAAACGCCCACCCTGCAGCTGAAGGGAATGTAAATCAGTCCAACCACTATGGAAATCAGCATGGTGGTTTCTTGAGCAGAACCAAGAGCAGAGCTAACATGTGACCCGGCTAGTCCACTGCTGGGGCGTAGCCAAAGGACTCCAGCTTACCACAGAGACACTTGCATGTCAGTGCGTGTACAGCACAGTCACAGCAGCTGAGGTATGGAAACAACCCAAGTGAATGAGAAAATGGGGCGTGTGTACACAATGGAATAATTTCCAGCCCTAAGGAAGACTGAGGATAGGTCATCTGCAGGGAGCTGGACAAAACTGGAGATAATTATACTAAGTGAATCAAGCCAGCTTCGAAAGGGCAAATATCATGTATTTTCTTTCATTTGTGGTTTTTTTGATTTTATAGATTTTATAAAATCATATGTACATATATAACATGGAAGTAGAAATCTTGGTGGTGGATGGATGAGAAAAGGGAGAATAGGATATAGGGAGAATATTTTTTTCAAGGATTTATTTATTTATTTATTTATTTATTTATTTATTTATTATGTATACAGTATTCTGTTTGTGTGTATGTCTGCAGGCCAGAAGAGAGAACCAGATCTCATTACAGATGGTTGTGAGCCACCATGTGGTTGTTGGGAATTGAACTCAGGACCTCTGGAAGAACAGCCAGTGCTCTTAACCTCTGAGCCATCTCTCCAGCCCGGGAGAATATGTTTTACGTATAATATATAATTGCATGGAAATAAAAAAAAAAACTCTCACAAAAAATAAATAAGATGATGTAGTAAAGTAAACAACTTAAAGTAGATTCAGGAACTCATGGCCCTACCAGAGTAAGCAATAAAACCGCAGAGAGTCACTCCCAGATAAGCCAACTACAAAGACTCTCAGACCAGACCAGCTGCCTGGAAGAAGCAGAAACCAGCTGGCCTGCCTGGAAGAGGTTTAGACCAACTGAGGCCCCTGGAAAGGACCCTCTCCAGCATGATGAGCAGCCTGCAGGTTGTGCGGTGTGCTCCAGGTTCCAGCTTGGTGTGCTGCCACCCATGCTGGGGTGGCCTTGGTGAGGCAATTGTCTTTGAGTCATTTCTGCTCCTGTAAGTCACCCCTCACCCAATAAAACTCATTGGTTCACCAAGTTGGACTTTGGTGGCGTCTGTTATGGGCTCTCTATCGGGGTGAGTCGATGTTCATGTCGCATTTCCCCAGGGAAACTTTTGTCACACAACATGTGACACTGTCAGCATGTAGGAAAGGGGGCCTTTTGATTTCTGCTTTGAATAAATGGTGAGAATCCCAAACACTCGGTTTTAGGAACAATAAGAGCCTGACACCTTATATTTGGGCATTGACTTGGAGAATTTAATCCTCTCTAATATCTTCAATTAAAATGACTGATACTTATGTCAACTCTAGTATACGTTTGAGAAATATATTTGGTATTTATGAAACTGAAATAAATTAGTTCTGACAATTTCAACGGCAAGGCCAGTGTTATCCCTAGTTTGAGGGGCTTGTGAAATAGCCCACAGATGTTGGAACCAGGCTTCTTCCCACCCTGCCGGCAGAGGCAGATCTGTGGACACCTCAGCGACTCCACTCTTGATGATTCTGAAATTCAGGGTCTGCTCTGCTCTTAGGAGCTTGCTCTACAAAAAGAGGCTGAGCAAAATTTGTCCTTTCCCAGTTTTCTTTCTAAAAACTATAATTTTTCCCACTTGCAATAGACCACTTTGCAGCCCTCAAGCTCTCAAGGTACGCCAAAACAGAGACTTGGGAAGTAGGAGACCTCCCCTGCCTAAGAACTAAATTAAGCAGCAGCTAAAACACAGCGGCAGGTTCACATCAGTCGCACTGAATTACTCTGACAGTGGTGCCTGGAGCAGAGAGACACGCCCTAACCCCTGCTGATTGACAGCAGCTTCACTCTCCAGGCAGCGGGAGAAAGCAAGACCAACTTTGGCCTGTCGTGATGATTCTGTTCAGTGCCTGTGTGGGTTCAGATGGATTTATCGTGTCTGCTTACATACCTGGCACAGGTACTCCATAAACATTCACTTCCTGAACGAAGTCAACCAATCCTACTATGTCGGCGACTTCTGTGGTAGCTACGTTCTCTCCTTTCCACCTGGGAGAAAAGCAAGGGTTAGCTGAGGTCACGCTTGCTCTCTGGCCAGTGTTTCTTTTAGACCTTGGCGAGGTGGCTGGTATTCCCATACTGGTCCCCTAAAATTCCCAGCTCACTTGTAGTGATATGTTGGAGGCAAAAGGGTCTAGACCTAGATAATAGAATGTGGAATTTCAATCTTGTCACACAAAGCATAATAGACATCACTGTGTTTGAATGTGAGATCCAGACTAGGCTAAGAAAGTTCACTGGATGTCAGAAATAAATCCCAACTTCTTTTAGCTTTGTTTCGATCTCTCACTTTTCCCCTATAATATCTTATTTAATTCAGTCAGCAGTTAGCAATCTAGTTAGGAGAATTTCATAGTTGTATTTCAAGTTCTCACATAACACAGTTTTTAGTTAAAAAGAAAAAAATCGTAATTTTATTACATAAAGATTGTAATGTTAAGGCCCAGCCAGGTGCTCTTTTAATTTAATTAAGAATTAGGGGTTTTATGAAAATACCCTTTAGGTCTCTCAAAAGTATCTTTGTGTGTGTGTGTGTGTGCCTTCATGAATACATGCGTGTGTATGTTTTGTGTAAGTGTGCATATGCATGTGTGCGTGTGTGTGTGTGTGTGTGTGCGCGCATGTGTGCGTGTGTGGAGGCCAGAGGACACTCTTGAGTGCTTGTCCTCAGGCATTGTCCACTCTTTTAAGGCAAGATCTCTCCCTAGCTCGGAGCTCAACAAGTTGGCTAGCGTGGCTGGCGGGCCAGCAGGCTCACGGATCTGCCTGTTTCTGCCTCCCCAGGGTTCGATTACAAACCCCTAGCATCAAGCCCAGCTTTTTAAATATGGGTTCTGGGGACTGAACTCCGGTCCTGGTGCTTGCCAGGCAAATACCGTATTAGCCATCTCCCCAGCTTTCCGGAGTAACTTCTTACTGAGGGTGGCAAAAAATTCCAACTCTCAAGAGATGGGTGAAGGAATGATTAACTTATGGCATGTTCCAAACAAAATCTGTTGCTTTTGTAAGCCAATAAAAAAAAGATGGTTATACCTGTGGCCAGGGCTGTGGTGAGTCTGATTCTCATCTAACTTTGATCTTTCTACTGTAGTCAGCTGAAGTTGATGCTTTCTTGAGTTACTCACTCCAGGGTAGTGACTGCATCAGACACTGTATTCTGTGCTGTATGGGGCATTCCTGTCTCAGGGAATCCACACAGGAAGGAAGCCTCTGCCCTGAGCTGGAGGACCCTATTGTTGGGGATTCACACCTGTGGTGGTAATCTAATTGTACTGAATTATTATTTTGATTGTATGTTAATAAATAAAGTTGTCTGGGGGTCAGAGCTATTAGAGCCATAGCAAGAGTGTGGCGGTGGTGGCACACGCCTTTAATCCCCTAAGATCTCTGTGTGTTCAGGGATATAGCCAGCATTGGAGACATATGCCTTTAAGACCTAGGGGGCTGTACATTCAGACAGTGACGAGGCAGTCATGTGTTTGGGTTTACAACCAATGAGAAGGCAGAACAACATACTATAAAAAAAAAAAACGAACCGACAGGAAGTAGCTCTCTTTTCGCGAAGCTGGGACAGCAGGAGGAAGGGTGAGATTTTAGCTCTGAGCTCTGACCTCTCGGCTTTCTCTTTTACATTGTTTCTGTGTTTCTTATTTAAAAAGACGGTTAGTTACATCAATACATGCCACCATTTACCAAACTGACTTCCAAACATCCTTACGCTAGCCTGGGGATTTTGTGGGAAACCATTTGGCTGGAGACAGAGGACAAAAGGGAAGGGAGGGAAACAGGCACTGAACTTCACACCTTTTCAACCAGGTCAGCTTCACGTCAATGTTTTCATCTGAAAGCTGAAAGCTGTCTGACTAGAAAAAAATCTGCGAAATGTGCAGGACATGCATGCAAGAGCAGCTGCGAAATGTGCAGGACATGCATGCAAGAGCAGCCGGGTGGACTTGGGGCTCCAGAAACACGGAAGGGATGTCCTGCCTTTATGCTTATTTGTGCTGTAGAGAGACACTTTATACTTTACTCCTTATTCTCTGGGAATGTAGGAGACAAAATGGCACACAAGAGGCAGGAAGAACTGAAGCATTGTGGGAGACAGGCGTCTGATTCCAGCTCAGGAATAGGCCAAAGTGTGCATGTATTTCTTTTGAACTCAACAATTCAGAGAAACCCACCGGAATGTATCTCCAACTCTGTCATGAAAATAGACGAAATCATCATGATCAATCATGAGGAGGTCTCCACTGTTGAAATAGAGGTCTCCTTTCTCAAAGACATCTTTGAGTTTTTTCTTTTCTGTCTGAGACTTTCCTCCAGCATAGCCGTTAAATGGTGTAAGTTGTGTGATTTTGCAAACCAAGAGTCCGACCTCACCTAAGACAGAAGAGAGTAAATTGCTATTTATTTTTGTGAAGAGATTAAGCACATTTTATCATCATCCTAAAACTGTTGGCACAAGTTGGTACAGACAAGAAACTGGCCGAAGGAAGTGTCATTTCTTATATCCATATCCATATCCATATCTACCATGCTGTGGTTTAAATGTGACATGTCCCCCATAGGCTCAAGTGTCTGAACTTCCCAAGAGGTAGTGATTATTTGGAAGGCTATGGACCTTATATGAAGCAGAGCCTCACTGTAGGGTTCCATTTCCTGTCTGTGCTCTGCTTTTTCACTGTATATGCAATATGGCCCCCTTATAGTCCTGCCATTCTGCCTTCAACAACATGATGGACTGTGTCTTTTCAACTGTGAGCCAGGACAAGCCCTTTCTCCCCTAAGATGCTTCCTGTAGGGTGTTTGACCACAGCAGTAAGAAAAGGAACATATACAGACCATGTGTGTGTGCATGTATGTCACGGACACATATACCAAACCTTATTCTGCATGATCACCTAGTTGTAATTATCTTATTGTTAATCTTTTACTCAGTAATGATTCCTACACATAACTAGACAAATGCATAGTGGGTAAAAGCATAAACATAAGGTCCACCTAAAGCTTTGCAGCCATAGCAGTCTGGACCTTTCCAAAAAGTACCTTACAAGCAAGGTTCTCAACTAGCTTAAAAGTATAATTATATGTTACAGTAAGCCAGTGCCTTCAATTTATATATATATATTTAGAGTATGTCAATAAAAATCTTTCCCCTACTAAATTTAATAAAATTTACCAGCTGGCAATACTATGTTAGTTCTTAAATGTTGCTTAGTCAAGATAATTTTGTGCACAGTTAATTGCACAAAAAGTCCACAGTACCTTTGGGGACTTTGATGCAATATCCATTTGCGTCACGGACAGGTTCATCCTTCTCCACATCATATTTAATCAGCTCATACCTTACAACTTTCTGCCAAAGTTAAAAAAATAGCATTTGAGTACATCAACTGAGCGTTGTAGATTTTTCTATGCTTACTTTATTACAAAAAGTGCAGAAAGGACACATACCACATATATTTTCATGGGTGGAATTTTGCATCTGTAATTACCACCCAGATACACATATAAAACATTTTCATTATACTGAAGAAGTTGCTCTCTGCCTCCTGTGTAGTCAATCACCATTCTGACTTTTATCACTACCTATTAATTTTAAACCTGATAAGTAAGTGTGGGCATGCATGTCTTATTTTAGTTTCTATGTCTGAGAACATCAGCCCACGTGGCTGCTCTTCTCAGTGGTGGCGCTGTGGATGATGATACCAGAGACAGAGCCCAGACCTAGCACAAGCTATACAAATGCCCCACCTCTGAGCTTCAACTCCAGACCTACTGGAGACCAAGAGCCCATTTTTATTGACATTCAGTTTTCTCTTGTATAAATATACTACACTTTATTCTGTTAATGGATATTTTTAATGGGTTCTTGAATTATTTCTAATTTTGGTCTATATAAATAAAACTTTTAGGATCTTTCT
Source organism: Peromyscus leucopus (assembly GCF_004664715.2). Lineage (NCBI taxonomy): Eukaryota > Metazoa > Chordata > Mammalia > Rodentia > Cricetidae > Peromyscus > Peromyscus leucopus. The sequence goes on along the minus strand of NC_051066.1, from coordinate 102,634,468 downwards.
CTTGCATATCTTGTTTTTTTTTTTCTTCCCGAGACAGGGTTTCTCGGTGTAGCTTTGGCACCTTTCCTGGAACTTACTCTGTAGCCCAGGCTGGCCTCAAACTCACAGAGATCTGCGTGCCTCTGCCTCCCTCATGCTGGGACTAAAGGCGTGCGCCACCACCGCCTGATTGTCATGCATATCTTTTGGTGGACAGATTACAAATGGATTTAAAGTCATATCTGATAATGTATTAATATGTTACCATCAGATGGCTAGTATCCTCATCCCCAGGGACACATTATTCATTTTATTCATTATATTTAAGAATCAAAGAAAAAATTATTTCAGGCATGACTATAAAGTTATTAGAAGGCTATCATAGCCAGGAGTGGTGGAACATACCTGTAATCCCAGCTACACGGGGTGTGTGTGTGTGTGTGTGTGTGTGTGTGTGTGTGTGTGTGTTGAAGCAGGGGGATCACAAGTTGGAGCTAGTATGGGAAACTTAGTAAGAGTTTATCCTAAAATACAGGTGTTTTTTTTTTTTTTTTTTTTTTTTTTTTTTTGTTTTTTCGAGACAGGGTTTCTCTGTGTAGCTTTGCGCCTTTCCTGGAACTCACTTGGTAGCCCAGGCTGGCCTCGAACTCACAGAGATCCGCCTGGCTCTGCCTCCCAAGTGCTGGGATTAAAGGCGTGCGCCACCACCACCTGGCCTAAAATACAGGTTTTTAAAAGGTCTGGGTCGTGGCTTAGCAGTAAATGCTTGTTTAGCATGTGCAAGGCCTTGGGTTCAATCCCTGTACTACAAAACTGAAACCACATTTAGAGCACCAACAGCCCAACTCTACATTAACACACAGTTTGACAGTTAAGAATGTATACCATCATAATACTAAGCATATTATTTTCCCCACTCAAGGAAATCAGCAAGTACAACAGTGTCCAAATATAACTGCCCGCCATGTTTACTGTGCCAGCTCAAATTCAACTCCATTAAACCCAAGTGGTGCTGGGCGTGGTAGCACACGCCTTTAATCCCAGTACTCTGGAGGCAGAGGCTGGTTGGTCTCTGAGTTCAAGGCCAGACTGGGCTACAAAGAAACCCTGTCTCAAAAAAGCAAAACAAAACAAAACAACTCAAAATCCCCAAGTGGCATTTTTGGACAATAAATGTACACTGATTTAATTTATAAGAATGTCAAAAATTTTGTGGTTGTAATTAATGCTTCTTTCCACATTAGCTGCTGGGACACCTTAATACTTTTTAAAAGTTCTTTTTCTTTTTAAAGGTGTTTGTTTAGTACAGAAAAACTGACAATAAAAATCTGACAACCAACGGGTGAGAAAGTAAAGAACTAGTAGTGTATCTGCGCATATGTAAGTGGAAGTTTGTAGGAGACAAATTTCCATTAAAGTCCTCTCTCTGAGGTCAATAGGAGCAACACTGCCAGCTTGCTAGTGTTTAGCCTTGATCTCCACGGCTGGGCTAGTTCACGCTGGCCTGACACTAACGTCCCAGCCTGTAGAAGTGTGGCTCGGTAGGATTGTTCACGGTGGTGGAAATACCTGCTCTGCTCAGGATAGTGTCACTGACATGTGCCCCCTGAGCACCTGCAAGGCAGCGGTTACTGTGAATGATGGGCTGAATTCAAACTTTTGCTTTATTGACATTTAAATATTTACACTTGGCTAGAGGCTACCACACTGGACAGCACAGGTCTAGAGGTCAGGGAGTGAGCTGTCCAGTGTGGGCTTGGTGCCGTCACTGGAGAGGGTCCTTGGACTTGGGAATGCCTTGTGCTCCCACCAGAGTATAAGAAATGGAAGGCTTAATGCCCAAGGTTATTACACAACAGGGATTTTACATAAATAACTTGGCAAGTCTTTCCCCTTATTGACACCGAATTTGGGCTAGCCCGTGGGCTCAATCTTTTCTTTTTATCTCTGTTTTAAGATGTTGAAACTGAGGCCTAAGAAATGTAAGTAACTTCCTGGGGCTACTCAGCTAGCATGGGGTGGGAAACTGAGGTCTAAGGACTGTAAGTAACTTCCTGGGGCCCCTCAGCTAGGACACAGTGGGCACTGGAGTCTGCCCTTCAGAGCCACAGCACTGAGCATATGGACTATTCCCTTGGTCAATCCCTGGGGACAAAGGCTGTCTCAGAGCTCCTGGCTGTTTCCCTGATAGAGGCACGATGACGGCGATCACTGTACAGGTCACTGGAGCTCCGGTCAGTATCCATGGGTCATCCTTAGAATGACTGACTGGCCACCAAGAAAACAGACCTGCAGGGTCCCCAGGCAACAAAACACTGGAGAGAGGGAAGAGAAGACACGTCTTTCTGGTGGACCCACGAGGAGAACATACATGTCAATCAGAACATCCCACTTCTCTGGAAGGTCCTGGCTGCTGGTCTTAACCCTGCACAGCTTTTAAAAGCACCAAGGGCCTTATCTCAGAACAAATGACTCCAAAGCCAGGAGGTTGGGAACCTATACCCGTATACATAAAGAACTCCCCATGTGATTTTTATGCACCCCTCAATTAAAGGGAAACACTGCATTTCACGGAAATGTGACACTGCATTTACGGAAAGGTGACCCACAAGGTTTTTTTCCCCTCATGTACAAGTGTGAATGAAGGGAGGGTGATTTCATACAGGTTTCAAATGTTGAAAGTAATGAGTTGCTATGATTATGAGATGATCTCAAAAAGGTCATCATCATAGACAATGGGCAAGTTTCTCTTGGTAGTTCTGATGTTACTTTGTGGTACAGCTTTAAAGGTCTGTATTCTGAAAGTCAGCTATGCTGCGCTAATTTTTCAGTGTACTTAACTCTTTGGAGGTAGTTGGCTCTTCCGACAGCACCGATTTTTCTTGGGTAATTCATAAATCCAATATTGCCTTCAGTGGAAGCGTAGAACTCGTACACATGGATGTCCCCAAATCTCTTGATAAACTCTTTCCACACGTCTCCCCGTAAGCCATTTCCCAGTGCTATTTTCACTTTGTGGTCACGGTCATTTGGTTTCTGTGGTAACGGGAGAGGAAGTAGACAGAACATTAACATTTTGAGAGCTTGGATTTCTGCACTCACTGTATTCAGATTCTATGTATTCAATTTATGCCGGTAGTTGCCCTGATTTTATTTCACTTTTGTGTCATTACAAATTCATCCTAGTCTATCGCTCACAGACACACACCCCTCTTTCTGCAACACAATCTCCATAGTCCGACAGGTGGAATGCTGATTTAGTAATTAAAAAAAGGATATTTTCCCACTTTGATTTGAGGCAAGATGAAACAACCAGATGAACCAGGTAATGCCAACATCTAATTCGTATCCAGTGTAAAATGTCAATCGTTTTCTTATGGGGCTGGTGAGTGCCAGTGAATTTCCAGAAGGAACGTGCTCATGGGAAACTGTCAGAAATGAACACATCCTGGTACTGGGTGTTTCGGTTGGTAAAGCAATAGCTTTTATGTGGCAATGAGGAAAACTGGGAACCCAACTGAGATGGGGCAGGGTGGGGGGTATTTCCCATAAACCACTGAAGATCAACAATGTTAGAAACTAGAGAGGAGTCTGGACCACGTTTACCAGGTATGGCTAAGGTTACAAGACCTGTTGCCGTTAAACCAATGGAATGAACTGTCTGGAAAGGATGAGAAGTGTAAGAGAAGGAGTAAGCCAACTTCTAGCTGCTCAGGCGGCCCAAGAGGAAGAAGCTTTGTCATGAATGAAAATCAGAAAGGAAACTTTGCTCTGTGTAAGGACTCACTCTGCTGTTCAACCTGAAGCAATCCAACTACCTCAGCATCTTTCATTACCTCCTAGGCTGAGAAGGGACTTTGGAATATAGCCTGGGGGTGAGGGTGGGGAGGGGGAGGGAGGGAGGAAGAGGGAGGGAGGGAGGCAGGAGACTGCTGGTCTCCTCTCAGGGGGAAGGACTGCAGCAATTGGAAGCAGACTAAAATAAACTTTGAATCGGTTCCATGGAGAAGGAGCTAGAACCTCAGGAAGCTGCAAGTTTGGATTTGATTTTTAAGCAGCTTGATTGGTGAGGCCCACTGTGGTTTTCTAGCTAGAGAGGTAGACGGAGATTGTCACGGAAGGAAATGGTCCCTTGAGTGGACTTTCTGAGGACAATGTATGGAGAGTGGCCAGAGTCCTTAAGTCAAAGTTGGTTGAGGGGGTTTGAACCTGTGTAAGTCCTGGGTGTTCTGCCTGCTTAGGAATATGCTCTCTTCATCAGCTCCACAGGCCCCAGGGCACTGTGTTCTCTTTCACAATTACCCAGGACCTGCCAGGAGGTAGAGAGTGTGTCCGTTTGCCAGGGCCAGTTCTGGCTTATATTGGCTGCTGTCCTGGAATGCCAATTACTAATCCCTCTCTAGAGTTGCCATTAATGATAGGGTTTTCCTGCCCATACAGTGTTATTCTCCTCAGAAAGGATGGGCAGATTTCCAGAGTTCTCTTTCTGCTCCCTTTCATGGGAACTCTGAGACTAAACCATTCCATATTTGGAAAATACGTATTTTCACTTAAGAACCACCTGATCATGGTACTCACCAGTTCCCAAGCCGGTTAGACAGCAGAGAGGCCTTCCCATGTGAAAATTCAGGAACTCACACGTTCCACGTGCTGCCCATACTCCGTTCTCCACCCACACACTTTGTTCACTTCTGTTGTCAAATAGCCCATCTCTCTTTTGTTAGATGCTCCCTCCTTGGAGACCAAACATACCTCTGAATCCTCCACAGGGCTTGGGCCTGTGTTTTGCATACAGTATAATCTCTGTGGTTAAACAAGTAACCTGCACCCGGGAATGCTCAGCAGCTCCTGGCTGGGGCATCCGTACAAAGGCAGAGGGGTGAAGGGTGCAGGTGTCTGGGTATGTGGGCAGCTGGCCAGCCACACAGGTGCAGCAGGACACCTGTGGGTGGCAGGGAGCTGGATTTACAATCATAATACCATGGGCTCAGTTTTCACCGTACAGTCCAGGGATCTCGTTACACCAGGAGAAGGGACTGGACTTTGAAGGCTAGAAACGTTTCTGGTCACATATGAGGTCCGGGAACTTCTAAGAAGCCCCAAATTTTTTACGTTGTTGTTGTACTAGGTTGTGTGACTCACGCTCTTCCTCCCCACCGGGGACGTGGTACTTCTTTACTCACCTAAGCAACTTTCCTAAGGAATTGACTTGTGGGACATTTCTCTATTTTGTCTTCTACATGAGAGCTGAGCTGAGACAGGCAAACACACCTGGGGCCTAGGTTCCCACTGGGATTTAGTGACTAAAAAGGTTAAAGGTCAGGGTGTCCTGGGAGGAATACAGAGACCCAGAGAATTAAAGTACTCAGACGCTGGTCACTGAGGGCTTGTCTGTGTGTCAGCATTGGGCCTGTGTTGTCTTACTTCAGTTTCGAAAGCCCACCAGACAAGACAGATAGTGAGGTATTTGTCTCAGGTTTCAACCGAGGAAACAGAGCCTTGGAAAGCTTATAGTGAAGAGCCCAGGGTTACACAGACAGCAAAGGATTTTCTCCGAGAATCTAACACACATCTATTTGGCTCCAGACAGCACTTTTCAGAGGCAGGAGGATCAGAAGTTCGAGGTCATCCTCAGGCCGCTTAGAGAGTTTGAGGCCAGAAGCCAACCTGGGATACATGAGGCCCTGTCTTAAAAAAAAAAAAAAAAAAGGAAGGAAGAAAGCGAAGAATAAAGTGAGAAAAGAGAGAGAAGAGTGTACAGTATAAAAATCAATTTGTCCTGAAGGGGCTTTTGAATGAAGCATACTGTTCTCATTCTGTTTCTCCGTCCCAATCCTTTGTCCATAGCTTGCTGCTCCGAGACCGACACTCCTCTTAGTGTTTTTTCTTATCCCACCTTTCTAACTTTAATGTTTACATTTCTAACTCTTGATTCATCAAATTTTACTCCTAAGTAGTTTGGATTACAGGCCTGTGAAACAAGGCCCAGTTTGAAAATATTCTTCTTGTAAAACAGATCGACAATACAGCTGGGTATAGAATTCTAGGCGGACAGTAACCTTCGCTTGGAACTCCAAAGGCGTCACACTGTTGTCTTCTTGCAGTGCAGGGTGCTGTCGGAATCCAACTGTTCTTAGAGAATGAACCTCCCTCCACTTAAATTTCATCATGTTACCTGCTTCTTAGGTTTTACCTTTCTTGGGCCTACTACATTAGTCCCCTCCATCTTTCAAATTGATGTTCATGTAGTTCAAGGTTGTAATCTCTCTTAGCTCTAAAAAAATATCTAATTTATTTGATGTGTGTGAGTGTTTTGCCTGCATGTATGTCTGTGCACCTTGTGTGTGTCTGGTGGAGGAGGAGGCGGCCAGAAGATGACAGAACCCCTAGAACTAGAGTTATGGATGGTTGTGATCCACCATGTGGACACTGGGAATCAAACTCTGCTCCAAATGGTCTTAACTGCTGAACTCTGTCCAGCCTTCTCTTAGTTTTTTTTTTTAGATCATGCAGCTGTGTGCTTTCCCCCTCGGCTCCCTTGTTTTTGTGTGACTTCCAAAAGGTGAAAGGTCATCATTGTCTTCAAATATTCCCGAATCCATGTTCTTCACATCTACTGTGTAGTTGCACACAGGGAGGCTCTAACCTGCCTGCTTTGTGCAAGAGGCCTTTCTCCCTCCCATGAACTCTCCTTACGGCCGCTCCCAACCCATCTCCCACCTCAGCCTTCCGTGTGAGGATCTTTAGTCACGATCTGTCAGGTTCACATTTAAGACACAGCACAGTGAAGCCTCTGCCTCCTGGGTGACAGGCTCAGCTCACCTGCAGAGCTGTTTGCAGATTCTCCGTCCAGATAAGGAGGAGCCGCCTTTCTGGCAGAGCATCGGGAGAACCTCCGCACTCCCATCACCGCTCATTGCCTCTGGCAAACCTTCCTGATTCTCCTCTCTTCCTTCTTCCTCCTGCTTTGCCCCAGTTTACTCTGCTCCCTGTGCTGGCACACACCACTCTGGCCTGTTTCTGCCAGAATTCAGGGGATTCAGAAATGAAGAGACCTGAGAGGCCATCTCACGCTCAGAGCAAGGGAAGACATCTCTAGGGAGGTAAGCGAGTCGCTCCAGCTCCACCAGGGCTCCGCTTGTCTTACCTCCCCTTCCAAACATCGTGACTTTTACTTGTGCCTCCTGGAACTCTTCTGGATCCAGCCCTCCCTTCTCTCTCTCTCTCTCTCTCTCTCTCTCTCTCTCTCTCTCTCTCTCTCTCTCTCTCTCCTTGGTCACACCCCCAGCGGATACACAAAATCTCACTGAGAACCCTTTGCCATCACTTAGTTCCCAGCTATTGGACCGAAACGCTTTACCAACATCTTGCATTAATGTATACTTTCTCCTAAAGGAGGGGCTGGAGGGATAGGCTCTGCCTCAGGGAGCCATGGCTGTTCTTGCAGAGGACCTAGGTTTTGTTCCCAGCATCCATATGATGGCTCACAACCATCTGTAACTCCAGCTCCAGGGGATCCAACTTCCCCTTCTGACCTCTGCCAGCATCAGGTACACATGCGACACACAGACATACATGCAGGCAAAACACCCATACACATTAAATAAATAAACCTAAAAAGGGAAATTAAACATTTTTTTTTTTCCTTAAAAGACACTGCTTTTGCCAGGCGGTGGTGGCGCACGCCTTTAATCCCAGCACTCGGGAGGCAGAGGCAGGCGGATCTCTGTGAGTTCGAGGCCAGCCTGGGCTACCAAGTGAGTCCCAGGAAAGGCGCAAAGCTACACAGAGAAACCCTGTCTCGGGAAAAAAAAAAAAAAAAAAAAGACACTGCTTTTAGGCAACTACATGAACCACATAGGAGTGTGGACCGACCTCACACTGGACACGTGAAGCAGAGTGATCTTTCCTTATAAAGGAACGCTCTGCAGGGTGAGATCCAGCTGTTACAAGGGGAAACGGGCAGGACAGCTACAGAAGATTCAACGACACAACCTTAAAACCACTTCAGTCAATAGCTTTGCTATCCTGTGCCTCATTAAAACCCAGATGAGAGAGACTGAATAAAGTGATAAGAGAAGAAGGTCTCATTTCTTCCATGGACAAGGTTCAGACACCATGTCATTGATTCACTCAGAGACTGTGTAAGGATCAGCATGCAGATAGTAGCAGGCACAGAACGCAGGGACAACGGTAGCAATGGCTGTCACCTCTTACACACTTACTAGACACAGAGACTTAGCAATGCTTTGTGTCCACAAGCTCATTTTGTATTTAGACTCTACTTAAGGAAAAATAGCATCATGCCAGTGTTGGTTGCTGGGAAGCTGACATTTCGAAAGGTTGATTATGCTGCTCAAATGGCGGAGTCAGGGAACAGCCTGTAGACTCTGGGGTCCTTGCTCTGATCGGGTATTTTCCTGGGAGTCAAATCTGAGCCAGTGACCTGAAGAACTGTTCCTGGGGTCTTACTCTTCCATGTCCTCTGCTCTACCAGAAAAGCCACTGAACATGGCTAAGTTCACAGCCATAGCAGGCTCCACTCTCCAGTGCTGGCCCTAGGACAGCCATGCTTGATAAGCCATGCTGAGGGGAGCCATTTGGTTTGCCTGATTAGGTCTCGGGCTGTTGGTGGCATCAACCTCTCTAGGGACAGCCTATTCTTCTCAATGGCTCTGAGGGTGAGGCAGTCCTGGTTACACTGATCCTGAGTTCTTGTTTGAGGAGTTCTTTCAAGTCTATCTTTTAATTATTATTATTATTATTTTTTTTACTCAGGCCTCTTCTATATTTTGTTTTTTTATTTTATTTTATTTTATTTTATTTTATTTTATTTGAGACTATGTTTCTCAATGTGTAGAAATCACTCACTGTCAGAAAATTCTTTCTGAGTGCAAGGCCAAATTTCAATTCCTAATTATTTTTTTTTTGTATGTGTGGTGTATTCCCAAGTAAGCACAGGTGTCAAGACCCTTTAAAAACTTCTCCCTAGGTGTATAGAATCTGGGTCATCTAGAATGACCCATGATTCATAAAATTTCTTCACCAAAGGCTTTTTGAAGTAACTTGGTTCGTTCCTTAGACTTCTTACAAGGAGTCTGCAGACAGGGAACACTCAGGGGAAACCCACAGCATCCAGACCCAGTCCAAGAGAAGAGTCTATACACAGATTATACCTCACAGCACACAGTGTTTTGAAAGTGTAAAACCCATCACTGTTTCCCAGCATTTGTGGTAACATTAAGAAAAAAGAAGAAAGATCCAAGTGTGTATAAGTTTATCTCTGAAGAGCATAAACATGACACACAAGCATGTCTATTTTCCCTAGTTCAAAGGAGATCTTTTAAAATAAATAGAACACAGTCCCCTAGGAGACTTCTAATTGATAAGGCGAATGCCTTTACAGCAGAGAATTGCCAAGTAGAAAGACTCCGGACCTATTTCTGGGTTATAATAGATGGATCTGGGTTATAATAGATGGATATGTAATCATGAGGACCAGATGAAGTACTAATGTAGAAAATGCTGTTAGGGAAAAGGTCCTGATTTATCCCATAGATAATTATGACCTTTATGCATCTGCTGAACTTTCAAGAAATTACAAGTATGCTAAGCCTGAACATTTTGGAAGAAAAAAAAATTACTCCCTCAAGTAAACATTTTTTTTTTTTCCAGAACAAGAACTTAGGGGTTCAGTCAGCAAAATGTGTTGGTGCCTGGGATGCTGGTTTCTAATCTCGATGCCGCCGAGGACCAGTGAATGAGGCCTTCGCATGGAGTTCTACCAGTGGGGTAGGCAGACAGATAGCAACCTCAACCTGGAGGGTGCAATTTGGGATAAGTGCCAGGAGATGTCGAGACAGGACAGAGCATCAGGAAGGCAAGCTGGATTGTTGGTAGGAGAGACTCCCTGTGAACTGGCATCTGAGCAGAGGTTGAGTGATCTGAGGAGAGGAAGCCTGACTGGGGAGGGGGAGGGGAAAGGGGAGGGAGGAAGGGGGAGGGTCTTTTTCTTCTTTCTTTGCCACACAGCACCGGATATATAAGTTGAATGTAACAGATGCTTAACCAATAGTGATTAACCAACTCAGTGGTCGTTTGAGCTTGGCTTTTTGTTGATTGAATAGCTCAAAGGGATTAAAATCTGGTGGATGCTCCGTACTATTTAGTCAAGTGGTTCTCAACAAGGATCAAACTTGCCTGCTTGGGAGACATTTGGCAGTATCTACAGACATCGTAATTATCATGGACCAGCAGAAGGGGAGGCCACTACTGATATCTTGAGAATGAAGGCCGGAGAAGCCACTAAACGTCCTGTATGGCATAGAATAGGTTCACACAGCCAAAGCTTAGCAGGCCCCAAACAACAGCAGTGGTACTGTTGAGAAACCCTGATCAGGTCCCAAGGACCTACCAGGGACCACACAGGGGGAGTTCTTGTGAACAATCTTGTCAAAGTATCTGGATAGCTCCAAGCAGGGTGGACTTAAGACCCTTGGAGTTTCTGTGAAACAGATGTGATTTGCTTGTTTCAAAGCTGGGGGTAGATTTATTCATTAAACAGCATCAAGTAAATGTTTTTCTGAACAACTGGGGTGAAAGGGAGGGTAAGGGAGGCCAAGGAGACAAAACTATTACAAAGTTATAGAGCCCAGGGAAGGCAGGAGGCAAGACACACATGTACAACATAGAGGCAGAAACATAGATAGATCTATCCATCCACAGATGGATGACTTTTGCTGGAGTGACTCAAATAGGTTAACATATGACCTATTACTTAAGGTGGGGTTGACAGCGGCTTGTCACATGCAGAAAGAAAAGAGGAGGACCTGGGAAGGGGAAGGTGTGAAAACATGTAACAGGACAGAGAACAAAAACTGCAATAAGATTAACAGTCACTGTTCCCCCATCAAGGTCTTTCTAGATGGTAAGGGTGCTCGCAGCATGTGATTGTAACAGACAGACTGCCGTCTGAACTCAGAACTGAGACAGATGAGTCAGCAGAAGCCTGGCACAGTCCCAGGAAACTCTGAACGTCTTATTGATCGTGAAAAGACACGAAAACCACGGGGAGTGTTACCGAGGGTGTGTTGCACAGGTACCGGAGCAGTTCACCGATGTACTGGATGGCAGTGGCATTGTATTTCCTGCAGTCGTCCCAGAACTGGCTGGCCGAAAATTTGCTCCGCAGAGCAAGAGTAGCCCCTATTAAAAAAAGCACAGACAACATCAGGGAAGGAGCACAGAGAAATCTCTCCGATTAGAAAACTTAGAAAGGAATGAAACCGAACACGTGTGGAGTGCCTCTTACACTGAGTGCAAAGCATCACGGAGACCTGTTTTCACCGATGTGGGCCTCCGATCTGGGGAGAGGATACATGGGAAATCATCCTAATACTATCCAGGGGCCCAAATGAGGCTTATGAGACGGAGGAGAGGAAGAGGGATCCTAGGAGGGGAGGGGGGAAGGGAGAAAGAGAGGGAGAGAGAGAGAGAGACAGAGAGACAAAGACAGAGAGACAGAGAGTGAGCTACCACCAGAGCCCATGACCATATTACCTTGTGTGGCAAGGCATGTGATCATGTGACGAAGCTAAGGGTCTGGAGGTGGGAAGATTTTCCCAGACTATCTCTTTACCCAATTGTAAGGGTATCTAAAGAGGAGGAAAAGTAAAGGGGGGAGTTGGAGGGTAAGACTTGAAGATGAAAGAAGGGACCATGAGCCAAGGCATTCAGGCAGCCTCTAAAAGTGGAGAAGACCAGGACACAGATCTTCAGCATGCGGAGAGAGTGCAACCCAGCCGGAGACAGCTGGTTTTCGGGCTTCTGACTTCCAGAACAACGAGAAAACAAATCTGCATTGCTGGAAGCCATTGAGCTTCTGGCGATTTGTTACAGCAGCAACAGGAAGCCCATACCCACTTTTCATGTTACTCGCTTATTTTCTCTCCTAAACACACCGATGACTAGTGTCAAGAAGAGACTTTTAAAAATGTTTTTTTCTCCTTTTGCTTGTGTCTGTGGTGCTGAAAGTACTTGTTTGTCTATTCCGGTGCCCCCCAACCACTCTGCCCTTGAAGATCCAGTAGTATGCCCATGCCCAGCCATGCTTTGCTCCTGAGGGGCAAGGCTGACACCATGCAAAGCACCTCAGAGCTGATGAGTCAGTAGATGAAGGAAAGAAATAGATGCTTGGACCATGAGTTTTAGTTCAAGCTGCTATAAAAGGTAACCAAAGCCAGGCTAGCTTACACTAGAAGTAATAATTTCTCCCAGTTTTGGAGGCCGTGAGGTTCAAAAGCAAGGCATCAGCAAACCAGTGTTTGGCAAAGGTACTCTTTTTGGTCTGGGAATGGCCATCACCTCTTCATGTCCTCTTAAGGGGGAGGGCAGAGCCAGCGAGGAGACTCTCTACTCTACCTGCTTATCAGGGCACCAATCCAATGTTCAAAAGCTCCACATACACAACCTAACGCTTCCAAAGGCCTTGCCTTTAACACTATGCCACCAGGGCTCAGAATTTCAAACTTCTGGCCTATTATAGACACACGAATGTATATGTATATACATAATTATATGTACTATATATTTTATCTCAAATAAATGTGTCTATTTTTAAGGCTTATTTAAAATGTCACATGGGAGAAGAGGGGGATATGGGACCGAACCTTTATGGGTAAAAGCAACACAAATGCTCCTGAAGGGACACACGATGCCGACTCCTATTTGGACAGTGATGTTTGAGAGGGACAGAGGAGCTGATGGCAGGCCAGCTACTCTGCCTAAGGCCAGGAAGCTGTGGAAGTAAGGACGAATAAAGAATAAGGACAACGGACAGAGAAGTGTCGATACTGCCGGAGAGTGACGCACCTGTTTCTGAAGGTGGAGAATTATTTACAGACACTAAGAAAAGGAATTTCTCCCTAGATATATTGAACAGTTAAGGCACGGGAAAACCGAAATGATTGCAGATGTTTGCTCGTGAACCATAGGGCCTTGTAATCAATGCTGGAGTAAAGACTGTCTCTGGTAGACAAGAAAGTAGCCAGATGTGCTTTTCCTCATGAGCAGATGTGACTGGCTGTGTGTCAACTCCTGATGCCTGGTGAGAGAAACAGAGCTTACCAGTCACGATGCACCCGTGGAGGCCAATCATGAGTGCCGCACTGTGGTACAGGGGCATGGTGGTGTAGACAATATCGTGGGCCTTAATCCCACTCGCCAGCGCAAGGCCAGTTCCATACCACAGGCGATGGTGATTGATGGTTGCAGCTTTTGGGAGACCTTTGCAAACACATAAGAGAAGGCATCAGTGAGTCAGGTTGGCCTTTTATAGTGTGGGAGGGAGAGCTGGTGTATAAAGTTCCTTCTCGTCATGCTGGAAGAATTGCTTGAAGGTGGGGTGTGTGTGTGGGGGGGTGAGTAGTCAGACCATGGGTGTGTATGTTTTTTAATTCCTCAAAAACACCAGAGAGTAAATATTTTAGGTCTTGTGGGGTCATACGGTCATTGCTGTGCTGACTCATATCTGCTAGTGTGCTGAGAGCAGCTGTACACAGACATAAAGGCTTAATGGCGGCCCTGTTCTGAGAACGCGCGGAGGCTGTATGTGGTTCTCAAGGCATAGTTTGCTCAGTCCCAACTCAGGCAGATGATGTAGTAGTCCTTGGAAGAGAATGGATTCCTGCCTTGGGCTCACTATTTTGTAAGGCATTTTCAACAATTTCGGTTTAAGAGATAAATCGAACTATATTGCCCAACCTACAGATGAGGAAGTTAAGTTTTAGAGACACAATAGTGCAGACCACTAATCCCTTCCTTTGTAATGAATATATATATATATTTGCCAATTTCATTCCAAATACGAATATAGTGCAGTTTTACTTTCTTGGAAGATCTCCACACTTGTAGATTTCCCTCACGTTTCCAACCATTTATTTCTTCTCCCAGTTGCCTCGTGTCTCTTATATGAGAAAGCTATGACTTGTTTATATAATTTTGCTATTTCAAGTGATGCCACCATGAGTTACCTTGTTCACATGGCAATTGACACTATAAATGATGCCACAGGCCAGACCCACGTCTTTGTGATCTGAGTACACAAAGAGCACCCAGCCAGTTCTAAGGGGGATCCCCACTCACTCCCTGGCCTGTAAAACATGAGGCTGTTTCCTCACAGCCTTGCCAAGGGACTCTCAAACACTGGGCTTTTCGCCAATCTGAGAAGTGTCAACGGTTTCTAGTGGAGTGTTAGCATGTGTTAAACTGAGTGCACTTGCACTTTCTTCATAATAATTTGCACAGTTAAGGAAGGCTTTCTTTTCAGAGTTCATTGCTTCCCTGGAAGACTTAGTGGTGAGGAGGAGTCACTGCTCAGGGGCTGAGCTGGAGCTTAAGACCCAAGGAGACAACTCTGCTCCGTGGCCAGGCAGGCAGGTCCCTGAGGACTGAGTACTTAGCCAGGCATTGCCCAGGGAACAGTCTGTTCTATGGGCAGTAAGCCACCTGTCACTGAAAACACATCCAAATCCATCTCCTTTGTCAGCATCCCAGGGCACTGATAACGCCCCACTCTAAACTAACTTTGAGAAACAGAAGAAACTCCTGCAGCTTCCATGATGAGATTTTTAATTCATTCCCCCCTTTTTATTTTCTTCATTTTATTTTCTTCCTTTTTTCCTCTTGAATGTTTTTTTTTCTTTTTCTGGAGCTGAGGACCGAACCCAGGGCCTTGCGCTTGCTAGGCAAGCGCTCTACCACTGAGCTAAATCCCCAACGCAAATAAATATCAATTATTTGATATTCTTTTTTTTCTTTTTCTTTCTTTCTTTCTTTTTTCTTTTTTTTCTTTGGTTTTTCGAGATTTGCTCCTGTCCTGGAACTCTCTCTGTAGACCAGGCTGGCCTTGAACTCACAGAGATCCACCTGGCTCTGCCTCCTGAGTGATGGGATTAAAGGTGTGCGCCACCACCATCTGGCTTTCCTTCGAATGTTGTTTTATTGGGGGTGGGGTGGTTCAGGGGCAGAGGTCAGATGTGAAGGGTCAGGGAATGAATGGGATCAAGATACATGATGTGAAAACTACATAGAATAAATAAAAAAATAAATAAATAGAAGAAACCATCAACAAATCAATTGTATTTACCACAGAAAAGAATCATTTAAATAGCAAAATTCAGAGTTGCATTTAAAAAAAGACTCACCTTCTTGACTTTGAGTACTTTTGGAACTTCCCTAATTTAAGATTTTTATACTAATCAATCAAGAAGAATATTTTGTAACAATTACATAATTTTGTGCTACCGAGTTCCCTGGAGGAATAGGGAAAACCTTTGGTCTCTAAGTGCTTAAATGGACTCATTTAATTGCTTTACACAAGAGTAATATGCAGGTATTTCATCCTTAGGTAAAACAATAAAATAGACATCAGTCTTACTGTTTTCTCATTAGATATCAATGCTGATTTGTGGAATTAATTTTCAGAGTGTCAGAAAACACCCCTAAACAGGAGTTTTCCATTTCCCTGACAAAACACGTATTGTGAAGAAGTTCCATACTCCTCAGTGTTAGGACTGGATTTCCCCATCACTAGGCAGAAGCTCACCTCATCCCAGCTATATCAAGGTCTGTAATCTCGTCTACGCCTTCTATTACTCTTCTGAAATGAAGGTGGGAGTCCTGATGTGAAGGGTTACCTGCATTCCTGTTAAATTGGGGCCTAGCAACTGCAGTCTACAGATGGCTACCGAGGGCCCTGTTGGAGCAAAGGACAGAGATTCCGTGGGCTGGTGTTGAGATAACAGGCGCCACAGAACCTTCAACCTTAACCTTTGATTAATTACAAGGAGCATGTGTACGTGACTCGTAATTTAATTTCCTCACAATAACAACAGTGCTCATTACTGTCAACATGTGGGGCTGGCTTCCTGCCTTCTTTTCTCACATATCCTGGAGACGTCAGCTTACTACACCTTGGTAACACTTTCCCTGTCTTTTGGTAGGCAGCCGCTGAATGTTTATTACATTGTTAGGCCGGGGGTGTTACCATCGTAATTGTATGAGCCTGGAGTTAGCCCACAAGGTGAGTCTTGACACTTGACTTCTTGTCCTGGGAAGTCCTTAATGTCTTTATAAGTTTCTGAGTCTGTGAAATGGGCAGATGCAAGGGCAGGAGGGAGCTGAGTGAGTAATGTCTTCGAGTCCCCCGGAGAATGCTGGTTAGAGTGACATGGGACACTGCTTGTTCCAAGCAGGGGTTCCTGCAATGCTTCTTCAACAGTTCGTAACACGCCAGCGCACAGTGAAGGCTCCCAGTGACACACAGTGTTTTAGGACCTGTGCGAGGCTCACTCTACATCAGTACTGTATGGGAGAAATCAGTCCATCGTCTATGTAAATATCACCCCATAGCTGTCCTCTGGTATGTCCCATTTATATCAATTACATATTACAGACAGACTCTAGATATAAAAGGGTCAAAATACAATAAGCATTAAAAATTTCTAACAGCCCACACAGGATCAAATTGTATCCATCATCTCAACTACTTTTGGAGTTATTGATGAACTGTTTATATGTTTTATAGCAGCTGAGTAGGTGTGCGCAGAGCTGGGGAAAAGCAAATGAGACCATGTGTAATAACATAAGGTCAGTTTTCATGGGGAAAGATCTCAATACCCTGAAGCATTAGTTCTCTGATACGTTTTGCTAGGGAAACAGAATATTTAAAAGGCCAGGTGGGCGGTTAGCTCTTCCAGGACAGGCCTGTGTCTTGGAAATCCTCTCTTATTTACCTGTGGTACCCGAGGTGTAAATGTATACGGCAGGCGTGGCGAAAGTGACTTCGGACCTCCACGACTCCGGAGTAGCTTCTGCCGACACTCCGTCCACTTTGTCCAGTAGTGTGTCCACGCCATTTGTGTTAGAAGTTCTGCTTACGTAAAAGACGGACACTCCATCCTTTTTCAGGGTTGGCAGAACCTCCTCAACAGCTTCTTGTAGTTCTTAAGTTAGTGGGAAACAATCCAAGCAAACTACTTTAGTTGATTAAGCATGTATTGAGTGTCACAAACTTTATGATACTTTGCATCAACCTATGTTTTGCTAAAATGTATGGATACAAGTGATATTTAGTTATGATTTTTTTTTTTTTTTTTTTTTTTTTTTTTTTTTTGAGATTTCTCTGTTGCTTTGTGCTTTCTGAATCACTTGTCCAGCTGCTGACTCACAGAGATCGCCTGCTCTCCTCCGATGCTGATTAAAGTGCCCACACGCCGCTAGTTATGATTTTTTTAAAGACAGTGTCTCACTATGTGTGGTCATGGCTGTCCTGGAACTTGCTATGTAGACCAGGCTGGCCTCAAACTCACAGAGATCCTCCTGCCTCTGCCTTCTCAGTGGTGAGATTAAAGGCATGTGCTACCATGCCTCCCTACTAATGAATTTTAGCATGGAATTTGATGTGTTTGAACACCCCCCCCCCACACACACACTCACACACACACACACACACAAAGCCAATATTTGATAGAATGAAGGTTGAGTCTGTGGTTTCATAAGCCCAGCAAATGATTGGTGGAAGACATCACAAAAATGGGCATTGGAAAAACCAAATAGTAAGTGTGTATCACTAAAATGCCAATACAGTGAAATAGGCATTTCCAGAACATGCCACACATTAAAGGTCGTGATCGTTGTAAAGTCTGTATCAGCCATGCGAGTATACAGGCGCCACAAACAAATCGATCTTTTTCACGGGTCAGGTTAAAAAAAAAAAGTTCTGACTTGATGTGCAACCCTTATTTCACACCTGCTCTTTTGATTTTCTGCCCTTAATCTATGAAATGAAACCTCTTTTAAGCTTACCCATCTTGAGTTGTAAAATAGATTTACTTGCTATTATTTTATGCATATGGGTGTTTTGCTTCCACATAACGTACCGCATGCATACCTGCTGTCTGTAGAGGCTGCACGAGGGTGTTGGGTTCCCTGGACCTGGAGTTGTAAGCCATTGTCTACTGACCAGTCTCCTCGATGTCAAGCTCTCTCTGCCTCCAGTGGTAATTCCCTTCACCATTGCTCACCGTCCAGTGCCACCCACCCATAGCTCTTCACTGGCAGCACACCCCTTATGATGGAGTCAGTTCTCCTCATTGGCATGTCCAAAGTCCCATCCCTGCCAACCTTTCTGATGCCATCTCTGACTGTCTGCCACCTGCCCCTTTTCTCTACTCACACCGATTCCTGTGAAGCCCCTACTAAAAGTGCTCGCATTTAATAACCTTTGCTCAGGCCATTCCGCCTGTGCAGAATGACCTTTCACCCTTAGTCACCCAGAAAATCCCCCATCTTCCTTCAAGACAGCCTAGAGGTAAATCTTTCTGCCACCTCACTTCTCGACAGCTGGCCACTCTCTTCACTGGCTCCCACACCAGTCTGAGCATACTTATCCCAGGATGTTTAGTACACAGTGTGCCAAGATTCAAGTCTAGTCAACCATGAAATCCTCAAGATTAAGGGATCATAACTTATGGCAAAAGGACTGCATCATTGTGGAAGACTAAGGGCAAGCTGAAACTGCTTACTTAAAAGGATTGGCAACTTGGAATACTTTGGGTGGATATGCCTTTACTACAATGGAATGAAATGACTTCTAAATACTAGGGCTCCCTGCAGGTACCTCGTCCATGATACTTCTCTTTGATGGAAGGGGTTAGCTGTTGCCTCTGCCCACTACGATTTATATAGGTGCCACCTTGAGGTTTCAGGGTCTTGCTTTCCTCACTAGACAGAGACGTCTTCCCTCTGCTAAGTTAAGCTATTGATGTGAAGACTGAAATATAAAATTCTGGGTGTAATGTTATCTGTTAGCTATGTAGTTGCTATGACAACCAACTAGGACACATCAACTCAAGTAATTCTGCTTGTCACAATCTGAGTTCCTCTGCCCCGGGAAGCTGAAGTTTGTGTAGGAGTTGCTCTTGGGGGCTGGACCTGCGAGGTGACCAGGGGAAGTAGACTGGATAGAGGGAGAAGTTGAACCCATACAGTCACAGCAGTGGCTTCCCCAGCAGGTCGTCTGGGGAAGGCCTGGAATGGAATTTGGGATTATCTTCACTTAAGGGGTTGGCCCCTGCCTCTGAGCTTTCCAATCAGCCAGTCAGACCGGCTCCCTCACTGAATGCACTCAAACTAGGGGATGTGGTGGTTGACTCTCTTTAGCTGAGGAAGGTGCTCGCTAGGCCTGAAGTGGCCGACAGGTGGCATATCTCAATGTCGCCTATACCTGTCATCTTCAAACAGACAAGCTTTACATTTTTTCATTTGCTTAAAATGTTTTGTAAGGTATACAGTACATTGATTTCACAACAACCCTATGATGTAGGAATACACCAGTAATGCCATTTCTACTAATGAACAGAGACACACAAAATAAAAACAATTACAACCGGGTATCTGGAATTCCAATTTCTTTGCACTTGCCATTGTGGTTTGAGCTTTGACCAAGTGTCTTTGCCTTGTAGAAGAGGTTTTCCTTTTGACTTGCCCTGTGGTGTTAAAGGATGTGGACTTCTGATATGAGTAATAAGGTAATCACTGTGCATCTTGATGGAGAGCATAACTCAAGCTTTATTGAAAGCTTGGGAAGGCTGTGGAGTCGGTCCAGCAACTCCTCTTCAGGCTAGGTTTATATTGTAGAGGGAAACACGCTCACAGAGAGAGCAGTATACACTTGGGTGGTGGGAAATCAAGGGTGGGCGGGAGAGATGAGTGCTTGGTTAAGAGTGCTTGCTGTGTTAGTGTGAAGACTGGGGTGTGGATCTTAGCACCCACACAAAGCCGGGTACAGTCCCACTCATTACTAACCCCAGAGCTTCTGGGAAGGGGTTGGGAGTGGAGACAGGAGGATGCCTCTAGCTTGCTGGCTGCCAGCTAATGAGTTCCAAGTTTAAACTGCCTCAAAGGAGCAAGGCAGAGTGAGAGAGGTGAGCAGCTAACACCACACACCACATACACACACACCCTCCCTGGGAAGGGAGGAGGGACAGAGGGAAGAAGGGAGGGATGGAGGGAGGAAGAGAGAGAGAGAGAGAGAGAGAGAGAGAGAGAGAGAGAGAGAGAGAGAGAGAAAGAAGAAGAAGAAGAAGAAGAAGAAGAAGAAGAGAAGAAGAAGAAGAAGAAGAAGAAGAAGAAGAAGAAGAAGAAGGTCAGGTGATTTCAACATCTTAAGAGAAAAGTTTTAAAACCTCATGGAGGCAGAGGCAGGAGGATCTCTGTGAGTTTGAGGCCAGCCAGGGCTACATAGCAAGACCCCATCTCAAAAAACGAAAAACAACAACAACAAAAAAACCCCCAAAAATAACAAAATTAAGCTGTACTCTAGTTTCCTCCAACTCCCATTTCTTTTGAAGAAAGAAAGAGGAGAATTATCTGACTAAACCTGCCCGTTTCTGGAGAGCAGAAAGAAACGAGGGTGAAGAACCCAATCAGCTTTCCTCACTCTGCGTCAGAGCGCTACAACTAAATCTGAATCTTGACACTAGGAAACAGACATCCACTCGCGTAGCCTGATGCACCCCTAGCTTGGCTGACTTAAGAGGTGATTGATTAAGTTGGTAAAAACATCCCAGGAACGCTTAGAAATAAAGCCACTGAAAGGATGTGGGGACCATGATGTGCCGAAGAGTACGAGGTGGCTGGGCAGGCAGCTCAGGGTGATGACTGAGGCCTTTCGGAAAAACAACAGAAATGTTTCAAAGTGGTGCTAACATAGACCCAGAGGCAGTGTGGGAACAGCTCTTCAAATGCTGGCGGTGAGCCTAATCCTTGCAGCTCCATCAGCAGTGTGGAGTAGCAGCAATCACTGGCTGTCAGTTGTTCAAGATGCCGCGTATTAGAACTCTCTTCCAACAGAGACACCCTCTCCTTGCCTTCCTACACAAAGCAAATCACCCTAGGTTAAAAAAGTGTTTCCTTCCCGTTACAAATTCTAACAGGAGTAAATAAAACAGAAAACTATACTCCATCTCAGATTTGTGCAATTAAATAATTTTCTTGAGCTTATTTTCCATCCCTTCAATGAAAGCTAGTGTCTTCTAATCAGTCCCCAAATCAAGGATACTGCCCATGGTGAAGTCAATCAGATCCTACCAGGCCTTGCATAATTACTAGCATTTGATAGACATAAGCATGCATCTCACCTGTCTACCAAGCATCTACTTTCTTATTTATCAGAGTCTTCTGGGAGGGTCTTTCAAACACTGGCCGCTCACATTTCATTATCCAGAAAAATCCCAGCCCTTCTCCTCCGATTTGGTAACATTAACGACTGACTTAGAGATTGCCGCTTGAATCCCTCTCCTTCCTCTTGCCCCCCCAGGAACACCAACTGCCATCCCGTGCATGCTAGAAACACACCAGTTTGTTCTGGAATGAAGCTATACAACCCCTCCCCCCAGACTTTAGTTATGAGAGAAGAAATATGTCTGCGAACATCTTCAAGTTAGTTCTCCACTCAGACCCTGAGCTGCTGGGCTAGGAATCTCATTCCCTGAAGGTATTACTCACTGAGTGTCTGAGTTTAGGTCATTGGACAGGGTCCTCCATAATCCTATGCACAGATGCCAGTGTGGTCCCAGGCCACTCCGTGCTCATCACTCACTCCCTTTTTGCACTGAAACTCAGGGAGAGCACCTGGATTCCTGATGGAGGGGCTGGAGAGACTGTCAGCAGAACATTTTGGGGGGAGGCCTCTGAGGCTGAGCCTGGGGGTGATTGAGTTGAAATAGCTTTTCTCACATTAGGATGTATTTGATTGTGCTACAACACTTTTCATGCTTTCACGCTCAACTCAATGACTCGTAAGCCTCAGGAAAGAAAACCTGTTATAACCTCCCAGAATGGTGCCACTCTTCAAGTCAACAAAGGCCTGTCGAATGCCTGCTGTATGCTCCGTTTCTAGGGCCTTTTTAAAAGATGCGCAAGCAAATTTCATCCTTGAGACTAAGTGCAATGAAGCAATTTAAGATACTGCATGGGCTCTGAGCTCAAGTGCAGATTAGAAAATGACCTGTTCCTACAAAAGTGAGGTCACTGACACTGGCCGTGACCAGATTCTCCAAATCTATTTGCTCTACATTAAAAATTTGTCAATAACCAGTTTAAAATGATCATTATTCAAGTCTATTTCACCGTTGTTCTTTCACAGTACAACTACTGAGTGAAGCAGCTTGTGCTATGGACTGAATCAAAACTGCCTCGGGTCCTCCCCTTTCCCAGAATGCCCTTCCCACTGCACCTGTCCAGCTGCATTGTCTGTCCTCCTCAGACGCACTCTGTAGTTCTCTCAAAAGACTTACAAATCTCCCAAGTGCCACAGGCTTTGTGGGCATGGCTTAGTTCCTTCCCTGGATTCTAAGATTACTGACCTAGTTATCTTCTTACCCCCCCCCCCCTGCCCAGCCATGGCAGCAAAAGTTCACATGGCATGCCTTACCCTTAGCCCCAACACTAGTTTTATTTAGTTATTTCCCTTGTGTTTTGAAGCAGGGTCTCACTTTGTTATCCTCAAACTGACCTCAAACTCATGGCAATTCTTCCGCCTCAACCTCCATAGTGTTGGGATTACAGATGTGAGCCACCTTGTCCTGTCCAATACTACTTTCATTTCATACAAAATTCTTTTGTTTGAGAAGCTTCAGTGATGAAATATCTTTGAAAACTACTGGAAGTCACAGTTTGAAAGGAAGTTTAATTTTTTTAAACTTAAAAACAAACAAACACACTACCACCACCAAACAGGTGGAAGGTAACCCAGATCAGCCAACGGTCTCTCTGGACCTCAGCTTTATGACAGAGTTCCTTGAACTATTCCTACAACTTTGTACAAACAGTTCTTAACCAGCAGAACTGTTAAGGTGAGCACAGGTAGTGTAGACCTATCTGGTGAGCTGAGGATGTGCCAGCAGACAACTGTGTTATCCCCCCTACAGATAACTAGTGATGCTAATTTACCTGGGGGTCAGGGAGAGAGGGAGGCAGGGGGAGGGAGAAGGGGAGGGGAGGATGGAGAGAGGGAGGAGAGGGAGAGGGAAATTTCCTGTTCTATCTGGATTTTGTGTTTGAGTTGTGTGAAAACAATTGGCCCACAAAATTGTCTTCTGTCAACCACAACAGTGACAGAGGTTTATACAGTTGAAGATAATTTCCCATGTAGTTAATAAAGTTATACTCTGCCATGGGGAAGACTCCTGGCATGTACAACAGAGAGAAAAACCACATTTTCTGAGAGAAAATTCAGTCAAGGATTCATGAGCCTCAATTTTCTTTATACAGAGAGAATTTCTAAAGAGTAATTGGGATTTTTTTTTTTTTAAAGAATTGAGCCTGGATAGCTTTAAGAGTCTCCAAAAGTCAAGCCTGCTGGATTACTTCTCAAAACAAATGTTCCTTATCCACATGTCTTTGCATCAGCTCCTCCAGGACTGGAGTTGCAGATAGTTGTAAACTGCCATGTGGACACTGGGAATTGAACCTAGGTCTTCTAGAAGAGTAGCCAGTGCTCTTAATCACTGACCCATCTCTCCAGCCCATGTACTTGTTCTTTGAAATGAAGAATTCAAGAATTATCATCAGCTTAAAAGCTGAAATTTAAAATACAGAATTAAATTCACCTCTCCTAAACTAAAAATAGTTAAATCATTTGCAGAAAGAACGTTGCTGGAGGTATCACACGACACTTAACTTCAAATTATACCACAGAGCCATAGTGACAAAGGCAGCATGACCCTGGCACAAAGACAGACATGTGGACCAACAGAACAGAACAGAACACTCAACAATAAACCCACACAGTTATGGCCACCTAATTTTTTTTTTTAACAAAGATATAAAAAAAATACACTGGAAAAAATAGTCTGTTCAACAGATGGTACTGAAAAAGCTGGATTTCCATCTGTAGAAGAATGAAATGAGATCCACATCTCTAATCTTGCACAAAAATCAATTCAAAGTGGATCAAATGGCCTTAAGGTAAAGGCTGAAATACTGAAGCTGTTGCAGAGAACTGCTGTGTGAGGAACGAACTTCAAGACAAAGGCAAGAACTTTCTGAACAGGACTCTAATGGCGGAAATCACCAGCAGAGTGAACAGACGGCCGGCAGAACAGAAGAAAATCCTTGCCAGCGATACCTCGGACTGAAGGCTAACATCCAGAATGGACAGACAACTGCAAAAGTGACACTCCAAACCCTGCCAACCAACAAGGCGGGTTTCAAAAGAAGACACAAGTGGTCAACGAATATTCTAAAAAGTGTGTAACAACCTTACCCACCAGGGAAATGCAGATGAAAACTGTGAGATTCTGTCTCATCCCCAGTCAGGCTGACCTTCATCCAGAAGTCAACAGCAAAGAGAGATGAAAGAAATACTTCTAGCTGCCTCTTTCCTTACATCACCTCAAAAATGACCCTGTGCATTCAAGAAACCTCCCAATAATTAACATCGATCACCATGTTAATAAGTTTCTTTTGCAAAAGCTGGGAAAACAGGGTCGAAACTCTCACAGTTATGGAGTAGAGAAATTTTCTCTTTCAAGACGACCAGAAATTGTTGAGAGGGTCTTGGAAAGACCACGTTCTTTCTGGACAGATGTGGAGGAAGAGGGGCCCTTATTCACTGCTCCTGGGAATGTATGCCAGTAAAGGCATTCTGGAAACCAGGGTGGAGTTTATGGAACTACTACATGACCCAGATAGAACCCTCCTGGGCATCTACACACAGAATACCTAAACTTCCATGCTCATTATTCACAATAGCAAGGAAGGGAGTCAGCTGAGGTGCCCATCATTAGATGAGTAGATAATGAAAACTTATTCATGCACAATAGAATTTTATTCAGCGGTAAAGAAAACTGGAACCATGAAATCTGCAGGAGAATGCATAGAACCAGAAAGTATTAAGTTAGATAACTCAGACTCAGAGAGAGAAAAATGACATGTTCTCTTTCACATTTGGATCCTAGATTGTGTGTGTGTGTGTGTGTGTGTGTGTGTGTGTGTGTGTGTGTGTGTAACAGAAAGATCATGAGAGGAGGAAAAAGAGAGGAAGGTGGGGGAATAGGACACGGAAGCAGAAAGAAGGCTGTGGATGGGGGTGAAGGGGAGAAGGAGGTGTCAGAGAGGGATCAGAGAAGAGGGGAAGAGAATCAAGAATAATTTCTTCTTTTCTGAGACAGAGTCTCATGACATAGTCCTAGCTGTCCTGGAACTTGCTATGTAGACCAGGTTAGCTTTGGACTCACAGGGGCCTTTTGAGTGCTGGGATTAAAGGTGTGCACCGCCATGCCCAGCATTCAAAAGCAAATTTTGAACAAAAAGGTCAGAATTAAACCTATTATTATATGTGATAATTAAACATTAAAACAAAACTAATTCACCTTTCTGTACCAAGCTCATATTGTTGATAGAATGAACCAGTGCCCTATAAGTGAAACGGAACATCTGGGTGTGCCTCCAGCTCTTTGTTGCTGGCTGTCTTCATAAGCTCGGTAATGCGACGTCCTCCCATGGGCCAGGGTTTGCTTGGCTATAAAACAAGTGGAACTCTGAGTCTCAGAAACTCTTCTTAGATCATTTGGGACTGATGATCTTACTGAATCAGAAGTTTGAGGGTGAGATCCTGGAATCTGTCTTTTAAAATGATGATTCTTATGCTTACTAAAGTTTCTTTTATAAACTTTTTGTGGGCATAAACATATCAGAAGGATTACAGTATCTCTAAGGTCCTGCCTTCCCCAAACAACTCTAAGAGTCAGTCCAATCAACTTATTTCCACTCTACTCAGTACATGATTTTGGACTTTGGTACTCTCTCTGTAGAAACTGTTCCAGGCCAGAGTGTATGATGTACAAAGGTATCCCTGTTATTTGGAGAAAGACAATGTTTTTGAAATATGTGTCCTGTCTCAAAGGTTAGTTACACATTTCCACATGGCACAGCTACCAATCATGCAACTTTAGACTCTATTTTTCACTTTCTCAGGAATTATTTTAGGTCAGAGTATAACTCTGTGACACACAGAAAGAAATCTCAGGGATACAGAAGAAGGACATTTGGGTTTTAAATTGTGTCTCATCTTAAGGCTGACGTAGGACTTCCAGTATACTCTCCATGTAAACATGGTGTCCTGTGGCAGGCCACTACGGTCTGCCCCAGGCAGGAAGTGCTGGTTCAGCATCTCTAATTTGAAAACGGAAGTGCTCCAAAACTGTTTTCTTGAGCGTGGCCACAAACCCACAACACTGCGGCGTGTAGCTTTGCTTCCTGCACAGCATTATTAAGTGTACTGTATAAAGTTACCATCGTGCTAAAGCAAAATGGTATATACAAGACACAAGTACACTCTTCAGATCTGGACTCCATCCTTAAGGTGGCCCATGAGATGTATGTCAATATTCAAAAATCTGAAAAAAAAATGTGAAATCTGGAACACTTCTGGTTCAGGTCAGGTGTTTCAGGTCAGGGATAGCCAACCTCTAAGTGGCTATGTTTCTGACTCTATTACAAAACCAAACGCAATTAGTCATTTAAACTTCAGTCTCTTCAAATTCTAAGCTTGACGAAGTCCCCTGAATGGAGTGGTTGAGTCTGAGCAGGAGATGTTGAAGGTGCTCCCAGTGGAGCACAGGCCATTAATACCTTGGCTCTAAGAAAGCTGGCACACAACAGCTTTGCCAGAGCCTCCCAGTTATGGACCAGTGAAGTCTTTAGAGATTGTTGGGATGTATCTTAAAATGACCAGGCCCCTCCCATAATTTGGTGCCTTTAACATCATCTCTCTGCTTTTGAATTTTTTTGTATGAAACCTCAACTTTTTATATTACATACTTTACGTCACATGTGACAGGCTTAAAAACTTCCTGGTTTCTTAGAAGTAAATGGACATTTCGACTTTTGGGGGGCACTAGGCAAACTGCTTAGTTGGCCTCAGTTTCCCGAGCTAAGAAGTGAAGGGCAGAGTGGACAGATTCTTGACTCTGTGGAGCTCTAACGCATGCATCTGTGTAGAGGATGGCACTAGATAAGAAAGAACGTGGCTTTGAAGGTGGACTTAGGCTGGGAATTTTGCCTCACCTTGCTCAGTCTTACAATGGAGGCACGGGTTTTAATTTCCCAGAGTATTAGCGCCATCCACTGCAGTGTTTGGCACAGAGAGGCTTCCCAAAGAGTCGGGACTTCTGCATCCCTTCATCTTCTGTTTTGCCACTAATGTCTTTTTAGCCTAGCCCAGGTTAGGCCTCTCCTTACTGAGAGAAGCACCAGCTGGCACCAGCACAGAGACACAAGGACGGAGTTCAGAGACTAACTGTTGTAACTCAGCAGCTCTGCGGGTCGATAGCAGGTTCTGTTTCTTTCTGGCCTGGGTATCACTTCTGCATGAAGTTTTCATTTAGGTCAAAGGCAGCCACCCAAATGAAGGAGTCACCGTTGTTACAGATGCAGCGGGGCTTCACCAGAGCACAGCCACAGATCCCCAGTCTTCTCGCTGAGCGTCAGGTGGAGTCAGCCTCACTGTAGTGAGGAGCCAAGCGTGCTAACAGCACTTAAGATCTTGAAGTAGCCTTGAAGACAGCTAGCTTCAAGACAGGGAGGAAAGGAAAGGATGGAGCTGGGAAATGGATTTCCCGTGATCGAAAGTCTACCAAGTACCGATTAGGGGAATGAATGAGATCCCTCTGGTTAACCCCGAGTCTTCCTGACACTGTGGGCATGAAGCTTTGACTCTCTGGGTGGAACTGGTCTCATCTGTATGTCCCACAATAACCTCCATGTGTTGTGAGGATTAAAAGCAAGAGTGTGCATATACAGTGGTTCCCTGGGAAAATTTTGGGGTGGGGGAACTGCCTCGTGAGGAACGCGGACGCACATTTCTTCTTGTCGTCTCTATAAACAACACAGCATAGCGCTCAACATTGTGTTAGGTATTTTAAGGAAACTGGACCCCACACTGGAGGACGGAAGTGCTCCAGCACAGTGCCTCGATAGATAGGCCACTTCACCTCTGGCGAGTCTAAACATTATCAATGAGCGTCGCACATCTCGAACTGACCCCTTTTTCCCGCCTCCCTTGCCTCCCACCACACAGCAGCCCCCGCATCCAAGGCGCCGCGTTCCCCCAGGGCTACGGCCGGCGGCGGTTTGCAGCTCACCTGGGGAGGCCAGCAGCACCTTCGCCCCGCAGCACTGGAAGCAGTGCAGCAGAGACTTGGCACGGATGTTGTAGTTGAGGCAGGCCATGGGACAGCCCAGCTTGAGCAGTCCCAGCCAGATCCACACGTAGGCCGGCTCATTGCTCATGAAGAGGGCCACGCAGTCCCCCTGTCGCAGGCCCAGTTGGTCGTGCAGCGCCCGTGCCACTTGGTTGCTGCGCCGGTCCACCTGGGCGTAGGTGAGGGTCTCGTCGCGGAACAGCAGGAAGGGCTTGTGCGGGGTCTGGCGAACTCGCTCCAGGAAGACCCGCAGGATGGTGCGCACGGGCCGCCGCTGCCGGTAGCTGCGCACCTGCCGGGCCAGGTTGGCCACCCGCAGGAAGTACCGCAAGTCCTGGACGAGGTAGGGGCAGCAGCAGGTGAGCATCAGAGGCAGCAGCAGCAGCCCCGCCAGGACGGTGTAGAGCACCGGCAGCATGGCGGCGGCGGCTGCGGGGTCCCCGGTCCCCAGCGGGGCCGAGGGAGCGCTCGAGGCGTGCAGCGCGGCGGCGGGCGGGCGGCGATGAGCGGAGCAAGAGCCGGCAACCGGGCTGGGCGGCCGGACGCGCTGCGACTGCAGGTAGCCGCTGGGCTGCAGGTGCCCGAGGCGTGCGCGGCGCTGCGGGCTGGACGGAGATGGGTCCCGCCCCCTCGTGGGGGGCGCCTCGTGCGCTCACGGGTCCGCCCCTGCCAGCCTGGGTGGCCCAGGACTCCGCAGCACTTGGATTCAGCGCCCAGAGTCAGGTGAGATCCAGTTCTCCGCGCAAAGGATGCTAGGCGCAAATAGCCCACGTTGAAAAGATCGGGGGTGGCGACTCAGGTGTGGAGCTGTTGCTAGTTATTCTTATCACCGAGCGCCTTTGTTTAATCAAGGACCTTATAAACGCACCGCGACCTTATTAGTAACAGCGGGCACCAGGTGCCACCGCCAGCCCAGAGTCCCACCTCCCCTCCTTAGTCCCAAGGGCTTTCCGCCATCTCTCTTTGTTTCTCACATTGGCTTCTCTGCCCTGGCAGTCTCCTGTGGCGAAGATTTCAAGGTTGAACAAAAGCACCAGAGATAGTCAACATCCAGCTGTTTCCAGACCCTGCCACCGCTGCTGCCTCTGCCAGCCCCTTTAGACGTTGCGAGCCTAGCTGGAGGCTGGAAGCCAAGCAGTGGAAAGTGATCCGCTTTCCAGCATTCACAGTATTGTGGATCCAGTTCAACATAGAGTTACCAAGAAAGCACACAGAGCAAACTAAGTAAATAACGGCAGTTCTCACAAGTCATTGCTTTAAGAAGTGTGATCTTTGTATGAATGCCTCTTGGTACTAGGACTGTACAAAGCCTAGCATGTTTGCTGCCAAGTAGGACCAGGACCTAAGTAAAGAGGTGCTTCCTTGTCATGCTTTCTTGCCCTGTGCTCATGGGTCTTGCTGTTGTTGCAAGACAACCGCGGTTTTGGACCTTCAAAGTTAATCTCAGATAATGCTTGCAGGCTCACTCACTGATGAGAAGGGGAAGTTTAGAGAGATGGGGGTTCTTGGTCATGCCAGGATCACTGCGCAAACTCACAGCAGCCCCGGTTTCCTGCACAAACTCTGGAGGGCTCAGCAGCCCCTACCCCGAGCTGAGGAGCCACTGACAACTGATGGCTGGTAGAGGAGGGAGAGCCGGTTCTCCTTGGCTGTGTGGTCCCTAGTAGGTCGACCTGCCCCTACCTAATCCAGGATTTGCTGTACACACACACACACACACACACACACACACACACACACACACACACACACGTAGTACAAGTTGGACTGGGGAATATTGAAAAAAGAAGAGGGCATCAAGGTGAGGGGGTGGGTGGGGATTGGATCTGGGAGGGGTGAAAAACTACATGGTATGTGAGTATGAAGTTATCATGCATTAACAAAAACATTATGTTATAAAGATACGTAGTAATGCACGAGATTTGAAACAGGAACGTGTTTGGTTCCAGGTCATCAACAGCTCCCTCAGCATTGTGATCCACAGGGTCATTTTGTCCTCTTATCCTCTAGGTTTCCATCTTCTTTTTATTTTCACTATTGAAAAAAAAATGTCTTCCATAGCCTTCTGACCCCGTTTACATTCTTGGGACCAGCTCAACCAACCCTTTCCGGGGTCCTGACTGTCTCCCCACTGCTGGTCCAGCTATCATGCAGTGAATGGTAACACTGGTTCCCTGAGGAGCTGAGGGCCTTCATCATCCTGAAGAGAAAGCCTGTGGCGGAACCATTCTGCTGTGCACTTTTTTTTTTTCCTGTGAAGCTCAGGGTCAGCTCTTCTTTTCCATCCCCTCTTTAAAAAAAGTTACTTTGTGTGTGTGTGTGTGGGGGGGCATGTGTGTGGTGATCACAGACTACTTTTGTAGAGTTGGTTTTTCTCTTCCACCTTTCTGTAGGTTCGGGGATCCAAATCAGGTCACCAAGTTTTCACAGCAAGCATCCTTACCTGCTGAGCCATCCTGCCAGCCCTTCCATCCCTGTTGCAGTGAAGCCTTCTGACCATACTTCTCTTCCTTGAGCTCTCTACCCAGAAAGCTGGAGTATCACAGGTGCCCTCCCCTCCTCCCTCCCTCCCCCTTCCCCCTCCCCCTCCCTTCATGTCACCTTTGCACCAGACAGTCTTTCAGTGGCCAGTGAAAGCAAACAAGGCCCAAGTAGCTTAATTAGAAACAGGAATTAGGCAGGAACTGGGAAACCCAGCAATTATTTAGGTTTCAAGTGGCTTAAGCTTCTGAATCTGAATTTATTTCCCCTTTGTCTAGTTCTCTTGTTTACCGCCTCTCTTCATATCCAGGCTGTCCCTCATGACTGCAGGATGGGTGCCTGAACCCATGGGGTATGTGTTTTCTGGATCAATGTCAGAGAAGTACAATAATCTTTTTTTCCCTTAGAAGTCTGCATTTAAAAATTTAGTGATTAGCTTATATGCTTATCCCAGATCTAGTCCTCTGCAGGGACCGGAGAAGAAAATTGCTGGTTGGTTTAGCCCAACCAAGACTCACCCACAGAGCTGGGTGTATCTCAAGTCTATCTAGAGCAGTGGTTCTCAACCTTCCTGATGCTGTGATCCTTTAATACAGCTCCTCATGTTGTAGTGACCCCCAACCATAAAATGATATTTGTTGCTACTTCATAACTGTAATTTTGCTTCTGTTATGAATCGTAATGTACATATCTGATCTGTGACTCTCAAAGGGTCATGACCCACAGGTTGAGAAACTGCTGGTCTAGACATTTGTGGGAAACATCAGGGTACTATGAAAAAAGGAGACAGAGCTGGAGGTATGGCTCAGGGGTGAAAGCATGTGCAAACCTGAGTTTGATTCCCAGCACTCAAGGCAGGAAGCTCGCAGCTGCCTGTGACTCTGTTGCCATGGGGACCTGACGCCTCTGGTTTCTCAGGGCACCTGTACTCACAGGCAAGGACACAGACCCAGGCACATGCGCACACACAGACATACACACACGATTAAACTAGATCTGTGTGTGGGAGACAAAGGAAAACCTTTTTTTTCAAAGGAGAATCGAGGAGGAAGTTAACAATACACACTACAGAAAAGACAACATCTTCAACAAATATTGCTAATAAAACTGGATAGCTGGATGTAGAATAATGAAACTAGGTCCTTGTCCCTCATTTTACATAAAACTCAACTCCAAATGGACCTCAAGATAAGACATGATACTCTGAGTCGGACTGAGGAGAGAGTATGGAATATGCTTCAACTTGCAGACCCACAGAAGGACTTTTTGAACAGGACCCCAGTAGTATGGGCTTTAAGGCCAACAATTGACAAATGGGATCACATGAAACTCAACTCTTCTGTATAGAAAAGGACACCACCATTCATGGGAAGACTGAGCCAAAAGAACGGGGAAAACGTCAGTATCAGCTTATACATCCAACACAGGGTTAGTATCTCTATGTATGAGGAGCTAAAAAACATCAAGAAAACAAACAACCCAATTTAAAAATGGGTAAAGAACTAAACAGTTCTCAAAAGATGAAATACAAGCAGCTGAGAAACATTTCAAAGAATGTTCAGCATCCTTAGTTGTCAGAGAAATAAATGCAAATTAAAACTACTTTGAAATTTCTTCTTACCCCCATCAGAATGGCTAACGTCAAAGCAAAAATAACGGGAAATGCTGGGCTGCAGGCGGGGAAAGCGGAACACTTACTCATTCTGGTGGGAGCGCAAGTAGGTGCAGCCACTATGGGAACCAGTGTGGCTGTTTCCTTAAAAAGCTAGAAAGGAATCGACCATATGATCCAGCTATGCCACTCTTGGGCATATACCCAAAGGGCTGTATATCCTACTACAGAAACACTTGCTCATCAATGTTCTTTGGAACCTGTGGCTAGAGAGGTCATAGTGTCAAGAAGAAAACCTCCTGCCATGACTTTGCTAAACAGACATAGTGTTATACTGGCTTCTAATGACTTGTTGTTATACTGATAAATGAATATGTCTCTCAACTTGCATCAGAGAAACTTCTGTCTTCAGTAGACGATGATTGACATAGAGACCCACAACTGCCCAAAGTGGAGGGAACAAGAATCTTTGGAGTTCTCAGCCCTGAGGGGGGGGACAGTCAATATCACACTTCCTCTTCCCAAGGCTCAGGAATCTTTGTAGAAGAGGGGGTGGTGGTGGATAGATTGTTAAAGGCAGAGGTGGAGGACTGTAAATAAACAGTGTTTTCTGTACACAACAGGACAGTTGTACAGCTGAATTCACAGTAGTTGAGACATCAGGCACAAAAATTGTGCAAGCTCAAGTCACACAAAATCCCAGCATGGTGAGGGGAAGGTGGGCATGAAGCTCCACCCCGACTAGCTAAGGAGCTATTTGTAACCAATACCTGCTGGGAGAGTGAGCCTCAGTTTTCTCTAAGAGTGTGATCCTCTGTGGGTTGACCACACTCCAGTGAAAGGCCACACATCCGAGAGTGTATGAACAGCATAGATTAGACTTAATGGGTTTAAAAATTACAGAGAACACAAAGGTGAGAGGGTAAGGAAGGGGAATGGACCTGGGAAGAGTGTGGGATGGGGAGGGGTGAATATGATAAAAACACACTGTACAGAATTCTCAAAGAACTAATCCAAATAAGAAAAAGGCTCTCCCTCGGGACAGGAAAGGAAGGAATGCCACCAAAGATTTTACAGAGTTAGTTCTATTCTTATACCAAAACCAGACAAAGATGCAGGAAAAAAAATTATAGATCAATCTCCCTGATAAACACAGATGCAAAAATTCTCAACAAAATACTTGCCAATTAAATTCAAGAACACACCAAAAAGATTATATACTATGATCAAATTGACTTTATTCCAGAGATGGAGGGACAGTTCAGTATACGTAAGTCAACAAATATTATCTATTATGTAAATGGTCTCAAGAACAGAAATGATATGATCATCTCTATAGATGAAGAAAAAGTTTTTGATAAAATCCAATCTCCTTTCATGTTAAAAATTCTGAATAAACCTGGACTAAAAAGACACATATCCCAACATAATAACGGCTTTATATGACAAACTGATAGTCAACATTAAATTAAATGAAAACATCAAAGTATTGCCACTAAAATCAGGAACAAGATAAGGGTGTCCACTTTCTCCCCTCTTATTCAATATAATATTTGAAGTCTTAGCTAAAGCAATAAGCAAAGAGAAGAGAAACAAATAGGAAAGGAATCAAAATCTATACATAAGAGACCTCAAAAAGTTCTAGAAAACTCTTGGAACTAATAAACATTTTCAGCAAAGAGGTAGAATACACAATTAACTTACAAGGATCAATAGGCATTTATATACATTAGTGATAAACATACTGAGAAAGAAGTCAGAAAAATAACTCACAATGGCCTTTAAAGAAAATGACCCAAAACAAAACCCCAAGAAAGCAAAATAACAAAAAACCAAGGCAAAACAAACAAACAAAACCCAAACCAAACACCCTCAAATAACCCCAACGAAGGCCATGAAAAGTTCTTACGAGAACTTCAAGACACTGAAGTAAGAAATTGCGTCAGACGGTGGATGTGCTTGTGGACTGAAAGAATTAATATTGTGGCCATCCTGCCAAAAGCAGTCTTCAACTTCAATGTAATTCCTGTCAAAATTCCAGTGACATTCTTCACAAAACTGAACAAAGAATCTTTTCTAAACAAACCGTCTTAAAATCAATACGTTGGATACATTTTAGGTAATCAAGGTTATCAGGCTCCAGGAGGCTTTTTCAAACAACCTTCATGCTCTTTGTCCTTCCTCCCCCCTCCTTTGGTGACCTCTGTCCCCATTCCCTAGTTAGGCTCCCTCCCTGTTTTTCCGCTAATCCCTTCCTACCATCTGTATTCTGCTGTTCCCTTCTCCCCCCTCCCCTGCTGTCCCTTTATAGTTTCCTGGTTTCTGTGGTAAACTATATAGTCACAGCTGAGGATCTGGAGCTAGGGGCTGTGGACAAGCGAGAACATGCAATGTTTGTCTTTATGGGTGGGTTACCTCATACAATATAATTAATATTTTCTAAGTATGTCCATTTGCCTGCAAATTTCATTTTTCTTTAGAGCTGGATAATATTCCATTGTGTATATGAACATTTTCATTGTTTCTATTCATCTGTTGAAGGACAGTTAGGTTATTGCCATTTCTTAGCTATTGTGAATAGAGCAGCAATAAACCTGACTAAGTAAGTACCTGTGGAGTAGGATGCTGAGTTTTGGGCATATGCTAAGGACTTAGTCAGCTGGATCATATGGTAGATTTATTTTTAGTTTTTTTGAGGATTCTTCATATTGATTTTCACAATTCATACAAGCTTATGCATATACATGCATGTATACGATACATACACACAAATATGTTTGTGTGTGTATGTATGTATATATGTATGTATTTCTTAAAGGAAGTCGTGCTACTTGGGCTGACAATCCTCCCCCACAAGAACCATAGAACAACAAAAATCTCAGTACCAGGCATGAGAAATCTCCCTCAAATAGTTGGTCAGAGTCACGCAAAGGATTCCCCCAAGATGTAGACAATTGCTGTTGTCCTTGGTTGCTTCTCAGAGGTTGAAGGTGAGCCTCTAATGCTGAAGACACCTTAGGACGTGGGACTCAGATTATTGGAGCTGGACTTAACCTGAAAGACTTCTTTCTGTAGTCTGGCTTCCCCGGTATCAGCAAATACTATAAAGCTTCCAAGGATTGAAGCAATTAATTGTCCTTCTCAGCATTGGTGACACCTATAAACCACAATGGGCAGCATGACAAGATATCCATAAAGGTGTAATAAGTGGCACTCACATGTTGGTGGTTGCTGAGCTCTGCTTGGTCTTGGAAGCTTAACCGGGGTGACGAGGGACCAAAGAAAAGACAGACACAAGTACAGGAAAGCTGGGGTCAGGTGGACTGTGATCACTCGGATGGAATGATATCAACTACAAAACAACAGAACCTCAGTGCATGTACTATGCACAGCACAGGGGGAGGGGTTAGCTAGCCTCAGTAGGAGGCCTCTCCAGGTGAGCAGTCTCAGGCTGTAAATATCTGGGAGGAGGAAGTTGTAATCAATGCTTTCTGGACGCTCTGTCAACATTTGCACGTGGACCAGGAGAAGGCTTTGCCAGTTCCCATGAGCCTGAGGCATTGGTTCTTGCCAATAATAAACGTTTACTTAGGATTTCATCCACTCCTTATGAATTCACTCAAGACTTCCTCAGCTCTTCACACGTGGCCACCAACAGCTGTCTAATTGTACTTATGGTCCACTCAACAAGGAGGGAAGTCATTCCTATTACTAGACACCCAGCTAACTTCCCAGGGCTGCTGAGGCCATGGATCTTAGAGGATAATCTATTACCTCCACTTTATTAGACCAGAATAATTCTTCAGTACATTCTAAATTTTATCCTTATACCCACAGATAAGTGTTGCTCTCACCCCTCATCAAAGAAGCCTCTCTTTACAGCAAATGGAGACATCACAGAAAACCACAACTGGACATAGGTAGAGATCAGTGGTTTGTGGGGTGGGGGCAATGGATAGGTCTGCATGATGGGCCCCAGCATCTGTGGCTCAGGGGACATAGCAGAAGAGGTCTGAAAGATTGAAAGAGCCAGAATATCAGGAAGCCTGCTGTAAGAATATCTTTCCCATCATGGCTGCATAAACAAGACCTAAACCATGACAACATCAACAGACATGCTAACACAGAAGGGAGAAAACCTCCCGGGGTCTCATCCCTACGCAAAGAACTACAGTCAGCTTCTGACTGCTGAGAGAAGAACTATCCTTTTCCAGGGATGAGCCCCCCAACTGGTTACCTAATACAAAGTGACTCGAAAACGTACGCACACAAAACCCAAAAATGAGCCCGGCAGGTTATATTTACATATTTATACATATGCATACATGTATATGTGATGATAACAATAAAAAGAGGCTATAAATTTGAGAGCGAGGGAAGAACATGGAAGGACTTGGAGGGAGAGGACTTGGGAGAGGCTGAAGGGGGAAAAGGAAGCAGGAAAGTGATGTAATTATATTTTAATTAAAAATGTACAAAACATTAATATGGAAACAAAATTTCCAAATCAATCCTGAGCAAACAAAATACTGCTAAAGATACCAGCATACTTGATTTCAATTTAAGCCACAGAGTCACACATAGTCATGAAAACTGCATGGGCCTTGCACAAAAACAGGCATGTAGATCAGTGGAGCGGGAGAAAGGACTCAGATTCAAGAATCACACTGAAGAAAAGACAGGGTCTTTAACAAATGGTGCTGGTCAAACAGGTCAGTGACGTGTAGAAGAATGAGACTAGATCCTTACCTCTCACCCTGCACAAAAAAAAAAATCAACTCCAGATGAATCAAATGTCTTAAACCTGAAACCTCAAATTTGGAAACTGCTGTAGGAGACACCAAGGAAAAGGATTCAAGATCTAGGCACAGGTGAGAACTCTGAATAAGGTTTTGCACTCAACAAACAATTTCCCATGAAATGAGAAGGCGTGTGTTCAGCAAAGGAAACATAATCAAGGGCAGAAGCAGCCTTCAGGATGAGAGAATATTGACCAGTTATCCATCTACGAGGAGATTATTAATCAGAATATACACAAGAAGCCTAAACAACAAGAAAATAAGCCACCTTGCTGTGGGATGGTCTGTATGTCAAATTGCTCTGATTGGTCAATAAATAAAACACTGATTGGTCAGTGGCCAGGCAGGAAGTAGGTGGGAAAAGGAGAGAGGAGAATTCTGGGAAGCAGAAGGCTGAGGTAGAGAGACACTGCCAGTCGCCGCTATGACCAGCAGCATGTGAAGATGCCGGTAAGCCACCAGCCAAGTGGCAAGGTATAGATTTATGGAAATGGATTAATTTAAGATATAAGAACACTTAGCAAGAAGCCTGCCATGGCCATACAGTTTGAAAGCAATATAAGTCTCTGTGTTTACTTGGTCGGGTCTGAGCGGCTGTGGGACTGGCGGGTGACAAAGATTTGTCCTGACTGTGGGCAAGGCAGGAAAACTCTAGCTACACCACCTGGTTTAAGAAACAGGTTAAAGAACTAAAATTAAAATTCCTGGAGAAGAAATAACATCTTACAAATATTTGAAAAAAGTGTTCAGCATCCTTAACATCAGGGAAATGCAAGTTAAAAATACTTCGAGGTTCTGTCTCATCAAGATCACCAAGGAAACAACCAGAGTGCTGGTGTGGATGTAGGGAAATTGAAACCTTTATCCACTCTTAGCAGGAGTATAAATTGGTGCAGCCACTATGAAAATCTATATGGAGATTTTTTTCCCCCAAATGCTAAAAAGAGAACTTGTATGTGACTCAGGTATTCTACTCCCATGCTCATACCCAAAGAACTCCATACCCCACAGAGATATTTATTTATTCATGTTTATTGCTGCATTATTACAAATAACAAGAAAATGGAGCCAGCATAGGTGGCCATGAGCAGATGATGAATGGTTAGTGAAAATGTAGTACATATGCACAATGGAATTTTACTCAGCTGTAAAGGTAAGCACAATTATGAAAATAGCAATAAAATGGATGGAACTGGAAAATGGTTTAAGTGAGATGATTTCAGAGAGACAAAGTCCTCATGTTCTCTCTTACATATGTACCCAAGCTCCTATTTTTCACAATGTGCATTATATGCAAATGAGTGTGTGTTGAGACAAGAAACTAGAAAAGGCCCCGAGAGAGAGAGAGAGAGAGAGAGAGAGAGAGAGAGAGAGAGAGAGAGAGAGAGAGAAGGAGAGAGAAGAAAAAACCCCAGAAGGTTGTGGAACGTAAGTGTTGTGATGTACAAGTTGGTGAAGAAATATGGGGCTTGAAAATGTCTAAGTTGGGAGAGGGGCAAGTAAATGGAAGAGGGCAGTGATGGGGGAGGGTCAGTCACCACAACGTGTGAAAAAGCCATAAGGAAACCTGATATTTGATAAGCTAATTAAAAAGTTTGAAAGGTGGTGCCCTTTGGGTATGGATAAAACTGCTCCCAGAAGCCATAGGCTATGAAATGAAAATTCCAGTGCCAGACGTGGGCTACCTCTCTAAGAGCTGTTGGTCAGGGAGATTGTCTGCAGCTGTCAAAACAAGACAGGCAATGGGTGCTACTGTAGTTTGCCCACCAGAACAAGAGACTGTGACCCTCTTGCTGAAGACACCATTATTCTGGGGCCATAAGTTATGGAGACAGCAAACCGCAGCTGGCCAGAATGAGTGCCAAAAGATGCAACACAGGCTGCTGAGGGAGAATTGTCATCTCCAGATTCACTCTGTGGATCTCTTGTGCAGCAATACTGACTAGCCAGGGCAGAGGCACCTGCTGGTGTAATAGTGGCGACTCTGTTACGAGGTAACCAACTGCTTTCTCCTTAGATGGAGACCTGATGTGGTACTTTCAATCCTGGCAAAGCTCATGACTGTGGAGGTCATAGACTGCGAACCTTCTGCTGCTGTTTTAATCAATGAACAAGATGGAGCCCATCAAATTGCCTTCCTCACAACTATGCTTATGCCCACAGATAAGTGCTGCTGTCAGCTTTGTTGGAGAAGCTTCTTTAAAAAATATTAAAATTGTTTTCCACTTATTTATTTTGCCATGTATGTGTGTATGTGGGGGACGAGATGTGGCATGCTGTGAGTGTGAAGGTCAGAGGACAGCTTGTGAGAGTTGGTTCTTGCCTTCCACCAGGTGGGACCCAGGAATGGAACTTAGGTTGTCAGACTTGGCAGCAAATCCCTTTGCCCACTACGTCATCTCACCAGCCCGAGAAGGTTCTTTTTGCAGTAGGTAGTGGTGTAGAGTGATGTTGAAAGCTTAGCCATAAATAGAAAATCTGTATCACCTCCTTCAAGGCTCAGGGAATGTTGTAGAAGGGGCAGAAAGAATATAAGACCCCCAGGAGGTAAGGGATGGGGTATGGTGTGTGGACTCCCAGGCACGACATGAATGTTCCATTCTTAAGCTTCCAGAAGCTGTGATCACCTGCATGAGATGCATATCAGCATTTTGTCGTGGAGTCGAGAGAGTCTCATGGAGACCCACCTTTCCTCAAGGATTTATGTGTAGTTAACGGTTGATGTAAGAGGGAGACAGGTTTTCGTTGGTGCTGGAACAACTGGTAAGTTATCTGAGTTCTGTAAACAAACCTTTACCTATGGTCCTGTAAGTATCACTGAGAAACTCATTGGGCCATTAAAAAGAAGACATGAAAGTAGAAGAGAATTAGTTAGGAAGGGGATTAATGAGAATGGGAGGGACCAAAGGACGGCAAGGCAGTGAATATGCTTGACACATACCATGTACTTGTATGAAAATGTCATATTAAAACCTACTATCATGTATAATTAATATATGCCAATAACATTTAAAAATAGTCATGTTTTGGGTGGGTGTTTGATGGTCTCCTACAGCCAGTTTTTTTTGGGTGACATATTCTTAGTACTTCAGTACTTTCCCCTTATTAAATTAGTTTATGGTTACCTACTGTATTTAAAACAACTAGTATTTTAACCTGATCTATTTATATATATATATATAATATATATTAATATATTCATAAGATTTGTATCTATATTCTATCTATCTATCTATCTATCTATCTATCTATCTATCTATCTATCTATCTATCTATATTTACTTGAACTTTCTTCTATTTAAGTATTTTCAAGCTTGTTTTTGTTCCTGGTTACATAATTAACAGGGTCAATTATAAAAGAAGGTTTATTTTGGTTCACAGTTCTGATCAAAGTGTACGAAGTCATTCAGGGTGATGACCTTTTTGTTGACAGAGTTCCAAGGTGGAACTCGGGGCATCATGACGTCCCAGGAAACAGGAATTACACTTCTGTGTCTTCTTGTCTCTCACTCAACCTCATAAAACCATCAGGACTCAATCTGGGACCCCGCTCTGATGACTTTGTCTTACCCTGAAGGTTCCATCTCTTCATACCACTGCTGAGTTATTTCTACCTCTTTAATACCTCACATGTGGTAGTTGGAATGTAGTTGGCTCCCATAAGCTCTCAGGGAGTGGCTCTACTAGGAGGCCTTGATGGAGGAAGTGTGTCACTGTGGGGGTGGGCTTAGAGTTCTCCTATGCTCAAGCTACTCCGTGTTATAGTTGATTTCCAGTTGCCTTCTGATCAAGATGTAGCCAACACCATGTCTGCCTGCATTCCGCCATGCTCCCTGCCATGATGGTAATGGATTGAACTTTTGAAACTGTAAATGAGGCCCCCTAATGAAATGTTTTCCTTATAAGAGTTGCTGTGGTCATGCAATCTCTTCACAGCAATAGAAGCCATAACTAAGACACTCACATTGAGAACTAAACACTTTAGGGGAGACAAACCATATTAAAACCATAAGCGTGTAATATAGAGCTTGTTCCATATTTCCCATCTTTTTTTGGTTGAAAATTTTATTTTATTTATTTGTTTAGATTTGTGTTTGGAGTTATGAATTTCTCTTCTTATTGTATTATCACTTTAAATGTGTACCATGAATTCTAATATGCGGGACTTCAGCTATTTTTACAACTATTCTTTTAACTCAGTTCAATTTTTTTTAACAAGGTCTTTTATATTAAAATGGAATTTCCAGCAGGATATGGTGGTGCACATCCAGCACTTGAGAGTTATTATCTATGAGTTAATGCTAAACTTAGTCTATAAAGTGAGTCCATGCCTGATCTGGACTGCACAGTGAGACCCTGTCTCAAAAAAAAAAATCTCCAGTTTTCCCATCTCTATTTCTATCAAGTTTTCTTATTTTTTGTGACACATGCATATGAATATATGGTGCACATGACAGTGTGTGCACACAGAGGACAGCTCAAGGCATCATATGTCTTTTTCTATTGCTCTCTACCTCCACCTTGAGATAGGATGTGTTAGTCAGGGTTCTCTGGAGTAGCTGAACTTATAGAATGAATCTCTCTCTCTCTAATATATATATTACAGAAAGGGATTTATTAGAATGACTTACAGGCTGTGGTCCAACTAATCTAACAATGGCGAACTATGAATGGGAAGTCCAAGAATCCAGAAGTTGCTCAGTCCATGAGGCTGAATGTCTCGGCTGGTCTTCAGTAGACGCTGAAATCCTGAAGAAGTAAGCTGGAATGCCAGTGGAGGAATGGACTTGCTGTCAAGGTGAGAGCAATCAGGCAAAGAGCAAAAGCTTCCTTC
Organism: Peromyscus leucopus; assembly: GCF_004664715.2. NCBI lineage: Eukaryota > Metazoa > Chordata > Mammalia > Rodentia > Cricetidae > Peromyscus > Peromyscus leucopus. Next base: position 102,592,495 of record NC_051066.1, on the reverse strand, counting down.
TTCCATGTTCTTATACAGGTCTCCAGCAGAAGCTGTGGCCCAGATTAAAGGCATGTCTTCCCTCATCAAGATCAGGATCAAAGGCATGTGTCCTTCTGCCCCAAGATCTGGATCAAAGACGTGAGTCTTCCTACCTCAAAGGTTCAGACTAGAAGTGGATTCACCCACTTCAAACCAAGCAAAAAAGTCTCTCACAGTTGTGCCCTCCACTTCTGGATTGTAGTTCAATCCAGATGTAGTCAAGTTGACAAGAATAGCCATCACACAGGGTCACTTACTGAAACAGAAGTTCACTGTTCCAGGTAGACTGACCAGCCAGGGAACTCTTGGCATCCTCCTGTCTCCTCATCTCCCAATGCTAGGGTGACAGGGATGCACAGCTATGTCCATTACGTTTTTACATGAGTTCTGGGGATTCAAACTTGTGTCCTCATAATTGCAGACTAGAATTCTCACCTACTCAGCATCTTTACAGCCCCTTGGGTAGATTTTTAAGCATGTATTTCTTCATCATGCAGATTTTTTTTTTCTTCACGGACATCAGTAATATGAATGCTCAGTCAATCTCTTTGGCCTATTGTTCATTTCAAACACACTCTCTGTGACCCCCTTTTCTATTTCTTTACCCCATATCCACTTGTTTGAAACTGTGGTTTCAATACCTGTAATAGAATTTCCTTCTAATAAACTAGCTTTTCATTAAAATGATCTCCCTCTTGAACTCATTATTGTCAGTTACTATTATTGCTGAAACTAACAATCTCCTCTGTCTAGCTGTTTTCTACCACAGAGTGGTCTGACTCCTAGCCAGGACTTCTTCAAGGCTTAGGGCACATGGGTGTGCACCCCACCCTTGACTTTTGTGGTATTAGCATTGTACTGCTGTGGGATGTCTTTCTGTACGCTGTGAATATGTGTTACTCCCACTGGCTAATAGATAAAGCTGCATTGGCCTATGGCAGGGCAGGATGGAGCCAGGTGGGCAAATCCAAGGGAGAGAGTGGGAGGAGAAAGGCAGAGTGGGAGTGGCGAGCCAGCCGCCCAAGCAGCAACATGTAACGGGATGCAGGTAAAGCCACGGAACACGTGGCGATACATAGATTAATAGTTATGGGTTGAGTTAGGTTGTAAGAGCTAGCTAGTAAGAAGCCTGAACCATAGGCCATACAATTTACATTTAATATTAAGCCTCTGAGTAATTATTTTATAAGTAGCTCGGGACTGCGGGGCCAGGTGGAACCGGAGAAACTTCCAGCTATATTGTACTAGGGAAACAAGTCTAGTCCTGCTCTCAAGAGGCAGCGAAGTAAACCATTTAAGATCAGACTGGACTCCAGTAGTGTTACTGGGATCTCTTCTATCCTCTGGACCAGCGCTTACCTCCTCATCTGTTTTACATTGATGATATGACCTAGACAGTAAAAGGGACTAAATGGATACCAGGACAGACCTAACCAATCAACCACAGCATCCTCCCAGGCTGCCTCCAAGATATGTCAGAATTATGATTACAGTTCTCTGGATTGCACTAGACTTGACTTTTTTAAAATTATATTTTCTTTTTTTTTAAAAAAAATTATAATTAATTTAATTTTACATATGAGCAGACTTGACTTTTGATAGTGGTTCTGCCTGTCGTCTATATTGTACTGACCTGTGAAGCTTTGAAAACAGCAAGCTATTTGTTCTTTATTTCTCTTGACTGGGCTGTGCTCAAAACCATGGCCTTCTACATAGAAGGCAAGAACTCCCTCATGGAGCTATATTGACTGGCTCATCAAGGGAACTTCTCTTTCAACCAATGAAGACCATCACAGTAAACCACAACCAACCAAAAAGCACCTAAGAGCAGAAAGACAGTAAGAGCCAGAGGTTCAGGGAGTTTGCTGCCCTGAGACCGGGTCTCCTAGGAATGCCAGAAACTGCACCCATACAGTCTAACCAACATGGCTGTCCAGGCGTGAGCTGAACAAGGACATCAATGGACATGCTAAAGTTGTTGGGAGAGAAGACCCAATCTTAGGCAAAGAACTACAGACAACTGAGGAATGCTGAAAATGGGAAAAACAGTGTTCCCCAGGGAAGAGCACACCAATTGATTATTTAATCAAATGTTTAGCCTTGAAAATACACATACAAGTAACATTGTACAGATGGATCAGGTTGTATTTATGTATTTAGGAATATATATGCATATACATAAACTCATATTCATGTAACAGCAATTAATGAAAAAAGGGGCTATGGATTTGAAAGAGGGCAAGGAGAAATGCATAGGTGCTGTGGGATGTTCTGCATGTCAAATGTGTTGCTCTGATTGGTTAATAAATAAAACACTGATTGGCCAGTAGCCAGGCAGGAAGTATAGGTGGGACAAGCAGAGAAGAGAATTCTGGGAAGTGGAAGGCTGAGTCAGGAGAGACACTGCCAGCCGCCACCATGACAAGCAACATGTGAAGACGCCAGTAAGCCATGAGCCATGTGGCAAGGTATAGATTAATAGAAAGGGGTTAATTTAAGCTATAAGAACTAGATAACAAGAAGCCTGCCACGGCCATACAATTTGTAAGCAATATGTCTCTGTGTGTTTACTTGGTTGGGTCTGAGCGGCTGTGGGACTGGCGGGAGAGAGAGGTTTGTCCTGACCGTGGGCCAGGCAGGACCAGAAAAACTCTAGCTACACATAGAAGGGTTTGGAGGGAGAAAAAGAAAGAGGGAAATGATGTAATTATAACCTCAAAAAAAAAATAATTAAAGATGTAAGTTGCTGCAGAAAACATAGGCTAGGGATCTAAACGGAGAGTTCTCAAAAGAAAATATAGAAATGGCTAAGAAATATCTCAAAAAGCATTGGTCGCTCTTAGCAAATAGGGAATTTCAAAGTAAACAACTTTGAGATTTCATCTCACCCCGGCAGAACGGCTGCGCTCAACAGAACAACTGAGAGCAAATGCCGATGGGGCTGGGGGCACGGACGGGGACCCCCTCATCCACCACCGGTGGAGACACAACTGGGGTACCCACTCTGGAAATCAGTATGGAGAATCCTCAGAAAACTAAAATCAATCTATCGTCTGACCCAGCGCTACCACTCCTGGGCATGCCCAAAGGACTCAACACCCTCCCCTTAGACACTTGCTCAGCCATGTTCATTACTGCCCTGTGCACAATAGCCAGAGGATGGAAATAATCTATATGCCCCTCAGCAGGTGAACGGATAGTGAAAACGTGGCGCGCGCGCGCGCGCACACACACACACACACACACACACACACACACACACACACAATGGGATACTATTGAGCTCTAAGGAAAAATGGAATCATGACATTTTCAGGTAAATGGATGGACCTAGGAAAGATTATATTGACCCAGAAAGACAAACAGCACACGTTCCCTCCTATCTGTGGTGCCTAGCTCCAAGTCCTCAGATGTGAACGCAACATGGAGTAATCACAGAAACTGGGGAAGTATAAAGGGAGCGCAGGGAGTTATGAAGGGAATGACAGAATGTAGGTGATAAGGAGGAGGAGATGGCAAAACAGGTAAGGGCGCCAACTAGGGGCGGGAGGGAGGTCTACAGAGGAAAAGAAGGGAAGGGTGACAATTTTATGCCAAGGTTGTTTGATAAAGCCTCAAGGAACTTTTTTTTTTTTTGGTTTTTCGAGACAGGGTTTCTCTGTGAAACAGTTCTGGCTGTCCTGGAACTCACTCTGTAGACCAGGCTGGCCTCAAACTCAGAGAGATCCACCTGTCTCTGCTTCCTGAGTGCTAGGATTAAAGGTGTGTGCCACCACCGCCCAGCTAAGGAATCATATTTTATATTAACCTAAAATGATATATATTGAATGAAGTTATGCTACTTGGGCTGACAGTGCTCACCTCAAGAACCATAGACTAACAAAAGCCCCAGTACCTCCTTTAAGTGGTGGTCAGTAGCCCAAGTGACTCCCAAAACAATATAGATTATCAGTGAGGAGGCCTCTCAGGGCTTGAGAGTGGGTCCCTCATGCTGAAGACACTATGAGGTGATAGTTTGTCTATGATCTAACAAATAAATACTGCTTGAAGATCAGAAGGTGGCACTAGCCACTAGAGGCCAGGCAGTGATGGCACACACCTTTAATCCCAGCACTTGGGAGGAGGAAACAAGAAGTGATATGGCTGGGCAGAGAGAGAAGCAATAAGGCGGGGTGGAGACAGGAGCTCTTGGCCCTTTCAGACTAAAGACTCGGTAGAGGTAAGAAGTCTCTCTAGTGGCTGGTTCCTTTACTGATCTTTCAGCATTTATCCCGATATCTAGCTTCAGGTTTTTATTATTAAGACCAATTAGGATTTGTGCTATAACACACTTAGGACACATGACTAGTATGATTAGCACTGGATTTAACCGGAAAGCCTTCTTCCTGTGGTTTAGCTTTCAAAGTACCAGAAAGTATGAACCATGACGATAACCATGATGACAAGATAAGCAGGAAGTGGCGCTCACACGCTGGTGGCAACCAATGACTAATTGGATTTTAAGTCCCACTCAACTGGAGGGAAATCATGACTGGTACTGGAAATCTAGTCCGCTTCCTGGGGCTAGTGAGATCATGGACCGTAGAAGAGAATCTAGTACTACTAGGTTACGAGACCATCATAGTTCCTAACTATATTCTAAATCTTCTCCTTATACCACAGGTAAGGGTGGCTGCCATCCACCATCAAAAAAAGGTTCCCTTTACACCAAATGGAGATGTCACAGAAAACCACAACGGTACACAAGACAGAGATAACGGTTTGTGGGAACCCCAGTGCCAGTGGCAACATCTGCAGCATCTCCTGAATCTGTGTGTGGTTCAGGGACCGGGGAGGAAGAGAGGGTGGTAAGATTTTAAGAGCCAGAATACCAGAAAGTCTGCTGTGAGACTGTTTCTCCTAGAAATGGCTGCATAAACGAGACCAGAACCATGGCAATATCAGTAGACATGCTAACGTGGAAGGGAGAAAAGCTCACAGGGTTCCACCTCCAGGCAAAGAACCTCGGACAATAATTGCTAAGAGGGAGAATTTAGCTTCTCCCTGGGATGAGCCCCCTAAGTGGTTACCCAACACAAGACGGTCAGTCCTGAAATCACATCCACACAAGCAACAATCATGGACTTAGCAGGTGGTACTTCTATATTTTTGCATATATACGCATATGTATATACATACACACACACACACACACACACACACACACACACACACACATAGCCATAATAATCAAAGAAAAAGAGGCTATCTGTTTGAGACTGAGGGAAAGGACAAGGAAAGGGATAAAAAGGGGATATGGGAGGGGTTGGAGGGAAGCACGGGAGAGTGATGCAATTCTATTTTGGTGAAAAATGTATTAAAGCTAGTATATGTTAAATAATTCAATCCTGGCCGGGTGGTGGTGGTGCACGCCTTTAATCCCAGCACTCGGGAGGCAGAGCCAGGTGGATCTCTGTGAGTTTGAGGCCAGCCTGGGCTACCAAGTGAGTTCCAGGAAAAGGGGCAAAGCTACACAGAGAAACCCTGTCTTGAAAAACAAAAACAAACAAACAAAAAACCCAAAAAACAAAAAATTCAATCCTTTGTCTGTCATTGCACACAGTGAATACTCTCCCCCAAAAAACCACCAATCCCATTAGTTTCTGCATAAACTTCTTGTATTTTCTCTTTGCAAAAATAAGTACTTAAGCACATTTCATTATTTTTCTCATTTTCATTTTGCTGGGTAAAAATACTTTCATTCTGGATTTCTTTTACATGTGTTTGGGTTTTTTCAGGACAGGGTTTCTCTGTGTAGCCCTGGCAGTCTTGAACTTTCTCTGTAGACCAGGCTGGCCTAGAGCTCAGAGGTCCACCTGCTTCTGCCTTTTGAGTGCTGGGATTCAAGGTGTGCACCACCACGACCAGACCTCATTTGTGTTTCTAACAACCAGTTTTTGGCTAGAGAGAAATATTGTTTGTTAGTTTTTTGATGAAGGATCAAGGTTCCAAATTTCAAAGGAATCCCCCCACCCCGATGGCTGATAAAGAATTTTCCATTTTTTGTTTTACATGTGTTAGAGCAAAAAGGAGGGAAAGAATAAATAAAAGAGAAAAAGGGTAGCTACTACAATTCAAGTAGAGAGGATGAACAGCCTTATTCCTATTGTCCACTAGATGGCAGTAACACTCCGAGACTAGCATTCCTATGGGCGCTGGGGGAAAAAAGGACTGGTGGTCTACCTGAAAAGAAGAACGATGCAGCTTGCTTGGGACAGTGTTCCTCCCGCGCAGAAATCTTGTAAAAACACACACTCTTCAAATGGTAAAGATTTAACTGTAAATTCTTTTCATTCTTCGATAACCTGTTATTACAGTGGGGAAAAAAAAGACTGCTTGTGGACCAATTTATTATTGATTTATGATTTGCTAGCCTCTCACATCAGGTAAAATGCTACCAACAGAAGTTACCGAATTAGATCCATCAAGATGTCTTTTTTTATACTTAATATCTCAGTTAAAGTATTTTATACTCTTATTTTTACTTCAACTCTGATATTAAAAACTAGTGAAAAAACCAGAACCCCCAATTAAACAAAACATCAAGATTCATTCCAACTGAGACTACAATCTCACCACCCTTTCACGCATGATAGCAGAAACATCGCACTCCTGATCGACTCCACAGGCCCCCCTCTTGCTGCTGCCGTTTGTGGCTGTGCCAGATGCAGGCCCCAAGGGTCTTCCATCGGCAGGCAAGCTCACGTCAGCACCCAGCAGGACCCAGAATTCTCCTGCCTCATAAACAGGCTTTCTGGGCATCTGCGGAGCTGCCTGCCACTCACAAGCGGCGTGGCCTCCCGTGGTCCCCGGCTCTTCATCCTGTGATCTGCTTTGTGTCACCTGCTGATAAAGGTCATGCTTCGGTTCCCTGGGGTGTGATGGGGGCACTTAGAACCTCAATCTGAGGAAATGCCACCACAGTTTAAGACAAAGTACACTATTTACTAGTGTGATGTGACACGGAACCGGTTATTTCTCGATCTGATGCTATGAGCTATGAGCTCGGTCCAAGAAGGCTTCTAGGAGTGAGTAGGTTTTGAAAGTGTCACTGAAGGGAGTAACAGATGAGGTCGTGTTTGGGAAAGGCAGACACCATGAATAGGAAGAAAGATGTAAAACAGAATGGCTATGATAAAAAACACTAATGACAGTCTACGTTGGAGAGGATATGGAGCAAGGGAAACACTCCTCCACTGTTGGTGGGAGTGCAAACTTGTACAACCACTGTGGAAATCAGTATGGTGGTTTCTCAGAAAACTGGGAATCGATCTACCTCAAGACCCAGGCATACCACTCTTGGTCATATTCCCAAGGAATGCTCAATCATACCACAAAGATACATGCTCAACTATGTTCATAGCAGCATTGTTCATAATAGCCAGAACCTGGAAACAACCTAGATGCTCGTCAACTGAAGAATGGATTAAGAAAATGTGGTACATATACAAAATGTAGTACTACTCAGCAGATAAAAACAATGATATCATGAAATTTGCAGGAAAATGGATGGAACTAGAAAATATCATCCTGAGTGAGGTAACCCAGACTCAGAAGGACAAACATGGTATGTACTCACTCATAAGTGGATACTAGATATAAAGCAAAGGACAGTTAGACTGCAATCCACAGATCCAGGGAGGCTACCTAGCACGGGAGACCCTAGGATGACTGTGCTTATAATAAGTTTTGGTTTTGCCAAATCACTGGGCAAGCTTTAGTGAAACATTTCACTATTAGGATTAAGAATTTGTATTGTATCAAGCTGATGAAAGAAAATGTTGGCCATATTTTCAGGAGGGGAGGCTAAAATCATTTTAGATTATGGATTAGCCTATAGAAAAATGCCTGCTGTAAATCAAACAGTGAAGGGGAAGATGAATAGGAATCTCACACAACTTAATTAAAACATAGTTCTCTGAACAGATGAAGATAGGTTTCTTCTGTATCCCAGAATCTAATCAAGATTTATATGTATAATTCAGCTATCATTTGGCTTAAAAGGTATTATTGGGAAATGTTATCATTTTTACTCTTTTCTACAGTGAAAATATTTTACTGTTTAAAATAACCCTGCACTTTTGAATTATAACTTGTTTTTATGTTGAAGCTATCTGTGTATTATTTCTCCTGCAGTTGTACATACAATGTTTTTACATTCAAAAAAGGACAAATACTATAGAAGTGTATTACATGAAATATATAGAATATACAAATTTATATAGTCAGAAAGATTAGACGTTATCTCAAGACAGAGAAGAAAGGAATATAGAGCAATGATTTCCTAAGTACAGAATTTCTGTTTTGTGTGATGGAAAAGTCCCATAAATGGACAGTAGTATCAGGACATAATACCATGAATGTAATAAATCAATACAATTAATGCAAAAAGAATATATTTAAAAATAAAAAAGATGTAAAATGGCTCTTATAACTGCAAGTCATTACCATCGTTTATAAGCAAGCTATTCCTTCCCCACCAACTAAAAAATATGACTCAGTTATGAATGCAAAAGCCTATCCTGCTCATTGAGTTATTTGAGTATGTCAACATTTCTCCTCTTCTATATCAGTCTATTGGATTCCTATTCCTTGAAATGAATTCAAATGCCACATTGACATTCCCAGCTGTTTATTCCTTCTCTGACCTGGCTGCCACACCATTTCTGGTGCTGCCTTCCAAATACATGATGCTGACCACGTATGCTTCCTTCACGGGCTCACCCTGCAAAGGGTCCAGTTCCAGGACACAGCCATCTCTTAAGGAAAGGTTAGTCTTGAGAAGGTCTTCCATTGTGACATTTTATGATTTTCACTCGTCTATGTGTTGCTGAGGAAGCATGTGTAATTCCATTTATATCTATGTAAACTTTGTGCTCCTTTCTCAGATATGCAAGGTGGTCTACAATATCCATCTAGATTTTCCCGGCTTCCTCCCTCTACTCACTGAAGCCAAATTGACAAGACCGCTTACAGCACTATGGTTAAATCTGCTGTTGCATGGATCAGGAGTGCAGAAGGTCCCTCCTATTTCTGTTCACTCCCATCACTTTGCCAACCATATGGATGAGCACTCAGGAGGTGAGCCTTCTCATGTATCATGGGAAGTTCCCAGTCTTTGAGTGTTTCCAAGTCTCTCACTCTCTGCACATTGTCCAGTTGTGTGTCTCTGTGTTGATTGCCTTCTACTGCAAGAAGCTTCTCTGATGAGGGTTAAACAAGGCATGGATCTGTGGGTATAGCAACCTGTCATTAGGAGTCATTTTATTCCTATATTCCTCTAGTAGAAAAATAGTAGTAGGTTGTCCCCTAGGCCCATGACCTATCTAGTCTCAGATTCTTGGCTACTTTAGCTGTGTCAGGCAAGGATTTCATCTCACAGAGTGGGCCTTTGCTGAGTGGAAACTTGCTAGTTGGCATTACTGTTGCTCTGGTTACGTAGCTGCATGTGCCCAGTTTCAATGAGCCTCAGTGTGTTTGTCTGTCTTGCTCAGTGGCTCTCATTTGCACTGCATTCAAGCTCCCTATGACACAAGAGGATAAAGCCTTATTTGAATTTTCTTAGTCAGATATGTCTCATTTTCCTTTGAGGCTTTTAAAATTTGAATTTTACATGTATAGGTGTTTTGCCTGCATGCCTATCTGTGTACCACATGCGTACCTGATGTCTATAGAGGCCAGCAGAGGGTATGGATATTCTGGGACTGGAGTTACAGATGGTTGTGAGCTGCCATGTGGGTACTTGGAGTTGCACTCAGGTCTTCTGGAAGAGCAGTCAGTGCCCTTAACTGCTGAGCCATCTCTCCAGCTGCCCCCTAGAGGCTTTTACTAAATCATCTGTGGCAATTGCCTCCAGTACCATTTTCTCTCCTACTTTCTTTTCTTTTAGCTCTTTCCCTCTTTCTTTTTCTGACCACCCCCCTTTTTTAGAAAAGTTCTTGTGGGAGCCCACAAAAGCTTCCTAGTGAGAGCTGAACTTGCTTTACACAGTAGGGCTACATAGGGGATGGCTTGACCAAGTGCATGATCACCAGGTGTCTGGGATGGTCTGCACTTGACTGTGCTAGGGGGATCTTTTGCTTCACTCCTTGGCATTCCTTTAAAAGCCCTTTAGTAGAGACAGAAGGGGCTGGTGGATTTTGACCCAGGACCTCCCGAGGCTATCCTATGTTTCTAACTGTCTCTCTCCTCTATACTTCTATCTACACATTCCTCATTTTTTTCTTCTCAAGAGTACCCTGGGGGAAAAAGTGGTGCCAGAAACAGGAACCCAGGGACTTGGCAAAAGTTTGGGAGAAAGCTCCATGAGAAGCAGTTGAACTGTCAGTCTTGTAGTGAAAGTGAAGGTGGGGGTTTTTATTCTCAGGAGGAAGAATGAGGGGCTGAAAGATGCCCAGGTGAGGCTGAAGCATAGGTATATCTCTCTATCAAGGTTTCTTTCTTTCTTTCGCTCTCCTAACTTCTATCTATGAAAATTAAGGAAGGTAGAGTGTAGCAACATAATGTAGAAAAAATTTAGAGTAAGGTAGACTAGGAATATTGGGAAGAAAACTTAGAATAAGATAAGTAACAAGACAGAGGAACTATGCCCTTAATTTTCTAATTATGGGCCTATGAACACAAACTGGGAAAAATAAGAGGAGAAATGGGGAGAAAAAGATTCCTGTGAGAAGCTTTTGGTCCCAAGTGGCAGGGGAAAGAATTTTCCCTGAGGTGGATGTAAATGAAATAAAACTTTTCACTCTGCTGATGCTGCCACTGTATGGAAGCACCATACCATGAGAATTAGTTTCCTCTTGGCCATTGAAGCAAAGTTTGGAGAACAGAAGTCTTGGGAAAACTTTGTGGTCTTTCTCTCTCAAAAACAGAGAGCTTTCTTGGGAAAAACTTAATCTCTCTCTAAAAAACCAAAAGCCTTTCAGAACTTTCTTTCTCAGATTCTTTTTCTATAAGGGCAAAAATTTAACTCACCTGGAGACAACCTCTATCATTAAGGGAAATCACCTATGGTTTGCTCTAAGAAAAAACAAAGAGACTTTTTGGAACTAGACAAATTCTCTCTGCTAGCCCTGTCTCTTTCAAGCTAATATTAGAAAAACAGCAGCCAGAAATCCCCCTGCAGCTAGAACTCAGCAATGGATGCTAGCTCAGGAAAGTACATGAGCTTTGGAAAAAAAATCTCTCCGAAAAAGTTCTCTTTTCTATCAGGGAAAAGACCTTTCTGAAAAAGTTTTGAGTCCAAGTGCTTTAATTTTCTTTCACTGACACAGTAACATGGAAGAGCAAACCCCAAGGGAATTTTGCTTCAGGTACAAAAGGACATGCCCGGATATGTGAGAGAGGGCAGTTTGACTTAGTGCTGGGGACAGTATCAGGAAAGAAAAACACCTATCATTGCCAACTCGGGGAGAACAGAAATCTCTCGATCTCCCGTGGTAAAAAATTAAAAATCTTGACTCAAAGATCTCCCATTAAAAAAGGAAAAAACAGGAAACAAACCCTGTAAAGGAAACCTGAAGTTTGCTGGGACCTGAGAGGCATTTTGGGGAAGCTAGTTTGTAGTAGCATGCCAATAAACTATAGTGATGCTATAGAGAAAGGCATCCTGGGAAATGTTGTGTGCAGAAGCAAGACACCATAGGCAAGCTGGTATGGAGAAAAGGCAGACAATGGGACAAAAACTTTCAAATGCTCAGCTTAAAACATTGCTTTTTTCCAGGCGCTGCTAGAAAGCTTAGCTTTACTTCCCCAAACGGAGAACAGACAAACAGCCTGCAATGGGATTCCTTTGCAGGTCTAATGAGGGAATGGGGAGGAAAATTACTCTCTGTCTTGTTGGAAGATAATGTAAAATCTCTTCTAGATGAGTTAGTTCTGTTAAGAGATTCTTTCTAGATGTTTGCTAATAGTTTCCTCTTGAATATAAGTTTGGCAAATAGTTAAGAAATCTCTTCTAAATATTAAGAAATCTCTTCTAGATGTTAGTCAAGAAATCTTTCCCATAAGCTTGGTAAATAGTTAAGAAATCTCTTCTAGATATTTCCTAAAGTAGTCCTATAGAGTTTCCTTATGAAGATAAGCTTGTAAGAAGTATAAATAAGTATATGTTGAATGTGAGTTTGTGAAAAGTGTAAATGTTGCACATAAGTCTAAATGTTTAAGTTTGTAGAGTGTAAATATATATAGTGATACAAGTCTGTAAGAAGTGTAAATACATAGAACAAATAACCATGCTAGGTGTAAATACATATAGTAAATAGTCATGCTAGTTATAAATATGTATAGTAATGTTTATACTAGAATTATGTTGATGTTAATGAACCAGAGTTTGGTAAAAAGCTAAGGGAATCTTTAAGTTTGATGTAATTTATCTGATGTGGTTTACATCAAGAGTTTATTGGTTTAAAAAGGGCTTAGCACAGCTGAGGCTGTTATAGACATCTTAAGACCCATTCCAAAATATATGCCATCTTTATCATCCTCTACTCCTGTACTGGGAGGTGTAGTAGCTATGGAGATCACTGTGGATGGTTATAAGCTCAATAGGAACCTGGGCCAGAGCTAAGTTTAGCTCAGTACCCCTTCCTGCCAGATGTTGAGAGTCAGGAATGGGCAATGTTCTTCTTGCCAGTTTCCCAACCTAAGCCAGAGGGCATTGATGGAAAGTGCACTTCCAAGACAGGTAAGGGTTGTCTGGCTGAAGGGGATGACCTAGGACAGACCCAGCTTATCTGAGGGACCTGAGGGGCTTTTTAAAAATTAAAAGGAGGGACCTATGGGAGCCCACAAAAACTTCCTGGTGAGATCTGAGCTTGCTTACACAACAGGGCTGCATTAGGGGATGGCTTGACCACATGCTTGCATGTGTGGTTACTAGGTATCTGGGATGGTCTGCACTTGGCTGTGCTGGGGGGAGGTCTTTTGCTTCACCCCTTGGCACTCCTTTAAAAGCTGTTTAGTAGAGACAGAAGGGGCTGGTGGATTTTGACCCAGGCCTTCCCGAGGCTGTTCTATGTTTTTAACTGTCTCTCTCCTCTATATTTCTATCTACACATTCCTTATTTCTCCCTGCTCAAGAGTACCCTGGGGGAAAAAGTGGGGGCAGGCCCCCAACAGGTTCTCATGTAGCTTTTTTTTTTTTTTTTTTTTTTAACTCACTGTGTAGGTGAGGGTAGCTATGAATTTCTGTTCCTCCTGCCCTTACCTTCTATGTGCTAGCTTTAGAGGGATGCATTCCATGCCTGGTTTCTCTCTTGTCTTCATGGTTCATTTCCTCTCTTCTCTGCATCACCCAAATAAGTCCAGTTTAGACACACAACTTCCCTCCATGACAATGGAGCTGACACTTTGAAACTTAGGTTCTTTGCTTTTCTTTCTTCCCATTCCCTTTCTTTCTTTCTTTCTTTCTTTCTTTCTTTCTTTCTTTCTTTCTCTCTCTCTTTCTTTCTTTCTTTCTTTCTTTCTTTCTTTCTTTCTTTCTTTCTTTCTTTCTTTCTTCCTTCCTTCCTTCCTTCCTTCCTTCCTTCCTTTCTTTTTTTTTTTTGGTTTTTCGAGACAGAGTTTCTCTGTGTAGCTTTGCGCCTTTCCTGGAACTCCCTTTGTAGACCAGGCTGGTCTCAAACTCACAGAGATCCACCTGCCTCTGCCTCCCGAGTGCTGGGATTAAAGGCATGCGCCACCACCGCCCGGCTCTCCTTCCTTCCAAATCTCCTATCAGTACTCACTGTCCCCTTTTCCCTCCCCCTTCTTTTCCCTCCCATTCTTCCCATTGTTTCTCCTGTCATTCTTTACAAAAGGACCTGGTTGGCTCTCACTTTCTGCCGTCCTCATTTGATTTACCATAGCTCTCAGTGAAAAATTATTTCCAACTACTCACTGTCCAACTCAAAGACCAAGTAGGCTTTTCAATTAAAATTTTTTATTAATAATTTTATTATCTATCTGCTGTTGGTAGAAATAAACACAACATGTCCCCAGTAAGAAATTTGGAAAGCATTAATAGACAGCAAAAACCACTAACACCAGAGCTAGGTGGTACAAGGAAAGAGCCTCAAAGGAAAAACAAAACACAACAAAACTGTGGTGGTTTGAAAAAATAAAAGATGCCCATAGGAAGTGGCACTATTAGGAGGTATGGTCTGATTGGAGGAATTGTGTCACTGTGGGGGTGGGCTTTGTGGTCTCATATGTTTAAGCTATGCCCACCCAGTGTTACCGACTTCTTCTGCTGCCTACAGATCAAGATGTAGAACTCTCAGCTCATTCTCCAGCACCATGTCTGCCTGCACTCTGCCATTCTTCTCAGCATGATGATAATGGACTGAACCTCTGAAACTGTAAGCAAGCCACCAGAATTAAATGTTTTCCTTTATAAGAGTTGCCATGGTCATGGCATATAGAAACCCTAAGACAAAAGCAAAAAGCAACCCCAAAACACAAAACAAAGTGAATATTAAAAGAGAAAAATCTCACAAAGGAAAAAGAAGTGGTCAGACAGCCTAGTCCCTGTCAGGTCCCTGGGAATTTCAGGCCAGAAACAAAACAAAAAACATCAAAACTAAACAAATAAAACCCACAAATGGGGTGGGGGTATGCCTTTGTAATCTCATCACCCCAGGGGTTGAGATAGTATCAAAGCCTTTTTGGGGTCCAGCCCCTAAATAAACTTTTCCCAGGGTTCCAGAAGAGAAGTTACCAGTGGCAAAGAAATCAGTCTGCGGGATACTTGAATGAGTCTGAGTATACCAAGCTCTTTAGCCATTCACTTTATTCTTCTAAGTCAAAATCACTCTCCACGGCTTCAATTCCGTTCTCATACTTAGCTCCTCTCTGTCCTTCCTCTCCTGTCTCCTCATTGTTCTATCTATATTCCTTCCATTTTCATTCATCCCGTTTCTCTCTCCCTAGCTCAGTTTGAATACACATACCATCTGCAATTCTCTGGCTCCACTACTTTCTGGTTGGGCAGGGCAAGTCTGTTAGGTAGCTAGGAAGCCTGAGTCATAGCTTGATGCACCTGGTATGTGTAAAGCTTAATTTGCCCAAGATGAGAAGGTTTGTACCTAACATCCGCCTGATCTTGGCTGTTGCCTCCATATGGATATTTACCTTAATTCAGGAGACTAACAGGTGGTCTGGAATGCTTGTCTATCTGCATTTTGTCCTTGGATGTTGAGAGGTATCTCAGA
The DNA here is from genome assembly GCF_004664715.2 of Peromyscus leucopus. Lineage (NCBI taxonomy): Eukaryota > Metazoa > Chordata > Mammalia > Rodentia > Cricetidae > Peromyscus > Peromyscus leucopus. Next base: position 102,577,247 of record NC_051066.1, on the reverse strand, counting down.
TAAAGTGCTTTTGTCTGGAGAAGGCCCTGGCCCTGGATACTTGCTAATGGAGATAATTACATCAGGCAGATATCTGAGTCTAATGCTAATAATGGGATACAAAAGCCTGGAAAAAGGAAGTCTTGCCTGTGTCACAGTTTGGGGAAGTATCCAAATACCTCAGTTGTATAGGGGAAATAGTGCCCAGTGAATGATCAAATACATTGTTCTAGGAATGGAAAAGCTACAATAGCACATGAGAAATTCATAGCAGGAAAACGACTAATATTCAAAAGCCAGTATCACCAAGACTCCTTGAGCCTTGGCTTTATCCTCTGGAAAGACCCTTGGCTTCTTCCAGGTATTAGCTTTTGCCATAGTCAGCTGAATTCCTACTTCATATCTCTGCATCCTGCAGCAAGACAGAGGGACTAGGTGTTTGAGGTCATCCTCAGCCCCACTGAGTTGAAGGCTAGCCTGGGCTACATGAAACTTCACAGAAAAGGAAAGCAGAAAACTGCAGTCATGCCCCAGCACACAGATTATGGAGTCAGACCTGTGGGGTCTACAGGGGCTCTTCCTGTAGATTCAGAGACCTTCTGTTATTAGGTGGTTGTCTGCCATGCCATCTCTGCCTCAGTCCAGACAGAGACTAGAGTCTCGGCAAGGCTCCTGGAGCCATGGGGAGCCGGGCAGTGGTGGGAGGACAGGGATTCCGGGAGGCCCCACCGGGCCCTGGGCTCAGGTAGCTGTAAGAGCAGCTGTGATCTGACTGGTGAGATCTCCTTGGGGTTGGTGGGAGGTGCGGGTCTCTCCAGTCTTGCCTCTGGTAGTGGTGGCAGTAAACTCCTGCTGCTGGTTGGGCACGAGGCTGAGCGGGTCAAGTAGGGCTGGCGGTCACCTGGGCGAGCTCCTGCTCCTGCTTGTGCCTGTGCCGGAGGCACCAAGTCTCATCTTGCTTCTCCTTCAGGGTGACTCTGGTGGCCAGCACCTTGAATGCCTTTGGGTTGGCGGAGGGCATCTTGACACATTTCTCTAATTCTGGGTGCTGCTCCCAGCTGGACTCATGGTCAGCGAGACCCAGGATTCAGGAGTCTGAGTTTGATCCCTGGGACCCCAGGATGGGAGAACACCCATTCCTGCAAACTGTCTTCCAGCGTCCACAAGCACCCTGAGATGGCTATTTTTATAGTCTCCAAACTCATGCCTTCTGGCTTCACAAGCAATTTCCTCTTTATAAGTAGAGAAACAAAGTTGACACTTTCTAGTGCTGAGTTCCTCCTGTGCATTTCATCCACTTTGTGAGAAAGTTCTTGGTCTGCCTTCTCACCAGGTGATGCTCTGGCACCAAAGCATAGACTTTGCTCTCAGACATTGGCTCAAATCATGGTGCAAACTCTTCTCAAGCCTTGATACGTCCGGTGAGCTATTTAACTTTTTTTTTTTCTCTTATCTTTAAAGGAGGATATCACTCCATTTACAAGGTTAGTGAGCATCTTCGGTATTTGAGATGAAGAACCCAGTGCAGTTTTGATGTAGTACTAAGTCTGGCTCTACAAGTGTACTGTTACTGCTGTGGCTGTGTCAGCTGGAGTGGTGTGCCAAGGAAGCAAGCAGGCTCTCTGCACAGATCCAGGATAAGACAGAGCATGTCTTGAAAAAAAAAATATGACCCAGAACAGGAGGCGTCTCCGAGTACTCTGATCAATTGCCACTTATCTGCTTTGTTGGAGTATCTCCTAAAACAGAATTTTAGACTTTTGACTGGTACATAGGAGCTCAGTGTATGAGGGAGGCTGCTGGATTCTTTCAGCTCATGAGGTTTATATCATATAGTTTTTAATGTCACGTAAAAAGGTAGTTAATTGCCTATTTTAAGGGTCTATGACACCCAAGGTAATTTGGCTCTGTATTGGTAACATTTCAATTCTCTAGAGTTGCCAAAGTGTGTTTAATCAATCTTGAATATTTAATATAGGAGTGTTTCCCCCCCCCCCATTGGAGATCTTCACAGTTCCCCCTGTTGGCCAAGTATTCTATTTTGTGTATGTGGCAAATTTTGTCTCATGTCCTCTGGCATTAGGAAGGCTATTCCTAGGTATAGGTGAGGCTGAGTAACTAGGAAATCAGAAATCAGAAGAGAGAAATGGTTGGTAAAACCGCTGAGGAGGAACTCTCTGGATTGTGTAAATTCTATTTGTCACCATGATCCAGATCTGAGTTTGCTTTTGTTCTCTGAATTTGACATACTATTTACATATGACAAAGTAGAAGTGTCATACCTGGGGCTGAAATAATCAAGAACACAGTATGGATGAAGCCTACTTGATCATGGTAAATGATCTTTTGATGTGTTCTTGGATTTGGTTTGCAAATACTTTATTAAGTTTTTTTTTCATTACTGTTTATAAGAGAATTTGGTTTGTAATACTCTTTCTTTGTTGAGTCTTTATGTGGTTTGGATATCAGGGTAACTGTGGCCTCATGAAATGAGTTAGGCAATGTTCCTTCTGTTTCTATTTATTGGAATAATTTAAGGAGTATTGGCATTAACTCTTCTTTGAAAGTCTGGTAGAATTCTTCACTAAAACCATCTGGCCCTGGGATTTTTTTTTTTTTTTTTTTTTTTTTTTTGGTTGGGAGACTTTTAATAGCTGCTTCTATTTCATTAGGGGGTTATAAGTCTATTTATTTATCTGATCTTGATTTAACTTTGGTCAGTGGTATCTATCAATAAAATTGTCCATTTCTTTTAGATTTTCCAATTTGAGTGGAATACAAGTTTTTAAATTACGTCTTTATGGCCCTCTGGATTTCCTTAGTGTCTGTTGTTATGCACCCCTTTTCATTTCTGATTTTGTTAATTTGGATAATCTTTGTGTCTTTTAGTTAGTTTGGATAAGGGTTTGTCTTTCTTGTTGATTTTCTCAAAGAATCAACTCTTCATTCATTGATTCTTTGTATTGCTCTTTTTGTTTCTATTTTATTGATTTCAGCCCCCAGTTTGATTATTTCCTGCCATCTACCCCTCTAGGGTATATCTGCTTCTTTTTGTTCTAGAGCTTTCAGGTGTGCTGTTAAATTGCTAGTATGAGATCAGTTTAATTTTTTTTTTAATGTGGGCACTTAGTGCTATGAACTTTCCTCTTAGCACTGTTTTCATTGTGTCCCATAAGTTTGAGTTTGCTGTGTATTCATTTTCACTGAATTCTAGAAAGTCTTTAATTTCTTTATTTCCATTTTCATTCAGTAGAGAGTTGTTCAGTTTCAGTGAGTTTGTAAGCTTTATGTTGTTTCTGTTGTTAATATCCAGCTTTAATCCATGATCATCTGATAGGATTCAGGAGTTATTTCAATTTTCTAGCATCTGCTGAGACTTGCTTTGTGCCTATGTATGTGGTTTATCTTGGAGAAAGGTCCACGAGGTGCTGAGAAGAAGGTATGTTCTTTTGTGTTTGGGTAAAATGTTCTGTAAATATCTGTTAGTTCCATTTGGTTTGCAATGTATGTTAACTCCTGTATTTCTTTGATTAGCTTTTGTCTAAATGACTTGTCTGTTGGTGAGAATGGGTATTGAAGTCTCCCACTATCAGTATGTGAATGTCAACATGTGATTTAAGCTGTAGTAGTGTTTCTTTTACAAAAATGGGTGCCCCTGTGTTTGGGGCATAGATATTAAGAACTGAAATGTCATCTTGGTGAATTTTTCCTTTGATGAGTATGTAGGGTCCTTCCCCATCTCTTTGGATTAGTTGTGGTTTGAAGTTTGTTTTGTTAGATATTAAAATGGCTACACCAGCTTGTATCTTAGGTCCACTTGCTTGGAATATCTTTTTCCAGTTTTTACTCCAAGGTAATATCCATCTATTTTTTTTTTTTTGATGTGGAGGTGTGTCTTTTGGATGCAGCAGAAGGTTGGATTCTGTTTTTGAATCCATTCTGTTAGTCTGTGTCTTTTTATTGGGGGAATTGAAACCATTGATATTGAGAGATATCCATGACCAGTGATTGTAATGGAATATTTTTGTTTTTTTCCATCTATGGTGATTGGAAGTTTTGCTGAGTATAGTAGTCTGGGCTGGCAGCTGTTTCTTTGAATCTGTGACACATCTTTCCGGACCTTCTGGCTTTTAGAGTTCCCATTGAGAAGTCATTGTAATTCTAATAGGTTTGCCTTTATATGTTCCTTATTCTTTTTTCTTGCAGCTTTTAATATTCTTTCTTTGCTCTGTGTGTTTAGTGTTTTGATTATTATGTGGTGAGGAGACTTTCTTTTCTGGTCCAATCTATTTGGTGTTCTGTAAGCTTCTTTTATCTTTATAAGTATCTCCTCCTTTAGGTTAGGAAAATTTTCTTCTGTGATTTTGTTGAAAATATTTTCTGGACCTTTGAGCTGGGTTTCTTTTCCTTCTCCGATTCTTTTTATTTATTTATTTATTTTACTTTATTTTATTTTACAATACCATTCAGTTCTACATATCAGCCATGGGTTCCCCTATTCTCCCCCCTCTCACCCCCTCCCCTTATCCTCAGCCTACCCCCCATTCCCACCTCCTCCAGGGCAAATCCTCCCCCAAGGACTGCGATCAACCTGGTAGACTCAGTCCAGGCAGGTCCAGTCCCTTCCTCCCAGACTGAGCCAAGTGTCCCTGCATACTCCTATTCTTACTATTCTCAGGTTTGGTCTTTTCCTAGTTTCCCAGATTTCCTGGATGTTTTGTGTCAGAAATTTTTTAGATTTCACATTTTCTTTGACTGAAATATCTGTTTCTCTTATCATATCTTCAATGCCTGAGATTCTCTCCTCCATCTTGTATATTCTGTTGGTGAAGCTTGCCTTTGTAGACCCTGTTCTAATTCCTAAATTTTTCATTTTCAGAATTCCCTCAGTTTGTGTTTTCTTTGTTGCTTCTATTTTTATTTTCAGATCTTGAACAGTTTTATTTGTTTCCTTTAACTGTTCTTTTCTTGGCTTTCTTTAAGGGATTTATTTACTTCCTCTTTAAGGACCTCTAGCATCTCCATATAGTTGGTTTTAGGGTATTTTTCTTGTGCTTCTGCTCTATTGGACTATTCAGGACCTGCTGAGGTAGGGTAGCTGGGCTCTAGTGGAGAGGTATTGTCCTGGCTGTTATTGATTGTGTTCTTATGCTAGCATCTAGGCATCTGGATTTGGGGTGACTACAAATCTAGGTTCTTATTTCTGGGTTTTTCTTTGTTGGGTAGGTATTTTGTTCCTTGGATTCTGTTTCCCCTCTCGATTTTCTGAGATTGGGATGGCTGTGTGTTGCCTGTCTTACTCCTCTGCTGCTGGGCTGGTGTGTTTACAGGGATGCCTGCTGGTGTTAGAGTCCAGGATGCAGGGATGAATGAGTAGGGGGGCGGGGGTGGTCAGGAGGGGATGGTTGATGGGATCCACAGGAGACATGAACGGGGGAAGGGAGGCTGTGGCTGGTGTTCTGTTGCAGCACTAGGGAGGAGTCTGAGGGATTAATTCTGGGGGAACTGAGAGCGTGGGGGAAGGTCTGTGGGCAGCCTACCTGGTCTTCTGAAAAGTATGGTCTGTGGTTGAGCAGGGGGTGTCCACCGGGGACGGCTGGGACACAGCAATGAGTTTGGGGGAGAGAGGCCAGGAGGGGATGGTCTATGGGATTCGCAGGATAGGGGGCTGGGAAACTTGGGTCCTGTTGCACTGCTAGAGAGGAGCCGGAGGGATTGGATCTTTGGGAACAGAGAGTTTAAACCTTTTAAATGAAGTCATAGAGGACTCAAATGCTAATATGAAAGAGCTTATGTGACAAATATCGAAACTGGATGCATCTGTTTCCTACATGAATCATGATCTCATGGAGTCATTCTGATACACCAGACAGACACGTCTATGTCACGGCTTGTGCATCTGTGGCTCAGGGAACACTGAGGAAGTGGGGGCAGAAAGCTCGTTAGAGCCAGTACACGAGGAAGTCTGCTCTGAAGCAGTCTTTCCTAGAAACGGCCACATAAACAAGATCAGAAGAACTGTAACATCAGTGGACATGCAATATGGAAGGGGTAAAATTTCATGGGGTCTTATTCCTAGGTAAAGGACACTGGCAATTGTTGACACCTGGGAAAAGCAGAATTTGCCTTTCCCGAGGGTGAGCCCCCTTATTGATTGTCCAATGCAGAGTCATATACATATAAACAGTGAAAACGGACACAGTGGAGTGTGTGTTTTCATAGACATACATATATAAATGAGAGACAGAAAGAGTGACTAAGAAAGTACTTGTGGGATGATTGATGTTAAGTCACTACTATAGGCTGTAAGATCAACGATCGACAAATGGGATTTCATGAAATTCAAAACTTTCTACACAGCAAAAGAAACTGTGAATAGAGTGAATCTGATGACAGAGGTCCAATGTCTAGAACTAAACAAAACAAAACTGAACAAGAAAACAAACCAATTAAAAATTAGTCGCTGGGCGTTGGTGGCGCACGCCTTTAATCCCAGCACTCGGGAGGCAGAGCCAGGCGGATCTCTGTGAGTTCGAGGCCAGCCTGGGCTACCAAGTGAGCTCCAGGAAAGGCGCAAAGCTACACAGAGAAACCCTGTCTCGAAAAACAAAACAAAACAAAACAAAACAAAAACAAAAAAAATTAGTCAATGGAGCTAAACCAAAAGTTCCCCAAAGAAGAAGACAAATGGCCAGGAAGCTCTTCAAAGTGTTCAATATCCTTAGCTCTTAGAGAAACACAGATCAAATTTATCCCAAGAACCCATCTTATCCCTGTCAGAATGGTTACCATCAAGAATGTTAATAACATGGTGCTGGAGAGATGGCTCAGTGGTTAATAGCACTGGCTGTTCTTCCAGAGGACCCAGGTTCAATCCCAGCAGCACGTGGTGGCTCACAAACATCTGTAAATCCAGTTCCCAGGGATCTGACATCCTCTTCTGGCCTCCTTGGGCACTAGCATGTGGGGCACATATGTACATGCAGAAAAAAACATCCGTACACATGACATAAAATAAGATAGATTAGAAAACCAACAACAACAAAGGTTGGCACAGATGTGGGGAAAGAGGAATCTTGTACTCTGTTGGTAGGAGTGTAAACTGGTGCAGCCAATTTGGAAATAAATATAGAGGTTTCTCAAAAAACTAAAAACTAAACTACCATATGACCTCGCTATATCACTCCTGGGCACACACCCAAAGGATTTTATACTCCATGACAGGGATACCTGTACTTTTATGTTTATTGCTGACCTGTTTAGGATAGCTAGGACAGTTTAGATACCCAACAACTGATGAGTGAATGATAAAGATTATTTATATGGCTAATGGAATACTATTCCATTGTAAAGAAAAATGAAATTATGAAATTTTCAGGGAAATAGATGGATGGAGTTGGAAAAAAATATCCTAAGTGAAAAAATGCAGCCCCTAAAGGACAAACATTTTTTTCTCTCTCATGTGTGGATTCTGCTGTGTCCTTTGTACATATCATAAAAGATGAGTCCTCCAGATGGGGCATTTGGTCACTTTAAGACATGAGAAGCTGGCCATAGTGGCTGAAGCCTTTAATCCAAGCACCTGGGAGACAGAGGCAGGCAGATCTCTGTGAGTTTGAGCCTAACCTGGTCTACAGGACAGCCAGGACTACATAGAGAGATCCTGTCTCAAAAACAAAACAAAACAAAATGAAACAAAAAATCAACAAAACAAAACAAAAACCCAGCAGCAAAACAAATAAACACAGAGAAGAGAGGGGGTGAATTCATTTTGACTCACCAGTTAATTAAGCACCATTCACTAATAAAGGAAGCAATAAGGGTACAATACCTTTGTTCTAGAAAAATCCAAGCTAATATGTAAGGTACATTTGCTCTGGTGGGGTTTGTTCCTCTCTGGGTGGTGGACTGACCGGCCTTTTCCTCTTGCTCCTTGGCATTTCTGTTTTGAAGGTGCCTAGAAAGCTCGTGACCAGCACTCAAAATCCGAGGTGTCTGCACATCGCTCCTCCGTTCAGTTCTCACTGTGATAGCAAGTTCATGGAGAGCCAGGAGCGTTGAAAGCTTCGAAAGATCTGAAAAATTACATAACGATATTGTACGTGTCTTAATTACTGTTCTATTGCTATGAAGAGACGATAAGGCCACAGAAATTCTTATAAAAGAAGGCACTTAATTGGGATCTTGCTTGCAGTTTTAGAGGGTTAGTCCATTATCATCGCGGGGAGCAAGGTGACAAGCAGGCAGGCCTGGTGCTGGAGAAGGAGCTGAGGGCTCATCTGATCCAAAAGTTACAGTCGAGAGGGGCCAGACTGGGAGCGGCATGGCTTTTGAAGCCTTAAAGTCTACCCCAGTGACACACCTACTCCAACCAGGCCACACCTCCTAATCATTTCCAAACAGGTCCACTACCTGGGGACCAAGCATTCAAACATATGAGCCTATGGGGGCCATTCTCCTTCAAACCACCACAGAATGTAATCACTATTCAGAGCAAGTGAACTCTACTGAAGCATCAGCATGGCTGTCAGACCTGAGATAAGTGCAGAGAGGGGTGGTCCTGTTTGCCTAAACTCCAGGATGGAGCGGGCATTGCCACAGTAATCACCAGGACCAGGGTGTCCAACAGCTGCTTCTTGAATGCACTGAAATGTCACCCTTGCATCCATAGTGAGGAAGAGGGAACTCCACATTGGAGGCTGGCTTAAATAAAAAGGACTCCACCTTGCACTGAAAATGAAGTCTGAGGATTAAGGAGTTTAATTTTGGAGTAATATGGCTTTATTAGTGAGAGTTTAGCACTCCCTTAGAGGCCCTTTGAAGCTACATCTGCATTCCTTTAACTGGCCCGAGAGCTTCCCAATCAGATAGGGGAATGCCTTTCTCTCTGGGGCTCCGCCCCAAGGGCATTGGGATTTAGTAACAGTTTTATGTATGTCAGGTTTCAATTATGAAAACCTAAGAAAATACATTCAGGAGACTGTAGACTTCAGTTCCTTGCTTAGTGGAAAACATCTGTTCATTGTGTTGCCAGGTAAAATGCCTGTTAGAATTCTTGCACTTGGATTTCCAGTTTGCCCCCACGCTGCTTTGAATCTTAAAGACTGTCTAGAGGGTTGCCTAATGTGCCCGTGAAAGGTCAGCTGAAGCAGGACTTCCCAAACTTTTCCCTCTCAGATCCCTTGATATCTGAGAAATTTTCTACAGCTCCAGGTATGTTGATATCTAAAATGGCTACACAAATCAAACATTCCCTGATAAAAATGATAAAGAAGCTTAATTTAAAACAATTCTTTTATGTACATAGAATTTTACCACTTATTAAATATGAAAGCAAGCTTACATATTGTGTGGGTTATTTTACTGTTGCTGTGCTGAAACACCAGGACCAAGGCAACTTATAGAAGAGTTTGAATTTACAGTTCCTGAGAACTGGAGTCCATAATAGTGGAGTGGAGACATAACCCACCTCCAATGACATGCTTCCTCCAACAAGGCCACACCTCGTAAACACCCCAAACAACACCATCAATTGGGGACCAAATACCCACATACATCCCCCCTCGAGAGTAGGAGGTATTTCTCTCACATATGGATTGATGTTTCCTTTTCTACAAAGAATCGAAGCTTGCCGGATTCATGGCTGGTTGAGTGCTAAGAACAAAAGATTGCTGAGTCCTCAGAACCAGGGTCCTCCCATCATCCCTTCGGGGATCTGGGAAGAGAGTGGGAAGAATGTAAGAGCCAAATGATGGGGGGGGGGGTAGCTTCACACTCACGCTCATGTGAGCAACCCCATTTAGACCCAATATTTGATTTTGGTCACAATACAAAACCAAAACCAGAACAAGGCACGAAAGTGGCATGGGAACTGGGTAGGCAGAAGGGGTGGTATGGGGAAGGGGGACGATTAGAGAAGGTGGCGTGATGATCGAGGCTCGAATGTTTTATATGCATGTATGAAATTGTCGGAGTAAATTAATAACAAGAGATTAAAGCTTGGCTGCAGTCTTGATATGTAGAACATTTTAGATACTTTAAGAGCTGATTAATATTTTTAGTTTTATAATTTTTATTGCCAAGAATACTGCCTCAAAGAAATATGTAATGACATACAAAATGGCAAAAATTATTTTTATGACCACTTTAGAAATTGCTGGACATTCTGCACCAATCATAAGTAAAAAATCCATTGATTTTTTTATGAAGCTCAACAACATTTTTTTAAAGCACTTACTGTTTATTGTGTGTGTATGTATGTGTGGATGAGTGTTCAAGAGCCGTGGCACACATGTGGAGGTCAGAGGACAGCTTGTAGGAGTTCATTTCTCTCTTTCCACCATGCAGGTTTTGGGGATTGGGCTCAGACTGCCAGGCATGGTAGCAAGCTCCCTTTCAGAGGGGTAAGTGTATGTAAATCACCATTGAGTCATAACATCACGCAGCAGGCGCCAAGCAGGAGCAGGAACTGAGAGGTCACATCTCCACTCACACACAGAAAGAAGAGGGAGCAAGCTGGAACTAGGGTGAGACTATAAATTCTCAACAGCTGTCCTTGTGATGACATAATTTCTACTCCTAAAGGCTCCACAACCTCCCCAAACGGTGCCACAGAATAGGGACCAAGTGATAAACAGTGAGTCCATAGTGGACATTCTCATTCAAACCATCCCAACCCCCTTGATCAACTCATGATGAAAACTTGTCAATAAATATTTAAGGTAGACAAACTTGAGAACATTTAGAAACGAATGGCATCTTCTGCCTACATCCCAAAATATGAATACAGGTTTCACATCTCAGCTAGCAAAGGATTAAAATATTGGTGCTATGATGCTTCTAAATCTGGCGCTTTCCAGAAGCTTGGCAATAGGCATAGATCATGTCTCCTCCAGAACCTCTACAGGAATTAGCTTGATTGATACCTGGCTTTGGACTTCCAGCTTCAAAACTGTGAAAGAATAAATCTCTGTTATTTAAAATCACCTAGTTTATCCCACCTGTGTGGGATGACATACATCTGTAATTTCAGTGCTCAGAAAGCCAAGGCAGGAGGATTTTGAGTCTGAGGCCAGCCTGGGCTACAAAGTGAGACACCATCTCAAAATCCACCTTGCTTATGGTACTTTGCCAAGGCATTTCTATAACATATGTTGGAATAAACTTGACTCCTCAAGGTAATGCCAACAACAATAACAAGAGACGATGTCTTAGTTAAAGTTTCTATTACAGTGACGAAATACCATGAGCAAAAAGCAAGTTGGGAAGGAAAGGGTGTATTTGGCTTACACTTCTAGATTCATCGTTGGAGGAAGTCAGAACAGGAACTCAAGCAGGGCTGGAACCTGGAGGCAAGAGCTGGTACAGAGGCCATGGAAGGGCGCTGCCTACTGGCTTGCTTCCCCTGGCTTGCTCAGCCTGCTTTCTTATAGAACCCAGGACCACCAGCCCAGCGGTGGCCCTACTCACCATGGGCTGGACCCTCTCTCAATGATCACTGAATGAGAAAATGCCTTACAGCTGGATCTCATGGAAGCATTTCTTCAACTGAGGCTCCTTCCTCTCTGATGACTCTAGCTTGTGTCCAGTTGACACACACCACCAGTCAGAACAGCCGGCTGTCAGTGGTGGAGGTGAGTATACCAGAGTGTATTTTACTCATGCTATTGCTTGTGTGCCTTTAAAAATGTAATGGCTTTACTCTGCACCAGATTGGCTTTTTTTTTTTTTTTTCTGGCTAGCCTGTATACCCTGAAGGGTGATTAGGGAGAGAAAGAATCCATGGCTAATTCTAAATGTCCAGTTTCCTTTTCATGGTTTTCGAGCCCAGAGTCCTCTGATCATTAGTCTTTCCCAGGCTGTTGGGTGAGCTTTCCTCCTCTGCTCTTCTCCAGGAAGGCACTCCACGGGTCTTGTATGCTCTGACAGTGGGAGAGAGCCAGCAGGAGCCCGGTCCCAGGGGTTCTTCTCCACAGGATCTCTCATCACCTTGACCCAGGCCTCACCATCATCAGCTGCCACCGTCCCATCAAGTGCTCCTAGCCCAGCCACCTGTGAGACTGAGGGACAAGGACACCCTCTAAAGCTGAAAGAGGTCACTGGCCAAAATTTCTCAGGTGCCTTTGCATGTTTCTGGATATTTCTACAGTGTCCCTTAGGTTCAAAGTTAGGAAAAAGCAGGACCGCAGTGCCCGTCTCCATGGTTCCCCTCTCTCTGGCATCTGGTGTGACTTTATTTTCTTCTCATTATTTCCAGGGTGCTATTCATGTTCCTTCTCCATAATAGGTTGGGATACAATGTGAAACACCAGCTTACCCATATGTGAAGATAGGAAGTAGCACCTTCCTTATCCAAGTATATACAGAATCACAGGAATGCACAGCAGAGTAACACTCCGTCATCCACACATCCATCAAGTCCCAGGTTAGAGAGGGGAGGATGCTCTACTGAGTGGTAGCTCAGCATCAGTGGGGCTGGGTGCAGAGCAGAACGATTGTTTGTCCTTGTTTGTCTGGGACAAACTTATTTCCAAAATCAGTCTTCCTGGAGTCTGTTCCTCTCCATTACAAGTGGGATACCTCCAAGGGCAGGATGATGCAGGAACTGCCTTGGACAGCATCACCTTCCCACTGCCATTCTATGCTTTGGCCTCCTGCCTCAGTACAATCTCTTAGTGTTGAGGGCTTGCTTTCCTTGCAAACAAAGATGAAGGATAAGCCATTGCAAGTTATCCAGGAAAGAAAGTACCCGGGATGTGCTTTACAAGGCAGCACTTTCAGCCTCTGAGACACTGTTGGTACATGATCCTTGCCTAGTCTCTGATCCAAAGCACTTAGTAATCACCTTTACTAAAATGCTGGTGTACAGACAAACACATGTCTGACCTCCACAGTCATGAACGGAACAGGGTGCCTTCTAGTCATTTGGAATGGAAGGCCAGGTGGCAGTTGAGGACCACTCTTTTCTGAGGTACATGGTGTGTAGCAGAGGAGTAAATAAGAACTCGCCATGGTTATTTTTTTATTGGACCATTAGCTTGTGAAACTAACAGGATCCTCCTTGTCCATAGTTTGAATAAAGTATCCCCCAAAGTCTCATCATATGCTGAAGGCATAGTCCCCAGGCGGTGGAGGATCCAATCACTGAGAAGTGATTGGCTCATGGGGGCTCTGCCTTTACTAATGGATCAATTCATTGAGAGATTCATGGTTTGATGACATTATGGAAGGTGGGGGAAGTGTCCAGATGCAAGGATAGGTTGGAGAAAGCAGGTGGCTGAAGCATGTCATTGGAGCTGTATCATATATTAGAGCCTTTCCTCTGCATCTCTGCTTCCTGGACACCACAAAGTTAACAGCTTTTTCTAGCACATGGTCCAACTAATATGGTATTCTGCTTTGCCACAGGTCCAGAAACAGTGCTAGCCACCTCGAGACCTCAGAAACTGTGAGCTAAAAGAAACTTTCCTTCTTTTAAGCTGTCCTGTCAGGCATTTTGCAACAACAACTCCAACATCCTCTCTAGTTGACTAGTCACCTTTCAGAATTTGGTTTCAAATGTTCTCCTGAGGTTTTCTCCACTGGCCTGCCACACTGCCATAGAAAGCTATTCTCCAATACCTTCGAAGTCTGCATGGGAATGTGCGTACTGCTATTAAGTTTTTTGCCACACAATGGCACAGTCTATAGACAGCTCTCTTGCCTTCTACTCTGAAGGACACAGACCAGATCATTGTTACCATGGGGTCTTCCATGCCCTGCAGAGAGGTTGATGCGTAGAATGTAGAATTAATGAAGGAAAAAGCTCTTTAATATAGCACATATCTGGCTCTGGCTGATGCCCAAAGAAGAGCTGGCCTGGAATAGAAATTTTTGCTAACTTATATGCACCTTAGGCTCACACATTTTACAAACACTGTCATCCTTAGATCTCCTTCAGGTCCCAGACTCAGGTCACATTTTGAACAATTTTAACAGAGACAGGAGACTGAAGTCTGGCCACTTAGGCAGATGGGAGATTTGCACAGCAAAGATACATTGCATAGTTTCAGAGTTATTTTTAACTATACCAGTGCTGTTCTTTTTCAAACAATTACTACCTGGGGTCATCTTACCCACCTTGCAGAATTATACTTTTCTCAAGAAGAGAACTGGGGGCTTTACGGCAGTTCATGACTTAACGTTGTGACCCTGTGATGCCCCCTGGAGCTGCATGTTAGAGGCATATTTTTTTGATATGCATGTACTGGCTGGTTTTGTGTGTCAACGTGACACAAGCTAGAGTCATTGGAGAGGAAGGAGCCTCAGCTGAGGAAATGCCTCTGTGAGATCCAGCCCTAAGGCAGTTTCTCAGTTAGTGATCAATGGGAGAGGGCCTATGGTGGGTGGAGACACCCCAGTCTGGTAGTCCTGGGTTCTATAAGAAAGCAGGCCGAACAAGCTATGAGATGCAAGCCTGTAAGCATCTCTCCTCCATGGCCTCCGCATCAGCTCCTGCCTCCAGGATCCTGCCCCTTTGAATTCCTGTGCTGACTTCCTTCAGCAATGAGCAGCAATGTAGAAGTGTAATCCAAATACACCCTTTCCTCTCCAACTTGCTTATTGGCCATGGTGTTTCAAAGCAGCATAGACAATGGGGATAGGCCCAATGGCTGGTTCTAAGTCAGGGCTGTCTCCTTTGTTATGGGAATGGAGCCTAAGGACTGGTGGATCCTAGTGAATAAACATTTACATCCTAGAATCCCATATTTCACTTATCTCTAACAGGCCTGATTAGCACACTACTTTTGGAGTATTTTGGAGGCAGCCCCCTTAGCTAAATTCTACTTTGTGTGACTTAATGTCTCCAAAGCGGATCTATTAATAAGTCCTTTATAACATCAATTCTATTACTTGGAGTTTCTTCTACATCAGATACAGAACATGGCTTGGAAAACGGTGAAGAATGCACAGTGTCTGGGAGACACGGTCTGATCAGCGATTTTTTTTTTTTGAACCTGAAGTTGACCTCGTTCTTTCCTAGTGCCATGTGATGGGGCAGGGATTCTTCACACCTAATTGGACAGGCCAAAAAGCCCTAGAGGTGAAGAGAAGAGCTCTGTTAAAGTTGTTTGACTCTGGTCCTCTTTCTGGGATGATAGTCTGCTAACGAGAAACTAGTGTGTGTGTGTGTGTGTGTGTGTGTGTGTGTGTGTGTGTGTGTGTATGTGTGTATGTGTGTGTGTATGTGTGTGTATGTGTGTGTGTGTTAAAAGGGCTGTCTGACTCCCCTGTCTTAATGGTCCTGAGATAGTAAGGAGTCTTGGAGCCCCAAACTGATCCTTCTTGGATCCATTTCTCCCATCTTATTTTCTGGCAAGCTTTGCTGTTCCAGGAAGGAAGTCTTATGATGTCAATTCATAAAAATAGAGGCTCAGGTTCTCTCCTGGGTGCTCACATGCAGAGAAGATGTTGTATACCCCGACAGGCTGATGCACCATATTGGGAAATGCTTCTCTTTCTGATATCATCCACCTGTTTCAGGATCCAGTTTTGGCTATGGAGTGGGTGACTTTACCAGTTGTCTGGCTTGGGGTTAGGCTGTCTGGTTCTGGCACACAGAATGCATCTAAAGGGGCAAGTTAAATGCACATCACCTGGTTCTAGTGAGTGACCTGCATAACAGAAGCCATGGCTTCATCTTCTGTTTGGTGTTCAGGTGCTGAAGAGTTGAGAGCTCCCTGCTGCCCCAGCCCAAGAAAGGACCAGACTGCTCTCATTGTTCCCTTGCGAGGGCTTTTCAATATCCTGGAATTGAGAATCCTTTAGTTATTTTAAATCATGCCATATTAATCTTCATGAAATGGCAGATTTATATTATCTTTGTTTCATTTTAATTCCTGGAATTTTAATAGTACAGAAGCACTTATGCTCCTATCCTTAGCTGTAAAAGAAATGTCTCGTGCTTGCATTCTCTTAATTCTTTTTTTCTGAATTGAGTAATAAATAAAATTCAGCTGTGCATCCTTTCATAATGGGTGGGAAATCCCACACAAGAAATCATACTGCTAGTGGTCAGCTTATATTGGCCAATGTAAGGAGACCTATGATGTTTCACAAAAGATTAACTCACCAGTAGGAGTTTATTGTAAGGGGAATTGGCTGATGTTGTGTTGTGTTGCCTTTTCTCTTGGTGAACGTGGTAGTTTGAATGTGAATGGCGCCCCCTAGGCTGAAATGTTTGAATACTTAGTCCTCAGTTGGTGGAACTGTTTGGGAAGGATTAGGAGGTGTGGCCTTGGAGGAGGTGTGTCACTGGGGGTGGGCTTGGCTGTTTCAAAAGGCCATGCCATTCCCAGTGTGCTTTCTCTGCTTCATGTCTGTGGATCAGATGTGAGCTCTCAGCTGCTGCTCCAGCACCATGCCTGCCTGTCCACTTCCATGCTCCCCACATGATGGTCATGGACTCATCCTCTGAAACTGTAATCCCTCAATAAACTCTTTCTTTTATGGGTTGCCTTGGTCATGGTGTCTCTTCACAGCAATAGAAAAGTAAGACTGAATTTTAGCTCAGAGCACCATACCAGATCATACACAGAACTGAAAAAGTTTAGATTTTAGATCTTAAAAAATTTAGAGTTTTAGATATTAAAAACCACATGGTTATCTGTAACTCCAAAGATTTGATGCCTCTATTTCTGAATGGGATAGTGAGTTGGTGTCAATTCAAGGGAAGTAGATATAGGAGGACAGGAAAATGAGTAGTGTGGAGGAATGGAGATGGGATGGAGGAGGAAATGGTGGGGGACGGTGGGCAGCAGTCTTCTGGGGTGCAGGAAGAAAAGATCAAAACTTCTGTTTATTCTTATTAACCGCACGTTCTCCTCCTCTTCCTCCCTCCATCCCCTTCCCCCTTGCCTCCTTTCTTCCCTTTCTCCTTCTTGCCCTCCCTCCTTCTCTTCCTCCACCTCCCTCCCCTCCTGTTCCTTCTTTCTTTCATTTCTTTTCCTCTCTAAGGTCTTGTTATAAAACCCCTGCTGGCCTCAAACTCACAGTACTCTCACTGCACTCCTGAGTGCTGGAATCACAGGGTGAACTCTCACTGTACTCCACTGAGTGCTGGGATCACAGTGTGAACTCTCACTGCAGTCTCCTGAGTGCTGGGATCACAGGGTGAACTGTCACTGCACTCCTGAGTGCTGGGATCACAGGGTGAACTGTCACTGCACCCCTGAGTGCTGGGATCACAGGGTGGACTCTCACTGCAGTCTCCTGAGTGCTGGGATCACAGGGTGAAACATCTCACTGCACTCCTGAGTGCTGGGATCACACGAGGGTGGAGACTCTCAAACTGCAGTCTCCTGAGTGCTGGGATCACAGGGTGAACTCTCACTGCACTCCTGAGTGCTGGGATCACAGGGTGAACTCTCACTGCACTCCTGAGTGCTGGGATCACAGGGTGAACTCTCACTCACTGTCTGCAGTCTGCACTGAGTGCTGGGATCACAGGGTGAACCTCTCACTGCACTCCTGAGTGCTGGGATCACTGGGTGAACTCTCACTGCACTCCTGAGTGGTGCTGGGATCACAGGGTGAACTCTCACTGCACTCCTGAGTGCTGGGATCACAGTGTGAACTCTCACTGCACTGCTAACTCCTGAGTGCTGGGATCACAGACATATACTTTCCCTCCTGTCTGATCTCATTCTGATGTTGGTGCTATTTTATATGGAAAAGATATGAAAAGACAGCCATGGGGACTTTGGTCTTAGAGGGCAAGGAACGTAGGTGATTGGTTCAAGATGTCAAAAAACCATACCTATGGAATAAGTTTTGGTATAGTCACCTTCCTTCTCTTCTAATAAGCCCATGTGGCAGCCACTGAGAAGGTTCTGGAGCCAGTGGACACTAATTTGCATTAAGAAGAAGTATGTGAGAGGTGCTGGGTAATGTGTGGCTTTTCCTTATTCAGTTCACTGCACATGAAATTTGCATACTAGCTCATTCTTTAATTTATTTGTTGCTCATTTAAGGTGCATTTAATATCAGCTTAATATTGATAAACAGCTTGAAAAAAAAAAAGGTCCCATCATTCCCAGTTTATCCAGTAAGACGCTGAGACTTAAGATTGTCCAGTAGTTTGCATGGTAGCATAGTGTACACCTTGGTTATTTTCCCCCTTGCATGCCCAGGTCTGCTGATGATTTCCTTGTCTCTTCTGGTAATTTTGATTACTGAACTTAAACTATCGGCCAGTATAATGGGTTTAAAAATGGTGCAGAGGCCATGCTCAATCTTCTTTTCACTGTAAAGTATCTCTCACTTTAACCCTTTCAAAGAGATTGCTTCTTCCCTTAAGTTGTTCCTGGTCCTTTGTGGCATACAAGGGACAAACATGGGTCTTATTTCCAGGAGTCTGTAGTTTTGGGATGTACAAGAGGGAGGGACCATAACTTCTGTCTGTCTGGCTTGCTGGGGAGCCTTAGGCTGATGATGTTACAGGATAGTGGCGTTGAAGCACAAGGGATCACAAGGGACTAGCTTGCTCTGGTTACATAGTCGTGGTTAATGACACTTGGTTCCAGTGCTTAACTGGCAAATCTGATGCGAGTTCTGGGAAGCTTCTGGAATGTCTTAAGGTATGTTGAGAAGGAACCACATTCCCCCCTTTAAAAATAGCCAGAGCAATCAGGTCTGAAGACATCACACATTTCACACACAGAACTTGGAGGAATCAAGCTGGAGCTGACTTGGAAGACTCCTCCCTGAGGACTAGGTCTCATAGTAGATGCAGATGCTGTGCAAGATGCTAAGGGAGAAAGCAGTGAATAGTTCTACCTAACTGTAAAGCCTAGGAACCATAAGAATGGACCAACATGGCAGACATACCCAATGGTGCAGCAGTGGCACTTACGTCTTGGACGTAAACAACAGCCATCTAATTGAACTTAAGGAGCACTCAGTAGGAAGGAGTTCATATCTGGTACCATAAACCTAGCTAACTACCCATGACTGGTGAGGTCATGGCCCCTAGAGGAGAGCCTACTGACGCCACATTCCAAAACCAGCATGATTCCAAACTGCATTCTAAAAATGTATCCTTACCTCCATGACAAATATAGCTCTCATCCCTCATCAAAAACCACTTTTTTTTTTGGTAGCAGATGGGCAGGCACCACCACAGAAATTCACAATTGGTCAAAATGCAGAGAGCTGAATGTGGGGTGCCTCACCCACCACTGAGACATCTGCAACACAATCGTTACACCTAAGGCCTAGGTAACATGGCAGAAAAGGGGTGGAAAGATCGCCAGAGCCAGAGGACCAGGGCTTCTGCCGCAAGATTGTATCCTCTATACATGACAGGGAAGCTGTGCCCATAAAATCTTGACAGTATGGCTGCCTAAATAAGACCCATGCAATGACAGCAGCAGTTGACTGTGGATGGGAAAATCTCACAACCCCCCACCCCTAGATAAAGACCTATCGACAATTAATGGCTGATGAGAGATGAAGATCCTGTCCTCTCCAGGGACAAGCTCCCTGATAGATTATCTAGTCCCAAGTGGTCAGTCCTAAAAACAAACACATGTGAACAACACTAAATAGACCCCGCAGCTTGTATTCACACACACACACACACAGCAACAACAACAACAATAATAATTAAGGAAGAAGAGATCATGGACTTGAGAAAGAGTGGGGGGCACAGGAGGAGCTGAAGGGGGGAGGGAGGGGGTGAAATGACGCAATGCAGTACTCACATATGCAATTTGCAAAATTATGTAACAAAAAAAGATAGTCACAAACTACCAGGTATGGCAGCACACACTTTTAATCCCAGCACTCAGGAAGTAGAGGTAGGTGGATGTCTGTGAGCTGCAGGGCTATATGATTGGGAATAAAAAAAAAAAAAACAACCACCCCCAAACCTGAAATATTGTGTTCATTTAATTCTACTTAATAAACCAGAATCCCTCAAAAATGATTCCAAACTGAAAAATTAAGATCTACGTCCTATGGAACAGATGAAAGGGTTAACACTGGCGTCCTCTGCATTGAGATGAAGGATGTTGGGAAAGAAGTATTGCGTTGCACCTCAGATGTTGCTTCTGCGTGCTTAGCTTTCATCCCTGAGAGAGCCCAACTCCCTTTGTGATGCGTTAACCCTCACTGCTGGTTCTTTAATCTCTGGGAAAGCAGGTGGGAACTCCAGAGATGCTTGCTCATCGTCCTCAGTCCAGGGTGGCTTGAAGTTTGGCGAGCAGACGGGTAGCTAGCTGGCATGTATTGATCACTCCCACCTTGAGTAGCTGATTTCCACAGAGGAAGCCATCCTCCAGTCACAGTCTCCTGGGAGTCCCCTTTTGTTTTAACCAGTTCTGCCTGGCTGTGGTAGCAGGCAACGGTAGGAGGAGATGCTCCTCAGAGCTCAGACTCTTTCCAAGGGGTGCTCTCGCCCCCCTCAACCTCCACCTCCCCCCGCAGCTGGGGAAGCTGCTGTCTTGAGGTGACAGCATCCTTTCCTGAAGACTGTTGATTCAGTTGCTACCCAGCAGCTTCCGGTTGTGGTGGTGGTAAGTGGTCAAGTGTTTTGTTTCTGTGAGTTGAGCTTTTCTAGGATGCCCCCAGAGAGTCAGTTGGTTTTCTGTAAGTCCTGGAGCTTTCAGTCCATCCCTGCCTTTGTGTTGGTGTGCTCACAGATCACCTAGCTGATCTGTCTGCATTGCTGGGAAAACCCTTTCTTAGGGGAGAAGGCTAGGTCCAGGCTGTGGTGAGTAGGTGGGGGACCATTACCGGGTTAAGTGATCAAGTTGAGTTTTGCTCTGGACTAGTTGAGACTTCCAAATTCCTGTTTGTTTTGCTGTTTTGGTCTGTGTGGTTGAGGTTTAAGAAACATTGTATGTTATTTGCCTTGTCTTAAAAATAATTTTTGGGGAAATGAGTTGTGGATAGGAGATAGGACATTCTCTTTTCTTTATGCTTGGAATTTCCGATTTTTCTTCTGTGAGCATCACATCTGAAGTGTCAGATGGGAGCAGCATAAAGAACATCTTGGTTTGGGAGTGCTGGGTAGCAGGTTTCTTCTGCACAGCTTGAGGTCCTGCTTCTTCTCTGATTAATTCATCCTTCAGATGTACAGTTCGCACTGGCCTGTGCTCCTGAGGCCCAAGGGATAGATTTTTCAGTGCTAGGATTTGTTTGAAGAAATAAGTTGATCCTTAAACTGTTCTGTTCATAGACAAGAGAGCATTTCAGGTCTCAGGTCAATAGGGAGCTGTGTGAAGAAGAAAGAAACCGGTGAGAAAAGTTAACTGGGGATTGAAGGATTTTAAGAAAAGGCTGAGGAAACAGAGGGGCTCGTGTGGGGTACAAATGCCTGTGCCCATGAACCTGCGCTTCTCTCAGATGTGGCTGCATCTCAGCCTCCACTGGAGACGGAAACTCAGAGATTTTGAGCAGCCTTTATTTACTATTTTATATTATTTGATATTGTATGAACAAATCTTTAAAAAAGGAGAGTGGTATTTTGTGATTTGGGAGACTGCGTGTGGGCGCGCGCTTGAGCACAGGGGTGCTTTGTTCATGAGCACAACCACGGAAAATTTCACTAGTAGATGAGTAATACTTGAAGTAAAACATTTTCTCCTTTCCCTCTCTTTCTCTCTTTCTCTCTTTCTCTCTCTCTCTCTCTTTCTTTCTTTCTTTCTTTCTCTTTCTTTCTCTCTCTTCCTTTCTTTCCTTTTCTTGAGACAGAGTCTTACTATGTAGCCTCAAGTAGTCTGGAAGTTGCTATGTGGACTAAACTGGCCTTGAACTTACAGAAATCCAGCCTTCCCTGTGCTGGGATTCAAGGTGTAGATCAACCTTCCTTCCCCTTCTTTCCCTATCCTCCCCTCCCTCCCTCCCTCCTTCCCTCTCTCTTTCTCTCTTCTTCCCTCCTTCCCTCCCTCCCTTCCTCCCTCTCTCCCTCCCTTCCTTCTTTACTTCCTTCCTTCCTCCCTCTTTCCTCCTCTAGTCTCAGCTTCAGAATCAACAGAATCAACCACATGTTCCAGATACTCATGTGTGACATTGGAATTCAAAGGTGGTGCTGTTTAAGGGTTTCTCCTGGAAGACTGCCAGAGAAAATAACGTCTGAGTTATCTTAAGTACTTTAAACATTAATAAATACATTTATAGGTGAATATCAGCTATTCTGAGCATGCTGTTCTTCCTGAAACACGTTTCTTCCTTACTCTGAGGCCCCTTCCCTTTCCTTTCTGCTTTTACTCACCTGACTGCAGTTTGCTGAGTGCCTCTCCCATGCTGGTCGAGAGGGGTCGAGAGGAGAAGGATGTAGTGGGAGATCACTTGTTCATTTCAGTGGCCCTTCCTAGACCATCTGCGCAGGCTGAATCCTCTCTTCACTTTATCCTTGCTCTTTGATTGGCTCATTCTCAGCTGCTGACCTTTCCTTGTTCCTCTTCCTCTGGCTCTTCCTCAGTGGGACCATTCATCCCCACAGCTTCAGCACTTGCCCATATGCTGACCCCCTCGGTCTATACATTTGTCCCTTCTGTTGGGCTTTGAAGACGCTCAAGTGGCTGATGCAATCAGATTGGATTTATAATTTATAATTGTCCTTTTCTAATTCTGCTTCTGCTGTTCCATGTCCTCCTCCTCCCTTGACTTCCGTCAACATAGTCAACGGCATTTCTATCCCCTCGGTGCTCAAATGCT
The DNA here is from genome assembly GCF_004664715.2 of Peromyscus leucopus. Lineage (NCBI taxonomy): Eukaryota > Metazoa > Chordata > Mammalia > Rodentia > Cricetidae > Peromyscus > Peromyscus leucopus. The sequence continues at coordinate 102,554,567 of NC_051066.1, read as the reverse complement.
AAAGCCTGGAAGTCACCCTGGCCCCTCTTTGTTCTGCGCCCCCAGGTAAGATCACCTACAGATGGTGGCAGTTTAGCTGCAGAGACACTAACTCGTGCATCGAGTTCTGCTCTCTTCTTGTCATTGCCTCCCAGCTCTTTCCATGTGGCCTGTGCTGTGAGCGCAATCCTGCAAGCACTTGGACTTGGGCTAGAGAGAGGGATCCACAGTTAAACACTCCTGATGTTCTTGAAGAGGACGCAGGTTCAGTTCCCAGAACCCACAGGACAGCTTGCAACCGTCTGTACTCCAGTTTGAGGGAATCTGTCTGACTGTCTCTTCTGGCCTCTATAGGTACCGGACACACAAGTGGTACACGTACATAAATGCAGGGGAATACTCATACATAAAATTTAAAAGATTCTTAAAAATCAGTGAAAAAAATGTATATAGTGGGCTGGCACAAGGAGACATGGAGAACAGCGACAATGGCCAGTGGGCCGGAGTTTAATCATCCCATTTTTACAGATCTCCCCTGACTCTTCCTGGCAGGGTCAACCACAGGTTCTTGAACCCAGCAATATTGTGTCAGTTCATCTATAAAATGGGATAATGATGGCTCCTGTCTATAGAGTTCTGGGGAGCATTGAATGAGATAATACAAGTCAAGGGCTTAGCCTCAGACCAAGTGCCCAGTGAATTTTTTTTTTTTTTTTGTATAATGTATATCAGGTCAACGTGAAGTCTGTTTATATTGTATTAAGCATACAGCCAGTATCAGTCCATCAACTATGAAATCTTTTTTTCCTCTGTTGTTCACTCTCTGCCGCCTCCTCTCCTCTTTCCCTCCTCTCTCAGCCCGTCTTGTCCCCCCTGCCCTTTCTCTCCATGCTTGTTCTTGCCTTCCTGCTCTTCCTCTGGCCCCTTTTCCTCCAGACATGCCTCCCTGGCTTAGTCATCATCATCCTTCCCCATTTCCCTCTCTCTCCACCAGTGCTGGAGTCCAGCTCCTCACATTTGATCCTGCTCACCCCTAACCTCCAGTGCTTCTCCTTCCTTCATCTGTGAACATGACCCGAAGCTTAGCTTGGGCCGGTCATGAGAGGAGCAGAGAACTTTCTTCAGAAGCTCACAGTCCCGGGGGAGGAGAAAAACAGGTGGACACACAGAAGGATCTTGGGAATAGTGAATGCAGAGCTAAGGAAGATGAAAATTGAGATGTACGTTCTATAAGAAATAAAATAATTTACTGTTAGGTCATGGTAATTAGATATAGTTGCTAATTAATTTAAAAGTTTGGCTCTGTTAGCCATCACTTCACATACACAGATATGCACACACACACACACACACACACACACGCACACACACACACACACACACACAAGTAGGCTTACTTGTTTTCACTTCTGTGTTATTATACTATGTGAAACCTATAAGCGTAACTGTCACGGACACCGAATGTGACGTATGCATCCCCCATACCTTCCACCCTCTTGCTCACACTCAGCTGAACTCATGCAGACCAGAAGCCTGGTGCTCCCCTTTCTCTGGCCTCACCTCCCATGGCTAAGGTTCATTAGGATTTCTCTTGGTAGGAGTCTTAGAGTGCATCTGTCCCTCAAAGGTCTGGCAGTGGGGGTCCTAGGGCCTGCCCTTGAGTTGGCAAGCAAGGTTGACTAGAGCTTGATGGCCAGGTCTCCTTTCTATGGGAGAGACGGTCTATGGGACTTTTGCTTCTCAGCTCTGAGAACCTGGGGCCCGTGGGGAGACAAGGGACAGCGAGTGAGGACGAGGGAGACAGAAGAAAGGGCTTGTTCCTTACCCATCCTCCTAGTTTTCCCACTTCAGGCCTTACTGCTTCTGCAGGTAGAATTTCAAGGTTCACCTAAGCGCACACCCGGGACATAAACCACCTAAGGAGAAGAAAACCTAGGGAAACAAGTAGAGGGAATTGGGAGCTTGGAAAGAAGAGAGGAGAGGACAGGAGGAAAGGAGTGGGGTGGAGAGGGGCAAGTGGGAGGGGCACACATCTGGGGCCATGGATACAACAGCTGGAGGAAGCCATTATGGTATCCATGTTCCGGACTCAGAGGTTGAATCTCAGGAATGTGCCTGATCAAAGCAACCCACACCTTTAGTCAGTCTAGGTCAGTCAGACCAGGGCTTACAGAGATTCACGCTAGGCTTGGTAGTCACACAACAGGAAAAGCAGGAGTCCCAGATGTCAGAGGACAAGCTTCTAACCACCCTGCCTCCTGGCCTCAAACAGCCCAGCAGCCTATGGCCAGAAAAGACCTTTTGTCTTGTGGACTTTGGACAACACTTTAATAGGACACCAGAAACAGACAAACACTAGTTCAGGGCATGGAAGACACACAGCAAGAATGGCAATTTATTAGTTTAAAACATGTAATGCAACCTTCGAGAGGACCAGATGTTCACTTTAACATGACTGGTGTGTTCTTTCCCTGTAGGCAGGCTTCTGTGGGAAAGCAATTTATTACTAGCAGGTTGCTTGGTGAGTGTGGAATTGGAGCAGGGGGAATTGTCTGTAATAACCTAATTGCTGAGTGGACGCCCATCATTAAAAGGAATTTCCAGTTTAATTCTTATCTTAGAGCACCGAGTCACCTGTACCCAGGTGTGCCCATTTTCACCTTGAGGGGGGACCTCCTCATTGAATAGCAATATGAACAAGGCACCCTCCTTCCATGTGGATGCTCTCCTAGGTGTCTTGTTTAGTCATCATTTCAGTCAAGAAGTCCTTATTTCCTCTGTATCAGTTGGCATCTCCCTCGGACTTTGCTGTTTGCTTCTTTAAAGCAATTATTTCTGTGACCAAGATTCAAAACCTGAGCTTGAACTGGAAAGAAAAGAAAAGGGCTAGAAGTGCAGCTCAGGGTACAAAGAGCATGTGTGTTTAAGACAGAAAATCTTTTTGGAAGTGAAACTTTGAGGTTTTCTTAATACACTTATTTAATTTTTAGATGAATATATATGCATATAGATGTTACCTTTCTTCTCTATTTTCCTACTTATCTTTCTTTCACTCATATATGTATATATAATATTTACCTACTGATATAAATCTTCTATCTACTATTTCTCTATCTCCTATTTATCTATTTGAATTGCTGTCTATATCTACATTCTATCTAGCTACCTATCTCTATCAATCATCTATCTATCAATCATATACTTATCTACTGATATCTATTGGGGTTTTATCTATATCAATCTTCTATCTATTGTCTATTTTTCTATAAATCATTTCTATATTACTAGAACTTCTGTAGGAGGGAACCACTATATTGATCCTTTGTATGAGATGAAGCCATCCCACAGTAAAATATATTTTTACTATTTTCTATGATATAGGGTAGTTTAAAAAAGGGGGAACATTTTTATGTGACTCTCATTTACTTAAGTACTTTATAAGTAGCTGGATTTCAGAATCCCAAGCTCCTACTTCTAGAGCTAGCATTTATTTCTCACAAACTTCTGTCCCTGATGTGTTTACTGTATCCTCCAGACTGCCAGTGATCCAAAGTTCAACAAAACATGACCTTTTCTTTATTCTGACACCTATTGAGGTGGAACAAGTGCCATGCAAGACATTTTGGAGAGTTGATGATGACCGTGCAAGAATGAAAAAGCTTAGGGCTGGCTTCATGGCTCAGTGGATAAAGCACTTGCTGTGTAGGCAAGGGGACATGAGTTTGGATCCTCAGAACTCAGGGAAAGCCTGGCTGGTAGCATGTCCCTGTAATTGCAGTGTTTCTATTGGAGGGCAGGACGTGAGGGCAGAAGACTCTCTGGAAATCTGCAGGCTAACTATCATGGTTGATGCAGTGATGAGTAAGAGACCCTGCATCAATCAAAGTGCAAGGCCAGGGCCAATATCAGAGGTTGCCTTCTGATATCCACATGTGTACTGTGCAGCATTCACATTCATGTGCATGAATACACACACACACACACACACACACACACACACACACACATACACACACACCATACACACATTCTAAAAAGAGAATGAGGGTATTTCATATCTCTTGCTGGTCTCTACCCTTCAGTACACCACTATCTCCTAAAGACCCTTAACCCAGATGAGGAAGAACATCTAAGGATGAGCACGTTTTGGTGAGGAATAGGAAGAGGTTAGGAATAAGAAGAGGATTATAAGAATTATAAAACAGTATTGAGGGAAATCTTATTTCTTTTAAGTTTGACAGAAATCTGAGCCACTGGACTCAATCTTCCATAAAATACACCCACATGACCATTGTTACAAGGAAAAGATTGGATTGGTGGAAATGGGGGCTTTAAAGTGAATTCTTTCTTTTCTCATTTTAATGTTGTAGAGATTAAAAAGCCTTTGAGTAAGATTACTATTAAGGAAAAAGTTTCTAGAAATCATACAGAAGTTTTTAATCCACACAGCAATGATGATGTTATACTCTGAGTTATGGAGTGGAGAATATTTCTATAAAAGTAAAAATGTTTAAAATTAAAAATGGATTTATTTGGCATCTTCAAAATAAATGGTTTCAAAGACACTTTGGGAGGTGGTAGTGAGAAGTTGAAAGTAAAAACATAAGAGTGGTACCAAATAAAGAAACTCTAGGAGGGATATGGCAGTCTTTTAAGCCTCAACACCCGGGAGTTTTGGAAAGGAGGAGAACTTGTAGAAAGATGTAAAATAAGAGAAGAGTTGCATGGCTCTTTTACTGTTGTCTCCTTCCCAGCCCACAACTGCATTTAGCTTCATCTTTAGCACTCGTTATCAGTTAATGCTATTCTCCCAGCCCCGTCTAACAAACCAATAAGGGATTTTGGTCCCGTGAAAACAGAACACACTGATTTAGTCCCCAGAGAGAATTTTCATGTCTTAACAAGTTGGCTTAGACTTGTTGATTAGTCTCTCTCCTCTGGCCAGATGGGGCCACCAGAAGCAGCAGATGTCAGCCTCTAGGCTTTGTGTGTGCTCCCCGCTAATGCCATATCTCTGCTCTGACTCCTTTTTTGGTGCCTACCTTGTGAAGCAAAGAACTGACAATGAAAAAGCTGTATATGGTGGAAATACCTGTAATCCCAGCAATCGGGAGGCTGAGGCAGGAGGACAGCTGTGAGTTTGAGGCTAGTCTGGGATATACAGCAAGTAACAGGTCTTCAGGCCCTGTATCAAAATAGATAGATAAATAAATAAATAAGGGAACAAGAAGAAAGTCCTTCATGGGTGAGGACTGCTTTGGTCTGTTATTTTTCCACAGGAAAGACTTACATCAAAAAAATCCTTTGTATCTTATTGGAAACGGATTGGTTCTGGGGTGGAGATAGCCATTGTCTTCAGTTGTGTGCCCAACAGTGAGGCCACCAGGTTGCAACAGATAGTGCCAAGCTGTGGCTACACAGATGCCCCTGGTTAAAATCAGAAAGTCACAAAACAAAAAAGAGGCGTGACTGTGGGAAAGAGGGGGGGAAGGTGAGGGGTGGGAGGATGGCAGAGGTGAGGAGATAGGGGAAGGTTGTGGGTGAAAGTCACTACACGCATTTATGCAGATGTCAAAGAACAAATAAGAACACTCATTCTGCGAATCTTCTTTTGACTGCAGTTCTCCATTTCCTCCTCTAAGATCTGACCACTTCTTCCTTCTTTCTCTGCTCTTCAATTTTCTATGACACCAAATGCTCGTTCTTAGATGTTCTTCCTCATCTGCTCTACGGGTGTTTAGGAGATGGTGATGTATGGAAAGACAGAGGTCAACAAGAGAGCTGAAATACCCCCAAGTCCCCAAAACCCCCAAACAGGGATGACAGCTTGAAGATGCTCTGGGGCTTGAGTCTTAGAAGGGATAGTCACTAAAAGAGGAGGGTCTTTTATCACCTGTGCGTCCATTTCTTAGGGAAACAGAAGTCATCATTCACTCATAATCAATAAACACATGGAGTAGCACTGTGGGCCAGACATGTCAGATGTCAGGGACACAACTATGGACCAGAGGAGGAGGCTCCTGTCCCACTGGAGTTAGTGGTGAGGAGAAGACTAATATAGTAGACAAATACAGTCTAGGGTGCCATGGACTCTGAGATGGCCATACCAGGTTTTGTGGAACACAGCCCCATCTCTGATTTCAGAGGGCACTGAAGGCCTCTTGAAGGAAGTGCCATATGAGTTGATGTATGAGTTGACGGGGCTGTGGTCACATGGCTATAAATATAGGTAAGAGGGTTAGTAAAGGTCCCCCAGTGGAAAAAGACTAAACTGAGTAGTTCTGAAGTGCAGACATGAGAAGTGAAAAGAGGCAGAGGGGCAGTGAAGGCGGGAAGAAAACTGAGTAAGAAACATGCACAGAGACCAGGAGGTAGGTCTCAGCTAGCATGTTAAAATGTTTTCCCTAAAGCTAATGTGAGGTGTTCTGGGTTTCCTAGCAGGGTCATGACGTGACATGATGCCATTCCCTTTCATGAAGATGTCTGTAGTTTTGATGTAGACTCTGGCCTATAGCTTCCCAAGGCTGGACCAAGACAGATTTGTGAGGATAAGCACAGAGGAAGAATGTTCTGTGGTCAGGGACAATGTCCAAGATGTCCCCACTGCCTAAACAGAGATGTGGGTAGTGAGTGGGCTTTGGAGGGATGGTCTGGGCAGCCTTGTAGCTGATGGCATGGAAGGTGTACAGGAGGGAGCAGGGGAACTTCTACTGGGTTGTATCTGAGAATTACGCCTCCTTCAGTAGCACATGGCAGCAATGACCAACCTTCCCTCAGAGACTCATCAGTTTTGTGGTCTGGGCTCCAGGAAAGTCTAGACTCCTACTGCCAGTGCCTCTTTTTGCAGGCACACCCAAGGGTGATAACAGGAAGACAAATTGATGGTTTCCGGTGTTTTGGACACCAAGGGATCCATATTAGAACAGTGGGTGTTGATGGACTTCCTCTTAAATGTCTTTTCTTGTAACTGCTAAGCCAAATGCACCAGTTCTTCCCTTGTTTGGTGTCTGGGTGACTGACCACACAATACTTCTTTAAGTACTCTTAGTACCTTCTGCATGTCACTTCTCTGAGCAGAAAGCAGACACACCATTTTTCTTTCTAACCCAAAGAATGCCACCAATTCCATATGTCTGCTTGCTCTGCCATGTGTTTGCAAAGTTGCCTGTGTTCTTTTCCACGGGTTATGAATATTGTGTGTAATCTGTGCACATTTGCTCGTGGCGAAAAGATAATAATGGCATTATTTTAGTTTTGGGTAACAGCCAGGAGAAGGCCATATGTACGAATAAGTGAGTGGAAAATTTTGGGTTGTGTGTTGTTGCAGCATGGTCAACAATTCCCTGTTATATGTAGCTCCCATATTCAGGAGCAGTTACCAGCTCAGGCTGTAGGGAGGAATTCTCAAGCACCTTCCAGTGAAAGGCAGATGCTTGCACAGCCCAAGAGATTCCAAGTGCTAGTGTTTGGGATGAATTAGAAGAGTTGATTTAAACTGAACATCAAATCCAGTGCATATATGGGCTTATCTGGGGTTGCCCTATAAAGTCTCTACTAGGAAGTTCCAAGTTTCCTTATGATGTAACATATTCGAGTTTGCCGAGAAAAATTAACAATAAGGCAAATTAACAGGAGTGAGAAAATGCTATGAACTTTGGTGGTGTCACAAACAACACTGGATCCTTCAGGATGAGGATCCAAAGAAAGATCCAGGGTGAACCATCCATTTTAATGGGCAGCTTCAGAGAAGCAGAGAGAGCCATGTGGCCCTGTGACTGGACAGAAAAGGTCTGAGCCAACAAAAGATGATAAAGGGGAGGATGCTCACAGATCTTTCCAGATTCTTTCTGGCTTTCATTTGTGACTTTTTTCCCCCACTGGGGTGTGGGGTGGGTCCCTTTAGGGAATAGGGGATGAGGATCTTATGACCTTTAGTTAAAAAATACATTGGAGGATTCCTTCACAGACAGTTCTATACGGAAACATGACTGGTGGAAGTTAGGGACAGTAATTTGGCTTTTATGGCTAGATTTGAGGGAAAGGGTTGTTGGGTTCTGTGACTTGCCCTTGGGAGGAGGAATTCTAACTTCTGAGTTTTCTTTGGATTGTGGACAGAGATGAGGGATGAGAGCTTAGAGGCAGGAGGAGGGCAAGGAGAAAGAAGCATTGCTCCCAAAGCCTTGACTCTGATGTATGCTTTTTCTGAACCCCAATACATTTATAATACAAACACATATTTTTTTTAATGGCACAAAATTATTATTATCTGGTTAGATTTAAACATGTTACACTAAACTTATGGTTCTTTATTATATCAGCAACTTGTCTAAATTTGTGTAGGAAGACAGTTGAAGAGGGTGAATATAAAGCTATTGAACATCTTTCAAATACTAAGGTGTGTTTTTCTTTTTTTTAAAAAAAATGTAGGCCAGTGCTTGTGACGTGGTGAAACTCAGGGGATGATGTTCTGCAGTCAGAAGAAGCTGCCAGGTAAGGCTTGAGTTTTTCAGATTACACAAAACAATAGGAACTGTAATCTTATTTTATATTGGAGGCTTGATTTATTCAGAAAACACATACATTGGTTTAAGTTAAAAAAAATTTGGACAGGGCTGGAGAGATGGCTCAGCCATTAAAGGCTAGGCTCACAACCAAAAAATTGGACAATTGTGTATACTCATGCAACTCCTGAAGGTGCGTGAAACAAAATGCAGAAGTTTCTATCATCTCACCAAGTCCCTTGTGTTGCTGTGGTCACGCTCTGGGAATCCCAGCCATCTTCTGATCTCTGTCAGTTTATTATTGCCTACTTTAAGGTAATATAAATGAAATAATACTACACGTATTCTTTCATCATGAGTCTTTCGCTTAATGTGAAGGTTTCACTGCGTATCTGTGTTCATGTGTGGTTGCTGTCTATCTGTGGTTTGTTCCTCATTTTTTCATTTCAAAGCAGTGTTTTATTGCATGAATACACACGTACTTAAAACTGAGTCCATACAAAATGGGTTTGGTCAAGGTAGCAGGAAACACACTTTTTTGTTTGTACATTTGTTTTAGTAATCAGTTTCCTGAAAGTAGGTTAAGTATAGCTTTTCTGATATATTTGGGGCCAGAAGTACTTCTGGGGTTTAGGTTTTGTACTGGCTTTTAGTTTTTAGAGTTTAGAATATTTTCAGAGACTTTTCTAGTCGAGTCCTCCTAGCCTGAAATTGCAAAATCTGAAATTCTCCCCAAAATCTGAAACTTTTAAATATCATGTCAGTGTTCAGAAACTTTGGGACTTTTAGAGCCTTTTGTGCTTCAGGATTCCAGGCTTGGGTGCTCAACTTGAAGTAGTAATGGCATTCCAGTCAGAGAGGATCCTGGTCACAGTTCTATGGCTGTGAAGAGACACCATGACCACAGCACCTTTTCTAAAGGAAGACATTTAAGTGGGCTGGCTTCAGAGTCTGAGTCCAGGGAACATGGTGGTACACAGGCAGACATGTGAGAAGGGATGAAGGAGCTGAAAGTTCTGTATCCAGATCTGCAGGCATCAGGAAGAGAGAGCCACTGGGCTTGACTTAGGCTTTTGAAGCCTCAAAGTCCATTCTCAGTGATACACTTCCTCCAACAAGGCCACACCTCCTAATCCTTCTCAAGTAGTGTTACTCCCTGATGACTAAGCATTCAAATATATGGGCCTATGTGGGCCATCCTTATTTAAAGTAACACAGAGTATTGATTTTTCATTTCATCTCTAGTCAGTAAATGGCAACTACTATGTAGTTTTTATTTCAGTGGATATATCTTCTTACTAAGATTTTCTTCATATTTGACCATAGTTTTTGAAGGTAAAAGGTTGAATTTGAGTTTATTCAATGCCCCATCTCTCTTTCTGACAACATCTCTGGCAGGTGGTTGGCTCCTGCATCTGTAGTTATCTCATGATGCACCAGTTCCCTTGTAGGACACATGGCAATGTTCAGCCTCATAATAGCTGAATTCTGTCCCAGTGCAGTGTCTACCTGAAGGCTTTATTTGTGCCCTCAGTAGAGGGTCTGTCATATTCCCAATGCCAATAAAAGACTCTAGAATTCCTCCTGTCCTTTGTCGCTGTCATATGAAAGCCTTCACACAAATCATTGGTACAATCTTTGTAGTGTAAACACAAGGTCAAACAGCCCAAATATGGCTGCTTGTCTTATGTTAAGACCATGGTCCAAGATCCAGGCCTGAGTCTATTAATATTTGAAACAGTTTCTATGTACACATAAATATAGACATGAAAAAAATGGGCAAAATTTTATAAATTAAAGTGAAGAGGGAGAGGCAGAAAAAGAAGGCAATGGATGGGGTATAGGCATTCTGAGCAGGGGTTTCCTGTTGAGAAGCAGCTGAATCTGATGAAAGCGGCCTGTGCCTGCTCTGTCTGTTCTTGAACCTGGCATAAATCAATTTGTGGTTTCCTAGTCATCTTTGTAAAGTACCACTTGCCATCTCCTTATTCTCAGACTCACTGCCAAACCTTTGGCATTAGGGAATTAGGCAGTTCTGTGCTTCAAATCTGACCCTAATGCATCATCTTTCTCTGGCTTTGCTTCCTTATTTGTAAAATGGGGCTGGGAATAGCATATACTTTTGAGGGTTATAGCATATTGTTTTGAGAATTCCTGAAATAGTGTCTGTGAAATACTTTAGGTTGAATCTAGCTTTTTAACAAATAATCAATAAATATCAGCTTTTGTCACTATTGTTATAGTAGGCTTTAAGTCTCTAGTCATGAATCTATTTGAATAGAAAACAAAATGCCAGGGGCTTAATCTAAAAATTTTATTTGTAATTTATATAATACAGTCTAGGTATACCAGAAGGATGAATTTGCTATGAAGCTATAGTAGCTGTAGAGTAAATAAAGCTTCCAGTAAATTGAATTTTCCAACTCCTTGGACCTGATGAACATATTTATATTGACTTATAAAAGAGGAAAACAAACCCCAAACCCTTTAGCATTTGTTTGAATCCTCTAACTTCATTTCCAAGCTCTTTTGTCAAGACACACACACACACACACACACACACACACACACACACACACACACACACACACTATTGTGGGAAGATTTTTTTCTCTTCAGTTTTCTGTTTAAATGTCCATAAACCCCAGAAGCTGCAGGTCAGCAGGAATTCCTGCTCAGGGTGCATTTCTCAGTTGTATCAGGATGTGCTCTTGGAGTCCGATCAGAAAGTCTGGAGGCTGGACCCATAGCTTTAAAGCTTTCCAATCATCGTCCTTCTCTGTCTTTAGTGAATTGCTCTGGCTTCCAACTGACCAGATTTTGATGAATTAAAGAAAGAAAAGTAAGGAAGGGAAAGGCCTACACTATTGATTTAGCTTCAAGGAGCATTCTGAAAAATTTGACTCCCCCTGCAGAAAAATTAATAACAATCTCATACCCCAAATGATACTTGTTTGGAGACTTTCTTTGGTATTTGAATGCATTCCAAGCTTACTTAAGAATCTCAGCCTATGCCATCAAGGTTTCACACAAGGGACCCCAAGTTCTCTGTGGTATGTCATTGTTTAATGACTTTGGGAGCATACAGCTAAGTGTCTGAATGTTGTCTTCAAAACCACATTGGCCAAAGGAAAAATATGCAGTGTAGGTAATTGAGGGACAGTTGTGTTTATTAATTCTGCACTCACTCATGGGTCCTAGGAGGACCTCCTACTGCCCCCTCTTGCTATTGGTCTGGACACAATGATCTCATTAAGTAGTGATCAACACTAAGTGATTAAGATCCTCTCACAGACAAACTGATTAAACAAAGAGACGTAAGTGACTTGCACTCTTTTCCTGACCAGAAGTGAGAGAGAGCGAATTTGTAATTTATTGTGCATTATGATGGAAAAGAGCCCAGATTAGGAAGACATAAGCATTGCCTTCCAGGACCTGGAGGAGAGTCGATGATCACTTGCCAATTTTCACTGGCGAATTTCAATTTTCAGTCGTTTCAGAGAACGACTTCAAGACTCTCTCGGGAAGTAATGCAAGCATTTGGAAGATTCTCCCCCTTCACCTATTTAGTTTTTTATTTTTAAAAGACTTTTTTGTATGCATTTTTTATTGTTTGAAAATTTCATACATGCATATAAATTTCATGACACTTTTCTGTTTAAAAAGTGCTTCCAGCACATTTTCTAGTTAAATGATCACCACACAAAGTGTTGATACTTTCCTGAGAAGTCACAGTTAAGGAGACAGGCTCTCAACTGAAGTGCTCCTGGGCAGCTGTGGGACTTAGCCCTTGCCTCAGCATCTCACCTCTTCCCATCTGGGGGCTTTTTTTTTTCTTTTTTTTTCTTTTTTTTTTTGGTTTTTTCGAGACAGGGTTTCTCTGTGTAGCTTTGCGCCTTTCCTGGAACTCGCTTTGGAGACCAGGCTGGCCTCGAACTCACAGAGATCCGCCTGGCTCTGCCTCCCGTTTTTTTTTTCTTTTTAAACCTAACTCATTTTATGGGACCTAAAATATTGTGTATAAGAAATAGTATCTTGATTATAGTAAAATACTCTCAGCAGATAGTGCTTTAGAAGTCCCTCTCCCCTTCTACATTTGTGTCTTAAGTGATTTGACCATGCTTTCGGATGTATTGAATGTGTGTTGTCCCACTTCCAAGCATAGTGAAATAGTTTCTTTCTTTTTCTTTTCTTTTTTCTTTCTTTCTTTCTTTTTTTTTTTTTTTGCTTTTCAAGACAGGGTTTCTCTGTGTAGCCCTAGCTGTCCTGGAACTAGCTCTGTAGACCAGGCTGTCCTTGAACTCACAAAGATCCTCCTGCCTCTGCCTTCCAAGTGCTGGGATTAAATGTGTGTTCCATCATCACCTGACAGTTTTTTTTTTTAAAAGTTTTAAACTAAAAGTGGATTTAGTAAATCATTAGCCCCACCATATAATTACTTTTTTTGGGGTAGGGTAGGATTGGGGACTATAGGCTAATCATCCTTAGACAAGGTTAAACACAACCACAATTCTCACTGTTCTAAGTGACTGTTTCCTATCCTTATTTGGTCACCGTAGAGAAGGTAGCAAGCACTGGGCAGAGACAAGTGTTTTTCCAGCACTTCATTGATGATCTACTTGTTTGAGGAAAACATCAAATATTATTGGCCCTTGCAAATGGGGGAGTGAAGGTTGTTTTTTCTTTCTTTTTCTTATTTTAAAGATTTATTTAATTTTATTATACATACACACATATGGTTTTTTTGTGTGCATGTATGTCTGTGTACCACATGCATGGTCCCTGTAGAGACCAGAAGAGGGAATTAGATCCCCTGTAACTGGAGTTAAGACAGTTGCGAGCCACCACCTGGGTTCTGGGAATCAAAGTCTGGTCATCTGCAAGAGCAGTCAGTGCTCCTAACTGGGGAGACAACTTTCCTGCCCCAGAGTGGAGGCTGTTTCTGTCTTCTACATGGAGTAGGATGTTGAAGGCATCCCCTAATTTTATATTCTGAAGTGGGCTCAGAACCAGGTCTAAGAGAATTCTTCCTTTTTTGTGGTGCTTCCTGGAATCACCAAGGTACTTAAAGTTGATGTCCTGTCCAGTCACATGTCTCTGCTGGTCTCCTAAGATGCCACAAAACATGTGAACCCAATTACCAATTTGACTTGTGTCTTGCGAGTCTTACATTCAACCAGGAACATGGCAGAGTGACTCACTAGCTGTTTTCTAGGTCAGTTCCAAGCTCGTGGTCACATAGCATTTAGCACAAATGAGGTTGAGAAAAAAATAATTAGGGTGATTGTTTGAAGGAGACTCAGCTCATTTGTTCGTCTGAGTACCTTAAATCACATTTCTGGATTTAGTTGGAAGAGCAGAAAATGGGGACAAAAGCCCTCTGGGTTGTGTTTGGGATGATATCCTCTGAGGTGTGAGAAACACATCTCCAGAAGCTTTACCCTCATGTATTTATGTCAAACAATGAATTCTTTATAAGGCCTTCTTAGAAAATTAATGTCTGAGCCAAGAGCTATTGATATTTTGCTTTTCACGAGAAGTGTGTTTTTTGGCTGTTGTTATTTAGCAGATGGTAAGATAAAAATCAATAGTGGGGCCGAGGAGACGGCGCAGTGGGTAGAGGTGTTTGCAGCGCAGGCCTGGTGACCTGAGTTTGATCCCTGGAACCCACATAAGCCTATACAGAGAGAACTGACTCCACAAAGTTGTCCTGTGGCTCCTCACACACACTGTGGCATGTACACACACACACACACACACACACACACACACACACACACACCACACACACACACACACCACATACACAATAATCAACAAAAACTTAAAAGGCAGTAGACCCTCAGCTTTTCTGCAGCACTCAGGGCTCACCCTGCGCAGGTGCGTGGGCCATGGCCTTGGTTGGTCGTTGTCTTTCTTTTGTATCTTCTATACTCCACCTCGATGTTGAAATTTAAGCTATTATTATTATTATTATTTTTGTTATACATTCTTAAGTGATTATCTTGGAGATGGTCTTTTATGGAGACCATTTTACTGAATTCTGATTGGAATCTGGTGGGCCTTTCCCTTTGAAGACTGACTTTTTTTTTTTTTTCCCCAAGAGAGAGTTTCTCTGTGTAGCTTTGTAGCTTTGGATGCGGTCCTGGAACTCGTTCTGTAGATTAGGCTGGCCTCATACTCACAGAAATCCACTTGCTTCTGCCTCTCGAATGCTGGGATTAAAGGTGTGCGCCACCACTGCCTGGTGAAGACTGACATCTTACACTGTAGTAGAGAGAGTCCTTCTGTGCATTTGATCGTTTCTTCCTGTTTATTGTCTATATTCCCTTCTTGGTTTTCTTTTTTTATAATTTCCTTCACCTTGCAATTTTGATATACACTTAAATCAAGTTTTTTTCAGTTTTATTTGTTCTAGTTCATCCAGGGGGCTGGAGAGATGGCTTAACAGTTAAGAGCCTTGGCTGCTCTTGTAGAGGACCTGAATTTGATTCCCAGCACCCATATGGTGGCTTACAACTGTAACTCCAGTTATAGATGACTCTTCTGGCCTCTGCAAACTTCTGCTTGCAGGTGGTACTTGTAAACTCACACAAGTGCATGTGTGCGCACACCCACCCACACAAACAAAACAAAACAAAACAAAACAAAAAAAAAAAACCCAAAAAATTTTCTTCCAGAAACTTTATCTTATTCTCTTTTTCCTTGTTCATATAATTTTTCTCTTGTTTCACTGATATCACGTATTCTTGCATATATTTAAGGCACTAATTAGAATTAATAAAAAAAACCCAGCCCATTCTGCCTCAGCATTGTCTCTTGCCCTTGGATCATACTTTTGAAGTGATAATATAATTTATAATTTAAACCTAGTTCCTTTCACAGCTCCAAACAGAGATATAGGTTTTTTTTTTAAACTCTTTGTTTTTTGTTGGGCCTGCCACCCAGCTCCCAAATAATTACACAGAGACTTATTATTACTTATAAATGATCAGCCTTAGCTTGGCTTGTTTCTAGCCAGCTTTTCTTAAATTATCCCACCTACCTTTTACCTCTGGGCTTTTCCCTTCCCCTATTTGTATACCCTTTCTTACTTCCTACTCTGTGGCTTGCTGTGTAGCTGGGTGGCTGGCCCCTGGTGTCCTCTTTCCTTCTTTCTTTCTTGCTCCTCTTTTCTTCTCCCTTCTTCTCCTATTTATTCTCTCCTGGCAGCCCTGCCTATTTCTCTCTCCTGCCAATAGGCTGTTCAGCTCTTTATTAGACTGATCAGGTGTTTTAAACAGGTTAAGTAACAGCTGCACAGAGTCAAACAAATGCAGCATGAAATAATGCAACACATCTTTGCACCATAAATATCAAGCATAAAAAATACACTAGAATCAAGAAGACACTCTGTTCATGCATCCGATTCAATTCAAAATATTCTCACAGCATCTTAATTTGAAGTGCGTACACATACTTACAATAAATCTTCAACTAATATTCCACAACAAAGAGACACTTTTGAGAATGAAAAGGGACCCTGACAATTACTTTGCAAAGATAATGTTTATGAATGGCACCATTCCTCTGTTTATAAGACACTCTCAATCTTTGTGCTTCCGACTCTGAGAGTTGCCCTGGGCCTCCATGGGATTGACCACTCTTCATTTGATTTGGCTGGAGTTTCCCCCATCTTTTTTTTTCTAGTCATACTGACTCCTTTGGCTTTCTGCTTTGCTCTCTAAGCTTTCTTCAAAATCAATGGCCCTCTCCTAGCCATATTTTTCTTCTTTTGCACATGTTTTCTGTAACTTCATTGAGACATGAGAAGCCAGCCTGGCAGAAGGCACTTGTTTGCCATCTTAAGTTGGGAGCTCCTTTACATCTTTTATTAACATGTGATGACTTACTCCTTTTGGAGCCAGAAAAACTCAGCGACTAGTTATAGAGGTGTGGGATGCTTCTGTAGATCCTATACCCTATGGTGACCACACCCCTTTCATTACTGAAATCATACCTGAAAAGAGCTCAGGAAACAGGAAATATTTAGGTTTCTAAATATTTAAACTTAGGAAAGATTTAGATGTAAATCATTGCATCTCAGAGAAGACATTCCTAATGGGAATTCTTACAGGGAATTTGTCTCTGGCTTCCTCTCCCAGGATGTGATTTTCCTGTCGTACACTGTAGTAATAGGTGGAAGAAAGCTAATTTTTGCAAAAAATAATTCAGGCCTAGTGTAGCCAAGCTAAGAGTAGAGAACTGTAAAGATTTAGAGTCCAAGCCAGGATGTTTTAGAGTTTTATGAAAGATACCAAGATCTTCTGCCAGAATTAATTAACAAAAAGTTAATTCATAAAGACAGTAATCACTAAAGATGCAGACATGAAGATTAAGACTTAATCCCAAGGATTTAGAACCAAAAAGAGGGCTTCCTGGATCTAATCAGTTCTTATGAGGCAAGAGCAACATTTGATCATTTAGGGAGAGCTGGTGGCAATCTATTAGAATACGATTATGGAGGTCAGCGAGATGGCCCAGCCAGTAAAGGTGCTTGTCACACAAACCCGGTGGTCTGAATTTGCTCCCTGGGACCCATGTAAAGGTGAGAGGAGAGGTTAGATTTCACAGAGTTCTCTTCCGACCTCCACACTAGTGCTATGGTGATACAGCTGTCTCCCCACACCATGTATGCACACACAGAGTGATAATAAAATTTCAAACAATTTAGAATGTGGCTATCTGTAGTTCTAGGTGGATAATTCCTTCTTGGTTTGTAGGGTTAAGGTTGTGGTGTTGGAATAAGTACAATTTGGTGCAGAACTACAAATCTGTGCTCCTGGATGTGAACCACACAAATGTGCAATTTGAAAATGACAGTCCTCTGAATGTGCATAATCTAAGCCCAGGCCAATTAACATTTCAATCAGTATATCTGATTTTTTTAATTAGAGGTGAAGCTAATTGATGAGTCTACTGCAGCTTGTTGATGGGCCAGGTTAAATCCTGCCATTTGGAAAGAGTCCTTTGCGTACCCTTGCAGTAATACCCACTACTTTTTTCTTTTTCTTTTTTTTTTTTTATTTTTTATTTTTGGTTTTTCGAGACAGGGTTTCTCTGTGTAGCTTTGCGCCTTTCCTGGAACTCACTTGGTAGCTCAGGCTGGCCTCGAACTCACAGAGATCCACCTGGCTCTGCCTCCCGAGTGCTGGGATTAAAGGCGTGCGCCACCACCGCCCGGCTCCCACTACTTTTTTCTACAGAATTTTTTTTATTAGTTTTGAGTTAAGCTAGTGTTACACAAATTACCTTGTTATTTTAAGTCTCACTGTCCAAGTACCATTTTGAGTTTTGACTCTTTTGTTTGTTGTAGGACAATCATGAAGAAGAAATAGTCAGGCTTTTAGAGTCAGGATTGAAGAGTTTCTTCCAAGTGATTGGTTGGTTGGAAGGCTGCTTCCTGGTAGTATCCACAACAGGAAGGCACACTCCGTGCTTGTGAACTGATGCCACCAGTTTAGCATTGTTTTTATCAGCAGCTAGATGACTCAGGCTGGACTGCAGGAACAACCACAGAGAATCGACTTCCCAGGCAAGAGAGCCATGCAGGTGGATGTTAGGCAAACAATATGTCCCAGGAATGGTAGGAATGGAAATGTAACCCAAAGCACAGTTGTCTTAATTATCAGCAATCTTCAGAGTGACCTTCAGACTGAGGAGCAGTGTCTTGGTGTTTTAGTCAGTGTTCTATTGCTGTGAAGAGACATCATGACCATGGCAACTCTTATGAAAGAATGCATTTAATTGAGACTTGTTACAGTTTCAGAGGTTTAGTCCATTACCATCATGGAGGGGAGCTGCGTGGGGAGGCAGACATGGTGCTGAGAGTAGTGGAGAGTTCTACATCCGGATCTGAAGGCAGAGAGACACTGGGCTTGACTTGAGCATTTGAAACCCCAAAACCCACTCTCAGTGACACACTTCCTCCAACAAGGTCACACTTCCTAACCCCTGTCAAGTAGCATCACCCCTGATAATTAAGCATTTAAATATAGGAGCCTATAGGGGCCATTCTTATTCAAATCACCACAAGTTGGGTGAGCTGTAGGAGAGTTTTTGGGGAAAAGTTTTTACAATCTTTACAGGTGATGTCTGACATGGGTGATGTTAAAGTATGCTTTTCTTCCTCTCTAGCACTCTCACCTTGTTTCGTTTCTCGAAATCACTTCTCTTTTCTGTCCTGTTGCTTAAGAACACGTCTCGTACTGCACACCTACTCACTTTACAACTCTGTCCTTTTTTTGGGAGAACTGTGAGTCAGTTCTTGAGAAATCAAAGGACCCTCAAGTCAGATGGGTAAGTCACTTACCATGCAAGCCCGCTATTGATCTCTGGCAATTACTTTGCAGAATATCCTCATAGCTTTTATTATTTGATCTCAAACCTTTACTATTATTGCAACAGCTTTGTAGTAAACACAAGACAGAGGCATGTCACCTTACTGCAGAAGATGCATGGCCAGTGTTACTGGGCACTGTCTTCTCTTTGACAATTTTAATTTTGGTATTGTCACAAAATCTGGGCCTGTCTATTTATTAATTGTGTACACTGGTGTATACATTCCCTTTCAGAAGAGATCAACCCACTGGCTATGTCTATTGAAGGCTCTTAATCATGTGATGTGGATTTTAGAAATGCTGCCTTTTGGTCTGTGGCCATAAAGCATAGAGTCAGTGGCTTAAATGACCAATTCTATATAATTTTTATTTGCCTGTGTTGTGTTTTGTGGTTTTTTTGTGAAAAGAAAAATCATTTTCAAGGTAAGTTTGGCTTTTAGTGGGTCTTTTTCCTTTAGAAATTACATGAAGTTAAGAGAAAGGTCTTTGTGGAATGAACAGATGAACAAACTAGAGAAATACAGTGTTTTGTTTTATGTATTTCATTAAAGAGATAATGAAAAACATAGCTTTTCATTTTGAGACTGTCTTAACTTTTTAAAATGTGTGTGTGTGTGTGTGTGTGTGTGTGTGCAAGCACATGAATTGTTGTATGTGTGTGCATTCTTGAGTGTAAATGTGGGCACACAATGCCACAGTGCCCATGCAGAGGCCACAGAACAATTACGTGTTGCTCTTCCTTTCACCTGTCTGAGGCAGGGTCTCTGCTGATTTTCATCTGCACACACCAGCCAGTCTGAGAGCCTCCAGGGATTCCGTTTCCACCTCCATCTCCCTGGAGGAGTTTTGGGATTATAGATGCCTATGCTGTGTGTCCATCTTTCACGTGTGTTTGGGGATTCAAATTCAGGTCCTCCTGGTTTTGAAGGTCCTTTTACCTGGCAAATTATTTCCCCAGTCCACTTCCCCAGCCCCACTTAGAACTTTCCAACTGTTGTTCCAACGTTCAGGTTGGATGGAAACTAACACTCTTCAATTTCAAAGTAAAGAACTTAAAATCAAAGTAGTCTCAGTGATGTTTCTTTAACAAGTTATGTTTCTGTGGGTTTAATGTTGAATTTCATATCTGATTTCTCTGTCCTTTAGAAGTCGAGCGGGTGGTGAAAGCCAATGACCGTGACTACAATGAGAAGTTCCAGTATGCGGTGAGTGAACACACAGCACAGTGTGTTGGGGGAGGGTCTTTACTCAGGGCTAGAAGAGGGATCCATGTCTTATAGAACCTCATTATGATGAAAATCTTTCCGTGTTGGCCCACCTTAAAAACGTGGTTCCATGTGCTTTCACACATAGTCCTCTTCTGCTCTAACAGTTTGGTGGGCATGGAAGAATGATAAAATCCATTCTCAAGAATTTATGCTTACATCATTCTGGTGTCCATTTAGATAGTGTAATACGCTGGAAAATATGAAAATGGGCTAGTAAAGTATTGTATTGATTGATGAGAAAGTGAGGGTAGTGGCTGATGATTGATGGGTTGAATTTGGGGTTTTTCTCTAGGTAATTTCTGGGAAATGTGGAAAAGCGTATGCAGGATGAGGTTTCTAAGTGCTGAATGACTCTGTTTACAAAGTGAACAATGAGAACCATCAGTTCAAATGGTTCACACAGGCATTGCCTGAGGAGGGAGAGTTTTGGTCAATGAACACTTTGGTATTTTCTTCCTATTGGTGGGTCACTGGCAGAGAATATAAATGCATGCACGAACATTGCAACTCAATGCCACTGGCCACGTACTGGGGCACCAACAGCTCTTCTTTTATTCTGTGTTACAATCATAATCTGACTTTCTGTGTAGGTTTCGTTTCCCACACAAGGAGTCTGGATTTTGTTTCTGTAACTGCTTTCTCATTGTGAAACAATATATTGAAACTTTAACTTTATTCACCTGTCTTGTAAGAATGATTAAAGCAACTTTGTCTTTGAGGGAAGGGATCCCTCTTTCAAGGTGTTGTGCATAGTTCTTAGAACGGAAGGGAAGGTTTACCTCAGGTAATGAATGCCACTCTGTGTGGTGTGACATATGGTCACCAGCAGACTTGACCTTCACATCCTATATCTGTAGAGGATGGCTCTTTAAAACCTTGACCATAAGATCCCAGTCTGTCTGTCTGTCTCTCTGTGTAGTCCAGAGGACAATTTGTGAGAGCTGGCTGTCTCCCACCTTGAGTGACTCTGGGTAGAACTCAGGATGTCAGGCTTGGGGGTAGGTACCTTTACCTACTGAGCCATCTGGCTAACCCATATGTGTATATTTTAAGACCTTGGGAGAAATTTTGTTATATCTAACTTATTGGGGAGATAATTATTTATTTAAGTACCTAGCTGCATTTATTTGTTTCCCAATGTATAACAAGTACTTTCATTCTGTGAGTATAAGGAAAGCCATGTTTTATAAGATTATACAGCCTTTTCTCTGGTGTCTTTTATGTAGCCTATGAGATATTTCAGTCTTACAAAGATACAGAAGGTAACATGACCCCCATGAGCCCACCACCCAGGCTGATAATGGGCATTAACAGTTTGTCACACAAACTAATAGCATATTGATGATGTAGAGATGGTGTGAACAAAAGCACACAAATGTGTGGCTGTGTTTTCTGTTGGCTTTCCTACGAGCACCAAGGTATTATAACAGGACCCCATGGCAGAGCAGAGTCTATATGACTACCCTGTCTTGGACTGAACCTGCATCAAGGAGAAGCAAAGATCCATCAAGCCTGCGGAGCTAAGAAGTACAACAGAAGTAGACAGTGAAAAGCTGCAAGTGAAGGGGCCCAGGGATTCATCTCTACAGGGCAGCAATATGACTCAGAAGGACCTGGCAAGCTCCTGGCCTTTACTGGGTAGTTCTAGCAGAATGTGAGCCGCAGCTCTCTCAGTCTCATCGAGGTTAATTAAAAGCATCAACTTCATAGAGCCATTGTGAGGACTAAGGCATGACAAAACACAGGGACTATGAATGTAGTATATCTGCACATGTAGGATTTGAACCTATGACTTACCAAATGGAATATCCATTTAAGGTAGGCAACTCCCTATTGTATTTGCTTAGTCTTGCCCGGCTTTAATGGAAGTAGATTTGGAGAGATCAAAACAGATCCCAGGGAAAATGCCATATTCATTGGAGGAGTGATATTCCCACCGAAAGTCTGGAGAGAAAATGGGAATGAACTCAGGACTTTAACGGAACGATGAAAGGAGAAATAGTGAGGAACTCTTGAGTGTGGTAGGAAGAGTGCGGGGGGCTGAACCACGGTTTGAACCCTTTCTCTCAGGACTAGCTTGTGATCTGATTGGTTTATTCCTCCAAGAACCGTGTATTTCATCTACAAATTGTGAGAAACTTTCTAGTAGGGTTGCTTATGGAAGGATTAGATCAGATTATTTTAGCAAAATATTTGATAACAGTAACAACAGCAGGTGCTTCACGTGTGCCGGCCTTAATTATGGATTTTCTCTTAAACCTAACAGAGCTGTGGGCAGGCTCCACAATGGGTGTGGGGTTCCTACGAGGCATGGGTGGGGTATGCTATTTGCTACAGCGGTGTAAGAGGATGCGGAGAAACTCATTAGCCTTGTGAGCTGTGTACAGAAGATACCATGTTCACAATGAACAATGCGAGACCCTGAAAGCACAGAAGTCATTGATAAACTGCAGGTGATGCAGTTGTGGGGGAGGGGCGGGTGTCCCATGACCAGAGCACCGTGCAGCTGTGGAGTGGAGTTTCCTTCCCAGATGAGCCAGTCTGAAAGAACGCCAACTCATGGAGGTACTTAGCAGCTTCCTGTTCTGTGCAAGGCACCACCAGAGGCAGGGCGTTTTCCTTCAGCCTCCCTGTGGATTGTGATAGACACACGGTTAATAGTGAGAGCAAGAAAGGCAACAACGGTAATAATGACAGTTCAAACTCATGGTGCTTCCCAAACGCAAGTTACTGTTCTAGGCATATTACTAAACTACCCGTACTGACACATGTGATCTTCCAGCAACAAGCACTTTTATTATCCCGTTTTCTGTAAGAAGACATTGAAGCATGGAATAGTCCATTTCAGTGACTTTTGCAAACTTCCACAGTTAGATAAAATCCGCCAGTCCTGCTGCATGTTGGGCGATTGGTATTGTACCTCAGTCTTCTAGACCCCCCTCCCCCCACAACGCGCTTCCCCAATTCCACGTCTATAATTCTGTCCATGATAACTAGTCAGTCTTCTGAACGGTCCCAGAAAACAGAAAAACAAGTGCAATAAACTAAAACCAACCCCTCTTCTTACACAATTGAACATTTTTAACATTCACATATTTTAAATATTTATTATGTTGTATTCATTTATTTATTTATTTGTGGGGAGAAGGGCACATGCACATGCGGAAGTCAGAAGATAATTTGCAGAAATCATTTCTCTTCTTCCAGCACGTGGCTCCCCTGGGTGACACTCAGGCTGTCAGGCATAGTCCCTTAAGTTGTTTTTATTTTATTTTATTAAAAAGTAGGGTTGACTTTTTTTTTTTGAGACAGAGTCTCATAATGTCAACATGGGCATGTTAAAAAAATATTTTTGGAAGGTTCTGGGCATTGAAGTTGGATCCATGATTAAACTCACTAGTAGAGGCAGTACTCTACTTACTGAGAGCTATGTCCACAATCCGATTAGCCAAATTTTTATGCTTTAAAGACAAAGGAAGATAGAGGGCTATACATTTTACAAAACAAGGCGTGGCCACATTTTAGATCTGTACGTGTGACTGGGGGAGAAAAAATCATCTAAAACTCAGAAAGATGCAAAGCCATGAGCATTAAGCCTGCCTAGGCAAGCTTTACTCACTGAAGGTTGAAGGATAATATTTCAACAGAGCAGGAGCCTTTGTTCATCAACAAACTGTAAACTACAAAGCTCATACCAAGACACAGCCCAGGCCTAGAAAGCAATTACAAGTACCTTTGAGAGTCAGCGGTCTAGAATATGAACAAAATGACAAGGTTAATGATTCCAACTTTGATTCACTGGTAAATCAGATGTGACGTCGTGAGAATGGAAAGGTGGGAAATGTAAAAATCACTTGAGAAGTTTCAGATAACCAAGAAACCCAGAACAAAGTAGGATTGGAGGGTGGAGGGGGAGAGTGCCAAGGGTGAGAATTTTTATTCTCATTGGAAGAGAGTACAAAGTGTTCTTGATTAATAGCAGGAATGAATAATAGAAAGGGTGAAAACAGTTCTATTAAAATTGGTTGGTTGTCCAGATGGCTCAGTGGGTAAAGGTGCTTGCTGCTGAGCCTGACAGCCTGAAGTGTCACCCTGGGGAGCCACGTGCTAGAAGAAGAGAAATGATTTCTGCAAATTATCTTCTGACTTCCGCATGGGCATGTGCCCTTCTCCCCACAAATAATAAATAAATAAATGAATACAACATAATAAATATTTAAAATATGTGAATGTTAAAAATGTTCAATTGTGTAAGTTTTCCAAACAGTCAGAAACTTAAAGTGGATGGTAGAAATAAAGAAAACACTTGTAGTTGTATTAAAATGTGATGTTGGGGCCTGGAGAGGTGACTCCGTGGTTAGGAGCATTTGCTGCTATTCCAGAGGACACAAGTTTAGGTCCCAGCACCCACACGTAGCTCACTAGAGCCTATAGCTCCTGCTCTAGGATATCTGCCACCAGAACTATCTGCACACAAGGCAGACATTCACACACACACACACACACACACACACACACACACACACACAAATAATAAAAAATAAGGTGATGTGGTGTTTTATGTATCTCTTAAAATGTTATTTTTATTAAAATATAACAATTACACATATTAATTGCATGCAATATGATGTTCTCATTGTGTCAATACTATATAATGATCTAATCAGTATAGTTAGCATATCTGCCACCTTAAAATTTTATCCTTTCTCTATGGGTCCACTGTCCTTCTCTGTGTGTGACTCAGTGCACCTCTGCAAGCCCACATGCCATGCCTGTGTTTCTCTGGGACCAACTCTGAACAGATACATGAGCCACTGTACTCTTTTGACAGAGATAAAAATGATGTTCCAAGTTCAGTGTTCCTGGCATGCCTGCTCTCTCCCTAGCAACGTGTATGCTTGTTGTTTTACCTACTCTTCAAAGAATGTGTGAGACAGTGTCCAAACAGAACACAAAGCCCAAAGGGAGTAAGAATATGTGAGGGAACTATTATTGGTGGGGTATTTTGAAGTGACCACGAAACACAAATGGAAGGTGCCTGTCTGCTTACACGAGCAGTGTCTTCCAGGCCGCTGGGATTATCCAACAAGGGGATACAGATTCTGCTTCCCACCTTCCAAGAGCACATGCATTCTGTGCAGGAAGAGAAGACCAGCACATCAGCACAAGCTTGATAGTGAGAATGAAAAGGAGATGCTAAGTTTTAGTTGTGGTGCATGGCTTACAATGTCAGGGAGAGGAGAACTCAAGGTTAGTGAAAATTTTGGAGGAAGTTTTGATAGAGGAGAAGGGAAACAGTCCCAGGCTTGTGTGCTTATTTGGACTGCCAGTGTTGGGAAGGACCATGCTGAGCAAGGGTCAAGTGTGCCACGTGAAGTCACTGTGGTTCAGGTAGGTGCCATGTCATTGCTTGAAGCAGAGTGGGATGCTGGGCATGGTGATGCATGTCTATTGTCCCAGCCCCTGAGGGCTGAGGCAGGATTGCTGCAAATGCAAGGGCAGCCCCTGTGCTTTGCATATGAGTGACAGGCTCCTAGGAGCCGGGCAGACACAAAATAAAACAGGATTGTAGTTGGCCTACTTATTAGATAGACTGGAGGAATACCCACATGGAAATGCCTGCTTAGTACTGAACAGAACCTGGGTGTGGTGAGAGTTGTAGATTTAGGAACGTCTGCATAGGAGGAGGTATGCGGTGTTGAAAGAAGAGTGGACGCTGTTGGGAGGGATGGCTGACTCTGCAGTGAGGGGCAGACGAGACAGCAGAAGGAGGCAGCCTGAGAAGGGAAGGGGAGCGATGACTGAGGAGGACAGAGGACAGAGGGAGTGAGATGGACGCTCGGGGAAGGGAACGTCTCAGGAAATGGGTGGCTAATTGGTTCGAAAGGTGGGTGCAGGGGATTGAGAACCATGAAAAAACACTGTTGATCCTAAGTAGCTTGAGACCTTGAGAAAGTGGTTTTAATCCCACCGCCACGCACTTTTACAGTGTTAGGCTATACATGATGCACAAAATATTGTTTTCAAATTCCGATACCTTACTTTCAAACTCATCACTGATGTTAGGGTTTACTTTATATTGCTCAGACATAGGTTATTACCCTGAAGGTATAGCAACTTCCCCTACATATCATTTGTATGAATAATTGGCCAGAAAGTAAACATTGAGATGCAACTTTACAGGACCAAATGCTCAGATTAGTATATAAACCCAGCATGTGCAGTGTTAACAAATATCAGCAACATTAAAATTAATATAAAATCATACCTAGTTCTATATACACAGGAAATGTCACAGACCTGAATCATGGTATGATAAGATCCAAGAGATCCTGATGGCCAACACAACACGCCAAGCATGTAGTTGCAGTACTAAACACAAACTTGGTTGCATTGGCAGAGATCTTGAAGGCATACATACAAAATTCACATTATTCCAACTGATTGGCAGATCTCTCAAAGCACACACAATCACTCAGAGCCGTGGTTCTCAACCTTCCTAATGCTGCAACTTTTTAATACAGTTCCTCATGTTGCCGTGACCCCCAACCATAAAATTTTTTGTTGCTACTTCATAACTGTAATTTTTCTACTGTTGTGAAACATATTGTAAATGTCTGTGTTTTCCGATGGTCTTAGGTGACCCTGTGAAAGTGTCATTAACCCCCGACAGGGGTCTTGACGCACAGGTTGCCACCGACACAGGGGCTCATGGTCTGATTGAACCTTATGACCTGGGTCAAGACTGACTGATAGAGCCTGACTAGCATAGTTTGGTCATCTACAGGAAATGCTACTCTTATGATTAGCAATTATATTCGGATTCTACTTGCCAAGACTGTCTCAGTCCCCGTGATGTGTCATGTATAAAGAGACCATCTGGCCCCTCCCACTGACAGCCACTGGGCAGTTGTGCTGAGGATCTGTAGTGAATTGAAACCATGTAGCATAACCTGCTCTGCCTGGCCCCTTGTGGTGTGGAGAGGCAGACTTCAGGCTGTGTTAGCCATGAATCACCTGTTCCGTAAAGTAATATTTTTGACTGAAGTTACTTACTTTTTATATGTAAGTGCTGATATAGAGTGGCTATTGTCACTGCTGTGACTAAATAAATATCTAAAAGATGACCTAAGAGAGAAAAGCTTTATTTTGGCTCATTGTTTTAGAAACCCTAAATGTGAAATGTTGTACAATTGGGATTAGAAGAATTAAGATCGGGGATCCCTGATGATAGAATTTTGGAGCCCTGTTACAATTTGACTGTTTCGAATTGTGTTTCTGCTAAGACTTAACCAATGAACAGATGCAAGAGGAAGAAAATTGACTGCTCAGTGAAGAGAACCACAATCCAGTTTCCTTTGTCGTCAGTATCTGATTAAACAGGACCATAAATTACCATATGGACCAAGTGGGGCAATTTCAGTAACAACTTCGAAGCTAACAGAAAACCACTATTTCCAACCGTCACCAAGTGGTTTTTAATCTCATTTTTGAAGTTTTACTTATTAGCCCAAATAGTATGGTTCTATGATAAGATTGCTAAAATCACAGTAACCATCATATCTTACATTTTGTAGGTTGAAGACTAATCAAATTATCCATGCAAAAAATATAGAATCCAATTCATGTCCACTATTATAAAACCAATACTTAGATTTTTGTTGTATTTTTCATGTGACTATATTTCTTCTTTTTTGAAATATAAAAGTTGTAAATATTTATGGCAAAAATATTTTGAAATATGTTTAAATTGTGGAATGGTTAAGTCAAGTTAATTAACATATATATATATATACCTGGCTTAATATACTTACTGTTTTGTGGTAAGAACACTGAAAAATCTACTTTAAAAAGTTATTATTGTTGCTTTTCTTTTTTGAGACAATGTCTTCTTCTATAGCTCAGGCTAGCCTGGAACTCACTGTGCAGACCAGGTTGGCCTGAAACTCACAGCCATTCTCTTGCCTCAGCTTTCCAGTACTGAGCTTATAGAAGTGAGCTAATTCCCGACACCCACCCCAGTATAATCTATGTTCATGGACAAAAAAAAGCTATTTAGGAATTAAAGTTCAGTTTTAATTCTTTACAAATGGGCTTGTTTGGAGCTATTCATGTGTGTATGTGTCTTTGTGTGACATGACTGTTATATGACACAGTCGTTGAGAGTGTGGAGCACCCCAAGAATGTTCTGGCTTGACTACTGGGAAGTTCTTTGAGGAAATAAGTTCAGTACAGCAAATGACTGGCACATCTGTGTTGGTGATGGTACCCTAGACCAGTTGTCTCCAGTGGCCCTGACTGCTCTGGCTTCATCTATGCCTTCCTGGTTGGAAACTTGTTGTGAGTCCAGCTGTAGACTGTGTGTAGACAGGTGTGGTAGAGATATGTAGAAGAGGTGACATCATTCCATGCCAATTATCTGAAAGTACTGGGGACTGAGACTTTGTTTTTAGTCATGAGCATTTGTATGTGGGTCCGTGCACATGGATGCATGTGCCTGCAGAATCTAGCAGACGTTATTGGATCATCTGGGGCTGGAGTTATAGGTGTTGTGAACTGCCCTGCACAGGTCCTGGGAACCAAGCTCAGGCCCTCTGCAAGAACAGTACACCATCATAACTGCTGAGCTATCGCTCCAGTTCAGAAGATTGTTTATATAAAATGGAAAAACTGACTGGATTATCCAGTAATGTCAAGTAGAAGCTTAGTGTGGAATTATTTTTTAAAATGTTCCCAGCTAACTCTCCATACAGAATTCTAACTATATGTCTAGTTGTGTTCCTAACCTTTAGAAGAGAGGAAGTCACTACCTCCCCAAACACTTCACTGTCTTTGGATAAGGTATTTAACTGATGTGCACATCCACTGTGCTCAATGCCAGGCTTTATAAGGACGTTTTCATACAAGTATATAGCATATGTTGGCTGTGTTTCCTGCCAGGCTTCTTCCTCTTCTCTCTCTCATAATCCCTCTTGTTAGTCTCCTTCCCTCCCTGGACAGTCACTTCTACTTTCATGACACATATGTGGATGGTTTTGTATGTCTATATAAACTGTTGGATTCACAAATGATGGAGAATATAGCATATAATGTTTGTCTGAGTCTGTCTTAATTCATGTAATGTGGTAATGCCCAATTCCATTCATTTTCCTGGAAACAACTTCAGTTCTTTTGAGACAAGGTCTCACCAGGTAGCCTTGGCTGGCCTGGAACTCACTGTTTTAGATTAGGCTGTTTTAGGCTACCTTGGATTAGCCTGGCCTAGAAGTTACTATGTAGACCAGGTTGACTTAGAACTCATTATATAGACTAGGCTGGTCTTGAACTTGTACCATTCATGCTGTCTCCAATGACATGTGTGTGCCACCACACTCAGCAGGATAGATTCATTACTTTCTATTAGTTGAGACAAATCGGAGGCCAAAGCAGAACAAATATTGCTCTTATTTCACCCAGCAACCCTTCTGATACTTGTGAATAAATGGTCAAACCTGAGCTCTAGAATCATCGCCTGGAATTCCATTTCTTTTGCTTTTCTGTAACTGTTTGTGGTGAAGTGTTTCAGAGTTAAGCACAATATTCTAGATGCTATTTGACTAGCTTGATGCAGAAGAGAAAGTGTTACTGTAGTGGAAGTATTAATGAATGAGAGACAGTACCACCTTTTAGGAGATTGTCAACAATGACTCCCACTTCTATTGCTAGTGACAAGGACTGACTCTCTTTGTCATTAAGTCTCTTTTACTATTGTGTCATACTGAGCATAACTTCTGTGTCTCCATCAGTATCTAAACTAATGACCCAATTGAATCAGCAACTTTGTGGGTGGAGTCTAGGCATTTTTAAAAGCTCCCCAGGATTCCAATTGTCAATCACGGTTAGGGATCACTGGTCTAGAACTCAGGAGATGGTTTAATGGGTAAGGTGCTTGACACACACACACACACACACACACACACACACACACACACACACACACACACGGAATGTAGTTTAGATCTAAGGACTCACATAAATGATGGGCACACATGGCTTACCTATAAGCCCAGTGTTTGAGAGTTAGGGACAGGGTATCCATGAAACATGCTGGCTAGCTAGACTAGCCAAACTGGTGAACTCTGGGTTCAAGTGAGAGATATATAAGTTGGGGAGCAATGGAGGAAGATACCCAATGTCACCCTCCAGTCTCTACACCACAGACACACTTGTATGCATGTTTGTTCACACACAGTCACCCACATACATGTGAACAGGCATACATATATGCATGCTTACCACACATATATGCATAAACAGGAATCACCGATCTAAGTTAGGATTAACAATATTGAGCACAACACTGTTAGACAGCTATGTGCTTCTCACCAGTAGATATCTCCTTACAGAATGCTCATGATCCATTAATCAGTTCATCTTGTTTACTTACAAATTTTAATTTCTATAGTTTACTGACTGTCAACATTCTGGCATTTGTGTAATTAGATTGTAATATTATTGCTTTTTTGTCATAGTAAGATATATTTTTTAGAAAATAAACATTATTGAGGTGGACCTGGTTGCATAGGTTTATAATCACTCAGGAGAGTGACACAGAGTCACCAGTCAAGACTGAGAACTTTGCTCAGAGGCACAGTGCTTGCACTGGCCACCACTCCAGACAGACGGAGAAAACTTTTTCAAAAGCAGAACTGAGTTCAGAGATCTCTGTTTCACTCCTTCACCCACTGCAGGGCCACTGGTGAGCCTTAGTGGGAGCGACACAGAGTACGTAATCTACTGTGCCCACAAATGCCTCCAGGGGCTGTTCTCCTAAACATAGCAGCCTCTCTGGATTCTTCCTCTTGAGAAACAATAAACGTGTGTGTGTGTGTGTGTGTGTGTGTGTGTGTGTGTGTGTGTGTGTGTATGAACTTTCTAATTCTTACCACAGTTAGAGTAAGTTGGGCAAAGACAGAGAAGGGAATACACCAGAGGAGATGATATGAAGGACATAAGATGAGGTGGGAAAGGTTTGG
The DNA here is from genome assembly GCF_004664715.2 of Peromyscus leucopus. Classification (NCBI taxonomy): domain Eukaryota; kingdom Metazoa; phylum Chordata; class Mammalia; order Rodentia; family Cricetidae; genus Peromyscus; species Peromyscus leucopus. Next base: position 102,523,425 of record NC_051066.1, on the reverse strand, counting down.
CAATGGCAGCCGATAGTCCTTTGTTTGTTCATTCATTCAGGAGCCAGTGAGGCAGATTTAGTTGGTTTTGTCCTAAAGCAGTTTTGTGCACTGGTTGTTATTCTTAGCTGGGCTCCCAGTGAGGCTTAGCTGGATGGTCAGCTTTTTATTTTTTGAGACAGTTTTTCTGTGCAGCCCTAGCTAGGCTGTCTTGGAACTTGCTCTGTAGATCAGGCTGACCTTGAACTCACAAAGTTCTGCCTGCCTCTGCTTCCCTAGCACTGGGATTAAAAGCAGATCCCACCATACCCAGCTTGGATAGTAAGCTATTAAATAAACCAACTCCTATGGTTCCTTGCTCTGGAGCCTGGCATGTGGACTTGCTCTTATGGATGCTACCCTTCTGCAAATTGGTTCAGTGTCTTACAGTGTTTGATCACACCGGATTCCATACAGACTCTAGGAATGCTGCTGGTCTGCTTCAGCACTTACCCCAGGTTCCTGCTCATCTCTCCTTGGATCTCTCTGTTAGCTCCTGCAGAAGATAACGGGCTGTTTTCATGCATGTCCTTAGGGAGTCTTATTGTCGGTCCTGAAGCAAGGTTGGGGCAGTGTTTATTTAACTCAGACCATCTTGTCTAGCCTCAACATTTGGTGAAAATTCATTAAACCTTTTGTACATGTTGTGATCACAAAATGTTGAAGAATGACATCTTATTATAAATTGTTGTTATATTATTATTTTAATGGCACAAAGATACCTTGAAGTCTTCTGAACCCCCGACCCATCACCAACCTAGAGACCTCTCTGCTCTTGTTGCTGACCCTGTCCTCTGTTCCTTCCCTCTCAGCACCTCGTTCCCAGACAAAATCCACCCAACAAAGACACAAAGGCAGGTGTTGTGAATTTGTGTGGATTTGGATTTATTGCCTAATTCTGCCTGTGAAGGGAATGTAGATCGGAAAGATTGGGACTGTTGCAGGAGCCGGGAGAGCGGGGGTGGAACCTCAGTGTAGCAGGGACTTCCTTCAGGTCCCCAATTGCAACCTTTGAGCGTGCCACTTGAGGCTGCATTATTAATGTAGAACCCTGATGTAAGAAGAGTCCTGGGAAGGATTACTATTCTGGAATATTCTTTATGTGTGCCCCTCCTTGTTAACCAGGCTCTTCCACTGTGCCTTTGTTATTGTCATAGACTCTGAGATCCTGAAGTTTGGCTCAGTTCCCAGACTGCACAGTCGTGTGAGTGTGACCTGTTTAGTTCTAATAAACATTCTATGGACTTTGTGCGCTAAGGCCTCCCTGTAGTTAAGGAAATGAGCTTGACCAACTAGCTTTAATGTCAGCTCAAAGCGATGCCCTCTTTGCTCCTAGAGGGCTCTGAAGCTCTGAGATGGGTTGTCTCTAGCAGGCTGGATGTGTAAGGAGCGGGCACAGAAGGTGACAGAGTATTAGCGGTGCTCCCAGACAGCCCCGCCCAAGTACTGTCCTGCTTTGTTTTCTATTCTCTTGAACCTCGCCCCTTTATAACTTAGGAGGAATGTTTAAGTCCCCTTTCAAATATCACAAAAGAGAAGTTAACATTACATTTGTCCTAAGTGTCTAAACATCCCAGACAAACAAACAAACCAAAAAAGGTAGTGTTATTAAATTAACCTCAGAGGAGAGTTTAATTTGTTCCCCTGGTAATTGTCCAAATTAGTCCTTTGTAGATACACCATCATTCGTAGGATGTTTGCTAGTTCTAGAACAGTCTTTCAGATGCTGAGACACTAAACCAAGGCCTGAGGGTGGAGAAGAGAAGATGGCTGGGACAGCTGCCTGGCAGATTTGCTTTGGAAGAGACTGAGGCCCGGGGGCTCTTCTTGCCCTTGCTTCTGAGGTTAGATGGGAAATGGGCTCCGAGAGCAGCTTGGTGACACACTCCGATTCAGGCTGAAAGTGACTGCTCAGGCTGATTGAATTAATCTGAACCTCTCACTGTACCACAAGGATCAGAGGACGCTTTCCCAGGAGGCAGCCTAGGGATTCCACTTCTGATTCACCTGCACAAACACAGCGTTTTTAACACAGGACTCTCTGAAACGTTGCTTTTGGCGGCAGTCCTCAGAATTGCCCTTAGCCTCCAGTTTCCTTATTATAAGATGGTATGGAGAAATTCATGGCTCCTGGAGGTTCCGAGGACTGTGGACTGTGCCAGGCATGTGGAAGGTGACAGCACCTATTGGCTGTAGAGGAACTATCACCCCGAAAACTGCATGCTCTCCCATCCCGGCCATGCTCAATCCTTTTCATCATAACAGTGATTGTTCAGCCATCCTCAAAGTGAGCATAATCTCTACTTGTGAAAAGAAAGTGTAATTGTGAGTATATCCACACACGTATGTATAAGTGTTTTCACTGTAGATACAGTATATGTGTATGCACACGCACACACACACAGAAGTATACATGTGTATGTATCACATTCATACATATATGCACATTTGTATATACACATATAAATACTTGTATACATATATACATATATGTATAATTTTCACCATAGACCCAAATCTGTAGTGAACATAAACATACACCTATAATAAAGAAAATCTGCATTAAGTATTAGTTATCACAACTTTAAGTTTTTAGTTAAAATAGACCTAAAAGTTTTTTTATTTTTATTTTTAGCTAACACAAGGGATTCTTTTGGGCACCTCTGTGGGAGATGGGTACCCCTGGCATCAGGTGCTCCACAGTCTCATCAGGATAGTCTTTCAAAATACATAATTTTTATTAATTTGGGCATTTTATACTGTGGGTTTTGATCGATTTTACCTTCCACTCCTAGCTCCTCCCAGATCTGGTCCTACCTCCCCAGCCTTCCCAACCTCATGGCCTCTCTCCTGCCCCACAGGGTCATTTCGAGGTTGTGTTAACTGGGAAAGTCATACATGAAGGCCTGCTAAGGGGAAGCCCGGTACTTCTGCTCCGTCACGTACCGTTTGCACTTAGTGTTTGCCACCTTCTTAAATGATGTCACCAGTTTACAAGCTTGTTTTCTGTGTATTCCCGCCTTTCTCCCCCACAGTTAAAGTGCAGGCTTACTCGTGTGCGTGTACAGACTTTTTCCATCCATATCTGCAGTCCTGGCTCAATGACATGATGCGGACACATAGGAGGCCCTTTGCAAGCACGAGCTGAATGAATGAGTGACTGTGAGGGGTAACATGCCCTCTGCTCCTTCTCTCTACAAAAACATGTTTTGCGCATAGCTGGGATCCTGGCTGAGGAGGATGCTGAGATGTTGCTGGTAGATGTCATGTTTAGCCACCTCTGTATACAGCCTCTTCTGCAGCGTTCACTGGTGCGTGCTCATCGCTATTTCTCCCAATTCAGAGCCCCATGGAATCGCACCAGGCAGCATTTAGCTAATATGGAGGAGCCTGGTATCAGAGAGGCAGGTGCCAGGCCTGACTGCGCTGCCCATGTGTCCCACACACGCATTCTTTGGGGGAAGCTTTGCATGAACATCGGTGTTGCACACATTTCCTGAGTGGTGCAAACGCCTTCTGGCCACTTCCTCTTTTACGCAAGCAGTCTGTGGGCACGGCTTCTCTTTGGTTTTAATTAGATGGTTTAGAGATGTTCTTTCCCTTAGCAGGATTGTTTGTTTCCCTGGATTCTAGATTGTATCGTAACAACATGACACATGAGCATTGCTGTAGCAAGAGAAGGTAGACATTCATGCAATTGTCACGACATAAGGGTCTCGTCAGATGAGGAAAGAAGCCTTGCCAGTGGAAACCATGGGACTCTTGCAAAAGTTCCTGGGGTGTGATCTGTGGGATTCACAGAAGCAGGAAGTGCCCCGACAACTCTAAGCTCATAGAGACTTACCTTCTGTGATGCAGTGTGGTAGGCAAGAGGAGAGAAAAGGCCACTCTGTTACATGGAAGAGAATGGACCTCGAACGTGTGATTAATGCTTGTGCCTGGTGTTTGGTTGGGAGTGAAAAAAGAAAAAAATCCTCAAACTGACTTAGGCAAAGACAGATGTGAACAGAACACATAGTTAAAAAGTAAGTGAGAGACAGTGGGGACTGAGGAAAGGCCTGTCCTATTAGATTTCATTCAGCTATTTTTTTTTTCTGTGAGGTCTTAATACAAGGCTTCAAACTCAGAATATATCGCAGGCTGACCTGGAACTTTCCACCGTCCTGCTCCCATCCCCTGAGTGCTGAGAATGTAGCGTGTCTGTCACACTCACTGCTGAGAATGTAGTGTCTATCACACTCACCGCTGAGAATGTAACATGTCTGTCACACTCACTGCTGAGAATGTAGCATGTCTGTCACACTCACCGCTGAGAATGTAGCGTGTCTATCACACTCACTGCTGATACTGTAACATGTCTGTCACACTCACTGCTGAGAATGTAGCGTGTCTGTCACACTCACTGCTGAGAATGTAGCGTGTCTGTCACACTCACTGCTGAGAATGTAGCATGTCTATCACACTCACCGCTGAGAATGTAGTATGTCTGTCACACTCACTGCTGAGAATGTAGTGTGTCTGTCACACTCACCGCTGAGAATGTAGCATGTCTGTCACACTCACTGCTGAGAATGTAGTGTGTCTGTCACACTCACCGCTGAGAATGTAGCATGTCTGTCACACTCACTGCTGAGACTGTAGCATGTGCCACCACACTGACATCCAATTTTTTGTTTTTTGTTTTTATTGTACACACCCAGGCCTTCCATCTTAAGTGTTTAGTCAGAATTCAAAGAGTGATCTCCAGGGCTGCCTTCTTCCACGTTGGAATGCAATAGGTAAGAGAAAGTCTCTTCAGAGTCCAGATTTGACATAGGTCATTTTCTCATCTCAGAAATGTAGTTGGGAAGATAGGCTGTGGGACTGGTTTAAGTGAACCTGAGCTTGACCCTGGCATTGTAGATGGGAGTTGAACCCATTGTGACAGAGCGCTGTTAGTGGAGGTGGTTGAGAAAATAGTCAAATGCACCTGCTGTTTACAGGATTGGATTTGGAACATAGAAAGCAGATGTGTGCGTGTATTTACATATGTGAAATATACACATTTATGTATATATATGAGATATATATGTATATAAGTTAATGAGACACATATATACAACATATGTATATAGTAACAATATTGTACAATATCATACAATATATACATACACAATATATAATATATTATACTATACTGTATATATATATTGTTATATTGTAGCTGAAACATCTCATATTAGTTTTCATTTCTGGCTGAAGTGGCGTTTCCATTGTCTATTAGCAATGTGCTGTGGGCATTGGGCTGAAGTCTTAAGGTATAGGTGTGGCCATCCAGGTACGTCCCTTCCCCTTTGGTTCTGTATTGGAAGTGTTTGAGATCATCTTGGTCCATCATAAGCAATGAAGAGGAGCAGAGACTCAGGTTAGATGAGTAACAGGAACAAGAAATAAATTCGTGGTGAAGTCAGGGACAGTGGAGTCATTCCTTGTTGTGACAGAGTTTGTCCTGCCTAGTACATTGCAGTCAGAAATTATTTCAGGACTCGCTCATGAAATCTTATATTTGTATAAATCTTTGACTTAGCAAAATAATTTTAATTTGAGACCTCATCTCCATGATAGTCCTGTGTGAGAAATGTTTCCTGGGAAAGCCCAAGGAAAGTCCCCAAACGCTCTGACGTCGATGTAACCATGCTTGCTCTTCTTTATTGGCTTTGTGTGTGTTCAGCAATATAGTTATGCCGCATGTGAGACTCTCGCTATCAAAACAAATGCTTCCAGTTTACTGGCATTTTATTTGGTGGCCTCAGAAGAACTTTCCCCTTCACTTTATACCTCTCCTAGAGTAAGTAGCCAGCACTGAACATGTCCAGGCTTTTGGCCATGGCTGCTCCTTTTTGGAAAGCTGAAATGGGGATCTGGTTATCCACTCTGTCTTCATTGCTTCTTGTTCAGGGCCAGTGGAATTGCCCTCAGAGGGAATTGCAAGGGAATACAAGGAAGCTGTCGTTGCACACCAAGCCAACAATAGCCAGGACTGTAACTGAGGCACGGATGAGGAGGACAGAGGGAGACCTACGGTTTCCCTTGGGTGAGAAGGTAGCAGAAGGCTGGGGATGGGGAGTGGAGGCGAATGAAGGCTGTGGAATGAGGGGCAGCTGCGTGCACTGGGCTGTAGCAGCAGCAGAGGGGTGACAGGGTGTGCTCCAGGTGTCAAGTCCCCATCTGGCACGGCCACCCAGCAGCTGTGGAACCTTGTGTACGTTACTCTCTCTGAACCTTGGGCTTTCCTCTGATAAACTGGGAATAATAGTACCCATTTCACAAGAATGTTCTGAGGATAGATGGAGTTACCAAATGTCAAGTTCTTAGAACAGTATTTACCATAAGGGCTTGGTAATATTAGCCGCCACCATCCACCTTATTCACTGTTATTCTCTCTACCACCGGCTTGCTCAAGCTCCCATCTTCTCTTAGTCAGATAGCTCAAAGTCCTCTGCAAGAACTCCTTTCAGAGGTATTTCTGTGTCATCTTCAATCTCTTCCCCATCCAGTGATCTTTTAAAGTCTCGTCAAATTAACTTCTCCACTTAGCACCTCTCAGTAACTCCTCCTTTGTTTCCCTGGCGTTGCCTTCCAAGGGGAAGGCTCCCTATTGGTGCACTACTTACCTGTCCACCTCCTTCCTCATTCTGCCAAGTCAGAAATGGAGTCGTTTACCTAAGCTTGGAAGTATCACTGGCCTCAGTACCCTGCCCTCCCCCAGCTTGAGAGCAAGTTTCCTACAGAGAGATAGTTTTTAGCTCATCCATGGGCAGGCTCTGTCCTACTGTGTGGAAGGCCTAGCAAGGCTCAGCTTCACCTGTGATGGTATGTTCCATCATTAGGGCAATTAACTAGTTTACTAATATAGCAGGCTTTCTTTTGGGCCACCAACCAGCTCCCAAATATTATTAGTTATGAATGCTCTGCTTTAGCTTAGGCTTGTTTCTTGCTAGCTCTTATAACTTGTATTAACCTGTTTCTCTTCATCTATGTTTTGCCTTGGGCCTTTTTACCTTTCTTTCATTCTGTGTGTCCTACTTTCACTGTCCTCTGTGCCTAGCTGGCTGGTCCCCTGGTGGGCTTCCTCTTCTCCCGAGCCTACATCTCTCCTCCTACTTATTCTCTTTGCCTGCCAGCCTTGCCTATCCCTCTCCTGCCTAGCTATTGGCCATCCAGCTTTTTATTAGACCAATCAGGTGCCTTAGGCAGGCAAAACAACACATCTTTATATAATTAAACAAATGCAGCATAAGCAAATGTAACACATCTTTACATCGTTAAACAAATGCAACACATCTTTGCCTAGTTAAAGTAATAGTCCACAACAGACTAATGAGCTCACGCCATGGCCTCTAGCTTTGCTTTTACGGGCATCAGAGATGTCACATTGATTCCCAGGTAGCTCTTCCCTCTTCCTTTGTGTTTCTAGTGGTCCACGGTAGAAAAGTAGCTGTAAGAGGAAAGCGGTGAAGACTGTCTGTGCTGTGTTAGGAAGTGAGCTGCATTGGAACTTGTGCCCTAGTAGGCTGGCTCAACAATATGACTAAATAGCAATATGTCTGATTGAAGGTCTTCTGAATAGCTTTTTGGTTAGGACAATAGGAATGGAAGCATGTTTCCCCTTTGAATGAAAAACAACAGTAAAGAAGAAGTATTCAGAGCATATCCATGAAGGGTAACCTCATTCCTTGACCCCGCCCAAGCTGTGCAGCTTTTACCATCTGTGATTACATTATAGCAGTGTCCATGGAAAGGTACAACCCTTACTGCATGTAAAGGTTGCACAGAAGCTGGTCTGACTACAGTCCACAACTGGCTCTTCACTTGTACAGAACCCAGGCTTGTAGGCGTTTCTTAAAAACTCTGGCTGTGCTTTTGACTGTCTTTCAGCATTATGCAAATTTAACCTCTGCATTAGTAGCTTAGATGAAAACCACAAAAAAATTAAGAATGAGTATAACACAAATCTTAAATGGTCTTAATAATAAAAAACTGGAGAGCCAGATATTTGACTGAAAGCTGGAAGATCAGAGAGACAGTTCAAGCCACAGCCACCTCACCTTGATAACTTCTCAGTTGATTCTGTTTCCTCAAACTGGAAGCCTCTGAGTTCTCATCCAAATGGATCTCAGCTGAACTGCTGCTAAAAGCCTAAAAGCTTAAGAAGCTAAAGTTTCTGGTCCTCACAGCCTTATATACCTTTCTGCTTCCTGCCATTACTTCCTGGGATTAAAGGCCTGTGTCACCATGCCTGGCTATTTCCAGTGTGGCCTTGAACTCACAGAGATCCAGATGGATCTCTGCCTCCAGAATGCTAGGATTAAAGGCATGTGCTACCACTGACCTAACCTTTATGTTTAATATAGTGGCTGTTCTGTTCTCTGACCCCCAGATAAGTTTATTGGGGTGCATAATATATCAACCACAAATGAGACTTTTTTTTTTTTTTTTTTTTTTTTTTTTTTTTTTTTTTTCCTCTTCTATTGCATTTTTTTTTCTTTTTTTTTATATTGTTAATTATTTTCTATAAATGCAACCTGCTGAGTCTGTCTAGTGTGGCTTATATACTTTTAAGGGCTGACTACTTGGGATTGAATAACCATTTAGCTCATGGATCTTTGAGGAAGACTAATTCTCCCTCTCTTGAGTTGCCTTTGGTCTTCTTCCGGGGTTGGGGCCTTGTGTGATTTCTGTCATCCACACTGTCACCTCTCAGGTCCTGTTTAGGCAGCCACAGTGCTGAGATTCCATGGCGCAGCTTCCCTGTGGTGTCTGGAAGACACAGTCTTGCAGTAGACTTCCTGCTCCTCTGCTTCTTATAGTGTCCCCAGCATGTTTCCCTGCTGCTCCCTGAGCCTTAGGTGCAGGGACTGTGTGTTGTCGATATGCACTGGGGCTGGGCACCCACAGGGAGTTCTTCTCTGCAATTTGACTGGTTGTGCTTTTCCATAATGCTTTTCCATCTGCTATGAAAAGAAGTCTCTTTGATGAGGCTGAGAGCTACACTCCTCTGTGGATGTAAGGATACGCATTTAGAACGCAGTTAGAAATTATTCTGGTTTAGGAAAGAGGCCGTTATATGCTCCCCTCTGAGATCTATGAACTCACTAGCCAGGTGTGGTTGTCTAGGTTTACATTACCAGGCCTAATTTCCCTCCTGCTCAGTCAGCCTTAAGTCCAATTAAACAGCTCTTGGTTACTGCCAAGATATCAGTGCCACAATCACACTTTTAGAGATATCTTGCCATATGGATCATTATTGTGATTTATAGGCATAATAACTTATGTGGGACTATTGAATGCTCCCCCTCCCCCTTGGCAGCTTGCACAGCACCGTCCAGTACTATGAAAGCTGGTTCTCAGGGAGGAGGCTTTCTGGTGAGATCACTCCTGAGTCCTCCAAGTCTTGTGTCCAAAGCACATGATTTATTCAGCAGTAGGGACTTATCTTCAACTTCTGGGAGGCAACCAAGGCAGCAGCAATAGCATCTATTGTTTTAGAAATCTCTTGGACTCCTCTGACCGACAACTTGAAAGGAGATTTCTTGTGTGTGTTGCTGGGGATTTGGTTGGATAGTCTATGGATCTTGGGGAAGGCATTATCATCCCAACTGGTATAACTTCATTTAAACTATATACATATGTATACACTTGTTTGTATTATATATAGTCAGATGAATATAAAATAATGATTCTTTATGGCATTTTCAACCATCCTTAGTGTAATTTATATACATACACAATGATTGCTATTCAGCTATAAAGGAAAATTAAATCACAAAATTTGCTGGCAAATTGATGAAACTTGAAAATAATATATTGAGCGAGGTAACCCAGATCCAGAAAGATAAGTTCTGCATATTCTCTCTCCCCTGCGTTTCCTGGCTCCAAATCTTTAGATGTGAGTATAACCTGCTGTAACCACAGAAATGGGGAAAGTAAAGAGGCCGTGGGAGGAAGGGGGAGGGGCACTAGAGAGGAGACTAGCAGGATAGAGATTATATGAAGGGGAGAAAGCAGGGGGGCTTTGATTGGGGAGTGGGGAGGGGGTCAATAAAAGCACCCCTTATCCTTGATATATTAATTCTATATTTCATCATGTCTTATTATTTCAATTTTATTATGCTATCTTTGTGGGCAAGATAGAGTCAAGCTTCATGGGAATATAGATAAATGGATTTATAAGTGCTTAAATAAAATTTTAATGTATTTTCAAAGACTCATACAAAGATGACTAAAACATATTTAATGTATAGTGTATATAGTACATGTGTCCATGTGAACATGTGTGCTATCCACCTTCAGTCAGTTGTTTTTTGAGACAGGGACTCTCATTGTCCTGTAACTTGACAAGTAGGCTTAGGTTGACTGTCCCGTGGGCCCCAGGCTCCTGCCTGTCTCTGCCTCCCCAATGCTGAGATTAAGGTGACACCCCCGCCCCCATTTTTGGACCTGTGTTCTGAGGATGGAAGTCAGACCCTTGTGTGGCAAGGCAAACACTTTACTAATTGAGTTTCTCCCCAGACCCCTGCATTTCATATAATGACTGAACAAAGCTCTATTAATCTGTAGAAAGCTCATTGGTTATGTCCCAGGCTTCATTGTTTCAGTGATAATTTTGTTTCCTGTAGGCTTGCCCCCCTTTATTTTATTTTATCTATTTTATTTTACAATACTATTCAGTTCTACATAACAGTCACAGATTTCCTTGTTCTCCCCCTTCCTGCCCCCCTCCCCTTCCCCCCAGCCCACCGCCCTTTCCCACCACCTCCAGATCAAGGCCACCCCTGAGGACTGAGATCGACCTGATAGACTCAGTCCAGGCAGGTCCAGTCCCCTCCTCCCAGATTGAGCCAAGTGTCCCTGTATAAGTCCCAGGTTTCAAACAGCTATCTCATGCAGCGAGCCCAGGACCTGGTACCACTGCCTAGATGCCTCCCAAACAGATCAAGCCAATCAACTGTCTCACCTATTCAGAGGGCCTGATCCAGTTGGGGCCCCTCAGCCTTTGGTTCATAGTTCATGTGTTTCCATTCGTTTGGCTATTTGTCCCTGTGCTTTATCCAACCTTGGTTTCAACAATTCTCGCTCATATAAACCCTCCTCTTTCTCGCTAATTAGACTCCCAGCGCTCCACCCGGGGCCTAGCCATGGATGTCTGCATCCAGATTCCTCAGTACTTGGATGGGGTTTCTGGCACAACTATTAGGGTGTTTGGCCATTCCATCACCAGAGTAGGTCAGTCCCGCTGTCTCTCGACCATTGCCAGCAGTCTTTTGTGGGGGTATCTTTGTGGATTTCTGTGGGCCTCTCTAGCACTTTGTTTCTTTCTTTTCTCATGTGGTCTTCATTTACCATGGTCTCCTATTCCTTGTTCTCCTCTCTGTTCTTGATCCAGCTGGGATCTCCTGCTCTCTTTCCCTCGCCCTCGCCGTTCATTGCTCCCACTCATGTCCAGGCTGTTCATGTAGATCTCATCCATTTCTCTGCCATTGGGTGATCCCCGTGTCTTTCTTGGGGTCCTGTTTTCCAGGCAGCCTCACTGGTGATGTGAGTAGCAGTCCAGTCATCCTTGTTCCACATCTAGTATCCTCCTATGAGTGAGTACATACCATATTTGTCTTTCTGAGTCTGGGTTACCTCACTCAGGATGATTTTTTCTAGATCCATTCATTTGACAAAGAAGCCAAAAGTGTACAATGGAAAAAAGAAAGCATCTTCAACAAATGGTGCTGGCATAAATGGATATCAACATGTAGAAGGCTGCAAATAGATCCATATCTGTCACCATGCACAAAACTTAAGTCCAAGTGGATCAAGGACCTCAACATAAATCCAGCTACTCTGAACCTGCTAGAAGAGAAAGTGGGAAGTAGTCTTGAATGCATTGGCATAGGAGATCACTTCCTAAATATAACACCAGTAGCACAGGCACTGAGAGAAACAATCAATCAATGGGACCTCTTGAAACTGAGAAGCTTTTGTAGAGCAAAGGATATAGTCAACAAGGCAAAGCGACAGCCTAGAGAATGGGAAAAGATCTTCACCAACCCCACATCTGACAGAGGACTGATATCCAGAATATATAAGGAACTCAAGAAATTAGACATCAAAACGACCAACAGTCCAATTAAGAAATGGGCTATAGAACTAAACAGAGAATTCTCAACAGAGGAAACTCAAATGGCTGAAAGACATTTAAGGAATTGCTCAACATCCCTAATCATCAGGGAAATGCAAATCAAGACGGCTAAGATAAAAAACACTGAGGACACTTTATGCTGGAGAGGATGTGGAACTTGGGGAACTCTTCTCCACTGCTGGTGGGAATGCAAGCTTGTACAACCACTTTGGAAATCAATATGGCGCTTTCTTAGAAAATTGGGAATCAATCTCCCCCAAGATCCAGCTATACCACTCTTGGGCATATACCCAAGAAATGCTCAATCATACCACAAGAGCACTTGCTCAGCTATGTTTATATCAGCATTGTTTGTAATAGCCAAAACCTGGAAACAACCTAGATGCCCTTCAACTGAAGAATGGATAAATAAATTGTGGCACATATACACAATGGAATACTACTCAGCAGAGAAAAACAATGACATCATGAGACTTGCCCCTTTTTTTAATGTATTTGTCTTTAGCTTTATAAGAATACATAATACACATGTATTTGAAACTTCCTGATGGCACAAGTTGGAAGGAATTTTTAATGATTTTGGTAATGCATGTAAGTTAAAGTAATAGTTTAGGGACACAGGAAAGCTTTTTCATATTTATATTAAAAGTAAATGCTTAGGAAAGACAACTGATTTAATAGTAGTTTCTGTAGTTTCTTTCCCCATTTCTATGGTTACTGTGGGCTATATGCACATCTAAAGATTTGGAGTCAGGAAATGTAGATTAGAGAGAATATGTAACACTCACCTTTAATAGAAGTTTCTAATGACCATTAGGTGATTAAAACTCAATATGGAAACACATTGAGATGCAGTTTCCAAAACGCTAATGGAGTGTTGGGGCACGTTAATATATGAATGTAGAACATGGGATAAACAAAGGCCTATTAATGAGCCGTGTCCATATTTTGTATTTGGATAGATTCTGAGGAGGATGCCCAGGAAGGAATAGCTATAAAAAGTCATAGAGAAGCTGTAGGATTTGGGAATGGGAATCAGGGACAGAAGGTGTGGTGTGTTCTATGAGAAGCATTCAAATATTGGAATACTACCACCAGGGAAGGCCTTAGACTTAGTGTTAGTGACAGAGGCCCATGCCTTAACATAGAGCAAGAGATTACAGTGAGACAAATTTACATTTTTTTTGTAATAAAGATTGTTTCCAGTAATTCTATTCTGAAATAAGGACAGGCTACCTTGTAAGCATCTCAGAAGATCTCCAGACAAAGAATCCCTTGTCTTCCCCCACGCCCTGGCACCTGTGAGGGGTGAGGGAGCTAACCTTCTCCCTTACCAGCTGCAGCACTCAGGAAAGCGGGCCCTGTACTTCGCCTGGGCAGCACATTAGAGCTGACCCTGTTGACAGGGACATGGGTGAGCTGGCCCTGAGAACACAAGTGTAGGAGATCTGGCCCCACCCCTCATCTGTCATATGGCGACATGGGCAAGGGAGAGAGGCACCTGCAAGCCCTCACTGCCTGTGGCGGCTGGGAGAGCTGGCCCTGACCCTCATCAGCTGCAGCGCTCCGGAGAGTGGCCCCTGCACTTTGCCAGGGCAGCATCATAGAGCTGGCCTGGTGGTGTAGGTGTGGGTGAGCCGGCCCTGAGGGCTTGTGGCTATATGGGTGAACTGGCAGGGACAATGCTGGAGCGCTCCCCCTAGTGGTGAGAATGGGGGAGAGCTGGTGGGCTGACCAATCTGCAACGACCCAGTCCCAGAAACAGAGCATCCATCCCATCTATGATCTGCTGGAGCACTTGAAGGGGCAGGTCCTGCAGATGCAAAGCTGCAGGATGTCCACAACACAAAGCAACAATAGGGTATCCAAGAGGAGTCCTAGTGAGGGCCCAGTGTCAATGGTGTAGCAGAACCCCGAGGCCTCAAAGCAGACCAATGACTCTTTGCAAGGAATGCTTGCAAGTAAAGATATATGGATAAAGGGTCTACTGTGTGACTCACTGTGTCACACTACAGCTTCCATGACGAGATTTTTCTTTTTTCTCTTAATTTTTATTTTATTTTATTTTATTTTATTTTATTTTATTTTATTTTATTTTATTTCGGGAGGCAGATTGCAAGAGCAGAGGGTGGATATGAAGGGATGGGGAGGTAAATGGGATGGAGATGCATAATGTGAAAGACACAATAAATTTTTAAAAAGTTAAAAAAAAAGAAATCTCTTGTCAATTTCCAAAAGGGGTCGTACTTTGGGGAGACAGACTGATCATCATCCAAATGCCTTAAGTCTGTGTATCTCAGCATGAGCTCAGGGATACTCAAGCAAGACAGTGGGTGCTCCTGCAATATCTACCAAAGAGTGCATAGGAGGACAAAAAACTCAGAAGCCAACTTGTGTGTGATGACCCATGACTACATGGGTGATATGACACTCAGTCATTTGCCTAGAATTAGGACAATGTTATCTTGGGATGTGTGAAGGTCTTGGCTACATGGAGCTTAGGACTTCTTAGATAGCTAACTGCTCACTTTGCTATGGTATAACCTATGCTAGGGTTTGTATGTTTAAGAGTTATAACGGGCAGTGCCTTGATCCAAACTAACATGATGCTATCTCTTTTTCAGGACAATCGTATCCACACGTCCAAATACAACATTCTCACATTCTTGCCAATTAATTTATTTGAGCAGTTCCAAAGAGTGGCAAATGCCTATTTCCTTTTCCTCCTGATACTACAGGTAATCTTTAAGCTGTATTCCTTCATTATCTATTTGTTGAAAGTACTCATATAATTTTAAAACGTAAGTTAATTTACTTAGTAAACATTCATGATTACATAGGACCACTCTTATTAGATTTTTAATGTTATTACTGCTTTTTGTCTTAAAAATGAGAGGGCCAAGAATAGATAAAACAAAACCAGTACATTTATCTTAAACACCTAAGTCATTGTAATATGTACTTTTATTTGAACTGTATAAAAGTCTCACCTTTATTTGAACCATATAGAAGTCTAATAATTGCTGCTCATGGCCTCTTCCTTTCCTTATCATTTTCCTACATTGACAGCGTGGGGGTTCCTAATACTATAAAGGTTGTGGAACTTGGCAAATTTCCCTTTAATCCAAGAACAATGGCATATTGTGTGCATTCATTAAATACATGATGTCAATATAAATTATTTCACTGTATTTATATTTTTGAGTGGTTAATTAGTCATTAATAATCTTCCCCCTTTTAACTAAAATTGGACTTAAATGAAATGTCAACTTGTATTGGTGTTTTGGGAAGGAAAAAAAGGCATATATTAAGAAAGATTCATACACACATCAATAATTCATATCAGCCAGTGACTTATTTAGTTTTAGTTTTGGATAGTTTAATTAGATCAGATTGGTAGTTCCATGTGAGATTGTGAACTATTTAAAAGAGCTATAAGGATGGCCCGGCTACAGGAGATCTAGATGAAGAGTGTTGAGTACGATATTGAGTTGAAAAACTATGTGTGTTAATCTTTTGATTATAAGTGCCAGATATCTGTGTTAGCTTCAGCAGATGATGAATATATTCCAAGATGTATCTCCTTTCATGTGTGACTGGATTCACAGACAGTAACCACTGCAGTAGGACAAGGCTTCGATTTCTCTGTTTTCTTCCATATTGTCAGGTCCCGACAGCTTCACCACTTATCTCCCAAGCTGTCCAACTCCTGTGAAGGAAGAAGGGAGAGAGAGGAGAGAGAGAGAGAGAGAGAGAGAGAGAGAGAGAGAGAGAGAGAACATCACTTTTCTCATTTTTTCCTGTTGGTATTAGCTCTGATTGCATCTGTCTCCTAAGCCAATCATTGTTGCTCAAGAATTTGTACAGTTATTATCTTGAGCATGTGTCAAAACCTGTTTCAGAATGGAGTCAGTTTACTAAAAGTAAAAGAACTTAAATTAGAAGTTTGAAAGTTCCCTAAGGAAAAAAAAAAAGATATAGTTGGGAGTAACTGGATACTGATTGTGCAAAATAAAAAAAAACCAACAAAACACAAAACAAAACAAAAAAACAAAAACAAACAAAAACCTCAAAACAAAACCAAAGCCAAAAAAAAAAAAAAAAAAAAAGCAAAAAAACCAGACCAGATAAACCAACCGACCAGAAGAGCCTGATGAACAAACTGCCTTTCATGAAAGGAAGTGTAGACCCAAGGTCTCGCCTCCCCCAGTGTCATGGACTTGCTTTCGGATTCTTGATGTGACCTTTTACACCATTCCAGAATTTTGAATTTATTTCTCTAATGGCATTCACACAATTTTATATTTGGGACATTTGAGATGCCTTAGTTCAATATTATTTCTTGGTGAACATCTGGGGGCTATGGAGGTGAGATGATGTGCGAAGCCCAGAGTTAACAAGAGAGAGAAACAGTAGGATTTTCTGCTACCCACCCAATGTTTCTCCTGCATCTTCAGGGACCTATTGCTTTTGTTTTCTTATTGTGTTTCTTAAAGTTATTTTTATTTGAACTAACATGTAATAATATACATGTCTATGAGGTATAGCATGAAAATTCGGATTATGCACACAATGTGCAATGATCAAGTTAGGGTAATTAGCTTTTATATCCCCAGGCATTGACCAGTTCTTTTTATTGGGAAGCTTTGACCTCCTATCTTTTTTTTTTTAAAGTTAAATAATTATTTTATGTGCATTGGTGTTTTGCCTGCATGTATGTTTGTGTGAGGGTGTTGGAACCTCTGGAACTGGAGTTACAGACAGTTGTGGTTGCTGGAAATTGAACTCAGGACCTTTGGAAGAGCAGCCAGTACTCTTAACCACCGAGCCACCTCTCCAGCACCTTAAATTCCTATCTTCTGGTTGCTTATGTGTCCTACAGCCACTTAATGTGTTGTAGGACATTGGAGCTTGTGTCTATTACTTAATGCTCAGGGATTTTTTTATTTTTTTTTATTTATTTTTTGATATATATTTTTTATTTTACAATACCATTCAGTTCTACATATCAGCCATGGTCCCCTATTCTCCCCCCCCACGCCCTCCCCTTCCCCCCCCCCTCCTCCCCCCTCCAGACAAGTCCTCCCCGAGGTTGTGGTCATCTGTTAGACTCAGTCCAGGGAGGTCCAGTCCCTTCCTCCCAGACTAAGCCAAGTGTCGCTCAGGGATTTTTTGAGGTTTAAAAATTGTACAGAATCTATAATGTAAAATTGGTTTAGTTTTGAGTTATTTATGGGACTTGATCTCCAACCCCTGACAGTCTCTGCTGGACCCCACCTTGCTTGATGGTTCTGGAGCAGATCCCAAGTGAAGGTGACTTGATCTGAAAACACAAAAAGCACTTGTCTAAGAGAGTCACATGCTTGTTACTACGTTTGTTGTGGATAGTAGCACAGGCACAAAGGAATAGAGTGGGAGCCAAAGGAACCTAGGCACATACTTTAGCAGTGTGTGTTTCTGCTAGCATTTTCAATGCCTTAGATACTTCAGATGTAGAACTGGAATAGGAAAACAAGGACATGATATCAGCTCTGCAGGCTTTTCTGATACAGGATCACCATTCACAATGTAGTCTGGTGTGCACAGTAGGGGGAGTGTTATTCATGCGGACATGGAACCCATGGGTTCATACAAAACATTCTAGCATAGAAACTAACTCAGTTTTCAGAGCATCCAATTATTAAGATGGAAATACGTGGTTAGCCTTTGCAAGACTGAGGAGCAAAGGCTCTCTGACAGGTGCTGTTAAGAGGGGTTGGTAACTTATTGACTCAGAAGAGAGGCTGAGGGATCCATGACATGTGACAACCTACTGAAAGATGTGTGAAGGGACTCAAGGAGCCCACTTCCCAGTTTGCTTTAAGTTTTTATTTTATTTTTGTCAGGTAGTCTGAAAATTGACAGAAAGATATTTCTCTGTATGTTTTGTAGTTGAATGCATGTAATTAAACCGTTTTAGCAAGTTTACTTTTGTACAAATAGTTGAACACAACCTAATTTATTTCTGCAAGTGTTATACAGTTAATTGACGAAGATTGAGAGATGTTTTTCTTAATTGAAAAAGTCTTAAACTACTGGAAATGCTTGTTTCAGCTCATTCCAGAAATCTCTTCCCTGACGTGGTTCACCACCATTGTGCCTCTGGTCCTGGTGATCTCCATGACAGCTGTCAAGGATGCTACTGATGACTATGTGGGTATTCACTCCCAAGAATGCTTGATGTCTCAATTTCAAACAGGAAGTGGGGATGTAGCCAGTGCTGCTGAAGGGTGGTCAAGCATGAGGCAGAGGGGAAGATCTTTAATTACCAAGTTGATGCATGTGATGTTTCTTCACAATTGCATGTAGAATTTAAAATAAATCCATAATTTGATATGAGTAACTTACAATTGCCCACACATACATGGATAACACACTTGTCTTCATGTGGTATGTTTCTGTCTCCTAATGAAGTGTCTAGCATATTTCAATGTACACATTGATACTATAACATCTGAGGTTGAAAAAGAGAAGGCCTGACAGCAGTATAATGTGTGTGTATGTGTGTATATGTGTATGTACACACATACCATTTTGAAATACAAAAGGAAAAGCTCTCACTGTTATTATAGTTTATGAAATAAAAGCTTCATGTCCCTGAAAGCACTCCTGTTCATCTGTGGGTGTGCACTAATATGCTGAGGGTACTGTGAGCATGTGAGAGAAATGGAAACTGGTTCTGGGTTGACGTTCTCAAAACCTGTGTATGGTTGTCTCTGGACTATGAGGTAAACGGCATGCTGCCTGCTTAGAAGCAACTAGAAATGTGTAAGGATTAAGAGTTGTGTCTAGCTGCCTGGACTGAGTCTACCAGGTTGATCGCAGTCCTCGGGGGAGGATTTGCCCTGGAGGAGGTGGGAATGGGGGGTGGACTGGGGTAAAGGGAGGGGGTGGGAGGGGGGAGAATAGGGGAACCCATGGCTGATATGTAGAACTGAATGGTATTGTAAAATAAAATAAATAAAATTAAAAGAAAAGAGTGTCTAGCATACAGCATGTACATATGAGCGCACACACACACACACACACACAACACACACACACACACACACACAGAGGATTTCCATGGTGATATGTCTGCCAGGATGAGATGAGTGTTGATTAGCTGTGCATAAACTCTACTCAAAGTAAGTGCAAGCTGTGTTCACATCGGATGGACAGCCACATGGTCCACACAGACGAACTCAGAGTGTGCTCCGTGTTGCTGTTAAGATCAATGATGACTTAAGATGTTCTTTCCTAATTTTTTTTTTTTTAGTTTCGTCATAAGAGTGATAACCAAGTGAATAACCGACAGTCTGAAGTGCTCATTGATAGCAGGTAAGACGTGCGTTCATTCTTTGGGCTTTTATTAAGATTTCTGGGGGCTCCCAGACAGGTCTTAATGTTTCTATTTAATTAAGTGTGTATTTCTGTCCTTCTTTAATTGATTAGAAATTGATTCTTTGGGAGTATATTTTGTGGAACACAGACATATCTTTAATTTTGTATTTCCAAGTAGGCAGAGGTCGCAGGACTTTATACACCCCCCACAGAAGAATTTAGAACACATTATCTACAATGACATGAATTTTCCTTGTATTTAATTTCATGTGTTAATGAACACCATCTGTAGAAACAGTACTAATATAAGTAGTGATTTCAAACATGAGTATATATACCCATACAACAGTGAAAACACTAAAAAGTTTAGAGGGAAATCTTCAAGCTCCCTTCCAATGTTTCTTTTTATTTTACTTATTTTTGTATGGACCACTTTTCATATCTTTTAAATTTTAATGAATTTTAAAAATTCATTAGCTTATTAGCTTATACGGTAGTAGGTTTCTTTTTCCCAGACATGTTTCATTTGTTTGAGTCTCCATCGTCCCTGCCCTCCTTTCCCGCTGCACACTTCCACCCCCAGCATTTTCCCACTCCAGCTCTCCCATTGTCTTCCCACCTCCTCCTTTAAAACTTCTGTTTTTCCAGTCTCATGGGTTCCTTTCTAGGGTTGTGGGCTCTATCAGAATTTATTCCCATTTGGATACTCATACTTAACAGTTAGAGGCTAGGATCAACCTATGAGAGAGAATATACAGATTTGTCTTAACCATTGAGCCTGGGTCACTTGGCTTAATAGAATGTCCCACCGAGAGATGGCTCAGTGGGTAAGAACATTTGCTGTTCTTCCAGAAGACAAGAGTTTGATTCCCAGAACTTGCAACCGGCAGCTCACAATTGCCCATGACTTTAGCTCTAGGGGGATCAAATATATCTGACTTCCGACCTCCGAGGACACCTGCACTCATGTGCACACCCACATAATTAAGAATAATAAAATAATTTTGAAAAAAGGCTAATTTCAGGGCCAGAGAAATGGCTCAGTAGTTAAGAGCCCCTGTTGTTACAGAAGATTTGGTTCAATTCCCAGCACCCATATGATGTCTCACAACTGTCTGTAACTCCAGTTCCGAGGGATCCAATGCCCTTTGCATGTACTAGTTACACACATATGTGTACAGACTATGTGGGTAAAACATCAACACACAGAATAAAATAAATTAAAAAAAACTAGTTTCAACATTTCCCTGCAAATTACACAATTCTGTTTTTTCTCCTGGGTTAAATGGAATTCTATTGTGTGTGTATACTTACCACACTGTCAAGATTCATTGATCTGTTGATGGACATCTAGGCTGATTCCATTTCCTAGCTATTGTGAAAATAGCAACAATAAGCATGGATGTGCAGGTATTTCTGTGGTAGCACATAGAGACCTTGGGTATATGCCTGAATGTGACAATTACATTCTGTTGGAGCTCCATCTTAAGTCTTTGCAAAGCCACCACATGATTTCCACAGTGACTGTACTAGTTTACTCTCCTACCAACTGTGAGTAAGGGGTCTCTAAACCTGCGTTCTCACCAGCATTTGTTGTCATTTATTTTCTTGATGATGGCCTTTCAGACTAGTGTGAGATATAATCTCAAAGTGGTTTTAATTTGCTTTATTTCGATGGCTAGAGAGTTTCCTAGCTGCTTGCATTCTTCTTTAAAATGCGTTTCCTTAGATCATTGGCCCATTGATTGATTGGCAGGTTTTTTTTTTTAGGCATTTAATTTATGCAATTATTTATATATATTCTAAATATTAATCCTTTGTCTGAGGCATAGCTCACAAAGATTTTCCCCTATTGTGCAGGCTTTCTGTTTCTTCTGTTGGCAGTTCCTTTTGTTTTACAGATGCTTTTTAATTTCATGTATTACTATTTACCAGTTCTTGGTCCTGTTTCTTGTGCTACTAGGATCCTATTCAGAAATTTGTTGTTTACACCTATGTTCTGAAATGTTTCCTCTGTGTTTTATTTTAGCAGTTTTAGTGTTCTAGGTTTTAAATTAAAGTCTTTGATGCAATTTGAAAAGATCGTTTTTGTGCATGATGAAAAATTTGGATCTGTTTTCATTCTTCAGGTGGATATCCAGTTTTGCTAACATTGTTTGTTGAAAGGCTGTCTTTTTTTTCCAGTAAATGTTTTTGACTCCTTTGTCAAAAATTAAGTGGCCACAGCTGTGTGCGTTATCTATGGGTATTTTATCATGTTCCATTAGTTTATAGAACTGTCTTCATGCTGCTAACACCACGCTGTCTTTATCACTATGGATCTGTAGAACAGTTTGAGGTCGGGTAATATGGTGCCTCTGACTGTGTTCTTTCTGCTTAGAATTGCTTTGGCTATATGTGATATTCTGTCTTTCTGTATGGAATTTAGACTTTTCCCTACATCTCTGAAAAATGTCATTGGGATATTGGTAGAGATTGCATTGAATCAGTAGATTACTTTTGGTGGGATAGTCATGTTCTCAATATGAATTCTGAACATCCAGGAGCACGGGAGTCTTTCCATTATCTGGTGCCTTTTTCAGCTTCATTTTTCAGAGTCTTAAAGTTTACCTTCTTGCTTAGGTTTATCCCTGCATATTTTTGAAGTTTTTGTGAATGAATATTTTTCCTGATTTCTTTTTCAGGAAGTTTGTTGTTAGTGCATATAAAAACTGTTGATTATTACATATTGATCTTGTATCTTGCTATTGTTACTTTACTGAAACTCTTTATCAGCTTCAAGAGTTTTTTTTTTTTCTTGATGGAGTTCACTTGAGTCTTTTAAGTATAGAATTATGCTGTCTTCAAATAGGGTAGTTTAATTGATCCTTTTTCAATTTTTACTCCATTTATATTTTCTCTTGACTTACTGTGCTTCCCCACTAAGAGCACTGCATTGAGTAAGACTGGAGGGAATGAGCACCCTTGTCTTGTACTAGATTTTAAAGGAATTGGTATAATGCTGGTCATAGGCTTTTCATATGTAGCCTTTATTACACTGAGCTGTCTTCTGCCTACTCCTGGTTTCACCAGAACTTGTTTTTTTCCCCTTTGGTTTTTTGAGACAGAGTTTCTCCGTGTAGCCCTGGCTGTCCTGGCACTCACCCTGTAGACCCGGCTGGTCTCAGACTCACAGAGATCTGCCTGCCTCTGCCTCCCGAGTGCTGGAATTAAATAAGTCTGTTAATGTGGTATATTGTGTTTATTGATTTGGTATATTGAACCTATCTTGTATCTTTGGGGTGAAATCATTTTGCTTATGATAAACAATCCTCTTAATGTGACTTTGAATTCAATTAGAAAGCGTTTTGTTGAAGATCATGTCCATCAGGGAGATTGGTTTATAGTTTTCTTTCTTTGTCTGGGTTTGGCATCAGAGTTATAATGGCATTCTAGGATGAGTTTGATAGTGTTCCCTCCCTGAGTTATAATGATGTCATGGGATGGGTTTGGTAGTATTCCCTCACTGAGTTATAATGATGTCATAGGATGGGTTTGGTAGTATTCCCTCCTTGAGTTATAGTGGCATCATAAGATGATTTTGGTAGTGTTCCCTCCCTATTCTATAGAAAAATTTGTAGAATTCAGCAGTAAAACCATCTACCCCTATGTATGGTGACAATTTGGGGGCCCAATTTTGTGCAAGTATTGTGCAGATAAAGATAGCTCATGAGTGCAATGGTTGTGCTACCTCCAGAAGGTATCTTTTTGCTTCACAGCTTCCCTATCTCCTTACCCTGACATTCTTTGGGCCCTCCCCTTCTATAATGTTTCCTGATAGGCTCTTATACTTTCTGGTTGAGAACCTGCAACAACAACAAACTCAAACACCATTGGATTTAGCATGTCTGCTGCGGATAGACATTGGGTATGTCTCTGTGTGTCTTCTAAATGGAAGAGTGGGAATCTTGATCCCGAGGGAGAACTGACATGCCCTACACTGAGTTATGCCATCTTACTTTGATTGAAATGGAGACTTTCAGTTTACACAAGGGAGAAGACAATCTGAGTATTTTACCTCCAGCTGCCTAGATTGCTTGTACATTGTGGTCACACCATTGGGATCACATATGATCACATTATGGTCATACCATTGTGATCACATAACACGTGAAAAGAGCTTGCAGATTTGAAAGGAAAACTTGAGAAGAATTATTATATTTTATAAGAACAATGTCAATGAGACCTGCTTTCATGGATTTAACAATGAATTCAAAAGTAGTCATGAGAATAGTTTAAAATGCTGTTTGGATGCAGTGAAAGTACAGAAATGAAATTCATCTTTACCTCATATTGCTAATTCACAATGAAAGTGTTTCAAAAAGAGTTTCACTTTCACAAATTAATTGCATTTTTAGAACGTCTTAATCATTTCTTAGGCAGTTTCTGTTTTTCAGCTTTGCAGACAGAAGGAGCTGCTTGCTAAACGGCTGACTTCTGTGTGCAAGCTGCAAAGCTGTTACATTTATTATAACAATTTTCCATCCTATCTAATGACTATGCTGCATAGATAGGATTTTTAAGGGTTGAATTTCTAAAGGGCAACTATTTCCCCAAATGAGGTGCATCCTGAAGGGAGTTGTAACCCTTTCAAAACTCTGCACCTGGAGTTTTCTGTAGCAGTCCTGTTTTCTTTAACATTTATATAACACAGAGAAGTGTTAAAGCTCCTTCGAAGAGACACTCACACATTAGCCTCAGAGAGTAAGCTAGAGTTGACCCCATCTTTTGTGGAGGAGGCTCACATCACATATCCCTCAGCAAACAATGTGAGATCCCAGCTTTTTCCCCCTCAAAAATGTCCTCTGGTCTTTTACTCTCCTCCCCCTTCCATGTTGGGGTTCAGTGTGGCTGGCCCATTGTCTTTTCTCTGGGGCTCACATGTGCCTCCCACAATGTCACTCAGTATGGCTTGAGTCTTTCTTGGCTCCAATAGGATCCTGTTGCTGTTGTAACCAGTGTTCTTACTATCAGTGACAATGGGAATTAAACATGCAGCAGATCCCATGCAATCTTTAAAATTTGGTTCATTTTCTTCCTTACAAAAAGTGTTAGATTGAGGTTCAGAGTTCCCTTTGAAAACCAAACCCCAAATTCCAAAGACCTTGGGGATGTAAGAATATTAACTTTAGAAATGTACTTTGGTTTCAATCTGAGCTCAAAGGCTGTCTACACCAAAGCAATATATTGATAGTATTTGATAGACTACTTACCCCCATCAGGGTTTCCTCTCTAAAGTTTTCTTTTCTTTTTTTTTATTAATTTTTTTCATTAATTTTATACACCAATCAAAGATCCCCCTCTTCCCTCCTCCCCCTCCCAGCCTGTCCCCCAACCCACCCCCACTTCCCCCACAAGAAGCTAAGGCCTCCTATGGGGAGGCACATCCAGTAGAAGCAAGTCCAAGCCCTTTCCCCTGCCTCAAGGCTGCATGAGGTGTCCCATTATAGGTAGTTGGCTCCAAAAATCCCCCTCATGCACTAGGGATGGATTCCTATTCTACCACCAGTGGATTCCCCAAGCAAATCAAGCTACACACACAATCGTCTTGCCATGCAGAGGGCCTAGTCCAGTCCCATGCAGGCTCCACAGCCATTGATCCAACTTTCATGAGTCCCCACTAGTCTGGTTTGGTTGTCTCTGCAGGTTTCCCCATCATGATCCTGATGCACTTGCTCATAGAATCCCTCCTCTCTCTCCCAACTTGACTGCTGGAACTCTGCCTGGTATTTGGCTGTGGATCTCTGCATCTGCTTCCATCAGTCATTAGAGAAAAGCTCTGTGATGACAGTTAGGGTATTCACCGATCTGATCACTGGGGCAATCCAGTTCAGTTCAGGCACCCTCTCTACTATTTCTATTATTCCAAGCTGGGGTCATCCTTGGGATTCCTGGCAACTTCCCTAGCACTGGGTTTCCCTCTATCCCCATGATACCCCCTTCTATCATGGTATCTCTCTCATTGCTTTCCCACTCCATCCCTGTTCCTGCTCAACCATCCCATAAACAGAAAACACAGGATAGCTAAAAGAATCTTGTACAACAAGGCCACCTCTGGAGGCATCACCATCCCTGACATAAAGCTTTACTAAAGAGCCATAGTAATAAAAAACAGCCTGGCATTGGCATAAAAACTGACATGTGGACCAATGCAATTGAATTGAAGACTCTGACATTAACCCACACACCTATGAACAACTGATTTTTGACAAAGAAGCCAAAACTGTACAATGGAAAAAAGAAAGCATCTTCAAAAAATGGTGCTGGCATAACTGGATGTCAACATGTAGAAGATAGCAAATAGATCCATATCTATCGCCATGCACAAAACTCAAGTCCAAGTGGATCAAAGACCTCAATATAAAATTTTCTACTATTGGATCATTCTGCCTTCAGGTCCCTGAGATACTCATAATGGGTTCATTTCCTCCATGAATTTTAAATTAGCATATGGCCAATCTATTATGGTTAGAAACTTTAGAAAATTAACAGTATAAATAAAATATAGAAGTTATCCTTGATGTTGCTTCCCAGATTCATGTGAACTACAGTTTATTCATAGTTCATGCATTCTGGTGTTCTTTTGGTCTCCTTTGTCTGTGCTGCTTCTGCTCTATTCCACTGTGCAATGTTCTTTTCAGATACAGCTGTGATTATACTATATTCTAACATCCTGGTAGCCTATCTACCTCCCGGCAATAGATCCCATGGGTGTGGTCTTATGTGGAATAAAATAGTTTTTTGCGGCTATAATTTAGATGTTGAGATATGGTGATCCTGGATCAGGGTATATCCTAGGCTCAACCACAAGTGTCTTGGAATAGAGAAAAGAGCACAATGTGCAGATGGAGGCAGATATTCAAGCTACCTAGCCCCATAGGAAGGAACTCATGGGCCACTAGAAACTATCAGGGAAAGCAGACAGATCCCTTGTTCTCCCTTCCCCCTCCCCCCTCCTGAGAGATTCTATTCTTGTTACACCTTGCTTTTGGATTTTAAGTTTCTGGAATAGAGAGAAGAATATTCTTCTCTTCTAAGCCATGGATTCAGGGTGATTTGTTACCACAGTCCAGAGAATGCATAAAGTAGGCTAGTGATGCCTTAGATTTAAAGACAAAAAAAGCTTGGAAATGTCCTGGCTGAGAAAATGACTGGCAGGTGTGACTGACCTACTAAAGAAAGGAAGCATGGGAAGGGCAGAGGAGAGAGGAGCTGGATGTCGCTGGCAGGAAGAAACAGACTCTAAACAGTGGAGGACCAATGGTGCAGCAGGGCAGGCAGGCAGACAGACAGACAGACAGACAGAAATGCCAGGCTGGGTTGGCTCTAGATGCTGGCGTGGAGGGCAGAGATGCCCACAGTGCCCGTACAGTCCTTGCCTTCCTAGCAAGGTTTTCTCAATTGTCAGGCTGACAGTTTGACCCATCTGGTGTCCTTGTTCCTCCCAGGCATGTGTGTTCAGATCGGCTTCCCCTTCACATTGCTAAATTCAAGGCTTCATTTCAAATCAAATGCTTGTCTGGCTGGCTGCCTGAGGAGTCACATGTGGAGCGTTGAGAAAGGCCAGGGGATGAGGCCCTTGCTTCTGGAGAGGGGGTCTGGAAACCATATGAACTGTAAATAGTTTTAGAATATAAAAAAATAGGGTTTTTTTTTTTCTGCCAAAAGGAAAGAACTGTTTTTTTTCTTCTTTCTAGACTTAGTTATTAAGTATCTGTTGGAAATTACTGGCCCTGATCGGATCGCACGATCTGTTTACTGTCTATCAGCGTCAGTTGAGGGGCACTGGCTCTGCAAACATTAGCTCATTAGAATGACGGTCTGGGATCTCAGAGCCAGGACTTCTTGCTAGGTGACTGATTTCGGAAGGAAATTTACTTTCTTCCTTATAACATTTCCTGCTGAAATTTTAATGAATCAAATAGTATAAAATGTGTTTAAATATATAAGAACAAGACAAATTAAAAATGGGGAAAGGGACATTTACCCTCCTCCGTATGCCACAGACACTCAGGGTCTGCGCTGTTTCTCGCCCCAAGGACAGCTCAGCAAGCATCTTATTTTCTTGGTTGGCCTTTCTGCTTTTGCCCTCAACCCTTCATTACAGAAGAAACTTTCAGAAGACTTGTTTTTTTTTTTTTTTGTGCATTAGTTCATGTGGCTAAGAGACCACCACTCTTTCTGCACCCAGACTGGTAGGGACACTCTTTCCTAATGTTTTGGGGAACACACTGCTGGCTCTTCATCCTCCTCTTCCTTCTCTCTCTGCACTTGCAGTGTGTCCCATGTTGCTGAGTTCATTTCCAGGAAGTTTATGCCAATTCATTCTCCCATCTGAACGAGTGAATGTAGTTTTCCAACAGCATCATCGTGACTTTGAATATTGGCTTTTAAAAAGTTGCATCAGTCTGTTAAGTGTGGAGATCTGTCTTACACACCTGATTTCTAGTGATATGTTTTTCAACTTTCATTAGCTTTTTAAAAATTTCTTTCTTTCTGCGACTTGCCTATTTATACTCATTATTTAATATTGGCCTGCATTTCTTTGTATTCTGTCAGGGATTATTTTAATTATTGTCTTCTAAAAACATCCCTCCAGTAGGAAACAACAATATTGTATTCTAGGGTATTACCTAAAGGTTCTTGTTGGCTTGAGTGGTGTTTCTCCAAGTAGGATTAGGCATTGCTGAACCGTCCACATTCCTCCCTGTTTTCTTCTCACAAAATAGCACAGATCAAATGCATTCCTATTTTAAAACTTTCCCAGCCACTCCTTCCATAGTGGCCTCTGGCTGGTCTAGTCCTTCTAGCACCCCCTCCAGCCACACCAGAACACTGGCCTTTCAAAACTCCAATGCATTCTTTCCTTCTAGCTCTTCTACCCACTTTTGTGTCGTCATGGCAACAGCGAATGCTGCCATAGGCACATCATTCTAGCAGTTAGCCCTCTTCAGCACCCTTTCTTGTCAGCTTCTTCAGAACTGATTGACACCGCACTGGGTTTCTCCCTTGCTTAGTTCAAGCTTGGCTAGCAGTAGGTGCTCCATGTTTGTGGAATTCAGTAGAATGCATTCACTTTTTCAGCTAGCAGGGTGCATTCAAGACACAGATTATTATGGAGACACTGGAGACTGAGAAGAATGAAGGACATGGGCTATAGGAGATGCAGCTTGACTCTTTGCACATGTGAAATGTAAATCTGAAGTCTGTTCTTTATAAAAAAAAATGAACAATGCTTTTCTTCTCCCACCTGGTGTGTTTTACATTGTAATTATACAATCGTGCCCCTCACTTCTTGCTATTCTTTGTGTTCTCTCCCTTACACTGTCTTAGGGTCTGGCCAGTAAGAATAGTCATATGAAATTGTTTCTTACTTTTATTCCAGAGCTAGCTGTGTAAATAAGTACGTAGTGTGAGTGACTACATGCATAGTACTCCACTCAAATCTCTACTCAGCAAATATCTCCCAAACTCACAGCATACCAAGTGCATTTCTACATGTCAAAGATACAGGAACAAACAGCCAGACACAGCCTTAGCCTGCTTTCCAATGGGAAAGATAGTCATTTAAATACACAATGTAATTTCAGGTTCCCCATGTCCGAGTGGATGGCTCTACACCCATGCACATGTGGCCAGCACCAACTGAACTCAGGTGGTTAGTTATTGGAGTTGGATGCTCTGGGTGGGGGCTGGAGGCAGGTAGTTAGTAGAAGTGGATATGATGGCCTCTTGATAGATGTAAGATTTTGTTTCAGAGGGAGATAGCTATGGCAAGATCATGGGTAAAAGTCATAACAAGTGTAAAAGCTTAGGACTGGAAATGAGCTGGGTGATGATAAGGTCCCATCAATACTGGGGTACTGTGATAAAGCAGAGTTCTGAGGAGCTAACAGAAACCAGCTACTATTTTTATATTTTAGACAGGGTCTCATTCTATGCCCAGGCTGTTCTTGAGCTATGTACCTAGGATGGGCTCAAACTTGTGGTTAGCCCCCTGCTTCAGAATTCCAAGTTTACAGGCACGGGCAACTGTGCTCAGTCAAGAGCCAATTCTTAGTAATTGTGAAGAATGCTAACTTCAGTTTTATGTTACGTGTCATGAGAAACCACAGAGGATTTTAACAGGAAAACTGTAGGGATAACATGAAAATTTCTCTGGTTGCTGCATAGATACTGGACAAGTTATGTCCAGGTGAGATGGCAATGTCACAAACTTTGGTTGTATCAGTGAAGGTCATAAGCATAAGTAGGATTATCTAGCTATCATCTATCATCTACCTATCACCTATTTATCTTTCTATATATCTATCGATCATCTATCTACATATCTTTAAAAATCTATCAATCAATAAATCTATCAATAATCTATTTATTTATGTATATATATATATATAAATTTACCTACCAATCAATCAACCAATCAACCTACCAGTCAATCAATCAATCAATCAGTTATTTATCATCTATCTATCTATCTATCTATCTATCTATCTATCTATCATTATCATCATCATATATTTTTCTTTGTTGAATTTTTAAACATACAGGCATACAAATAGAACAGTGCAATGAATCTTTGTCTATATATAATACTTCCTGATAGTTGTCAACAACTTCTTGATATTTTTGTGTTCATCCTCACATTTTGTGTTCTTTCATGATTTAATTATATATGCATTTGTGTGTCTGTATGAGTGTGTGTGTGTGTGTGTGTGTGTGTGTGTGTGTGTGTGTGTTTGTGTGCATATGGGGCTCAGAAGAGCACATTGGATCCCTTGGTACTGTAGTTACAGACATTTACAGGGCATACATCCTGTTATATGCATATTGGGATTCAAACTCAGTCCTCATGATTTAAAAGACAGAAAGGCTTATTGTAGCTCATGGTCAGGTGACTCCATTGTTTTGGGGACAGTAGTGAGGCTTAGAAAACCAGGACAGGAGCATGTGCAGGGTGAGATTGCTCCTTCATCTTTGTTAGGAAGCAAAATGGGGATGAGGGTTTTGGGTCTGGATCCTAATCGCCTCCTTAAGATTCCCCTTCAATGACCTAACTTACTCTTACTAGAC
The DNA here is from genome assembly GCF_004664715.2 of Peromyscus leucopus. NCBI lineage: Eukaryota > Metazoa > Chordata > Mammalia > Rodentia > Cricetidae > Peromyscus > Peromyscus leucopus. Next base: position 102,492,764 of record NC_051066.1, on the reverse strand, counting down.
CCCATGTATTAAAAGTTTCCTCCCTCTCTGTAGCAACACAGGCTGTGACCAGCTCTTCAACAAATGGGTCTGTGGTGGGTATTTCTAAACCTCAGCAGAATGACTAGTAAGTAAAACAAAGCCACTTGAATCTCTTGTTCTGGATATAAAGCAAAGAGATTAAAGACAGAAGGGCAGTCAACTGTGATGAGTAAAATAAAACATGAGGACGGACTGGTCATAGAACACAACTGTCACTAGCGAGTCTGTGACTGGACCGGTGGAGACAAATTTCTGATGGGAGAAAACACAGGTAGCTCTTATGCACAAACACTGAGCACAAACGGCTCCTCCAACGACTTACAATAAAAATCTATTTGCTATCCTTCTGATCAGTGCCTAGAAATAATAAAAATAGTCACAGCACTTTAGATACATGTATTATTACTTTATGGTTTAGAAATGCTTTTTGTGGCTGCATCTCATTTGAGGGTCACAAATGTCATGGCAGATGGATGTTGAAGTGTTTATGCGACTTTGAAGACCTCAATCTAACAGATGCCGTGAAAGGCTGACAGGAGCAGTTGGATGGAAATTCCAGTTTTAGTCAAACTCTTGAGCAAAGTCACGTGGTTGATTGGTGGCAAAGTGCATGTTTTGTGATCCTATAACATTCATTCTTTTTAGTATTTTACTTCATTTCTGTTATAAGTAGGAAGCCAATATTTTATCTTTGGGGCATAAAAAAAATCAACTCCCGCTTCTAATCTCTTCTAGTCAGAATTTTGTATTTTTAGGTATCAAGATTGTCTATTATCTTTGGAAGACACAGTCCTTTAGTAAAATTTTCTAGTTTTTGTTTAAACAACCCACTACGACTGTTGTCTATACATGGAAACATGAGCTTAAACTCTGTTTCTCCTCATAACAGAGGTGCCGAGGATACAAAACGAATAATCCAATGGACGGATGTATTATCTAGTGATCATGAACGATGTGATTTATCCTGGTGCTGAGAGAAATGTGAATGACGTAATGGTTGAAGCCTCAGGGGGAGAGATATTTCACTTATGACCATAAGTAAATCCTGATTGAAGTCATGGTTCTGAGAAGATGAGTCTAGAGGGATCATCATAATAAAGTCCAGGCATATAGTTTTCTGATGAGCTCACTGTACATGGGGGAAAGCTTGGAATATCTTGAGGACTGAAAGTTAATATATCCTTTATTAGACAAGCCCTTGGCTCTATCAATTTTCTCCCTGGACCACTGATGACAAAGGCATGGCAAGTACTCTACAGTGAAGTCATTTTTCTAAAGTGCAGGTGCTCTTCATTGGGGATTGGAAATATTCACGTGTTCCAAGTACTGGAGGACAAAGATGATTTACGTGTATCTGTTTAAGAGCCAGACTTATATTTTCCACTATTTTCTAGATTACTTGATGAATATAGTTTGTATCTAATGCCCCTTGTAGTCCTGACACGCAGTGTGGTAGTCTAGCTTACAGTGATGATTCTGGCCATATTAGGGTGGTCTTGAACTCATTGATGGAGGATGACATCACATGTCCGTGGGTGGTCAACTGCTCAAGAATTTTACCTGTATGTTATCCTGTTTCTGAGGAACTCAAGATGATAAACATCACAATTTATTTTAAAGTGAATTAAAACTGTTTTCTTAGAAACTGTTTAGCACTAAATCTGGCTGCAGATCTAATAAGTGACAAGGCTCATAATCTCTTGGGGTTACTTTTGGTTAGACTTTGTGTTAAGAAGTTAGGGGTGTTACTTCCAGAAAGAGTGGGTGCTCAGAGTAGAGCAAACCATATCAAGCCACTGAAAAGTGCTTTCTATCATCACTGCGGGCATGTCCCATTTCTACACTTTAATATAACGTATTAAAATTCCATACAGTCTGCCTCAGTAGACATTTACTTGTCTGATAGCTTTCAAAAAAAATATGAGAAAATGTAACACACGTCCTTCATCCTGGAATTACAACATTCGGAGTTCTTTCCTGAGAGATGTATCCATCAAATCTTGCCTACTGATCCTGTGGACATGCTGTCAAAGGTTCTGACTGAACAGCTCTGCTTTCTCTGTGGTCAGTCTAGAGCCTTTTCCTCACTGTTAATGCAGGCAAGCAAATACAATAATCTTCCTTTGAAATGATTTTTGCATTCTTTCTGGCTTCATTTTGGATTAACCGTCTATTATCCAAATCCTAAGAATTTATAGAAGTTAGAGGGGCTCTGGAGAGAGTGATTCAGAGAAGTTCCTTTTGTACAACATTTGGCAGGTGTATTCAGGTAAAAACTGGTAAGTGAAGGGATCATTTTGATTCCGAAAGGGAAGGCTCAATATTGTCTGTACGTTTCTGCTTCTGAGTAACACGGTTTAAACTCATATGAATAATCAGGCAGACAGCACGTGGCTGGTTGCTCTTCTCAGCAAATTGTTAAACTATCTGTGCTGGAGCACCACAGCTTTGTTATCTCTGCTTCTCCTTCCCTCTGTCCTTGGTAAAATCAGCGAGAAGACCCCTTCAGCTGCCGACCACAGCCCTCCCCATGCAATCTTTGCCACTGTGGGGGCATTTTACTAAGAAGAAGGGACAAAAAGGAGGGAGAGACCTGAATTCTTCAACAGAAGTAGATTCCAAATATATGAGCATTATTATCAGTGTAACGAGATCCCACTCATCAGTGTAATCATTAGCCTCATGGGGGCTAAATGGTCCTCTTTACTCCAGTGCAACTTGGACAGTGCTGGGGTAGAAAAGAAGCAGAACTGTCTGCTGTCTACTGAGCATCTCTGTCAGGGGACCATGACTACACACTAACTAACTTTGGATCAGTTGGTGTTGAATACTGGGACTGAGCACCATCACCCTGCTCAGATTGCTTCGGCTCCTTAGGGCTCATTCTCTTTTTAGGCAGGTAGGTTGTACTTAATATGAAAAGTAAAGTAAGATGAGCAATAAGTGCAGATTTATTAATGCTATGAATTTCATAGCCAGACAAAGTTGGGTTCTAGTTGAAGCCTAGATGTAACCTGAAGAAAGCTTTCATGGGGCTGGAGAGATGGCCCAGGGGTTAAGAGCATTGACTGCTCTTCTAGAGCACCCAGGTTCAATTTGCTGCACATACATGGTGGTTCACAACGGTCTGTAGCTCTAGTTCAAGGGGATTCAACACCCTTCTCAGGCTTCCTTGGACATTGTATACACGTGGTTCACAGATATACATGCAGCCAGAATACCTATACACATAAACAAATAAAGAGGAAGCTTTCACGACTCTTTTTTTGCACCAAATTGACCTATAAAGGTCAACTTATGTAATACTGACAACTGAGCACACAATGGAAATGAAACCTCCCATTCCTTCTGGTTTCTTGGGTTTCCTTTCACCAGTGGTGATTACTCAAACATTCCTGGAATGCCTTCATGGAGGCTTTAAAGGCATGAAGGCTGGCTAGTTTTTTTTTTTTTTTTTAATTAACTTGATATAAACTAGTGAGTGTCACCTGGGAAGAGGGAACTTCAGCTGAAGAATTGCTTTCATCAGATTGGCATGTGGGCAAATCTGTGAGGGCCTTTTCTTGATTAATGATTGATAAAGGAGGGCCCAGGCGCTGTGGGCAGCGCCATCTCTAGACAGGTAGTCCTAGGTTGTCTAAGAAAGCAGGCTGAGCAAGCCATGGGGGCGGGGCAAGCCAGTAGCAGCATCCCTCCATGGTCTCTGCTTTAGTTCCTACCCTGACTTCTCTCAGTGACGGGCTGTGACCCGGCAGTGGAAGATGAAATAAATCCTTTCTTTCTCAAGGTGCTTTTGGTCATTGTGTTTATTAAAGCAACAGAATCGAACTAGGACAGCTTGTTAAAATATATATGTAAACAACGATCAGCATGGCAGATAACCCTAAGGGTACAGAAGTGACATGCATAACTTGGCAGTAACCAACAGCTCTCTAGTTGGAATTAAGGCCCATTCAACCAGAGGGAAATCATGCTTGGTACTGGGAACCTAGCCGACTACCCAGGGCCAGTGAAGTTATGAATCTTAGAGGAGAACCTACAACCACCACTTCACTAAACCATCATAACCCTTAACTACACTCTAAATATTTGTCCTTATACCCACAGATAGGTGTAGTCCCCACCCATCATCAAGGAAACTTAACTTTGCAACAAATGGAGACCAGTACAGAAAACCACAACTAATCAAAATGCACAGTTGTGGAGCCCAGTGCCTATGAACATCTACAACCCGAGACTCACACCTAAGGCTCAGGGAACACTAAAGAAGGGGGTGGGAGGAGTGGGAAGCCTGCAAGAGCCAGAGGATCAGGAGTTTGCTGTGAGACTGTGTCTGCTAAGAACGCCAGAAGCTACCCCCATAAAGTCTCACCAAGATGACTCCCGAAGCAGGAGCTCAGCAGGGATAACACCAGTAGACTCGCTGACAATGACAGGGGAAGCTCACGAGGCCTCAACCCTACATGAAGAACTACAGGCTACTAAGGAAGGTTGGTACTGGGAGAGTAGTCTTCCCCAGGGAAGAGCACACTAGCTGGTTATCCCAAACCAAGTGGTCAGTTCTGAAAACAGACATACAAGTAACATACAGACTGAGCAGATTGTATTTAGAAATATGTATGTATATACATAAACATATATTCATGTAGCAACAATTAGTGAAAAAAAAGATCATGAATTTTAAAGAGAGCAAGGAAGGTACATGTGAGGACTGGGAGAGAAGAAAAGGAAGGGGGAAATGGTGTAATTATATTACAATCTCAAAAAATAGAAGAAAATGTTAAAAAAAAAAAACTTGTGTAAGAACACCCTTGTCTCAAAACATGGATCTTGCCATGCACATACAGGCTTCTGAACAGTCCTCCTTTAACAGCAATGGAACTTAGACCTGTTTCATGCCAGCACACTGGACCTATCATTTTCCTTTGGTTATACTATCCTGCTGAATATGAGTGTAACAACATTTAATTCTGCTGAACATGTATAATGTATGATTAAGTAATTATACCATGGTACATTAGTAGTTTCCAACTGAGTTCTGTAAATAATGCTGCACTGATCATCTTTATATACTCATGTTTAAGCTCTCTTATAATCAATCGGCTCTTTAAAGTGGGATGCCTATATCAAAGTGTGTGGGCATCTGAATTTTAAATAGATACTTCAAATAGAGTGAATACCCCAACTTCTCTGAACCCCAGGTTCTCGTAAAATCCAAGCTGAAGCGGGACCTAGCTCATGACTTGTCATGAGGATTAATTGAGATAACTGTTAATAGTGTTGCTACATTGTGGGAGCCCGTTCTCGGGTTCCTCGTGGCTTTACCCTGCAGGTCCGAATAGAGGATGATCAGGACCACGGGCCTGAGTGCAGGTGTGAGATGGTCTGTACTTGGCTGTGCTGGGGGAGGAGGTCTTTTGCTCCACCCCTTGGCGTCTCTATAAAAACCCTGGGCCAGAGATAGTCGGGGCCCGTTGGAATAGGTTCCAGGCCCTCTCGAGGCTATCCTTTATTTTCTATCTGTTTATCTCCACAAGATTCTCCGCTATAAATCCTTCTATCTAATATTTCCTGCTGATTGCACTCAAGAAAACTCTGGGGAACTGTGGGGGTGGTGGGTAAACGCCCCACACTACATGAAACAAGTCTAAATGTAAAATGATTTACATTCAGATTTTAGACGAATGGCAATAACGTTTAGTGTCCAACACCCCAAGCATCACAAAGGGCGTGCTTATGTGTGAAATAATAAAACCCCGAGGGAGGGTGGAACATGGAAGTAGGTGCAGAACCTCAAAACGAAGCCACACTAGTCCTAGCTTCTCCTCAAAACAGACACTTGCAACAGAGACTGCCGGGCATTTCAGTAGCAGCCCAGCTTCCACAAAGCCACACAAGATGTCCTTCTCTGCTCCGTCACGTCATGTCTCCAGTAGACAGTCCCCTGAGAAATGTCATGGATGCTGCAAGGGAGGAGTCCCCACGAGAAATAAACAGCAACACTCGGTACCTTTGAGAGAGAGACCAGTGAGGCTTACAAGGCTTCCTCCATTCCCCCGGTGTCACTGGGCTAGAGAGTCCAGCAAAGCGTGGTACTGAAAAAAAAAAAAATGATCCAGTTTTGGCTAGAGACAAAAATGCTACAGCTGAGAGACTTCCAGAACAACATGTACTTGGATCCATATTAAAGAATAATCCTTTGAGCTCTCAAGCCAAATGACCCAGCAGGGTTGGTAGTGTGAGGCACATTTCACAGTTGTATAAATATTTAAATCTATTTTCCAGCCTATAAAGCAAGTAAACTGGGCTAGTTTTGAAAAGCTGCACGGCAGAATTCACCTGACTTACTGGGGGTACCTACCCTGTTCCAACAGTCTTGGCTTCTAGGAAGGGATTTCTAAGAAGCAGGATGAGAATGATCAGCTGGAAAGCAAAGCTGCTTTACGTTTCAAGGAGTTTGTTTCGGAAGGCAGGATCAGGGCACTGTATCCCGCTTCAGGTGGTCTGTTCTTCAAGGCCTGTCTGGCTTTGGGCAACTCTGACTCACTTGTCACCCAAGGCTAGATCCGATGAACACAATTGCTTTTCCTCACAAGCCCTTTGTGAACTTGGTGCAGACTGGGCATGGGACTCCCTTACATACATACACATGCTTCAAAGGAAGCTAGCGGTCTGTTGATCTCTGTTCTGAGTCGATAGTCTTAAGCTATTAGAATGCCACCAAAGCCACCCTTCCACAGCATGAGGATACTGTGGAGGCTTCTTCATCTGTTCTTTCAGGCACTTTTTTTTTCCTTTAAATCACCCATCCTTCTTGTCCTTTCCAAAATTGTAACTTTTCCTTTTATTTGCATTTGACCCATTGCCCTGGACTGTTCTCTTTTGCTGTTATCTTATTGTCTTTTTGTTTCCTGTTAATTGACGTCTGAGACAATGGCAGTTCTGTTTCTGTACTTACTAGCTGAGAGCTTGAGAAGAATGTAAGTAGTTGGATCTTCTGAGAGACCACAGAGGTTGTATAAAAAGGGCATCAAGCTGGCATCAAGGCTTGGTTGCACAGACCCTCAGCCAAGAGTTCAGCATTTTGAGCTTTTTCTAGGTATTTCACTACTCACCAGACATCCACAGACAAAGTATTTAACCTCTCTGACACCCACATTGCTCATTGGTTGTGAATGAGTCCCTTGACTTCCCATTTTAGCAAAGTCTTGTCTGGTTCTTCTACTCCATTATGTGCATATGGATATAACTTTTGGTTATACTTTTTATTTTTCTCCGTTGTTGAACAAAATATTTCTGTTCTTTTTCTCAGACTGCAGAATGAAAAATGGATGAATGTTAAAGTTGGAGACATCATTAAATTAGAAAATAACCAGTTTGTTGCTGTGAGTATTCATTATTGTATGACTTGATCTCAGATTAGAATAATCCACACTGAAGTATTTGTATTTGCAAATTTAGTAAATCTGCGATAATCTGGAGTCACCAAGGAAGGAATACCATTATACATTAGAACAAGTTTCAATTATAAATACTTTAAAAGACACGACTTTCAGTGACATGGTGACTTGGATAATGCTGAGATTAACACTAATTTTCTCCCTGTTTGTTCCCTTAAGGAAACTTAAACAAATGCAGAACAATTTAAATCAATATGTAAATAAGAGTTTTAAAAAATGCTCCTGAGTACCCTAAATAGTTTATCTTCATACATTTTGAATGCTATTTCTTAATATTGCAATTAGTGTTCTTAAATGGCAACACATTTGAAGGAAACACACTAAAGATAAAATTCATGTTATGATTCTAAATTGATAAAAGGTGAACTAGTAAGGATTTTGCAATCAAATGCATCATAATTTATATTTGCAAGCAACCAGTGTTGCAATTTCTTAAGTAAAAGCCAGTTCAGTCACTAAAATGTAGACAGATAACTGCAGTTAAAGTCAGATTTAAGATGATAAAAATGGTGCAGATCAGAAACTGAAAATTCAAATTATTATATTGATTGTACCAAATGTATATAAGATCACATAAAATTTTTTATGTTGTATGCAGTTTTCTGAATCTAACTGTGTTCTTTATTAAAGTTTTGATATTTTATGAAGGAAAAATATGGCTCTATAATCTCTTAAAAAAAAAGCCACCTAAGTGGAGCATGCTGGACACTCCCTCTCAGAATCTGCCTTGTACCACTGCACCATCTGTGCCTGGAGAGTGCGGAGGAACATGTGTAAAGGGGCTTCTGGGTGGACCAGCCATTTGCCCACGAGTTCATACTTCAAGTGGCTTATTCTCCGGTTTTGGAAAATAGCTGGGAACCCACACAAAAATAAGCAAGATGTTGTCAGTACAGCCAAAACAGAGGTCTCAAAGTCTGTGCCCTGTGTCTTGGATCCCTCAAACATGGGTAGTCTGCCAGGTTCTCATTCATAATTGATTTACTTTTATTTCATGTGACTTAAATGACACCTCTGGCACCAGTAAAAACAGGGGACATAAAACTAGGAGGTGACACCTGTTTGCAGAACACCGTCTGTGGGTGGGGTTGAGGTAGATGATTAAAGGAACTGGCTGGGAGCCAAGTCTCTGTGTACTGCTGCAATGCCTCCCATGAAATGAATCCCAGGGGGGCAAGCATAAGAATGTGTTTTGAATTTTAATTGCTCTGTATTCAAATGCCTATCTATGACCTGTGGTTCTCACATTGGACACAGCAGATGTTAGGGAGAGAATGCTTATGATCCTCTCATTTTCACCAGGGAGGGATGGCACCAAACCCATACTCTTAATAGCTTGCATCCCCTCACCCTTGCCCCTGGCAAAGTATGAGCAAGACTCTTTGGCCCACGGTCCCAAAGTCCAGGCTCTAACTGTGTTAACACTTTTAAAACTCTCCATTCTTCTCTGTTTGACTCTTCGATTAAAAGAGAAGAAGAGGATCTCCCAAGTCCTCCAAACACCACAGCACCTATTAACCAAGTCATTTCACTCAAGGTTTGACCATGTGTAGTTATTGCACACCTATGAATAGTTTCAGAAGTGAGCAAAGCTTTTACAGATGATGCACTTTAATCACCAGGGACATCTAGTGTTCCCCCCAGCTGCCTGGAGGCAGGGCCTGCCGGGGGGGGGGAGTTTATGTCTGGGGAGTGATATTCACAGATATCTAGGAAGATCTACTTAGGGCTTTTTATTCTGCAGTATACCTTAGGAAGTCTGCGCATGAAGATAATGATCACAATGGCTAAGACTATGTCACATAGTCTTATATGACTCAATTAGCTTACTGCTCGTCTTGACCCAGGGAGGGCAGTTTATGTACTGTTTCATTATTTACACTTTGTAGAAGGTAAGACAAAGGCATGGGATCCACAAATAATTTTCTAATGGAGAGCCAAGAGTTAAATCTGGTACTCTAACTCTGACCCCCCAACTCCTCAAGTACTACAATCTATTTTTTTTTCTCAGAACAATTGCTTTGAGTCTAGGTTTTCAGAATTGGGGGCTCCAGACCTGGCTGCTGGAAATCATATGATCTGCCATGTACTCAGATTTAGTACACATCTATCTGTTCCAAGTTAAAACTTTCAACCTGATTTATATCTCTTTATCAATAAATTCTGGACAAGAAAAGGAGTTCACCTGAAATTGCCAATTTGTAGACATGCTGAGAATTAGGTACCTTTGTTTCCCCAATCTCCTCTTTCCTAGTTTGGTTTCTCTAGCTCTGACAAAGATCATGTCCAAAAACACCTAGTGGAGGGGAGTGTTTACTAACTTTTACAGCTCATGAAGGGGTCAAGGCAGGAACTCAAGCTGAGCAGAGACCTGGAGGCAGGAGCTGAAGTAGAGGCCATGGAGGAATGGTACTACTGACTTGCTCTTCACGGCTTGTTCAGTCTGCTTTCTTATACAACCCAGGACCTCATGCTCAAGGACAGCACCTCCCACAGTGGACTGGGCCTTCCCACATCAATCACTAAATCAAGAAAGTGCCCCACACACTTGCCTAGAGGCCATTTGATGGAGGCATTTTCTCAATTAGGGTCTGTCTTCCTAGGCAACAAGGACTACACACCTCTTTGTTCCACACTTTCTCCTTCCCTTCCATCTTTCTCTTCTGCCTCCTCCCCTCTCTTTTTTGTTAATGCAAGAGCCCCAAATCTGGGACTGAATTCTAGACTTCCACATTTTGTTTGGGGATTGGGAAAAATGCATAATGTAATTCATATGTCACAGTGAGGTCAACTTGCGTTAGGAGAACCACATAAGTTGCTGGACACACATTAGCAAGTTCTTGATGGCACTAAACTTTGAACCTGGAGCTGGGCGTCCCATTCACACTGGGCCCACATTCAGCACTAGTGCTCTCGGTCTGCTGGCTTTCCTGGTGGTGGGGACAAACCAGGTACCGAGCCTGACCATGCTGAACACTGAGAGTTTGGCTGTGTAGAGAGGTCTTCCCTAGAGAGGGGTGCTTCCTGCGTCTGCAGTAGTTAAATTCTCTGTTGTGAGATTTAAGTTGAGAATCTCTAAGAAAATAGTAAATATTAAAAAAACCCCAGATTCTTGTGAAAGTATAAAAGGCCAAAACACAATTTTCTCCTCAAAATGAAAATAGAAGTAAGTGGTCAATTCTCCATTTCTAAGTCACCAGTTCAGAAGGAAAAAATAATTCCTTCTGCCCAGAGAAAGAACTTGTATGTGAAGAAGTGCCCCCCCCCACACCGTTATTCTTCTAGCTTTCTTTTTTGTTACTAACCATCGTCTATAAAGAATTTGTTTGTATGTGTGGATGCTGTAACAGGCTCTCTTTTGGGCCACTAACCAGCTCCCAAATTATGACACACAGACTTATTATTAGTTACAAGTGCTCGCCTCATGCTCTTTTCTTGCTAGCTCTTATAACTTATATTAACCTGTTTCTCTTCATCTACTTTTTGCCTTGGGGCCTTTTACCTTTCTTTCATTATGTATGTCTTACTCTGTGTCTGTCTGTCTGTCTGTCTGGCCCCAGATGTCTCCTTCTCTTTCTCACTCATTCTCCCTTCTCTTTTCTCTTCCTACTTGTTCTCTCTGCCCACCAGCCCCGCCTAGCCCTCTGTTGTCTAGCTATTGGCCATTCAGCTTTTTATTAGACCAATCAAGTGCCTTAGGCAAGGTAAACCAGTAACGTATCTCTATAGAATTAAACAAATGCAGCATAAACAAAGCAACACACCTTTACATAATTAAAAAAAACACAGCATAAACAAATGTAACACATGTTTGCTTAGCTAAACAGATACTCCACAACAGGCTGTGTATGTGCACACATGTGGCTGTGTGACCTGTGTTTTGACCAGAGGAGACACCGAATGCCTGCTTGTGTTTTCTGTTTTATTCCTTTGAGACACGGTCTTTCACTGGACCCAGAGCTTGCCATCTTTCAGCTGGGCTGGGGTGGGCAAGTCTCACTGATCCATAGCTCCGGGGGTACAGGTACACCTCCGGGGGAGGTGGCCATACCTGAATTCATGAAGGTTAGAGATCTGAACTCAGGTTGCCAGGCTTGCAAATCACGTGTGTGTAGGCACTGGGCCATCTCTTCAGACCCCTTCCTTATTTCCAGTTAGTTTTTTTTTTTAAATTGAAAAATGTGGCTGCTAAAGCAAAGCAAAACAAAATGATATATCCAGTACATAATTTTCAATGTGTACTAACTGGATCTGAAATTTCAAGTTTGAATTAAAATGTTACCAATAGTCACACACAGCATCACTTCCTGCTTTAATTGAGTTTTTACTCATGATGTAGTAATTTTAAAAATTTGTATTTTGTACTGAAAGTAGAGATAAAATGGATGACGGTAAAGATAATGTGTGCATTGGTAAAGATGAAGAACCCAGTTTAGAAAATCCTGGAAGCTCCCAAAGTAGTGCATGCTGGCATTGGTTCAGTGAATACATCTTTAGTATCTCAACACTTGATCAGCAGGATGTTCTGAATGCCAACAAGCAAAGCAGACACCCCAAGCAAAGTGAGACATTTCTGTTTCTTGTAGACGTCATCCCAGTGCCACCAGAGCTGAGTATTTCTCTTGTGATCAGGGGATCTGAACTCTGTTTCTAGTTCCCTAACTTGAGCCTGGAGCATTTTCAAGGATGGTGCCAAGACTCTAGCCTCTGGCTCTTCAGTAGGTATTGGTTCTGATGGTCACTGGCTGCACACGAGTTAGTTAATTTAGTTCACTGCTGGATATAGGGGATGCCCTTCCTCCTTCACTGCGGGGTGAGATATGACTTACACAGGCTCCTTGTCCAGACATCAAGAGCAGAATTGTTCCGTCACAGAGTTTTAGAGGGAATGAAGTGATTCAGTCATGAGAGTGTTTCATAGGTTCTTAAAGAAGTTCATGGCTGTAGGTTGATATTCCTTGATATTTTCTTCTTTTATTCTCTAACTCAACAAACTTTTAACTCAAACAAACAACTCAACAAACCCTGGAGACAATGTCTTTGGCTCTGAGGGCTCAAAGATAACCAGCAGGATATCCTCAAGTTTCCTTTGGTGGGAATACTGCCTTTTGGCTTCTGCTAGGTATCTGCTTGGGTTTTTCTCTTGCCCAGGGAAGCTGGGGCAAGGTGTTTGTGTTGGAAAATGCTGCTTCATTAGTGGGAGTTATTGCTGAGTTCGTGCATCAATAACTGGCGAAAGAAAAGACTAGGGCTTAATGGACGAGTGGCCTTGTCCACCTAGGCTTTTGGACAGTTACACTTCCCCTTCCTGCTCTGTTTCTGCTGTGCCCTTACCACATGTTGCACACACTAGCAGTCCACCACCTCTGACAGAAGGATGGCCAGGGATTAGCAAGGCCATTGCTACAATTCTCTTGCTCTTTCCTTTTCAAGATTATTACTGAGCGCCCTAGAAAGACTGACTGGGTGGCTATGACTTCCGCAGTGTCCTCTGCTGGACACTGTTAACCCTGTCCCTCCACCACCCTCCTTAAGGATAACGGAAGAAACCTCTAAGGGAGTTGTCAGCGGTAGGGAAGAGGAGAGGGAGGGAGCAAGGAGAGGAAGAGCAGAGATAGCACAGGCACAGGGTGACAATAGAGGACACAGGAAGAGGCAGGAGGCTTGGTGTCCAGGGAACAGTCAGGCAGGAGGGCTTAAGATCAGGTAGGTGTGTTTCAGTCTCTGGGAAGTAGGGTGATGCTGGTTGAGGAACTTGGCCACTAGGTGGCGGTGGTACCTTGGTTGCATGCTCTGAGAGCTGCCCCTTGTTTACCACAGAAGTGTTAACACAGCTGAATTCAATATTGAACAGACACATTGCGTCATTATCTACACAGGGTTTTGAAGCAAAGCGACGCCAGGTACCAAAGGCATCTTTGGCTATGCACTGAAAAGATGTCTAGTTGTACATGATCACAATTAGGGAATTCTAGATTTTGTTTAAAATTATTTTTTATCCTGAAGATAGAGAGTCATAGCCTCGAAGAGTATTTTCTTTTTTGCTGTCATGCCTCTGCTAGAATATACTGAAACTTCACCATGTGACTCAGGATCAAGATGAATCTGCCCCTCAGCCCAAAAAAGCCCAGATGTTTCCTTTTTGGGGGTCAGGATTAGGTAAGCTTTGTTTCAAGATTGGCATACAATTGGACACACTCTGTGTGTGTTTTCATAGAACACCCTGAGGGGCTCATAAAGCAATTTCTGCCTTGACTGACTGCTTCTGGGGCGATTCCTTCAGAGCTGGGGAAGAGCCACCATGATTCAAACACATTTTTTCCTCTGGGAGCTGTCACAGAGTCTTAATTTAGACAAAACTACACTCGTCATTTCCCCTACCCTATTTCTAGTTGATGGTTTAAATAATCGAGACAATTAAATGAGTAGATTGATCTTGAACTTAACACCTAGACTTGAAAATAAAGCAATTAGAATGTTTTTCAAAAATAAAAGAAGATTTCTAGAGACTTGGACTACTAATCATTCAGACATGGGTAGAAAATTGCTAGGCTAAAGTTTCATACTAAGTTGTTGAAACTTAGGTCAGTCAGTTCTTTTAAGATGAATCTTTCAGAATTATATTTATTCTAAAATAAAAATTTAAATTTGAGGAGAAAACACTTTCCCAGCCTGCCAGAATTCTAATACTGAACTGTGATGTCTTTTCTAAAGCACAGTGGATTGTGGAGTACAGAAATCCTGTCCGCCATTTTCTCGCCCACCCTCTGTGCTCCGGGCTTGGGCCCACTTTCTCCCCTCTTTCCGGTGTTCCACTGCTTCCCATCATTTCCTGATCTCTCCCGTTTACTTCCACGCTGCTCTCGTCTGCCTTCATTTCTTCTTTTCTCCGGTTTTCCTTCTGTTTTCTCTCTCCCCCTCACCTCTGCTGCTTCTTCCTTGCTTTGAACTGCGCACATACCAGCGCACTGAGGAGTGTTAACTAGCTTATTTATCGGAAAGAGATTTCTGCTTTTCATTAGAAATTATTAAATCCAGAAAAATAGGATTTATATATGGCTTTCAAAAACAGCAATGTAAATCACTAGTAATTTCCATGTTGCCTGGAACCCAGCTCCCACCATGATGATCCAGGGGCGTGAAAGCAGGGGCAAAGGGGTGGGAGGGCCTGCCTCCCTCCTCACAGGTGCCAAGGTGCTCTGTGGCTGCCGAGGGGTGACGCAGGAGACAGAGGTTTCAACAGCCCTGGTTCTTAAGTGTCTTTCTGTCATGGTTTCTCAACCAGGCCGATCTGCTGCTTCTGTCAAGTAGTGAGCCGCACGGTCTCTGCTATGTTGAAACGGCCGAGCTCGATGGGTGAGTACTTAATCCGAGAAGCTGGTAGGCTACTGTGTAACTTGCATGTCTTCTTCAGCTGTCAGACAAATCTTATTCTTTATTTCCTTGTGAAACATAGAAATCTAAATTGTCAAGTCCATCGTCATCTATGTGGCAGTCATTTTGAAACAGTTTTTCTCTTGAATTTGTTTGGAAAACGTTGACTCTTTAGCATAGTTTCTTTCAGAAATACTATGCTAAATATGCGAACATGAGTAATTTTACACTAGGATTATTCAGCGAGGTTCCTTTTGGGGTTTTTGTTTGTTTGAATTTCATTTTCTAAGGAAAATGAGAGGGTGGGAATCAAGGTTCCCAAGAAGAAAGATTGAGATGGCTTTAAGAGGTGAATGAAGACACAGAGAGA
Organism: Peromyscus leucopus; assembly: GCF_004664715.2. NCBI lineage: Eukaryota > Metazoa > Chordata > Mammalia > Rodentia > Cricetidae > Peromyscus > Peromyscus leucopus. The sequence goes on along the minus strand of NC_051066.1, from coordinate 102,477,539 downwards.
CAAGAAAGATGGATATGATGCAGTTTTGATGCTGGCTTTGGAGTCCAGCTACAGACCACTTAGTTCTATGGCAGAGGATTCCATTGTCTGGCTGACACCACTGACCACTCGCTTTGTATAGGTACTATATTTCTCTGTATGTGCGTGACTCAGGTGATCTGTAATCCTGATGGTGGTATTGTATGAGACCTACTGCAGAACACGAAGCCTAGGTTCAGACAGCCAGGTAGCTTGCTGGAGCTGACAAAGAGCGAAGGTAGGACTCAACCAGACAGCATGAGGCACACCGTTTCAGCCAGAGCCTTTCAAGTCATTGCCTTGATGAGAGACTGGAACAGTTCAGCCTGTGTAACCTAGCGGTCAGGTTCAGGCTCAGCTAAAGCGGTCTTAAGAGGAGAATGGGTAACATTGATGCACCAAAAAGAGAATGGGTCTCAAATCAATTGTCCATTCCATCTCAAGAACCTAGAAAATAGCAAAATAAACTCCAAATTCAGAGCAAAACGCAAAACTCGATACAAAACAGGACAAAATGAAAACAATGGGACACGGTTGGTTCTCTGAAAACATCAGTTCATCCAGAAACCTCAAGCAAGGCTGACAAAGAGCAAGGAGAGAAGAGACAGCTTCAGAATGCCATTAGCAAACGGGGAATTGACAAAACATCCTGAAGATGGCGGCTGCATCGTGAAGCCATACTACAAACAGCTGTACACACATACATTTGACAACTTAGATGAAGTAGACCCGTCCTCCAAAAGCACACAGACCATGCACTCACTATGAAACATAAAACTCAAATAGCCTTATAGCTAATAAGGAAATTGAATTCAAATGTAAGGAATAAAACTATAAGAAATTTAGGCAAAAACATAGGAGAAAGACTTTGAGATTTGGGCTAGTCAAAGGATTGTTAGATTGGACATAAGAGTTTCTATAAGAATGGGGACTTAGCTCAGTGGTAGAACATTCTCCTAGCAATCCTAGCAAGCTCAAGGCCCTGGGCTGGTTTCTCCAGGGAGGAAGTGGGTGGAGATAGAGAGCAACACACACACACACACACACACACACACACACACACACACACACACACAGAGAGAGAGAGAGAGAGAGAGAGAGAACTTCACCTGAATTACCTTTACTACATACAAATGCTTAAAGAGAAAAAAAAAAAAGCAACCCTATTTGGACAAAGGAGACACACAGGGGGCGAACAAGCACACAAAAAGGTACTCAGCATCATCAGTGACATGAACATTAATGCCACAATGCTTGTTACACAGGTCCGTAAGAATGGCTGTCACCAGCACAGTGACAGCTCCAAAGCTGGCAAGGATTTGGAGAAGCAGAATCTCCCTCATGTTCCTGGAGGGAAAGTGCGATATTCATTTTGGGAAAACAATTTGTCAGTTTCTTAAAAACTAAACATGAAATTACCACATAGCTCAGCAATTTCAAACTGGACTTTGATTCAGAGGAATGAAAACTTACGTTTACATAAGCTCTATAGTGATTGCCTAGGGCACATGCATTTCTTACATCAGGAAAGAAATAACTTGAATATCTTCCAATGAATGGTTGAGCAACCTGGGGCATCGTGGAATACTGTTCAGCAACAAAAAGGAACAACTCATTAATAGATACAAGGACTGGGCTGATTCTTCAGAGAACTGTGCTAAGTAAAGCCAGCTCGTCCTAAAGGTCTCATGGTTTCATAGAAAACACACTAGCGTTTGCTGAAGAGAAAGTGAGGCAAGAATCCCCAGGCAGAAGCTGGCGTGGCACTCCCTTTAACACAGTATGGGAGTGACAGCCATGTGGTCACCGCTGGCCATCACAGCAGAGCCTGCTGCCTAACATGTGTGGTTCTGTTCATGAGAAGAGCAGTTGTCTGTGATCTGTCCAGCATGTTGGCTGTGCCATTCAACACCAAGAGTTTCTTGGGTTGACACTCTAAAGAGGAAGGCTGCATTCTTTTCCTCATTAGAATTTCAGCTACTGTAAAAGTAGCCACGGGTGTCTTGCAAACAAAACTCCACAGATAGCAGACGTCGGAGTGATACTGGACTCCTTTTGGCAACGGTGTTCTAGTTCCAGTGTGTTTTATAACTCATATAGGATGTGTGAGTAGGTTTGGATGAGACCATATTTCTTCTGTTCTGTGTTCTTTTGAACACAAATGCAAAACAGATCTCTGCGTTGCTACACAGATGTGCTGTGGGTGGAATGCCAGCTCCAGAATTTGGAGACGCCCACGTGCTTTGCTGAGATAGTATGGGGGTGTGTGAGTGACACTCAGAGCCAGGTTCTGTGGGTCTCCTCATTTATGTTTTGTGGGCTGCCTCCCCTGTTGGATTGTTCTGTACAAAAGTTCATGTCATGTCTTTCATTTAATAGGGAAACAAATCTAAAAGTTCGTCAAGCGCTACCTGTTACCTCAGAACTTGGAGCAGATATTAGCAGCCTTGCAAAGTTTGATGGTAAGTGCTTTAAATAGACAAAAAAAAAAATAAAATAAAAAAAAAAAAAATCTAAAAGCCAGAAGGCAGTGTAACAGCAAATTATCTGGGATTTCTTTCTTTTTTTCTTTCTCTTTTCCTTCCTTCCTTCCTTCCTTCCTTCTTTCCTTCTTCCTTCCTTCTTTCCTTCTTCCTTTCTTCCAGGCACTAATGGCTGTCACTTGTGCTCATGCTAAAGGCAAGCATGGCTTTATTAAGCCACCACCTAGCTTATCCTCATGTCTCCTTTTATGAATCTCATTCCCTGATGCCCATAGTGACCTTCTTTCAGTAGCTCTTTGCTTCCTGGAGCTTGGTGTAGACTCACTGAGGGTGAACAGGTTGGCATTTTAGTTCCAGCCCTAGGTCTGGCTTTTCATCCAATAGCTCTGCAACAAAACCAGTGCTTAGATGATGACTCATGAAGACAGGCCTTCTGCCACACATGCTTCTGTAGTTTGCATAGTGGCATACTGTTTTGAAACCAGTAGGTGTTCAATGAGAATCTCCAAGTTACAGTCAGGCATCGGTTGCCTTAAGTTTTTGACCATGGCTTCATCATCATCTTCATCACTGTCATCGTCGTCGTCATCATCCTCATCATCTCATTCAACACAGACTCACTTCCTCAGCAGGTCTTTGCTTCTACATGTTTCTGGCTATATCTTGTGCTAACATTATTTTCTTCTCTCTCTCTCTCTTTTTATTTAGATAACATTTTTTTCCATTTATTTTACATACCAATCACAGTCTCCCCCTCCTCCTCCCCCCCCACTTCTCATCTACTCCACTCCCCATCCACTCAGGGGCAGGCCTCCCATGGGCTTGAACAAAGCACGGCACATCAAGTTAAAGCAAGACAAAGTTCCCCCCATTGTGTCAAGGCTGAGCAAGGTAATCCAGCATGGGGAACATGTTTGCAAAAGCCAGCTAAGTGCCAGAGACAGGTCCTGATCCCACTGCCAGGAGCCTTACAAACAGACCAAGCTACACAACTGTCACACATATGCAGAGGGCCTATGTCAGTCCTATGCAGGCTCCCTAAAGTTGGTCCAGAGACCTTGAGCTCCCATGAACTCAGGTTAGCTGCTAACATTATTTTCTTAAGTCCCATGGAAGGCCTCTAGATACCACCCACCCTAGATGGCTACATTTTATGGCCCATGACCACAAAGGAATTCCTTTAAAAGTAAAGGAAAAGAGACACTAATTGTAGAATTTTATGCATCATGCCAGGGAGTCTGGGCCTTTCCTGTCACTCCTCAATAGTCTTATGCATTACTCACTTGCAAGGTTGGTTTTGAATATCATTATTTCCATACAGGTTGGTCTGATTTATTGAAGAGTCTTACTAACTTAAGTCTATCCTTCCGAAATGTTTTCTTTGGAGTTTACTGAGAGATAATGAAGATAAAGGGTCTTGGCAATGCCCCTTGAGTTAAAGGCCAGACAAGTTTATAATGTGACTCTTCTCCAACACACATTTCAGAATATATATGGTCCGTGCTTGGCATTTGCTTGTAAATTCTGCCTGTATTATGTTAATATTTTAATCTCTCTTAAATGACTGTTGTTGTAATAAATGTTTATAGAAAAATATTCTTCCAAATTAAGATTTAATTTAGAAGGGTAGCCAGGAAACTTTGAATAGCCCAAGAAATATTTTGATTAGATTAAAACAAATGACAAATTTTGTAACCAAGTAATTTTTTTCAATGAAATGTTACTGTTATGTGAATCCAAGAAAAGTAAATTGTATTCATGATTCAAAATACTCCTTAAAATACCATATTGACTATTTATGGAGCCCTAAAAGGGCAACCTAAATATAATTTATCATTATTCACTTTTTCCCTGGCAGCAATGTACCTTTATATGTCTGTCACCATATAATTAGGTATAAATCAAAGAGTTTTAGTTTTCTTAATGATCAGAAAGCATAAAATGGCTGTTTTAACTATTTCTTCCTTTACGTAGATTTTGGCACAGGTAACCTAGACTACAATGCCATTACAAGCAACCCTGAAATCTCAGTGGTGTGAACACAGTAAAAACCATTTCCTGCTCATGTCAGTTCTGATGTGGGCAGGGCAGATGACTCCATTTTGTAGCCATGGAACTTGGACTGAGGTGAGGTGAGGAAGGAGACACAGTGCCTTTTGTCTACTTTTTTCCTCTTATATTTCATGAGCCCTGATGCTACTGTAAGGAATATTAGGAAGTGACAGATGTGGCTATTTGTTGAGTGGTGCCCGACATGACCACCTTGACTGCCATGCCTGCCACGTCTAACCCTGGCATCTTAGGATCTTCACAGAGAAAATGACATACCCCCAAATTAGAGGCCACACCTCTACAGCCCTCTGGGATTTCAATCTCTGGTGTCGCAGGACCCACATGGAGCTCCTGCCTCCTCAGGTCAGAGGCCACACCTCCTCTTTCCACTGGCATCCTAATCCTATCTCAGGATCCATGTGAGTTACTGCCAACCAACTATTCAGGTCGGAGATGACATCCCTGCTGTCTCCTGTATCCTAACCCTACTATCTTCAGGCCTACCCCTCCACCCGGGCACCCCCTCTCTGCTAGCTCAAAGCAAGTGCCTGCTGACGAGGTCAGAAGTCACAGTATAACCTAGCCTGGCTAGAATCACCTTAGCTACCTCACATTCAAATCAGGACTGAGTAACCCCAGTTGAATGTAAAACCTCAACTAGCTGATCTAAAACCAGCCAAGCCCCAGGAACAGCAAACAGAGACCTAAACATCCACTCAGCATAGTTGCATCAGAAACCCGCACCAAAAACTACAGCGGATGAAAGATGTGTAAGCCAATCTAAAAAACCAAGATTGGAATGGGGAGATGGCTCAGTGGGAAAAGTGCCTGGTGCACAGACATGATGGGGGGAGGGGTTAGATCTCCAGAACCTACATAGCATCTGGATGGGAGTGGTGGCCCACTGCAGTCTCAGTGTGTGGGAGGCAGAGACAAGGAATTCTGGGAGCAAGCTGGCCAGCCAGTCTAACTGAAATGGTGAGCTCTGGGTTCAGCAAGGGACTCTGCCTCAACAGTATACAAGTTGGAGCAATCTCTGACCTTCACATTCATGCACACAAACCTGCACCTGCATACATGTGAGCACACATACACTCATATACAGCATACACACATGGTCCCAAATGAAAGCTGTTTAGACAAAACTCCAGAAAAATAATTGAAAAAAAATATATTCTAAGAATTCACAGAGGGCATGGATAAACTCTTGTAAGAATTTAAAGAAGACTGTAATAAAGTATTGAATGAATTCCAGAAGCATACACACAGACAGATGCTGAAATTAGGAAGTCAATTCAGGATATGAGAATAAAATTCAATGAAGAGATAGACTTACTGAAAAAAAAAAAAAAAAAAACAACACAAAATGAAATTAAGCTGGAAATGAACGATTCCACAAGTGAAAGAGAGAGTGTAGTGTGAAGCCTCACTAAGGTGTCTGGAGGACAGAAGAACATCAGAAGAATTGGATTATCCAAACAAAGAAAATGAATTCTTAGTCAGGGAGCACCCAGAAGCCTCCCAAACAACACAGACTATTCCATCACTCTTGGTTGCCAACCAGAACCAGACAGTAAAACCCTAGTGCTGAAGGTACCTCATAGATTTGTTTATAGAACATAGAAAAATGAAGTTGGAATTGAGGAGGAGCTCCCTCTGACTTGTGTTCATAGTACTAGAAAATGCTGGAAGGTGTTGGAAGGTGATGTGCAGAATGTTGGGGGAGAGAAATTATCAATGATCTTACCCAGCTGTAGATTATGTTTGAAACAACACTTACCTGCCCAGAAACACATGCCCACTGATACTAGAGTATTCTGGGGGTTACCAATCACTTTTTGGCTGAATTTGAGATCTGCTCCATTGGAAGGAATCCATGCTTGATGCTGCAAACCTGGCTAAAAGTTAGGGAGGTCACTGGCTCTAGAGTGAATCTGCTGCTGAAGCTCTAGTGAATTGGACATGTACTTAAGCTGCCTTCTGAATATTTGCTTAAACCGTAGACTGGTGCAGGACTCAGCCTCTTGTAGCAGTGGGTAACTGTCAAAGCTGGAACTCAACTGACCAAAGTGCTGAAGATAAGTGACTATTGAGTGTTCAGCCCCAAACAGGACATCTGTGCCACCACCTTCCAATCCCAGGAGCTCTGCCAAGGAGAAGGTGGAGCCTGGGAGAGCCAGAAAGTGGGGAGGAGTGCTGTGAAATGACCTGGCTGCTGCAAACGTGAACAGGATACCCGCACAAGACCCGTGGGCATGCAGAAAAAGCAAACATCAGTGTGGAGGGGTCACTGGGAAGAAGGGGTCAGGAGGAGTACTAGAGGAATAAGAGAGGCCAATGGGGTGTGAGTATAATCAAGGTCCTTGCACACAGGTCTAAAATGGCTGAAAACCAAATGTTAATATAAAAGAGAAATCAGTAAATTTCAGGGTTTCTTCTGGTGATTAGAAAGGCTTCCTCATATGCCATGGGAATCAAAACCCAACGTTCCATCTTTCACTTTACATTAATGATGTTAGTATTATCTACTTTTGGAAATGTCCTGACCATATTTGGGAAGTTGAAACAGACAAGACCCATGTATGAGGCACGTTGTTGCTTATGCTGTGCTACATACAACACACATATACACATACATACACACATACATACATACTACAACATACATACATACATACATACATACATACATATTGCTTGTAACTTCTGGGCACATCTGGATATCACACTATTTTTTTTATTTCTAGTTACTCTATGGCTTTTCTTCTAATATTTTCTAAACTATGCTGGCATCAAGCCACCACTTTCTATTCCTATACTCTAAGTGCACATTTATCTTCCAAAGTGTCAGGAAACCCAGATCCCCACTCCTGTTCTGAGGACAGCAAGTCCAGAACTTCAGACCAACCTGCGTCAAAGCTGAGATGTGTCGGGCATGCTTCTGTTATTTCCTGTCTACACTCTTACATCTATACTCAGGAACAGAGGCCTTAAACACAATATGAGTTGATGCTCATTCATTCATTCTTTTGTGTGTTTATTCATTTGGACAATGTGTATTTCACACAATGCTGAAGAGTTTGTGTGTGGAGACAGTGGTTAATATGACCAGGCCTTGCATTCACAAAGCTTAAGGCACAGAGGGGAAGGTGGACTTACACTAGGGCTCTTCTGAAAGAAGACTTTGCCTGGGTGATTGCTAACATTCTCAGGCCCTAAACATGATGTTGATATAGCAACAAGCACTCACTGTATACTGTATGTTATCATATAAAATGCATACAGCATTTTATGCATTTGTGAGCCTGGCGTATGTGTATGTGTGCAAGTGTGTATTTATGTGTTTGTGTGTGTGTTGAATGTCTTTCTCTATTGCTTTCATTTTTTTCTTTGAGACAGAGCTTTTACTGAACCTAGAGCTTGCCAATTAGGCAGGCTGGCAGGCCAATGAACCCAGGATTTGGTCTCTCCTTCCCAGTACTGGGATTATACATCACATAATGCCATGCTTGGTTTTTTTTTTTTTCACTTGGGTGCCAGAATTCCTAACCTAGATCCACATTCTTGTGCAGCAAATACTTTAATCCTTGAGCCATCTCCCTAGCTCTGTCCTTATAGCCTCTTCAGATTAGCTACCTTGATTATGTCTACATTAAATTATTGAGATTGTATCATTTCCAACTAAGATGACCATGGGAGAAATGATTCTATTTTCCCTAAATGATTTTCTTATCCTTTCCAGCTATTTACCACTGGAATATTTATCATATCTTCCTCTAGTAGAATTAGAAAGAAGAAAGCAGGGTCCCAAAACAAGCATCTTTTGTTTTTTATACTTTGTGGGTGGCAAATATTTTTGCTTATTTCTGATGTGTTTTAAGGTGCCTGCCTGTTTTCATCATTCTCTCTGACTTCTACTACAATTAGGTCATTCTAAGATATTTGATATTCAAATCTCCATTTTTTTTTATGATTCCTGTCAAAATATACCTACCTTTTCATTTATCATAGATTTGTAGGTGGAAGTTTCTGTCCCACCTGCCACTCTCAAATAAACACACAGAGGCTTAATATTAATTATAAGTGCTCAGCCTATAGCTTAGGCTTATTACTAACTAGCTCTTACAACTTAAATTTATCCATTTCTATTAATCTATATTCTGCTATGTTGCTTGTGGCCTTACCTGTCCTCCAGCATGTCCTGTTCCCTCTGCAGTTCTTAGCTACTTCTCTGACTCTTCCCTTTTTCCCACAATTCTCCTAGTCCGGCTCTCCTACCCGGTCTCTTCCTGCCCAGCTATAGGCCAGTCAGCTCTTTATTAACCAGTGAGAGTAATGCATATTTGAAGTGTACGAAAATTGTTCCACAGCATTTCCTTTTTTTTGTCTAATTAAAAAAGAAGGTTTTAACTTTAACATAGTAAAATTAAATACAACAAAACCAGTTATCAAGTAAGAATTACAGTTAGAATATCCAATCTATTTGTATCTGGCAATATTAGAGAATATACTTTATTATCTATCTTATCTTGGTGAGTCTAAAGTTTTATACCTTTTATTATAAGTAAGGAAAACTATAATTGTCAACTCCATCAAAGAACTCAGAAGGGCGAAATGTTACCTAATGACAGGGACATCTGGCTTCCTGGACAGTCACCCCAAGTTCTTCTGTAATGTTGGGGCATCTAACTCTGCCTTACAGGCCTAGCATATCTGACAGACTTTCCTGTGAAGCAGGGAATTCTGAAGGACTGTCCTACTTTGTCTTGGAAAGTTTGACAGTCACTTTCTTTTGCATCTTGCTGGTCCAGTTTGGACAGTATACTGTCAGCAATCGGGGCAAGGGCAGTTTCTTTGCCCACATGGCTAGCTTTTGCCATGAAGAAAACAAACTGCATATGGAGTTTTTTTCAATCCCCATTATCTTCTCTGAAGTAAATTGGTGCTGCCAGGAGCAGATGTGTCTCACTGTCATGAAAAGCCTTAGGTTATTAAATATATTAAATGATATATTCTGTAAGTCTTTGAAGTGATTGAAGACCATCTATCTGAATATATCTGTGTATGACCTTGAAAACATACCTAGCATGAGTATAAGTTTGACTATTATAGATGACTATTAATCAGTATTTCTTAATTATACATCACATTTTTAAATGAATTACATAAATATAATACCTTAACCAAGAGTAGAAATACACATACAGTATAACAAAATTAACTTTAAATTTGTATCAATAAACCAGAATTCATACCAGTGTAAAAATATCTAAGACTAGGAGTTGCTTTTTTTAGCTTAAAAGTAGACTCAATAATTTACCCTTTTATCCTATCATTTCTTTATCCCCCTTTTCTTTTTAGAATGAAATCCCCAAATCTAATATTGTTTGTTCAGCTTTTTTTTTGACCATTACCAGTAACAAGTTGTAACTAACCCCCTTAAATGATAATAAACATCCATAACCCATTTTTTTGGAATGTGAGCATAGTTCTCTAGACTACTTCCTGTTGATTAGGGGTACGGGTAATCATTGGGGGACTCTGAGAAAATTCAGGATTATGGTCAAGTCCTGACTGGAGTATTCTGTGAGGCTGAATCATCTCAGCCAGCAGCCTTGAAGCTGTTCTGGATGCAGAATTCTGAGGAGACTGAAACATTTTGAAAATACTGGATCACATGGACCATCTGCTTTCCTTGGTGTTTGGTCTCCTTGCTCAGAAAATACATAAACTTTTAAAGGCAACATACATATCGGCATTAATGCAAGTATAGACTGCCTTGTACACAAGTCAGCCAAAGATGATTTTTTTTGTTACGTGTTTTAGCAGGTAAAAAATACATCACGTCTTGTAGTTCTTTTAGATTTATTTTTTTATGTCTGTAGTCAGGGTTTCAGGGGGTCTTCCTTGATCAAACCTGATTTTCTTTAACCAGAATGATCCAGCCTCTCATTTCCTGTAGAAATAAAAGCATAACCTCTCCCTCAAAGTAACTTATCTTTTGACTTAAATTCTGAAGTCAAGACATTTTCAAAATATATATGTTATTTTAATCTAGCAGCCTGAATAACCCAGTGTGTCTTAGCAGCTATGTCCTTCCTCAGCAGTCAAAAAATTAAAAGACAACACAATAACACACAGTATCCAGACATCTCTGTGTATTTTTCATCTTCACAGTTTCTTCTGTCATGTGGCAGCTTTATTATTAACAATACATATTTACTCTATTCCTTTTGAATAGAGCAATACATATTTACTCTATTCCTTTTATATTTTACTCTATTCCTTTTGAAGGACTTTATTCTAAAACTATATTTTAAAATTTAAGACTGTATATATTCTTTCTCTTTTCTCTCCCAACCCTATGCACATTTTTTAAGCACACCGTGAGCAGTTTAGAAGCTCTTTTTATCTGAATTTATCTTTTTTCTGATGATATGAGCCTTTAAACTGGGAGATGCCTATCTGTACTGCAGCTGGCATGAGAGACTGTAGGAACCTGTCATACAGAGCTGGCAGCTCAAGCCCACTGGCTGCAGCCAGGGGACACATCCCTGTACCATAGCTGGCCTGAGAGACACAAGCTAGGAAGCTGCTCTTGGCTCCATTTCTATGTGTCTAGAATCCTTTCCCAAATTTTCTCAGGTTTTATGTGGATAGAGTTGTCGAATGTTGGGTGCCATACATAGGCAGATGTTTCTTTCCTGCCTGCCAGTTCCCAAATAACTGACTCAGAGGCTGAATATGAATTATAAATACTTGGCCAAAAGCTCAGGCTTATTACTAACTAGCTCTTACATTTTAAGTTGACCCATGTTCCTTATTTACACTCTGCATGTGGCAGTACCTTTATCAGCATGGCCTGTTCATCTCCTGCTTTCTCTCTCTGGCTGGTGACCCCTGACTCTGCCCTTCTTCTTCCCATAATTCTCCTAGTCTGGCTCTCCCACCCAGTTTCTTCCTGTCCAGCCGTAGGCCAGACAGTTCTTTATTAACCAATGAGAGCAATACATATTTACAGTGTACAAAGATTGTTCCACAGCATAGATTTACTGTAATACCTATGTTATCTCTCAACCTCTTTCCTTTTGAAAGAAAATGATGTGTTTGAGTGTTTTACCTGCATGTATATAGGAGCGCCATGTATGTACCTGGTGCCCTTAGATGCAGAAGAAGCCCTCAGATATCCTGAAACTGGAGTTATAGCTACCATGAGAGTGTGGGGAACTGAACAGGGGTCCTCTGCAAGGGCAGCAAGGGCCCTTAGCCACTGATTCATCTGTCCAGCCCCACATCCCTTTCTTGAAACCACTTTCCTCAACTATTTCTCCAGCAAATATTTTTATGATTTTATGTTGTAGAGAGTGTGGTAAGTTGTGGGAATACATAGAGATGAGTGCAGTGCTTTATGCAAAGGAAGCTGATAGTCCCTTTGGAAAGAGTGGAAGAGAGATGGGGACACTCATGCTTTGTGCCAACGGAGCTAGGAAAGGGGAAACAACACTCTTTATCAGGTAATTGTTTTGTTGTGATGAAACCCTGTGTTTAGTACTCAGAGCACTGGGGCCACACTCTTTAGGAAGCTGTGCTGGGGCTTGGCCTCCAGGAGCTCATAGAGAACTCGGCCCTGTGGTCCCTGACAGAAAGCACCCTCAGCATGAGGCCAGATGTGGGCACATCTTCTTGCGGAGCATAGTGAGCCAAAATGTTCAAGGTTGAATTTACCTCCTTGTCAGCCTTTGTTCACAACAATGAACATGATCAAACAAACCTGCTTTTTATATTGTTATTGGCAAGGAACCATGTATCATGTTGTTTTTGCCCAAACCACATTTTTTTTTTTGAATAGTGGCCAAATTTGAAGTTTGGGAAATTGAGTCTTGGGTGAAGAAATTGGAATAAATTTTAAGGGCTTCTGTCAGCCTGTTATTTGTGCAGGTTTTGCTGGTGAGACCCACTCAACTCAAGGTTACATGAAACTCAGAAATGAAAATTATTGCTCAAAGAAAAGATGATCACAAAATCTGAGGATTCAGAAAAAGCTCTGGGTCTATAACGTTAGTTTTCCAAAGAAATTGAGCCAGTTGAAACTCATTTTAATTTACTTTTTAATAAATAAGCTATAAGGAGAGCTAACCACAATTTAGCTACTTGGTCTAGGAAACAACCTTATGCAGGTTGTTTGTCTCAGTGAAACCCAGGTGAGCAGGCTCTCACTTAGCACTGGCTGTTTGGGAAGGCCCACAGAACGACCAAATAGAGGTCAGTTTTTTTTTTTCTTCTAATTAGGAAATGGTAAGGAGAGGCTAGACAGGGTTTCATTTTTGATTTTGAAATATGACCAGCCTGACTGGTCAGGAGTGGTCAGGCTACTTGACTCACAGCTTCAGTTACATCTATAGTTGGAAAGGGAAGCCAGCATTCCAGGAAAGGAAGAAACCCTGCAAGAAATCTCTTCATTATCAGAAGGTGGCTTAGAGAGAGAATGGGACCGTTCTCTCTACTGTGGCTGAGATCTTAAGTCTTAGATGAAGTCACAGTGCCCAAGATAGCACTGTGTAGAGCCCCCGGTTTAGCTGGTCGGCTTAACCAGTGCTGAAGGTGGGCCCTCCCTTCCCCTTTCATTTATCCAAACCTCCTTGTTGGCTTCTGGTTTTAAAATGTCCTTTTGTTGCTTCTAAGACAGCAAGCCTGGACGCTGCTAGCTGATCTTACTTTTGACTCTGACCTGGGCCCAGGTGTTTCTACCCCACTTCGCCTTTTTGTCTTTTTCCTGTCTCTCCTGCTCCTTCCCTCCTTTCTTTCCTCAGCACTCCGTTTTCTCATGTCTCATTACTTCTAAAATTGTAGCACGTTTGTCCGTAGTGCAAATGTGTGTGAACCTAATAGTTACATCTTGTGAAGTGTCCATAAAAATTATTCCTGTTTTCTCTTGCTATCTAGGAAGCTCCCATCCTGAATTTGCGTGTTCTGTTTGAAATAACAGAATGAATCGATTTCATTGACTTGGAATAAGCATGTCCTTGCTTGGAATTAAAAACAAACCAAAACACCAAAACCAGAAACATTTTCTGGCTAGTTTGAGCAAGTTATGTGCTGCCTTTTAGAGTCCACAGAACTCTTAGTCAAATCAAGATAAGAGACACAGGGCACCTGGAAGGAATCTTAGCACACAGGGCAAACAAGGCTCAGGTTTCTCTGGGGTGTGGTATACTAGAACCTCAAATCCTTAGCACGAATATAGAAAACCGATTAATTTTTGTTGTGAAACCAAAACTGTGGCGTCTTAACTCATGTGGCAGTTTACAGTAAGTAAAAATAACAATGTGGACATTTATCATTTTATACTTCTGAAAAAATCATTTTAATACATCCCAAGATAGCCAGGCGGTGGTGGTACATGCTTTAATCCCAGCACTTGGGAAGTAGAAGCAGGTGGATCTCTGTGAGTTCAAGGCCAGCCTGGGGTACAGAGTGAGTCCCAGGAAAAGATGCAAAGCTACACAGAGAAACCCTGTCTCGAAAAACCATATATATATCCTAAGAGTAAAAATAGGTACTTAGAAATATTTTTAATGGAAAAAGAAATCTCATGTCTCTCATGTTCTTATTGGTCAGTGTACACAATCCTGCTTAGAAATATTTGATGGATTTCCATTTTTGCATGTTGTAGCTTATTTTTCCCCCCAGCACAAATCTTGCAAGTGTAACAGCGTGCTTTCTAGAAGGGAGGCGCAATGCCTTGCACGTCAGCAGTTGGGCGCTGAAGTGTTACTATGGGCTTCTGAAGTGAGTTGTCAGTGAGTCTAAAGAGACTTGCTTCTTTTCCAGGGATTGTTGTCTGTGAGGCACCTAACAACAAATTAGACAAGTTCTCTGGAGTCCTCTCTTGGAAGGACAGCAAACACACCCTCAGCAACCAGAAGATAATCCTGAGAGGCTGCGTCCTGAGGAACACCAGCTGGTGCTTTGGGATGGTTCTTTTTGCAGGTACAGTGTACAAACCAGGGCCATCTCTATGATATCCCTTCCTGTGGTAACTTCAGTGTAGTTCATGGTTCTCTATGGATGTGGACATGCACAGAGTTTTTAATTGAATGCCAAGGGCTGACTCCTGAGTTCACCCCAGAGTGTGGTACCCCTAGAGGAGACAGCAGTGCTCTGAGTATAATCCATGTGGTTCCAGAGTATGGGAAGCACTGATACCTTGAACTCATTTTAAGGATGCTGAAGCCTTCAGTATCCATCAGTATCTACACATCTACTACTCAGTTTCTTTCTCTTTAGCCCCGTTGTATGCATCTGTTAGCCTATGCAATAACCTGCCATTAAAAACCAAAGATTGAGGGGCTGGGCAGATGGCTTAGTGGTTAAGAGCGTTAGCAGCTCTTTCAGAGGTCCTGAGTTCAATTCCCATCAACCACATGGTGGCTCACAGCTATCTATAATGGGATCTAATGCCCTCTTCTGGCATGCAGGTGTATATGTAGATAGAGCATCACATACATAAAACAAAAGAATTAAAAAGAAAACAAACCAAAAATTGATATGAAAGAAGGCCCCTCCCTCACACTGCATCTCACATTGGTTTCATTGGAAAAGGTCAGGAGGCTCTTTTGAGAAAGGCTTCCTAGAGAGCAATCATTTCTGTTTGTCACCAGGGCAGATGGGTCTGAGGGCTGTGCTTGATGGGACTAGGATGGATAGATGGATAGATGGATGGATGGATGGATGGATAGATGGAGGGAGGGATGTAAAAAGGTGACATTTTTCTTTTTTGTTTATTCCTCTCATACAATACATCTGGTCCTCAGTCTCCCCTCCCTCCATGCCTTCCAGTCCCCCTCCTCCCCACTGTAGATCTACTGCTCAACCATTTCCCTTCTGAACAGAGCAGGCATTTCAGGGATATCAGCTGAACATGACATAACAAAATGCCATAAGATTAGGCACAAACTCTCATATCAAAGCTGGGCCAGGTAATCCAGTAGGAGAAAAAGGGTCCCAAGAGCAGGCAAAAGAGCAGAGACACTCCCAACACCCACTTTTAGGGGCCCCACAAAACCCCAAGCTAAACAACCAAAGCATGTATGCAGAGAATCTAGTGTAGACCCATGCAGGCTCTACGATTTCTGATTCACATCTCTGTGAGCCCCCATGACCCCTGCTTAGTTGATTCCATGGGCTGTGTTCTCTGGGTGTCCTCAACCTCTCTGGCTACTTTTATCCCTCCTCTTCTGTGGGGTTCCCTGATCTCAGTCTGATGTTTGTCTGTGGGTCTCTGTATCTCATGTCATCTCTGCATCCCATCAGCTCCAGAGGAAGCCTCTCTGATGACAATTGGATTAGGCCCTGACCTATAAGTATAGCAGAATATCATTAGGAATCATTTCATTGATTTTTCCCCCACCAGTTGTGTTTGGTTCTACCCTAGGTCTCTGGACCATCCAGCTTCTGGTTCTGGGCCATATAGGCAGTGTCCAGCATTGGCTCCCTCTTATAGCATGGGTATCAAGTCAGAGCAGTCTTTGGTTGGTCATTCCCACAAGCTCTGAGCCACCATTGCCCCAATGCAATTTGCAGGAAATGCAAGTTGTGGGTCAGAGGTTTTGAGGCTAGGTTGATGTCCCAGTCCCACCACTGGGAGCATAACCCAAGAAGATGGCTAGTTCAAGGTCCATATCTCCATTACTAGGAGTACTCACTAGGGTCACCCTCATAGGTTCCAGGAAGTTTCCAATGCACTAGGTTTCCACATCACACGCTAAGTGCCCACCTACTCCCCTTACTTTCTCCTTCCCTCCCTCCTTCCCAATCAGATTCCTCCTTTCCCCATCTCCAACCATCCCCATCCCATTCACAAAATCTACTCTATTTCTGCTTCCCAGGTAGATCCATGCGTCCCACTAGAGCCCTCCTTGTTACTTAACCTCTCTGGGTTTGTGTATTGTAGTATGATTATCCTTTACTTAACAGCTAATAACCACTTATGAGTGAGAACATATCACGTCTGTCTTTCTGGATCTGGGTTACTTCACTCAGGATGATTTTTTTTCTAGTTACATCCATTTGTCTGCAAATTTCATGATGTCAATTTTTTTTTAAATAGCCAAGTGATAAATACTCCATTGTGTAAATGTACCACATTTCTTTATCCATTCTTCAGTTGAGGGGCATCTAGGTTGTTTCCAGTTTCTGGCTATTATGAAAAAAGCCTTTATGAGCATAGTTGAGCAAGTGTCCTTGTGGTAGGATGGGGGTCTTTTTGCCTACCATTTTTGTTTTCTTTATTTCTGTGAGTCTGAAGTAGCATTCTCCTTCTCAGGAACAGCAGCACAAGTTGGCAAAGCCACTCAAATTATACTTATAGCTTCATTTATTAGTCATTGATTAAAAAATCCTATTTATTGTGACACCAAATTAAGATGTGTTTTGTGTTTGCTGATTACATGTGCAATTGAAATTGGATTATTTTTCTTAACCCATTTTCCTTAACAACAACAACAACAACAACAAAAATGCTCATTAAAGAGCCAATGTGTTCCAAAGCTAGAAAAAGTCCTTCTAAATACCCTCAGCTGTGGGTGTGAGCATAGCTTTTTCTCTCAGGGCATTGTCATGTGTAAAGACCCAGCAAGTCTCTAGAAATCAAGCAGAATCAGGCCTTTGTCTGAGGCTGAACCTAATTCCATGATTCTTTCACCAGATTTTTTTAAAATTAGTGAGGTAAGTAAGTTTATGGTTATTTATGTCACATTTCCATCTTTCTTTCAGAGAAAAACTCAAGCTTACCTGTATATTTCTTTTACTTTCTGCTTAGAAGTATGGAGATTTCAAAAAAGTCTCCCTATCTGAGGGTCTCTTGGTAAATATTCTCTTGGTTTGATCCCTGTTATCACTGAAGTGGAGATGCCTTATCTAAGGGATGGGCTGTCATTCAAAAGTTCATTACATTTGTATAGTCTTGTTTGGAATGACTAGTCTGAAGCTCTAGTTCAACGGAGTCATAGTATATGTGCCAGGACAACTGTTGAGAGCCACTCCTGAGAGCTGTTGAGGGGCCAAGGTCTCCTTCACAAGAATGTTTCTCTGGGAAAATCCTCTTATATGACTGGAAGGAGGCAAGTTGAACAGAAATCCATGGATTAGGGATCAGGCAGATGTGGGGCAGAGATCAGACAGAATCCTTGCTCTAAGACTTTCTAGGCTCTTCTGTCTGTGGAGCACAGGATAATAATGAGTGCACTAGGATCCATTGCTTAGGCATGCAATGGATGATGTGTATGGAAGAGGATACTTGTTGATGGTTTCCATGCCTACTTCTCAATGCTTTTGCCAGCAATTCAGAACACACTGACACCTCCATGGGTTGAGCTGGGAAAACAGAACTATTCTCTGTGTTTTGGTGGAGGAGAAAAGGAGCTTCTGTTCTTTTGTGATGTGTCCCGGATGTTCACTTTTAGATGGTATTTGTCAGGGTGAATGTCATGGACATTTGTAAAGCAGACAATGTTTGCACTGACTTTAGTTAAGAGAGAACTTAACTAGAATACTGGCAAGCAGGGGAATTCAGGGTTGTTTTTGTCCATGTCAGAGTTGAATAGATGGGTACCCTGAGTCCCTAAGTCTTGAGACATTCAATGAGGAAACAAGTTCCAGGCAGTACTTAGATCTTGTGAAAATTGAATCCATAATGAACTACTAACTCTTCTTTTTATATTTAAATGCCACTTATACATCCTGTTTAGGATGACTTTGAGGAAGGCTTTCCTGAATTG
Source organism: Peromyscus leucopus (assembly GCF_004664715.2). Lineage (NCBI taxonomy): Eukaryota > Metazoa > Chordata > Mammalia > Rodentia > Cricetidae > Peromyscus > Peromyscus leucopus. Next base: position 102,459,208 of record NC_051066.1, on the reverse strand, counting down.
CCATTTATAGACTAATATAAACAAAAATGAAGAGTTAGAAAAGTGGAAGGAAGCAGAGAGTATAAGGAAGGCGAAGAGCTGGCTACCATGAAGGCAAGCCATGGGCCAAGGTATTGTGGTATAATGAGGTCAGAAACTTCCAGAGTTCTGATGGAGAGCAGAAAGCACATGAGATGCTCATGGGAATGTGACTGGAGGTGTGGGGAGCAGCTGGACTGTGCAGACCTTGCAGATTATGTGTAAAAGTTTGGTTTTTATCCGAAGAGCTTGGGGGAAACCAGCAAGAGTGTTTAAGAGGCAGAATATATTAAACATTTAAAATAAATATATGGGAAGGATGGACCCTTACCTATAGTATATATAATGTTTGTAAATAGACAGTAGGTCCAGAAATGAGTAGACAATTGGGGTTTGAGCCTAGCCTTTAACGGCTGAGCCATCTTTCCAGCCCTATTTATATTTTGTCAGGATGGCCTGTCAGTTGGTATGAGTGGGGAATTAAGCTCACCTATTACTATTGGGCAGAGCTTAATCTGTGATTCCATATCTAGTGGGTTTTTGTTTAATGAAATTGGATGTTTTGTGTTCAGGACATGTGTGTTTAGATTGAAATATTCTTTTTATGGGTTTTCCCCTTAATCAATATAAAATGCCTTTCTTTATCTTTCTCACTAGTTTTGGTTTGAAGTTTATTTTTTCAGACATTAGAACAATAATACCTGGTTGTTTTGTAGGTTACTTTTGACTGGAATACATTGCCCATTTTTTAACCCTAAAGTAGTTTTGATTGGGGGAATTTATAACATTCAGACTTATAATTGAAAGATATGTATTGATTCCTGCCATTAGATTGTGTTTCAGAATTGTTACTTTTTTTACAGGTCCTGACACTAAACTAATGCAGAACAGTGGCAAGACAAAGTTTAAAAGAACAAGCATTGACAGACTGATGAATACCCTAGTCCTATGGGTAAGTTTCTGACAGGTTGATGAGTACTCTTGTGCTGTAGATGAGTCATTAAGAGTTTGATAAGTATTCTAGTAGTCTGGGTGAGTCAACAACAGGTAGAGACATATTCTAGTACTCTGGGTAAGTAACTGGCAGGTTGAGTAGTAATCTAGTACTCTAGGCAAGTCACTGACAAGTTGATGAGTACTCTAGTACTATTGGTGAGTCACTGACAGGTTGATGTGCATATTCTGGTGCTATGGGTGAGTCACTGACAGGTTGATGAGTACTCTAGTAGCCAGGATGAGTCAACAACAGGTTGAGACATGTTCTAATAGTCTGCATGAGTCAATGTCAGGTTAAGGTATATTCTAGTACTCTAGATGAGTAACTGACAGGTTGAGTAGTACTCTAGTGTTCTGGGTGAGTAGCTGGTAGGTTGAGTAGTACTCTAGTGCTCTGGGTGAGTAGCTGGTAGGTTGAATACTACTCTAGTGCACTGGGTGAGTAGCTGGCAGGTTGAGTAGTACTCTAGTGCTCTGGGCGATTAGCTGGCAGGTTGAGTAGTACTCTAGTACTCTGGGTGAGTCACTGACATGTTGATGCATGCTCTGGTACTGAGGGTGAGTCACTGGCAAGTTGATGAGTACTCTGGTGGTACGGTTGCATTGCTGTGATTGAATTAGGCAATTCCACTAGTCACTGCTATATTAATATATTTAATTTGCTTTTCTGAGAATTCATTTAGAAGTCCTCTCCTCTCCTTCCCTCCCCTCCTCTCCTCTCCCCTCCCCTCCCCTCCTCTCCTCTCGGCTTTCTCTTAAAAAAAAAAGATGTAGATGTAACCAACCGTCTTATTAAATAAGAAAAACAGAACCAATGTAAAAGAGAAAGCTGAGAGGTCAGAGCTCAGAGCTAAAATCTCACCCTTCCTCATGCGGTGGTCCTGGCTTCCCGAAAGAGAGCTATTTCCCTGTGTGTAAGTCGTTTCATAGCCATTCTGCCTTCTCATTGGTTGTAAACCCAAACACGTGACTGCCTCGTCACTGTCTGTATGTACAGCCTCCCAGGTCTTAAGGCATATGTCTCCAATGCTGGCTGTATCCCTGAACACACAGAGATCTATGGGATTAAAGGCGTGTGCCACCACCGCCACACTCTGTCTATGGCTCTAATAGCTCTGACCCCCGAGCAACTTTATTTATCAACATACAATCAAAATCACATTTCAGCACAATTAGAATACCACCACATTTCCCCTTTTCTATTTTAATAAAAGAAAAAAAGCAAAAGGTTATAACTAACAAAAGAAAAACTATATACAAAAGTACAATAACTATATACAATATATACAAGTAATAAATACCTAAACAGATATTTGACAAATCAGAGAAAATAATTCCATTATCTATCCTATTTTGGTAAATCCAAGATGTATCTAATGCACTTTCTATCCTAATTAATTTTCAACTATAACTAACTAATCTTCAACCATAGCTAACTAATCTTCAACTCCCTCAGAGACCCAAGAAGGAAATAATATTAGCTAACAAAAATAAAAACAGGAAGTACATGCAAGCAACTTCCAAAAAATTTGTGAGTTGACAGAAACAGCCAGCTGCCTGGGCAGTCACCTGAGGTGTCCGCAGTGTTGGGGCATCATCTTCAACCTATAGGCTTAGCGTATCTGACAGACTCATTTGTGAAGTAGGATGTACACAAGGTCAACAGTTCAACCTCACATTGGGTGAGAGCAGTCCATGTACCAGAAACACCTGAATTCCACTAGTGTCCTGTCATGATTCAGGATTTTAAATTCTGGAAATTGTTGACAGTTTTTGAATTCAGCTGTCCATTCTTCTTGGCTGTGTATATATGGCTTCATCTCAGCATCCCCTTCTTCTCCACATCCCTCTATTAAATGCCAGTCTACTATAGAGAGGCATGAGCTTTCAGCTGCTGTTCCATTGCACAACAGAAGCCATCAGCCCACTGCCTGCTAAGCTGCCTTCGAAGAAAAGGGCACTGTATCTTTTCCGGATTGCAAAGGCCACTTCAGGGATGGTGCCATATTGTCCTGGCCTCAGAAGATGCCTTTTGATAAAGCCATACCCACACTTGTTTTGGCAAGAATCAGTAGTCCTTTGTTTCGTGTTCTGTCTGTCCATTTTGTCCTGTTGATTCGAGGATACTTTTTTGTCCAGTGGCTAACTTTTGCCACAATGAAAGTTGACTCCATATGCAGTTTCTTCAATGCCCATATTTTCTCTGAAGTAGATTGGTACTGCCAGGAGCCAACATGTCTCAAAAAAGAAAAATTTTCTAAGTTATTAAAACATTTTAAATGCCATATTCTGTAGATCTCTGAAGGGTTTGAAGATGACCTATCTAAAACATCTCTGCTCAATTTTTAAAACATATCTAATATGACTACAAGTTCTATTGTAATGTCTAACTACTAACTTTCATTTCTTTATATCCTAATAGTTGGTAATAATAACATTCAAGGATCAGAAAATTGCATTACATTGTTAAATGAATGGTATAAATACAATTAGAAATATACATGTAGCATTTTCTAACAATATCAGTTTCAAATTTGTATACAATATAAAACAATCCAATCCCATGTAAAGTATTTAAAACTAGTAATTGTCTTTTTCTTTTCTTTTCTTTCTTTCTTTCTTTTTCTTTTTTTTAAATAAGTACCTTAAATCTAATCTCCTTTGCTTAGCCTTTTTCCTAACCCTAGACAACAACTTGTAACCAACTCCCCTAAACATTGAAAATTATCCCAGACCCAAAACCCATTAAAAAGACCAAAAAAACCACCCGCCCCATACCACCTCTTTGGGAATGTGGGCGTCGTATTCTTAAAATTGCTTCCTGCTGGGTATGGGCGAAGTTTTCTTTATCATGAAAGAAAAAATTTAGGTTAATTGTCAAATACTAGGAAAGGTAATTATATCCTTCATTATCCAGTCTGTGTATAATGCCAAAGTTCAGGGTTTATCTCAAGTCCTTATTCAAGCAGTCTTTGAGACTGGATCATCTCAGCTAGTCATCTCAAAATTGCTCTGAGCACCTTGTAGTTCAAAGTTGATCTTTAGGTGACATTTGTCAGCTTAGTGATATTATTATTGTCCACGTGGAATTGTTGCTGTTGTCGGGCCCCATCTTCTTTCTGGAGACTTCAGTTGATGTTAGGCCTGGCCGTGATTTCCTGCAGAAAACTGATAAGAGACTGGAACACAAAGACATATATATATGCAGTTAATTGAAGCTTTTTTTTTTTTTTTAGAATTAGTTAGTACTCTATATGACCATTCATATCTTAACAAAGTTTAAAATGTATATATATCTATATAGCTATATATGTTAATCTTGTAAATTTTGATATAAAATTCATACTTTAAGAAAAGTTTAAAGAATCAGAATAGAATCAAAGAGGTGAGATTAGTAATAGAATAGTCCCTTAATTAATTTGGCTTTTGTCCTGTCCCATAGCAGAAGATGGCTCTTTTCTTCTGGCATGATACAGGGAGTTTGCATTTTCCTTTTAACAACATGCTTGAGTTTAAAGAAGGAGAGAGCCATTCTCCAACTCCAAAGTCAGCTTTAAATTTTAATTGAACTGGGACTATTAGAAGACCAATAGTGTTAAATCTTTAGAGAAAAGCAGAAACAAACATTTAGGAAGACATAAAATATTTTAGATAATATATACCCATACGCCGTTTCACTCTGTTTCTTGGGATAGATGATTTGTCCCTTTTCTTCAGTTGTCTCATTTGTCCAGTGTTCTTCAGATTCCTTAACCTTCATTCTCCTAAAAGACAAAAACAAAAACCTTTCCCCAAGACTAATTTTGGGGATGTTCCTTTTTTGGCAAGTTATTATCTGATTAAATGAAAAGGCATGTGTTATTGATACAAGTTACTTTAAATTGGATGCTCATGTTGGTTGATGAACTATCACCTCCTCTAAATAAGAGGTCTCTCTTGTTCAAATCGAACCTTTATCAATTTTGATGGTACCCACAGCTTATCTTCTCCTGTAGAAACAAAAGCAAAACCTCGTCCCCAATGTAATACATACCCTAGTTTCCATTCTGAGGTCAGCACATCCTTAAAGTATATAGGCTGATTTAATTCTGTAGTTTTTTCTATTATCCAATGTCTCTCTACAGCTGTTGTTCCTTTCTCATTGGCATTCAGAAAATTCAAAGTTAGAAGAGCATTATGCAGTCTATTTCTGGGGGTTTTTGTTACCCCTTCCTGTTTATTTAGCATATCCTTTAGAGTTCTGTTTGATATTTCTATAACTGGTTGACCTGTAGGATTATGTGGTATGCCTGTAATATGCTTTATATTGTAATAAGCAAAAAACTGTTTCATTTTAACAGAGACATATGATGGAGCATTGTCAGTTTTGATTTGTGCAGGTATACCCATGATGGCCATAACTTCTAGCAAATGAGTGATTACAGAATCAGCTTTTTCAGAACTCAAAGCAGTTGCCCATTGAAATCCTGAATAAGTATCGATAGTGTGGTGTACATATTTCAGTTTTCCAAATTCTGCAATGTGAAACACGTCCATCTGCCAGATTTCATTCCTCTGAGTACCCTTCGGGTTACATCCTGCTGGTAATGGTGTTTGATTATAGAAGGAACAAGTAGGACATTTCTTTACTATTTCTTTGGCTTGTTGCCAGGTTATGGAAAAATCCTTTTTAAGCCTTTACTATTGACATGATGCTTTTTTATGAAATTCTGAGGCCTCAAGCACATTTCCTATCAATAATTTATCAGTCTCATCATTGCCTTGGCTAGAGGGCCTGGCAGACCAGTATGGGATCGAATGTGAGTAATATATAAAGGATGATTCCTTTTCCTGATTGTATCTTGTAATTGAATAAATAGTGAAATTAATTCTGAAGCATCAGGGATAAATTCTGCAGTCTCAATATGTAATACCACTCTTTCAGCATACTGAGAGTCAGTTACTATGTTGAGAGGTTCTGAAAAATCCATTAATACCAACAGAATAGCATACAGTTATGATTTTTGAACTGAATTATATGGACTTTGAACCACTTTACTTAAATTTTCCGATTTGTAGCCTGCCTTTCCTTCTTTGTTGGCATCTGTATAAAATGTATGAACTCCAGATATGGGTTTTTGCCGTACAATTCGAGGCAAGATCCAATCAGCTCTCTTTATAAGATCAATTCTATTGCTTTTGGGATATTTGCTGTTAATTTCTCCCAAAAAAATTACTGCAAGCTCTTTGCCAAGGTTCACTTTCTGTCCATAATTTTTCAATGTCCTCCTTAGTTAATGGTACGACAATTTCTGCTGGGTCTATTCCTGCTAATTGACGAAGTCTCAATTTTCCTTTGCAAATCAAGTCAGAGATTTTTTCCACATAAGTTTTTAATTTTTTATTTGGTTTATTTGGTAAAAATATCCATTCCAATATAATATCTTTCAAATATATATATGTAAAATAACCAAAATGCAATCCAGCTTTGGATCAATACGATCCACGAGCCCTTCATGTACTTTCTTTTCTACCAAGGCCAATTCCTTCTCAGCTTCAGGTGATAATTCTCTTGGACTATTTAAGTCCTTGTCACCTTCTAAGGTTTTAAACAAATTAGTCTCCTCCTCTCCTCTCTCTCCTCTCCTCTCCTCTCTCTCCTCTCTTCTCCTCTCCTCTCCTCTCCTCTCCTCTCCCTCCCCTCCCCTCCCCTCCCTCCCCTCCCCTTCCTCTCCTCCCCAGATGTCTCCTATTTATTCTCTCTGCCTGCCAGACACACCCATCCTTTCTCTGCCTATCTATTGGCCGTTCAGCTCTTAACCGATCAGGTGCTTAGGCAGGCAGAGCGAAACAGATGCAGCACATCTTTACATAATTAAACACACATCCTTGCATCATTAAGCAAATGCAGCATGAACAAAGGTAACATACTTTTACACAGTTAAAAGTAACATTCTACAGCGTAAACAAATGTAAATACATCTTTGCCTAGTTAAAACAATATTCTTCAACAGTCATTTTGTGATGTGATTTGCAAATATACATGCATAGACACATAAAATAGGATTTCAAACTATGTAAAACCAAAGTCATAGTTTAAGACGCTCCGTTGCAAGATAAGTGCAAACCATGTACCAAAATGTTAGCAGAGGTCATGTGGGGGAGGGAATTATGAGTGATTTTCTTTCTTTTTCCCCCCTCACATTTTCCACTTTGTCTATACAGAAGCTTATTAATAGTTCACAGCTCTGGGGGTGCAGTCAATTGTGATGGTGAAGCCACGGCAGCAGGGGCAGGGGGTAGCTGGTCACGTGGCACCTGCAGTTAGGGAGCAGAGAGAGATGGATGCTGGTGCTCAGCTTCCTTTCTTTTTTACACAGTCTGGGAACATCTGCTGGTGGAGTGTTGCTGCCCACATGTAGGTGGGTCTTCCGTCTTCAGTTAATAGAGTCTAGATTATCCCTTCCCGACTTGCCCAAGGGCTTTTTTTCATGGCAAGTCTAAGGTCATCAAGCTGTCAACTGAGCTGGACAATATATGTAAACTGGGGCTCTCTAGGGCACTGAGGACACACTACAGTCTTCTGGACATCAAGATTCATTGAAGCATGTGATTTGTCACAGAGTAAGGGTGTGTAGCTGCCTATGTGACAGTGGTCAATCCACAGAATAATAGTCTTTTCTGTGTTTGCTCTTTTGTTTTTTATCTGTGGATAATTGTATCTGCCTCAGAGAGAGTTAGTGGGTGAATTAAGTGAGAAACTGTATGTCAGATATTTAGCCATATGAGTTTTATTCATAGGCTTTATTGTAAGTAAGAAAAGGTTTATATAACTTGGTTTTCAAATGACAGTTTCTTTTGGAAAATTGACTTGTAGTTAGATAGTGTTGATTTGACTAATTTAGGGTTCACATTAACCTTAACCAGACTTCTATACTTCTATTCTTCCTTTAGATTTTTGGATTTCTGGTATGCCTGGGAATTATTCTTGGAATAGGAAATTCAATCTGGGAGAGTGAATCTGGGGACCAGCTCAGAACTTTCCTCTTCTGGAGAGAAGGCGAGAAGAGTTCCCTGTTCTCAGGATTCCTAACGTTCTGGTCGTACATTATCATCCTCAACACGCTTGTGCCCATTTCGTTATATGTGAGGTAAGCTAAGAGTTTACACTGCAATGAAATAGTTTCATCACTCATGATGATCTGTGTGTGATCTGCTCCACATGTTAGGAATGAGGTGACTTAGTTCTTTAATTCTGTTTAAACTGTAGTTTTTTTTTTTTTTAAATCACAACAAATACATTTTATTTTCTCCTTGATTAGTAAGGTTTCTTAGGAATGCATTTCTTTGGAACATGTATATATAAGCTCATGCAATCTGATCAATAAAATTGAGCTGGTCTAAGGTAAGAAAAAGAAGACCTGGGATATTTTGAGATGTGGCCTCCCTGTCATTGGCCTGCCTCAGGTACCAGGATGCAGGTGCTGGTCTACCATTCATTAGCCCTGTAACATTGGGGAAATTACCTTATTATTGGCAGCCACTATAAATACAGGAAGGACTCAAAGTAAGGTAGGTAGTAGTACCCGGCCATTTTTAGTAAGTATGGTTCATCCTTCCCACTATCCTGATCTGCAGTTTCTCAATTTCACACCACAGAGCGATATTAAAATGGTCTATCATTGTATCTGCCTTTGTCTCTCTCAGGTGTGTGTTCTCTCTCACCCTGTGAGTGTATGTCTGCTCTCTCTGTGTGTGTTCTCTTTCTCCAAACATATGTATGTTTTCATCCTTTCTTCCTCTCCCATTTCTTCATACATGTATGTATGTGAATGAGTGTGTTTGATGAGACTTTGATAAGTCTACCTGAGACATTCTCTATCCCAATTCTTCCAAGACTGAGTCAGGTAGGCCCAGAGATCCTGGAGCCAACATAGGATTATTTTCTTTGTCACTTCTTGCCATCAGTACTTTAGCAGCATACATAGCCACAAGCTTGCACACTACACAAATGCACTGAAATGTCCTGACTATGAATCTGGAAAAAATCTTCGATGCTGAGACCTCTTATGCTTGAACCCCATTATCTATAGTAAATGCTGCTCTTTGCCAGAAAAGCTATGATCAGCTCTTTCCTTTTATGTCCTAAAATCTGTACATTGCAATCTGAAGCAAGGAGAGTAAATGAACAAAAGTGTGGATAACACACACTCTTTGTATCTCCTTTCTTTGTACCGCTCTGATATTTCTCATTTAATGCTTTGAAAGATTTTTTTTAAAAATAAAGCCACAGCTAGATTACCAGGTTAGCATTCCTTTTGCTTTTAGTATGTAGTTGTTAACAAAAAACCACATTTCTAATATTAGAAGCCCAGGCTTTGGTCTCGGCATTGCCAATAACACCTCTGGCCTTCCCAAAAGCACTTGTCTTCTTTTTGTCTTGTGTTTGTCAAATATGTGCTTCTCTATGAAATCAAGGACATTAAGAATGATTGATTTCTGAATTCCTTTCTATTGAAACCATAGCATCTACCGTTAGATACCATTCTATACGTGTGTATTCACGTGTATTTGATGTTGGCACAGCACTTCTTATTTTCACTTCCTTCTGCATTGCCTTTTATGGTTTCACAAACCTCCTCCTGCTGCTCTGTAATGTAATGTGAACAGGAGGCCTTGCCACAGTCCATAGATGGCTTTGTTTTGCTGTTAATGTTTTACGTAAGGAGATTCACATACTTTATCTCATGTATGTGTCCCCCAAATCTTTTCAAATGGCTCTGCTGAAATGGGGAATTGATAATTATAATTATAATCTAATTATAGAGTCAGAGTGAAGATCTAAGTCCGTGTGGCTGATGATTACCCTTGGTTTTTCCCTCTCTCCCTAAGCTGTGTGGGATTGGGGACGGGTGAAGAGGAAAAGCTGAGCTTTTTCTCTCACTGAATAACTGTGATCTCAACCGGAGGTGAAAAATGTTCCAAGAAATTTCAGGCTGTTTGGTCCTAAATGCTTAAACACTATGATCCAGGAACAGAGAACTGCCAGGTGTCTCTGTGATGAGGGCTGAAGGCCTTCCACAAAATCCCCCATTAGGCTTTTGGATAGGTACAATACATAAACTAATGCCATATGGCGAGAGCTCATGATTCACTTTGAACAGTTAACAATTCCAGGTGAACAAAGACATTTATTTTGATAAGATATTTCCATGCTGGCAGTGTGTTTATGCATTAAGAAAGGCCCAGCTCTTTTTGTGTGTGTGTGTGTGTGTGTGTGTGTGTGTGTGTGTGTGTGTGATGGAAAGGGATGCACGTTGTACTGTCACCCTCCTAAATCCTCTTTTCCCTAGCAAAAAGGAGACCCATCTTCTCTACAGGTTATTTTAAGGCCCCAGAATTTGAGTGAATTTTGTAGATTTCCACTGGCTTGTACTGCAGCATGGGAGAATTAAAGGCCACTATGTTCCTTTTGCTTTGAGTTTACAGGGAACTGCCAGATTTGCAGACAATTGAAAACTTGGAGTGGTTTTTGCAGAGTGACCCTCCTTTCAGGGTCACTTATATATATCTTCCAGGACCCTCAAGGGATGTTGAGGACTGCTAATTGTACTGAATCTTACATGTACATTTCCTCCTGTTTTATACAATATATATATGTATGTATATATATAAAATGCTGTGGGATGGTCTGTATGTCAAATTGCTCTGATTGGTCAATAAATAAAACACTGATTGGCCAGTGGCCAGGCAGGAAGTAGGTAGGATAAGGAGAGAGGAGAATTCTGGGAAGCGGAAGGCTGAGGCAGAGAGACACTGCCAGCCGCCGCCATGACCAGCAGCATGTGAAGACGCCGGTAAGCCACCAGCCACGTGGCAAGGTATAGATTTATGGAAATGGATTAATTTAAGCTATAAGAACAGTTAGCAAGAAGCCTGCCACGGCCATACAGTTTGTAAGCAATATAAGTCTCTGTGTTTACTTGGTTGGGTCTGAGCAGCTGTGGGACTGGTGGGTGACAAAGATTTGTCCTGACTGTGGGCCAGGCAGGAAAACTCTAGCTACAATATAATGAAATTTTGGTTACAAATTTGGCACAGTAAGAGATTGGCAAGAATAGTGAATAAATATAAAAATTATAATCACATAGTATAATAAAAGTTATATTAGCTGGGTGGTAGTGGCACATACCTTTAATCCCAGCACCTGGGAGGCAGAGGTAGGTGGATTTCTGAGTTCAAGGACAGCTTGGTCTATAGAGTGAGTTCTAGGACAGCCAGGGCTACACAGAGAAACCCTGTCTCAAAAAACCAAAAACCAAAAAAAAAAAAAAAAAAAAAAAAAAAGTTATGCTAATATGGTTTTCCTATTTCAAAGTTTTACATTTTTTTCTTTTTTGTTTTTGTTTGTTTAATAGAGACTTACTGTTGGCTTCTTTTGCAAAGTAAGACCATATCAATGTCTTAGAATGCATTTTTTTCCAACTAGATATCTGCCAAATATCTTCAATAAGGATTTGTTTACTCTGAGATACTGATGGAGTTTCAAATTAACATGCCATACAAAACTCCCCATTGGCTTATTTAATATAGAGAACCATAGGCCATTGCCCGAAGCTTCCTGATGAGGCAGCCATTTTGCCTTATGATGCTTGTAAGGAAATCACTTGGACACTAAGGTTTATGAGCAGATTCTCAGCTGAGGCATTTCTGAAGGTCACTAGGATCTAGGGAAGGAGCACTTACATTTTTTTTTCAACCTCTTGAGGACTTTGGCAAATCTTTGTGTGTTCAGATGTTGATGGAATCTTTTCTTTCTCTCCCTCCTCCTCCCTCCCTCCCTCCTCCTCCCTCCCTCCCTCCTCTTCTCTCTCTCTCTCTCTCTCTCTCTCTCTCTCTCTCTCTCTCTCTTTCTCTCTCTCTCTCATCTTAATGGACCACAGTGTGGAAGTAATCCGTTGGGACACAGTTACTTTATAAACTGGGACCGGAAGATGTATTATGCTGCCAAAGCAGTGCCTGCTGAAGCCCGGACAACCACACTCAACGAGGAGCTGGGCCAGATTGAATATATTTTCTCCGACAAAACAGGAACTCTCACTCAAAACATCATGACTTTTAAAAAATGTTCCATTAATGGGAGAGTCTATGGTAAGGGAGAAGTTCCTTCCTCTTGATGATACTGAATAAATAAATAAACAATATCATTAAAAAATAATAACCTGTTACCCAAATCATCATGACTTTCTTATTAAGCATTGCCGTGATGCTTGACAGGTAATGAACACCCATGAACTAGTTACTGTACACATTTGGAACAATCTGATAAAACTTAGGATCTGTTGCCATTCATGGGTAGAGACAGTTCCCTTTGATACTCTGCTATGTGGTTTTGTGCTGTAGTGCTGCAGAGGCCAAATTCCCTGGAAGGATGAGTTCTAGGCAGCATGATTTATCTTGTTAAGCCAATGTCTTATGCTTCTTCCTATGTTCGATGTGGGACCAATGTCAATATATGTGTTTGTGAGGAAATTTAGTATTTATTTTCTGAAGTGCACACCTTCTAGGGAACCTTCACTGCTGCCAAGTTCCTCTATGCACTCTTCTATGTGGATAAATAATCTGCATTTGGGTTTTCAAACATCCTTTTTATACCTGGCTCTTCTCAACTTGATATTGGCTAGTTAGCAGACAACTCCTTCTGTAGAGAACATGGGGGCCCGACGGGACCTTCCACAGTATTCTTCTGGGTCTCTTACCTTAATTCATGGAAGTCAGACATTTTGGGAAGTCAAGGAGTTCCAAGAGAGGATAACTTTTCTTTGTCTCCTCATGGGAAGGAAACCTCACACATTGCCTAATAATTTAAAGCAGGATTTGATTCTGAAGGAAAACATGAGGTTGAAAAAGTTGAGGTTCTATACTTTCCTGCCTTTTGGCACCTCTCTCTTTGTACCTCACCACCATCAACCCCACAGTAATGGTATCCTCAGCTCTCCTGTACCATTTGCTCCATAGCCTGCCTTATTTGGTAGTGGACATGATGACTTCCAGCCTGAGATTTCTTTCTTCTTATATTCACATCATGCCTAGTAAATAGCATAGAACCATTACTTAAAATAGATGGACATTTTCAGAGATATTCTAAAAATACTGCCTTGATCTAAATAGTGTAAGTAAGAATATTTTAGAGTATTTGAGGATATTATGAAATTTAGGGATCCTTTGCTTCATATTAACTCAGTAGTATCATTTCTGAGAAGCAGTCTGAAAGTGTTAGACATGTGGATCAACAGCCATTTGTAGAAATGTTTATTGCAGGCTACTTTTAGAAATAACTTCTTGACATTTTCAAATAGAGATCTCAAGATCTTTGTAAACGCCTATATTTTAAAAATCCTATGAAAGCTTGCAATTTCCCTCATAGTATACAGGAAAGGAATGGAAAGAGTTAAGTATTCTCTTTTGGCCCTGATTTATATGCATTATAATTTATAATGTATTTACGCCCTTAAAGCATATTCTTCCTTGCACACTCCCAAACTGTTCAGAATTGCTTTTTTGGGCACAGCTTAATCATAGATCTGGGTTTTGGGAAATTTTAGCTTTTCACTCTGACCCATTGTCTTGGCTTACTATTGCTGTGATGAAACATCATGACCAACACAACTTGGGGAGAAAAGGGATTATTTGGCTTACTTTCCCATATCACTTTTCCCATCAAAGGAAGTCAGGACAGGAACTCAAACAGGGCAGGAGCCTGGAGGCAGGAGCTGATGTAGGGACATGGAGGGGTGCAGCTTACAGGCTTGCTCCACATGGCTTGCTCATCCTGTTTTCTTATAGAACCCAGGACCACCAGCCCAGGGATGGCACCACTTACCATGGGTTGGGCCTTCCCACATCAATCACTGACTTTAAAAATGCCCAACCCCTGCCCCCCAGCCTGATCTTATGGAGGCATTTTCTCAATTAAGGCTCTCTCTTCTCTGATGACTCTAGCATGTATCAAGTTGACATAAAACTAGCCAGCACACCTATCTACATCTTGTCTTTGTACTCTGAACTCTTTCTGTTTTAGACTTTTAATTTTTCTTCTGTTTTATCACAGTCCTGCAATGGGATCTCTTTGAGGGACCGTTTAGTACAAAGACACAGTTGCTTGTCTTCTTTTCATCATTTCACTAGAAAAATAAAATGTAATTGTTCACTTACAGCATGCAACAGTGTAGAATAAACATTTTTTTCTCCCTTTGGTAGCTCACATAGCATCTTCATATATTAAAAGTAGTTCTCAGGAGGAGGCTTCCAGGTCAGTTCTAGCTTGATTCCTCCCAGTCCTGTGTCTGAAGTTTCTTGAGCAAGTTCTGGGAGGTAACCAAGAGCAATAACAATCTGTATTGTTTCACAAGTCTGGGACTCACCCTGGCCACTAGATCAAAAGGAGGTTTCCCATGGCAGGCACTGGGGGTTTTGTTAGTCTATGGCTCTTCTGAGGAGCACTATCATCCAGTGTTCCCCATCTTATTATTGTTTGCTCAATTGTTATTAGTTCCTGGAGAATTTTTTTGCAATGCAATGATCACATTCACCCTCCCCGAAGACTCCTCCTAGTTTCATGCCACATTCCCTACCACCCAACTTGGTGTCTTCTTTTGCATTAACCCATCAAGCACAGCTTATGCTGCCCATCTGCTCTTGGAGGTGTGGCCTTTGCTGGAGGATACTCTACCACCGGAGGCTGCATCCATAAAGAAAACTGACTTTCCCTTTCCTAGTAGCTATCAAATGACAATAGCTTCTTAGCTGAGAGTGTGACTTTGTGCTCACATTCCCTTTCCACACTGGCATTTCATATGGCCTGGGACTATGCAGGTGTTATGCCTGGTGTCTCAACTGCTGTGAGTTGATGTGGGCCCTATTATGTCCAGAATACAGTTTTCTTGTAGTCATCCACTTCTTATGGCTCTTGCAGTCTTTCTGCCCCCTCATTTAACATGATCCCTGAGCCTTGGGTGGATGGAATGGGATACAGATGCTCTGTTTAGGGCTGAGCATTCCCACCGTCTCTCAGTTGTGGGTCTCTGTGTTAATTACCATCTGCTGCAAAAGAAAGCTGTCCTAATGAGGGCTGAGTGATGCTGGAGCCACATGTCTCATCATTTTATTTTTAATATCTACTTATTTTAGCTTTATCTTAAGCATAAGCATCTCACTACATTAATTGTCATGTATAGGGCTATAAATATTCTACCAATATTTGCAATTCCATTCCATCTAGTAGTAGTGCTTCAGGGAAGAGCATATCGACTTGGTTATCCAATACAAATGACCATCCCAGAAAACATACATACAAGTGACATTATACAGACTGAGCAGGCTGTGTTTAGGGATATATATATATATATATATATATATATATATATATATATAATGCATACAATAGCAGTTAATGGAAAAAGAGACCATTAATTTAAAGAGAGAAAGAAGGGGTATGTAAGAGTGTTTGGAGAGAGGAAAGGGAAGGGGGTAAATGATATAATTGTATTATACTCCCCCCAAAATGTAAAAAAACAAAAAATCAAAACCCAAATGAAACAAAATACTGAGTTTATTGCTAAAGTTAAATATCTAAAATTACTTTCCATTTTACTTACTGTTGACTTTTAATGTTTGTTTTAGCAGGTGAAGTACCAGATGATCTGGGCCAGAAGAAAGAAATAACTAAGGTATAGAAATATGCATTTCATCTTATGTTTTAATTTTAAACTGTATATGCTTTCAAAGTATGATACATTCCTAAAGGCCTGATTTATATTATCCACCACGAGACATATAAAGTATAATATAAAAAGAAATAGATTCACATGGCTCAAAATTTCTTTTAATTCAGGTAACTTGGTCACAGTTTCCTAATCTTTAGAGCTAGTTCTGCATATGCAAACAATGTGTTTCAGTGCTCATAAACTGTGGTGGTAGAATATGCACACTCTTTTTTAACTTTCTCAGCCTCAGAAACCTTAATAGATCAATTTTTTTTTTCGAGACAGAGTTTCTCTGTGTAGTTTTGGTGCCTGTCCCTGGGTCTTGCTCTGTAGATCAGGCTGGCCTCGAACTCACAAGAGAGCTGCCTGGCTCTACTTCCCTAGTGTGGGATTAAAAGCATACACCACCACAGCCTGGCCATTTTCAACTTTAAGTGCTTATTAATTTCAATTGTTAAATTATATCCTGCTCTAGTTATGTTCTACAATATATGTAATGAAACACTAGTGGGAATTTAAAATGTTTCTCATGGTTTGATAGTAAGGAAAACTGAGTAAGTATGCTATTTCATAATATTGGAATGTCCTGTGGAATGCATTTCAAGAAATGAAATTACTCCATAAAAATGTGTAGGTATCTGTAGGTTGATATATACTGCAAACAGTTACATTTTCAGATAAAAAAGAGACACCAAATCCCTTTTAAGGACACATTGTCAATGATCAAAGTCATTCCCACCAAGATTACCTCCTCTTAAAAGTTCATAGCACTGCCTAGCATGACCCCTCTGGACAGCAACCTTTCATGCATGGACTTTTCATGGACATTCAACATACATGGACTTTTTAAGGACTTTAAACAGACATTTATTACATTCAGGATGTAACAAATGCTCACATAAAAAAAGGTGGTATAACACAAATACTTGATAAATGGTAGTGATTATTAAATTGTGTTTGGGTGAGGAAATAATTAAGAGCTAGACTAGGGAGCTATAATTTAAAATATTTAAAGCAGCACATTTTGCCTAGTTCTGACTTTGCCACTTCCTATATGGCTGGCCTTGACAATTCAGATTCTCATCTGTAAAATGGGGAAAATAGTGTTTGAAAATAGATGCTTGTTAGGATCTGCATGTGCCATAATTCATAAAGCTGTTAGCCTATTTCCTGGTCCATTTTTAATAATATTTATTTCAGTCAGTGTTATGCATTTTAGAATAAAGCTGGTTTGAGGAAGAAAGAGCCTACACCTGGCTGCAATTTTACCTCAGGTGTTGACAAACTGTATCTTGGAATGGATAACTTCTCTCCACATTGTTTCTCTTTTAGAAAGTAGTCAGAATAGCATCTGTTCTTTTAACTTCAGAATCAAATGCCAGTCTGTAATACAAATGTCAGTAATACATTTAGGGCAGAATGGTTAGAAATTCACAAGTTTTGGGTTATAGAAAAATAGTATGTTGCCTCCATCACTTTCTTTTGAAATGTTTAGTGAGATTTATAGATTTATAGAACACATTACTATGTTTGCTATAGCAAATGTTAATTCACAAGTATAGTAGTTCGAAAGGGTTATAACAAGACACATACTATTTCAGGTCAGATATTGCTTTTAAAATTTAGTCAGGTCAGGATTTCCCACAAATTTTGATGTCAAAGGGTACAAATGGAGTTCTGTGACCTTGAGAGAAAAATGCCAGGGATATGGATTCATTTTCCTGTTCTAATGGATGGAAAAATGCAGGTCCCATGGCAAGGCAAGGTCTCCACACTGGTGGGCAATACGACTGAAGATGACACCGTGAATGCCACGACTTTTCATGATTTTCACCTCTTCTAACACTCATGCTTAGCCTAGTATGCTACTGAACTGCAGAAATATGGATGTGGATCCTACCCTGAGTCGTGTGAAAGATGTCACTAAAGGCTTTGGTCCTGGGAGCCAAGGCTATGCAATTGGCAATGCCTCCAAGCAAGCCAAGACACATAATTGCCATGCCAGGTCAGAAGCACATCACTTCTCCAGGAAGCAGTACAGGTCACATTGTCATCCATGTGCCTATCATTGAGCTGGTTGGGACGAAAAGCCACCCTACTGGTTACGAGCCCTGGGTTGGGGGTGAGGGAGGGTGTGGTGGTATTGTGTTCCCTAAAATATTGTGCACCCTAATAAACTTATCTGGGGTCAGAGACAGAACAGCTACTAGATACAAAGGCTAGAAAATGGTGGCACTCACACCTTTAATCCTAGCACTCCAGAGGTAGAAATCCCTCTGGATCTCTGTGAGTTCAAGGCCACATTGGAAATGGCCAGGCATGGTGACACACGCCTTTAATCCCAAAAAGTGAGCCTTTAATCTCAGGGAGTGGTGGTAGAAAGCAGAAAGGTATATAAGGTATGAGGACCAGAAACTAGAAGCATTTGGCTGGTTAAGCATTCAGGCTTTTGAGCAGCAGTTCAGCTGAGATTCATTCTGGATGAGTACTCAGAGGCCTCCAGTCTGAGGAAACAAGACCAACTGAAGATCTGGCGAGGTGAGGTAGCTGTGGCTTGTTCTGGTTCTCTGATCTTCTAGTTCACCCCAACACTTGGCTCAGGTTTGATTTTGTTAATAAGAACTGTTAAGATTCCTGCTGCAGGAGGGAGTGGACAGATGAAGCCTGATGGGTCATCATGAAGCATATGGCCTTGCTTCTGCAAGTGGCGCCCAGCCACGGGTTAGGTACGGCACTAGGCTATCTGTACTGAAGGTGAACGGACACAGCCATGGAGACTGTGCAGTGATTAGAGAGACACAGCTGATTCAGACTGACTAGTGTCACGAGTCACAGTTCCTTGGGGACACCAAGCCACTCAGAGGCAAGACCCCCTGGTACTGGAGGCAGGCAGGGCTCTAATTCTGAGAGCACCCACACACAAGTGGTACAGAGGAGGTGGCTGGTTCATGCTCACAAGTTCAAATGTAGCTTGAGAGCTTCTCTCCAGGTTCCCCAAGCCCCGCAGTCCCACAATCCACTTATAAAATAATCACTCAGACGCTTATATCACTTATAACTGTATGCCGTGCAGGCTTCTCGCTACTGTTCTTTTATCTTAATTAACCCATTTTTATAATCTATAGCTTGCACGGTGGTGGCTTACGGCGTCTCTACATGCTTTCTTCTGGCGGTCGCTGCAGTCTCTCTCCAGCCTTCCCCAGAATCTCCTCTCTCCTGTCCACCTACTCCTGCCTGGTCATTGGCCATCAGTTTTTATTTACATAGAGTGATATCCACAGCATTCAAACCATAGTTCTCCCAGGAAACTCAATCTCTCTCGTGAAGCCGCGCCGGGAAGGAGCCTCAGCGGAGTCCCGCTGACTTCTATGCCCGGTGCCTGGCCGCTGCCAGCCTCTCTAGGCGATCACAGCAACGTCCAGGACCCTATGCCGCAGGGAGGGGCTGCAGTCAAGCTGTGGTGTGCCCACCTCAGCAGCACTCCCATGGCCAGGACAGCCCGGAGAGTGACACCCAGAACTCAGTTCTGCCGTTAGCGACAAGTGGAGAAGGCAGGGGAGCTGAGCTCAGTGGGTAGTTCTGCAGACAGGCAGCCGTCAGTGACGCAGCCCGGCATCATCAACATCTGGGCTGAGAAGCGTCAAGTATCTCAGGAAGGTCTGTCGATTCTGTTGACCAGGACTAGCTGTGGGGCTGGAGTCCAGGGTGTGATCGTGCCTACACACCGACTGCCCTCCCCACCTCTACCAATGAGAGCGCAGATACAGCTGCTGGGATTGGCAGGGCTCTCAACCCACCATCCCTGCGTGCAGAGCCTCTCTGCCAGGCCAACACAGTCCTCTGGACCTGTCATCGCCCACATCGCCAAGGTGCTTTTTAGAGACCCAGTTGACTGGGTGTTGATGTCAGCGACCTGGGTCATCAGCACAGGCCTGCCTGCTTGCTCATCTTGTTGAGGGTGGTGAACCGAGTGCCCTGACACTCTCAGATGGTGGGAAGGGTTCCTCGTTTTCT
This sequence comes from Peromyscus leucopus, assembly GCF_004664715.2. NCBI lineage: Eukaryota > Metazoa > Chordata > Mammalia > Rodentia > Cricetidae > Peromyscus > Peromyscus leucopus. Next base: position 102,439,436 of record NC_051066.1, on the reverse strand, counting down.
ATCCGACTAAGCCAAGGTCACAGGGTCCAGCAGCCCTGAGGAGGAGGAGGAGGAGGAGGTAGAAGAAGACAGTGGAGAGAAGACTTGTCTGAGAAGGCCTTAGTGAGCCCGTGAGTGGGGGGAGGGGAGGACTAGCTAACCATGCTGACGTGTGTGTGGAAGCCAAGACTGTAAACTGTGAGGTTTGTCTCAGGGGGAACATGGAGAAAAGGACGCTCAAGACTGATGAGCCGAGGAAGACCCGTAACTGGCAGTTAATCTGCACCTTTATCTCCATGTTGCCTCAGGAAGGCATGCTCACTGACCTGGTGGACCGGACAACTAGATTCGGTGTCAAGTGGTCAGCACCGGTTGGCAAAAGCAGCACAAGTCGGATCGACAGAAACACTCTCAGCCCTACATGGCCAAGTGCCAGTGAGGGCTGACTCTGCAGTCCCTCACCAGGGCCCCTCCCTGTCCCATGTCTCTTTTCCCATTTTACTAAACAGTTCAGCCTGAGCCCAGGCCATGGGAGTGGGAATAAGCTGCAGGTCTCATCCTGGGGGAAGGGGGCGGGCTGGGTCTCTGTGTCACACCAGGGTCCCAGCCCAGAAATTCAGAAGGCATTGGGCTCTGGGACTCTAGCCGCAGTCACCAGCCTGCCCCTGCTGTGAAGAACCCCAGCCTATTCTTCATTCCTCTTGGGCAGTGCTAAACTTGGGGATCTGGCTGCCCTGCTGGACTGGGAACAGGATACCTCAGTGAGAGTATGATGGCAGGTTACCAGGGCACTACAGACAGAGTGGAAAGGTGTTTGAATTGTGCCACCGCCGGCATGCAGACTGTCCTAGTCTACATGCTTATTGACTGTGGTTGACACAGGCTCTGGGGCTCTTCGTCGTCGGTGCTGCGCACCTGGCTATGATGGACCCCTAATCTCTGTTTCTGAGGTTCAGAGGAACCTTTATCAAGTCCCTCGGTGTTATCAAGTCTCACTACTTTTAGGGATAGCAGGGACAGGGCTGCTTGTAGAAAGCTAGAACACCTCAGTTCTCCCGGCTACTCCATCTTCCTTGGCTTCTTACAAGGTATTCAATGTGGGGGGTAGGGTCAAGACAACTAGTTAGGGGTCCTGTGACCCCATAGGGTCTGAGGCTGAGGAGTAGTGAGTGAACTCAATGCTGCTTCAAGCTCCAGCCCCGGACACCATGGTTTTGCTCTCTGTTAAATGGCTTTGTAGGTGATCCCAGCTCTACAGTGTTGGAGGGGCTGAAAGTGTGACAGCTGCCTCTGGGCAGAGCATAACCCTGAAGCCCTGTATCCCTGTATCCCTGTAGTCCTGTATCCCTGTATCCCTGTATCCCTGTATCCCTGTATCCCTGTATCCCTGTATCCCTGTATCCCTGTATCCCTGTATCCCTGTATCCCTGTAGTCCTGTAGCCCTGTAGCCCTGTAGCCCTGTAGCCCTGTGCTCCTGGATTAGGGAGTGAACAGAACCATGGTAAGGGAGAAAGGATGCAGTGAAATTTTGTAAAATAAGAATACATGAAAATTAGCATTCCCTCAAAACTAAGGATGATTCTGGACATGGAGGGGATGTGTCCAGGTAGTTGTACTTCAACATTCCTGTGAGGTGCATATGGATTCAGACTTTGGAGCCAAAGAAAAGGAAGTCTAGCCACAGTGTGAAGCTTCACTGTTAACTGGATAACATTAAATAATGCAATATGATTTTGTCTTTGGAGAGGACACTTAATTTTGGTTACAAAGTAGAAGGCATGTGTTATCAGCCTGGATATGGGAATACAGTGGAAAAGTGGGGGGCCAAAGTAATTGAATGGTTGTAGTGTCCCTCTAAAGTGAGAAGTTGAGAGATACCATCTCTTAAGGAAGGGAAATGGACATTTTATTACTTATAAGACTGTCATAAAGCTCCCAAAATCACAATATAATTGTCCTAAAGGTAGGGGAATGACCACATGAAATCAACAAAAGGACAAAACATGGAGATCAGGTTGGAGTTCTCAAATGGACAGAAGTATGTGGTGACAGTGTTACGTGACACTATTCTAAGAATATGAGAACAAACTCCTACTCACCTCAGAGAGGGAACTGAAGACAGACCAAAGTAACCATACCACCAAGGTCCGTCTTAGTGAGCCAATGAGCTTTATTGGACTATGAGTATTAATAGGAAAATGGATGAGGGGTTACTTACAGGAGCAGAATGTCTCAGAAGCTGCATCACCAGAGCCCACCTTAGTGTGGTGACAGCTCATGAAAGCTGGAAACCTGCACAACCTACAGGCAACTCAACAGATTGGAGAGTGTCCTTCCAGGTAGCTCAGTTGGTCTGAGTCTCTTCGAGGCAGCCTGGCTGGTCTCTGCCCCTTCCAGGCAGTGTTTCTGGCCTGAGGGTGTCCTTTACAGCTTATTAAATGGCTTTACTGCTTATATACTTGTGGAAGGAGGTGGTGGTGGTGGTGGGGTGTCTGTTGAATCTGTTTGGTTTCAGGGACTTCCTGAAGCTATTCTGAGTTGTTTACTTGCTGAGTTTAAAGATCTTCACTGCAGGATGGAATGTTTTACCCCTCTTTAACATTCTGTGTCTTAATGAACTCCCCTCCAAGACAGCAGTATGTGAATGTATACTAGACATTTTCTATTTTTCAAATAATCTGGGATGAATTAGTGGTTGCAGATTTTTTTTTTAAGGTAAGGTAATTACAACCCCATGTAAAGTACAAAGGTCAAAAATGAAAAGACAGCAATGGATTATTGGTAGAAAAGGTTTGACTTGGTGGTGGTGTTCTCTTACAGAAAAAGGAGGCTGTGGACTTCTCAGGCAAATCTCAATCAGAAAGAAGACTTCATTTCTTTGACCACAGTCTGATGGAATCCATTGAGCGGGGGGACCCCAAAGTACATGAATTTCTTCGCTTACTTGCTCTCTGCCATACTGTAATGTCAGAGGAGGACAGTGCAGGTAAGTGAAATGTGTTTGAGTCTTGAGCCTTTCAAAAAATATAATAAAGATAAGCACTGATACTAAAATTGAAGGATTTCTGAACTAAATATTCCAAACAAGATTTTCTTGTCACTAGCTTTTTGTTTGTTTATATCTTGAATGCATCTCATAAACAAGGAAATATTTTTATTTTTTCTTGATTTTATTTACATGTATGGGTGTCTTGCCTGCTTGTGTGTCTGTGTACCACTTGTGTGTAGTGCCCATGGAGGCCAGAAGAGGGTGTCTGATCACTTGGGACTGGAGTTACAGACAAGCATGAGCTGCTATGTGGGTACTGGGAATTGAACCGAGGTTGTTGGAAAGCCAGTGTTCTTAACTGCTGAGCCATCACTCCAGTGCCTGTAAATACTTTAAAGAAAAAATTACAGTACCAATGGAAAGCTAAAGATCCAAATATGTCTTTCAACTGGGATGAAATGCTTCTTATGATTGAGCACTGCATTTGACTGTAAAACTTCTAGTACCCAGAACAAATAGGGAGATACAGCTGAGTCATAGCACATGAACTTCTAATGGATAAAGATGACCATAGAATGGGGATAAATCAACATCAAAACACTGTGGTCATCATGCTGGTCAAGGCCTTTTACATGCTACATGGTTGTTTGGAGCTCAGGGTTTATAAAATGCAACAAAACCAGCTGGCTTACTTTGCATTTTGATGCTGGGAGGCAATCAATGTTGCTAAAGAATGAGCTTCTTCCTTCAAAGTCTAACAGACCCACCTGTAAGTTTTGTTTCTTTTTCACTACCAAATATTAAGTTAAAATTACTACCCAAGGAAGTAATAAGTGCTGGATTAACCCATTCTTTAGATTTTAATTGCTTTGAAGATTCACATAATTATATTTATGACTTTAATTGATCTTTATAATATTAACACCACAAGGAATTATTATATTCCCTTCTGGGAATTGCCTTAAGGAAGTCTCTTTTATTTCTGCCTTTTGAGTTTATTTAATTTCCCAAACCCTATTTCATTTTAATAGCAATCTGTTTTCCATTAATGTTATGATATTCTTTAGATCTCATTGAGGATATTAATTATACTTAATTTGAAATTTGCTTTTGTTTCATCCAGTGTGCTGTATTTTATTGAGTGTTCTCTCTCTCTCTCTCTCTCTCTCTCTCTCTCTTTCTCTTTCTCTCTCTCTCCCTCCCTCTCCCTCTCTCCCTCCCTCCCTCTCTCCTTCCTCCCCTCCTTCCCTCTCCTTCTTTTCTCCCTCCCTCCCCACCTTCTGCATCTAACTTTCATGCTCAAATGTTTGGTGATTTCTGGTTGTCTGTTCCTTTTTGTGTGAGAGAATCTCTGCTTGGTGAATGCCATTTATTACTGCAGTCTGTTGCTCAAGATTGTATGGATGAGGCAGATCATGAACTGACCTTCTGGATGTGTGTTGCTAGAATTTTCTTGCCTTGCCCACAGTCAGGACAAATCTTTGTCACCCGCCAGTCCCACAGCCGCTCAGACCCAACTAAGTAAACACAGAGACTTATATTGCTTACAAACTGTATGGCCGTGGCAGGCTTCTTGCTAACTGTTCTTATAGCTTAAATTAATCCATTTACATAAATCTATACCTTGCCATGTGGCTGGTGGCTTACCGGTGTCTTCACATACTGCTGGTCATGGCGGCAGCTGGCAGTGTCTCTCTGCCTCAGCCTTCCGCTTCCCAGAATTCTCCTCTCTCCTTGTCCCACCTACGTCCTGCCTGACCACTGGCCAATCAGTGTTTTATTTATTGACCAATCAGAGCAATTTGACATACAGACCATCCCACAGCACTTCCCCTTTTCTTTTTTTTAAAAAGGAAGGTTTTAACTTTTACACATCTCCAAAGCCAGCTTGGTATATGGGAATTTGGGCATAGCTTCTCTTACTACTTCCTGCTGGAGGGGGGCGCTGTATCTTATGGGGACACAAAGAAAATTTTAGGATCATGGAGTAGTCCGTGAGACTGTATCATCTGAGCCAGTTGCCTTGAAATGATTCTGGATGTTGGATCATCTGGGCCATGGTGTCATCGGAGACCTTTCAGGTGGTCTTGGCTGGTCAAATCTGATGTATCTTAATCTGGAACAAATCCATAGCCTCTGGCTTTCTGTAGAAACAAAATCAGAGCCTCTTTTCCAAAGCAACATATCCTTATAGCCAAATTTTGAAGTCAAGGTACCTTTAAAATATACATTTTGGCTTAACTCAACAGCTTTTGCAATCAAATGTTTTTCTTCAGTTACGAATATCAAAGAGAACATAATCCAGATTCTCTGTGTGGTAGCCATCTTTACAGATGTGGGGTCCTCTGTTCTGGGCATCACATCACCTATGTTGCTGTCTTGATTTTCCAGGGCAGGCACAAGGAATCTGCCAGGGTTCTTACTAGAGACAGAATTGTATACACATCCCCTTTCTCTTTGCCCTCCTGGTCTGTGGTAGTCTGTTGTGCTCACTTAGCTCTGGTCTCAGGTCCCAGACTCAGATCTTGACCCTTTTTTGAGGTGGCCTGAGCACAGTGTAGAAAAATATTTTTAAGGATGCATGCAGGGAAGAAGTAATTGCTTCAGCCTGTCATTCAGAGTGAGCTGGTTGGAGAAGGAGCACAGTGGTCCAGCAGTGCTGATGGAGTTCTTTAAGTAGTTTTACTAATGAGGCCTCCAAGACTCTGTTTCCATTTGTTGACTGGGTTTGCTTTCTCTTACCTCTGCCTTCATTTTCTTCTGCTAATGTTTTGAACTATGAGTTTCCCTCCTCTATCTTCATTTCTTTATTGATCAGTTTGGCATTTTATCTTTCAGACAGTTCTCATATTTGTAGATTCATTTTCAATTCTAGCATTATTCAAAATTGATGTTGTGCTACAACTCAATGTAATGAAGTGCTCAGATCTTCAAAGTACATGCATGCACAAGCATAAACAATGAAGTTTGATGAGATTGACAGTTACAAATATCCCTAGAAGCACTGCTTGGATCAAGGCTCAAATCTCTTCCATTAATGCGGCGAGGTTACTCCTGACCTTCCCATTCAGTTTCTACAAACTCTAGCCCACCCAAGCCCTGCTATGATGTCTATTACTAATGATGAATTTGCCATTTTTATCCTCCATAGAAACAGAACTGTACAGTATCCACTCTATGTGTCATGTTCTATCATCAGTGTTGGTATCTCAGTTATGAATTTCTTTTTTATTAAAGTCACATTCCTCTGTACGAACATGCCACAACCTTTTCCAGTTCTCTCTTAATACATGGTTAGATTATTCCAGCTTTTGTGAGTAAAGTTGCCACAAAGACTTTTTATGTCTTTTAAAAATCATTTGTTTAAAAAAATTGGAAGGAGGATGTCTAAATACTTAGGAATGGAAATTTCCAGCTCATCATATAAGGATATGTTTAAACTTCTAAGAAACGGTTCAACTGTTTCTTAAAAACATTAATGTATCTCTTTATATCCCCACTGTGCATGAATGAGCGTTCCAGCCATCCGCACTCCCCACTCAGCATTTCCTGTGATTACTCTTACCTTTCAGCCATTCTTATGGCTGGTTAATGTCTTTACCACTTAAAAGGATTTCCGAAGAGATCAGAGTTAGAAATGCGCATGACTCCAAATTCCACTGACAGGGTTATGTCTTGAGGAAATGTGAACTTGCTTTCGTTTCAAAGCTTTCATTGTGGAATGTGTAGCTCAGGCTCAAACAAATCTATACATGTTAAAGAACATTCAAAACTGAACTTTTCTGTATAAATGTCACTTACAGAGAAGAAGAGAGTTCAAATTTAACACTTAGTTTTAATACTTAAAATTCAGCTTGTGGTTGAGGATATTGCTATAAGTGTAGGGCATTGGTTTCATGGGGGAGGTTATTTGGAGAGGCTGTGGTTTTCAGTCTCTACCAGTGAGAAGTTTCAAAACAAGAGAGTGGGAAATCCAAGTACTTTAGGAAGATTTTTATTTTTATTTATTTATTTTTTTGAGATAGGGTTTCTCTGTGTAACAGCTCTGGCTGTACTGGAACTCACTTTGTAGACCAGGATGGCCTCAAATTTACAGAGATCCTCCTGCCTCTGCCTCCTGAGTGCTGGGATTAAAGGTGTGTACCACCACTGCCTGGTAGGAAGATTTTTCTTTTCTTTTTTGTTTTAGTAAATGATAATAAAATAAATTTAAAAATTAAGACTTATTTTACTGCCTTATTATACTAATTTTAAAATTTGTTAAAGCTTGACAATGGCTTTGTATATGCTTGATTTTCATAAACATTTAATAAATGCTTGAGATGAATGCATGTTCTATAATTTGGGGGTACTGTGTTCTAAACACATATGTCCAACAATATTTCAATTATATTAGTAAAGCTTCTCATTCTTTTGTTTGTTTTTTTATTTGCTGTCAGAATGCTCTTCTATAGCCCAGCTTGCCATCAAACTCATGGAAATCCTTCTGCCTCAGCCTTCTAAGTGCTAGAATTAAAGATATGAGCAATCGTCTGTGTTTTGTCAATGGATTGTTTTGACAACTCCATTTCTCAGCTCATCAAAATATGCCAAGAGCACTGAATAGAGCAGCACACTTGTATGATGTTTGTATTCTGCCAATGTTTGCTTTATAAGGTCATGTTAGATAATAGTTCAGACTTTTATCTTCATTAAATCACAGCCTGTCTCAGTATATTCCAATCTCATTTGTCTCCAGTCGTCATTTGTGCCTTAGAGGTTACCATAGTTGACTGTTCTTCCTTCATAGACATTTGTACACTTGGCTTCTGTTCATCTTTATTTGTCTCTTCCCTTACATTTTGAATACATCTCTTATGAATGATATATTTTAACATTAAAGAATCAGAGCAGAGAAAGCTAAGGATAAAGAAAACACACAGTCCATTTGCCTTCATCTGGTATCACTACACTTAGTTTGAAATACTTAAAGCTCAAGTGTTGAGAACGTTTAGAGTTCTTTTCAACCATCTTATTTTGTCTTTTTCCTGCCTTTTCTTTCTTAGACTCCTTTTTTTTTTTTGTCTTTTCATAGATTTAGTCCTTTTGAATCCTGCTACTTTGGAAACAATGTGCCTCTATTATTTTAGTGGTTAACACCAGGATTTTAACATAATAAACTCATGAAAGCATGGGGCATCTTTTGAGCAAAACAAAGATCCTTCATTGGTTATCAGCCCTGTCCTGGCACATGGAATATCCTCATGATAATCTCCATTCCTTTAAAAACCCACAGGTGCTATTTTTGTAACTGTAGTCAGTATTGTGTGATTCATTCATATATTTATCTATTTTATATTCTGTAACATTTATTTCTTCTTTAATCTATAGACAATGTTTATTTATTTATTTTATAAATTTCTACCTACTAGTGGTAAAATTGTGGCTTACTTATTGCTGGTAAACTATGAGAGATTCTGAAGTAATTGTTTTGTTATTTCTATTTCTCTTTTGATTTTTTGAGACAGAGTCTTGCTATGTATCCATGACTAGGTTAGTATTCCCTATGTAGCTCAGACTGACCTCAAACTTAAGGAAATCTTCCTGCCTTAGACTCTTAACTGATACACTCTTGGACTTGCAGAGAAATAGGATTTTATTTTTCACAAGGAATCATAGAATACCCACTAATAGAAAACCCAATTATTTAACAATTTATCTTGAGCATTATAAGCAGTAAACATGGATCTGCCCACACTTGCATCTTCTAATTCATTTTTTAAACATGGTATAATTTTTTGGAAATGAAATTACTGTTATTTTTAATGTATTTTTGGTCATTCTGCATGTTTCATTCTTTCTTTCCCCTTTTAGCTCTCCTTCAGCACACACTCTATTGATCAACCAGTCTTTAACGTCTTGATTTGATCCTTTGTATTTTGGTGGACTTTTATACGTTTGCCCTCATGAAATGGTCATTAGTACTTAGCGAGGGAAAGGCCAGAATATCTGCTTTCTCACTTCTTGTTTGATTTCTCTAATGACCATATCATCTCTTTCAGCCATAGGTCCCATCAGTATAAAAAATGAAAATAACTATTTAAATAATCTTTATTCCAAAAGCTTACCTTGAGTATTATATGAGTTAGTGTATTGCGATGTTTCAGTTAGAATCTCTAGTCACTGAAAGTGAAGAGCTTATCATCAATGAACCAAGAAACTTTTATCACAGTGGAGAGACAGACTTGCAGTTGGACACTTTGCTACAGGAGGGGAAGGGCTGCATGGTGGTGTGTGTGGAGACTTGGGGTATCCCAGGGCTTCTTATGGTTGGTGAGTGGTCATTATCTAAGGATAGGAAAGTGTCTAGAGTTGATGCCAGAGCTGGGTAGTAAAGAATACATTGGGGTTAGCATTGGAATTATAAACACAAGTTACTACTCTCAGCATTGAATGTCTCTTTTCATTCTAGGACAACTGGTTTACCAAGTTCAATCACCCGATGAAGGAGCTCTAGTTACTGCTGCTAGAAATTTTGGGTTCATTTTCAAGTCTCGGACCCCAGAGACAATAACAGTAGAAGAATTGGGAACACCTGTTACTTATCAGTTACTTGCCTTTTTGGATTTCAGCAACATCAGGAAAAGGATGTCTGTTATAGGTATGTTTGTTAGCTGAGATTATCATCAATCTTTTTATGCTTCTGTAATTGTGTTGGTGCTTTTCGAGGATAATTTAACTCTTGGCTATGTGCTACATTTTTATAACTTCATAAACTTTCATGATCCTCCACTTAACCTCAAAAGTGTAATAATATATGAATAAAATTCAACAAGAGCTTATTCCTTGCCCAACATTATTCTGAATTCTCTACCTGAAGTAACTGCTTTACCACAAAAACCTGAATAAAGTATATGCTATTTATTTTTATGTCCATTTTATAGATAATCAAGTTGATATACAGAAAAGTTGAGCAACTTTCCTGACTAAGTCCACAAAGCTGGTAACATAGTGGAGAAACATCCAGAAGCCTGGCTGGAGAGCTGCTCAACTCTGGTTCAGGAGAATGTCTGAATTGTGTAGCTTGTGCTGGTTGTTGTGGGTATCATGGATCATTCTCATATCCACTCATCATTTCTGCTCAGCATCATCAACTGTTCTCGCATCATTCACTATTTCTGTTTATTCCACTGCTGGAGATGATGCTTTACTACTGTATTTAGTACCACGTCACATCCAAGCTTTTATAACTCAGCACTAACCCTCAGCACCACTTCAGTATCCTCAGACTAGTTACATACTCCTTTTCTCATCCCTCTTACATGCCCAAGCAAGTATTCTTTTAATCTTTAAAAATTATCCTTTTTTCTTAGTTCTTTGAGAATGTCATATAACATGTTTTGGTCATCTCTACTCCCTCTCCCTTCTCCTCCCAAATCAACCTCTTCCTTCGTTACCCACCCAACTCCATCCTCTTTTTTTCCCTTCTCTTTAACCTATCAAGTTCAATTTGTGCTCCCCATATATTCTTGGATGTGTGGCCTTCCACCGGAGTGTGGTCAACTTTCCAGGGTCTACACTCTTAAAGAAAACTGACTCTCCCCCTCCCAGAAGCTATCAATTTCAAATAGTTCCTTGGCTAGGGGACTTCATGTCCACCCTCTCCCCACTCCATGCTGGGATTTTGTCTGCCTTGAGCTTGCACAGGTCTTCTGCATGCTGACACAACCGCTATGGGTTCATATGCTGCTGCCCAGTTGTGTTTGGAAGATATTGTTTCTTTGTCGTCATCCACTGTCTTTGAGCCAGACTCCTTCTGCTCCCTCTTCTGTAATGATCCCTGAGCTTTGGGATGAGGGGTGTGATATAGATGTCTCATTTAGGGCTGAACATCCCAAAGTCTCTCATTCTCTGTGCGTTGACCGCTTACGGGTCTCTAATCATTTATCAAAGATAGAAGCTTCTCTGGTGAGGGTTATTGTAGTGGGTAGCTGTTCCAGCTTTGACCTCAAAACACTGCCCCTAGTGTGGCAGCAAGTAACTGCCACACCTGCCTATGACCTGCCCCTGGGGTGTGGCCAAGAGGGACCCCTTAAGACCGGAGATGCATATGTGTTCGCTCTCTTAATTCCTCATGGTCCTGGAGGCTGGATTTGCAGACCAAGTCAGAGTTCCCCAGAGAACTATGCTAGACTGTACCTCATCTCTCCCGGATCCTGTAATCGACCCCTTATTGGTTATAAGTTACCCCTGAAATAAGCCTCTTTTAATTACCAGATAAGCTACATGAAATTGCCTCATTAATTATAGCAATTGGTTATTGCAACAATATATCACCCTCATGCAGGACACAAGAAGCTAAACTAAAAAAATTTAAGTTATTTGTCTGAGAGTATCACATAGCACACAGTGTGTTATACAGCCAGTCAGATGCAGGGAAATTAATTAAATCTGGGGTTGTCTTTTCTAAAGTTTGGCTATGGGACATAGCTCAGTGGTAAAGTGCTTATCTAGGACACACAAGGCTCTGGGTTCAATCCGTGCACTGAAAAAGCTACTCCTTAAAAAAAGCATGAAAAGGCATGAAAAGGCTACTCCTCAAATGAAACTGGCCTCTTCTTGGTAGTTCACTTGCTTTTGACACTTGGGTATCTTTTAAGTACTAGGATAATGGTTCCCAGCCTTTTGCTCCCATTAGAGTAAATTGAAAAGTTAGGCACTTGGCTTTGGCCACTGGTGTGTGACTTAGTTCACTGGAGGCAGAGTCCCTAGGTTTGCGTTTCTGACTAGTTCCTAGGTGATGCTGATGGTATACCCCAGGGGACTGCAGACGGAGAAACATGGCCCTAGACTAGCATTTCCTCATTGTTAGTCATTATTTTTCATGGGAATATTTGAGATGTTTCTCAAACCTGTATCTCTTTTTGTTACTCTCTAAATTCAGAGTTTCTCTAGAACCCTGTCAACATATTCCTAAATCCTTCCTTTCCAAATGCATCCTGGAATTATTTGCAAACCTAGTGTCTACTAAACCACATTTTCCCCATAAAATTCCATTGTCCTTTCCTCTTAGTTGCCAGTAACATTGCCTCATTTAGGGGTCTTGTTACTGCTTACTTTATTGCAGTGACTTCAAAATTATCCCCCCCCCCCCGAAATAATACTCTCTGTTGGCAATCTGCTGCTCTTTCTAAACCATAGACTGATTATGTCACCACTTGAACAGGGTTGGCTTCCCTGTATTCACAGGGCAATGCTCCTAGTGTGACTTGCAAGGTCACATGCAATGTGAACCAGCCTCCTTTTCTCTACTTTCTAAACTTTGTGCTCAAGTGTCATCAGACCTCACTCTTCCTGGGATGCATTGTATACTTTTATACTGTGTGTGTGTGTGTGTGTGTGTGTGTGTGTGTGTGTGTATACACACATATACATACACACACATACATATATATATATACATACATATACACATATATTTAATGTATATATAGAACAACTCTTTTCCCTAATTCCTTTTTGCTGAAAACTCCTTCTCATCTGATAATGTCCAATTTAAATGTCATTTGTTTTTCTTATTTTCCAAGTAACTATTTCTTTTTTTGTATTTTTTAATACATATTTTTATTTTATAATTAATTTAATTTTACATATCTGCCACGAATTCCCCTGTCTTCCCTCCTCCCACCCCCAGCTTTCCCTCCCCAACCCCCCCCTATTCCCACTTCCTCCAAGGCAAGGTTTCCCCTGGGGAGTTAGCCCAGCCTGGTAGATTCAGTTGAGGCAGGTCCAGTCCCTTCCTCCCTGCACCAAGGCTGAGCAAAGTGTCTCAGCATAGGCCCAAGGTTCCAAAAAGCCAGCTCATGCACCAAGGACAGGACCCGGGCCCACTGCCTGGGGGCTTCCTAAACAGTTCAAGCTCCTTCAACTAACTATTTCTTATGGTATTCCCCAGAATGCTTTGTTTGATACAGCAGTGAGATTCCATCTCCTGGGACTTATGGTTATAGCAACAGCATATAGGCTGGGTACTATCTGAGGTCAGGTAGCCTTATCTTCATACTGCCCAGGGCCAAGCACCAAACTGGCACACAGTCTCTACAAATATTCACTGAATGAAACTCTATCTAATACTTTGTAACTTACAAACATCTTGGTCATTGTATTAAATGAATTCCTACTATGGAAAATGTATATATCCATAATGGTAGGATTTGGAGTCTTTACTGGAACATAGTATGAGAGAGATTGTTCTGAGGCCTGCTCATTTTAATTTTTTTTTTTTTTGATAATAGGCCACAGGCAGTTTCCACCCACTAAGAAGCACACAGGTTGTTCTAGGCTTTGGCTTAGCATTGTGCCAGCAGGCGCTATCCTCTATTTACAACCTAGGGGAGATGTCAATGGTCCTCAGTTGGCTCAGCATGGATTTCATTTTGCTTGGAGGGTGTTGACAAAAACCTAAGATTGTTATATGGGGAGAAGTTTGGCTTTTGCTCAGCATTGGTCACCATTACAGGCTGTGGGGAATTCTCAGCCTAACCGCAGACATCAGATGTCTGCCTTAATGGACCCCATATGGGGAAGGGCAATGCTCAGTGCAGAGCAGGGCTGGCAGACTTCATTCTGGCTGCTTGGTTTTCAATCAGGGAGGAATTCAAGGGGACTCTGCTAGAGCAGAAACGTCTGTTTGATTCTAGGCAGGAAGCAATGCCAGCCTCCTGATTGTCACGTGGCTTGTTCTATGGGGACAATACCCTTGTGAGGGCTCAGACACTGCTGCTATGACCTCTCCCTCAGTGTCCCATTACCATTTCTTCCCTTTCTTCCCCTTCTGATTCCTCCTTCATTTTCTGCCTTACTGTTTGTTTGCTTTTGGGTCTGGCATTCATCAACTTATTAATGTATAGTTTCAATACCATCATGCTGGTATTGAAGACAAGAGAGCCCCTACTGAAGTTAGTGCTATTTAAGTAAAAGTTGTTTTCTATAGTATTTTTTCAAGGATTATAGACTTTATTAACAAACATATGAATCTCATTATGCTGTTAAGGAGGAACCCATTGCATCTGTTCAGTACATTAAGGTCTAGAGTTAAGAACAAGCAAGCAAGCAAACAACATTAACAACAACAACAACAACAACAACGAAAACCCATTGAAGTGAGGCAGGTGGCAGATCACCACTAAAGAATAAATTACATTAGCTCTCAAAATCTGATGTGAGTTGAAGAATTCTCAACTGTAAACTTTTAAAAGATGATGAGTCTAATAGCCAGATATGGTGCTTCCCATGATTCCAGCACACAGGAAGTATAAGGGCAGCCTGGGCTATACAGTGAGACCCTATCTCCACCCCACCCCTCAGATCATCAAACTGTTATCAAAAGACTGTAACTGCTGAAGAAGAGCAAATGCTTAAATAGCCGTGATCAGCACAGGCAGACAGACAGGCAGGGAGTCAGGCAGACAGGCAGGGAGTCAGGCAGACAGGCAGGCAGGGAGTCAGGCAGACAGGCAGGCAGGGAGTCAGGCAGACAGGCAGGCAGGGAGTCAGGCAGACAGGCAGGCAGGGAGTCAGGCAGACAGGCAGGCAGGGAGTCAGAGCAGGCAGAGTCAGGCAGACAGCAGGCAGGAGTCAGGCAGACAGACAGGCGGGAGTCAGGCAGACAGGCAGCAGGAGGCAGACAGGCAGAAGTGGCAGGCAGGGAAGTCAGGCAGACAGGCAGGGAGTCAGGCAGACAGGCAGACTAGATAGGCAGACAGGCAGACAGGCAGGCAGGGAGTCAGGCAGACAGGCAGGGAGTCAGGCAGACAGGCAGACTAGATAGGCAGACAGGCAGGGAGTCAGGCAGACAGGCAGACAGGCAGACAGGCAGACCAGACAGGCAGACAGGCAGACAGGCAGACAGGCAGACAGGGAGTCAGGCAGACAGGCAGACAGGCAGACAGGCAGGCAGGGAGTCAGGCAGACAGGCAGACAGGCAGGCAGGGAGTCAGGCAGACAGGCAGGGAGAGGGCCATGACTAAGTTCAAGGCAGCAGCTTTCCCCTCACCCTCCAGACCTGAGACAAAAGTCTGGCAGTTTAAAACAAAGGCCTGGTAGGCTTTCTGCTTTCACCAATAAGGCTTCCTTTCTGTTGGACCACAAAGGAAGGATTAGGACAGGTTCACCAAGTGGGGTCCTATTAGCCACCCTGTCTTTGTCCAGACTGGCCAGCCCTAAAGTAGGGGAGGGAGAACTCCCAAAGATACTTAAAACCTCCAGCCCTGGAGGACAGACTGAATTTTGGGCTCTGGAGTATCCCTCTGATTTGAAGGTCCTCTCCCCCGCCGCCGCTGTGTGTGTGTTTGTGTGTGTGTGTGTGTGTGTGTGTGTGTGTGTGTGTGTGTGTTCTTACTTCTAATAAAAGTCTTTCTTCACTGCTAGATTCTGTTGACTCTTTCGGTGATCTTTGCTGCCTTTTAATTCTTCAAATGGCAGAGAAAATGAACTCTATCAAGACCCCTAGATGGTAACAACTTGAGTGGCTAGAATTCCATGTGGAAATGAGTTGGTATGATAGTGATATTTATTTAAACAGAGGATCTTGAATTCCACACCAAGAACTTGCAAACAAAGCTCTTAATTCTCTTTAATACACATGGCTTAATTTAAGTCTTTCAGCCATTTTGTAATAGGGAGCTTGGTAGGTCATGTATAAAAGCATAAAAATACTGTTTCTAAGTTTGGGAAATCAAAAACTTCCAGTAGAAGGAATATTTTTAAATTAATTGAACAGGAATAAAGCCTACTGACTTAGGTAGTGATTGTCTAGCCAAAGGCCCTGAATACTTTCTTTGTTCCTGGCTGAAACCTTATGTCCATTTCCAGATGGGCTAGCTGGAGCCCTGGGAGAGTCTAGTTTTCACAGATTTCAATTATATAACCTGCTTTTCCGAACTCTTCTTTTTTTTTTTTCAGTTCGAAACCCAGATGGACAGATAAAACTTTATTCCAAAGGAGCAGATACTATTTTGTTTGAGAAACTCCATCCTTCCAACAAAGACCTGCTGTCCTTGACATCTGACCATCTCAATGTAAGTGCTCCACGTTGAGGTCAGCACAGGAATCCTTTTACTGTCCACTATGATACTCGTTAATGAAGATCAGCAAACGAGCTGACTTCGGAAATAGGAGGCAGCTGGGGAGCCATGTCACAGAGGGCAGTGCCAGTGAGTGTCTGGAGAGTGGCTGCCACTCCGTTTCGCCACAGGTGGACTAGCACAGAACAGCTGGGAGAGCCACACAGTGGGGTGAGCTCAGGGTCCTGCAGGGTCACCACTTTGTGGCTGTGTTCAGATGGTGAGGGGACAATAATCTCTGGAGATAATCGACTTTCTCTTAAAGTTCCTTTCATTCTGGCTACAGATTGAGTCTTTTTTGTGCTCTGGGTGTCAACCCACACATTCCAAGACTAGTGTAATTGTTTTCAGAAACTTTCTCAGGGCCATAGAGGTGATCTTTGTACCTTTGTTCCCCTCTCAAGGGCAAGGGTCTAGGAAATAATAGAGGCACTGTGGATTTAAACCTGGTGTCCACGTGTCATACTAATTATTTGTTTGAGGTTCTGGTTGAGCCCTGTGAAATTTTGCAGGAAATGGTTCAAAATTTTCATTTTATTAGTTTTTATTCTTCCATTAAAATTATTGAAGATTCATGTTCCTTTGTCAGATGTTGTTTTGATTATAAAACATCCCCTCGATTCTTCTAAAAACAAATAAAATGTAAATATTCTGCCTGACTTTAAGTTTAAAGTGATGGTTTAGTAATAATTGTTACAAACATAGTTTTTTTCCCCTTTTTAATAGAGCATTCTTGATTGCCTCTTAATATTTTCCAGAGATTGACATGGTATTTTAGTTTTCTTAATTAATACAATATTGGAGTAATAACTATATGATTCTTGTCATTACTCAAACACCAAGGCTCTAGACATTTTCCTTTCATATTAAAGTTTAATTTGGTCTTTTCGTTTTCCTTTTCAGTCTAATTATTTTTAGGGCAGATGAATTGGACCTGGCATTACCTTCATTCACGTTTGTCATTTTCCGTCTGCATTCTAGGCTTTTAAATTTATTCATGTATTTAATCATTGATTTTGGATAGTTTAACGATAGGAAAAGGCCTGGCTCAAATGACCATTTTGGATTAAGTGTGTGTTGCATGACTAATTAGATGACTTCAGGCATCTTTCCCCTCTTCTCATGTCCTCTTAGAGTTGATTCACTGTTGTGCAGAACGGAGTGGGAGGCAGTGGTAATGCCCAGTGGGGTTGCGGGTTAAGGGCAAAGACGCATCTGTGTGAACTGAGAAAACAAAAGACGGTTTTAAGGCTGTAACTAGATTTTCTGATCAGAAGGGAATGCGGTGATGTTCTTGGAAGATAGGGCTTGTAAATGTGAATGCAGTGTCTCAGCTACTACCAACTGCCTGGGTGATGAATTCAGTTAATGTTTCTTGTGGTCTTTCTGGGCTAAAATGCATCTTTGCACCATGCACTGGCTTTTCTTTTTTCTAATTAGGATGCATCATGATTTACCACATGTCTGATCACAAAACTCTATCTGCACTATACATCAAAATGATAGAGAAGCATGTTTAATGACTGGCAATGCCCAAAGGGGCAGAAATGGCTATTAAAATGCTTTGCTCACAGTTTGGAGGCCCATAAAATGACCACTGGAGGCAGAAGTAACATGGGAGGTTTTCAACATTGCTCCCAAATTCAATCTACTTATATTTCTAGCTAATGTGGCTGTGTGAGACACATAGCAGCCATCCATCTCCTACCCCTCATCCCTGTTAGAAGGATAAAGTACCAGAAGAATCATATGAGATTGTCAGTTTACCAAGTGTTCTAGTTTAATTGGCTTATATGTCTGGATCATAGTCCATCATTGGGGGTGACAGGGCAAGAATTCAAGGCAAGACCCTCAACCAGACACCATGGAGGAACACTGCTTACTGGCTCACTCTCTGGCTCATTCACTCACTCACTCACTCACTCACTCACTCACTCACTCACAGGCTCATGCTTTATAGCTTTCTTACATAGCCCAGAACTACCTGCCTAGGGATGGTCCTGCCCATAGTAGACTGGGCCTTCCTGTATCTGTTAATCAAGACAATCCCCCCATAGACATATCAAAAGGCCAATCTGATCTAGGCAATTCCTCAGCTGAGTCTTTCCTCTTAGATGACTGTAGGCTGTGTCAGGTTGACAATTAACACTAACAGGAAAAGTATGACTTCCCAATATTTGATTACTTATTAAAAGTTAACTCCATAAAATATAATTTCTAACAAATAATATTTGAGCTGGTCTGATTTGATGATGGTATCTTCAAGATTTCAAAGAAGTTTTGTTCTTAAAAATGAAACTTTAAGGTAGTTAAGAAGAGAATTATTTCACAGAAGAGTCTAGAATGAAAGACCAAAGACATCCCTCAGAGCTTATACTTGTAGTATCTTTCATTCCTTTCTCTTCCTTTTCCTCCAAAGGTTATTCTCATAACCATAGGTAGCATACCAGACTTCTCTTACTCAACTGTTTAGCATCTACTTATTCATTAGTGATTGCTTTTAGTTTCTATTATGGAAACTTTCAAGTAGATACAAAAGTAGGAATCATTGAATTTTCATCAAGGATGTTTTACTAGGGGTGTGTGTGGAAAGACTTTGTGAGAGAGCCTGATACAGTCCACAAAAGGGCTTCCTCTCTTTGCCTGAGAGCTGTGACTCCTCCGAGTGCCTCTCCTCATCACTGGGAGTTAAAGCTGTGACTTAAGGACAGGAATCCTTCCTATAAGGCAAAGTAGGCTAGACACTGATGCAGTTGCTTCCAACAGACCTCTCTTCCACGCCATTCCTTTATTCCCATTTAGAACACTTCAACACACCTTTTCAGCAGCTTTGAGGGAGAAAGCTAGTAGCCCTGAAAACCTCATAGATGTAAACATAAAATACAACTATACTCTTCCATGTCTGAGGAGATATGGAGTTAGGTCAGAATGGTCATGCAGTGCTCTTGGTACAAAATGAATGAGAATGAACCCCTCCCCACATTGTGGGGGACTTTTGCTGTGTTTATTGTGGTCTACCTGTTCCTAAGATTACATCCTCTCTTACAGGAATTTGCAGGTGAAGGCCTTCGCACCTTGGCAATTGCTTACAGGGAACTTGATGACAAGTACTTTGAAGTGTGGCAGGAGATGCTTGAAGATGCAAACGCTGCCACCACTGACAGGGATGAAAGGATATCTGGGCTGTATGAAGATATTGAAAGAGATTTGATGGTATACGTTTGGAAGTGTGTTGGCCTATGCTCAAGCCTTTGGCTAAGTCATCTTGCAATAGCAGATGGTTATTTTTCAATGTCGAGTCTCACTTTATCTCTTCTCTCTCTTTTTTTTTTTTTTTCTGAGACAGGGTTTCTCTGTGTAGCTTTGCGCTTTTCCTGGATCTCACGCTATAGACCAGGCTGGTCTCGAACTCACAAAGATCCTCCTGGCTCTGCCTCTCGAGTGCTGGGATTAAAGGCGTGTGCCACCACCGCCCAACGAGTCTCACTTTATATGTTGGCTTTGAGCTTACTCTGTGTGGCCCCAGTGACTCTGGAGGACTGGCTTTGTTAGTAATAGTTCACACAAGGGAAGTCCTCCAAAAGTGAAGGATAGTGAACACCCTATTTATCAACCCCAGGTTTATCTTTGATACAACATATTCGTTTCCTCGCTCTCTTTTGTGATCCACACGTTTTAGTGCAGAGATAGTTGATGTGGAGAACAGGACTGTCTCTCTGGAGTACTCCCGGCCCAGGAGGCCATGAGGACTACTCAGAGTGTGGTCTGTCTTAGAAGTCACTCTTCTCAGAGACCCCAGTGACCAAGGAGGTTGGTTGCTGGGAGTCATAGGAAGCAGGTCTCATCCTTGGGGTGAAAACTGAACCATCTTTACTTTTTATTAGATCACCTGCTGACCTCTTAATTCATGGAATGACACTACCTTTTGCCCCCTCAGTTTTTTGACTAGGGTCTGAGGGCTTTTTGTTGGACCTCTCCTTTGCTACTGAAAGTGGAGAAGAGCAAGGAACTTCTTAAACCAGTAGAGGTGGAGTAGTCTCTGCCCACTGATGCAAGCATCATTCCATCTCCCTCATGTAAATTCTACCTCCCTGGGCCTCTGTTATTAAGTAAGCTTCACTTACGTACTTCCTTTTGGGTTTCTACCCAACTGATTGATTTATATACACAATAGCATGCTTGCTATATCCACATTTTATAAGCTGTCTTCATTTCCTTTATCTTTAAACTCCAACTGAAAGCTACAGATGTTACATGTGTTCTTTGCGTGTATTAACATGTTATTCTTTTTTCTCCAACAAAGCTATTAGGTGCCACTGCTGTAGAAGATAAGTTACAAGAAGGTGTAATTGAAACAGTTACAAGCCTATTGCTAGCCAATATTAAGATCTGGATCCTAACAGGAGACAAACAAGGTAATTTGGAAATGGGTGACAATATTTGAAAAGGGGAATTAATTCTTTGAAAAAAAAAACAAAACCTTTTAATCAGCAACTTTAAGTTCCTCCACATTTCCCTAGTTTCTCCACATAGAAAAAAAAAAATTGAAATGCAAAAAAGCTTTTTTTTTTTTTAAAATATGAACTTATTCTTTAAAAACTAACAAAAATACCTTCCATAGTACACTCTCTGGTCTGCAGAGTTTCTGTATAGTTGTCACCCTTATAGAGAGACATACTAAACATGATTTTCATCTGAGCATGGTTCTGTCAGAACCAAAGGGAGATACTGGAGACCTTACACTGTCCTTTAGTTTCCTGATGGCAGGGAGGTGTAGGAGATCTTCTAGAAGATCTCAGAGTGTTGAGTAATCTCCTGAGAGGCTAAGGGCAACAGCTGTTTCTCAGCTGTTTATGGTCATGTTACTGTATCTTAACAACCACTGCAACTGTCCCAGTGTGCCTGGCTGAATTCCAGGATCGTCTGTGAAAACTGAACCACTTTTAGGAATGAGTAGACACTGAGTGAGTGTTGTTTTCTTTCAAATTTTTTTTGTTTATTTACCTTTTCATTTTTACATCCCAACCAAAGTCATCCCCACCCCACCCCCATCCAGAGCCCCATCCACTCTTCCTCCACTGTTTCTCTTCAGATACAGGTGGGCCTCCCATGGGTATCAGCCAGCCATGGTATAGCAGGTTACAGTGAGACTAGGCATCTCCTCTCCCATTAAGGCTGGATGAGGCAATCATTAGGAGGAAAGAGTTCCAAAAGCAGGTAACAGTCAGAGACAGCCCCTGCTGTCACTGTTAGGAGTCTCACAAGAAGACCAAGATACACAACTGTAACATACACGCAGAGGGCCTAGGTCAGTCCTGTGCAGGCTCCCTGCCTGTTAGTTCAGTGTCTGTGAGACCAGGTTAGTTGGTTCTGTGGGTTTTGTTATGGTGCCCTTGACCCCACTGTGTCCTACAATCCTTTCTCCTCCTCTTTCACAGGATTTCCCAAGCTCTGCCTAATGTTTGGCTGTGAGTCTCTGCATCTGTTTCCATCTGTCGCTGCGTAAAGCCTCTCTGATGAAAGTCAGGATAGGCACCAATCTATGAGTATAGCAGAATATCAATAGGAATCTTTCATTGACTTTTTATTTTGCCATTCATGTTTGGTTCTATCCTAGGTCTTTGGGGTATCCTGCATGTGGGTCCTGGCCCTCAGGGGATGAGCTCCCTCTCAGGGTATAGGTCTTTAGCTGGGCCAGTCATTATTTGGTCACTCCCACAATTTCTGTGCTACCTTTACCCAGCACATCTTGCAGGCAGGACAAATTGTAGGTCAAAGGGTTTGTGGCTGGGTTGGTGTCCCGGTCCCTCCACTGGAAGTCTTGCCTGGTTAGAGGAGATGGCTGGTTCAGGTTCCATATTCCCCATTGCTAGGAGTCTTAGCTGGGGTCACCCTCATAGATTCCTGGGAGTTTCCGTTGTACTAGGTTTCTAATTCTTTTCAGAAATGCCCCCATATTCCAGTTGTTTTTACCAGTACTCTCTCCCTCCATCCTCCCCCATCCTAATTCCTCCTGTTCCCATCCCTATCCCTTCTTCCATGCCCCTCTGAGAGGCAATATTCATTCTATTTCCCTTTCACAGTGATATTCATGTATAACTCCATACCCTTTGAGCTCTCCTTGTACCTAAGTTTCTCTGGGTTTGTGGATTGTAGCATGGTTCTCCTTTACTTTATGGTTAATATTCATTTATGAGTGAGTACATGCCATGTTTGTCTTTCTGGGTCTGGGTTACCTCTCTCAGGACGATCTTTTCTAGTTCTATTCACTTGCAAGCAAATTTCCTAATGTTATTGTTTTTAACAGCAGAATAATACTCCATTGTGTAAATGTACCACATTTCCTTTATCCATTCTTCAGTTGAGGGACATCTAAGTTGTTTCCAGTTTCTATTATGGATAAAGCTGCTATGAACATATCTGAGCAAGTATCTTTGTGGTATGGTGAAGCATCTTTTGGGTATATGCCCAGGAGTGGTATAGCTGGGTGTTAAGGTAGATTGATTCCCAGTTTTCTGAGAAACCACCATATTGATTTCCAAAGTGACTATACAAGTTTGCACTCCCACCCACAGTGGAGGAGAGTTCCCCTTGCTCCACATCCTCTCCAGCATGAGCTGTCATCAGTTGTTTTTATCTTAGCCATTCTGACAGGTGTAAGATGAAATCTCAGAGTTGTTTTCAGTAGCATTTCTGTGATGGCTAAGGATGTTGAACATTTCAAGTGCTTCTTGGACATTTGAGATTCCTCTGTTGAGAATTCTCTGTTTAGATATGTGCCCCATATTTTGGTTGGCTTATTTGGTTTGTTGACATGTAGTTTCTTGAGATCTTAATATATTTTGTATATTAGCCCTCTGTCAGATGTGGGGTCAGTGAAGATCTTTTCCCATTCTGTAGGCTGCTGTTTTATCCTTTTGACAGTGCCCTTTGTCTTACAGAAGCTTCTTAATTTCATGAGGTTCCATTTGTTAATTGTTGATCTTAGTGCCTGTGCAATTGGTGTTCTGTTTAGGAAGTTGTCTCTTGTGCCAACGTGTTCAAGACTATTCCCCACTGTCTCTTTTATCAGGTTCAGTGTATCTGGATTTATGTTGAGGCTTTTGATCCACTTGGATTTGAGTTTTGTACATGGTGATAGATATGGATCTATTTGCATTCTTCTACATGCTGACATTCAGTTATAACAACATCATTTTTTGAAGATGCTTTCTTTTTTTCATTGTATAAGTTTGACTTCTTTATCAAAAATCAAGTGTCCATAGGTATGTGGATTTATGTCTGGGTTCAATTTGATTCCATTGATCCACCTTTTCTGTTTTTAATGCTAATACCATTCTGGTTTTTATTACTGTTGCTCTGTAGTACAGCATGAAATCAGAGATGGTGATGCTTTCAGAAGTTCTTTTATTGTACAGGAGTTTTAGCAATCCTGGGTGTTGTGTTTTCCCATACGAAGTTGAGTATTGTTTTCAAGGTCTGTAAGGAATTGTGATGGAATTTTGATGGGTATATCATTGAATCTGAAGATTGCTTTCAGTAAGATAGCCATTTTTACTATGTTAATCCTGCTGATCCATGAACATGGGAGATCTTTCCATCTTCTGATGTCTTCTTTAGTTGCTTTCTTCAAAGACTTGAATTTCTTGCCATACAGGTCTTTCATTTGCTTTGTTAGAGTTACCCCAAGATATTTTATATTATTTGTGGCTATTGTGAAGGGTGTTGTTTCCTGGTTTCTTTTTCAGCCCATTTATTGTTTGTATATAGGAGGGCTAATGATTTTCTTCGAGTTAATTTTGTATCTAGCCACTTCACTGAAGGTATTTATCAGCCCTAGGAGTTCCCTTGCAGAATTTTTGGGGTCACTTATGTATACTATCATATCATCTGCAAATAATAATACTTTGACTTCTTCCTTGCCAATTTGTATTCCCTTTATCTCCTTCAGTTGTCTTATTGCTCTATCTAAAACTTCAAGTAAAAAGTACTATATTGAACAGATATGAGAGAGTAGACAGCTTTGTCTTGTCCCTGATTTTAGTGGAATTGCTTTAAGTTTTTCCCCATTTAATTTGATGTTGTCTATTGGCTTGCTATCTATTACCTCTATAATGTTTATGTATGTCCTTTTTATTCCCGTTCTTTCCCAAGATGTTGGATTTTGTCAAAGGCTTTTTCAGCATCTAATGAGATAATAATGCATTTTTTCTTTCAGTTTGTTTATATGCTATATTACATTGACAGATTTTCATATGTTGAACCATCCCTGCATCTCTGGGATAAAACCTACTTGATCATGGTAGATGATCTTTTTGATGTGTTCTTGGATTCAGTTTGCAAGTATTTTATTCAGTATTTTTGCATCTATGTTCATGGGGGACATTGGTCTGTAATTCTCTTTCTTTGTTGAGTCTTTATGTGGTTTGGGTATCAAGGTGACTTTGGCCTCATAAAAACAATTTGGCATTGTTTCTTCTCTATTTTGTGGAATAATTTGAGGAGAATTGGTATTAGCTCTTCTTTGAAAGTCTGGTAGAATTTTGCACTAAAACCATCTGGTTATGGGCTTTTTTGATTGGGAGACTTTTAATGACTGATTCTATTTCCTTGGGGTTTACAGGTCTATTTAAATTGTTTATATGCTCTTGATTTAATTTTGGTAAATGGTATCTATCAAGAAAACTCCATTTTTTTTTAGGTTTTCAAATTTTGTGGAGTATAGGTTTTTGAAGTTTGATATAATGATTCTTTGAATTTCCTCAGTGTCTGTTGCTATGTCTCCCTTTCATTTCTGATTTTGTTAATTTGCATGTTTTCTCTCTGCCTTTTAGTTAGTTTGGTTAAGGGTTTGTCTATTTTGTTGCTTTTCTCAAAGAACCAACTCTTTGTTTTATTGATTCTTTGTATTATTCTCTTTGTTTCTATTTTTATTGATTTCAGCCCTGAGTTTATTTCCTGCCATCTACTCCTTGAGTGTGTCTGCTTCTTTTTGTTCTAGAGCTTTCAGGTGTGCTGTTAAGTCTCTGGTATGAGAATTCTCTAACTTTTTAATAGCAGACACTGAGTCCTATGAACCTTCCTCTTATCACTGCTTTCATTGTGTCCCATAAGTTTGGGTATGTTATGCATTCATTTTCATTAAATTCTAGGAAATATTTATTTTTTTCGGTATTTATTCCTTGACCCAGTGCTAATTCAGTAGAGAGTTGTTCAGGTTCTGTGAGTTTGTAGGCTTTCTGTCGTTTCTGTTGTTGTTGAAATTCCACTTTAATTCATGGTGGTCTGATAAGATACAGGGGTTATTTCAATCTTCTTGTATCTGTTGAGACTTGCTTTGTGACCAAGTATATGGTCAGTTTTGGAGAAGGTTCCATGAGATGCTGAGAGAAGGTATATTCTTTTGTGTTTGGGTGAAATGTTCTGTAGATATATGTTAGTCCATTTGAGTCATAACGTCTGTTAGTTCCATTATTTCTCTCTTTAGTTTCTGTCTGGACGACCTGTCCATTGGTGAGAATATGGTGTTGAAGTTTCCCATTATTCATGTGCGGGGTTTGATGTATGATCTAAGCTTTAATAATGTTTCTTTTACATATGTGGGTGCCCTTGCATTTGGGGCATAGATGTTCAGAATTGAGAGGTCATCCTGGTGGGTTTTTCCTTTAATGAGTATGAAATGTCCTTCTCCATCTCTTTTGATTAATTTTTGTTTGAAATCTATTTTGCTATATATTAGAATAGCTACACCAGCTTGCTTGTTAGATTCATGTGACTGGAAAATCTTTTTCCAACCCTTTACTTTGGGACAATGTCTATCCTTGATTTTGAGGTGTGGTTTTTTTTTGTATACAGCAGAAGGATGGATCCTGTTTTCATATCCATTCTGTTAGCCTGTGTCTTTTTATTGACGAATTGAGTTCATTGATACTGAGAGATATTAATGACCAGTGATTGTTAATTCCTGTTGTTTTGTTGTTCTTCTTGTTGTTGGTTGTGTGTGTGTGTGTGTGTGTGTGTGTGTGTCTGTGTCTGTGTCTGTGTCTGTGTCTGTGTCTGTGTCTGTGTGTGTTTCCCTTCTTTGGATTTTGCTGGTGTGAGATTATCTATTGCCCATGTTTTTGTGGGTATAGTTAATTTCCTTGGGTTGGAGTTCTCCTTCCTAATACCTTCTAAGGGCTGGATTTGTGGATAGATATTATTTACATTTTACTTTGTCATGAAATATCTCCATCTATGGAGATTGAAAGTTTTGCTGGGTATAGTAGCCTAGGCTGGTATCTGTGGTCTCTTAGAGTCTTCAAGACATCTGTCCAGGTATTTTTGGCTTTTAGAGTCTCTGTTGAGAAGCTGGGTGTAATTCTTATAGATCTGCCTTTATATGTTACTTGGCTTTTTCCTTTGCAGCTTTTAATATTTTTCTTTGTTCTATATGTTTAGTGTTTTGATTATTATGTGATGTCAGGATTTTCTTTTCTGATCCAATCTATTTAATATTCTGTAAGCTTCTTGTACCTTTATAGGCATGTCCTTTTTTAGGTTAGGGAAACTTCCTTCTATTATTTTGATAAATATATTTTCTGCTGAGATTTTTCTCCTTCATTTATTCCTATTATTCTTAGATTTGGTCTTTTCATGGTGTTTCAGATTTCCTAGATGTTTCATACTAGGCATTTTTAGATTTAACATTTTCTTTGACCAATGAATCTATTTCTTCTATTGTGTCTTCAATGCCTGAGATTCTCTCTTCCATCTCCTGTATTATGTTGGTGATGCTTGCATCTGTAGTTCTGTTCCCTTACCCAGATTTTCCATTTCCTGAATTCCCTCAGGTTGTGTTTTCTTTATTGCCACTATTTCAGTTTTCACTTCATGAATAGCTTTCTTTACCTGCTTGTTTTTTCATGTCCAGTCAGTTGTGTTGTATAATGCAGTGCGTGTTTGCTAATATTAGTGGGTCTGATAGGCTCTGGGGAACACAGCCACAGCTTCAAAACTTTATGGAAAATGTAACAGAGGTGATCTTTCTTTATACCAGAAACTGCCATCAATATTGGTTATGCCTGCAATGTGCTGACTGATGCCATGGATGCCGTGTTTGTGATAACGGGGAACACAGCTGGAGAAGTGCGAGAAGAACTCAGGTGTGTGTTGAAGGAAAGGGAGAAAGTCGGTCTGGGAAGGGAGAAGGACTATCAGGCATCTGGGAAAGCAGAGGTCTGTGTGCTGCAGTCCCCAGTGAGTTCTCTTTGTGTAGGTGTTCCTGCAAGCTTCCTTAAGTCTCATTCACGTTAGTCACAAAAGCTAGGATAAAGTTGACATTGGCAATGAATCGTCTTTGAGACTCCAACATTTCCTATGTGTTTTAAGAAAAGAATCTCAAGTCATATATGCTGTTTCTTAAAATTACTTGTTTGCAAAAACCTGGAAGATATTAAGTGATGATGAATAGCAATGTCACTGAAGGTGCGTTTAAAAAACACCAGTCCCCTGGCTTCCTTCCATCTTTGAGTCCGGTCTCTGAGGTATGGAGTATTGGAATTAGCACTTAGTAGGCACCTGCAGTTTGTGATAAGATAACTTTGGAAAACACAGGAGGAGGTGCCGTATGGTCAGAAGAGTGAGTACTCAGCCCAGACTGCTGAGCACTTCGTATGAGAAGTGGAATGCTCTGCTGTTCGTACAGCTGCCCCCTAGTGCTGGAAAATACAAGAGTGCTGGCTGGCATTGGATGTACGAGCACATAAATATTAATTTTGGAGGACTAGTATTTCTTAACATCTATCTGTTTTTATATTTATTTTCTGTTACTTCATTTGGAAAAAAAACATTAAAAATCGACATAATTATTTCCCTCTAAATTTGAAAAGTGCTGGCTTGTAACAGCTTTGCTTGCTGCTCCTACGGCTTCTCTGACCAAAGCTTGCTGGGTAGGGAAGGAAATCTTAGATTTCACCAACTGAGAGCTGTAGATTGAATCTGCTGTTGTTTCTGTGGGACCCTGAGTAGAAAAGGGTTCTCAAGTGCTGGTATGAAGTTCTGACAGAAGGCCACATGTGTCTTTGTTAAATTAAAAATTGGGAAATTTTATTAATTATTAGTAATGTATTCTAATTATTTATATAGGTTTAAAATGTCTTATTTATTTATTGACAGCATACTGGCCATGTTTTTTTATTGGAGTTAATGATTTTTGATAATTTTTAATGTCATTTTTATGACAGAATTCATGGAGCCTGTGGGAGAAATTGTAATACTTGGATGGTTAATAAAAATATTAATTTTCAAGGCAAATTGTCACTTATGTTCATAGACATATGTGTATATAATTCTGGCACAATAATTTTATACAGATTGTAAAACCAATAAATCAGCAGTTTCCTCCCCATTTATTTCCTGTTATAGTTAGTTGGTTTGCATTTTAATTACTAAAAATTTTAAACCACTTTGCAACTAACCTGCACAAGTAAACCTAAAATTTCAAAAGTAATGTCAGGATTTATTTGCAAGGCATACAATTTTAAAATGCATGCACTTATTTGAGAGAAAATGAACTCATGAAGTCCCTTTTAAAACAACAACAAAACTTAAGGCATGTGCATTGAATTTGCACAGAGGCTAAGAGAAAAAAATCCAAAGCAGTAGTTAATGATAATTTTCCCAGTTCTTTTGGAAGTCTAAAAATAACAAACTACCAACAAAACCTCCAAAACAAAACATTAGCATAGGTGTGAATCTCCAGGAACGGAAGGCAGTGGGCAGCATTGGCTGCTTCTCAACACAGGAGACTGTTCATTTGATGTTAGACTATGTTTGAAGCAATAAATAAAGCCCCTAAAGAAGTCACATTTTATTGAATGTGGATCTCTCCAAAAACAACTTGGGAAGGAAAGGGTTTATTTTAGATTGCACTTCCAAGAATCAGTTCATCAGTGGGGGAAACCAGGGCAGGAACTCAAGGGAGAAATCTGAAGGCAGGGGCCTGGAAGAGGAAACTGTGGAGGAATGCTGCTTCTTGGCTTGCTCCTTGGCTAACCTCAGCTAGCTTTCACATAGCCCAGACCCACCATGAGCTGGGCCTTCCCATATCGATCATCCATCAAGACATTTTCTTACAGACATGGCAAAGCCTGCATTTAGTCACTCATCATTATGGGAGCTTTGCTTTCTACTCTGATCTTCAGGACAGGTCTAACTCATCTTTTGAGACTTGAAGAAACCTTACTTTTTTCCTCTCAAAATACTCAATTAGCAATGTTCCAGGTAGTCAGGTTTAGAGTGATATTGATGCTATGCTTTTCAAGAGTCTGTTTTGGAGCTCAAAAACCAAGCAATTGACTCCTTTCTGTTTGTGTTTCCCTTCCCAAGCAAGACATGTCCCTGAGTATAGAGAAGGTCTTTGAGTTCATAGAAATAGTTGGAGAGGTAGTCAAGTTAGTACCTCAAGATTTTATCCACAGCTACAACTAGTTGATTACATAGATGTTGTAGCTGTCATCTCATAGAATAAATGTGGAGAAATGTGTGTTATTTATGTACCATTGTTGGAACCTTCAAATGATAGAATTCTCTATAAGAGGAAACTAGCACTGTATTTCAAAAATATAAACAGGCATGCTTTTGACTTAGTGATTCCTCCTGTCCTAGGAATTTCTTCTAAGGAAGCAGTAAACAAATGTATGAATATGTAGCTGAGGAAATATTTATTGCTGCATTGGCATGATAATAGATAATTAAAATAGCTCACATGCCTAGTTGTGAAGAATTTTGTTAAATATTATGATATTTACAAGCAATAGAATACAATTAGTTAATAAAATAATTTTGCTTTTATTGACTTTGGAAGATGAGTGATATGTTGAAGTGAAAAATGAGATTATAAAAATGTGTATAGAATGACATATTTTGGAAACACACACACACACACACACACACACACACACACACACATCTATTCATCTACCCACCTAACTACCTATCAAGTTCTAGAAAATATATGCCATGGTTCTTTCTAAGTAATAGAATTAGGCATCAAGCTTATTTTCTTAATTTTGGTTATCAGAAGTAGTAGTATTTGTGTAAAGTTTTATAATTGATAAAAAACTAAAAATGTGTTTATTTTTTAATGAGAAGAAAAATAGTCAAAGGAAAATATTTACGGGTAGGTGTAACCTCACATCCCACGAGGCTACATTGTTCAGCTGACAGGGTTGGCCATGCTAATTTTAACCCAGACTTGGAGGTACCTTCATGCTTTGAGGCTAACATGGAGGCAATGCATGATAGAAAATTCTCTGGCAGAAGGAATACATTTCCAGAACGCGTTTGCTTTCTATGGACACCGAGGGAAAAGAGTACCTAAGGAGAGCTATTGTGTGGAGATCTCCACTATATTTGTAATCTTGGTGATTTATATATCTAAGTCCATAGCTTTGGGGATGAAATATTAAAATCATAAATTTGTACCATTCCATATTCTTGTGTTATGTTTTTAAGTTCAGTGAAAGTTCATGCAAAAAAAAATGTGTCAGAAGAGCAGGGTCTGAGTGATAGTAGTCACTGGAGGGAAACTTCTTAAATGCTTGTAGTTAAACCTGTCATGTATGTTTGGATTTTGTCAATTCAGGCGTGTAATTTTCAAGCTACACAGCATACATATAGCTTGTGTAGTGTCATTAGTGCCATTTTGGACACACAGAATCCTGATTGATTTTGCTCCCATTGATGTTTTATTGGTGGCACTATGCCACAGATCTACAGGTAAGCCCTGCCAGTGTTTCTGAGGTTATTTCATGGATTGCATTTTAACAGTGCATGTATCTTCTGCTCAGAATAAAACAGAGAATGCAATGCTGTTCGGTCAGACAAGAAAACTCATTCAGTGTTTCATTTCTGTGGCACTGATTGCCTGTTTTGTTCTCAGAGAAGTTCATTAACTTGTAACTCCACTGCCTCAGAGTATGCCACCGGTGCACCAGGATGCGGTACTCCCTCTTTAATCAGTAGAATTTTTAATCTTTAGTGCTTTTTGCAAGTGCAAATGGCTCCTGGAGCAGGTAGATAAGGTTAATTGTGTGATATAGGCTGTTTATATTAGTGCTTTCATGGAGAAGAACATGACAATGGCCATAGCATCATTCAGACCAAACAAGGAATCTTGGTTTGAATGCCCAGGTCCTAGTCTCCTGGGTAAAGTGTTTTAGTAGGTCAAGTTTCTTTTCATAAACTGTAAAATTCCAGAATGGTACACTTTGAGTTCTGCACAAATGGGTACTGTTGCCCACGGTTTCCAAAGTGCTGCCTGTGTTCAGGAGTTCATGGCCCCATCTAGGCCGATTCTCAGTTTCTGATAAGGGATCAGCATCTTTAAAGGTCCTTGGGGCAGTGAGGGATGGTAAACACGAAGCCTGCACTAAAAACTTCATTCACTCTCTCCCTTCCTCCACGGTTGGTAGAGGTAGGCTTGGGCTGTCTCTAATTGCCCTCTGCCAATGTATCTTACGCCATCCTAGAGAAAGCCTGTGGCTGACTGTATGTGTCAAGCCATTTGTTGTGGTAACCAAGAGCTAGGAATTTGAAGTCCTGGGCCTGCCACGGACTAATCAAGTGGCCAAAAGTCAGATAGCTAATCTGTTAGAGGCAGACCCAAGTTCCCAGGGAATGAGCAAGCACAGAGTACTGGCCTTTGTAACGAAATCCAAATTCTTTTCCTTTAAACATAATGTCATAATTTAAACCTATTTCCTAACAGATCCTTTTAGTTCTTGGATCTAGAGTGCCAGAAAAGGACTGACAAAATGGCTTGTTTCCCCACCTCTTTTCTTCTTTGTAGGTTGAGTGCCTACAAAGGCCTTACCCTGCTTTACTGTGCCTCTGATGATACGGGCTGTGGATACTTTAGTCAACTCAATTCCTAATGTATTTCTGCATTCCAACATTGTACTAAGCTGCCCCTCATTACAAAGCCTAGGAGGCACAGGCATTCTCTTTTCTTTCTTTCTTTCTTTCTTTCTTTCTTTCTTTCTTTCTTTCTTTCTTTCTTTCTTTCTTTCTTCTTCCTTCCTTCCTTCCTTCCTTCCTTCCTTCCTTCCTTCCTTCCTTCCTTCCTTTCTTTCTTTCTTTCTTTCTTTCTTTCTTTCTTTCTTTCTTTCTTTCTTTCTTTCTTTCTTAGCATCTGTTTGTATCCTGAGGCTACACAGTACATGTGATGCCTATACAATGTGCAGTTCATCTTCATTGAGAGGTGGTATGTACAGCTTCCTTCCCTCCTAAGGAATTGCTTTTGTGAGAACCCAATTGTATTTGGAGAACTGAGTTCCAGGCAGTAAAAGAAATGACAGCTATGCACACCCACCCAGGTCTGACAGTGTGAGCATCCAGTCTGGCAGGGAGCGAAGGCCTGGGAGCAGGCAGCATTAGGAATTTTAGTAGAACATAAAAATTGTCCCTCTTCTGCCCAGAAAAAGGTTTGTGTCACATGCTAGGAAGACATCGTTGGGGAAGACTCCTAAGTAAATAGAATTTCAGCCAGTGTGTTCATGAACTTCACCCTCCTTTGGAATGTTTTCATTCTCCAAGGGGGAAACAGGTTGAGTCATTTACACAGCAAATGGGAACTTCACTAAACAGGAAACCCTGGAAGACTTTTTTGTGTTTGTTTTTTTTCTTCAGTGCCTTTTCAAAACCCAGTTTATGGGATCTGTGGCACTGTCATAGAAATGCTCATGTCCGATTGATTTCATTTCTCCTGTTCATCATGTGGTGCTGTCAATTTTCATGGCCACGATAAGTGTTGCTTGGATTGCTTTTCTACTGTGGAAGCCTGAACCTTCTGTTTGCAACAGTAATCCTTCCCCCCAGTGCATTTCCCACACAACCCTCTAACTTTGCACATCCTTTTGTTTGTTCCTGAAAACTGTTTGCTAACTGTCTGATAGCACCCTTGGAACCAAGGGAGAGTGACAGGACTTGGAAGTGAAGGTGTGATTTTGGTCCTGGACAGCAGAAGGCAATGTTGAGCTTGGAAACAAGGTAGCTTGAGGGCTTCTGGGTTTCCTTTGTATGCAAATTCTTAGTGATGCATTTTTAAATAACTCAAAAGCTGAGGGAAAAAATGTTTGTTTTAATATGATCATTCTCTCCTGTCAGAGAAACTTTAATATGGACCTATTTTAAGAAATGTTTTCTACACTGGGTAGGACTTTAGGGAGACAGTTCATTTTGCCATAAGTCAAAACACCTACTAATTTATTCCTTACTTCCTGCTTTCTTCTGGCATTCATCTATACATGTAGTTGTATATTCGCTTGCAGCAGTGGTTGGCTTGAGCACTCTTCTGCCGGGGACGTCGGCTGGTGTTCCTACCATGGAAGCTCCTGTGGTTCTTCCGATAGAACTGTTATTTGTAGCCATGTCACCACAGGTCTTTGGGGAGGGAATTTCCTTCCTTTCAAGACATCATCCCATTTTTGAAAAGAACAGTAAAATGCCACTTCTAAGGATGTTATGTCATCAAATAAGCTTTCTCTTAAATGGGAGACACGGATGAGATGTGTGCAGGACTCCTGTGTATCTATTACCGATTAGGTCTAGAGCATGGCAACGAATTTCCATTCACAACAGCCCTCAGGCTTTGGTGTTTGTAGTTTCTTGTAACATTGTATGTCAAATTGATGATCATGCACACCACACACACACATACACACACACACTCATACACACACTCACACCCCACATACACTATACACACACAGACAGACACACACACATATACACACACATACACACACTCACACACCACATACACTATACATACACACAGACACACACACACACACACACATACACACACACAGACACACATGGGGGAGGAGAGGAAGTGAGAAAAGTGGAGAAAAGGAGAGAGAGAGAAGAGAGAGAAGGAGGGGAAATATTCTTCAATGACAAGGTGTCATTCATTGTCTTTAGTTTTTTGTTTAGCATTTAAAATCATTGTATGCCAGGGAGTAGTTCTTCAGCCTTCACATACCATAGCTATCGAGTTCCCTTAGTTAAAACTAGATCTTAGGTAGTTTAAAATGTCTGCGATGATTCTCTTTTCACCATTCTTACCTGTCTGTTTCCTGTGCCTCACCCCCATACCATGCAGTTTTTTGACATGTGCTGCTGTCTGTCCGTTGGCTTGCTTGCTGGAGCTAATTCTTGGGCCTTTTTCTGTCTGAGTAGTGATGAAATGAATTAACTTCTAGGCCAGCCTTTTGGTGCAGTTATATAGATTAGCTCTGTGTACTTTGTTATATATATATATTTTTAAAATTCTGCTATTCTTTAAGGAAAGCAAAGGAAATTTTGTTTGGACAAACCCCGAGTTTTTCCAATGGACATGTAGTTTACGAAAGTAAGCGCCAGTTGGAGTTGGAGCCGGGTGCAGAAGAAGCTGTAACAGGAGACTGTGCCTTAGTCATAAACGGCCACAGTTTGGTGAGTTGGCCCGAGGCTACTGTCCTTTCTTTTTCTTTTCCCCCATAATCATCTCTTTTGTGCTGTCATAATGAGAACCCCTTTTGTGTTTTTCAAACAAATGACACTACAAGGAATAGGGCGTGCACAGGATATCCTGTTTACAAATGGGAAGACTTCTAGGGTGCATTTCATACATTGTTTGGATGATCACACTGGTTGTGAGGCTCTGGGGAAGCAATTCACAGGGAACCTATGAATTTTGCCTTAACAGTCACTTAGGAGAATTGTTTAAGTGCTTTTGTAAGGGAGGATGTCACAGCTCAGTGTCACTTAATTGAAATAATGCGACTGGATGGATGGGCTTCAGTTACTGCTCTTGTTAATGTTTGTGATTTGCGAGTCATAACCTGACCTTCATAGAATTACCACGCCAAATCATCGTCATTAAGATACCTCTGGTGGTTTTTCTAAATAGCAACATTCTACAGCAAAGCCAAACAATTTGATTTGATTAGGAAATCTGGTTCTTGTCATAATAGAATAAACTTGCATTGTACTTTTTATGCAGTTCAGGTTCCAAGCTCTGAATGAAACTCAAACGGCTCCTCTGAGTCTCTAATTAGAATACAAAAGCCCCGACTGCAGTCTAGTGAAATTATCATTTATATGTACAAAGAACTTAATCGCACATCTTTCTTTGGCTTTGATGCTCATTTTTCACTTTGGAGTTTGGAAAATGAATGTTTGTTCTTGAAGACAGTTTCTTAGTGGACAAAAGAAGTTGGATGTGAGTATATTAGATCCCCCCTCATGACCATTCGCCTGTCAGCTCCCAGTGCTCTCTGCTCTATCCAGCTGGATTGCAGACACAACTATGTGTTGCCTTCCACACCATGGAAAGTTACAGAGCGCAGCTGCGGGCCAAGCTCAGTCGAAAGCTGGTCCAGATGACATGAACTTTTCCCTTGCACAGATGAACACCACTGAAAGCTATGTCTGTCTGCTGAGATCTGGAGCTGAAGGGCCCAGCCAGCGCAGTAGGACAGGTTCCCTAATTGGTTATAGTTTGACTGTCCTTTGGGCTCAAGGAAGCCAGAGAGGGGGCGTGGGCTCCCAGGTGATAATCACCTACCCAGTCTTTCTCTCTGTTGAAAGAAAGGGCTAAGAGAGATGCTCCTCAGGAGCCCTGTTTGCTAAGGATTCACTGAGGGTTCTTTAATATCTGTTACTTAAATATAGATTCTTGTTTCCTTTAAACATGTCTGTTATAAAGTGCAAAGTGAGAGATGTTTCTAGAAAAGTAATTTTCCAGTTACTTGTGCTCTCTTTCTCAGTAATTTCTTAGAGTATAGAAAGGCTCTCAGTATGTGGAGCAGGGATAGAAATGGTTGGGGAACCTTGGTTGAGGCACAGGTTGCCTGCCACCCTATTGTTCAGGCTTCTGATTCCAACCACAGTGCTTTTTTAGGGCCAACCTCCCCTTATGACCTTTTCGTCTTGCCTGCACATTGGCATTCACAAACAGTAACTGTACAAAATAGCACAAAGGGGACTAGCAGCCCCAAATGTAGAAATCACCATAGTTTACAGTTCATTTAAAGCTATCTCAACATGAGTGGGCTCTATCTGTTGCTTCCACTGATTTTAGTGGTTCCTAGAACTTTCCCAACATCTGTTATAGCCATATCTTGCCAAGACAGCATGGTGACATGCCAAAGAGACACACTAAGGGCATGTCTTTTATTTTTATGTTAAATTTCCTTGAAACTTACTTATGGCTCTGTATCCATGCCTTTCTTTCTGTTACTGATTCTGTGATTCTGAATTGACAAGGTAATGAAATGGTTCTGAAGTTAAGTCAGTGAAGAACCAAGACGTTTGCTTTGACAACTGTCATGCATTCTGTTGCTGTTCATTTCTGTTTGTTTTGCTGATACAGGCCCATGCCCTAGAAAGTGATGTCGAGAAGGATCTTTTGGAACTTGCCTGCATGTGTAAGACTGTGGTTTGCTGCAGAGTCACCCCACTCCAGAAAGCTCAAGTCGTAGAGCTGGTCAAAAAGCACAGAAATGCTGTAACCTTGGCCATTGGCGATGGGGCCAACGATGTCAGCATGATTAAAAGTAAGAGGGTGTTTTTCTAAGCGAGGCACACTACATGCAGGAAGTCCTATTTCAGCATGTGATGATATGTCGTAGAACTGTGCACTAACTTAACTTTACCATTGTTCTTCCATAAATGACACTTTCTGGGCCCAGCACTTACACAATTATTAGCATCCCTAAGATACTTTCTTTTTAGTTAAATCACTTGCATATTTCTTGCCATCTCCTAAGTAGTTTGTGGATGAGGGAAAAACCAGTCAGAGCAAGTGAAAGTAGCCAGGGCTGCATTCCTAGTGGCTGGGTTGATCCCATCTTGGTTATTTACCAGTGAAAAGTGCACATTTCCAAACTGTTCCTAGCCCAGATACTTAACTATGTGACTAATTCATGATGGATGCAAAAAACTATAATAATTATTGTAGATGTACAATTACAATAAATGACAAAAAAGAAGAGTAAGTTCCTTAAAGATACTGTGATTTTGTTTGGTGATGGATGTTGCTCTTCTTCTCCCTCCTAGGCGCTCACATCGGCATTGGCATCAGCGGCCAGGAAGGCCTGCAGGCAGTCTTAGCCAGTGACTACGCTTTGGCTCAGTTCAGATATCTCCAACGGCTGCTTCTTGTTCATGGAAGGTGGTCCTATTACAGAATGTGCAAGTTTTTATGCTATTTCTTCTACAAGAACTTTGCGTTCACTCTTGTGCATTTCTGGTTTGCCTTCTTCTGTGGTTTCTCAGCACAGGTGAGTAAAACCCCAATTCTTCTTCCACAATGACACCCACTCTTCTTCACACTATTTTACTAATAAAGAAAAGACACTTTTATACATCTGGCCCAGGACAGTATATTGAGTGTTGATGAGCTTTGAATCCAACCCACATTAAAAAAAAAAAAAAAAAAAACAAAAAACAAAAACAAAAAACCACGTGTAGCTGGAATTTTTTTTTTTATTTGTAGAATAACTCACTACCAGTTCTCACGTAACTTTTAGCTTTTATTGAAATGTTTTGGTATGATAACAGGTAAGCCCAATGAAGAGTTTTTAAAATGTATTTTTATTCTTTAAATTTTTCATACATGCCTATAATATGTTTGATCATACTACACCCACCTCACCCCAACTCCTTCCAGATCCATTCAAATCCAACCCCCCAATTTTATGTCTTAAAAAATTACAACCTGCCAAGTTCAGTTTGTGCATCCCATAAGGCCATGGGCACAGGGACGTTCACTGGCACATAGTCAACCTACCGGGGACTCCAACCTTAAAGAAAACGGGTTTCCCTCCACTATCAGCCACCCGTGATGAAAGGCTCCGCAGCCAGGTTGGTGTATCGCCAACACCTCTCCCGTGCAGGCTGGCATGGTGACTGGCCTGATCTTTGCAGGTCTCAAGCAAGCAATCATAGTCACTGTGTGCTCATGAGTGCAGGGCCTGTCATGTCCAGAGGGGACTGGTTTCTTATCTCCCTGGCACCTTCCTCCCCTGTCCTGACCTCTGGCTCTTATAAATCTTTCTACCACTTCTCCCTCAGTGGTGCATTGGGGAAATGGGGTACAATAGAGATGCCC
Organism: Peromyscus leucopus; assembly: GCF_004664715.2. Lineage (NCBI taxonomy): Eukaryota > Metazoa > Chordata > Mammalia > Rodentia > Cricetidae > Peromyscus > Peromyscus leucopus. The sequence goes on along the minus strand of NC_051066.1, from coordinate 102,401,223 downwards.
AGTATATGGCCTGGCATTCCACATACACTCTGTACTTGGCTCAGTTGTGAGTTTCTGTTTTAACCACCACCCACTGCATAAAGAAACTTCTTTGATGTGGTCTAAAAGCTGTACTAATTGATGGGTACAGAGATATGGATTCAGAGGGCAATGTGATATTTTACATCAAGAAGTAGTTGATGCTCTGACATTGGAGATGTTTTGATATCATCCCACCAGCTAAAGTTCATCTACAGATAATGTTGATTATCATGTAAGTAGTTAGCAAATTCATATACAGTGTTCTATTTTATATCTACATGTAGATAATATTTAAACTTTAAAAATAATTTATTTCAAAATTCTTGGCTATTTCATTGTGTATATGATGTATTTTATTCATTTATATTTCCCATCACTCTTCCTTGGCCCTCTTCTTACTTCCACTGATCCCTTTCTTCTTCTCAACAAGTTGTTGTCCTATTTCCACGGAGAATGGATGAGTCTGGAAAGTATAAAGTGAGGTGATCCAAACTCAGAAAGACAAATCCTTTTAGAATTTTGATATTTTTAATTAACTTACAAAGTGGTAGATTTTCCTTATTGATTTTTCATGCATCCTTGATTGTGATTATGCCCACCCTGTTTCCCTCCCTGCCCTGTCCCTCCATTCCTGCATGAGCTTTTCTCTCCCGGTACTCGTGTTCCACTCTTCTGTCACACACGTGTGCTATGCTGTCCTATCCATCCTTGAAGTCCCTTTTCCTCCTGATTATAGCCCTAAGAACATGTACATAAAAATGAGAAGCTGGGATCCGCATATGAGAAGACGCATGAAGTGTTTGTCTTTCTGAGCAAGGGTTACTGCTTCACTCAGTATAATACTGTCTACTTCATTCATTTTCTGCTAGTTCATGATTTCGTTTTTCTTTACAGCTGAGTAAAATTCCATTATGTGTATGTCCCACAATTTCATTACCTGTTTATTAGTTGGTGGACATCTAAGATGGTTCAATTTCTTTGCTGTCATGACTAGAGCAGCAATGACCATGGAGGCACAAACCTTTCTGTAGTAGCATCTGGAGTCCTTTGGGTATATGCACAGGAGCGTTCTAGATGGGCCACATGGCAGTTCCCTTTTAGCTTGTTGAGAAGTCTCCACACTGATTTCCGTAGTGGCTGCACCAATTTACACTCTCCCAACAGTGTAGAAGAGTTCCCCTCCTTAACATTTTCTGTCCCTTGTTTTCTTGTTGATAGTTATTTTAACTGGGGCGTTGACTTGCATTTCCATGATGGCTAGGAATACTGAACACTTACAAATATATTTACTAGCTCTTTGCATTTGAGACTCCTCTGTTCAGTTCTGCAGCCCTTCTTAGAACTGGGTTGTTGGTTTTCTTAATGTTGGTTCTTGTATTCTATGTATAGCCCAGATAGATAGTAATCTTCTGTCATCTACATAGCTGGTGAAGTTCCTCCCATTCTGTAGGCGCCCTCACCAACATGATTGACAATTTCTCTTCCTGTACAGAACCTTTTAATTTCATGGGGTCCCATTTATCAACTGTTGGCTTCATTTCTGGAGACCGCAGAGTCCTATTCAGAGTCTTACCTGTGCCAATACCTTGAAGGGTTTCCCTACGTTTTCTGTTAGCAATTTTAGAATTTCAGGTCTTATGTTAAAGACATTGATAAATATCTGATTTTGTTCTTCAGCATGGGTACATCAAGCTCTCACTGCATCATTTGTTGAAGATGCTGTTTTTTTTCTTCAGTTTTGTCATCTCTGTCAAAATCAGGTGTCTATAGCTGTGTGGTTTCTATCCACATCTTCTGTTATGTTCTATTACCTACACATCTATTTTTGTGAAACTATAACTCGATAGCAGTTACGGTGATATCCACAGCTCTGTTTGTTTCCCTCAGGCCTGCCTTTGGCTGTCTGAGGTCTTCTGTGCTTCCATGTGAATTTGAAGATTCTGAAGGTTCTTTTTCCTATTTATGTAAAAAAATAGTGTTTGAATTTTGATGTGGTTTGTTTTGAATTTGTAGATAGTTTGTTGTAGATGTAACCATCTTTTTAAATAAGAAACACAGAGCCGATTCAGAGATGAAAGCCAAGAAGTCAGAGCAATAGCGAAGAGTGATAAAACATGCGCTGTCATCCAGAGCTACTTTTTTTTTTTTTTTTTTTATTCTTTCTTTTAAACACACATACTCGATCTTCTTACATCATTCTATGGTATTTGAATAAATGTGTTCTGTCTATTTGAATCACAGAATCCGCTAGTTCAGAGCTGGATAAGCGCCCACCACGTCATTCTGCTATGTTTATGATCTACTCCAGGCACTTTATTTTTAACATAAAAAAAAAATCAAAAAAAATACATTGTAGCATAGTTTTTTTTTTATACAATGAATTTTTTTTTTTTTTTTTTTTTTTTTTTTTTTTTTTTTTTTTTTTTTTTTTTTTTTTTTTTTTTTTTTTTTTTTTTTTTTTTTTTTTTTTTTTTTTTTTTTTTTTTTTTTTTCTTGTCATCATGACCAAAACATAAAAATGTTTTTCACTTACACTTCATACAGTGATCAAGAAAAAAAAAAAAAAAAAAAAAAAAAAAAAGAAAGTGCTATTTTTTTTCAGATTTTAGTCTTTCATGTAGTTAGAACCTCATCTTGTCCAGTTGACCTCCTCCACCGCCAGAATGTAGCTTGATCTTGGAGATTTTTTTTTTTTTTTTCTTTTATTTCTAATATTTTTTTTTTTTTTTTTTTTTTTTTTTTTTTTTTTTTTTTTTTTTTTTTTTTTTTTTTTTTTTTTTTTTTTTTTTTTTTTTTTTTTTTTTTTTTTTTTTTTTTTTTTTTTTTTTTTTTTTTTTTTTTTTTTTTTTTTTTTTTTTTTTTATTTTGTGTGTCTTATTATCAAGATACATTTCTTTTCAAGAAAGTTTTTTAATTCAGATTAGAAACTCCAGTGACTCCCAGTTTGTGGTTCAGGTTTTCTGGAGAGATTTTTTTTTTTTTTGTTGTTCCTCCTTTTAACTATTGAAAGTTTCCTTGAATTCTCTTTCTGCATGAAAATGAGTTCTCCTTTAACTTCTGCTGAACCTTTGCTTTGTTATTGCCTTAGCTTTACGGAGATGCTTGATTCTGTTTTGGTCTAATGTTGACCTTGGTGATGGTGTCTCTTACAGTCAAGGATGTTCAGGGCTAATGGAGTTCAGTCTTATTACTTCATCACATATCCATGGCACCTAATTTCCCCCTAGCAATATGCATAGTGTCATATAAAACAGATGTCATCACAGAACCCTCTTTGGGATGTTCTGGAATATCTCTGAAGCAACATTTTAAAAACCTGATATTGTATCGCTATTAATCCTAGGTCTGGTGATTTGAAATAAAGTGGGCAGAGCAAAATATGATGCTGAGAATGTTTCTTCCATGGAAAGCATTTGTTTATTCCTTTCTTCATTAACACTATCTCAAAGAATAGCCCCACTTTATTCAGCAACATTGTGATTTACATTTCAGTGCCTTTCCCCGTGCTTTTTAATGTGTTCTTTAGATTACAAAAATATTTGTACCTGAATGTGTCTTGACTCGTATATGACTGTGATTATAGTCTTTTGTATTTTTCTTGTTAAAATATAATTTATTTTGAGAGACCCCTCTGATTTATGTTCTTAAAGAATTTTATTTTTCTTCATAATATTCTGAACTATTGTTTTATTATAAATTATTTAACCATCCTGATTCTATAGACATTTAGATGTCATCATTTTCCTCTCCTTCAAGTCACTGAATATCACAAACTGCTAGAAGAATACTTGCTTACCATCTTGGGTAGAAAAAATAAAATAATGTAGACTATGTTCCTATCCAGTTAGAACTTTTCTCATTGGGGTTTAGATATCCATGTAAGTCTAAACAGAAAGATTATAATTGAAGTTAATACTAGTTCATAGGGAAGAAGAAATTTATGAGAAGCTAAGATCACCCCAGAGCTCTTTTAGTTTGCAAGGGAGGACATTTTAAGCACCAAGTAGAAATCTGAGTGCCTAATAGTCTGGTCACTTCAGGAATGTGTGGTCTGGTTCATATAAAGGTGTGAAACTGTCACATAAAAGGAAGAAATTCCTCCTGTCCTATGCTTTCCAAGTGGCCGCTGAATTCTCCTTCTAATTATTTTCAAACCTTTGAGAAAATTTAGTACAGTGGTTTCAGAATTTCTATGTTAAATTTAAATTAACCATTTGTGATAATCTTTTTTTATAGTTATGTACTTTTATTCTTGTTTTTGATTTAAAATTTATTTGAGAATTTCATGTATAAGTACTGAATTTACATAATTTCCAACCCTTCCCCTCTCCAAAACAACTTCCACTCCCCTCCAACTCTCTCTCAAATTCATGGTTTCTTCTTTGCTTATTGTTACACATGCACGCATGCACGCACGCACGCACGCACGCACGCACGCACAATCTTTTGAGTTCATTTAGTGTTGCTCCTATGTGTATTTGTTTATAGCTGACTACTTGGGACTGAATAACCAATTGGGGCCTCATCCCTGGAAAAGACTGGTTTTCTATCTCTCTGCAGTCATTACTTGTAACTCTTCATCTAAGGTGTGACCTTATGAGCTTTCTGCTATCCATGTTGGCATGACAGCTGGTGTTGTCATTGTGCTGGTCTTATTAAGATGTTGAGATTTCATATTGTTGAGATTTCGTGGGTGCAGCTCCCTGTCATATATACAGGACTGTGTGTCTCATAGCAGATGTCCTGGTCCTGTGGCTCTAACAATTTTCCACCCCCTTCTTCTATGTTTCCTGAGCCTTAGGTGTAGTGGTTTTGTTGTATATGTATCAGTTGGGATTGGGAACCCCATGATCAGTTGTTATCTGCATATTAAGCAGCTGTGGGTTTCTGGAATGGTCTCCACTGCTGCGAAAAGAAGATTCCTCAGTGAGAAGGGAGAGCTATACTTATCTGTGGGTAGAAGGCTATGTATTTAAAATGCAGTTAGGAATTATGCTGATTCAGTAAAGTGGGGCTAATGAGTTCTCCTCAAGGGTCTATGGCCTCTTCAGGCATGGAGAGTTGGTTAGCTTTACAATATCAGGCCTGCATGCATGAATTTCCTCCTACTGGGCAGACCTTAGGTCTGATTATATGGTTATTGGTTACTCCCAACATTTAAGTGCCACTGTTGTGTCCTTTGGTGTATCTCACCATCTGGCTATTGTTGTGGCTCATTGGCTCCACAGCTGCGTAGGACTGTTGATTGATTCCTTGACAGCTCCTGCAGAACCTTCAGATACTATGAGAGCTAGAACTCAGGGAGGAGACCTGAGGTCAGCTCCAGTTCAATTCCCTTGAGCCCTGTGTCTGAAGTGTGTCTCTACAATAGGGCCTTGTCTTCAAGTTCTGGAAGGCAACCCAGGGTAATGGCAATTGACTATATTGTTTTGGGAGTCTCTTTGACTCCCTTGACCCACAATTCTATGTGAGGTGCCCCATTCCTGGCACTTGTGCTTTTTGTTGGATTCCATTTAATATAAATTCATACAGAAATATTTTCTAAAACTGGCAGAATACAGAAAGGGATTTTTTCCTCACTGCTGCTGTGAGGAGCAGGCACCCTGTTCTACAGCTTGCATTTAACCACTGTAAAGATGTCCCCTACCCCCACACGCTGTGTGTGTTCTGTGTTTCAGGGGTACTGAGAACCGGCTGTGAGGGCCACTGGGAGGTAGGGCTGGAAAGGGCTTGATTAGTACCAGGCTTGTAACATGTTTTGGCTTCCTCTCTGAGTCCTGTTCTTCTAAGAACATTATGTTATAATGAGGCAATTCAAAGAAAACATGTTTGCAAGAGACATTAACCAGTCTACAGAGCCTGAGAATTTATGAATGGGGACAGTCTTGCCTCCCTTGAAACCATCTAGGTGGCTTTGGCCTCCAAAGCCATGTGCTGGTTGTGGAGCTTTCCTCAGCTCCTAAAACCCATCTGTCCTTTGAAGAGAGCTGGCTATTTGAGATCCTCTTACTTCCTGCCAGTGTTCTCTTAAGTGGCCCAACCTTCAAGGCTCCTTTTCTGTTCAGTCCTGGCAAGAGAAGACTTATAACATCATTCTCTTTTTTTTTTTTTTTTTTGTTCTACGTCCTCTTTGCTGCTTCTGATGTCCTTGTTTTTCCTCTGCTGCGTGTTTCCCTTGTGTTATGTGCCATTATTTATCCTTCTTTCAGTTGAAAAGGCATCTGGTTGTTTCCAGGTTTGGGCTCTTCACAACTGCGATATGAACATAGCTGGGGCAAGTGTCTTGTGGTATGCTTGGCAATTTCTTGGGTTATGCCCAGAAGTGGTATGTGGATTTGGGGAGAGGGCCCCAACTGGTAGGCTCTGAAGTTGAGACTTCGATTTTGGCTTGATCTGTTGGGAGGCTTAGGCGTGTAAAGGTCTGGGTCGTTGCATGAAGTTGGTGTTTGAAACGTGGGACTTTGCAGGGGCTTGGCTCAATCTGGAGAGGGGCTGGACCCTGCCTGTACTGAAGTCTATCAGGTCGTCAGACCTCGGGGGAGACTTGTCTGGAGGGGTGGGAATGGGGGTGGGCTGGGGGAAGGGGAGGGGGGCAGGAAGGGAAGAACAAGGAATCTTGTGGCTATTTGTGAATGAATAGTATTAAATAAATATTAAAATAAAGAGGCTTTGCAATTTTCAGCTTATTACTGATAACACATGGGATATGAAGTTCTGTTATGTTGTAACTGGCGACTCTCCTTTCCGTTTGTTTGTGAAGGCACTTCACTGGTTTGATTCGTTCTAGAACAGCGTGATTCCTATCGGTCATCTCATGGACTCTATTTAGTCGCTTTGTTATATTTTGTTTTTTATGGGGTTGAAGAGTAGACTTGATAGTTGATGGTATGTACCTCAATATGATGGAATATACTTAAGTGACGGATGGTGGTGGTGCGTGCTCATAATTACAGAGACGTAAATGTCTGGCTAGGATGGATTTTTAGTTTGTATAAATGTGAGACAGACTCGTGTATATTAGTAATCAGCTAAACTATTTGTAACACTCTTACTCTTATATTTATCTCAGACAGACTTCAAGGCCTTTATGTTGGAACTTCTAGGATATTATTGTTTTTCATAAAACTGGATAGTATATTTTTGGAGTACCATTGCGCTCTTTCGCATCTGACTCTTGCACGGAGCACTCGCTCCTTTCACTAATTATACCTCATGTGCTAGGTAACTGTTGCACATCTTATACTTACTATTGCTCTCTAAGAGTATATTCTAAATAGGATTTACATTCTTGTTTGAGAGAAGAGGTAAAATCGCAAATAATACTAGTTAGTTATAGAAGGCTTACAAACTAGTTGCTCACCCTAAATCGCGCCGGAGCCGCCAGAATGTGATAGGATACATTGAGCAGAGCAAATTAGAAGCGCGCAAACACGCCGATGTCTGGCGCTATAAAGCTGCTCCGTCGGGCATTCCCAGCTGACAGCCAGCTTTGCAAAAAGGAGCCATCGCTTGCCTCTTGGAAAATTGTGCGTTTGATAATGGTAATCCAACCCAGAGTGCACATCTAAGCAGATGGTGCTACTATTGAGAACATGCTTAACAGTAAGATCTGCTATCTCTTTACAGCCTTAGGTTTGCATATTTTAAGTAATCCAGCTTCTTGGTAGGTTTGCTGGGATGCATTCTTCTCTGCTTGCGTGTCCCATGTTCGTCAATGTACATATGATGATACCAGGACCCCCATGCATGCTGCCACAGTCTTCTTTTCCGTTCATATGTATATCAGTTGCGCTGGTTCTTTGCACGTCATTCACCGCTTTGACTCTTACAGTCTTTCTATCTCTGCATCTACAACAGACCCTTGAGGGAGCAGTTGGGCATGTAAAACATTTTCCATTTAAGGTGTCGAGCTGGCGGCTGAATAGTTCTACGGCTCGCGCTGATTCCTCCTGCTCCGTGCGCTAAGTGTGTGCTATATGATTGTGAATTGGTCCACTCTATGGGCTATGTGTAGTCCGCCATGTGCACTGCATAAAGGGTGTTGTGAGAGCTTGTTATGCACTACTTTCTATGACTTATTTAAATTATTAAGGTCTCACGATCTGTCACGCAGGTAGATCATTTTTGTTGCTCTGTTCCTTTAGCAGAATAAGAATACAGGTTTCCGATCCTATGGTCTGAATAGGTGCTAATTTTCTGTGTGATAGGCTCTTGGTTTGCCTGAGACGTTACGGTGTACGGGCGTCTTCATCTCTATTAAAATGGGCCGTAAATACACTTTTAAAAAGTAGTTGTAGTTTTATAATTCCTCCGTCGGGGATGCGTTAATGAGTTCGTCGGCCAAGAGCAATAATCCATGTCGCGATTATAGCAGTTGCAGGTTGTTAGAGAGCTTATGGTCGATGTTATGAGTACTTTGCTGCGTGCTTAGTAGGCGCATGCTGAGTACCTTCAACGACACTTGATCGCAGATCGCTCTTTGGTCAGTGGGCGAAGACGACAAGCTATGGCTGTAGGGGGAGCGGCAACCAGCGTTATGGAGCTGCGTTGTATCAAAGTTATAATGTTGAGTGCTTGTGTTTTTCTAGAATGGGACATTACAAATACAGAGTTAGTTGTGCAGAAGCGTGTAAACTAATTGTGTTCTCTTTGCAGATCTTAGAGGTTGGCGTGTATGTTTGTTTGGCGGGTTGGGTTGTCGCATTGGATACTCCTTTTGAACATGACTCAACAGAAATGTACCCGTGCTTTTTCTAGAGCTAACGCTGAGTGTTTGTGTTTGGAGCTCGACTTGCATATGGGCAGTAGTAAGGTGGGAAAAGATTTTTTTTTTATAACTACCTTGTCTCAGTATTATCGCGTACAGAAAATTGAGTGTACATTTTTTGTTATGCATATAACAGAATCTATAGATCTCATCATCGATAGCTAGTATGGATAGATGTTTTACTGAGCTCTGTCTTAGTCAGGTTGATGAGTCTCTTAGTCCTATAAGGACATAAGATGGAGGAGATACCTGGCACAGAAGAAATTGGGTTGTGGGTCCAACAGGTGCGACAGACTTGTCTCTTGTGTTGGATAAAGGGGAAAGTTCATTTTATTGGCCGAGCGATATTGAGATGAGAAGCTACGCAGTGATCTTCTTGAAATCAGTAGCAGAGAAGAATGGGTGGAGCGGAGGTCAGAAAGAAGAACAGGAAGTATGGAGGAAGCCTAGAGAGAAGAGAGATTGAGGAGTTAGAAAGCATAGAGGGAAAGAGGAGGAGAGAAGAAGATAGAGAGCTAGCCCAATGGGCGAGATAGGGCTAGGATTGCTGCTGTTAACATATGATAATATCAAACAGCTCTACAAAGATGAGGTTGTCATCATAACCTGCTGTTTAACTTTCGTATCCTTCTCACAATATTAAAGGTTATTAGGTTATTTAGATTTGATCTTCACGTAGTGATACAGATAATGAACTAGAGTGTTTAGATCTGAGACTGCAATACGACTATTTAAATTAGCTGATATGACTCAGAGGGTAAGCATGCCCGATTTACGCTTATATTTGGCACAGCTTTAGCTTATGAATCATCGCCACCACACAAAATAGGTTTCATATGGTTGTTCATCAGGCCTTTAGTATTAGTTTGTTCCTTCCCAGACTCCCCTCATTTACTCTTCTCTTTCCCATTTCCCCCCCATTCTAGTTTCCTCTTTAATTTCTTCAACAACACTATAGTTCTATTTCCCCTCTTTGGAAGATCGTCTCCTCCACTTGCTCCGTTACTAGAACATAACCTCTGTGTCATTCAGATTTCAGCAAACACATCAAATGTTTAAATACTGACATCCCATTAAAGAAAAGCACAATAATATCTAAAGAATTTATCCCTTGGCATGTTGTGTCTGGGAGGAGGGGCCAATGCTCACCAACGGAGTAATCATAGTCACAGGGAAAGGATGACATAAATGTAGTATCGGTGGACGCCGCTGGTTATATTTTCCGGTCCTGAATCCAGTGGTTAGTGGTATTTTTTCAGTTTTTTCTTTCTTCATGTTTTCTCGTGTGCTGTTCAGCTTTGGCCTTTTGGAGTTGAGTCTCTTTGTTATTTTTTCTCTATCTAAAATTTCTCTAACTGATTCTTACATTGGCACATGGGGCTTTCTTTGAAGTAGGGTTACAGTGAGTACACAAGTGAGACTAGTAACTAAGATGATTTTTTTGACATAAGCTGTATATTAGTTAGCGAGTTAATTTCTCAACATGCGGTTCAATGAATAACTCGAGTATACTTGAGAATTAGTCATATTCACTTTGTTTGAGGATCAGCTCTGCAGATTGATGGAATTCTGTTGTGACAATACAGCAAAGCCACATGACTGTTACATACGAGGGCTTATTGGCTGCAGTGCATAATTTGCACAGATGCCCGTCTGATTATTGTCTAGTATGATGACAGTTTTGTTGGTATATATTATGTCGTAAAAGATGCTTTGTATATGCATATCTTCGTCGATCTCTCCAAGTTACCTCTGGCGTTTCGGTGATCAAGTTGAGCATCAGCAATTTGTAATGCCTTATGTTTATAAATAACAAACTTCAAAGTGATTAAATTCATCACGGTAGTACTAGGTTTGCTTGCACGGATTTCACATCTCCTACAAAGAAGTGCTAATAGGTGAACGATATTTAGCCTTAATCGTCATCTTCATTTAGGCTTCTTTACGCGAGATGAGATGGCATCATAAGTTACAATCGTGAAAAATGTTCTTCTGATAAGTGTATTGTGGTTCTTTTCACTACCTGGGTGGTGCTCATAGAATAATTGCTTTTCCACTTGTCTCGTGGGTTGACTTACTCGATCTACGGTAACACAAATATATCAGGGGTGATCCATTACATTAATTGCTATACACCATAATAAGTCTTACGGACCCATACATTACTGACCTCATATAGCCCCGCTATAATGTATTACGATCAACGCTAGCAATTATAGATGGTACATTGTAGACCGAGCTTCTTGTAGAGCTCTACGAATTCTTACGAGTTTCGTATTCATGTCAATAAACAACTGAAGCCACGAAACGGGCCCCCGTATTGGGGTTAACATGGAAGATCAGAGAAGCAAACAAGGCCCACAGCCACCTCAGCCTTGCCAAGTTCGCTAAGCTGTTGCTCCCTGTTTTCTCCTCGAGAACTTTTGCGAGGCTCTGAATGTGTCATCTCTGAAATGATCCACTCTCAAGTTCTAGAGAGAATTCCGAGCTGACCTCTTGGTCTCTAAACCACAGCTAAAAGCTTTACTCGGCTTTGTAGCTAGGTCCCCATTTCGTCATGATGCACTATATAATACCTTTCTGCTTTCTTGCCATCAATTCTTTGGGATTAAAGGCTCTGTTACCACCTGACTGTTTCCAGTGGTGGCTTTGAGATACGAGATGAATAAGTCCAGTAGAAGGATGTGCTTCTGCGGCTTCTAGGTAGATTGCTAGATTTATGTGTGAGTGGCACCATGTTATACTTGGTGGTACTGTCTGAGGTGATTAGTGTGCGCGTATAGTGCGTGATATAATACGCGACCAGCGACTAGATCTTGTAGGTTTTGATTGCGTGACCACTGAATATTTTTTGGGGAATGCGACTATATCATAGCACGATAAGCACGGGTGACACTTATCTGAGAGTGTTAAGGCAAAAGGCCTTGACTCACGACAAGGGCAGACAGACGTATTAATTTATGTTTCGAGGGGCCAGATTAACGCGCATCACATAGAAGAGTAGCTGGTGGTGATGGAGAGTGGTAGTGTGGAATTAATAAGCTACAAACTTGAGAGAATTGTTGAGTCTGCAGCAGGGATAGACAGTGCCTCCTAATATTTCTAAATTGAATATACCCAAATCAATATATGTAGAGACGTATTTTTTCTTATCTTACTTTTCTATCGCTCTCTCATTTTTTTTATTCTTTCTCTCATTTTAATTTTGGTTCTTTCTATTCGTGAAGAAGAGGGATTTCTTGGTTTTAAAGAACTAACGGAAAATTATCATCATAATCGCAATTGAAGTCTGGCACTTTGGCACAGCTTAGGATGGTATTGAAGCTCTATCTCCTACTTAGGACCCTTGACCCCTTTCGCCTGTTTTTGTGGGTTCGGACGGGTTGTTGGTGGTTATTTACCGCTCTTCGGGCGCGGTCGCATTGTTTTTGGCGGTTAGATGTTATGGGAGAGTTCCTTATTTTGTTTGCCAATGTGCTTTGATACATTTTTAATAATAAAATGTCTCTGGCCCGCCACTTCTTAGGGGTGATAAAAATTTTCTCTCCGCCTAGTTTTATGTATTTTTCTGTACAATTTTTCCTGAATTGTCATATCACTTGGTTTTCATTGCTCTGGTATAATATTACGCACGAGATTCTTCCAATTATGTGTATTGACTTTTGATAATTTTTAATCTTAATGAAATTAATCTATTTTTCTGACTACTCACTAGAGATTCTGATTATTTGAACATTTCGATTATGGCCTTATCCGCTTGTATAATCCTGATAACCGAAGAATATATGAGTCTATCGGTTTTAAATTTTCTTTATAGTAAGATTTTTTATAACTTAAGTTATAAACATGCTACTAAAGTGTGGCTTCCTTGCATCGCTCATAGGATTCTTTTAATATGAGAGACAAAGGCACTACCTGCACAGACCTTTATTGCCTAATGTTTATATCCTAGTCAACGCGCTGAAGTTTACGTATAAAATTTGGGTTTTAAGATACTTGTTTTAGAATGTTTGCTCATAAGAAATGAGTGTGAATTTTTTATCTCTATTTTATGGTATATCCAGAGTCAAAATTCTTTAGTAGGCAACCATCGACTTTTTGTATACATTATTCATGCTTTGTACTTCAGTCCATACACATGTGTTTGGATATTGTCAGTATGCTTAGTGGATTAGAGTTTAGCACTTGTATAACAGCTGCGTAATACTATGGGAGGCCTGATATGTTGTTGTTTACGACGTGTTTTATGTCTTTGATCTAATGTCCATAACCTCAATTGTAAGATGCTTTCATGTGCGTAGACTGCTGTCTCGCGGATCACGGAAATCTCGATTGGACTCGCGAAAATCTAGTCATGGAGGAGTGCTATCTTCTTTTCCATGGCTTGATCAGCCTGTTTGCTTCTCATGTCATTCAGGACCACTTGCACAGATGTGGTAGTGCCCACTGTGAGGTGGGCCCTCCCCTATAAATCATACATTAATAAAATACCTCAAACAGTTATCTAGAGGCCACATGGTAGGAGCAGTTTCTCATTTGAGGTTCCCTTTTCCAAAGTGACTCCATTATTTGTCAAGTTGATGTAATACTAGCCAGCACAATTGACTCTCTCTAGATTTGACACACAAACACATGAATTTTCAACTAGAACTTTTAATTTTTCATTTATCATCAAGATGGCATGTTAATATCACAAAATAAGTATTCTAAGTTTTAAAAGTCCTATAGTCTTTAAAAATTCAAACATTTTAGAAGTTCTGTTCCATTAAATATCCAAAATCTCTAAAATAATCTGAATTCTCTTAAACTTCAAAGTCACTGTAGAAGTTCTAAATGTCTTTAAAATTAAGTCTTTCAACTATGGGTTCCTGTAACATGAAAAATAAGTTAAATGTTTTCTTTCTCCAAGAAGGAAGAACCAGGACACCAAGTAAGTCAGTGTGGGGTTAGGGAGAAACCTGGAGCTAGGGAAATCCTGAGGATGTTACTGGATCCTAGCGGGTGAGAAGGCATGGTGTCAATGACACAGAAACTGGGAGTCAGTTGAAGGCAAACAATAAATGTATTTATTTAATAACAGGGAAGGCCTTATATACCCTCGTCCCAGCACCCAGTCTGTGTCATCCTTCATTGGCTGGTCATGATCAGGAACTCTGACGTCTATCAGGAACTCTGACAGTGACTAGGAACTCTGACAGTGCCTGTTGCTGGGCCTGCAGGCAGACTCCAGGTTGGCTCATAAGGAGTAAGTTATGTGAATGCCTTAGCAACTAGTCTGAGCCAATTTCCTCAACCCTATGGGCCTGTCCTACTATAGGAACCCACAAGGGTGTGCCCGGTTAAGACTCCTAGCAATGGTGGAGAGGACTGTGTTGGTCTTGGAAACAAACTCAGGTCACCAGGTTGAAGGGCAAGCATCTTCACCTGCAGAGACATCTTGACGGCTCCCAATGTGCATGTCTTGTGGAAGGAAGACCCTTTGCTCTGGCAGGGAGTTTAGGGTAAGGAGTGTAAACCTTTATTTTACAAAGGAAAAACCTGAGTCCTTCAAGAGCTGGGAGTTAGTGGTGAGTGTGGTCAGGAGTGTGACTCTTGACCCTTTAGTTCTCTGTCTACTCTGCTCATACAAGCTTCCCCAGGGGAACTGCCTTCCTTCTAGAATCATCTGGAAGCTTGAGCCTGCCTTCTGTCAACAGATACTCCAACTGAGCTGCCACTGAGGGACAAATAAACATAACCTGTCCTGATGAGATCTCAAGCTGGATTTCTAGTCTAGCAAGGTTTGGATAAAGGTTAGATCATGGCTCTTTCTGCAGGGCATGCCTTACCCTGACATACTGTTGTAGCATACATGGTTTTCCTTGAGGTTTTTTTTTTTTTTTTTTTTTTTTTTTTTGTGTGTGTGTGTGTGTGTGTGTGTATGTGCATGCATGCTCATGTGTATTGTTAATATCTGTAACTAATTTAAAAAGCACCCAGTCCTTTAGGGGCTTTAATAAAGATGAGTTGTTCCCTCCAAAAATTGCTGAGGCCCAGTTTAGGAGATTCACATTTGAAAAACTGTGTAAATGTTGGCACAGGGCACTTGAGATGATATTATCTGATGACAATTTATCATTGTCAGGGAGATACAGAGATGTGTATCTTAAAAAAAATTCCATGTAATATGGAAGCAATTATCTTGTCAAGGCTGGAAAAGTTTTGTCAAATAATACAAGAAAATATACAGTGAAATTTTGGAAAGTCATGTGAAAGAGTGAGACTAACCTCGAGGCCAATGGCGTCATGGGTTTTGATACTTGAAGCCTGTTTCTACAAGGCAGGGGAGTTCCTCTGCCTTTGCCTTCCAGATGTGCCCTATGGAAACCTGGGCCAGGCTGATGTTCAGGGTTGGCCCTTCTACTGGATTTTACTAGCGAGTCCCTGCTAATTATGCAGACCAACAACCAAAGAACTAAAGCACGACACCTCCTATTTTTTTCCCAGTGTGTTTTCTTTAAGAGGCGAATGTTTTTGAGGGCTGAAAGAAATTATACTGTTTTTCTCTGCAATACACAGCAAGCACATTTCCAAAGAGGTATCTTAGGCTGTTGTTTTCTTTCTTTCTTTCTTTCTTTCTTTCTTTCTTTCTTTCTTTCTTTCTTTCTTTCTTTCTTTCTTTCTTTCTTTCTTCCTTCCTTCCTTCCTTCCTTCCTTTCTTTCTTCCTTTCTTTCTTTTTTCTTTCTTTTTTCTTTCTTTCCTTCCCTCCCTCCCTCCCTCCCTCCCTCCCTCCCTCCCTCCCTCCCTCCCTTCTCTCTTTCTTTCTTTCTTTCTTTCTTTCTTTCTTTCTTTCTTTCTTTCTTTCTTTCTTTCTTTCTTTCTTTTCAATGCTGGTGGTGCCTGCTCCTCAAACCCAGGACCTTGTTCATTTCATGCTAGGCAAGCACTGTGTTCCCAAACCAACCCCTTTTATGACATTGTTTGTACTCACCACATGCTAGACTTTGAGTTAGGCTCTTGGGCTCCTGGATGAGTAAGTCTCCAGGAGCTGACAGGTTGATAGGATAGGGCTTGGAAGCAGCATGTAAGTAATTACAGGTCAGTGTCATGAAGCACTGAGATGTGGTGAGTCATGGTACTAACAAGTGGCCTGGAATCCATCCCTGGAATGAGCACGTTGGAGAAAGGCTGCTGTGGCTTTTCTGCTTTTGAACGCCCTTGGCTTCCAAATTGCTTCAAGCTGGTGCCCATTACCTGGGAAAGTGGGTCCCGAGGTGAATGGTATAATAATTCACTACAAGGAATGGGAGTGGACTAGCTCAGAAAGGCATCCTAAAAGACCTGCCACCTACACCACATTGATTCCTCAGGATCAATCAAAGCTAAGCAGGCTGGAGTCAGAGGACAGGTACCCCAGCTGTGGGGCTGTAGGAAGAGGGACAGATGAGGAGTGAGTACTGGCTGGGTAGAGGTACAGCCATTGAACAAGATGATAGCATGAATTTGATGAACAATTTGGTCATGAGAACTGCTGGATAGAGGGAGGACTCTCCAATTTCCTCTTCCCAAATGACTCTGGCTTGTGTCAAGCCGATGTAAAACTAACCAGCACAGATAGACAGAGACTAAAAAAAAATCTCCTTCCTGTTGTGTGAGACACAGCACAGGTGTTCACTCTCCCAAGATATGGAACTCATAATGGATCGAAGTAACAACTGCAGTAATGTCCACCTTGGTAAACCAATGAGTTTTCACTGGGGTTACCAGCGGGAGTGTGGGTGAGGAGTTACAGGATCAGAGATGACAGAAAGACATGACCACAAAGCCACATGGTGGCCCTCATGAAAGCAGTGACCCCGGAGCACTCTGAACAGCTTGAAGGCAGCGTGAATGGTTTAAGTCTCTCTGCTCTGCTCAGATAGTCAGTCTCCTCTTACTTCTGTAGCTTTTTCCTCCTTTTATAAAGCTGGAGCAGGCAGAGGGGGTCTTCCAGAATCTTCCAAGTTTATGCCTTTTCAGACGTGGTAACCTTTTGTTTATCTTTTGAGTTTCACGTGGCCCCTCCTGGAGAGGATGTTTCCATCGGTAGGAAACGGCCTCACACACTTCCTCACTCATTTACCAGCCCTTCCCCCTCCCCGTTCACCCTTCAGATCTAGTTGAAGACACTAATGCTCTGGTGCCTTTCTCTGACCACAGAATCTAATCATGCTCAACATGTCTCCAAGTCAAATAACACTGCCAGTGTCTGTGTTAGTCAAGTTAAATAGAGCTCTCCAGAGCACTGTTGGTTGGGATTTGGCCTTGGACGAACGGCTTCCATTTTTTCTTTAACAAATCTATCCTCATTTCCAAAGTAAATGATACTGCTAAGACACACCACACTTCAAATTCAGATTTAACATCTGAAGAAACCAGAACATTTTCTCTTCAAGATGCTTTACATCTGCAGGACATAATTGGAAGGATCATCTTGCTCATGTAACCAATACAACCCACTTTACTGCCTCTGACTCATTTGAGTCTAAAGTTCTCTAATGCTTTAGCACTTCCTCACAAAGAAATTGGGTTTCTGGATATATGTAAAATCTGAGAGGTTGACCCAGGGCCCTTTGTCTTTGGTTGAAAGCACCGTTGGAGATTCCTCAGTTACTACCACAGCATCATGGCCCTTCAGTTTGTTCTCAGCTTAGTATCAACCTCCAATGCTTACCGCTGGTTACCACACAATAACCTTGTCTTTAGGGCCTTATTGATGTACTTACTATTTATTTATTGAGACAGTGTTTTACTATGTTCCCTCAGTTGATCTCAAACTTGGTCTCCCTCTCACCCCTACCTCGGCCCTCCAAGTGCTGGTACTGTAAAGGATCATCACTGTGCCTGGCTGCTCCACCTTAGCTCTTGTCATCTATCATCTCCCTTATTGGTAACTCTGAGTTATTCAGTGGCAGGTGTGCTGTTTGCTGGGCATAGGGATGCTTTTTTGCCTAAGGTATGCTTCACCAGATCTTCCTGGATCATGAGAGTGTGCCTGTGCTAGGGATCTGCTCATTCAGTTCCCTCCCTCCTTTCTTCCCTCCCCTCCCTTCCCCTCCCCTCCCTCCTTCCTTCCCTTCCCTCCCCTCCCCTTCCTCCCTCCCTTCCTTCCTCCCTTCCTTCATTCCTTTTCCCAATGTCACTTCTCAGTGAGGTCATCTTCAATCACATTGTTACAGTGATAACCCTCTCACATCCCTGTCTCCGTTCCTCCCTGGTAATTATTGTATTCTAATTTACTCACTCACTCACTCACTCACTCACTCACTCACTTCCTCACTCACTTCCTCTTTCAAAACTTGACCTTTTATTGTGTCTTCCCTTTGCCATTACAATGTAAATTTTTTGATCAATTCCCATGTGAGTGACCATGTTGAATTATTACTGCGCAGGATCTAGAATTTGATGTGTATTGATTTCTCAATACATATTGAATTACAAATGAGTGAATGCTATGAAGGTGGTAGGATAGTCATTGGTTAGGAGCCAGATATCCATATTTTAATGTTTACATAGTCCTATAATAAGAAACTCTTGAAGATTTCCTTTCTGCCTCTCTGTGCCATCAACAAAATGGGCATACAATTCCTAGTCTACTGGTAGGACTTGTGCAAAGATTTTGTTTGCTGGGCTTTTGAAAACAGGGTCTTTTCTAGGCCAGGCTGACCTCCAACTCACTATGTAGTTAAGTATGACTTAGAATTGTCAGGCCCTGCTTCCACCTCCTGGGTGCTGTGATCGCAGGTTTGTATCTCTACTCTGGCTTATATAGTGCTGAATATCAAATCCAAGGCACCATGAATGTTATGCAAGCACCCCACAGACTGAGCTGCATTGCCAACCCCCTATGCAAGTCTGTCTTAGGCACCCTCTTCTGTGCATGTGAGGGGATGCTTTTATTGTTTTGTTAAATCCAGTGCAGTGAGTCCTGGGATTTGTGCTCACTTTGCTATAAGCCACTCCCAAGAAAAGATTTGAATATAGTGTAGGTAGGGGTAATATAGTGTAGGCTCATTTCTGTGTTTCTTTGGGAATACTTTAGTGTATTCTTTGAATATCACTTAGATCATGCATTTGAACTTGTAATAAGCTATTAAAAACTTGGAGAGCACAATAGTAACCCACTACAAGGGTCTGGTGTCTCACATTTGTCTGGTGGTGAGTGTTGATTTGGTATGCTGCATGCATTAGTTCATCTCACCCCCCGCTGACACACGGTGAGGAGGGTATGATGTCCCTTCAGAGATGAAATAGAGTTGAGCATAGTGATGCATGCCTGCAATCCCAACATGTGGAGGAGAGCTTCACGTCTGAGGCCAGCATGGGCTACCTAGTGACCAATGCCCATCCTTAAAAGCACTGAGAAACAAATCAAGCAAAAAACAAAACAAACAAACAAAAAACACCTAGAGAAGCTGGCACCCCAAAAATCCAACAGCCCCTCAAAGAGGACCTGGGGAGGGCTCATGTCTTTGCCTTGAATCTGAGTTCCTTAGCTCTGACAAACATGATTTTCACTCTGTGGATGGTGTTTCTCATGAACGTGTTACTTTTTTTTTTTCAGACTGTTTATGACCAGTGGTTCATCACTCTTTTTAACATCGTTTACACATCACTACCTGTTTTAGCCATGGGGATTTTTGACCAGGTATGTGTTTTTTTTTTCTTTCTATATTTGTTGCTTACTCTGTCTGTTGAATCTTTCAGCTATTGCCAGCTAGCTTTTAAGTAGAAGGCTGATTCATGGGAAGATCCCTAGGAATGCAGTTTTTAAAAGAAGTGTTACATGGGTCACAAGTCCTTCTGGGTCCCTTCCCTGCCTGCTGCTTCTCCAAAAAGATTCTCCACCCAAGTTTGCTTTGTCTGTTCTTAGGGATTCACATCTCACAGTATTGATGTAAAATTCTGAGAAGTCGTGTGTGAAGTATTTTCTTTCATTTAAGTCCAGCATTTCTCAAATGTCTGTGATTATATCTTTTAAAAATATAATATTTTAAATTAAATTTTTGAGTGTAGTTGGCTGTCTTTACTCTTTGGGCTCTTTGGCTTTTATTCTTTTGTCTCAGTTCTTCAGCTGAGTTGGGGGCCCACCACCCAGTTCCCAAATAAAACACACAGAGTCTTATTATTACTTATAAATGCAGGCCTTACTTAGCTTGGCTTGTTTCTAGCCAGCTTTTTTTTTGTTTTGTTTTATTTATTCAAGACAGGGTTTTTCTGTGTAGCTTTGCGTCTTTCGTGGAACTTACTCTGTAGCCCAGGCTGGCCTTGAACTCACAGAGATCTGCCTGCCTCTGCCTCCTGAGTGCTGGGATTAAAGGTGTGAGCCACCACCACCCGGCCTAGCCAGCTTTTCTTAACTAATTATCTTGTCTATCTTTCGCCTCTGGGCTTTTATCTTTCTCTATTTCTGTATAACTTTTCTTTCTTTCTTACTCCATTGCTGGTTGTATGGCTGGGTGGCTGGCTCCTTCTTTTCTTGCTCCTTAATCTTTCTTCCCTCCTTATCCCTCTTTTTCTCTCGTCTATTTATTCTCTCTGCCTGCTAGACCCTCCTATCATTTCTCTGGCCATTCAGCTCTTTACTAGCCCATCAGGTGTTTTAGACAGGCACAGTAACACAGCTTCACAGAGCTAAACAAATGCAGCATAAGAGAATGCAACACATCTTTGCATCATTAAAACAAATGTTCCACAGCATAAACAAATGTGACACATCTTAAAATAATATTCTACAACATTTGAGACTTTTAGAAACACATACAATGTATTATGATCACACTCACTGTTTCCAACTCCTATTCCTAAGTCTTCTCAGGTCTAGCCCAATACCCCCACTGCCCCTCTTAACTTCACATCCTCTCTCTCTCTCTCTCTCTCTCTCTCTCTCTCTCTCTCTCTCTCTCTCTCTCTCTCTCTCTCAATGACCCACAAAGTCCAATTTATGCCACCTGTGTGCACACAGATGCAAGGCCACCCACTGGAGCACAGTTTACCTTCCAGAGGCCATATTCTTAAAAATGACTCTCCCTTCCCTATAGCTGTCAACTGCCATCATGAGGCCCTCTCCTATCCAGGCTAGAAAGGCGATTGGATTGATCTTGTACAGGAAACCACAGCCACTGTGAGTTCATGGGCACAGTGGCAGTGTCATGTCCAGAAGAAGCTGTTTTTTCCACCATCTTCCACCCAGCCCTGACCTCTGGCTCTTGTGTTATTTCTACCCACTCTTTTGTGATGTTCCCTGAGCTCTAGAATGAGGGCATGTGATAGAGATATCCCATTTATGGCTGAGCGACATTACAGACATTATGCTTTGTGCTTTGACCAGTTGTGAGTTTCTGTAGCAAGCACCATCCACTTCACAAAGAAGCCTCTCTCATGAGGATTGGGAGCTGTATTAATCCATAGGTCTAGAAATGCATATTTAGAGGTCAATTTGATACTGTGTCCATTTATCAAAATAAAAGTAGTAGGTTCACCCTCAGGGCTTGTGAGCTCACCAGCCGTGGGTTCTTAGACAGATTTACTGTAGCAAGCATGATTTGCTTCCTGTGGGAACAGGGCTTATCCTATCAGGAAGCGTTTGGTTACTTTTATAACATATGTGCCCCTGTTACACCCATGGATGTATCTTGCCAGGTTGATTGTCATTGTAGCTTTAGGGTTTCACAGCTGGATAAAATTTTTGATGACTTTTCTCCTGCGGTGCCCTGCATAGCACCTTCTGGAGATGTGAGAGCTAGCCTGCAGAGGGAGGTTGTCCTGGGAACCAACTTGATTTCTCCATGTCCTGTGACCAAACTGTGTGGTGTCTTCAGCAATAGAATCTCACCACCAACGTCTGGTGGGCAACCAAGGGCAAAGACAATGTTTTATTATTATTGTGATCTTCTCCAGGAGAACCCTGGCCAATAATTCAATGGGAGGTATCCCACACCTACTACTTGGATTTGTATTTGACAATGTATGGCTTCTGGGAGAAGTATTATTCCCTAAGAAGGGTCTCTCTCTATCTCTGTCTCTCTGTCTGTCTCTCTGTCTGTCTCTCTGTCTGTCTCTCTCTCTCTGTCTCTCTGTCTCTCTCTCTCTCTCTCTGTGTGTGTGTAGAGAGAGCTTGTAAAATAGTAGGTGTCTATATGGCTTTTAAAAACATCCTTAATGTCAGTCATTCCTCTTATCCCTCTTCCCACCCTCTTCTTTGTCCTCCCTCCCTCCCCCCACACTTAGATCTTCCTTTCCGTTATTCTGTGATTCCCCTTAACATTGTTGTATTTCATTATCCTCCTTCCTTAAGATCTTTCCTTTTCTACCAATGGCCCCTCTCCAGTTTCCTGGCTTCAATAGGTATTCCAAGTTAAACACACAAATCAAAAGAGTCAATGCTAGGCTCCACGTATGAGTGAGAATATGTTGCTTTTGTCTTTCTGGGTCTGGGTTACTTCACTCCATATAATTCTTTTTCCAGTTCCATCCATTCACCTGTACATTTCATAACTTCAATTTTATTTACAGCTGGATAAAATTTTATTGAGTACATGTATCCCATTTTAATTATTGTTTCATCAGCTGGTGGACATCTAGGCTATTTGTATTTCCTAGTTCCTGTGAACAGAGCAGTGATGAACATGGATAAACATGTGTCTCTGTGGTAGGATATAGAGTCCTTTGGGTATCTACCCAGATTCACATGGCATAACTATTTGAGGCACCTCTCCACTGATTTCCATAGTGGTTGCACACGTTTGCACTCCCACCAACAGTGAATGAGGGTTTCTGTTCCCCACATCCTCACCAGCATTTGTTATCACATGTTTCCTCAATGATAGCCAGTCTAGTTGAGGTGATATGGATATGATAAAACTACTCAAAGTAGTATTAATTTGCATTTCTCTGCTAGCTAAGGATATTGAAAACTTTAAATATGTTTATTATCCATCTACATTTTTCTATTGAGAATTCTCTGTTCACATCCGTAGCTCATTTTAAAACCGTTATTCCTTTTCTTGAGATGTGTGTATATTCTAGACCAGGAAGTCTCAACCTGTGAGTCATAATCTCTTTGGGGGGTGGCCAAACAACTCTTCCACAGAGGTTGCCCAAGACCATTGAAAAACACAGATATTCACATTATAATTCATAACTAGCAAAACTATAGTTATGAAGTAGCAACAAAAATAATTTTATGGTTGGGGGTCACCATAGCATGAGGAATTGTATTAAAGTATCACAGCAGGGAGGGGCAGTGGTGGTACACGCCTTTAATCCCAGCACTTGGGAGGCAGATCCAGGTGGATATCTGTGAGTTCAAGACCAGCCTGGTCTACAGAGTGAGATCCAGGATAGGCACCAAAACTACACAGAAAAACCCTGTCTTGAAAAACAAAACAAACTAACAAAAAGAAGTGTCACAGCATTAGGAAGATTGAGAGACTCTGTTCTAGACCCCAACCCTCTGTCCTGTGTGTAGCTGGTGAATTTTCTCCCATTCTGTAGCTTCTCTTTTTACTTGATTAGTAGCTTTCCTTTGGTGAACAAAAACATTTTCATTTAATGAAATCCTACTCATTGGTTGTTGATCCTATTTCCTGAGTGACCAGGGTCAGATTCAGAAGATCCTTAACGGAGCCTATATCCTGACATGTACCCCTTACTCTTTCCTGTAGAAGTTTTGGAGTCCATGATTTATTTGGAGTTGATTTTTTTTTTTGCATAGTGAGATATACATTTTGAGTTTCATCCTTCTCCATGTAGCTGTCAAATTCCCCAAATACTATTTGTTTAAGATGCTGTGTTTTCTTTTCTTTTTTTATTTTTTGCAGGATGGGGCTTTATTGAGCACTTACTATGTGCAGGCCCCATGCTAAGCCCCAGGGTTGTGACATGAGCAGCCCTCTCAGTCCTCGTAGATGCTGTGTTTTCTATAGTGTGTATTTTTGTCATCTTTAGTGAACAAATCAGGTGGATCTAGCTATGTGGACTTATATCTTGGGCTTCTATTTTATTCCACTAATTAATGTGATTGGGTTTTGTGCCAATACCATGTTGTTTTAACACCACAGCTCTAAGTTAAAATGAGGAATGGTAATACTTCCAGCAGTGTCTTCATTGTTCCAGACGACCCTAGCTATCTTGAATCTTTTGTGCTTCCATATCAATTCTTATGTTCTTCAGTTTCTGTGAAGAATTGCGTTAGAATTTTGATGAGATTGCCTTGAATCTGTAGGTTGATTTTGGTAGGATGGCCATTTTCACAATGTTAAGTCTACCGGTTCATGAATGTGGGAGGTCTGTTCGTCTTCTGTGTCTTCTTCAGTTTCTTTCTTTGGTGCTTTAAAGTTTTTCATTATACAGGTCTTTCACTTTGTTGTGTAATTATATCTTTCATTTTTTTTCCATTAAATGTTAGAGCACAGATTCTCTAGCTTTCTCCACCCCTAATCAGGTCACAACAACCCTACAGTCTGTCAAAGAGTTGACAAGACACTTCTGTGACTCTTAAGAGCACACACAGTTGGCAGGAAAAAAGGCCAGCTTTCCTCCTTTGCTGGCCAGGACAAAGGAAACTTTAAATGTCTGCCTTCCAAATAATGATGGTATGGAAATTCCTACCATCTCTTGAGAGTCCATAGTAGTGAAAAAAAAAAAATCTCAGGAGACTTGAAGGCTTCTCTTTCAGCTTCCCGTCATGATAGACATGGTGGTTGAATGAGAATGAGCACATGACTACTCCAAGGCATGGTTGAGAAGGATTTCATTGTAGATATAAGGGAGAG
Source organism: Peromyscus leucopus (assembly GCF_004664715.2). Lineage (NCBI taxonomy): Eukaryota > Metazoa > Chordata > Mammalia > Rodentia > Cricetidae > Peromyscus > Peromyscus leucopus. The sequence goes on along the minus strand of NC_051066.1, from coordinate 102,376,640 downwards.
AACAATCAGAGGTGTATGAAAGAATCCAGACTGAACTGGGCCCTAAGAGTGGAGGTGGAGGGGGTGAGAGAGGAAGAGAGAGAGAGAGAGAGAGAGAGAGAGAGAGAGAGAGAGAGAGAGGGGGAGGGGGGAGAGGAGAGAGAGAGGAGAGAGGAGAGAGAGAGAGAGAGAGAGAGGAGAGAGGGCAAGTAGAACAAGAGAGGACACCAAGAGAGTGCATGGCTGAAGTGGCAGGTTTATACAGGAATAGGAAGTTGTGGGAAAGGAAGCAAAGCCCTTGGGATGGAGAATTTCAAGGTAGGGGACAAGGTAAGAAGTTCTGGGAGGAGCCACAGGTACTGAGTGAGCCTTGTCCTGGGTTTCTTTGGGACCTGAACGTGGCTATACGTCCTAATGCTCCCCTACTTCAAGCCCTGTCATTTTCTCCTCCCTTCACAGTTAACAAGGCTCTTTCTTCTAACAAACCTTATTCTGGAGGGTTCTTCCCTTCGAGTCCTTTTGTGAACCTGTTATTCTGGCTTCAAACATTAAAATGTCTCAGAATTAGTGCTTCTGAGATCATGTGCAGGGAAATGCTGTGTTGGCTTCTGGGGCTTGCAGAGAACTTTGCAGGGCTAAGGAAAAATGAAGGGATGGGGTGGTGCATAAAATATCAGCATATACGGTGGACCCTCCTTGGCCAGCACAGAGCAGAAAGAGCTCCAGGGCACTGAATGGCCCATCTAAGAGAGGTGAGCACACCCAACCTCTCAGTCATGGGGAGACGGAACACAGACTTTTATTTAGTGTTTATGTGTGTGAGACAGGAGAATGGGGAAGAATCCATTCTAAGAATGGTGCTTCACGGCCTACTCTGGTTTGGAACATACTTCCTGGCAAGAAAGGAAGTCTGGCTGCCTGTGGGGAAGTAGAAGCCTAGCCAGTAGAGTTTCCACGGCACAATTAAAATGTATTACTTTTAAAATGTTTTTTTTTAAAGTATTTTTGAGACCAGATTTTCTCCAATCTGTTATTAGACCTGTTTACTAGGCTTCATTTTCTGGCTCAAAGCTATCTATTGCACAACGCAAGTCTTCATACTGTGAGGTCACTCCCTTCTCCCATTCTGTCTGCTTTGGAGTTGGTTCTGAGTCTCCTGTCCATATGTAAAAAGGGCATCTGCACAAAGTACTGAACTTCAAAAGACCTTAGATGTAAAGGATTAAGCACAAGCTCTTCCAAGTGCTGATGTTTACAACTGTTTCTTTTCTTGGTGCTTTGTAGCTGCCCACAATGTGGAATCAAATAGTAAAAATAAAGCAGTTCTGGGAATAAAAAAACCAAAAACAGTTATTGTGCAATTTGAAAAAAGCAAAGCAAAACAAAACGAAACACAATAAGCCTCCTTATTGTCATCAAGTTGAATGTCTGTTTCTTTCCTTTCTTCCTTGGCCCTTAAGCTGATGGCAGAGTCATGGATGCTGGCCACAAAAGGCCACAGGGATCATCCCTGGTGTCACTTATTATGTGAAAGGAAGCCAGCCCTGGGGGTTCTAGTCACTGAGCGATCAGTCAATAAGTGGCAGAATTAAGACCACCCCAAGCTTACTTGAGTCTGGGCAGCTACATTTTACTATCCTTGTTATTTATCATCACCATCGTTTTATTAATGTTTTGTGTGAGCATAGGTTTTTTTTTCTATTTTTTACTTTTAAAGATTTATTATATATAGTGTTCTGCCTGCATGTATGCCTGCAGGCCAGAAGAGGGTGCCAGATCTCATTACAGATGGTTGTGAGCCACCATGTGGTTGCTGGGAATTGAACTCAAGACCTCCGGAAGAACAGCCAGTGCTCTTAACTGCTGAATCATCTCTCCAATCTGAGCATAGGTTATTGACTACTTAATATGGGGCAAGGACCCTACAGAAACATCTCTTAGTCATGGCAGTGGTTTTCTGTGTGGGAGGTATTACTGCTTGCATTTCTGCAGATGAAGAAACCAAGACTTGGTTTAAGTACAAGACTACACACTGCCAAAACCTGTTACCAGGCCTTCAGTTCATCACTGTGTGGTTTCAAAGCCTGTGACTATAACTATACGAGTCACCTCACTAGAAGAAAGTACACTCGTATCTGACAGCTTCTCCAGGGAGGACTTCTCAAAGAGAACGTGTCAGGATTCATGGAACCCTGATCCTGGCAGTCTGGGCCATTCTACAAGGATGAAGGGGATTAGAGTCTCCTAGAATTTTCCATCTGGTAGGTAGGTTCTTCTGGGAATAAAAACAAGATAATGTCTTGTTCTAGCCCAGTGAGTAGTAGGTAATAGGGCATGCTTACAATGACCTTGTCTATTTCTAGGGATAAGGAATACAGGGCCTCCCTGACTCTCCTCTGGGATTATACTCTGTTTACAGGATGTGAGTGACCAGATCAGCATGGACTGTCCCCAGCTCTACGAACCTGGACAACTGAATCTACTTTTTAACAAGCGTAGATTTTTCATCTGTGTGGCACATGGAATCTATACTTCCTTAGCGCTTTTCTTCATTCCCTATGGGTCCTTTTACAACGTGGCTGGAGAAGATGGGCAACACATCGCTGACTATCAGTCCTTTGCAGTTACCATGGCCACATCGTTGGTCATTGTGGTCAGTGTACAGGTAACCCTGTTTCTTATTGGCATTTCATTTGTTTGTTTGTTTGAGAGAGGGTCTCACTGTCTGTCCTGGAACTCACAATATAGACCAGTATAGCTCCTAATTCACAGAGACCCACCTGCCTCTGCCTCCCAAGTTCTGGGATTAAAGGTATATGCCACCATGCTCAGCCAGACTCTATTCTTAAAAGGGGAATTCTGGGTCCAAGGATATATGGAAGTTTGATGTTTCCTCTTTTTAAAAAACTCATTGCAAAACATCTTCCCAAATAGATTATTTTCAGCAGGTGAGTATAAAATACCCTTCCCAGCCAGGCCTATATGGATAAGAGATCATTACTCTGATCACAATGTTAAGTCCACAGCCTCTGGCTACCTGGGAAATAAGTGATGTGCATTGAAAAGTCTTTATTAAGTTTGTGATTTAAACAAGAATAATTAAAAAAATTTCTTTTTGCTTTTGAAATAATTATAGATTTGCAAACGAGTTGACACTGTAGTGCCTGTATCTGCTCAACCTGCCTTGTTAGGACCACACAAAACCATGATGGCACTTATGAAAATCAGGGGAAATTAGCATGGATACCGTTTCGTTATCTAAACTATAGGCATGCTCAGACTTCCCTAGCTTTTCTATCAGTAACTTTTCTGTATTCCAGTGACCAGCACAGGGCACTTTGCTGTTGCCACAGTCTTTGACTTCTGTTGGCTCTGTGGTCTTTCTTCATCTGTAAAAAACTTTGAAGAACAGTGGTCAGATAGTTTGTAAAATGTTCTGATGATGTCTGAGCAAGACTCTGATCTACGAGTATAGCTGAAATGTCATCAGGAGTCATGTTATTGGTAATTTTTTTTTTGTATAACACTAGTATTTGGTTTTACCCTAGGTCCCTGCGCTGTCTGGTCTCAGGTTCTTGGTCACCCAAGCAGTGTCAGGTATAGGTTCCGTCTCCCGGAGTGGGCCTTGAGTCAAACCAGTCATTGGTTAGTTATTCCCACAAGCTTTGGGCCACCATTTCACCAGCATGTCTTACAGGCAGGACACCACTTTATTTCAAAGGGTTTGTGACTGGGTTGTAGTTTAGGTAGGACTGTTTCAATTTTCCTTTTCTCCCTCTGCTCTTACTCTTATCTTCAATTTTGGTACATAAATGATGGCGTGTTGTTATTTCAGAATGTTACTGAATACTCCTTTCACATAAGTTTTGAAGGTTCCAAATTCTTTTCAAATTAACACTGTAGCTTACACTCATTTTATTATTTATTTAGAACTAATTATAAATTCACTAGAATCATTGCATGCCACCCTTTTAAAATTCTCTATTACAATTGTTTTGAGGTTTTTGTTTTAATTTATTTGGCTACAATAATATCTTTCAGAAATTAATAGAGAAAGAGTATCTGGATGTTAAAATTTTGAGCCTAAACATTCTTTATCTTTGTATTTAAACACTACATTGGGTGAGAATAAGACTCTGGCTATAGCTCTTTCCACCCCAGCCTGAAGCCCTGTCAACTTTACTGCTATATTTCTATATCCCAGTTCCTCCGTGGTAGATGGAAGTCAGCTGACCCCTTCCCTCTCAGATAGCACCCCTTTGGTCTAAAAGCTTATGCTCTTTATTTGATTTCTTCAGTGATACCAGAATATGACCCCCCCACACACATACACACAGTAATTTGCCTAGGATTTGAAGAGTCCTCTCAGTCTGAAAATCTAGGCTATTGTGGCTGAGAGCACGTTTCTTTTATCACATCTTTGACTGGCACTTCTTTATTTATTCCTTATTTTGTTCAAAGATCTTATGAATTATATATTGGGCTTGTGAATCTGATACCTACAGATTTGCAAATCGTTTCCATTTCTTAGTTTGTGTTCCCTGTTGTTTTCATTTGTTCGCTCCAGGATAAAAAGTTAGCTCTCATCAGTGGTGATTCTTGTTTGGGTTTTCGGTTCAAGTTTTAAAATCAGAAGCGGTGCTTTTCCCCCTCAGGTTTGTTTTGTATCCTCTTAAGAGATCTCTCGATGCTTAACTGTTACTGTAATGCTTGTCTATCACATTTATTAGTTGCATTCAAATGGGAGATACCTGTTCTTTTAGCTAGGTCTTTTTATATGAGTTATAATTTCCTTTCCTTCTTGTAACACGGACTGGGCCTTTTTTTTTTTTTTTTTTTTTTTTTTTTTTTTTTTTTTTTGCTGGTGATGAACTGACAGGTGGTGGAAGAAAGAATTGGAGGTTCTGGCTTAGTGTCCTGGTAGCCAACTATACTAGATAATTAGCAGGTCTTGACCAAGATGGACAGCAGGGCTGTCTGCCTTCAGTTGTAACAGTCCTGTAATTCAAATCTTTTCCTTCCAGGGTCCTAATGCTACCAGTACTTCAGAGGGCAGCAAACTGAAGTGGGAGGGGAACATGTTTCCATGTCTAGAGAGGGATATATCCATGTTGCAGCTAGGGTCCCTTCAGGCAGAGGAATCTACGGTCTTTTTCCTGCACTTCTCCTGAGACCTCTGCCATGTAAATAACATTGCTGCTCCCACACAATATACTAGAAGGAAAGAAGGGATTGGGAACACACTCCCAGGTCACCACAAATTTTTATGACAAAAAAGTCAAACCTTTTTCTTTTGTGATTTGAGGAATCTAAGACAGGGGTTGCTTGTGGAATGTTCTGTATGGCAAATGTGTTACTCTGATTGGTCAATAAATAAAATACTGATTGCCAGTGGCTAGGCAGGAAGTATAGGTGGGACTAACAGAGAGGAGAAAAGAAAGAACAGGAAGGCAGAAGGAGTCACTGACAGCTGCCGCCAGGACAAGCAGAATATGAAGATGCCGGTAAGCCAGGAGCCATGTGGCAAGGTATAGATTTATAGAAATGGATTAATTTAAGCTGTAAGAACAGTTAGCAAGAAGCCTGCCACGGCCATACGGTTTGTAAGCAATATAAGTCTCTGTGTTTACTTGGTTGGGTCTGAGCGGCTGTGGGACTGGCGGGTGACAGAGATTTGTCCTGACTGTGGGCAAGGCAGGAAAACTCTAGCTACAAGGGGTCATCAAAATGAGTTGGAATGTTCACACAAAAATATCCCATGTGTAAAAAAATATCTTATTCCCAGCACTTGGGAGGCAGAGCAAGGCGGATCTCTGTGAGTTTGAGGCCAGCCTGGGCTACCAAGTGAGCTCCAGGAAAGGCGCAAAGCTACACAGAGAAACCCTGTCTCGAAAAACCAAAAAAAAAAAAAAATATCTTATGAAATTTTACACACAGCTCATAAAATGTTGTACTAGCCCACTACAAGATTTTCCCCCCATAGAAATATTTTGATAAAAATTTAGAAAATCATTCTATTGTCTTATTTCTCATTAAAAAATAAAACCCTTAGCCAGGCGGTGGTGGCGCACACCTTTAATCCCAGCACTTGGGAGGCAGAGCCAGGCGGATCTCTGTGAGTTCGAGGCCAGCCTGGGCTACCAAGTGAGTCCCAGGAAAGGCGCAAAGCTACAGAGAAACCCTGTCTCAAAAACCAAAATAAATAAATAAATAAATAAATAAATAAATAAATAAATAAAAATAAAACCCTTAACATTCCACTTCCCAAGGCTGTTTTGACCTTGGCAGATACAGTTGCCTGTTTACCTACACTCTAACCACGAGCCTAACACATGTCAGTCTCCTGTGTGTGTGTAGAAGTGGAGGTGTGCAAGGTTGGTTGGTGATCTGGGAGCAGGCCTAGGGGCAAGCTTCTGTTTATAGTGACTCCTCTTTTGCATTTGACTCTGTTTGCAGATAGCCTTGGACACCAGTTACTGGACTGTGGTTAATCACGTCTTCATCTGGGGCAGTGTTGCTACGTATTTCTCCATTTTACTGGCCATGCACAGTAATGGCGTCTTCAGACTCTTCCCACACCAGTTCCCCTTTGTTGGTAAGTGTCCCTTACTTTCGTGAGGCCCTGTGTCGTGCTGAAAGTTTTTTGTCTTTATAATGTTCTTGTTGTTCTTGTTGTGTAGGGCTAGAAATGGCAGATCTTTTTTCTAGGAATTGACTCATGCACCTGAAGCCTTCCAGATTTGAAAGGGGTTCCAAAAGACTGCTGTTTTCCTTGCCAGATGCAATTTATAGGCTCCAACAGCCCAGATGCAATAGGCTGTGTCCTAGAGAACAGGGACATAGCACGTGCATTGGGACAGCTGCACAGCCTGTGAAACGTTCATTTGTTTGTACAGAGACAAGAGGAAGAAATACCCAGTTCTCCTTAGACCAGGTTACCACTGGCAGATCTGTCAAAGTTCCCCCATAGACATTATCTGCATTTAGATAAAAGGGAAATGTTGCAGACGTTATAGTCCTCTTTAGATTTCTGAACATCTTTCCAGAAATGACCAGAGGAGATGGCTGACCTAGATAGTCAGACTTCAAACACCGTCTCCACCACTTAATGAATTGTGTGATGTTAAACGCATTTTCTTTTCTTTTCATGATTTAAGAAAGAATTGAAGATCAAATGAGTCTCTACATATAAAGTGTGAGGATGTATTCTGGTTAAATAAATATTAACTCTGATGGTAGTGTTTGCCTTAGGTAGGATTTCTATTGCTGTGATAAAATGCCATGACAAAAAACAACTTGGGAAGGAAAGGGTGTATTTCATCTTACATGTTCTGATTGCAGTGCATTGTGAAGGGAGGGCAGGGCAGGAGCTCAAGGCAGGAGCCTGGACACAGGAGGAGCTGATGCAGAGGCCATGGAGGAACACGATTTATTGGCTTTCTCTCCATGGCTTACTCAATCTGATTTTTTCTTCTTTCTTTTTTTCTTTTCTTATTCTAAAAGTATATTTAGTTTTTGTTGATTGTTGTTTCTTTCTCTCTCTTTCTCTCTCTCTCTCATCTTTTTTTTAAGACAGGGTTTCTCTGTGTAACAGCCCTGGCTGTCCTGGAACTCTTTGTGGACAGGCTGGCCTTGAACTCACAGAGATTCACCTGCTTCTGCCTCCCAAGTGCTAGGATTAAAGGTATGTGCCACCATGCCTGGCTCAATTTGACTTTTTTATAGCACCCAGAATGACTAGCCCAGAGTGGCACCACTTACAATGGACTGGACCCTCCCACATCAATCATTAATTAAGAAAATGGTAGAGTCTTGCCTATAGGCCAGTCTTATGGAGGCATTTTTCTCAACTGAGAGTCCTTCTTCCCAAATGACTCTAGCTTGTGCCAAGTTGCCATAAAACTAGTCAGGACAATATTATTATTCAAGAAATTGTGACTTGATGATTATGTTTGGGAGCATTGTGGGAGAATTTGAATGTCTGATGGGGTAGCAAGGAACCCCTAAAATTCCTTAAAGTCCTGAGGTTGCATTATTCAATAAAGAGAGCATATCCAGTGTTCCCATGTTAAAGTTCACACTTCAAAATGCTTCTGGAAAGATCACTTTCTTTTACACAAAAACTATTAATATACTTTCTAAGAAGTTTGGAGTTCTCTAGTACAGGTGAGTAAGTAAATAACTGATTTTTTGGGTTCACCTAAACAAACTAGAAAGGAATGATGCACAGAGACAAGTCTTGTGAGCTCAAACAGGCAGCACAGTGCTTCAAATCCAGTCTAAGATTATCCCAGCCTAGAAAACAATTCTCACGAGACTGATCTATGTAGGAAACGTTGCAGGATCAATTCTGAAGTGGGCATCCTCACCGATGCCAGGTTTCTATTTCCATCCAGCTGTGTGCGTACACACTGTTCTTCAACTTTGTCCCTTCTTACACGTACAGTAACCTCTTCAAATCCTAACAGTCTTGCTCAATACGCCACGTTAATACTTTGTTTACCAAAAGATTCCAATCATGTAGAGACATGTTGGTTAGTCTTGAGAACAAGCCAGTGAGAAAGAAAGACTGGAGAACTGTTTTTAAGTTTCATTTTATTTGCTTTTGTGTTACCAAATCTGAAGGTTTAGTGCATTTCCAATCCGAAAGACCACTCTAATGTGCAAAATGGGACTGCTTCCCCTGGAGAATGTAGTTTGTGTGTGGACTAATCCTTTTTAGTCAAGCACATGCCACCCATGAATTAATTACTGAGATCCAATGAAAGTTTACAAAAGTTAGATCAACATTGGGGGTTTCTAAAAAATTTTTTTTTCCTTAGTAACTAGCGGCAAGGGGGCGTGGCTTTAAAGCAAAGCTTGTTTTTTTTCAGTGTTGCCTGTGGGTAATAAGCATCAAGGAGCTCCAAAAGACATCTAATTGATTGGATCAAGTTTGTTTCTGCCCTTGGCTTATAGAAAGTGCAGTTGGCTGCTCTCTGGTAGACAGATTTACTTTCTGAAGCCAGAAAAAGCAGACATACCAACTAGTAGCCAAGCTCTCATACCCAAAGCCCATTTGAATGGTGTTACCATGGGTGCATTGGGGTGAAGACCCGGCTGATTGACGGTATCATGATAAATCCCTAAAAAATGAGCTGGGGCAGGGATGGTGTCTTCTCATGAAGTCTGCCTTGCTGCCTCGCTTAGACAAGCAATAAATGTGTGAAGAACGAGTATAAAGTCTGGAAGTCAGCTTCGGGCTTGGCAGTGAGTTTCTCTGGCCCGCCATCTCTCATGTTGGGTGGCTGTGTCAGTAGTGGTCATGGGGAACTCTTCTCATCAACCCAGGAGCCTCCAGGATTTCCTTAGATCTTTAGCTCACAAGCAAGCGAGCATCAAAGGAATAGCAAGTTCCTTTTGAGGCAGCTATTCTGGGCTGTTGCCTAGAATTTCAAAGGTTAGCCTTGTGCTAGACATAGCACATCCCTGTGACACAGGCAGTCAGTGAAGCCATTGTTTGAGAATGGGCCTGAATTCAAATCATTAATCAGAAGTTCTAATCTGATCATGGATCGCGAGGTTGAAAGAGGAATTGAGTCAAGCTGAACGGAGCCTGGAAGAGAGGACGCCTGGCCATGCCAGCAGTTCCCCAAGGGTTCGTAATAGTTTTAAAGATTTTTTTTTTTAAAAAAAAGTTACATAATTATCAATTTAATTCATAATCACCAACTAGAATTGTAAATTAATTTATATAATTATAAAGATTTTATAACAAGTCAGTGTTTTATAGCTGGGATGTCTATGTCTCTCTGTTGGTAGGAAATGCAGTGCACTCCCTGAGTCAGAAGTTCGTCTGGCTTGTTGTTCTCCTGATAGCTGTGGCTTCCGTCATGCCGGTGGTGACATTCAGATTCCTGAAGATGTGTTTTTACCCAAGCCTAAGTGATCAGGTATGTTACTATACTCTGAGTACTTGAAAGCTGGTTGGTGGCTCTCGTGAATTTTGTCCTTCTCTGTCTGAACAGAGGCACAGGGACTGACTATTGACATTCCCATAGGTCTGCAGCACCATGCCACAGTAGATAGTGCTCTCTCCACACGCTAGTGTACTAGTCCTGAATGTCAGTGGAGAGAAGTGTATTAGGCTAACTGTGGGTATGGAGTGATGAACTCTAAGTATTTTCACCCCTGACTCTGGGAAAAGAAGTTCACTGAGATAATTTTGGAGTATTTCTTTAAGAGAAGGGCAAGCTATAGGGAAAGCTAAGGGTACCATGCAAGGAATCCGAACAAGTCACGTCAAGGGGTCTCATCGTTTGGGTGGAAATAGAATATTGCCTTGGGAAAAGTGAGAGATGTTCCCTGTTGAGCAGATTTGAAAAGGGAACAGCAGCTTTGAGTGGACTGGGAATACAAAGCTCGAAGAGAAACAGAAAGAACATGGTATGGAAAGTAGCCTAGACCGGAGATTAGGACAGTTCTCTGTGGCTCCTGGGTAAAACAGTACAAATGAAGTGATCCTGGGCTGGGCTGAGACTCAGGACAGAAGAGGAGGAGGAGGGGAGACATAATGGTACCATCCCACGAGGAAAGATAACCTGTTTCTGGAGGGAGTCGGGCCGGAGCAGCGATGCCGAGGTGGCCTTTTCTTACTGTGATGTCCCTTACATTCTGGGGGCAAAGCATAAGATGATTGACAGAGACGTGTGTGTCTGTTCTTTTGTGTTGGTTCTGAGCTGAATCCAACCCAGAAAATGACGGACAATCTGAAGATGCTCAGTTTTCCTGTGTTAAAGATGATTGTCGTGATTTGCATAATGAGTGTCTTCAGATCTGAAAGTTAGAATGGAGCACTTGTGCAAATCTCTGGTCATTTTCTCTGTGCACCTTTACAGGGAGATAGGAGCTCTGTTGGCAACCCACCCAAATGTTTAGTTCTTAAAAATTCTTTTTTGAAACTTCAGATGAGCACTGCATCTAGATCATTCTTCACCTCCCCCCCTCTTCCAATTCCTTGTGCTCCCCATCCTGAGCTCATAATTTCTTCTTCCGTTATTGTGTCGAGTCTGTTGTCTGTCCATACGTGTGCAGATACTGTACACACATGTCTAGGGATGACCACTTGAGACTGGGCGACCTATATGGGAGCTTGTCCTCAGAGAAAACAGATTCTTCCTTTCCCAGCAGCCACTGGCCAGCTGTAGCTCTTCATCTGGGATATGACTTTGTGAAATTTGCAGATAGGTATAGTTCCTGCCCCTCATTAAAGAAATTTCTTTGCAGTAGGTGGAGACTATTTCAGAGAGCGACACTTGTCAAAACCCAGAGAAGAAGTTTCTGTGGGGTGCCCAACTCCAAATGATACAACATCTTTAACACAGTCCTCCACCTGAGGCCCAGGAAATATTGCTGAGGAGGGGTCAGAAAGAGCCAGAGAAACAAAATCCCTCCTGTTAGATAGGGTCCTTGGAACATAGGAGAGTAAATTCACCCATCAACTCGCAATAATATGTTTAGTTCTTTAAAAGTCCTCACATCCACACATTCATATTCATGTATCACACACACACACACACACACACACACACACACACACATACACACACACCAAAACAGAATAAATAAAAACCCTGAAAGTCTCATGGTAAGTTGACCTTCTATAAGAGAGGAAAATTCTGATTCCAATATCCCAAATTTTCTCCTAATCCAGTTATTAGTAACTACAGGACCCAGACAGACTCTAATAGGGGAAAATAGAGAGAGACTATGAATATTGGAACTATAGATATAATATTTCTTTTCAGAAGTATGCTCCAGACCCTGGACCCTGTTCCCAGCATTGCTAGTAAAGCAAGCAAACACCTCACTGAAATTCACCATAAGGCCAATGAAATGGAGACAGTATGAAATTTATTGGCACATTTCTTGTTTCCATGAGAATTTCTTGATAGGAATAAAAAAAAAAAAAAAAAAAAAAAAAAAAAAAAAAAAAAAAAAAAAAAAAAAAAAAAAAAAACCTGGTTAGTGCTTAGTGTGATCTTTGGGGGTTGGAATGTCATGGCTTTTGGCTTAAAGTTTCCTTTTGCAGTGAAGGTGGATATTTTTTTGTAGCAGATACTCAGTCTAATGTGTGGGTTCATCATTTTCCCATGGCTCTCTTCCTCCCCAGATCCGCAGGTGGCAGAAAGCTCAGAGAAAGGAAAGGCCCATACGAAGCCGAAGGCCTCAGGTCCGCAGGTCCAGCTCCAGAAGATCCGGGTACGCGTTTGCTCACCAAGAGGGCTATGGAGAGCTCATCACATCTGGAAAAAATATGCGAGCTAAAAGTCCAGCCCCAACATCAGGGCTGGAAAAGACGGTTTATAATAACACGAGCTGGATTGAAAATTTATGTAAGAAAACCACAGACGTGGTGAGCGGCTTTAGTCACGATAAGACAGTGAAGCTGTGAGTCAAGACGGACTTGAACCACAAGATTTTCTTTTCACCTCATCTGGGGCTGAGCTTCGGCTGCTCAGGGGCCAAGAGCAGGGCAGATTGCCTCGCTTAACTTAAATCCATGGCCTCCTGTTTCCAATGCCTGTCACATACTGGTGTGTTCTGCAGGAAACCGGGCCAGATGGGCACCATCCAGTCTGTGATTCTGTGGACCAAGCCCTCCCTCGTGGGACAAGCACAGATTTTTATTAACTTAAACACCAATTGATCTGAACTTTGAATCTTATTTATGAAAAAAAAAAAAGTTTGTAAATTAGCACCTACACTGGATGGGTCCTGGGTATGTAAAAGGTACATTCCAACAGTGTGTCTGAACCAGAAAACACATGTCTACAGGTACACCGTGTATGTGAAGAGCCGCCTTTCCCAAATGTAAATGCAGAATTTAAAGTATGCAGTACGGTGCTCTCAGACTGAGAGTCAGTCTCTCTCTCTTCTAGTTATGACCTCTACTTGCCAGTCCACCTTGGACAACAAACCATGACATGCCTGAAGAATACGTTAAAAAGCCTGTGGGATTCCCTGTTTTACAAACCGGTCCAGGGACAAAAGAGAGTGAATATCTTTGCAGAGGGGCTGCTAATGGGGTCAGATGTATTCAGAAAGTGTTCAGTCTGTTCTAGGTAGGGACGGAATACCAGAGTGACTCCCCAGGAAGTCTCCTAACATTTCAGTGACTTGTCGTGGAATGCCACACTTTTTTGATAGTGTTCCATACAGTTCATGGGCAAAGGCAGCTGACAGATCCCATTTTAAAAACTTGAGAATTAAAAGGAAGTGAGTGAATAAGCCATCTCTACTGTTATTTACTCAGGTTTAGGTCATGGAGACTCATTTCCTTTTAGTATCTTGTTGTTGTGTTTATAACTCAAACATCTAAATGTATGGATGTATAAGCTAATTTTTAAAATAGACATTACAGCCCAATTTTGGGATCTCTGGGTGAGCCACTATTTTATAAAGCTCTGTGTTCAAACTGCTGCTCTGCTGCCTCTTACCTCTGTGATGGGCAGGTGATGTGCCTTTCTTGAGACTCAGTTTCCTCCTCTACCTACCTACCTCATGTGGTTGATGACCATCAAGCACAAATTCTCAAACCATTAGAAACACAATTCTCATATGAATGTATGAATTAGGCTCCAGCTAGTTCATCATCAGAACAGCAGAGCAACGGGAAGAGACTGTCAGTCATGAGTAGGAGGACCTCAAGGAAATGTGGTTGCTAAATATGATAGAAAGCAAGTAAAACCTAGCACAGGGAGTATATTTATGTGAACGGAAGTAAAATAAAGCATTTGGTCTTACTAGTTTTCCAAAATCAGTCTTTGGCTTTCCAGGCTCCTTCCTGTGGTCCCTACTCAATTGCTGATCAAACAAAACTACTTTCCACAAAGAGCTTGTTAATCCTTATGTGGCCTTGATAGATGATGGCTTAGGATGATATTAATAGGTCAATGTCCCCTGTCCAATTGGTCTTGGTTTCTCAGGGTGATTTTTTTCTGACTGGTACTCAATGAGATAATGTGTACACAGGAGCCTAATACTTAGAGCCTACACCAATAGCAAATGCTGGTAGCTATTTCTTTTCCCTGTACATATCTACCTAGACAAAAGTAAGACTTTTGTGTCTAATGATCAGCCCTAGTGTGCTTGCTTATGTTTTATAACAATTGCAAAAACTTTGGAAACTTTCAGTAAATGTTTTGCCACTCCTAATGCTGGATGTTTTGCTTCATTATCGGGAACTCACCAGGGAAACTTTTTGTTAAATTGTTCTAGCGCTCTCTCTCTCTCTCTCTCTCTCTCTCTCTCTCTCTCTCTCTCTCTCTCTCTCTCTCTCCTCTCTTCTCACTCCTCACCCTCTGTCTCTCCTTTATATGCTTGGGGAAAATATACATCCTTTTTAGCATTAGAGTCAAGAGTTAGATGGACCAATTGGATTCACGTATAATACTAGAAATGGTCAATTTTGACACGTTCAGTTCAAATTTTACACTTGATCTCAGCCAAAAGGCTGAGAAGTGATCAGTTCAAATTTAAAAGGCCATTTATAAACAGATAGTGTAGAGGATTGTGGGAGAAACATTTTACTAGTTTACTTTGGTCCTATGAGAACCAAATAAACTTATGCAGCCCACTGTAAGATACTGAACTGTATAGGATAATTTTGAACCTGAAGATGAAAGTTGGTGGGGTGGTGGTGATATAAATAAAATAAATGCAATTTTACTTTTACATAACGGTATCCAATTATTTGGGGAGTCTCCCTTTTCTAAATGTACTTAGAACTTAAGTTGTGCCGATCTTGACTTTCACAACCTCAGGCCAAGTTTGAACTACTATAAACAAGAGCAAATTCTATGTCCCTGGGGCAGGTGTGCAGTCTTTGCTGCTGAGAAAGGAAAGGGGAGAGAAAAGGCGAAGCAAAAGGAGAGAAGACAGAAAGGAGAAGCCAGAGGTGGGAGGAACGTTCTTAATTATGTCTCCTGAGATAGTATGATTCTGCAAAGCAAATATGATCGATTGATCTCTTGAAGGAAAAGAACCCATGGGGTTAGAGACTTGAATAACAAAACTTCTTTGCATCCTATGTGTGCTCATGGAAAGATCTTTTGGAACAAAGCCAGGAATTCTGGTTTCTCATATCAGTAATGCCTTGATTTGTGTGGCCAAGGCTTGCGGCTGACTGCTGCGGGACTTTGTATCTTCATCCACCACTCGGGAAGCTGGAAAGATTGGTCTCCAAGGTCCTTTCTCATTTGCCCATTCTGTGAACTGTTCTGGTCCTCTGCACTGCTATGTGCAATTGGCTTTGATTGTTGCTATGTGCAATTGGCTTTGATTGTTGCGAGTGTGAGGAGGAATGGAGAAAAGGGGCAGGCTCAGGGAATCAGACTGGATGCTCTCTTGAGGGGAGGGCCTATCTGTTGTACTGTTTATGCTCATCTAGAACAGTCCCTGTCTTGGGGCTTCTGACAGAGGCGCTTCTCCCAGGTTTTGCTGGAGATAGACCTCTCTTACATTCTTTTCCTTGCTACCATTTTAATATCAAACACGTGCAGACCAGAAGGTCAGATCTTCCTGCCAAGTGAGAGAAAGGCCATTTAAAAGTATCTCTGCTTTGTCTGGAGTCAGATTGAAAAGCAGCGTCTGAGTGACATTCTTCATGGTCATGGAGCATTGGGCAGGCAGTGTGTGCATGACTTCAGACTGTACTTTCTGGGCCTTACAGCCTATAGTGTTCAGCACATCGAAACTCAGCCTGTTTTTAGCAAACTGAAGCATGGTGAGATGAAGTGCTGACTTCTTTGCTATTTACAGAAAGGCCCACTCCCAAGTCAATCACAAGATCACACACACAAGAAAAACAAACATGTCTCAGAGAATTATTTTAAAAATCATTAGAAAAGATACAGCAAAAAGCCTTACTTACCATTTTATCACAGTAAGTTGCCTCATTCTGTACGTACCTGATCAAAATCCCTAAGACTGGTTCAACTGGTAATACTGTTAATGAAGTAATTGTGTATCAATGCATACGGATTCAGGGAGGATCCAGAAGTGGTGACTTGCAGATTTTAATGGGATTTTGCAGGACCTGGGTAAGACAACCACGAGGAACTGTGATTTCCAGTTTTGTTCTAACATCTGTTGTTAAAGGTCTGTAGTTCACTCTACTGCGTCATATCCTGATTCCTCATCAGGAAATCACAGACTTTTGCAATTCTCTAAGCTAAGCCTTCTGCAGCACTGTCGGGAAGCCAGAAGTTCACTGCCCTTGTATTTCAAAGTGCTCCTTGTGACAGACTTGGAGGCTTGCTGGGAGAATCTCTGGGTTTACAGTTACAACTTAACCAAGAAAGGGACCTATCTGCCCTGCAATTTCAAAACTCCCTGGAAGATCTATCCTAAAACTGATGCAGAATGTAAACCAGGTTTGGAATGCATGCATAAATGTCCAGAGTGAAAAAAAAAACACTAACAAAAAATGATGAGTTGGCTAGAAGGCTCTGGATATAAAGCTCAAAGACCAGTTCAAATTTGTAATGAATTACAGCTCTGGAGACATATATCAGAATCAACTGAAGCAACATGTAGGGTGAAAAGGGCCGAGGAAAAACACCTTGCCCTTATTTAGGAACAGGGATTGAAGTCCCACCAATCACTGAAGTCCCTGAGTACAAGACCCCATCAGTCCCACGACACCCTGGAAAGCTCTGTCCACCCCACCCCACCCCCTGCCACGGAACTCTATACCTCTGTACCCCGTTCAGTTTGCCGCTGCCTCACCCTAGAGGTGGCTGCTTTCCTGGATTCTTTCCTCCCAATAAATCTCTTGAATGAGGTTTGGGCGACAACCTTTCCCAGGAGTGGAGCAGAACTGTAACCTTTTTGCTGGGGAAACTTCTGCTAGCTGAGCAGAGAACTGTTACACTCTGGAGGACCTGAGCAGAGCTGTAACACTTTTGCCGGGGAAACCCTCCCTCGCTGGGGCAGAGTTGTTATTTTGGGGAAACCTTTCCCTGGGGGCAGGGCTGTGAGCTGCTTTGCTTACAGTGACTTTGTGATATTCCTTGGCTTCATTCTGGCTCCTGTTCTGCTCATCTCTGTGTGGGTAGGCAGCGTTGCAGAGATATTTAAACACAAGACATAACAGAAAACACGGACAGAATTTAAATTTACACGATGAGAACTAATAAAAGATGAAAGGCATCAAGATCAAAATGAAAGTCAAACTCAATGGGAATAGTTAAACGTACAGAAATGTGCAAAAGCCAAAATTCTACGACATTTTCATCATTACTGATTAGTAGAGGAAATACTGTTATGGAGATACAACTAGTGATGACTACTCAGATACAGTTTAGAGACAATGAACATCTCTATTCCAGCCAGCTGATACTACACTCAGGTCTTCAGATCCTAAGTGTAGCCCTGAGTGTCCAGAGTGTGGAGTTTTTGAAGGCAAAAACCACATCCTGGGATCTTGCTTGGCAGCTACAGGGGAGCTTCACACAAGCAAGCCGTTTAACAGAAGCTAAGGTAGGGGCTTAGCTGGAGGGGTTCTGCACAAGTGAGCAGTTCTACAGAGGCTAAGATGAATCATCTGGGCCATCCTGACCTTGGGTTCCTAGAACAGAGCTGGGTAATTTTCCATGGGACTCCCCATCAAGGAGATCAGCTTCTAGTTGAACCTGAAATGGCCTCAGACAGAATACAAATGGAGGAACCTCTGCACTGGCTTGCCCTGTCACAATACAATAGGAAGTACATTTGAGCAGCAATTCTTTTTTTTTCTTTTATTTATTTTATTTTACAATACTATTCAGTTCTACATAACAGCCACAGATTCCCTTGTTCTCCCCTTTCCTGCCCCCCTCCCCTTCCCCCCAGCCCACCCCCCATTCCCACCACCTCCAGATCAAGGCCACCCCCGAGGACTGAGATCGACCTGATAGACTCAGTCCAAGCAGGTCCAGTCCCCTCCTCCCAGATTGAACCAAGCGTCCCTGCATAAGTCCCAGGTTTCAAACAGCTATCTCATGCAGCGAGCCCAGGACCCGGTACCACTGCCTAGATGCCTCCCAAACAGATCAAGCCAATCAACTGTCTCACCTATTCAGAGGGCCTGATCCAGTTGGGGGCCCCTCAGCCTTTGGTTCATAGTTCATGTGTTTCCATTCATTTGGCTCTTTGTCCCTGTGCTTTACCCAACCTTGGTTTCAACAATTCTCGTTCATATAAACCCTCCTCTTTCTCACTAATTAGACTCCCAGCGCTCCACCCGGGGCCTAGCTGTGGATGTCTGCATCCCTCCTTGGATGGGGTTTCTGGCACAACTATTAGGGTGTTTGGCCATCCCATCACCAGAGTAGGTCAGTCCCGGCTGTCTCTCGGCCATTGCTGGCAGTCTTTTGTGGGGGTATCTTTGTGGATTTCTGTGGGCCTCTCTAGCACTTTGTTTCTTCCTTTTCTCATGTGGTCTTCATTTACCATGGTCTCCTATTCCTTGTTCTCCCTCTCTGTTCTTGATCCAGGTGGGATCTCCCGCTCTCTTTCCCTCAACCCTCGCCGTTCATTGCTCCCACTCATGTCCAGGCTGTTCATGTAGATCTCATCCATTTCTCCGACATTGGGTGATCCCTGTGTCTTTCTTGGGGTCCTGTTTTCCAGGTAGCCTCACTGGTGATGTGAGTAGCAGTCCAGTCATCCTTGTTCCACATCTAGTATCCTCTGCAAGGGTGGTTCAACATACAAAAGTCCGTCAATGTAATACACCATATAAACAAACTCAAAGAAAAAAAACTAGATGCGGAAAAGGCATTTGACAAAATCCAACACCCCTTCATGATAAAAGTCTTGGAGCGATCAGGAATACAGGGAACATACCTAAACATAATAAAGGCAATTTACAGCAAGCCAACAGCCAACATCAAATTAAATGGAGAGAAACTCAAAGCAATTCCACTAAAATCAGGAATGAGGCAAGGCTGTCCGCTCTCCCCATATTTATTCAATATAGTACTTGAAGTTCTAGCCAGAGCAATAAGACAACAAAAGGAGATCAGGGGGATACAAATTTGAAAGGAAGAAGTCAAGCTTTCCCTATTTGCAGATGACATGATAGTATACTTGAGTGACCCCAAAGATTCCACCCAGGAACTGATAAAGCTTATAAACACCTTCAGCAACATAGAAGGATACAAGATCAACTCAAAAAAAATCAGTAGCCCTCCTATATACAATGGACAAAGAAGCTGAGAAGGAAATCAGAGATACATCACCCTTTACAATAGCCACAAATGACATAAAATACCTTGGGGTAACACTAACCAAGCAAGTGAAGGACCTATATGACAAGAACTTTAAGTTCCGGAAAAAAGAAATTGAAGATGTCAGAAAATGGAAAGATCTCCCACGCTCATGGATAGGCAGGACCAACATAGTAAAAATGGCAATTTTACCAAAAGCAATCTGCAGATTCAATGCAATCCCCATCAAAATACCAACACAATTCTTCACAGACCTGGAAAGAATAATACTCAACTTCATATGGAAAAACAAAAAACCCAGGATAGCCAAAAGAATCCTGTACAATAAAACAACCTCTGGAGGCATCACAATCCCTGACTTCAAGCTCTATAATAGAGCTACAGTAATAAAAACAGCTTGGTATTGGCATAAAAACTGACATGTGGACCAATGGAATCGAATTGAAGACCCTGACACTAACCCACACACCTATGAACATATAATTTTTGACAAAGAAGCCAAAAGTGTACAATGGAAAAAAGAAAGCACCTTCAACAAATGGTGATGGCATAACTGGATATCAACATGTAGAAGGCTGCAAATAGATCCATATCTGTCACCATGCACAAAACTTAAGTCCAAGTGGATCAAGGACCTCAACATAAATCCAGCTACTCTGAACCTGCTAGAAGAGAAAGTAGGAAGTAGTCTTGAACGCATTGGCATAGGAGATCACTTCCTAAATATAACACCAGTAGCACAGGCACTGGGAGAAACAATCAATCAATGGGACCTCTTGAAACTGAGAAGCTTTTGTAGAGCAAAGGATACAGTCAACAAGGCAAAGCGACAGCCTACAGAATGGGAAAAGATCTTCACCAACCCCACATCTGACAGAGGACTGATATCCAGAATATATAAGGAACTCAAGAAATTAGACATCAAAACGACCAACAGTCCAATTAAGAAATGGGCTATAGAACTAAACAGAGAATTCTCAACAGAGGAAACTCAAATGGCTGAAAGACATTTAAGGAAATGCTCAACATCCCTAATCATCTGGGAAATGCAAATCAAAACAACTCTGAGATACCACCTTACGCCTGTCAGAATGGCTAAGATCAAAAACACTGAGGACACTTTATGCTGGAGAGGATGTGGAACTCGGGGAACTCTCCTCCACTGTTGGTGGGAATGCAAGCTTGTACAACCACTTTGGAAATCAATATGGCACTTTCTCAGAAAATTGGGAATCAATCTCCCCCAAGATCCAGCTATACCACTCTTGGGCATATACCCAAGAAATGCTCAATCATACCACAAGAGCACTTGCTCAGCTATGTTTATATCAGCATTGTTTGTAATAGCCAAAACCTGGAAACAACCTAGATGCCCTTCAACTGAAGAATGGATAAATAAATTGTGGCACATATACACAATGGAATACTACTCAGCAGAGAAAAACAATGACATCATGAGGTGTGCAGGCAAATGGATGGATCTAGAAAAAAATCATCCTGAGTGAGGTAACCCAGACTCAGATTGAGCAGCAATTCTTAACAACATAATTGGGGATTTAAAATATCTCACACACAATCATATGCTAATATCATCAATCACAGCCTTTTAGATTACACATGCAGGATAGAAAACATTAAATGAGATTAATTACAGAGTAATTCTCTGTTATTGAAAGTAATCTTTTCCCTCACATAGGTCACTGCCTGATTTCCTGAAGTCTGCCCTCCCTCACTCCCACATAGATACACATACATCAAAGATTAGAAGCTCAGATCCCTATATGAGAGAGAAAATATGCTATTTGACTTTCTGAGCCTGGGTGACATCATTTAATAGAATACTTTCCAGCTCCATCCATTTTCTTGCAAACTACATAATTTTATTTTTCTTTATGGCAAAATAAAATTCCATTGTACATAGGTACCACATTCCATAGGTACCACATTTCATTCTCCACTAATCTGTAGATGGATGCCTTGCTGTTGTGCACAGAGCAGCAATAGACATGAATGAGCAAGTATCTCTTTTTGCTCTGATGAATTGAGGTCTTTTGTACTCCCAAGTGAATTTTAAAACCATTTATTCTGTGCCTATCAAGTTGAAGGTCATATTTTGATGGAGACTACTTTAAATCTGTAGGTTGCTTTTGTTAAGATGGACATATCCACAGTATTGATTCTTCCAGTACAAGAGGATGTGAGCTCTTTCCATCTTCTAGAGACTTCTTTAATTTCTTTCTCCAAATTTTTAAAATTTTCATTGTAGAAGTTTTTCAGTTTGGGAGATGGATCTAATTCTAGGGTGAATTTCTTTAAGGCTGTTGTGAATGGGATTGTTTCTTGGATTTCTTTCTCAGTATATTTGTCATTGGTTTATAAGAAGACTGATTTTGTGTCCTACCACTTTACTGAGAACATTTATCAAGTCTGGGGTTTTTTTTTAGTGGATTCTTTAGGATATAAGTTATTATCTCACTTTGGTTTAACTTTTGTAGTTCATATTTATCTAGAAATTAATTTATCCCTTTTATATTTTCCAATTGATTAGAACATAGCTTTTTAAGATATGACCTGGTGGTTTTCTGAGCTTCATTGTTATTTGTTGTATTGTAATGGGTTTCCATTTCCATTTCTTTCTCTAATTTTATTAATTTGGATTTAATTTTATTAATTTCTCTCTGTTTTTGGTTAAGTTGGCAGAGAACTTACCAAGTTCGTTTACATATTTTCCAAAGAACCAACTTTAGTTTCATTGATTTTAATTTTTTATTTAATTTCTGCTCTGATTATCATTATTTTTTCCAGTCTACTGCTTTGGGGCTTGTTTGTTGCCATTTCCCTGTCTTAGGGTTTCTACTACTGTGATGAAAGTACTGTGACCAAGAGAACCTGTGTGGGGAGGGCTTTATTCAGCTCTCAGGCCATACTCCATCACACAGGGAAGTCAGGACAGGAACTCAAGACAGCAACCTGGAGGCAGGAACTGATGCAGACTGTGGAGGAGTGTTGCCTCCTGACTTGCTCACAGGTCAGTCTGGTGGAAGCATTTTCTTAATTGAGGTTCCTTTTCCAAATGACTCTAGCCTGTGTCAAACTGACACACCAACTAGTTAATACATTTTTGCAATGTCCTAAGGTGTATAATTTGGCTGTTTGTTTGAGATCTCTCTAATTATTAAATGTCTCTACTTAGAGCTATTAAACTTTTGCCTTAAGACTGCCTTCATTTTATCTTGTTGATTTTCATGTATTCATTTGTTTAACATATTTTTGTTTTTCTCTTTGATCTCTTCAATGGACCATTAATTATTCAACAGTGTGTAGTTTAATCTCCATGACTTTGCATATTTTCCATAGTTTCTCTTACTGTTGATTTCTAGCTTTATCACATTATAGTCAGATAAAATACAAGGAGTTGTTTAAATTTTCCTGTATTTGCTGAGACATGTGCTCTGTGTTTCAATATGTGATCTGCCTCAAGTTCTACTGGCTCCTGAGAAATATGTGTAGTTTTAGTGTTTGAGTGGCATGTTCTATAAATGTCTGTTTGATATATGATGTTACAAGTTCTAGTGTTTCTCTATGGTTTTTTCGTCTGGATGATCTGTCTAATGGTGAGAGTAGGATATTGAAGTTGCACACCGGTACTGTGCTGAAGTTACTCTGTAACTTTATGTTTACTAATATTTTAATTTTGTGTGTGTGTGTGTGTTTGTGTGTGTGCCTGAGTGCATATATGCACACTGCATGGTGTGCAGAAACCTGAGGTAGTCAGAAGAGGCGTTGGATCTCCTGGAACTGGAGTAAAGGTGGTTGTGAGCTGCCATGTGGGTTCCAATGGACAAATATATAGGCCTTCTTGTTCACTGAATCATCTCTCCAGTCATGGGTCTGCCTGTGTTCAGTGCATATATGTTTAGAATTATAATGTCCACTTCTGAGACGATTGAGACAGGGTTATGACGTGGATGGCTTGTCCTCTTTCATACCAACCCATAGTCTTCTGATCACCTACATCCCCTTCCTCTTTTGAGCTGGCCTCAGTTACCATCTGTGACTCCACTTTAACATGGTTTCAGGTGATGCTCCTGCCCTGTGATAGGGGATTGTGTACTTTCTACTTGATGCAATTATCACCTTAGGATAAATGGACACGTGCACTCATCCTCTGCTTGGTTCTCCCAGTGATGCTGTGCTGCTAAAACTCAGGGTAGCAGGCAGTGAGGCTGGATAGCCCCAGTGCTGAGGGACATCCCCCCACCCTTGGCCTGCAGCTTCCTGATAGTACAATGCACTCCCTACTTCTGCCTATAAGAAAAGACACTAAGTCTTGCTTTTATTGGCTTCCTGTAATCTTTAAGGCAGTCTGTGTTAAGTTGGACTAGTTCCCAACCTCAAAAATGTTCTAATCTTTCTTAGAAATCCCAGCACAATCTGGGAGGGAATTCCTTAAGGCTAACAAACTATGGAAATAGAGAAACCAAGGAAAAGATGGTGGTTGAAGAATAGTTTCCACCCCCCCCCCAAAAAAAACCCTGAAATTCAAATAGGAAGGGAGTATAGTGTACAATCCCCAGTGTTCTTGGCATGGGAGAGTTCATGAACAAGTGCCATCAACAAAAAAACACCTTTTGGCATGTTTGGGCAAGAGGAAGGGCTTGAGAATCATGGGAACTTTTTGGTTTTGTTTGATCATGAGAAGTTTTTAAAACAGGGCATCATTGTGAGAGAGTCATGAAGAAAACTGAATTGTAGGAAAGAAATGGAAGGAAATCCACACTGTACTCTGGTAAAAGGAGGAGAGAAGGCAGGCTGTGGCTGTCACTTGGAAGGTCCTTAACTCACCTGAAAGACTGTATAGCAAAGATACCTTTTCCAAGCCTGTTTACCCATCTGGGAAAGCAGGGACTGATGGACAGTTCTTGATAGAGTAAGTATTGTTACATTCAATCCAAACAGCCCAGCCAGGTTAGCACTTGTATTTCCCCCATTTTCATGTGAGACAAACTCTTAGCAGGTTAAATAATCTTCTCAGAGACTCATGATGGAGGTGCTGGGCTTCAAGTCTTGGCATGTGATTCTCTTGTATCATGTACTCTCAAACTAATACCATTTCTCATAGACCTTTAGTGCATGGATTTAGTCGTTTTAGTTCCCAGTGGATTAGTTTGGGGACACAATATGTCTTTTGAAGGGCTCCTTTTTAAGCTGATTTCCTGATAATAAAACATTCTACAGCTTTCTTTAGCTTTTTCACTTCCTCCCACCCCAACTTTTCAACGTTGCAGGTCTTTCTTGTTGGACTTTCTTTAGGGACCACCAGCTCCCCAATAATGACATGGAGAGCTAATGTTAACTATGAAAGCTTGGCCTTAGCTTAGAGCTTGTTCCACCAGCTCTTATTACTTAAATTAATCCATTTCTATTAATCTACATTCTGTCCTGTGGCTCTTTACCGCTCCTTCATTCTGTATATCCGACTCCCTCCATGTCTCGCTGGCTAATCTTACTCTCTTCATCCTAGAGTTCCTATCTCTGCCTGGAAGTCCCACCTATTTTCTCCTGTCTAGCTATTGACCATTCAGCTATTTATTAAACCAATCAAGTGCCTTAGGCAGGCAATGTAAAACAGGGACACATCTTTACATAGTGCTATCAAATATCACACAACATTTCAACCAATGATCCAGCATAAGGAAGAAAATAATTATTTTCTTCAAACATTATCATATTTGCTTTCATTTCTGCAGCAGAAATACAGCTCTTGCCTTAGGACATTAGCAAGTTGTCATTGTCCATGAAGCCCTTTGCTTTGGGGTTCCTTCAGACACAGAAAGGAAGCCTGGCAAATTAACTGAACTCTGTAGGTTGCCTTTTCCTATATCACTTTGCAGATTCTTTAGCTTTCACACCATTGTAGTTATGTAACATTAACCCTAATCCATTCTTTGTAATGCCCCAGTTCATGGTCAACCATCAGAAGTATGCATAGAAATTCTAGAAACAATTGATAAACTTTTAATTTGCACATACTCTTGAATAGGATAATGAGGACTAAGCTGGTGTTGATCTTTCTTGCCAAATTATCCACCATCCCTTCTCTCGGTGTATATGTCCTGTATGTGTGCTACTTGGCTTGTGGCAGTTGAGAGACTAACCATGTTTGCATAACTTCACTCCAGCTTATTATTATAACTATCTTAGTTAGGGTTTCTATTGCTATGAACAGACACCATGATCATGGCAACTCTCATAAAGGAAAACATTTAATTGGGGCTGACTCACAGTTTCAGAGGTTTAGTTTATTACTGTCATGGTGGGACATGAGATGCAGGGAGACATGGTGCTGGAGAAGCAGCTGAGAGTTCTACATCTTGATCCACAGGCAACAGCAAGTGATCTACCACACTGAGTATAACTTGAGCAAAGAAGACCTCAAAGCCCATCCCCACAGTGACAAACTTCCTCCTACAAGGCCACAGCTACTTTAACAAAGTCACATCTTTTAATAGTTGCACTCCCTTTGAGGGGCATTTTTTTTCAAATCCCTACATTACACTCCCTGGCTGTCAAAGGCTTGTAGCCATATCATAGTGCAAAAAGACATTCAGTCCAACTTCAAAAGTCTCCATAGTCTATAACGGTCTCAAACTTATTTAAAAGTCTAAAGCTCAAAGTGTTTTCTGAAATTCATGCAATCTGTTAACTGTAATCTCCTGGAAAATCAGAATTAAAAAGCAGATAACATAGCTCCAACATGTAATGTCACAGGAAATACATTACTGTTCCAAAACACAGGGAAGGGAGCATAATGAGGAAATACTGGACTAAAGCAAGTCTGAAAACCAGCTGGGCAAACTCCAAACTGTTTCTCTATGTCTGATGCCAAAGCACTCTTCAGCTCTCTAACTCTGTTAAGCTTTGTTGACTGCAACACACTTCTTTCTCTTGGATTGGCTGCACTCCTTGTTAGCAGCTTTCCTTGACAGGTATCCCATGACTCTGACATCTCCAATATCTTGGGGTCTCCAAGTCAACCAAAGCTTCACTTTATGTTTGAGACAGGGTTTCTCAGTGTAGCTTTGTGCCTTTCCTGGAACTCTGTAGCCTAGGCTGGCCTCGAACTCACAGAGATCCTCCTGCCTCTGCCTCCCAAGTGCTAGGATTAAAGGCATGCACCACCACTGCCTGGCTAGGCTTCACTTTCATAGCTTCATGCAATGGCCTCTCTAGGCCTCTGACACATGTCTGGCTTCAGCTGCTTTCTTTAGTCATGGAGGTAGATTCCATAACCCCTTTCTTCTAACCTTGACTCTAAAACCAGAACTATGTGCCTAAAGCTGCCAAGTTCTACAGCTTGCTGGGGCTGGAACATGGTCCTTCTCATTCAATTACAACTTCACCAGTTTTCTGTTTTCGATGGTTTCCTTTACTGCTTAAGCTTGGATGTCCTGAACCTAGATCTGTAGACTAGGCTGGCCTCAAACTCAGAGATTTGCCTGCATCTGCCTCTGGAGTGCTGAGATTAAAGGTGTGTGCCACCACACTTGATTCTAAGCTTTTCTTTACATCCTTTTTGCAAGTTGGAAACTTAGCTGGGTGGGATCTTGCTCTGAGGTCACCACTCACATTATTCCATCTCTCAATCTGTTTATTGTTTTAAACACAGGACTTAGCTCTATTCCACTTCCTGGTGCCCCTTTTCTCATCAAATTGTACAGTTTGTATTTTTCCTTGCTCAGCTTGCTCCTTTTCATTTTAATATTCATTAGACTTAACACTAATAACCACATAACAGAGTCTATACTAGGCTGTTTTAAGATTTCCTCTGCCAACAAAATTAGTACAAAACTCTTCACTTTAGCCTCAGGCAAACTCTTTGGACAATGGCAAAAAGTAGCCACATTCTTCACCAAAATGCCACAAGGATGATCTCTTTAGGCAACATACTAAAATTCTTATCCTCTGAAACCTCTTGAGTCAGGCCCTCACAGTTCAAATCTTCCATGCTCCTACTAGTATGGCCCATTAAACAGCACTTAAAGCATTCCACTGCTTTCCTAACCCAAAGTACCAAAGCACAAATTCCTCCAAACAAAAACATGGTCAGGCCTATCACAACAATACCTCAGTCCCTGGTACCAACTTCTGTCTTAGGATTCCTATTTCTTGTGACGAGTTACCATGACAACAGCAACTCTTATAAAGGAAAACATTTAATTGGGGTGGCTTACAGTTTCAGAGGTTTAGTCCATTATCACCATGGTAAAACATAGTGGTATGCAGGAAGACATGGTTTTGGAGAAGGAGCTGAGAGTTCTACATCTTGATCCACAGGCAAGAGAAAGTGAACTGTCTACCATACTGAGTGTAGCTTCAGCAAAGAAGACCTCAAGCCCACTTTCACAGTGACACACTTCCTCTTACAGGGCCACACCTACTCCAACAAAGCCACACCTCCTAATAGTGCCATTCCCTTTGGGGGACCATTTTCCTTCAAACCACTACAATAGCCATCCTATTTTATTATTTATTGTTGTTAATCTCTTACTGTACCTATTTTATAAATTGAACTTCATCATAGATATGTGTGCTGGATAGTTTTATGTTAACTTGACACAAGCTAATGTCATTTGAGAGATGAGAATCTTAATTAAGAAAATGTCTCCATAAGATCAGGCTGTAGACAAGCCTGTAAGGCACTTTATTAAGGGCTCAGCCCATTGTGGATGGGGCTATCCCTGAACTGGTGGTCCTGTGTTCTATAAGGAATCAGACTGAGCAAGCCATGACAAGCAACCCAGTAAGCAGCACTCCTCCATGACCTATTTCTGCCCTATTTGAGTTTCTGTCCTGATTTTCTTCAATGATTAACAGTGATATGAATGTGTAAGCCAAATAAACTTTTTCATCACCAACTTGCTTTTTGGTCATGGTGTTTCATTGCAGCAACAGAAACCCTAAGTAAGACAATATGTGTGTACCAGAAAACAACAATAGTCTTGGCATTATATATAATTTCATGTATTTACTGGGCATTAGAACATATGCCTCAAAGACAAGGGAGGGCCACTATATATTTCTTTTGGCTACGAAAGCAATATTAAACTAGACCAGCCAGAGCAGGAAAACTATAAACTTTAAAGTTTGGTAGTCGAGCTTTGAAAGGTCAGTGGTTGTTGGCTTTCAGTTTTTTTTTTTGTGCAAATCATTAGTAGACAAATGTCTTATTTCTGTTCTCTCTCAAGATGCTAGACTTTGTTTAAAATTTGACTGTAGGAGGTTTGAATGGATGCATAGTTTTCCAGAAAGCTGATTTCAATACTGATGATCCTTTTATCACAGGGAAGATTCCCAAAACTAGTATGCCCATTATGCCAAGAAGTCAGCCTCAGTAACCTGGGCGTTGCAAATTATTTACTACACATTTCTCCACATTTTTTCATCCCGTTCATTCTGACCAACATTTTAACCTGTCACTGCTCTTTTTCCCCTGCCTCATTTCTCTACACAATCAAAACAGAAATATGGGCACATTTAGCAAGTCACAAAGGTATTCTATGGCTCCCTTGGGATTATTTAAATAAGGACAGTGTCTTCAAGCAAGAACTCCTGTGCTCTTGTAACCAGATATGTTACAAGGTGCATTTACCAAGCTTTGTCTCTGTTCCTGCACTCTCTTGAGTACATACCTCTGTAATCACACCTGTTACATGCATGCTAATTACATGTTTGCAAGCCTATGTTCTCCTCTAGAGAGGGAAGTCCTATAGGAAAGGGCTAATATCTCATTTGTCTTTGGATTTTCAGCATATTGCATAGTTTCTGGCATAAGATTTATTGTCAAAATACTTGTTAAATGAAGGAATGATTATGATTCAGGCTTATTGTTGAAATAAAAGGCATTGACGTGGTGTTTCTGGCAATGTTAGACTTGGAAAACCCATATGCAAATTTACTGAGGATGTTGAAATACTTTGTGCTGACCACATCCTGAGGATAAATTCTATAGTTTTGTTGACCTAATCATTCTGGTTATATAACTGTCATAAGGGAAAACCCCATAGCAGTAACTGAACCCTTAAAAATATCTCACTGACTAAACTACACGCATAGAAGGTCTATTTTACCACATGAGTGGAAGGTCTATTTTAAATGTGTTTCAGTCTTTGGGGATTTAAGTATTTCTTCCTTTCCAAATAATGAAGTATTTTCCTTGACATGACTTTTGTATTTATGTTTTTCTGGGCCTTGGTTGACTTCATTGTTTATATTTTAGCACTGTTATTCTATGCACTCATGCTGCTGTGAGTCTCTTTGAACACTTTGGAAAGGGCGCTGGGGTATGGCTAAGTAAGAGACACTGCTTTGTCACAAAGATTGGAGACTCTGGGGGGAAGTAGATAGAACTTACCTCCTTTCCCACTGGTGTTTGTCGGTCCATCTGGGGTCATAGACAGATCGCCCAATTCATTATTGCTTTTCCTTTTGCTAATTCATATAAACAGTTGGGAATCATTCCTTTAAAGACTAGTTCCAGGACAGCCAGAGCTATTACACAGAGACCCCTGTCTTGAAAAAATCATACAGAAAAAAAGAAGACTGTGACTATATCATTCCTTGCTTCCCCCTCCAAACAGTAACTTAATCATGGCACTAAAAAGAACCCACAGGCAGGCCTCCTCAGCTCTTCTTTCTAACTCCCAAAGAATTGCTGAGTTCTGTGTTATAGGACTGTAGGACTGGGGTGGGTCATTACAAAGTAGCAGATTGTTGAAAAGTTCAATGAATGAAGCAGCAAGATGCATCTCTGAGTGGGATGAACAGGAGCAGTATCAAGGTTTAGGGGTCAGGAAGGAATAGAGCATAGTGCATGGCTATTTTGAACAGTGAAAATGGCCATGCAGTTTGGCTCAGACAGACTGCTTGGCTCCATTAATAGGGTATTGGATCTTGAACTTATTTTTTTTCTGGACATTATTCCCCGACTTGTCAACTAGAGTGAATAGTGGGGCTAGTAATGTTAATAGTAATAGCAATTAATCGTAATAGTGAGATTCATTCTAGGAATGCACAGATAGGTCAATATATATAAATCATTAAATATAATTTATCACATAAACTGACTCAAGGACAGAAGCCACATGATCATCTCAATAGATGCAGAAAAGGCCTTTGGCAAGACCCAACATCCCTTCATGATAAAAGTTCTGGAGAGGTAAAGAATGGAGAAAACATATTTCAATACAACAAGAGCTATACATGACAGACCTATAGCCAACATTAGAATAGATGGAAAAACACTTGAAGCATCCTCATTGAGATTGGAACAAAATGACAGTGTCCAGTTATCCCACTATTACTCAATGTAGTGTTTGAAGACTTAGCCAGAGCATTAAGACAAGAGAAGAAAACACAAGGGATGTAGACAGGAAAGGAGAAGTTAAGGAACTCCTGTTACAGGTGACATGGTTCTCTCTCTACATTAAAGACTTCATTTAAAAAAACTCCTGGAAGGCTAGGCATGGTGATCCACACCTTTAATCCCAGAACCCAGGAAGCAAAGGCAGGTGGAGTTCTAGGAGTCTGAGGCTACTCTGGTCTACACTGTGAGGCCTAGGCCAACCAGGGCTACATAGTAAGATCCTATTTCAACAACAAAAAACAACAACAAAAAGTAGCAGGATACAAAATTAACATACAAAAATCAGTAGCCTTCCTACATGTCAATGGCAGACATACCCAGAAAGAAACCAGAGAAAAAATCCCATTTGCAATAGCCTCAAAGACAATAACAGCAGCAGCAGCAGCAGCAGCAGCAGCAGCAGCAGCAGCAGCACAAACACCTTAAACTCTAAGGCTTAGAGTAACCTAACCAGAGAAGTGAAAGACCTCTGCAGTGAACATTTTAAAACACTGAAGAAGAAATTGAAGGTGATAATATAAGATGGAAGGACCTCCAATTCTCATGTATTGGAAGAATCAATACTCTAAAAGTGGCTATTCTACCAAATCCACAGGTTCAATGCAATAAAAATCCCAATGCCATTATATTTACAGGAACAGAAAAAACCAAACCAAACCAAAACATAAAACCTATTGTTTCACATTCAATACAGTGGCTGTACCTTAAGCAATTGCTGTCCCAACAGACAGTTGCAACTCCACAGCTACCAGCAGCAGTTCGGCCATACAGGCCGCAGCCAGGCAGGAATTCCATTCCCTCAGGCGTTGGCTCTATCACTTTGCTAAAGGAAACTTAACCTAAATCTCTATCCTTCTATAGAACCCAGGATTCAAAGGCTGAGGTGAAATTCTTCTCACTCAGAGAGGCTTAATAGCAAGTGGTTAACCTTCTCTCTTTGCTCCTGTCTCCCAAAAATAAAAGGGGCATCCTTCTCCTCAGCCCCCACTTAAGAACCCTGGATACACTTAGTTCCTTCATACCGCTTCCTGTCAACTAGTTGCTGACTCAGCCTCTTGACTCCAGGGTAATTTTACTTAATTAAACAAATGTAACATGTCTTTGTATTGTTAACAAAAGCATTAGAAACAAATGTAATGCACTGTTAAAATAATATTCCACAACATTTTCCCCTGTTTGTCTAAATAAAAAGAAAGGGCTTTAACTTAAACATACATAGTAAGACTATACACAATAAGAACAGTTATCAAGTAAGGATTATATTCACAATGTCCAGTCCATTTGCGTCTGGCAAATTTAAAGGAAATACTCCATTATCTATCCTATCTTAGTGAGTACAAAGTTTTATACCTAGTTTACTTTCTATCATAACTAAGGAAAACTGCAACTATAACTATCTAGTCTTCAACTCCATCAAAGATCACAGAAGGATATAATATTACCTAACATCTGGCTGCCCAGACAATCACTCAAAGTTCTTATGCAATGTTGGTGCATCCATCTTTGGCATATAGGCCTAGAATATCTGGCAGACTTTTAGGTAAAGCAGGAAATTTGAAGGACTGTCCTGCCTTGCCTCAGCAAAGTTAGCAGTCCTTTGCCTGTGTCCTTACCACACTGAAAGCAAACTCCATTTGGAGTTTCTTCAATGCCCATCATCCCTTTATGAAGCAAATTGGTACTGCCAGGAGCAGGTGTGTCTCATTGTCATAAAAAACCTTAGGTTATTAAACATCTTAAATGAAATATTCTGTAAGTCTTTGTTTGAAAATCATCTATCTGTCTAAAGTATACCTGTTTAACCTTGGAAACATACCTAATGTGACTACAAGTTTGATTACTATAGATTAACTACTAACCTCATTTATTAATTATACTTTGCATTTTTAAATGAGCTGCATAAGCACAATACCCCAAACAAGACTTGAAACATATATATAGTATAACAAAAATAACTTTAAATTTGTATCACTCTACCAAAATCCATGCCAATGCAAAATATCTGAGATTAATACTTGTCTTTTTATCCTATACTCCTATATTCCCCTAAGTGGTAAAAATATCCATAACCCACCAAATAACCAACAACCACCCATACCCCAACTCTTGGGAATGTAGGCATTGTGTTTCTCTAGACTACTTCCTGTTGTCTGTAGGTAAAGGTATCTTTAGGATTCCCTGAGAAAACTAAGATAATGGCCAAGTCCTGGGAAGACCAACTATAACCTTTGTTGATATAGATCAGCTTTCAAGATTCAGGAGGTCTTCCCCTATCAAATCTGATCCATATCAACCTAGAACTAATGCACAGTCTCTCAATTCCTGTGAAAACAAAAGCAAAACCACTTGCCCAAAGTAACATATATATTTTTTTACTTCTTTCTTAAAGTTGAGATAGCCGTAAGGTTTCTAGGTTGGTTCAATTTAGCAGTCCAGTTTACAGTCCCATGTCTGTCAGCAGCTGTTGTTTGCTCATCTGCATTCAAAAGAAAAGATTCAAAATCAACACAATACTATATAAGATCCAGACTCCCTGTGTATTTTCTATCAGTATGTGGCTTTTTTCTTTTATATTCTTTTACTGCCTCTTTAAAGACTTTATTATTTTTAAACTATTTCTTTCTGTCTACGATTGTCTATACCCTTTTTCTTTTCTTAAGCTTACACACATTGTTAAACACACAGGAACCTGCTTAGAGGTTTTTCCTGTTTGGATCTGTCTTTACTGTGTATCTCTAGTCTTCTTAGTCTGCATGAGCCTTTAAACTGCTAAGCAGCACCACTAAAACCCCTGCTGCAGGTTTAGCGGCTGTCTCCACCCACTTTTCATATTGTGAAAGTCAAGCTGAAGCCCACTGGCCCAGTATGGAGGTTTGTTTAACCTGGAACCACATTCAACCTCCAGCTCTGGATTACCAGTCCCCTGTACTGTGGTAGGCATGGTTTTTGTTCTTGTTGTTTTTGTTTTTTTAACATAGTTTTTTTTTTCTATTTAGCACAAGAAAGGCTGTTTAAGTGCTCTGCTGTATAGCAGAGTTTCTTTTTTTTCTTTATTAAGAAATTTTCTACTCACTCCACATACTATCCACAGATCCCCCCTCCTCCCCCCCAGTCCTCTTTTCCGAGCCACCCCACATTTCCACATCCCCCAAATCGAGGTCTCCCATGGGAAGTCAGCAGAGTCCAGCACACTGAGCCTAGGCAGGTCCAAGTTCTTTCCTACTGCACCAAGGCTGTGCAAGGTGTCACACCACAGGCACTGGATTCCAGAAGCCTGCCCATAGACCAGGAACAGATCCCCATCCCCCTGTCTGGGTGCCCCCCCCAAACAGTTCAAGCCAAACAACTGTCTTCCATGTCCAGAGGGCCTAGTCCAGTCCCATGGGGGCTCCACAGCCACCAGTCCACAGTTCATGGGTTTTCACTAGTGTGGCTGAGTTTCTTAAAGGAGCTGTATCTTTTCCCCCCAGCTTTCTCAGGCCCTACCTAGATGGATATTCAAGCCTCACATTGGTATGCCAAATGTAATTTTCTTTTTACTACTCTTTTACTCTTTGGGGGTCTGACACCCAGCTCCCAAATAAATACACAGAGACTTATTCTTACTTATGAATGCCTGGCCTTAGCTTGGCTTATTTCTAGCCAGCTTTTTTTTTAACTTAAATTATCCCATCTACCTTTTACCTTTCTCTATTCTACATGTCTTTCTTTACTTCTTACTCCATTGCTGGCATGTGACTGTGTGGCTAGCCCCTGATGTCCTCTTTTTTTTCTCTTTTTTTCACTCCTCCCTCTATCCTTCTCCTTCTATTTATTCTCTCTGCCTGGCAGCCCCACCTATCCCTTTCCTGCCTAGCTATTGGCCATTCAGCTCTTTATTAGACCAATCAGGTGTTTTAGGCAAGCAAAGTAACACAGCTTCACAGAGTTAAATAAATGCAACATAAAAGAATGCAACACATCTTTGCACCATTAAATAAATATTCACAGAATAAACAAATGTAAGACACCTTTACAAAATAATATTCCACAGCAAACAACCTTGAAATCTATATAGAAGTATACACAAAACAAAGGTAGATGAATCACTTCCAAGTAAGCAGAAAACCATAGGAGTGAACATCATTACTGATTTCAAGGTTTATTACAGAGTCATACTAGTAAAAGCATTATGTCATTGGCACAAAGACAGATGGATGGATCAATGGAACAGAAGAAGACTTGGGGCTGGAGAGATGGTTCAGTGGTCAAGAACACTTGATGTTCTTGCAAAGGATGGATGTTCAATTCTCAGCATCCACATTAGGTAGCAAAAAATTTCCTGTGACTCCAAGTTTTGGGACCCAATGTCCTCTTATGGCCATTGTGGATACCTACATGCATTTATGCATAAACACACACACACACACACACACACACACACACACACACACACACAAAATCAATTTAAGAATTGATGATGGATCTGGGGAATGGGGGAGAGGAGAAGAGTTAACTAAAACTAAGGGTGAAAGAAAAAGCTCTGTAAACGTCTAATAGTTTGTAGTTTATTAAAAAATATAATTTCCTCTCTCTGAGCATCTCCACAATGCTATATTCACAATAAATTAAATATAGTTCATTTCAGTTCTTTTTTATCCGCAGACATAAGCATAGATCACTCCTACCAAACTAAAAAAAAAATGTTTCAGAATGTCATACATGTAAATAATATTTTTAACCATATATACCCATTCAGCCCCCTCTAATTCCTCTCTTATCTTCCCTACCACTCTTCTTTCCCAACCTAATGTATCTTTTTTTTAAAAACTAAATGCTGTATTTTTAAAGTTTGAATGAAGGTACTCTTCATGAATGGATAACACTCCTCCCAGATTTTATCATCTAAGATTATTAACCAAAAATCCTCATAAGCTATTGTTGAGGGAATTCCCAAAGACCTCCAAACAAATATAAGCTATTGCCAATGTCCTTAATTGTCCACAAGAAGTAGATATTAAGACCTTTTTTTTTTTTTTTTTGCTGAAGACACCACATACTTGGGTTTTAGGACACTGAGAAATCAAGCAGGATCTGGGGCAGAAATTTCCTTCCTGTTTTCATAGTGTTGGAAGGGGCTGTGAAAGCTGCTGGGGGAGAAGTCATCAGTGGCACTACCCAGATGTGGACCCAACGAACTACAAAAATGACCCTCCTTACAGGGTGCATCCACCAGTGAAGTAGTGGCATGACCATTATGAAGGTAACCAACTGTTTTCTTACTGGATTAGAGGCCTGATCCACAGGAGAGAACTCATACCATGTGTTGCATGCCTGTTCAAAATACTTTGGCCAGGATTATCATGGGCTTTAGGGAAGAACATACTATTGCTGCTTTGCTAAATAGACATGAGGTCATACTGTTTTCTAAGTAACTGCGTTTTTATCCATAGACTGGTACTGCTCCCAGCCTTCATCAGAGACCTTTTTTTAATTAAGAGATTTTCTATTCATTTTACATATCAACCACAGATTTCCCTGTCCTCCCTTCTTCCACCCCCTAGGCCCTCTGGATAAGCCAAACAGAGAACTTCTTATGGCAGTGTACAGATTAATATAGAGACTTACAGCTGGCCAAAGTGCAAAGATTAAGTTACTATGGAGTGCTAAGTCCTAAGCAGGACATTTGTATCACCTCATGAGGTGATCATGGCTCAGGAAACATCATGGAAGAGGATATGGAAAAAATTGTAAGAACCAGAGTTTGTGGAGAAGTCTGACAAAACAGTGTCTTTTGAACATGACACTTCCATCACACTTGTGAACTCACTGCAGCTGTGGTTACCTGTGCAAGACATGCACAAGACTGGCCTAGCACCATTTCATCATTCATGATTGAGGGGCCCAGGAGACTACACCACTCACTGTAAGACTATGGGAAGTTAATGGGTGGTAGAAGGATGGAGTATCATCTGGATGATGTGGCCACTGATAAATCACCACATTCCAGTAAATAACCCCCATCATTTTCCTGTAAGCAACCCTAATTAAGTTCAGTGGGTCAAAAAATATCAAAGTAGGAGAGGATTGATTGAGGAAAAAAGTGTTTCAATGGATAAAAAGGGTAATGAGAAAGAGGAATGTTGTGAAATGATCAAAATTCAGTACATTCATGTATGAAATTGTCAAAGAAAAAAGTTTATAAAGTAGTGTATCAGAAGTAGATGTTGTAATAAAAAAAAAGAGTA
The DNA here is from genome assembly GCF_004664715.2 of Peromyscus leucopus. Lineage (NCBI taxonomy): Eukaryota > Metazoa > Chordata > Mammalia > Rodentia > Cricetidae > Peromyscus > Peromyscus leucopus. The sequence continues at coordinate 102,339,756 of NC_051066.1, read as the reverse complement.
TTTGCTTTGATACCAAATGATATTTAGTATTTGAGAGGCAAGACTTGGCATCTATAAGATAAGTATGGGAGAATTTTGGAGGCAACATGTGGGAAACATAAATTAGAGTGGCTGGCACACAGCATAAGCTGAATAAGTAGAAGCTTTGCCCTCACTATTTCTGTAGCATCACTATAGAAATCATTTATAATTGGTGCCAAATCACTTATATCCTGTGGGTAGTATAGACCTCAGAAAACAAGTGTGTGAGCCAGCTACTTTTGGAATCTGGTGAAAGCCCTGGTGGAAGGCCTGTGGGTAGATGGAGACTTGCAAAGGTGTATGAGCTTTGTGTGGGTGGGAGAACAGTAGGGTTTATCTAAGCTAGTTTATCCTCTGGCCACAGACAGGGTAGTCCTATCAAGACACATATATATTGTAGCGTGATGGTTATTTGCATATCTATCTACTTCCCTGTGAGCGTGGAAAAGGATGTGTATTACTGGCTCTTAGCTCCATGAATAACCAGCATAGAATTATTACTTTTTTAATTAATTAATTAATTCTATGTATTTTTTTATATCATGTATCTTGATCCCATTCATTTCCCTGTTCCTTCACATCTGCCCCCTTCTCCTGCACACCCCCCAAATAAAACAAAATTTAAAAGGAAAAAATAAATAAAACAAGATTAAATTAAAAAGGGAAAGTCTTAAAAAAATCTTATCATAGAAGCTGCAGTGTGGCACAGTGAGTCATGCAGTAGACCCTTTGTCCATATAGCTTTTTTAAGCAATCTTTTTTTTTTTTTTTGTTTGTTTGTTTTTGTTTTTTTGAGACAGGGTTTCTTTGGTAGCTTTGTGCCTTTCCTGAAACTCACTTTGTAGCCCAGACAGGCCTCAAACTCACAGAGATCCACCTGCCTCTGCCTCCCGAGTGATGGGATTAAAGGTGTGTGCTACCACAGCCCGGCTTTGTCCATATATCTTTACATGCAAGTTTTCATTGCAAAGTCATTGGTCTGATTTGAGGCCTTTGGTTTCTACTCCACCATCGATGCTGGGCCCTTGCTAGGGCTCCTCCTTGATATCCTGTTGCTGCTCTGTGTTTTGGAGAACTTGCAGCTTTGGGCCTGCAGGTCAGGTCCCTTCCCATGTTCCACCAGATCATCGATGAGGTGGATTATGGGGCCAGCCAAGTCATAACCTTAGATCTGAGCTTAGGCAGTTGTAGGGTTGGTCTGCCACATGTGTGATGGGGGACAGCTTTCCTTTACAACTCTGGGGCTGGCTTACCCACACCTGAACCATAGGGTTGACTCTCTCACTCTATGACCACAGGACCAGCTCTCCCACTTGCCCCAGATGTTAATGGGTGGAGATGTCTCCATTACCCATTGTAGTAGCATAGGCAATTCTCCCTTGCCCATGCTACTACAGTGGGTAATGGAGACATCTCTCTCATGCTCACATTTTCATGGCTGGCTCGCCTGCTATGGATTATGCTCATTGTTAACAATAAACCTGATTAGCTGATAGGTGGGCAGGAAGAGATTGAGCATGAAAGTCAGACTAGGAGAATTTTGAGAAGAGGAAGGGCAGAGTCAGAGAGTTACTGGCAAACTCAGAGAAGCAAGATGAGATTGCCCTACTGAGAAAAGGTACCAACCCATGTAGCTAAACATAGAGAAGAATTATGGGTTAATTTAGGTGTAAGAGTTAACTTGTAACAAGCATGAACTATTGACTGAGCATTTATAAGTAATATTAAGTCTCTGACTCGGTTATTTGGGACTCGGCAATTGGGACAAAAATACCCAACCATACTCACCCACACCTGCGCTAACAGGGTTGCTCTATTGTGCAGATCTGGTAAGGTGCAGGGCCTGCTCTCCTAATGGCATACAATTCTTTTTTCTTTTTTCTTTTCTTTTTTTTTTTTTTTTGGTTTTTCGAGACAGGGTTTCTCTGTGTAGCTTTGCGCCTTTCCTGGGACTCACTTGGTAGCCCAGGCTGGCCTCGAACTCACAGAGATCCGCCTGGCTCTGCCTCCCGAGTGCTGGGGTTAAAGGCATGCGCCACCACCGCCTGGCGGCATACAATTCTTAAGAATGTCCATCCTCTGGTCTCAAGCCAATCCAGTTAAATTGGATTGGAGTTGCAGGGCTTGAGGAAGCTTGGGTGCTGCTGAAACAGTCCGTGTTCACTCATGAATTTAGGGTAAGAAGTATTGTTTTAAAACTTCAGTCACACACCAGTAAGTGCGTATTCAAAGGTTTAGATGGTTGTATGACATGGACTATTCCAGAAGGTACACTGAGCTAGATTTGGGTCTAGGATTTGAGTAGGTTATAGTTCAGTTAACCTGGCTCTTCAGCCTGCCCTGGCTCTGTGTACTGTGATGGAAGAGAGGGTGTATTCTACATCTCTTTGAAGCTGTATGTTTGAGATGTGGCCAAATGGACACTGCTTCATCTCTACTCTGGAGAACCAAAGAAAGTGGAGTTGTGTGGGAACACTTCTTGCTTCCCTTCTACACTCTCTCCTATCTTGCTCATGCCAGATCTGCCCAGAAATGCATCAGAAGAGCTCATAAGGGGCATTTAGAAAGTGTCCCCTCCTGCAGAAAAGCCGTGGTACCATCATTCTGTGTTCATCTGAATGCTAATGAATGAAATGTGCTTGGCTTGGTAGAAGCACATTATGGGAGGAGGCGAGGGTGTCTCCCTGTACCTGGCAGCCTAGAACAGAGCTGTCAATGCACCTCACCTGTCCCCATAGCTGAACCAGACAAGGCCCCAAATGCTTTCCATACATAAACCTTTGTGAAGGCTCCACGGACATGGTACAGATTGAGCCCCACATGCTGATTTTGGACAAGGTAACTCAAACCACATGTCTGGAGGGGAATCAAGGCAAATACGGTTCTCCAAGAGGCAAAATATAAGCAAGTGGCAACTCCTCCTCTGAGCCAGAGATGAAAAACACAGCCAGGAATTGGTCCAACTCATAAAGTAGTCACCAATGCCAGTCCTTAAAATCACCAGAGAATTAAAAGGGCTACCTATGTTCTGTTTATTCTTTACAGTTCTTTAATTAAAAACAAAACAAAACAAGAGAACTGGGTATCAGAAGGAAGAGAGGAGACAAGTGCAGAATTTCCTTGGGATCGTAGCTTTCCAGTCTGAGCTTAGGGCCAACAAGTAGAATAAGACAGCTCCTGTGCCCGATCCTTGACTCCTCCCTGGACTCTGAAATCAGCTTCAAAGAGACACACTGGGTGTCATGGTATCCATGTGGCCTGGAATCACACGCATGAAAGTCTTTGGGAGGGTCATTAACCAGTGGAAAGTTGAAAGCACCAGCCTTGGAAGGAAAAGGTGTCTGTGTCCTGCACAAAGTTGAACTCCCCAGGTCCTCTAGAAAACTGTTTCTGGGGAGTTCGCTTTTTTGATGATTTGTAAATAATAATTTTTGTGATTGATCCCAACTAAGCTTTGGCTCTGCAGGATGCTATGGAAAGCACTCAGAGCAGAGTCTCACCCCTCTCCTTCTCAGCTAGCTGCTACTAAGGTAAAGCCTCTCAGCACCGAGCTGAATTCACCATCTGGGAAGCTCAGTGGTGATCTCAGCAAAGAAAGTCTTGTAAGGATCATGTATTTAAATAGGTTCATTCATAAGCTCCAAAATCAGTTTCTAAATCCCCCATTACCTCCTCTTCTAGCTCTGTTTGCCTTAAGCAAGTTAATAAATTTATTCTCCCTTTGCCCCACTGTGGGTGTGTGTGGTTTGTAAAATGGTAATAATAAAAGGACCCACCTCATGGGGTGGTTTTGAATATTAAAGGAGTCAGTGCTTGTAAGGGTCCTGGAATCATGGCTGTTCCAGTGAGAGGGCTCAACAAAGGAGAGAGATCACATTTGCTATGCATTACAGCTCCGAGCGAGCAAGAGCAGTGGCTGGCATACCACACACGTCAATGACTGCGGCTATTATGACTACTCGGACTATTATCCACTTAGCTGAGGGAAGGATGTCTGTCCAAATCTCTTATTTCCTCACTCTTGACCTCCTGGTATGATTCAGACATAAGTCCCCTGAGGTGTCATTTGGTTCTGAGGGGGAGAGAAGGAATAACTATGAGAACAAATGAGGAGAGAAAAGATGTCAGGCTTGCAGTTCAGACCCCATGGGGTGCCCAGCAGTTCAGACCACATGGGGTGCCCAGCTCAGGACATCTGACCTTTCCACAAAGAAGAGAAACCACCACAGCAGCCCTCACTTTCCCTGGGCTCCCATGAGTCATCCTAAGTCATTCCCTTGGCTCCCAATCCACAAGGAAAGATGTTTGAAGCACAGCTAGAATCACAAATGGATTAGACCAGAATGTTCTGATGTGGTTAACTGGGCAAAAAGGAAGTGAAGCCCTGGCTTCTAGGGGCATTTACTCACTGCTGGTATTTGAAGAGGCTGGGTACAAGTCTCAGAGACAAATGGTGTCTCTGAGGCTAGAAAGGAAGGTAGCCAGATAGTCTCAGCTTGGCTCTTACACACAATTGCTATTATTTCTCTGAAATCAGCCAGTGCATTATAACTCTAGACAAATACTTTTGGTGCACATTTTATAAGTATCAACTGTGTACTGGGTATAGTACTGGGTTAGACCCTCAAAGAGGATATGAAGTCTTAAGTAATTACCACATAATATTTAAAGCCTGTAATGTAATTGCCATCAAATCTGATGTGTGCCTAATGAACGGGGAAAGTCACAAAAGTCTCCTTGGGGGAAAAGATGTTGGAATAAAATTGCTGCTCTCGGAGAGGGACCACAGAGTTAAAACTCCACCCCCACTTACTCTACTCTTGGGAGTATTTCTCACTCATTTGGGGTCTTGTTCTTCAATCTGCAAAATGAAGACAATGGTACCTTTGAAAAGGATTCCGTGTGTGGACTGATCAAGGTAACAGAGGTAGAATAATGTGGCAATGTGCCGGGAGCCCAGTGAACAAATAGCAGCCATTTTTTGTTGGTGGAAGTCTGCATATGCCTAAATGTTCCACATGTGTATCTTTCCAGGGTTGTACACATTTGGAATTTATTACTAAAGTTTGCATCCATAGATGGCTGCATCTGAGCTCAGAATCCCATAACCATGCTTCTGAAGAGTTCCTCTGCTGCCTGGGACTCATTGGAATCCTGATATTCAGAAGTGAGTTTAAGATGGGAATCTCCAAACATATCTATGGACATCTGATCACACACATTCCTGAGTAGAAACCTCCCTTGAGAAGTTCACACACTGTCTCTTCTGCTTCCTAGGTTTACAGAAGTTCTGGGCCCATTTCCACCACTTGGCTTCACTCTAAATCTAGAGGGAAGAGGAGAGAGATTAAGCTGTGCAGTCAGTCACCTTTTGAGTTCACAGGATGGTTGCTTCTAGGGAAATTTCTAGATTACTTTGGATTAAGAGCTTCTGTATGATGGATGACCTCTCATCAGGTTGTTCACCAGGTGCTTCCTGAGTGCCAATGTATAGAAGGCATGAGTCAAGTGTGTTTTCCATCTTCTGTCATTTCCATATAAAAATGATCAAGATGGCTGAGTCAACCCCAAGAAAACCATAGATTTCCATGTAAGAGCCCTTAGTCCTCTCTACCTTATCATCTGCTACCAGTTTCATGGGACTTTGGTCTCCTCTTCTATTTTATGAGCTTTCTTCTCTCGTAGATGTGCTATAGTGCATCTGTGCTGGTCGGCTTTATGTCAATTGACACAAGCTAGAGTCATCTGAGAGGAGGGAGCCTCAGTTGAGAAAATGCCTTTGTAAGAGTGGGCTGTTGGCAAGCCTACAGAACATTTGTAAGGCATTTTCTTAATTAGTGATTGATGTGAAAGGTCTCAGGCCATTGTGGGTGAGGCCATCCCTGGGCTGGTGGTCCTGGGTCCTATAAGAAAGCAGACTTAACAAGTCATGAGGAGTAAGTCAGTAAGTAGCATTCTTCCATGGCCTCTGCATCTGCTTCTGCCCCCAGGTTCCTACCTTGAGATTCTGCTGTGACTTCCCTGGGCCATGAACTATAAGCTGTAAGATTAAAGAAACCCTTTTCTCCCCAAGTTGTTTTTGGTCATTGTCTTGGTTTGGGTTTTTATTGCTGTGAAGAGACACCATGACTATGACAACTCTTATAAAGAAAACATTTAATGGAGGGGGCTCGCTTATAGTTTCAGAGGTTCAGTCAATTATCATCATGACAGGAAGCATGGTGGTGTGCAGGCAGAGGTGGTGCTGGAGCTGAGCCTGCTACATCTTGCAGGCCAGAGGAAATCAACTGACGCACTGGGTGGTAGCCTGGGTACATGAAACCTCAAAGCCTGCACCCACAGTGACACATTTCTTCCAATAAGGCCATACCCACTTCGACCAAGTGATACCTCCTGATAGTGCCACTCCCTGTGAGATTATGGGGTTACAGGATTATGGGGGCCAATTACACTCAAACTACCACAATCATGGTGTTTTAATCACAGCAGTAGAACTAACTAAGTTAGTTAACTAAGACAACATATTTTATCAGGCAACCAAGCAGAGACTTAAAAGTGGGTGTGGGTGGAGCCAAGATTCAAGAGCAATTCACTCTACATGTCTGTCCCATATTCAACATGAGGCTAATTAATTTTTTTTTTTTTTGGTTTTTTCAAGACAGGGTTTCTCTGCGTAGCTTTGCGCCTTTCCTAGAACTCACTTGGTAGCCCAGGCCTCGAACTCACAGAGATCCGCCTGGCTCTGCCTCCCGAGTGCTGGGATTAAAGGCATGCGCCACCACCGCCCGGCGAGGCTAATTAATTTTAATTCTCCGTGGCCTTTATAGATTAATTTTGCTATTTTGTGTGTACTGTGTTGTGATTCAGAGACTGTTACCAAGCACCCCACCCCACCACATAAGTCCCCTAATAGAGTAACACTCTTAGAGGTCAGGGCACTTCTCTTTTCATTCTTATATAGTTCAAATTTCTTGTAAATGTGTCTGCAAAAGCTGGGGTTGGTGTATTCCTATTTCTTGGTTAGCTTTTTGTCAACTTTACACAAGCTAGAGTCATTTGAGAAGAGGGCCTCCAATTGAAAAAAAAAATGCCTCCTATAAGATTGGCCTATAAAGAGTCTGCCATGTATTTTCTTGATTAGTGGCTGAGATGGCAGAGTCCAATCATGTCAGAGACCACTGTGGGTGGTCCCAACTCTGGGCAGGGGGGACTGAGTTGAAAAGGAAAGCAAGCTGAGGAAGCCACTAAGACCCAGCCAGTCAGCAGCACTCCTGCGTTGCTCTGTATCAGCTCCTGCCTCCTGGTTCCTGCCCTGGCTTGCCTCAGTGATGGACTTATAAACTATAAGATAAAAGAAACACTTTTCTACCTGTTGCTTTTGGTCTTTTTTTCTTTTAATCACAGCAATGGAAACTCCAACTAAGACACCTAGCATCCCAAAATTTGTGAAGTAAAGGCAGAGAACCAGGAGGTCAAGGCTAACCTTGGCTACACAGAAAATTCAAAACCTACCTGGGCTACATGAGACCCTGTCCTAGAAACCAGAAGAAAAGAAGATTTTTTTTTTTAAATCAATGTCCTCTATTATAGGTCTTAGATGCTAATTAACGGCATTCTTAGCTTTGGGGTTATGGAAGATATTCCAGAAGACTTACCTAATGATCATAGGATGTTAGGTCATACACAGAGGTGGACAATGAATGAATCACTCAAGAGGCCAAGATAGCCCATGATAATCTGTAATTTTGCTCTGGGCTTGCAGAATTTCAACTGCTCCTCAATCACCAAAGTTCTAACCAGCCAGTCAGCAAGCCTTGCAGAAGGTTTGCTTCAGGTATTGTTTCTTTCTGGGAACTCCCCTGCTGCCAAGTATCACATTCTGTGCATGTGGAGGCCAGATATTGTCTTAATTTTCTTGTTTGTTTCTTGTTGAGGGGGACATGATCCCCACTCCTAACATCTGATATAAATGAAGCAGAGAACTGGACTTTAGGAAAGAGAAATGGCTGGTAAAACCATGAAGACACTCCTGGGCCAGGTCAAAACTCTTTGCCAGACAACAGGGCAAAAAGGGATTTGGAGGATTCTGCAAGTCTCCCACACCTGTTACAAAACAAGGAAAAAACACAACCAGGCCTGTTGTTCCCAGGCTTCATAGGGTTCCTGCCATTCTCCAACACTCGTCATTTCCATGGCCATTCCACAGCCTTTTCTGAAAGTCAAGAGCAGTTAAAATCCCATCAGTAGTCATTAGAGATTGTTCTTCCCAAAGATGGGATCCTGACTTAGTTCATTTGGGCTGCTATAGCAAAATATCAAAAGATGTGTGACTTACAATCCAAATTTATTTCACACAGCTTGAGAGATTGAAAAATACAAGATTGAGATGCTATCAGGCCCGGGCCCAGATGAGGACCCTCTCTCCACTCATAGAGACTATCCACTGTGTTCGCACATGGTGGGAAAGAACAGCTAACTCTTTGGAATCTTGTATGAGGACACCACTCATCCAGTTGCAAACTCTCATGACCTCATCACCTCCAAAGGCTGAATCTCCCAGTGCCATTTCCATAGGGGTTAGGATCCCCACATATGATTTCTGGGTACACCCAAACTCTCTGCCAAACTGTGTTGATTAGGAGAAGAAGTATGTTTCCCCAAAGGGTCAAAACTATCACCTCAAACATTAGAAAACTCTTAGAAATTGCAACCCTTTCTGCCTTGATTTCCTCTTGCTGAACAAAAGAATTGTCTGTATAAATCTTGATCTCCTAGCAACACTGTGGCTTCCCAGTGCTATCAAGACTGAATCTTGTTCAGCTGAAATTATGTGTATTGTAGCATGTGGGAGAGGATTGTAAAGGAACATCAAAGAAGGGATTCTGGGGGCCTATAGGAAAGCTGCACTTCCTCTGCCAATTGATGCATTGGCTCTGTCCAAATCACTGGATTAAAGCCTGGAAGATGAGCCCTCAGGTGGGAGCCTACATTCTGGCATCTGTGATGAGTAGATAGCCTGCACGTTTGAAGAAGAACAATTTCCTGGTTCTCTTTACAAATTGTGGAGAGCTGGCTAGATCAAAGAGAAACGAACATTCTGGAGCAACATCCCACAAGGTGCTTGAGCTAAAAGGAACCTGTTTGTAGTTCTTGTGAAGGATTGGAATTAGGAACCCAGACACTGAGGAGCAGGCTATGGTTTCTCAGTATGGAGCATACCCCTGATATCTGACTTTTTAGAATCCCTGGGTTCATACAGGCCCTCCTCACAATCCTGAGTTCTTCAGGAAGAGCACGTGGTGAGCACAGAGATCAGTTTTGTCTCTATATGTGTTTACACTGCAGTTCAGAGCACCCAGTTTTACCATTTTCTTCTTTAAATCATTTTTTTTTCACTTGAAAGGGAAGAATAACATCTGCCCTACACACTTCACAGTTACTGTGGAGAATATATATTAATTCTAATATGTGGGTAAAATCTACTTCATAAAATGGTTTTCCCACCATTGCTACTTCACCAGTTTCTTATTCATTCACTCAATTATTCAATGTTTATTCATACTATATCAATTGCTTGACTCCAATGCCTATGATGAGTTAAGGATAGCCTAGACTACATACAGCATTAGAGATCAGCTTGAGTGACATGAAACCCCATCTCAGAGAACAGAAACAGATTCTAATTAGCTCAGCATGTTGGCCCATTCTTGTAATTCTAGCACTTAGGAGGCTGAGACAGGAGGATTTAGAATTTCAGACCCCAACTGAGTAACAGGAGACTATGCCTCAAGAACAAACCAGAACAAGACGAGATGAAACGAAATGAAACAGCAGATACAGACTGCCCGGTGCCTATCCACAACTCTCTGATTAGAGTCCTTGGCAGTGGATCAGACAACCTACCTGATAATTCCTCCTCTGTGTAATTCCAACCATACACACTTGAGGATCACCAACTAAAATTTCCTTTCCAAAAGAGCTCTGCAGTCTCCTCCACGTTCTTCAAACTTTAATGAGTCCTTTGGAAATCATATCAGAATCCAGTTTCTGGTACAAGACAGCCCGTGGCGGGGCTTGGTGATTTGCATTACTCCCAAGCTCCTGGTCGATGCTGAGGCTTTGTGTGGTGGTGCAGGCCACGCAGTTGGTGGATTTATTTGGGAGGGTAGTGACAGGCTCAAAGGATGGAAACAGTATGGATGGCTACGGCAAAGATTTGCCTGGCTAGGGTGCAGCCTCAGTTGACTCCTTGTGAGACATTAGGTTCTTATGATAGCAAAGACATAGCTTTGGGGTGAACTTAGTTAAGTCTCTCACCCTGTCATTTACTAGTCATGAAGTTAAGCTTTCAGAGCCTTAAGTTCTGAATTAGAGGCCAGAGCACATTCACCTCACAGAGTTGCTGTGGATGTTAAATGTGAGTTCATATATCAAACTCCAGCCCAGTATCAGGCACCCTGGGTTCTCTGGGGGCCCTTCCTAAGCTTTATTTAGACTCCTGTCCATCTGTGGTGCCTCCCATCACCTGGAGGGCTGCAGGCTCTTCACATGAGAACACTTGACTTTCAGAGACCGCAGGGTGATTTATCACAGGGCTGTTCTCCCAGATTCAGAAGGCTGGCAGTCTCCCTGCCAGAGACAGACGGGAGAGCTGGAGTCCAGCTGCTGTCAGTTGTGTGCAGTGGATACATTTATAAGGCTTTCCACACTTTGCTGGCATTCTCCGCAGCCATACACCAAAGGCAGCCCGCTGCACACCCATGTGCACACGTGCTGGCTTCCATTACAGCTTCATGTTTTCTCCTTGCCCCTTTCATTACTCAGTTCTGCGTGGTTGTGGTCAACATGCCACTTGGCTTCTCATGCCAATCTTTGTAAACTTTTTGGACAAGAATTCCTGTCATTCCTTCCCCTCAAAATAACTCAGTAGGCAAGACATGAGTTGCAGTACCATCAGCATAATAGACGACTTTTCAGGTCTTCATGGTAACTTGAACATGATGTCAATAAAGCTTTGTTTATCAGTTGCAGTGTGCCTAGCAACATCCCAGGTGCCCTAGGAAACCTGTAATCAAGTTGTTGATCACGCTATAGGAAACATGAAGAGGGTTTTCCTTTTCCTTTAGGGCTATAGTCTTCAACCTTAGCTTGGAACACCTTATGCAAACTTTAGAGATTACTGATGTTTATACTTCAGTCATCTTGATTCTTGGATTCCCCCAAGGTGGCAGAAAAGAATTAACTCCTACCATGACAGTTAGAGTGTTTGGCCATCCAATTACCAGAGTAGTCAGTTCCAGCTTTCTCTCAACCATTGCCACTGATGGAAGTGGATGCAGAGATCCACGGCCAGGCCTCAGGTGGAGTTCCAGGAGTTCAATTGGTAAGAAAGAGGAGGGACTGTACGAGTAAGAGATATTGAGACCATGATTGGAAAAAGCACAGAGACAAATAGCCAAACTAGTAGAAACACATGAACTATGAACCAACAGCTGAGGAGTCCCCCATGGAAATGGACCAGGCCCTCTGGATAAGTGAGACAGTTGTTTAGCTTGAACTGTTTGGGAGGCCTCCAGGCAGTGAGACTGGGACCTGTCCTTGGTGCATGAGCTGGCTTTTTGGAGCCTGGGGACTTTGCTGTGACACTTTGCTCAGCCTGGGTGAAGGGAGGAGTGGACTGGACTAGCCTTGACTGAATCTACCAGGCTGAGCTGGAGGAGATGGGAATGGGGGTGGGGTGAGTGGGGGGGATTGGGAGTGGGGGGATTGAGAGTGGGGGGATTGGGAGTGGGGGGGCGGGAGGAGGGAGGACAGGGGAATCTGTGGCTGATATGTAAAATTAAATTGAATTATAAAAAAAGCAAAACCCAAACAAAATAAGTGCAACAAAAAACAAACAAACAAACAAAACCATGGAGTCCAACATGTGCTGGCCAATGTTCCTGAGAAAGAGACCTGATCCGTAGTATGGTTGGTTTGTCTAGCATCACTCCATTAAAGAAAACTGATTTTCCTGTTCTGAGTATTAAAAAAAAAAAAAAAAAAAAACAATTGACTCTTAAGAGTTGTCCTCTGGCCTCCGCATTTGCCTTGTGTATGTGCAAATCAGACTAAAATTTCAAAACCAAACAGCTCCATTGAATTTCCGAGGACCGATAGCTGAACAGAGCATGGTTACTGCTTTATCCCATGTGTGTCTGCGCTCACTCTTCCTTTGACTACTTTGTTGCTACCTCAATTCAGATTCTCCTGTTAGGGAATTGCTCATTGGCCAACATGCATCTCTTCTTTAAACTGTGTAAACACTAAAAACAATCCTCTCACTTCCTTATTGACTGACTTGAGTAAAGCTAGTAAGGAAAGACCTGTGGTACCAAAGAGAAGATCAGGCCCTCCTGGTTTGAGACCAGTGCATGTGCTTGACACACAAGTTGAGTGTCAAGAGACTGTATACATTGAAGAAGCCAGTGTGTGCCAGAAGCTGTGATGCACAGATCTCATCCCTAGGAGATAACCTGAGTCAGAGAAAGACAGCATCATCCTTCTTTCCATACTGAGATCTTCCTACCCTCTCTAGAAAGTAGCATGGATCTTTGTCTGGAGACAGAATTATTTGTTGATTTGCATAATTTCAGGAGTTAGATGAAGGATGGACATGTGGCTAACCCCCACACTGCTTTGGAGCCTCTGTGTCTGAATTATTTCTCACTTGACAGAAAACAATACAAGTATTTAAAAAAACGTCTATGTTGACTTTGTGGTGGTGGTGGTGGGGTGACATGAGGTTACTGTTTCATCCACAGCTCTTTCCCTATGTTGACTATGCCAGTGTGGAATGGAGCAGTACTGAACATGGAAATACAGCGACCTCTTTGAACGTCAGTAGGGATTCTAATATTCTTGTGTCATGGTCCTGACTCAAGCCAATGTTGTGGCCAATAGAAAGACAGCTGCGAAAGAGTATCTACTGACTCATGAATTAACATGGGCAGAACTGAAATTAGCAGGGGTTGGTCCAGTTAGCTTCCATGGCCATTCGGGCTGCAAGGACATCATTCACTCCCATCACTGGTCATTCTAATAGTCATTTGAATGGAATCTAATATGCAATTTGCAGCTATTTCTTTTAGTGTAGCTTCTGCATCCATGTGGATACAAAGAGACAAGGTATGTCTATTAATCCTTCAAGTATGTTGCAGAATATTTGATCACACTGTGTGAAGATGTGCCTCTATCCTTCTTCACCTGCCTAAGGCACCTACTGATTGGTTTAATAAAGAGCTGAACCACCAATAGCTAGATGGGAGAGGATAGGTGGGGCTTCTGGGCAGAGATAGGAACTCTGGGAAAGAATCTGAGACAGGGGATTCATCAGCAAGATGGGGAGGAAGTCAGACATACCATATTGAAGAGAGGTAATGAGCCATGTGGCAGAATGTAGATTAATATAAATGGGTTCATTTAAGAATTAAGAGCTAGTGGGACAAGCCTAAGCTAAGGCCAAGCTTTCATAATTAATAAGAATTCTCCGTGTCATTATTTGGGAGCTGGTGGTCCAAAGAAAGACCAGTTACACAAGTAGAACTGTTAGAATTACTAAGACCATCCTAAAGCTCAGGAGTTAACAAACGAGCTAAATGACTCTGAAATGATCCTGTAAGGCATCCAGTAACAATACATTGAGATGGAAGAATCGTTTTTCCTGTACACCTGTGCTGGTGACCCGGGCCCCTGTGCTGGTGACCCGGGCCCCTGTAAGAACTCTCTAGTGTCACCGTCTCCTGCTACTTGTCTACTCCCTATTGCTTGCCATTATTCTCACTGAGCAACTCCTTAAAAAGGCTCGGTTTTTAAAGAACAATTTTAGGTTGACAATGAAATTTAGGGTAAGATGTAGATATTTCTCATACACCACTTTTTCCTGAAATAGCCTCTATGTTAGCAGTACACCCTCCCAGAATTTATTTCTTTTTTGAAATGGACAAAATCTACTCAACACTTTTTAATCAATACCATAGTTACAATGTGCTATTAGTGTTATATGAGTTTGAACAAGTGTGTACTGACATATATTTGCCATTATAGTTTAATGAGGCATATTTCTACTCATCTAAAAGTCTGTATTCTGCCTATTTATCATTCACTCTACCTCTAGGTCCTGCAGGATTATTTATTGTAAAAACAGTAAGAGGAGGTGAGGAAGGAGGAGGGAAGGAGGAGGAGGAACATTAGTTTAGTGTCATGTTGTAGGTAAGAGTATAAGCTGTAGAATCAGACACCCAATCAATTCCTGGATTTGCCATTCACACTACTTTTTGAGAAGTATCTTGGATAGTACATACCCAACTGTTAACAGTGTCAAGCTGTACATGGAAAACTAAGATTGGTCAAGAGATATTTTTGCTTTTCCTACGTGGATTTTTAAAATGCAATGTGGCTTACAGGATATCCAACTTGTGGCCAGGGGCCATGCTACACAGGAGAGCTATGAATGCGGCCCAATACAAATTCACAAAGTTACATAAAACATTACCAGGCTGCTTTTGTCATCGGATCATACCATTCTCAGTCCTGAACTTCATAGATGACAACAGTGTGTTGCCGTGTCTGAAGGCTTACACACCTGCAGGTGGCCTTTGTTCCATTAAGGATGGATTTCTGATAATTAAGAGACAACTAAGATAAAGGTCCAGTTACTATTTCATTGAGTAGAAGTACAACAATTTACTTAACCGTTGACCTGTGTTTGGCAGCTCCATCAGACTCTAGTCCTTTATGTTACAGATCTTTATACACTGCGGCTTCTTTTTCTCCTTTTGATTTATTTCCTTGGGATAATTTCCAAGAGTGGGATTACTGGTTAAAGCAGCACAAATATCTTTCTGGCTCTTGACATATTTTTCCATATGGCTTTCCAAAAATGAGCCTTGTTTCCCGTACACACATGCGGGGAGGTCTCCCATTCTGTTCTTACCTGTTTTCTGTCGGCATCTTCTAGTTCTCCAGAGTATGCACTCTTCTCTTCAGCTTTCTACCTGTTTGGGAACTGAAGTGTCCTAGAGACAAGCCTTTTAAACTTCTCCACCTGTGAGCCATCTTTAATGTGACCTTGGCTATATAGGTATATAGAATTGATGTACACTTACTGATGGTAGACGAAAAATTCATTCACAACAATTCATTGGTCTACATATATTTCTACTACTTATTAAAGATGAGATCAGATTTGCATACTAATAAGGTGGATGTACTTGTTCATTTTTGCATAAATAATCGAATCTTGGCTGCGAGTATGAGCTGCCGCATCTAGAGCATCTTGGGTGGTTCTCAGTGCTATCTAACACTGTGAATGTTTCTTCACATAAATGCATAATTTGAAAGGGCAGAAGAGGGTGGCTAGGCCCATTTCAGAAATTGCTAGAAATTCTACCCTAATTCTAAGTCTAAAGTCATTAAGATTTTCCAGTAAAATTAGGTCAGCAGGGCCTCAGGAGTTAAGAGCATTGGCTGCTCTTCCAGAAGACTCAGGTTCAATTCCCAGTACTCACATGGTGGCTCAGACATACATCCAGACAAGTACTCATACATATAAAAATAATAAATATATGTTAAAAAGAATTTCAAGTCAGCCACTCAAACGACAATTAAAAAGATTTATTACATTTATTTATACACCTACATATTTATTATTTACTTGTTTGTTTGTCTGTGTGTGAACCAGGCACATGACAGGATGCATGTGTGTAGGTCAGAGTTTTTCTTTTTCCAGCATCTGGGTCAGTGGATGCAGGTTTTATGCTTGGTACAGGTACCTCTACCCACTGAGCCATCTTGCTGGCCCTCAAACAGCAATTTTTAAAATGAAACAGTCTAACACAGTACAGTCCAAAGATAAACTAACTTAATCTGTGTTGAGGAATGGGAGTAGGGAAATTATCAGGTCCTTGTTTTCCAGCGTTGAACTGTTACATTTTCATAAGAGCAGAAAACATTGTACACATGTCACTACGGCCTGTAACACAAAGTATGCTGCATTGTGGGTCATGTGTTTTCCCAGTGACTGTTGCTACTGTGTGGAGTGAGGACACAGGTAGTTAGTGCTTAGTGCCCACAGTGAAGCTGTGCATGGAACACGGGCTCATACTTAGACCTGTTACACGTTGGATTTTGGATTAGTTTTTGGTCGCTGCATGTCTAGGAACCATCTACTGTCGTCAAAATTTTCTTGATCCTCACATTTAGTTATGAAACCCCAATTTAAGGAGCTATGGATTAGAAGGACTTTTCTACTCTGCCTAGAGTATGCACAACCCTACGAGGCAGATGCAATTAATAATCGCATTTTACAAATGAGAATACCGAGGCTCATAGAGGCCAAGCTACCTTGGTGCCAAAACTGTCTTCATATTCTCTCCATATCTAGGCATGGATCTCTCAGAGCTGCCTTGAAGCCAAGTAACTCTTGATTACTCCAAGAATCTACTTCAATCATGGCCTTTTCAACCATTCTAAACTCTTTGTACAGACCCACATACATGCCATCACTGTTTATCTGCCTGTCTCCTCTCAGCCTGGGTCTCTGGTTGTCAACTTAAAATATTCAATTTTCATTTCCATCTATTTCATCTTTAACATGAAAGGAGAGAGCATCAGTGTTCAGCCCTGGCTAGATAGTAGAAACTTCACTGAGCCAAAGTGAAGCCAGGAGTGAGTGTAGATTCAGCTGATCTGTTGTGTGGGTTTGGTTCTGAGATTTTATTTTCAAATTTCCTTGGGAGCTTTGGAGGAAGCTCTAACTCAGATGATTCTTAGTGTCTTCCTGGGTTTATAGAGCAGTGTTTCTCTTTCCTTCCCTCCTTCCCTTCTATCTGTGATAGAACCCTTGGCCACAACCACCTCTTGCAGTCATGTACCTGTCTGCCTCAGCTATCATTTTTCTTTTCTGTCCTGTGCTTTTCTTTGGTTTAACTATCAAATCTCTTCCCTTGCTACCACAGCTGTTAGTAACATTCTTCATTGCAATCTTAAAGGAACATCCTCCACCTGGCAACTATGCACATCACAGCCTGTATTCAGGGCTGACTCTTCTGACCTACCTCACGTCCTATCTGCTTCACTCTAGTGGCTTTTCAATTTCCCATGGAAAGTGGAAAATTATTTCCATGTGTGGCTGGGTGCAGCAAGGCATGCTGTCAAAAGCCTGCTAATTCAAGCTCTCAGAGGAGAGATGAGAAGGGGCTGAGTTTGAAAGCAGCCCGAGCTTCCTAAGGAGACCCCGACTCAAAACAACTGCAAGCCCGGGGAGGTACTCAGCTCTTGAATGCTTGCCTGGCATGCATGGGACCTGGGTTTGATCCCAAGCACCACAAAAGAGAGGAAAACAAAACAACAGCACAGTTAAGAAAATGAATCTCTTAAGGCTAGACGGGCAGTCAGTCTAAGCATGTTGTTTGCTTTTTCATTTTTATATTAAATATAAGTTAGAGGTCACATATGGTTAAATAATTGTAGTACTTATAGTGAATGTGCATTTAATAAAAAATGTATGTGTGTGAGAGAAAGCTAAAATGAGAGAGATTAATGTCTGATGGGAGCATGCAGGAGAGTACCTGATTCGAGATAAAAACTAACTGTGAGGAATGGCCATATGTCCTAGACATCACGAACAACACAACCAAAAAGAAATGGGCCATTTCTCTCTATTCACTGCCCCATAAATATTTGTTATATGACTGAATAGGAGATGCCCACTACTTATAATGCTGCTGCATTGTCCAAATCTTTTCTAACAATCCTCTTTTAGAACTGCCTGCAGAGCCAACACATGAGTCAGAAAGAAAATGGGCCTTGTTCCTCCACTCTCTGCTTGTTTTTTACCAAAAAAGGCAATGCCCAATTTCATTGCCTACTGTGTTCATTAGCTTTGGTGCCAAATGATCTTTAGTGATGGGCCGTCCTTTTCCCCAAGTTCATTCTACCCTGAGGAGGAAGATGCTGCTACTAAAAATACACACAAAACGTGTTATGGATTCATGAGGTAATTTCAGAATAAAAGTTTCCCAAATCATATCCCAGCCCCAGGAAATTGCAAATGCTGAATATAGGGTGTTATCTGCAAGGAGGGGATCTTAATTTGAAGTTCATGAGAGTTGGGTACAGACTTTAACCTTGTGTATTTTTCTCATTAGAGAGTCTGTAGCTTTATTATTTTCATAGGCAATTGTAGCAAAACAAGGATAACAATACCATTTTAAAGTATTTAATATGTGTCCAGACTCTTGGAGCAATGTGCTATATTGTTAGGAATAAATGTAATATTTAAGTCACAGAAACGTGCCATATCACACATTGTAAGACAATGATATTCTTCTATCTTTATAACGCATGCCATTTCAACCACAGAGGATGGGTTTGAATGAAACTGCCTTCCCTCAACTGCTCCTGTCTCCCCTCATGTGTGCATTCACAGAACAGCTGCTACAGTCCTGATAGAGCATGCGACCTTGGAACAAACACTACTTTTTCTCTTTGAAGGAGGTTGGATTGTCAGGATTGATGCTGTGACTTCTTGGTTAGAATTTGTTAGTGACACTTTCTAACGTAGTTCATTAACTAACGCAAGTGACACTGGACTCAACTACTTGAAAGCACCGAGAAGTTACCTTTCTTCCTGGTTCCCAATTCTGTTTTTAGAAACATTGTTTTTAATGGTAAGAGTCCAAAGGAGAGAACTACTGTCATGATTAAAAGGGAAAAAAAAAGCAGAACCTGCAAGCTACAAGGGATATTCTTTTTGCCACTGTGAGATTTTGCTTTGGGGAGCATTTCTGTGCAAGAGTATGCTGGAAAAACAGGTCTTGGGGGTAGGAATTGGGGGTGGGGAAATGAGCCTTGATTGCATTGTTTGCCTTCTGTGGTGCGAATACTTCCATCTGGCAAACTTCAAGTTACCAATGTGAGAGAACAAAACACATGTGGGAACAGATGCACAGAATATGTTCTCATGGTCCAGTGTGAGCTGGCCCTAGGATGCTGAATACCCAGTATACATGGAGGCCCTGGGGAAGAACTTCCGAAGGACATTCCATTTGACAGCACCACCCTCTGGAAGAAACAAATTGAGTAGGAATGAATTAGAAATAAAGTCTATTGAAAGTTATTAAAAGAGATTAGAACACAGTTTAAAATGCAGTTCCCAAGCCCTTTGATGAAATTCACCTGTTTCTACCTAATGCACTAAGATTTTCTCTTTCTTCTTTTTTTTTATCTTCAATCACCTCAATTCCCCATTGTTTTTACATTTTATTTTTGAGACTGTAAAATAATCACATTTTTTTCTTCCCTCCAAATCATCCCATATACCGCTCCCTACTCTCCAAATTCACGGCCTCCTTTTTCACTGATTGCTACTGTATGCATATATGTATATTATATAGTATATGCATATACACATATGATGTGGAATATTAATTTAAGATGTGTTACATTTGTTTATGCTGAGGAATATTCGTCTAATGATGCAAAGATGGGTTGCATTCTTATTTAACTCTGTAGAGCTGTGTTACTTTGCCTGTCTAAAACACCTGATTGATCCAATAAAGAGCTGAATGGACAATAGATAAGCAGGACAGAGAAATAGGTGGCACTGGCAGGCAGAGATAATAAACAGGAGGAGAAATCTAAGGAAGAGCAAGGAGCAAGAAAAGGAGAAGGAGAGGAGGATGCCAGGGGCCAGCCATCCAGTCACACAGTCAGCCACAGAGTAAAAAAGAAAGAAAGATATATAGAATAGCAAAAGATAAAAAGCCCAGAGGCAAAACATAGTTAAAGAGAAATGGGATACTTTAAGTTAGAAAAGCTGGCTAGAAAGAAGCCAAGCTAAGACCAGGCATTCATAAGTAAGAATAAGGCTCTGTGTATTTATTTGGGAACTGGGTGGCAGGCCCCCAAAAATTAAAAAAAAAAAAACTACACTCATATATTCCTAAATATAATCTGTTAAGTTCATACTTGTATTATGTTTTCAGGGTTTACTATTTGGTACTGGACAACCAAGTAGTATGTTCTTCCCTGGGGAAGACCACCTTTCTGGCTCCCAGCTTTCCATAGTCGTCTATAGTTCTTTTGTAGGGTTGAAGCCTTGTAGGCTTTTCTTTATCCAGTTTGGCATATAAATGGTGTCATCATTGATCAGCTCATGTTTGGGCATTATGTTGGTGACTTTATAGGTACAGCTTCTGACATTCCTAGGAGACATACTCTTAGAGCAAAACTCCCTGACCCTCTGGCTTTTACAATCTTTCCATCCCCTCTTTTGCAATGTTACCTGAACCTTGGGTGCAGGAGTGTTTTGTGGGGGTATCCATTTGGGACTGGGCTCCACGACCATGCTTTTTGATTGGTTGTGGCTTTCTGTAGTGGTCTCTGTTGCAAAGAGAAGTTTCCTTGATGAAGGGTGAAAACTACACTTCTCTGTGAGTATAAGGAAAATATTAATGGATTGTTGTTAGACATTGTGGTGGTTTAGTACATTAGCAGTTGTAGATTCTCCTCCAAAAACCATGACTTCACTAGCACTGAGTTGTTAGCCAGATTTCCAACACCAGGCATGTTTTCCATAATGTTAATCAGGTTTTAAGTTCAATTAGAAAACTGTTGGTTACTGCCAAGCTTTGTGTGCCACTACTGCACCCTTAAGGTTATTGAGCCATGCTGGTCACTGATGTGGCTCATAGGCATCACTGCTGCGGAGGACTGTTGCTTGCCTCCCTCCTTTGGAAGCTCACATGGTGCCTTCTGGTACAATGAAAGTCAGTCTTCATGGAGGAATATGCCACGTTTTAAAATTGGGTTGTCTGTTTTCTTGATGTTTTTGGTTAGTTGTGTAATCTAGATAGTGACACTCTGTCAGATGTATAGCTGGCAAAGACTTTTTTCCTATTTTATATGCTGTCTCTTCACTCGAATGATGGTGTCCTTTGCTGTACAGAAGATTTTAGTTTCAGGTAGTTTCACTTTCCAATTTTTGGTCTTAATGCCTGTGCTACTAGAGTTCTATTTAGAAAATCTTTTCTTAAATAAAAAAGAAAAGAAACTCTTTTCTTGTACCTATAAATTCCAGTATATTCCCTACATTCTCCTCTACTAGAGTCTACATGTCTAAGGTATTAATTCCAGGTTCTTGATTCCATTTGGAGTTGAGTTAAAAATGTTTTTAAGTATCTTCTTAGTTTTTTGGTAGTTCATAAGCATTTAGAAATTCATTCATTTCTTTTAGATTTTACAATTTGGTGGAATATACTTTTTTCAAATATGTCCTTATGATTTTCTGGATTTCATTACTGTGTTGCAATATTTCCTTTTCATCTCTAATCTTATTAATTTGGATCTTTTCTCTCTTTCTTTTGGTTAATTTAACTAAGGGTTTATCAATTTTGTTTATTTTTGAAAGAATAAACTCTTTCTTTTCATTCATTGATTTAATTTTGCTGTTGTTTCTATTTCATCAGTGTTGGTCCTGATCTTAATTATTTCCCTCTTTCTGCCAGTCTTGAGTTTGGTTTGTTCTTGATTTTCTGAGGCCTTGAGATACATCATTAAGTTATTTATTTAAGATCTCTCTGATTTTGTAATTCAGGAACTTAGTGCTAGAAACCTTTCTCTTAAGACTGCCTTCATTTTGTTCCATAGGCTTTGATATGTTATGTTTTCATTTTCATTTGAAACTTTTGAATTTCTTTCCTGATTTCTTCCATGCCCCAGACATTGTTCAACATTTTGTTGTTTGGTCTGTGTGAGTTTGTGTATTTTCCATGGTTTCTCCTACTGTTGATTTCTAGCTTTACCTCACTATGGTCTGATAGAATGCAGGGAGATTGTAATCTTCCTATATTTTGTGAGGCTAGTTTTATATCCTAAGATATTATCAGCTTTAAAGTATTTCCTATGGACTGCTGAGCATTCTGTATTATTTGGGTTGAATCTTCTGTAGATGTCTGTTAAATCCATTTGCTTTATGGTGTCATTTATTATCAATGGTTTTCCAATCAAAAGATGCAGGCTAGCATATTGGGTCAAAAATTAAGACTTCTCTTCATACTGCTTCCTAGAACATACCACCAAAGACAGACACCACAGGATGAACAAATATATTCCAAAATAAATGGAATAAATGGATTAAAAAAGAAATTGCTATTCTGGTATCTGACAGACTAGATGTCAATCACCACATGTCAGAGGAGATGAAGAGGCTCATTTCACACTGATTAGGGGAATAAGCCATAAGAGGAAATCATCATTCTAAACACATGAATACCAGGAACAGGTGCACTCAGTTTCACAAAGCAAACACTCTTGGGTTTACACAGGTTAATCCCAACATAGTAATCAATATTAGGTGACTTTAATAGTCAATTCTCAGCAATAAACAAGTCATCTAGATAAAAACTGAGTTGAGTATTAAAGTTGAGACCGTTGATACCCACAGTTACTATGAAAATGTGTTTATTAATTCATGCTATTTTGTTTGTTTTGTAGCATTTGATGTCTTCTTAGTTTTCATTTATATCTTGACTTCTTTATTATTTTTGTATCTTCTTGAATGTGTTTGCTGCTCTCTTTTATTTGAAATACACTTTCATCCAGTGTCCTCTATAGGCCTATCTTAGTGCACATTGCTTTTATCATAGAGCATTTCTCTTTCTCTTTTAATTTTGATTGACAGTTTTGCTAGGTCTAGTAGTTTGTGTTGGTTCTATGGTCTTTCATGGCTTGAAGTACATACATTGCTCTAAGATCTTCTGGCTTTTTACAGTTTCCATTGAGATATTATCTATTATTCTGATGAGCCTGAGTTGGGCCTTTTTTCTTGCAGGTTTCAATAAATTTTTCTTTATTCTGTATATTTAGTGTTTATTTAGTTTCTTTTCTGGTCCTGTCTATTTGATTCTGTATGTCTCTTATACTTGGATGAACAACTTTTTCCCTAGATGTGGAGAAATCTCTCCTATGGTTATGATTATATTAAAAAAATAATGTCTATGCCTTTGGCGTGGGATTCTTCTCCTTCTCTCATAATTTGTATATTTGGTCTTTTCACAGTGTCTCAGAGATTTTGTATGTTCTATTCTTATGCTTTCTTTTAACTTGCCATTGAGTTTAACTAAATGACCTGATTTCCTCTACCTTGTCATGAAGCCCTGATATTCTGTCCTCCTTATGAGTTTTTGAATTGTCTTATTGAAAATTTCATTTCCGGTATCATTTCAGTTTTGTTTTTATTCAGATTTCAATCTCTTCATTGAATTCCTTTTACATCCTTAATTGACTTTTTTATTTTATTCAGCTGATTATACTTTTCTTGGAAACAAATTTGTCTTTGAATTCATTCACACATTTATTTTCATGTCCTCTCTGAAATAGTTGAACATATTTAAATTAATTCTTAACTATAGTCCTAAATAGTTAAATGAATCCTTTGTCTTACTTAAATTTTGTCTAAGTGGTTGTTGGCAGCTATTCTTATGGGATTGGCAATTGGGATGGGTGACATTTCACCTTGGCCTTTCATGTTACTGATGTTTTCTCATTGAGATTTTTGTTTGCATCGTCAACTGGTCTATTGAGCTATTCTGGCACACCTGAGTTGAGTGAACATTTGTTTCATTGCTTGTGATTTCTTTTGCTTTGTGGATTTTGCCTTGACTTGGTGTGGCTTAAACTTCATTTAGAGAGACTTGATACTGACTCTTGGATAGGGTGATTGAAGATGATTTCAACTTGGTGGAGGATGGCATGCTCTCTGGCCTCATAAAAGAGAGTTAGTGTGGAGGTGGTGGGTTGCATCAGGGGCAATGTCTTCACATGCCATCTGATCATTAAAGACAGGTTTCCTAAGGTTTTCTGGGACTGTGTGTCAAAGCTGGTATCTCACAACTGCTAACTTCATAACCTAGGGTGCATGTGGAGCACTGTGTGTGTGTGTGTGTGTGTGTGTGTGTGTGTGTGTGTGTGTACATCAGGTGTAGGGTGTGCACTGTGGGAAATGGGAGCGAGGCAGGGAGGTCCAAAGGCCTCTACTCTGTGTGACTGGGGTGGCATACTGAATGGCCAAAGTGTATGCTGGAGCAATAGGGTTTTAGAAGCCCTGGCTTGTCTGTATCAAGTGCCAGAAGGACAAAAGAGTATGCATCGGAGACGGAGGGTCTGTGCACCCTAAGCTTTCTGCATCAGGAGCTGGGAGGCAAAAGTGTTTGCAAGAGGCAGAGGTTCCTGGGATCACTTCTTTTTCTGTACTTATTGGGAGCTTGAGGTGCTTCAGAAGTGTGTGTGAGAGGCTGGGGACCCAGAGATCACAAACTTGTTGGTACTGAAAGCATAAGTTAGTGCAGAAGGTGAGATTCTGGGGACCCCTAACCTGTAGGCACAAGGAGTAGGAGGATGGGAGAAGTGGAGACTGGAAGCTGGAAATCAAGAAACCCTTTGTCTATCTTTACAGGGAAAGAGGCCTAACAGTAATGACAGAAAGACATCCTTCTGTGGTTGAGACAACTCACGATTTTCTCCATCTAGTTGGGAACACAGACACGTGACTGTGAAAGCTTGCCCAGAGAGATGTGGGGTTATGGAGAGAGTTGTGAAGAAAGGGAGCAGTGACAAGGAGTTACCAGATGGTGGGCACTGTTCCAAGAAGAGGTCATGTGTACATGATTTATATTTCATGGCCATCTTTTAGAAGATAATGCCAAGAGGAACCAGAGCCACATGGGCCTTCTCTGTTGTTTTCTTGCCCAGAATTCGAAAGGGGAGATAAGGCTCAAGTGCTTCTCAGCTCAAGTTACTTGAAATCATTTCTCGTTTCTACTACTCTGATTGTATCTAATATAATTCCTAAGCATGTTCAACACAAACATCCACCAAACAAAACAGATGAATATCCATTATCCTCCGCAACCTCTTCCTCCTCTTCCTCAATGATCGATTCTTACCTACCAAATAGTTGAGTGTTTGCAACTTGGAAATCAAAAGCCATTTCTGGACACTTCAATTTATGAAAAACATTTGAATGCTTTTTTGAGACAAGATTTCATGTATCATGTATCTTTGTCTGGTCTTAACAAGCTATACGGCCAAGGACCACCTTTCCTATCTGATTCCCTTACCCCGTCTCTATGGGGGAATCTCCAGTTTCCTCTGATCTCAATTCTACCAGCATTCTCAGGTCATGTTCTCCTTGAAGAGAAGAATTCAGACAGGATAAGGCAATAGTCAAACCGCCATGACTCTTATCAAACCCATCAAGGAAGCCAAGGACATGCTTTAGACAAGAGTAGGCCAAGCTGGGACTCAATGGCTTTGACTCACCAGGCCTGGGGTTCTATTTTTCTTCTTCCTTCTATTGTCACTTCCAATGTGTCTCCCCCAGAGTGGACACTTTTAGAAAAGGGCAGTGCAAGAATCTATTTAGGGGTTTAAGTACTTCTGAAGTTGAAAGGTCCAGTACAGGAAAGGGCAAAAGCACTCTGCATTCTTCCCTGGGGAGAGAATCTTGAAATTGCTAATATTCTGACCTAGCTAGTATGGCCCACTCTCACCTGTTGTCCCCTGCATCCTCTTTGGAGGCCTTGACCGAGCTAATCCAAGTAGCACCAACCACTGCCGTTATTTTATATCTTGACCACCACTACTAACTTCAGACTCTGTTTCAATGCCTTGAGTCCAGCCATCTTGTTCTGTTTATGTCCCATATTTGGGGGCCTATTGCTCAGTCCCCCCATGAAAGCACCTCCTGCCTAATATGATCACAGGCATGTATGATGATGCTCTGTTTATGTGATGCTGGGGATTGAACCCAGGGTTTCACTCTACCAATCAATCGATTCACATCCCCAGCCCTGAGAACATTTTAGTCTGTAGCACTCATTTTACAGCTATTGAAGATAACCGCCAAAAATGTAGGCTAAACCTAAACTGGTGATTTCCCTTTTAAATCTAGACAATAGAAAATAAAACACACAAGGGTCAGGAGGGAGAGGGTAAGAGAGATGGAGAAAGAGAGGGAGGGGGATAGGAAGAGGTAGAGGAGGAGGGAGAGTCTAACAGCCAAATCTCCAGTCAGACCAGAGCTGTGGAGAACACTGATTTTACAGACTGGGCTGATTTGGATGATTTTGTTATTAACCCCAAGAATCTTATGCCATGCAGCAGCTGGCAGATTGCATTTAAATTGGAAAAGAAAGATTGTTACTTGTGTGACTTGTGGTGACAGAACAATCCATCTACAAATTCTGCATAATAGAAAAGATGGTACCTTCAGAGGAAGAATTAAATCCACAAAAGAACCAGTAAAAACAAATGTCTAAGTTTTAAAATATTCCTACCAGAAAATGAGCAACAAAATATATTGCAGATCAAATACAGATGGGCAAGAGAGGAATTGCAACAGCGGATTGGCAGAGGAGTTAAGGACCTCTGTCCTGAAGGGAAGCCAGTACAAGACAGAAGGGCCAATTTCTCTGAAGACTGGCACTTAAATTTCTGTAATAATCAATAAAAGGAATGTTGGATGCCTAGTCTCTGGCTAGTGTGAGATCATCCATGTGCCTTAGGGTGAGACACTCAAGCAAATGGAAAGGAATTTGAGAAAGACAAGACCTAGAGCCAGGGAGAGGCATAGTATCTCAATACTTCTAGTCAATTCCCTTTCCATATGGTCCAGGGTTGGACCAATGCAGGGCAAGGATATTTTCCAACATAAACAGCATTCAGAGATTCTGTGTGAATTACAGTTGTTTATACTTTCATTGGACTAAAATAGGGGGTAGCTTGTTTCTCTCCCCCACCCGTGTGTGTGTGTGTGTGTGTGTGTGTGTGTGTGTGTGTTTCTGTGCACACAGTGGAGTTGTGTTTTTATATCTTACACATTTCTCCTCCCGCCTGTAGGCAGTAATTTGTTCTGAGTCAAAGGAGGTATTATAGGCATGGATCAGAGTGTAGGGGACTTCTACTTACATCTTCAGATTCTTGTATCCCAAAACAAAGAATTGGATCACATACACATGAATAGCGATAGAAATAGATACAATTGATTAAGGAAGAGGAAATTATTCCTGGGAGTGGAAGTCAGAGAGCTGCTGCACTGGCCTCAGCCATGAGCTTCCTGAGCATAGCTGGTCATACCCATTCCTGAAGCTCTTATGCCTTCTACACTTGGAGATCGTGAGCTTTTCTAGCAAATGCTCTGTTTTGTTACATGGGTGATCTTGGTCCGTTTTAAATCCCTTCCTTGCCAATCACCTCTAACGTGTGCCTTACTGTCCTTTTAACAGCAGAACCAGCGTATTCGAGCTTTCATCGGGAAGATGGAGGAGGGGCTCTTCAGGAAACATTCTGGGATTGCGACTGCTGAGGCACCCGGCCTCTTGAACTAGGTAATTACCAGTTGTCATCCCCCAGTGATGACAGTTATTAGGGGACTACTCTGTTGAGCACCCTGCCTTAAAGACTAGTGTCTATTAGTTTCTTGGGTGTGATTAAGCTGTGACTATTTTAAAGACGACTTAATAAATTCACACACACACACACACACACACACACACACACACACACACACACTCCTTTGGTTCTGTTCCTCTAGAGAAGCCAAATATGAATGACCATAGTCCAGGAACACTGCCCCAGATACCATGTTCCAATGTGGCAACAGTTCTATGTTTTAGGATAACAGAATAAAGAAAATCATAAATCAAGATACCTTTCAAATCAGTAGAAGCATTAGGTAGGTGGGTCACAGAACAGCAGGGAAATCTCAGCTATAGGTTTTGGTGCTACCTGATGGCATCCTTAGCCTTTCGTTGGTGGATGCTGTAGATCTATTTGTACATTCCAATGCCACACACAGAGGTAGGAAACAAATGGCTACTAAGCAGGCTAAGGGTAGCCCAAGATAATTTGTCTCTAGGCCTGAAACATTTCATCCTCTCTGCATCATTAAGATCTAATCAGCAGCCTTGAGGTAACAGTTTCTTTCCAGAAACTCTCTGTACAGTATCTTTTTGTATAATATGCATATGATTTTAATTTCCCCAAGTTTGGTGATAGAGATGAAAATAACAAAAACCATTTTAACTCTGTAGTTTCTATCCAAAGCATCATTCCTTGCATTCCCCCTCCTTTCCTGATTTCTCCTTCCTTCTTCTTTCTATTCCTCCTCCCCTCTTTCTTTCTACCCATGGTGCTTTCATTATAATCTAGTGTGGTTTTCATTAGGCACCCAAGGGACGGCTCTCATACACCTGTAGCTCCAGGTCTGGGGAATCCAGTGCTCTCTTCTGGCCTCTGTGAGCAGCAGATATCATGGTGCACACTGTTTCTGGTTTTCAGTGTTGTTGAAGAACCCTGATGTCTTCCCTATTCACTCTCCAGCTTGCTGCCTGCTGTTGCTGCTGCTATTGATCTGTTTAATTCCTTTTAGAGACTTAAGCATCTGAAATTTTGCTGTGATGTTCCTTGATGGTTTTTTTTTTCCATTTTCGTTCATAATTGTATGTAACTTAAGAAATACATTCATTCTGGAAACTTGTGTCCTACTGTGAACTTTAGATATTATATAATTTTATGTTCTCCCTCTGGAATTCCCATTAGTCATATGTTGAGTTTTCTGGTTTGATTGTCTATCTTAAGAAATACTTTTTCCTTTCTAATTTTTCTATTTTGTTTGCTTTTTGGCTATAATGCTTTCTAAAAATTACCCACATCTTCATATTTTATATTTCAATTTTTTAATTTCTTTTCTTTTTTGCTCAAATTTTATTTTTATGAAAAATCTTTCTTGTATACTGATTCACTATTTTCTTCCCAAAGCATTCTGATTTTATACTAGAGATAAAATACCCTCACTATTGCTTTCTGGAAGTATTAATTATAGATTTTCTTTTTCAATCATCACTATTTTTTTTAATTTTCATTTATATTTTTTCATGTTGAAATTATTTGATTGTCTATCATACTTCAGAAGATCTATGAAGCTAGATGGATCCTCTTTGTGCTCATAGGGGTCTGTCAAATAGTGATCCCGTAGTAGGATGATCTCGGGAACCATGTGGATGTCTGTAGGAAATTCCTCTGGGACTGCCATTTGTTTTCAGAGAGAGAATCTTTGAATCCATTAAAAACCTGAGAGTACAATAGTCTAGATTACTTTAGAAATAGAGCCCAGTTTATTGATTACCCAGATGTTTCCTTAATTTTGTTAGGAACTCAATAACCCCTCTTG
Organism: Peromyscus leucopus; assembly: GCF_004664715.2. Taxonomy (NCBI): domain Eukaryota; kingdom Metazoa; phylum Chordata; class Mammalia; order Rodentia; family Cricetidae; genus Peromyscus; species Peromyscus leucopus. Next base: position 102,310,463 of record NC_051066.1, on the reverse strand, counting down.
TTCTGTTGGTATCTAGGTCCCCTCATAGTTAATATTCAATTTTTACAAAAAAATAAACTCTGTTTCTTACACTCTTTAGAAATGTCAAGTCAGAATGTAACCAACCCTTTTTGGAAAGCCTTTATTTTCAACACATGCTACTGATAGTTCAGATTTGTGTACTTAAAAATTAATTTCTAAAATAGAAATACAATCAGTAACCAAGTTTAAACTGAAGAGTTTGAGGATCGATGAGTAAATAATTCAGATATTCATAAAAATTGCTACATGTCTAAAAATTTCCCTTCATGACAGCTCCCTTATCTCTATTCTTTTTTTTCCGCAATTCAAATCTTATCAAATCTTTCTATTGCCCAGAGAAATTCAGCTCCAAACCTTTCCAGGGCAAAGAGACACAACAGAATGATCTTTCCCCTAAAACAAAGAGTTTGTTCGATATTTTAAAGTTATACCATGAAATACATTAATGAATTGAGACTCTGTTGTCAAGAATTTAATCTAATTCCACCCATTTGCCTGCAAATTTTATGATATCGTTGTTTTTTACTGTATATGTGCCACATTTCTTTATCCATTCTATAGTTGAGGGGCATCTAGGTTATCTGCAGGTTCTGGCTATTACGAATAATGTTGCTATGAACATAGTTTAGCATGTGTCTTTGTGGTAGGTATGATGAGCATTCCTTGGGTATATGCCCAAGAGTGGTATAGCTGGGTCTTGAGATAGATTGGTTCCCTGTTTTCTGAGAAACTGTCATACTGATTTCCAAAGTGGTTGTACAAATTTGTACTCCCACCAACAGTGGAGGAGTGTTCCCCTTGCTCCACATCCTCTCCAACATAAGCTGTTATCGGTGTTTTTGATCATAACCATTCTGATAGGTATAAAATGCTATCTCAGAGTTGTTTTGATTTGCATGTCCCTGATGACTAAGGATGTTGAGCAATTCCTTAAATGTCTTCCAGCCATTTGAGATTCTTCTGTTGAGAATTCTCTGTTTAGCCCTGCAGCCCATTTTTTTTTATTTGTATTGTTTGGTATTTTGATGTCTAGTTTCTTGAATTATTTCTATATTTTGGATATCAAGCTCTCTGTCAGATGTGGAGTTGGTGAAGATCTTTTCCCATTCTGTAGGCTGTCGTTTTGTCTTACTGACTGTGTCTTTTGCAAATTTTACAGAAGCTTCTCAGTTTCAGGAACCTCCTGGCAGTGGGATCAGGATCTATCCCTGGTGCATGAGAAGACTTTTTGGAGCCCAGTGCCTATGGTGGGACACCTTACACAGCCTTGGTGCAGGGGGAGGGGCTTGGACCTGCCTCAACTGAACATACCAGGTTTTGCTGACTCCCCATGGGAGGCCTTGCCTTGGAAGAGGTGGGAATGGGTGATGGGTTGGAAGGGAGGAAGGCTGGGGGGTAGGAGGAGGGAGGAGAAGGGGACCTGTGGTTGATATATAAAATGAATAGAAAATTTTCTTAATAATAAAAAAATATTTTAATTATAAAGTCATTGCCTCAATTGTGAATCTTGTTATGGTTTGGGTATTAAGTGTGCCTCCCAAAATGATTCTGCACTGGGGGGGTCAGAGTCTAGCTGGTGATGATGTTTGGGGTTTTGGGAACTTGAGAAGGTGGGATCTAGCTGGAGGAAGTAGGTTACTGGGCTGAGTGAGGTGAATCTGGCCCTGTCACCCTGATCACTGTGACTGCTCTGGCTGACTGATGGATCAGCAGGTGCCTTTTCCTCCCTCACCACTCCCTGTGCATTCCTTTTAAACTTGGATGCTCAGAAGGTGAGGATGACCTTCCCAGACAGAAAACTGCTCTTCTATCAAGAGTACAATAACTTTGTGCCCTTGCTAAAACCTCCAAACAAGCTGTCAAGGAAGTGGGTCACTGGTAAACAGTCCATGGGTCATCTTGTTCTGGCTCCTGTCTGTCTTTCTCTGCTTCCTGACCACATTAGACAAACAAAATCACTCATCACATGTTCCTTCCACCCCATGCTCTCTTCAAATTCATGGGCTAAGCAATAATGGATGAAACCTTTTGAAATCATAAGCCAAAATGTATTCTTCCCCCCTCAAGTTATTTATGTTAGGAACTCTGTCACACTTATGAAAGGGTTTCTAATATCAATCTATATTGAAGATTTATGTGAAATTAGAGAAGTTTGAAGTGCATTCAGCATGTGGTGGTAGCCATGGCTGTCTTCAGATGTCTACTTTAGGAAACTGCTCAGTGTTAGGGAAATGTTCACCAAATGCATCAAAGGGAAGAGTACTCAGTGCTCACACAAATATAGATGTATTGGAAATATTGGGAAACCTAATAATTCATGGAGAAGAGTTGAAATAGTCAGGAGAGACTTGCCTCAGTTGTGAAGAATAAGTAGCCAGAGGATCAGCATTGCACTGTTCTCACCAGTAGATTCTATAAACAACAGCCCCCAGATCCATTCCCAGGTAATTTAAATGCTCCATAAATAAAGTCCAATAATATTTGCAGAGTTACAAAAATATCCAGAATCTAAGAAAAGAAACTACCAAAGACTTTAATATAATTATGTTTACCAGGCATAAAAATAATCAGGAAAAACGAGGACAAAGAAACAAAACCTAAACAAATCAAGAAGTTACATTGGCATTAGAATTTTTTAAAAAGTGAGTACATGAAAGCAGATTTCATGATTTTGTTTCCTATGTTTCCAAAGTTAGACATGTGAAGAAAAAAAAATACTTAGAAATGAAAACTACAGCTTCTGAGATTAAAAACACATTGAAGGGGATTAACTACAAGTCAGAAGTCAAAGAGCAGACATGTGAACTTAAAGGCATTTCAGTCTAATAGAATTTAGTACAAATTGTCAAAAACTAAGAAGGAGGGGAACAAGGTGAAGTGAACAGAGCTTAAATGTTCTGTGGAGCCATTTAAATGGTCAAACCCTAGAGATCAGAGTGCCCAAAGGAGAGGAAGGAGAACATAGGAACCTACTGGTGTCAATAATGACCAGGAATTGCCTAATTTGCTAAGATCTGTAATCTACAGACCCAAGAAGCCCAGTTACCCACAAGCACATAAACGTGATGAACACAATACCAAGAAACATCAAAATCAAAGAGCTCAAAACTAGTAACAGCACCAAGTCCCACCCCTTGCTGAGAGGCCGCTCCAATTGACACCCACTGGCAGAGGGAAAATCAGTTTTCTTCAATGAGAAAACACTGGGTATACCAACCGCACTCCAGGGCAAGTCCCATGCTCAGAAGCAGTTGCACAAATTAAACTCCATGTTTGTTTGTTTGTTTGTTGTTACTTTTGAAAGAGAAAAATAACATGAAATTGGGTGGGTAGGGGGACAGTGGAGGTCCTGGGAGGAGTTGGGGGAGAGGAAAGAATATTATCAAAATAAATTGCATGAAATTCTCAAAGAATAAATAAAAACATTATTTTTAAAAACTAGTAATAAAGAGAAAGCCTTATAAATAACTACAGGAGAGGGCAGACTCGGCGATTAAGAGCGTTTTCTGTTCGTGCCAGGGACCTGGGTTCAGTTCCCAGCACCCACAGGTTGGTTCACAACCATCTATAACTCCAATTTGAGAGGATCTAAACCTGTCTTTGTCTGACTTGGGTGGACACAGATGCACACACAGTATGCATACATACACATAAGCAAAACACTTATACACATAAAATAAATCTTTAAAAATATTTTTAAAGTAATTGCAGATACTGACATTAATTTTCTAGTTATTGATGGTCTAGAATTTAGACTGAATCAACAGCCAGATGTGGATGAGCCCGAAGACCAGCCGCCATTCCTAGAGACTCTGACTTAGTAAGTCTAAGGGGGAGTTGTGGGATCTACCTATGAACCAGAGTTAGAAAGGACTAGGCAAAATTAGGATGGAGCCACGCTTCCTCGCTTGCTTCTATAAGAGCCCTCAACCACCTCCTGCTCCAACTATTGCTGCCAGCCTCTCTCCTCTCCCGCTTGCCCAATGCCAAACTCCTCACTCCTCTCACCTATGCCGAACATGCTACTATTTCAGGATATGTGGACCCCAATACCTATTTTTATGTTGTAATTCAGCATCTCTTCCCTCCCTGTTTCTTCTTATGTGTCTTCAACCACTGTAGCACCTTTGATCTCTGAAATCAAAACAATGTGAAGATCCCAGGATAGTACAAAGACCTTCCTTGACTTGGAGCCAGGTCAAGGGCGCAGAAGGAAACACATAGGCTGCATGGCAGGAGGGTCCTGGGGTTTCACGGGGAAGATTTATTTGTGGAAACATGGCTAGTCTACGTGTAAGGCTCTGATGGATTCACTAATGTAGCCCTGTTTCCCCCACTTTCTCACTGTATTTGACTCCATCTATGGGCAACTAGGACCTCCCTTGCCCTGTTTTGGTTTCAGAGAAATGATCACAGCTTACAACAGAGTTGTTTATTTTTGTCATCCAAATTTCTAAAAAGATGTTTTAGATAAGCAGTTCACTGCTGTCTTTGATCTCAGCTATCAGCTTCAAAGTATAACATTTAAAAATAATTCGGCGTGGTTTCTATTATTTTTGCTGTTTTGCTTGCGTGGAGGCTTATTTGAAGATGCCTCTTCTGTTTCTCAGCATTTTTATAAGACAGTCAATTTATATGTTTGTCCTTTGTGGTAAAATTCCATTGTTGCATAAATATTCAAGACTTTACTGATCACTACATTGTTCTTGCTATATAAAATTTACAGAGAACTGAGTTAATGCTCAATCGTAATGTTCCTCAATGAGCATAGGATTTTGGTTTCTTCTCTTTGTTATGAGGACTCTTGAAGGAAAATGATTCTTGTGTGTGAGCATGTGTGTGTGTGTGTGTGTGTGTGTGTGTGTGTGTGTGTGTGTGTTTGACTGGACTTAGAATATTTAACATATTTAACAATGTTTCTTCTATATGATGGTGGATAAACTTTTTCTTACTTTAAATGTGACATTCTTTTAAAACATTCCTAGTTATTTGTTTTTATTTTATATGTATGTGAGTTTTGCCTGCGTATATGTATGTGTATCATGTTTGTACCCAGTATCCGCAGAGGTCAGAAGAGGTCATCTGATCACATGGAACTGGAGTTACTATGAGCAACCATGTGGGTTCTTGGAATTGAACCTGAGTTCTCTTGAAGAACATCAAGTACTCTTAACTACCGAGTCATTTCTCCAGCCCCAACTTTTCTGTTCTTTATGTCAGGTCTAAGGGGAAAATGTGTTAATGGATAGTCTGTTGTGAAAGGTACCCAAATATGTCTCCAAAGTCTAGTTAGTGATACATAATTTATTTGAAATTCTTGGTTTGTAATCAAAGTCATAGTTTAAAGAGTGGGTGTAGTCAGGAAGTAGTAGAATCATCAGCTGTCCTGGGTGATGGGACTAGTTTCCATATCCTGCTGGTACAGCAATGTGACCTTGGGCAATGTTCTTCATGCTCTTTTTTATTCATTTACACATCGCACTTGAGGATCTTCTAGTAGAATTTGTTGAGAACAGAAGTTCTGCTTTTGTAAAGTGTGGATTGCATGAGATGTGACCTATTTATCTCTAACTGTGGTGGCAAATGTGGTTGGGTCTCATATTCTGGACTTTGAAATCTGCTAAAAGTTTGCCAAGGCTATTCTTTCCTCATAAGACACTGATAGAGGCGGGGACAGTCTTGTGAGGCTTAGCCTTAGCACCATGGTGTCTTGCTGACCATTTATAAGGCTACACCCCAGTCTAGTTGACTTGCCTCAACTTTCCTTCCATCTTTCCACTTAGTGCCCAAGTTATTCACACTCTGATGTCCCTTTCAAACTTATACTCCTTCCTTGCTTTCTCTCCCAGGCACTAACCCTAATAAAATCCTAGCAGGTCTAATCTCATCTTGGTATTTGTTCTTGTAGAATATAGACTTGCTTGTGGAGTATATATCCTTGCAGAGGGAATAAGAAAGAAATAAGTATGGGAGGCAGAGCCAGGCGGATCTCTGTGAGTTCGAGGCCAGCCTGGACTACCAAGTGAGTCCCAGGAAAGGTGCAAAGCTACACAGAGAAACCCTGTCTCGAAAAACCAAAAAAAAAAAAAAAAGAAAGAAAGAAAGAAATAAGTAAATAATAAGGTATTTTCAGATACTGATAATTGTTCAATGGTGACTAAGTATAGTGGGATGGTGTGATTTCCAAGGTGACCAGTGAGGGGCATTGTTCTTTAGCTTGAATGGCAGATAGGATTTCTCAGAGGAAGTGACACTTCTGTGATGACTGAATGATGAGGTGTACAAGTGTAAGGGTTTCATTTTAGATTTAGCTAGACTCCTCTTATTGTTAAGTGATGAGAAGTGCAAAGCATGATCCATGAATTAATCTTTTTACTTTCAAGTTTTTATTAAGAAACGTTGAAAATATATTCAAAATAAAAGTGTGTGTGTGTGTGTGTGTGTGTGTGTGTGTGTGTGTGTGTGTGTTTACTCACCTTCAAAGCAGCCATTTTCTTCAATGAGAGCATCACATAAGGGGAAGATAAAGCATCTTAGTTCAAAAGCATTTAATAATGATTGGGATTTTTTAGATCATTAACTTTCCCTTGGATAGCAGTGATTAAAAGCTAATAAAGATATATGTATGCTTTAGTCCATTATAGAATCCAAAAATTATCAAAATAACAACTAGAGGAAACTCTTCTTGGATGAGGGATTTTCATGAATGGCATTTGAAAGTTCCCAGGCTCTTTCTTGCACAGACTCATCAGCATGGAACAGCCATCTCATTGGTTTGGGGCTTTAGACACAGTTTAATAAAGGTACAACTGGACATTAAATGGGTGATGCTGAGGGAGAGAGATGCAAAGAGAGGGGACCACAAAGACCACAAAAAGAGGGGACCACCATATAAATTCTACTTAAAAGCCTTAGCTACACTATGCATATACTTGACAAAGAGTAAACTCTGGAAGTCAAATGACCTTAATGGAGAGCTTATCTGCTGCCCTCCATAGACAGAGTTGGGATTTTGAATAGAACTACCTGCAATATCTGTTAAAATTAAAATTAGTCTTCAGAAGAAAAAAGCAGAATCCCAAGACATTACAGTTTAGATTAATAATCTCCAGCTGCCAATCAAAGATTACTGGCTGTGCAAAGACAACTTTAAAACAATTTTAAAAATATTTAACAAAGCACCCAATATTAACTGACCCTAGGAAGGATACAGGTGATGGGAATTCTAGACAAGTACTTTAAAACAGCTATAACAAGATTATCTAAAAACTTAAAATATGCCCACAAATATGAAGGAGAATTTTAGCCAAATTTAAGGTTCTATTTATTTCCAGTTTCCTCAATTTGTGACTGAGTTTGAGAAACACCTCTAAGGAACTCGCACTAATTTACTAATGATCTTCTAGGAAGTATAGAGACATTATCAATAATGGCCATCATCACATTCCAGTTGAAATGGGCACAGTGTGATCTGGGAATGGCGGATGGTGTATTAATAGTCTAGGCAATAATGACACAGACAGCACTGATATTCCTACTAAGTACGGGATGTAAGGGAAAATCTTACAGTCTCTGCTCTATTTAACCGAGCTGCTCCTGTGTCCAGGGTATTTCCCAGGAATGCTGGAATTTAATGATGGCCTGAATTATGTATTTCCTCCAAGATTTGTTGAGAAATTGTTGGATTCTCACAATTACTAATGCCCAAATATGAGAAAATTTGGTTTTAGGCTCTGATATTCTAATGAATTTGGAAGTAAAATGGTATCCTCAGAAATCTGGTTTTTAAACTTTAAAATAAGAAGTGGATAGGGAAATTAATCTCTTATAGTTATGACTTGTGTTGTTTGGGGAATGATAAGCCTCTTTTAGACCTTATTTCATAGAACTTTTATCCTAATAATATCTGCGCTGTTTGCTCCATAGAGAAGTTAGGAAGAACAAATGGAATATCCATACCAGCAGCTTGTGTTTGAGAAGTTCCTACTTTACAGGCATGGTCTAAGCACTTTCTTTATGTGCATTATCTAGTACTAACATCAAAGTGGTACTGTTTTTATACCAGTTTTACATGAAAAGAAATGAGTTAATTTGCCTTTTTGAAATGAGATCTTTCTGGTAGTCTAGAATAAAGATGTGCGGAACAGTGTTCCCAACTCCTGTTGTAAAGAATGAAAACTGGCACAAACATGATGGAACACAACTTGGCCACAGTCGTACAACTAGATGTGCACAACTGCTGTAGAGCAGGAATTCGGTCCTCTAGGATTCATCAAGAGAAACTCTTGAATGTGTACAGCAGGCAACAAGATAACCGAAATGTTCATGGAACAACTATTGGTGATGGGGAAAAAAACTAACATCATCATTAGGTAAAAGTTCTATCAATAAGAAAACTGGTAAGTCAATTGGTAAGTGTGTGCCAGGGTGGTTTAGCAATTTTCAGCACTTAAATCATTATGTGCTGATATAAATAGCTAGCTTTATGCCACCCAGTATCCAAGTCACTAGCTACATGAGGCATTAATGCTTGAAATACTGCTAACTCTTTATGGGAATTTTTTTATTTTAAAAAGTATGTTTTTGAGAATTCTATACTTGTTTACAGTGAAATGTGTACTTCCAGTGTCTCATCGATGGGAGTCTTAATGTGTGTTCCACTTATGACTCCATTCCCAGTGTCATATTCTCAGCCATCTGGCCACTAAACATCTCTCTACTGACTTCTGCCCATTGCAAATATAAGCTTTAATGTACTAATAGATTAGTTAATTTACTCTTGTCCAAGGTTGAAAGCAGCTGAGGCCCATGAATATAACCAAAAATATGTAAAAACAACAACAAAACAAAAAAATCCCCTCAAAAAATAAACAATTAGACACCACGATCATTGGGCACATGCAACCTGCATACTATTCCTTTACTGTAAAAGCTAAATGAACGGGGACAATATTTCCCAATCAGTTACAGATTGGTTTTTTTCTATGTCCTACAGCCAAAGGGTGTGGCATCTTCACCAATAGGGCTCTACTAGACGATCATGTTCAATAACCAAGGACAATGGCAGTAGCTTGTGTTATTTCAGAGACATTAGGGACCTCTCTAATCAACAATCCTTAGGAAGGTATCCCATACATTATTCTGTGGCTTTCATTTAATAGCCCATTATCTTCTAGGAGTGATGTTGTCCACTCAGGCAGCTTAATCATGTTCAAACACTTTTTTCTCCCTTAAGTTATATTTTGAAATTAGATGACCCCATACTCTACAGTCAATGGCTAACGCAAAATGAACTCAATGGCATCTTTGTCTGGGATAGTTTTAGCTAAATAAAATATACATTAAATTTAATTTTACACTTAAAAAAGTTGGCTACTAAAAATATTTAAATATCACTTACTTTGTGTTTGTGATTTCTAAATGAGTTTGAATCACACACATTTAGAAAGTATAATTTCAGTTAAAATGATTAAGCTTAAAAACGATACTTTGAAAGAATCTGTAAACACTACCAAGCTTACAAAGCAAAAATATCCAAAGTTCAGTGGTTAAGAGCACTTGTTGCTCTTACAGAGGATCCAGGTTCAGTTCCCAGAACCTACATAGTGGCTCACAACCATACATAACCAGCTCCAGGAAATCCAATCTGTCTTCTGACTTGTAAAGGCACCAGGCAAGCAAATAGTGCACATACATAGTGAAGGCAAAACACTAATACACATAAAAATAAAGTAAATATATAAATCTAAAAAGAATCCATTAAGAAAATAACTACAGTTCATAGAAATGTGGTTGAAATAGAAACTAAGGACTAAGGCTTAGGAGTAGAGTTCAGTGGCAGAGTTTGTATGCATGAGGCTCAGAGTTTGATCCTAAGTACAGAAAAATAATGATGACAATAATTTCAGGGTTAGGAGTATTGCTATTTATCACCCTGTGACTCTGAATCCATTCCTTGAATCACCACTGTCTTAAATTCTTTTTTGTTGTTGCGATGAAACATCAAGGCAACTTATAAAAGGAAGTATTTAGTTTTGGAGGTTATTGTCTCAGAAGGTTTGTATGAAAATTGCCCCCATAGACTCCTAGGGAGTGACTATTGGGGGTGTGTCCTTGTTGGAGTGGTGTGGCCTTGTTGGAGGACGTGTGTCACTATCGGGTGGGCTTTGAAGTTTCAGAAGCCTGAGCCAGGCCCAGTGACACTCTCTCTTCCTGCTACCTGCAGATCCTGATGTAAAACTCTCAGATCCTTCTCCAGCACCATATCTGCCTGTAAGCCACCATGCTTCCTGCCATGATGACAATGGACTAAACCTCTGATACTGTAAGCAAACCCCAATGAAATGTTTTCCTTATAAAAGTTGCCATGGTCATGGTGTCTCTTCACAGCAATGGAAACCCAAAGTAAGACAGGGTTAGATTCTGTGATGGCAGCAGGAACAGCTGAGACATTACATCTTGATCTACAAGTTGAAAGAGAGAGACACACACAGACAGATAGAAAGACAGACAGACACAAGGAATGGTGAAAGCCTTTTGCAACCTCAGAGCCTGCTCCCACTGACATACCTCCTCCAACAAGGCCACATCTCCTAACCTTCCCAATCTACCAATTGGGACTAAGTATTCAAGCGTATGAGCCTATGGAGGACGTTCTCATTCAAACCACCAAAACTACCGCTCTCACCAACAAAACAAATAAACAAAAAGTACAGGATAAAATACAAGACTATGAACAGAGGATGCTTACCCAGCATGTTTGGGACCCTGGGTTCAATCCATAATACTCTCTTATAAAAACAACAAAAAAATATATCCCCCAAATTCATAATAATAACTTCTTGGTAAGAAATAGGAGATTGAACTTGGAGAGAGATACAAAAAACAAACAAACAAAAAAACAAAACAAAAAAAAACCCCGCAAACATGATTTATAATATTCCATTTTATTTATGTTAGCCAAATATCTGAAATAAAAATGATTGTTTACCATTTGAGAATGGATAATCGTACTCTTTGTTGTTTTGTTTAAATATTTCAAAAATTTAAAGGAACAATACATTAAAATTGAAACAACACACACACACACACACACACACACACGCACGCACGCACGCACGCACGCACGCATGCACGCACGCACGTACGCGAGCGCACACACGCACACATTTACTGGTCTTCCAATCATTAGACACTCTCTTTAAACAGAGAATCCAACAAGGACTACACAGGAGATCAATCAGAAGGAAAAAGGGATTTAAGGAGAGAAATTATTACAGATACCTATCAACTGACAATTTTAGGTGTGACTCTTTGTAAAAATAATGACTTTTCTTGGTCATAATATATTATGTACAACTACAAAAATTTTAGAGTCTTGAGGAAGAAAAAATAACTTCATAAGCCTGTTCTTAGGAAAGAGACATTGGAATTTGGGGTTATTTTTTTCAGTTGCTTGAGTATTTATATTTTGACTTTTACTAATATCTCACAGATACTTTGAAACAAGCCTCCGAATGAAATATGATTATTTTGTCTTTGAACAAAAGCGCCTTTGCCTTGGGGCTCCAGATCAGACTGTGATAAGTCTTTCTGTTTCTAAAATGAAAACAAAAGTCAAGCCAGTTGCTGATATTTATTAGTGCCTGCGCATTGCATGCTGGGCAAGGTGCATACACTGCACAGTTTAAACTAATTTTTGTGTAGAAGCTATTATAATTCCCACTTTATACAAAGACAAAAATTAAGCAGAGAGAAATTTAATGAGCTGCTAAAAACAGAGCTAGAAACAGGTGAAGCTGAGAACCGTATTCAGAAAGTTTGGTTACAGAGTTGATAACAAACCAAATCTCCTTGGAGGATACAAGATAGTCCTTGGGTTTATGTTGAATCTGTGTTGTGGTTAAGGTGGCGGTGGCATTTCCTCTACTCAAGCAACTCAGCAAAGGTTCATATACCTCCATTCCCTGGCCTCAGAATACAAGGTAACCTGACCTGTAATTCAAGGGCCAGATGAGAGTGTTCCCAGTGCCAGTGAAAACATGCAATAATTGACACCAAGCTGTGGCAATGTCACCATTTTCTATCTTTGGGTTTAGAGGGTCGTTCATCCCTTCATATATATCCTGTGGTTTATGGATCCAGACATTCTTCTTCAGCTACTATCTTGTTCATGCAACCCTTAAGACTGTAATGAGGTTCTTCTTATCATTTCTGAGAACAAACATGGGCATTCATGGGCCAAGAAAACTTTATTGATGTAAAAATAATTTCATTGCACATTTAGTATTTAAATCATCATTATAAACATTGCCTAGACTAAGTACTTTGCATGTGTGACAGTGTATTATTTCATTTAATCTTTGTAACAACCAACTCTATGAGGAAGGGTGAATTATGATTTCCATGTTAGTGATATGTCACTTACTTTTCTCATTAATCAGACCAGAAAAACAAACTTAAGAAAGGAAGGGTATCTTTTAGCTCACTCGGGGAGGCATGGTAGCCAGATCACCAAACAGCTGGACACACTGTGTCCACAGACAAGCAGATAGACAAAGGCGGTGTTCAGCTCTCATTCTTTGTATTTATTTCAGGACACTGGCTGTGGAATGGTCTGCTAATATTCAGAGTGGGCTTGATAGAGCTGAGAGACTCGTCCAGGTCACAAAGATAGGAAAGGCACACATGCTGTCCCACTGAGGACTCTGAACCTGAGCCCATTCCATTGTCATTTCCCAACACACAGAGACTTTCTTGTTTCTTTTTTCTTTCTTTCATTTTTTTTATTAAGAAATTTTCTACTCACACCACATGCTATCCACAGATTCCCCCTCCCCCTCCTCCCACCCCCAGCCCTCTTTCCCAAGCCACCCCACATCCCCACATCCCCCAAATAGAGATCTCCCATGGGGAGTCAACATAGCCCAGCACACTAAGCCTAGGCAGGTCCAAGCCCCTTCCCACTGCACCAAGGCTGTGCAAGGTGTCACACCACAGGCACCGGATTCCCAGAAGCCTGCCCATAGACCAGGGACAGATCCCGATCCCCCTGCCTGGGTGCCCTCCAAACAGTTTGAGCCAAACAACCGTCTTCTGTATCCAGAGTGCCTAGTCCAGTCCCATGGGGGCTCCACAGCCACCAGTCCACAATTCATGGGCTTCCACTAGTGTGGCTGGTCACCTCTGCACATCCTCCCATCATGATCTCGACATCCCTCGCCTGCAGTATCTCTCCTCTCTCTCATCAATTGGATTCCCGGAGTTCAGCCTGGTGCCTGGCAGTGGATCTCTGTATCTGCCTCCATCAGTCAGGACAAAGGCTCTATGATGACAGCTAGGTTATTTGCTAGACCAGTCACTAGAGTAGACCAGTCCAGGCACCCTCTGGACCACTGCCAGCATTCTAAGGTGGGGTCAACCTTGTGGATTCCTGAGAGGCTCCCCAGCACCCTGCCTCTTCCAATTCCCATGATGTCCTCATCTATCATGGTATCTTCCTCCCTGCCCTCCCACTCTGTCCCTGTTCCAGCTTGACCCTCCCATTTCCCTATGTTCTCATCCCCCACTCCTTGCTACCACCCCTCACACACACCCAGTCCACTCATGTAGATCTCATCTACTTCTCCTTCGCAGGGAGGGTCATCCATGTGTCCCTCCTAGGGTCTTTCCCTGTTAGGTAGCCTCTCTGGAGTTGTGGGTTGCAGTCTGGCCATCCTTTCCCTCACATTTAGTATCCACTTATGAGTGAGTACATACTATGTTTGTCCTTCTGATTCTGGGTTACCTCACTCAAGATGGTATTTTCTAGTTCCATCCATTTGCCTGCAAATTTCATGATATCATTTTTTTTTTACTGCTGAGTAGTACTCCATTGTGATATGTGCCACATTTTCTTTATCCATTCTTCAGTTGAGGGGCATCTATGTTGTTTCCAGGTTCTTGCTATTACAAATAATGCTGGTATGAACATAGTTAAGCCTGTGTCCTTGTGGTAAGACTGAGTAGACCTTGAGTATATGCCCAAGAGTGGTATAACTGGGTCTTGAGGAAGACTTATTCCCAATTTTCTGAGAAACCGCCATACTGATTTCCAAAGTGGTTGTACAAGTTTGCATTCCCACCAACAGTGGAGAAGTGTTCCCCTTGTTCCACATTCTCTTCAACATAAGCTGTCTTCAGTGTTTTTCATCTTAGCCATTCTGACAGGTATAAGATGGTATCTCAGAGTTGTTTTGATTTGCATTTCCCTGATGACTAAGGATGTTGAGCAATTCCTTAAATGCCTTTCAGCCATTTGAGATTCTTCTGTTGAGAATTCTCTGTTAAGCTCTGTAGTCCATTTTTATTTATTTATTTATTTATTTATTTATTTATTTATTTATTTATTTATTTTTTTGTTTTTTTGAGACAGGGTTTCTCTGTGTAGCTTTGCGCCTTTCCTGGAACTCACTTGGTAGTCCAGGCTGGTCTCGAACTCACAGAGATCTGCCTGCCTCTGCCTCCCAAGTGCTGGGATTAAAGGCGTGCGCCACCACCGCCCGACTGTAGCCCATTTTTTAATTGGATTGTTCAGTATTTTGATGTCTAGCTTTTTGAGTTCTTTATATATTTTGGAGATCAGCACTCTGTCAGATGTGAGGTTGGTGTAGATCTTTTTCCATCCTGTAGGCTGTCCTTTGCTCTACAAAAGCTTCTCAGTTTCATGAGGTCCCATTTATTAATTGTCGCTCTCAGTGTCTGTGCTACTGGTGTTATATTTAAGAAGTAGTCTCCTGTGCCAATTTGTTCCAGACTACTTCCTAGTTTCTCTTCTATCAAGTTCAGTGTAACTGGATTTATGTTGAGGTCTTTGATCCACTTGGACTTGAGTTTTGTGCATGGCGACAGATATGGATCTATTTGTAATCTTCTGCATGTTGACATCCAGTTGTGCTAGCACCATTTGTTGAAAGTGCTTTCTTTTTTCCATTGTACAATTTTGGCTTATTTGTCAAAAATCATATGTTCATAGGCATGTGAATTAATGTCACTGTCTTCAATTCAATTCCATTGGTCCACATGTCAGTTTTTATGCCAGTACCAAGCTGTTTTTATTACTATAACTCGATAGTAGAGCTTGAGGTCAGGGATCATGATGCCTCCAGAGGTTGCTTTATAATACAGGATTCTTTTAGCTATCCTAGGTTTTTTTGTTTTTTCATATAAAGTTAAGTATTGTTCTTTCCAAGTCTGTGAAGAATTGTGTTGGGATTTTGATGGGCATTGCATTGAATCTGTATATTGCTTTTGGTAAGATTGCCATTTTTACTATGTTGATTCTACCTATCCATGAGCATGGGAGATCTTTCCATTTTCTGATATCTTCTTCAATTTCTTTCTTCAGAGACTTAAAGTTCATATCATACAGGTCTTTCACTTGCTTAGAGTTACCTCAAGGTATTTTATATTATTTGTGGCTATTGTAAAGGGTGATGTTTCTCTGATTTCTTTCTCAGCCCCTTTTTCATTTGAATATAGGAGTGCTACTGATTTTTTTTTTTAGTTAATATTGTATCCTGCCACCTTGCTGAAGGAGTTTATCAGCTGTAGGAGTTCCCTGGTAGAATTTTTGGGGTCACTTGTGTATACTATCATATCATCTGCAAATAGCAATACTTGGACTTCTTCCTTTCCAATTTGTATCCCCTTTATCTCCTTATGTTGTCTTATTGCTCTAGCTAGGACTTCAAGTACTATATTGAATAAGTATGGGGAGAGTGGACAGCCTTGTCTTGTTCCTGATTTTAGTGGAATCATTTTGAGTTTCTCTCCATTTAATTTGATGTGTGCTGTTGGCTTGCTGTAAATTGCCTTTATTATGTTTAGGTATGTTCCTTGTGTTCCTGATCTCTCTAGAACCTTTGTCATGAAGGGATGTTGGATTTTGTCAAAGGCTTTTTCAGCATCTAATGAAATGATCATGTGGTTTTTTTTTTCTTTCAGTTTGTTTGGTGCATTACATTGACAGATTTTTGTATGTTGAACCATCCTTGCATCCCTGGGATGAAGCCTACTTGGTCATGGTGGATAATTTTTTTTATGTGTTCCTGGATTTGGTTAGCCATTATTTTATTGGGTATTTTTGCATCAATGTTCATGAGGGAGACTGGTCTGCAGTACTCTTTCTTTGTTGCATCTGTGTGTGGTTTGGGTATCATGGTAACTGTAGCCTCATAAAAAGAATTTGGTTATGTTCCTTCTGTTTCTATGGTGTGGAACAATTTGAAGAGTATTTGTATTAGCTCTTCTTTGAAAATCTGGTAGAATTCTGTGCTGAAACCATCTGGTACTGGGCTTTTTTTGGTTGAGAGACTTTTAATGACCGTTTCTATTTCCTTAGGGGTTATTGGTCTATTTAAATAGTTTATCTGGTATTGATTTAACTTTGGTATGGGGTACCTATCCAGAAAACTGTCCATTTTTTTAAAGATTTTCCAATTTTGTGGAGTACAGGTTTTTGAAGTGTGACCTGATGATTCTCTGGATTTCCTCATTGTCTGTTGTTATGTCCCCCTTTTCATTTCTGATTTTGTTAATTGGATGCTCTCTCTCTGCTTTTTGGTTAATTTGGATAAGGGCTTATCTATATTGTTGATTTTCTCAAAGAACCAACTCTTTGTTTCATTGATTCTTTGTATTGTTCTCTTTGTTTCTATTTTATTGATTTCAGGCCTCAATTTGATTATTTCCTGGCATCTGTTTCTCCTGGGTGAGTTTGCTTCTTTTTGTTCTAGAGCTTTCAGTTGTGCTGTTAAGTCTCTAGTGTGAGATTTCTCCAACTTCTTTATGTGGGCATTTAGAGCTATGAATTGTCCTCTTAGCACTGCTTTCATAGTGTCCCAAAAGTTTGGGTATGTTGTACATTCATTTTCATTGAATTCTAGGAAATCTTTAATTTTTTTCTTATTTCTTCCTTGACCCATTGGTGATTCCATTGGGCATTATTCAGTTTCCATGAGATTGTAGGCTTTCCGTAATTTTTGTTGTTGTTAAAATCTAACTTTAAGCCATGGTGGTCTGATAAGACACAGGAGGTTATTTCATTTTTTTTTTTTTTGTATTTGTTGAGATTTGCTTTGTGACCAAGCATGTGGTCAATTTTGGAGAAGGTTCCATGGGGTGCTGAAAATAAGGTATATTCTTTTGTGTTAGGGTGGAATATTCTGTAGATATCTATTAAGTCTATTTGAGTCATAATGTCTGTTAGTTCCCTTATTTCTCTGTTAAGTTTTTGTCTGGCAGACCTGTCCATTGGTGAGAGTGGGGTGTTGAAATCCCCCACTATTAGTGTATAGGGTTTGATGTGCAATTTGAGCTTTAGTAATGTTTCTTTTACGAATGTCAGTGCCCTTGTATTTGGGGCATAAATATTCAGAATTGAGACTTCATCTTGTTGGATTTTCCCTGTGATAAATATGTAGTGCCCTTCCCAATCTCTTTCAATTGATTTTAGTTTGAAGTCTATTTTATTATTAGATATTAGGATAGCTACACTAGCTTGCTTCTTAAATCCATTTGATTGGAAAGTCTTTTCCCAGCCTTTTATTCTGAGGTGGTGTCTATCTTTGAAGTTGAGGTGTGTTTCTTGTATGCAGCAAATGGATGAATCTTGTTTTCGTATCCATTCTGTTAGCCTGTGTCTTTTTATAGGTGAATTAAGATCATTGATATTGATGGATATTAATGACCAGTTTTTGTTAATTCCTGTTATTTTTTGGTGATAGTGTTGTATGTTTACCTTGTTTGGTATTTGTTGGTATGGGACTATCTATTGCCTGTGTTTTCATGGGTGTATCTAACTTCCTTAGGTTGGATTTTTCCTTCAAGTGCTTTCTGTAGGGCTGGATTTGTGGACAGATATTGTTTAAATCTGGTTTTATCATGGAATATTTGTTTTCATCTGTCTATGTTGATTCAGAGTTTTGCTGGGTATAATAGTCTGGGTTGGCATCCATGGTCTCTTAGTATCTGCATAACGTCTGTCCAGGAACTTCTGTCCAGAGTCTCCATTGAGAAGTCAGGTGTTATTCTTATGGGTCTGCCTTTATATGTTACTTGGCCTTTTTCCTTTGCAGCTCTTAATATTTTTTTCTTTATTCTGTATGTTTAGTGGTTTGATTATTATGTGGCAAGGGGACTTTTTTTGGATCCAGTCTATTTGGTGTTCTGTAACCCTCCTGTATTTTTATAGGCATTTCCTTCTTTATGTTGGGAAAGTTTTCTTCTATGATTTTGTTGAGTATATTTCCTGTGCCCTTGAGTTGGTATTCTTCTCCTTCTTCTATCCCTATTATTCTTAGGTTTGGTCTTTTCATGGTGTCCCAAATTTCCTGGACATTTTGGATCATGACTTTGTTGGCTTTAGTGTTTTCTTTGACTGATGAATTTATTTCTTCTACCGTTTCTTCAATGCCAGAGATCTACTCTTCCATCTCTTGCATTCTGTTGGTTATACTTACATCTGTAGTTCCTGTTCGTTTACTCAGATTTTCCACTTCCAGCATTACCTCAGTTTGTGTCTTCTTTATTGACTCCATTTCAGTTTTGAAATCTTGAACTGTTTCCCTCACTTGTTTAATTGCTTTCTCTTGGCTTTCAAGGGATTTACTGATTTCTTCCCATTTTTTGTTTGGCTTTTCCTCGATTTCTTTAAAGGAATTTTTCATTTCCTCTTTTAAGATCTCTAATATCTTCTTAAAGTCATTTTTATGGTAGACATCTTCTGTTTCTTCTCTGTTGGGATGTTCAGGTCTTGCTGATGTAGGTTCTGATGGAGCCATATTGTTTTTTATGTTGTTTACTGTATTTTTGCACTAGCATCTACCCATCTTTCTCCACTTGGTGCAAGCGGTGTCTGTGTCTGAGGGAGCCTACCTTGGTCTCATTGATACTCTTGATCCAGTGGGAGCTCTTGGTCTAGTCAATGGACTTTTTGTCTTAGGGAGCAGCTCTTAGTCCAACTGGTGCTAGTGGGCTCTGCCTCAGGGAGTAGCTGCAATCTTAGTGTGTGGTAGATGGTGGTAATCTGACTTGTCTGCAGGAGGTCTGTCTGCCAACTGGCCTCTTAGTCCAGGTGGGTTCTGGCAGGCTCTGTCTCAGGGAACAGCTGCAGTCTTGGAGGGTGGGTGGGATTTGGGGGAGGTGGGGCTTGGGTTACAGCATCTGATGGGGGATGGGGGTAGTCTGTCCTATGTGCAGGAGGTCTGCCTGCCAACTGGCCTGAAACTGGAACTGCAGTGTGTGGTGGTGTAGGAGCGCAGGGTTGTGCCCCTGGGCCCAAAGCCTAGGGGCTGGGGTGTTTAGGTATGAGAATAAAGACTCACCTCTTAGTCCAGTTGGGTGCTGGCAGGCTCTGTCTCAGGGAACAGTTGCAGTCTCAGAGGGTGGGTGGGGACTTTCTTGTTTCTTATTGCCACAATTGACAATATTTAGAGCAGTTGGGATTGCAGTTTACACACAATCTTCTAGACACTGATATAGCCAATGATATAGACAACATTATTTCCTATAAAGACATCTTTTTATGCAGTATACCAAGTATGGTTTGAAAACTTATTGCCAACTCCTGATTCCACCCATTTGGCATTCAGGAATGGTCCACAACCCAAGAAGCAATGCTCTAAATGGCTTGTTTTTGCATTGCCCAATGCAACCCTAGAGGAAACTTGGATGGCTACCAGTTTATAAAAATAAGGAAATGAGAACCATGTTTAATAGACAAGAGAACTGCTGGTGACTGGAGCCAGGGGTTAGCCTTTTGAAATATGAAGGGAAATGGAGGATGGGTGAGGAATGAGTTTGGGGGAAAATAAATCAATGTAAAGGGAGCTTAACCCTAGGGGACTGACCCGAAACCAGACTCTAGGCACTTGAAAAACTCTAGTGACTTCATAAATATCTTTTGAATTAAGTTTTCTTCTATTTCTGTTCACTGATGGCTGATGAGCAGTCACCATTTAGGGGCTTTGACTGTCGAAATGAAATGCTAATTAGGATGAATCTAAATGGCCTGAATGCTATTGCATATGTTTCTGAGACTCAGTCTCCTTTGGTCTTAAAGATTTAGCTCATGGGGTTGAGGATTTAGCTCAGTGGTAGAGCACTTGCCTAGCAAGCACAAGACCCTGGGTTCAGTCCTCAGCTTTAGGAGTGGGGGCGGGGTGCTCACTACAGTGTTTTCCTGGCACTGTTGGCAGGGGGTCCATACAATGCCTTTGGATTTCACCTGTGTTCCAGGCATCAGTTTTGGACTGAGTCCGCACACCATGAGTGTGAATCATTAGAATAGTGTTGTCCATAGTGAGAACACAGAATCCCCCAAGTTAGGGGAGCTGGTGAATTGATGGCAGAAAATTACTCTTTGATCATGTGCCCGCCACTTAAGATGCAGAGATAAACTGTACACAGAGAAAGAGAGTAAAATGAAAACTGAAAATACTAAAGTCCCAATTTTCCTTCTCCTAAACTCCTTAACTTAAATAAAGGAAGAGGCATTGATTGTGAATAAAGGCAGAAGCAAAACAAAACACAAAGTTTGCTTCAGGTTTTGTGTCTGCGTCAATTCTCTTTCCTGCCAAGGGACGAGTGTTTGGGGGAAAGAAGCATGCATTTTCTGGGAAATGAAATCAATGCTCTAAATTTTTGACTAAGCCGAGAGGGGGAAAATCGCAAGGCAAGAAAAAGTTGCACAATATCATCTGGAAATTCCTTTGCATTCATTTTTCCTTTGCTCTGAGAGAAACTTTTATCTAGGGGGAGACAGACCTGTCTTGGCATCCTGCGCACAGACTTAACATGAGTTCTTGCAGTCTTCCAAATATAAAAAGTTGTTCTCATCATTTCTGCCCCACAAACAAGTCTTTAGGAGATGAACCCAGCAGTTATTCAAGGATAACCCTGCCAGTTATGATGTCGATCTCTTTCTTGACATGGTGCTCCACCTACATCTCAGTTCAAATATTACCCTGAGTGTTCCAGTTTCGTTCAGTTGCTGAGAAGAAACACCATGACCAAAAGAACACGAAGAGGAGAGGGTTGGTTTGGCTTACACTACTAGGTCACAGTCCATCATTGAGGGAAACCAAGACAGGAACTTGGAGACAGAAACCATGGAGGAAATGGTTGTTGACTCACTTTCTTACACAGCCCAGGACCACCTGCTGATAGATAATGCTGCCTACAGTGGGATTGACCCTGATACATCAACTAATAATCAAAACAATCTCTCACAAGCCTAAATTTGATCTAAGTTGAAGCTTTCCTCTCAAATGACTCTAAGCTGTGTCAAGTTGACAATTAAAGCTAACTAGGACAATTGGTAAGGCGTCTAAGACTGGAAAAACAAAACAATTTATTACTAAAAGAGGTATAAAAGCTTACAAAATGGGATTTTGTAAGTTGGAACAATCACAACTTGACTGTGAAAGTACCAACAGTTCTTCTCCATGACAACACTTATCTCCATCAATTAGTTCATGAGTACATGAAGGGAGATCAGATGTTTCTGGGCTATTGCAGTACCTCTGCATACACATTTTGAAATAATCCACAATCTCACTTTAGTTGTCAGAACATATGCCATTCAGAATGACAAGGATGCTGACTTTCTGTAGCAGTCCGAGGCTGGGTCCTCCCCGAGTTTTCTTGATAAGCTGTATACTATATCACATAGACTTCCTACTCATAGTCTGTTGTTCAGTGCTAAAGTTTGGTGGCCATTCCTTATGCTTTTGCTTTTGAATTTTGCCCTTTTTTTGAACATTCTTAGAAGCAAGAACTTATGGGCCCCACTGACCCTTTCCTCTCATCTTCATTAGTAGGATACATACAGAGTCTTTAACTGTTCAAATATTGGTTTGAGATACATATAGAAAGGAGTAATGTCAGTAAAATGATGGGATAGTAATGGCCAGTTCTTGATCTCCATAGAATATTGACTTAATGATACATGGGTGAAGATACATTTATGGGAATTCTAGAATTTGAGCATTTGCAGTGCCCAGGGCAAGCATGGGTGTAAGTACAGTTTCATTGAAATGGCTTAAAGTCTCACTTGTTCTCCATTCTTGAAACTATCACAGTTCAATACTGGAAAGCAATGTTTTGAAAGCATTGGGTCAGTATTTTTAGTTTTTTGAAGGATGTCTGTGGGACCTATTTAATTGTACAACATTTGGGCATGGAAGAACAGGCATAGTGTATAAGCATGAGGGGGTACTTAGAATAAAAATAGTAGGGGTGATGCACACTTCAGCATGGTGGAGAGAAGGTACATAGCCCAATGTTTCTCCATCATGAGGGAGGAAAAGGATAGGTAATTAGACCTGCCATTCTGACTTTTTTGGGGAAGCACACAAGGGCTTGTATCTATCTCTTCTGACATTAGGCAATGAGAATGAACTGGCTTAAATTAGAAGCATGGTGATCACTGGGAGAGCAAGACTGTTACTCCACAATGAAAAACCTTGCAATGCCTCAGGAGACACAAGGGGGAGCAAGAGATTCTGAATCCCTGAAAAAGAACCAGACCAACCTGAAAAGCTGCATGACAACTGAGAAGCTGCATGCTCCCAAACGCAAGCTTTAAGATACTGCAGAATCTCTAGCTATTCTCATTGATCAGAGTAATCTCCTGCAGGAATCCAGTGGACAAAGACTTGAGTAATTATTTTATCAGATGTACAGACTCCAAGACAGTTTTCAGAAAGAGAAACAGTCATGGTAACTTGGCCCAAAGAAAGGAACACATAAAATCCCCAGAAGCCAACCCCAAAGAAACAGATGTAGATTAATTACTTGACAAAGAGTTCAAAAGAACTCTTTTTAAAAAATAGTTTTATTAAGTCTTTGGGAATTTCATGCAATGTATTTTGATCATATCCACCCTTCCCCCAAGTCCTCCCAGATCCACTCCACTTTCCTATCGATCAACTTTATGCTCTGTCTCTCTGTCTGTCTCTGTCTCTGTCTCTGTCTCTCTCTCCGTGTGTGTGTGTGTGTGTGTGTGTGTGTGTGTGTGTGTGTGTGTGTGTGTGTGTGTGTCTTTCTGAATGGAGTCCAGTTTGTGCTGGCCAGCTACTTCTGGGTGTGCACTCCCCACTGGAGTGTGCTTGACATACCATGGGTCACATTAAAGAATAAAGACCCTCTCTCTCCCAGCAGCTATCAATGCTAGGAGTGGAACTCTGTGACCACCTTCCCACATTCATGCTGGGATTTTGTTCGTTTTGAACTTGCACAGGTCTTGTACATGATGTCAAAAATGCTGTGAAATCATAGTTTCATTTGCCTGGTGTCTAGAAAGCATGGTTTCCTTGCAGTCATCTACATCTGGCTTTTGTAGTCTTTCCAATCAACACTGTCTCCCATGAAGATCACTGAGCTTTGAGGATAGGGGTTTGAGGGGCTGAAAAGTCCAAAGTATCATATTCTTTTCACAATTACCAGTTGTGAGTCTCTGGGTTGTTTTGTTTTGTTCAAGACAGAGTTTCTCTGTGTAATCCTGACTGTCCTGGAACTCACTCTTTGGACCAGGCTGGCCTTGAACTCACACCTTGGACTTCACCTGCTTCTGCCTCCTGAGCACTGTGGTTAAAGGCATGCACCACCACCATTTGGCTAATGAGTCTCTGTTAATGAACACTCTGCAAGGAGAAGCTTCTCTGATGACGGCTGAGAGATGCACTGAGCTATAGAGATAGCAATAAATCATTTCAATGCTACATCTGTTTAACAGATTAGTAGAAGTAAATTTTCTACTGAGACTTATGGGTCTTTCTAGCTACAAGTTAACAGTGCCAAGTATGGCCTCCATCTAATGAAGCAGGCCAGTGTTCTATGAACTCAAGAATGATACATGAACAAAATAAGAATATCAATAAACAAATAAAATGCAGGCCAGTGAGCAGCAGATAAAGGTGCTTGTCTGTAAGCCTGATGAACTGAGTTCCATGGTGGGGACCTATGTGGAAGAAGGAAAGAACTGACTTCTGCAAATTGTCCTTTGACCCCTCCACAAATAAATGTTGAAAAAAAAATCATTAAAGAAAATGTACTAAAGTAATATAAATACATGAAATAGAAGATCTTACAACTGATTCATAGAAATTAAAAGCATTATGAGTTCTACAAACAATTACATGCCAACATATTGGAGAACATGGAAGTGGCTAAAGTTATAGAAACATGCAGCCTGTTGTGAGAGAATTACATAGAACTAGAAACTGTGAACAGATCTATAAAGAGACTGAATGAATAATCAAAACCTCCTCCAGCTCATGCATACTTTCTACCTCCTCTTCTTGTGATATTCTCTGTCGGGTAGAATAGCAAGGATGTCCTGTATGGAGGTGAGTACTCAACTGCCATGTATTTTCAACACTCTGGCTAGTTGTGAGTCTGTTTTAACCACTGCCTACCATAAAAAAGACTATTCACCAACCAAGGATGAGAGCAGCATTAATATAGAAGTATGAACATAGATCTTTAGATATTTTTGCGATGTGTTCCATTTAACAAAACAATAGTAGTATGTTCCTACCTAGGACATAGTCCCTCCCAGCCACCCCCTCCCAAATTCTTATCTTTTTAAAAATATACCACACTAAGTCCAGTTAGTGCTAGCCATACGCACATGGATGTGAGGCCATTCACTGGGAATTCTACCAGTGACTACATCATCTAAAGAGAATGACTCGTCCTCCCTTAGCAACTATCAGCTGCCAGTATCTCCTCAGCAAGGGCTGGGGCCTGGAATCTTAACGTCTTCAAAAAGAGATACTTTGGCTTCTTCCTTTCCTATTTGCACCCTCTTTATTGGCTTCTCTTGTTTTATTGATCTAGCTAAGACTCTCAGCATGTCTTGAATAAGAATAGAGACAATGGACACCCATGCCTTATTCCCTACTTTATAGGAAATGTCTTTTGTTTTTTCCCATTTAATGTATTATAGGCTTGTTGTATATAGTACTTATAATGTTGAGATATGCCTTTTCTATTCTGAGTTTCTTTAGGATTTTTCATTT
This sequence comes from Peromyscus leucopus, assembly GCF_004664715.2. NCBI lineage: Eukaryota > Metazoa > Chordata > Mammalia > Rodentia > Cricetidae > Peromyscus > Peromyscus leucopus. The sequence continues at coordinate 102,285,378 of NC_051066.1, read as the reverse complement.
AAAAATTTTTTGAGATTACAATATAATTATATCATTTCCTTTCTTTCCTTTCCTCCCTCCAAACACTTCTATGTATCCCACCCCTTGCTCTCATTCAAATTAATGGCCTCTTTTTCTTCAATTGCTGCTACACACACACACACAAACACACACACACACACACACACACACACACACACGCACACACGCACACACACACACGCACACACACACACACACGCACACACGCACACACGCGCACACACACACACACACACGCACGCACACATTTGTATATATTTATGTGTATATATATTTATTTATAACCTGTTCATTCTGCACAATGTTACCTGTATGTATGTTTTCAGATAGTTAAACAGATAGTTAGTATTGGATAGATAGTATTGGTTAGTATTGGATAACCAACTGGTGTGTTATTCCCTGGGAAACACTTTCTCCTGCTCTCAGCATTCCTTAGTTTCCTGTAGTTCTTTTCCTAGGATTGAGGTCTCTTGCACTTTCTCCCTTCCACATTAGCATGTCTATTGATGTCATCCTTGCTCAGGTGATGTTTAGGAAGCCATGTTGGTAAGACTTTATTTGTGTAGCTTCTCTTGCATTTCTAGGCAATGCAAGCTCACAGCCAACTTCCTGTTCCTCTGGCTCCTACAATCTTTCCAGTCCACTTTTCTACAATAATCCTTGAGCCTTGGATGCAGGAGTTGTGTTGTGGATATATTAGTTGGAACCGGGCTCTGCAACTCTGCAGTTTGACCAGTTGTATTTTTTTGTTTTTGTAATGACCTCAGTCTGTTGCAAAGAGATGTTTCCTAGGTGAGAGTGAGAACAACATGTATCTGTTGGTATAAGATAAATATTTAGAGTGTAGTTAGAGATTATGATGATTTAGTAAAGTGATGGTTATACATTCTCCTCCAAGATTCATTACTCCTAACCCAAGGTAGTTAGTTGGTTTCCAATACCAGGTATGATTTTCCTCTTTTTTTTTTTTTTTAAGGAGGAGGAAAGGGTTTATTTGGCTTACACTTCCACATCATAGTCCATCCTCGAAAGAAGTCAGGACAGGAATGCAAATGAGGCAGGAACCTGGAGGCAGGAGCTGATGCAGAGGCTATGGAGGGGTACTACTTACTGGCTTGTATATCATGGCTTGCTCAGCCTGCTTTCTTACAGAACCCAGGCCCATCATCCCAAAGACGGTAACACCACAATGGGCTGGGCCCTCCCGCATCAACCACTGATGAAGAACGTGCCCTACAGCGGGAACTTATGGAGGCGTTTTCTCAATTAAGGTTCCCTTCTTTCCGCTAAACTAGCTTGTGTCAAGTTGACATAAAACTAACCAGCTCACCAGGCTACTTCACAACTCCTAGATTCAAGTGATTCTTCTGCCTCAGCCTTGCAAATTCAAGAGTGAAGTATGCAGCACCACACCTGCCCAGTGATAATCTCAGGACAAATAGGAACTCATGTAGCCAAGGCCAGTGCCATCTATATGGTTAGATCAGGGTAACCAGTTCCCCAAGACAGGATGGGTGATCTGTGCACATCCACCATAGACTAGAGTCTAATCACTAGATGCTGCACTTGCTGAGGATTGGACCAGAAATAAGCTTTGTCCCTGGAGGAAACAGTAAGAAACACTGATTTGATCAAGAGGGAAAAAATGAAAAGAACCTCGAAGTTGCTATGAATAGTAGCAAGATGTTTTGATATTAAAGTGGATAAAGTTAACAAAGGAACAGAAAACTGAAAGTAAAAACCCAGTGGATGGCAGTTGCATGTGTACCACAGCTAGCCAAGAAACAGAGCTGGGAAAATGGCCATCCATCCACAGAAAAAGATGAAATGCTTTCTAGCTCATACTGGGTGAAAAAAAACCTGAACGCCACGTTAACTAGTCTGATGGGTCATTATAAGCATCACCGTATATTGGAATATCACCTTGCCCACTGAAAACACACAAGTTTGGTTCGTCAATCACAATTTAGTGACGCTGAGGAAACCAGCTTCTGATGGACTCAATGTGAAGACTAGAACTTGAAACTCTTGGTGGAGAATGTCAGTGAACATCGGTTTGACTTCAAGGTCAGGAAGTCTGTTAAGGATGCAGAATACATTAACAATGGAAGGAGCACTGGTCACTGTGACTGTGTTGTTGATGATTTCCCTCTTATTGAGTGGGTCTAAGTCCAATTGGAGAACTGTTGGTTACTGCCAAGATATGTGTGCCACTACTGCCTCTTAGGATTTATCATACCATGCTGGTTCTTAAGGAGTTTTATCATGAAGGAATTTTGGATTTTGTCAAAAGCCTTTTCGGAGTCTTTTGCGATGACGATCAGTTTTTTGTCCTTGTGTCCACATATGTAATGTATAACACTTAATGATTTACATATACTGCACTATCTCTTCACCTCTGGAATAAAGCCAAGTTGATCATGCTAAACGATCTTTTTGATGTGCTCTTGAATTTGACTTTCATTGGTTTCAATTATTTATTCCTTATTGAAACTTGCTTTTATTGCTACCATATGGTCTCTTTTGTTAATCCTTCTGCATACATTTGAAAATACTGTGCATACTACAGTTGGATGAAATAACATACACAAATCATTTAAGTTCAGTTTGTTAACTGAGTTATTAGATCTCCAAAGTGCCTTTTAATTTTCATCTGATCACTTCATTACTACGTATATGTGTGGATTTACATGACCATTAGTATTGAATTTTTTAAAAATTCTTTATTATTTGAAAATTTCATACAAGTATGGAACACACTTTGAGGACTCCCTCCTACACACTTATTTCTGATAGCTTACACTTTAGAATTGTTAAAGCTATTTTATTTGGTACATATAAATTCATTAAAATCTTGATTAATCTTTAATTTGATCATTTTGTCTCTGAAAAGTTCCACTTATTCACTAATTCAAAATAATAAAGTCATTCTTTACCTATAAGAATACTAAATGATGTAATATTGAGATGTTTTAATCCTTCTACTTTAATTAGCTAGACTCATTTTTTTCTACTTAACTCTAGAATTATTACATACAAAGTTATACTTTTTACCTAATTATACCAGCTTTTGAAGAGTTTTAACTGTTGTACTTTTCCCTGTATCTGTTAGCAGCATCATTTCAGCTTTTTTTTTAATATATATCCCCAGTATTACAACATGAATATCTGACTTGTTAGAATTTTATTTATTTTCCCTGACTTTCCCAACACTGCAAGGACCTTACAATAATTTAACTCCATTTAATCTTCTAATTGAAGCTTTTTCTACTGTTCATTATCTAAGTCCTCTATATAAACATTGGCCCTTTATAAAAGGAGGAATCTGAAATATTTTTTATGGCATTTCAGTTATCTCATTATCATTGTTTTACAGTGCATAGAATTTGCCAGCTTGTTTCTTTCTCATGGTTTTCATGTTCTTTGTTGTGTTTTTACATTCAGGGTTTAGTCCCCCCACCTTCCCAGTGTTTTGTTTTTCTTTATGACTCCTGGTTAATTGTCTCCACTTGGATTAATTTTGGCTGTAGGGGAAGGAAGTTGGCTGAAATAATGAACAGTGGTTTTCATCAGTCTCAGTGTCAACTGCAAAGAAGACACTCATGTTGTGCTCCTGACACAGTGCAGAGACATCATTAAGAGTGTACTGCTTGGTAAAAATTGTAGTTCATAGTTTTTGTGACTAAGGGTATCAATATTTAAGTACTGAGTCAATGAGGGCAAGGTAAAGGATGGAGAGGGGTAAAGTAAGAATGGAAAGGAATGTATATTGATTATAGGTATGAAAACAGTAGATAAAATAAATATTTTTAGAAGTATTTATTCATTTATTTGCATGAACATGTGTGCACCACATGTGCACAGGAGTCTGAGGAGGTCAGAAGAGGTATCAGATCCTCTGGAGCTGAATTTACAGACAGTATGAACCACATGTAGGTGTTGCAAACCAAACCCCAAGCCTCTGCAAGAGCAGTAAGCACTCTTAACCTCTGAGCCATCTCTCTAACCCTGAGAAAGTATCTAGTTTTTTATATAATTTTTATTAAAATTTTTTTCTTTCCTTTTACATACCAACCCCTGTTCCCCCTCCTCTTCTCCCACTCCCCTCCTCCTACCCCCCCACCCCATCCCCATCCCCTCCTCATGTCGGGTAAGGCCTCCCTTGGGTAGGCAACACAGGCTGTCATAATTTCAAGTTTTGACCATGTATTTGCATGTGGAAATGTGCATATAATGTGCGTGCCTTTGGAGATCAGAAGAGGGTGCCTGGTCCCTTAGAGTTAGAGTTACAGATGGTTGTAAGGCTAACAGGGGTGCTAGGAATAAAACTTAAATCTGCTGCAGATCAGTATGAGCTCTTAATCCCTGAGACACTTCTCCAGGCCCAAGAGAAAATATTGTGTATTAATTTTAGAGAAAGGACAGACATCAGTGGAATATGTTATAACACAAACGAGCAACTAAAATACTCAAATATAAATACCAACAAAAACACAATTCAAGAATAATAATCATAATGAAGTTTAAGCATTAAAATAATTAAAATAAAATGAACCTTATTGAGATGAAATTGAAGGGCTTTTTTCCCCTTAAGTCTATAATCCTTCCCAATTGAAGACAGTTTCCCTCACCCCTTTTATTGTTTTTTTTTAAAAGCTACTCATACTCTGCATGTGGTGAGAGCTGCCAGTGTCTTTAGTTCAAGTAGGTTAGATCAGTATACCCTGTCAGAAAGAAGGATGTCTCTGGCCCAACATCACTTTCTATCAAATTGCAAATCAGAACCCCATTTCTGGTGATTTGTAGATCAGTTAGTTTGTGCAGGGCTTTTATGCCTAAGGCTCTGAGGGAGTGTGGAGGGTTTGCCCACACTATAATATTTAGCCTCTCTTTTTTCATTCCCTCTGGATATGGCAGCAACCTCTGCCATCGGCTTCCTGCAATCAGATCCTGTATAATGGGTCCTGGATACGGTGAGTGTGGGAGGGTGGAGGTGCTGTGAATCTCCGGTATGCCTTGGGTATATTGCTCTCAACAGGATGCGGCAAGCTTTCAAGTTCTGCTGAGTTCTCCCTGTTCTCATTCTCAGGGCAGTGGAGAAGCTCAGAGCATTGTAGGTTTCTTAGCTCCTGACTCCCGTATTCTTTTCCTATTGCTGTGTCCATAGCTTGCTGTGCTCTCCTTTCTGAAGGTGGCTTTGGGTTTCCCTCGACTTTCCTGGTAAGTGGTAATCACAGGCCTTGAGTATTTCTCCTTTGGTGGGACCCAGTGCTGCAAGAGTGGTTGGCCATCTCTGGCAGTGCCCCATGGCTTATTTGTGCAGACAACCTCACTTCATCTTAATTCTATAATGTTATCTACTATCTATCATCTATCTATCTATCTATCTATCTATCTATCTATCTATCAATCAATCTATCATCTATCTATCAATCTATTTATCTATCATCTATCTATCTATCTATCTATCTATCTATCATCTGTCTATCTACTTTTATTATCTATCTATCTATCTATCATCTATCTATCTTCTCTTTTGGTGGCTTTTCATCATGATTTTCTCCATCTGATCTCCTAGATTTGGGCTTCTAATCCACCATCTTGCCACAGACCTCTCTTTTGCCAATTTTCTCTCTTAACTGAATAACTGCTTTATTAAAACATCATAAAAACATAGTGCGTTGCATTCCCTCAGGTAATCAGGAGCCTTCTGGATAACTGTCAGTATCACTTCCTGGCTACATTGTTCTCATAACGATTGTATATAGTATTTCTCTATCACATCCCATTTTCCAGTCTCTCTGTTCTTCTGGGGTTAATATTGAAATACGTAGATAAGAAAAGTTACTTTAAGTTTTGAACTTGAGTACAAATTTTGTGAGAAACAGTGTACATGTATACAGAGGAGCTGTTAGTAGATTCGTCTCAGTGCTCATTATGGATGTCTAGTATTTTTAGATGCTGTTGTCTCTTTGCTACAGAGACTATTCTCACTTTTGCTTAAAAGTCGGCACCCGGACTCACTTCAGTTAATTGTCTATTCTTGATTGTTTGGAAACTGCCAGGACATATTTATTGCAAAAGCATTTTAGAAGAAGGCATTGCAACATCTGTTCTGTTTCTGTAAGAATTTATTTGGTTCTAGTCATAGATAAGACCAGAAGACCTGGATACAAATCTATTAATAAATTATTGCCTTCATATCTTAAATCTGTGTTTTCCAAGCAGCACTCAGTGAGGTATATGACAGGACTGGCCTGCAGAGGGCATTCTTCACATGGGTCATACGTGGGCATCTTGCACTTAAAAATACTGTAATACACACACACACACACACACACACACACACACACACACACACACACCAAGCACACGTATGATATATGAAAATGATTAGACTAAGGGACCTTGCCTGTGGATAACACATACTTTCCAGATGTTGACACTGGGCATAGAGACATTGGGACTGCTATTAGCCTTTACAAGATAAAGTCAGCAGACTCAAGGAACCGATGATATAGTTTTGTCTGTGCTTTCTCAGAGTAGCTTATATAACTCCAGACTCCCCATAGTCCATATTATTGGCAATATTTCAAGTGTTAGTCTTTCTTCAAATAAAACTTGTTGCTGTTGATGGTGGGAAGAAAAGTGACTTGAAAAGGCAAAGTGTTTTTATCCACCATGGTTCTTAATTGTTGAGAATTATCAGCTGAATTAAGTAAATGGAAAGTCCCTCTCAGACTTCAGTCATAAAAAGGGATTAAGTCTGACATACTGCCACAGGACTGGACTCTGGTTGGGATGTTACTGAAACCTAGGATCCATCTGAGAATCCTCAGAATACATCAGAACATGATGCAGAGACATCACAGTTAGTATTTCTGTGCTTTTAAAAGACAGACCTATATCCACATTCATTCTCTCTGCAACTGTAAAGGGGCCCATAATCATGAAAGTGGGGGAGAGGTTTTAAGAGAGGGTGCTGGGGAGTGTGTTAGAACACATGTGACATGAAAGGGAAAGAGATATTGGGGATGTAGGAAGAAGGAGAGAGCAACAGGAGGGTCAATTCAAGCTGAGTATTACGAAGATGCCAATAAGGAGACATTCTAGTTTGTATTTGTATGCTAATTAAAAGTGAAATTACAACTGGGCATGGTGGCACATGCCTTTAATCCGAGTACTTGGGAGGCAGAGGCAGGTGAATCTCTATGAGTTCAAAACTAGCCTGATCTACAGAATGAGTTCCAGGCCAGCTAGGGCTGCATAGTAAGACCCTGCATTAAAGAATAGGAGCTTAATCATTAAACAAAACAAACAAATCCACAGATCTAGCTACTGGGTAGGACCTGTGCTTTATCTGAGATTTGGATTAGTATATTTTAGGGGAATGAAGAAAAGACAGCAAAAATTGGCCTTTAATTTTTGTGAAGACATTCACATATAAACCTACTATATTTGAAGACTATCATCTAAAGAGTGGAAATGAATCCCCAAAGCTTCCTCCTAGACGCAAATTCTAGGGGAAGCAGTTCCTATGCAGACCATTAGACCTGCACACTTCTGTGTTGGTTTGTTCAGTTAAGGACAATCTGAGGGAGGAAAACTTGTGCACCGGCCCAGTTCTTTAGATCTCATTTCTGGTTCACTTTTGACTTCCATCCAGTTTTGATGGAAGATCAGATCATTTGAGCATGAGCCTATGGTTTCAATCAGAATCTGGCCAGATGTGTGACACGACCCTTAGCTATAGACTTAAGACCATTTTGGGGGCTGGAGAGATGGCTCAGAAGTTAAGAGCACTGGCTGAGTTCAATTCTCAGCAACCATAAGGTGGCTCACAACCATCTGTAATGAGATCTGGTGCCCTCTTCTGGCCTTAGGCATACACACTATCAGAACACTGCATATATCATCATCATCATCATCATCATCATCATCATCATCATCATCATCATAAGACAGAACTGTCTTTCTTTCTCTCTCTCTCTCTCTCTCTCTCTCTCTCTCTCTCTCTCTCTCTCTCTCTGTGTTGTGTGTGTGTGTGTGTGTGTGTGTGTGTGTGTGTGTGATGCCTGGGCAAGGCCTGAGCTTGCTTTCCTCCTTAAAGATTAAAAAGTATCAGGTGAGAGAGGCAAACCAGCTTCCTTTGGAGAAGTCCGTGTGTTTTATTATGAGTCACAGGCATAAGTCAGCTTCACTGAAGAACCAGGGATAGCTCTGCACTCTCTATCCCAGGGGTTCTGCCTTGTCCAGCCTCAGGATCTTACAGCTGCTGAACACTGGATATGTAAGGATATGACTGCTATCTAGAGCCAGGCTCCCAGGAAATATCTGCCCAGCCCATCGACACTCAGAAACACTCACACTGTGAATCAATTCAAGTTTGGGGATGAGTCCAGAGTCTTTGGATTCTGGAAAAGGAAATCATTAAAATAAAATCCAAACTGGCTCAAATATTAGACCAATTATAGGCTGATACGAGCTACATGCTTAAATGGATACAGATTTGAACCCCTTTAACCATTGAGCAGAGACAATTCACTAAAAAGTGTTAAATATCAATCACCAAGCACTGGAGGAATTAAAAAAAGGTATCTCTTACCGCTGTCCCCTACCATCCTGTCCCTCATAGGAGATCGACACGGTTGTGTCATCTCTGGGACACTATGAACACTTGGATTTGGGGCTGATCAGCCACACCCTGCCACTAACAAGGCACAGGAAGCCTATAGCCTCTATTGGCTCTCACAGTCTTTGGAAGACACCAGATTGCAATTTGGCTTTCTTTGCATATCTGTTTGTGTATTTTCAGAGGCTATTCCAAGGCTTCCAATATGATAAGGGTCAAGAGAGGTCAGGGTCTCAGCCACTAGAAACTGAAGCCACTTCAAGAAACATGGCTCCCCCTGGAAGCACTGGCATGGGAGAAGGATTGCCTTGTTGACCTCACATCTTGGAGACCATTCTTCTTTAATCTGCTTTTCCTGCTGAATACTGTTCTTGGCTGAGATGATCAATAAGGTAGACCATGTTTACCTGCAAAGGAAAATTTTTGTAAGGAAGAGACTTCCTGATGGCTGAAGCTGTGTGAAGTTGTAATATATGTCAAGGGTCCCTGAGTGTGGTGTCCCCCAAACCTTGCTGGCACCTGATACCTTGGGAAAAGTTCTAGCACTGGGGTTTTTAAAGTTCCCCTCAAGTGAGTCTAAGGTGTCCATGGGAGCATATGAGAAATGTTTGTGCAAGGCACACCCTTTCCCACTTCTTTAGCTTCCTCCCCTCTGTTCTTCTACTTCTACTAGCTACTATCTGCTACTATCCACACCCCTATGCTCTCTCTGCTCTCCCACACTCTGCAGACGAAGAGTAAGAAAGCCCTGCTTCTTCACCCTCCCCATCCACTCCCACTTACTCCCCACATCTGACTTTGTCTCACCTGTTGAACATACACATATATATTAAACTACTTGGCCACGGAATTCTTACTAAGATCAGAGAACTCAATCTTCCAGGTATGAATATGCATGGAGAGAAGACACAATATTTAGAAAAGGGCCAGATATGGCTTCACAGGTCTGTAATCCCCGCACCTAGGGGACTGGGATAGGCGGGACACCAGTTCAAGGAAAACCTAGACTTCATAGTGAGGCGTGAGGTCAGTCTGGGCTATGTAGGAAGAGGCTGTGTCAAACAACAATAAACAAGCAAAAACAAAACTCCTCCACAAAATTAGGGAGAATGATTTTGCCAAGGACAGGGGGTTTTATGGTGAACAATTCAGACTGGTCAGTGGAAGTGGCCCCGGCTCTCACCTCCCAGATAGAAAAGAATCATTCACATTCAGAAAAGCCAGGGTGGGTCACTATGGCAACATGGACGGCACAAAGACAGCTGTGCTGCTGTTCCCAATTTGCTCCAGACGAAACACTGGGAGAGAAAGCCAACTGCCAATACTGCCTAGTGGCAATTTGTCCAGAGGCTTTGGCCCATCCAGCTGGGAAGGGTGTCCCTGTTGTGATATGGCATCCTAAAGGACAGGCTTAGGTTTCTTACCTTGCTTGCTAGCTGTCTCTGCCTGGACTCCAAAGTTAAAGCTCGGTGTTCCATTGGTTTGTGCAAGCCTCGGTCTAACATGGAGAAGACGAGAAAGCAACTCTTGGAGACACTATGTAAGGAGCTGGGGTGGGGGTGTGGCCCAATGAACTATTCAAATGAAATGGAAATTATATGTTTCTAATCCTAACAGAGTATATACTTACTTTATTGCCTACATTAAAAATCTTTTCTTGCCGGGCGGTGGTGGCGCACGCCTTTAATCCCAGCACTTGGGAGGCAGAGCCAGGTGGATCTCTGTGAGTTCGAGGCCAGCCTGGGCTACCAAGTGAGTTCCAGGAAAGGCGCAAAGCTACACAGAGAAACCCTGTCTCGAAAAACAAAAAACAAAAAAAATCTGTTCTTGGTTTTTGGAACTTAACTGGAAAACCATAGCTGCGGAAGAGGGAAGTAATGGAGAGACCCTGTTTGGAGGGCTCTTCAGTCTCAGGTGCTTCCAGGGACACTTCTGTTCCAAACCAGGGCCAGGAAGTCCAATGTGTTCCCTCTTGCTCTTTCTCTTTCATTTCACTGGTCCATAATCTTCAGGGCTAGCCTAGATACTGGTTTCCTAGGAACTGGAGCAAATCCAGGCCTGAGCTCACCATTACCGCAGAAAACCCAACCCATGCTAATGACTGATAATGCCTCCCAGCACTAGTTAGATACAGGCGAGACACTGAGGAAGCCAAAGGCTCTGTGTCCTTCCCTGTCCTCCAGAGCCACCCTGTCTGCTTTGTGATTTCATTGGATATTTCTAGGTAGCCACAGCCTGTGGAACCTCAAGTCCTCAGCTGGGCTTTAAGATGAGACAGCTGGAGAAGGATGAGTCAGGTGTGGTACCCTCTCACCACACCTACACACTGCAAATACCCTTTATATTTCTTCATCTCTGTTCAAATTAATTTTATTTTAGCACATGATTTCTTTGGGAAAGCCAACTGGTGGTTTCATGGCTCCAACAACCAAATCAGCTGTTTGCTTTCTGTTGAAGTCCTCGGAACCTATCTGGGCATCACAATGCTTTGTGATTAAAGGCTACTATGTCAGGAGCTCTGTGACAGATTCAAGAGACAGAGCTGTTTTCAGTGTCCCGGGTGATTATGGCATGTATTCTTTTTTGTTTTGTTTTGTTTTTCAAGACAGGGTTTCTCTGTGTTGTTTTGGTGCCTATCCTGGTGTTTGTAGACCAGGCTGGCCTTGAACTCACAGAGATCTGCCTGGCTTTCTCTGCCTCCCGAGTGCCGGGATTAAAGGCATGCGCCACCACCATGCTGCCCAGCTATGACTGACATGTATTCTTATTTGGTCATTACACAGTTTAGGTCTCTGGTTCCAGACTGAGGAGCCAGTCACTTGATGTGTATCAGTGTAATCAGGAACCTTGCTGTAAGTCACTTAATTCCCATGGGCCTCGGGGTCCTTCTCTATAATTGGGTGGGAAGAAAGTGAGGCTCTACACAATATGGGCGACTATGTAACCCACTGCCCAACCGTGTTTGCTTTGGGAACTTTTCACATTTTGGACCTGGCATGCCAGATTTCATTTCCTCTCTTTGTTCTGCAGACTCCAGAGTCCTACGCCTTTCTGAGGCTAGGACATTTGGAAGCTAGGACAGAGGGAAGGAGACAGATACCCTCTTAGCATAATAAAATATTGAGACCGGTCTTTCAGAGGTTAATGCAGACATTATGACCTATATCCCTTTTTCTCACGGTACCCAGAGCCCTGCCAGCTCAAACAGACAGGAACAATTAATTCAGTTTGGATCAGTTGCCAAGTAAAATCCATAAGCTAAGGGCCTTGGGAGGAAAAAGAAGAGGTCTCAAAGAAAAGAAGTTGCTTTGCTAAACACAAGAGATGTGGCTTCCTGTGGTAAGCTAATGAAGACCCCGCCTCTACAGGAGTGGAAAGGGGTGGAGCTATCCAGAATCAAGTTAAAAAAGCCATTCCATACCACCTTTGCTCCTTCCTACTCAATTCCAAAGAGTCTTTCTCCTGAATACTCTTGTGGGGTCCCCTTTGTCTTCATGGTCTTTGTGGCCACCAGTCCATGAGGACAAAGGGGCAGAAGCAACAACAGAGGTCCTTGGGCAGCCCATGAACATGACAGAGAGAGCCCTCCAGGAGATGACTTCGGTGAATCAGCTCAACTTTATTCCAGGGTATAGGGAATATATAGGATTGGGAAGCCTGGAGACAAACCCTAATTTGCATTAAGTGGGCACACTACTATCCTAAGGCTTTGCATGCTGCAGCCAGGTCCTACAGCAAAGCTCCTACTGCAAGTCTTGGTTGCCATATATGCAGCAGGGGGAAGGCTTCTAGCAGCAATCTGTGCCAAGGGTCACCCTAGAGATAAGGCAGGCACCCAAGCCTAGGAATATCTTCCAAATAAGGGCCGGTAGGCAGAAGGAAGCCCTTGCTGGGGGAGAGGAGGTCCTTCCTGTTGCTGAGCTTAGAGAAAGCTGACAGGCTATGGTAGACTGCAACCTCTGACCAGCAGGGCCTCCCAGAGTGTGGAAAGATCTCAAGGTGCTAGGATGCTGGACGGTAAAATGCACTGTAAATGTGAGGATGCACAGCTGGTATTCATGGAGAGTCTGATTTCATTGGTTTGGAGTGGTGCCCAGGCCCCTGTATAGCTTAAGATACGTACAGCCAATGCATAGATTTACTTTGTTTTATAAATTCTTTCAACATGTCAAGTTTCTTACTACATTCCCCCAACCTTACAAGATCTTTTCTTCCCTTGAGCGAAGAAGCAGCCCTTCCTCAAGCTATCGTCCTTGCTTTGGGGCAGTTGGTTTGACAAACTGCCCAGTCAAGAACTTTGCATGGATATATAACAGGCATCTCAAACTTAACATATCCAAACCAAACCCTCTTCTCCTCTCTAGACTTATTCTTCTCCCCCAAACCTTTCCCACCTTGGGATATCTTCTCCATATTTACTTAAGTCATCACCCTAAATCAAGGCTCACTTCACACTTCTAATACATTAGTGATCTACTGGCTTCCTCAATAGCTAGATTCATATCAGCCTCCACCACTGTCATCTGTTGTGTGGTGTTTAGATTGTGTTCTGACAAACAAAGCTCACTTGGAGTCAGAGGGCGGGGCAAGACACTAGCTGACCAAAATTAGCCATAGAATTTTGGAGGACTGTAGAGAGAGGAGACAGGAAATAATAAGGCCGGGCAGAGAGGATCTTAGCCCTTTTGGACAGAGGAATGGAAGAGGTAGGAGGTGACTAGTAATGGCTCCCTGCTTCTCTGATCTTTCAGGTTCTTTCCCTGATATTTGACTCTTGATTTTGTATTGATAAAGATGAGTTAGAATAGCGCTTCATCTGGTGTCCAACTTTTGGGGCACAAATTCATGAAATAGCCATTTGCCCATGGCTTTGCAGTCAGCCCCTCTCCGCCGGGCAGCTCTGCCTGCAGGCAGCTCCGTGCTTTTCCTTCCCAGCCTTCACATATGCTGCTTTCCCACATGCCCCTGCGGCTGCCATTCAGATGGCTGGCTCTTTGGTTCCTTTTCCCTGTGGGTTGTGGGCTTTCCCTGGAACCCCTCCTCAGGCTGCTGGCACGGATCAGTGGCAACTGTCCTTGGCCAGGCTGGACACCTCCTGTGTTCTCTTCCCAGGAAAGCTATGCAGCAACAACCAGCCTTACACTTCGCTGTCATCATCAGATTTGGTGAGACAACTTGGAATTCTTAAAAGGGGAATTAGTTTACAAAAAGGAGAGAGAGAGTTTTTTTCCCCCCACACGTTAGAAAGTGGGAAACCCTATTACAATGGAGGGAGTTAGATCTCTGTATGATTCCACAATGGATGGTTTAAAAATGGAGTGATTAATGAGGGGATAATTAACTACTGGGATTTATGTTATGTCAATTATAAACATTATCGGTTTGGTAATTCTTGTGTTATCCCTAAAAACAAATTGGTTATATGAGTGCCAATATCTAGGCCTTAGAAAAGGTGACTATGGAAAAATGCAATTTTGGCTGATAAGTTACAAGCCTTAGAAAAACTTATTATATCAGATAATAGAGATATTCAGACAAAGACAGAGGAAATTAAAGGAGAACCAACTTCACCATTACATTATAAAACTAGAGACTAACAGCCCAGGGTTATCAAAAAAACAACCTTAATTTATTCAGTCACCCTACGAGGACAACTGCCAAATGACAGGTGTCCCCAAGGCTGTGGAAGAGCTGACTGGATTCCTGTGGAGATGTTAGATTTGAGGAGATTTTAGGAAGCCATAGTCTCATATGGTATGCATTCACCTTTTGTGAGGCAGATGTTAAATTCATGGTCAACTAGTAACAGAATTGCCCCACAAAACTGGACAGACTTGGTTACAGCAGTATTTGGAACCTTGCCCTCAATTACAGTGGAGGACCTGGTGGAAAGATGAGGCTAAGACCACTAAACAATAAAGTAGAGCTAGAGGTATGGAAATTTCTCAAGACCAACTTCTTGGAGAGGGCAATTATGCTGATTTACGAAGACAGTCTATATATGAAGATCACACCTTGGCTCTATGCTGTGCAGCAGCTTTGAATGGTTGGGACAGAGTTGAAGGAGTAAGAAAGAGACCTGAGCCATTTACTAAAGTTATACAGGGCCTAAAAGAAACCTTCACTGATTTTTTTTCTTTACAAAGATTGACTTCAGCTGTAAATAGAATGATAGCAAATCCATAAGCTAGACAAATAATAATTGAATCTTTGGCTTTTGAAAATGCTAATTCACAGTGCAAAAAGGTAATTAGGACTTTAAAGGCAAGATCAGTACCCACAGAGGAATGTATCTGAGATACAGTCAATATTGAATCTCATAATCATGTTGATGCTTGGATAGGAGAAGTGATTTCTAGAGGCTTGAAGAAAAATCAAAATGTCAGATGTTTTAACTGTGAAAAAACAAGGTCACCTAAAAAGGAATTATAGGCAGGGCATTCCTAGAAACAATGCTTTTTTCTAGGAATAATCCAAACAGAAGGCCTTCTGGAGTACTCAGAAGGTGTAGGAAAGGCCAACATTGGACCAGTGAATTCAGATCAACAAGGGACACACAAGGTAACCTTTTGCCCTTGGGAAACACCTTAGGGGTGCCTCTTGCAAGCCCCCATGTCAAATTTTGTTCAACCATTCCTTGTCACCATGGGAAAATTCTTCCCCAGAGCAATTACAGGACCTAATGCATATTGTAAAAAGCCATACTGCTCTGGATGATAGAACAGATTTAGAAGATAAACAAAAATTTCAGGAGAAACCATAAAGCAAAGATTATAAAGATTAGATTCAAACAAGAGAGACCTCTTTATTAGAAGAGGTGATAGTTCATCTAACAGCATAACTGTTCACTCTAAAGTAATGTTGCGGCGCGCTCCTCGGCCAGCGAGGAAGAACGACCACCATGCGAGGATCCTTCTCAGAACACACTTTATTGGAGCACCTCTTGATTAAGGGAGAGCGGGAGGTGAGGGGCCCCGAGGACTAAACTGCAGCTGCTTATATAGGGAATCAGGCAAATGTGCCGTACTGTGATTGGGTCCCTCCAGAATGCTAGCACGGGGAGCCACGGGATAGGCTGAGGACATAAGGCCAATTACCATACTCGTGCATCATAGCCAAATATGGAGTTGTTTACAGCTAGGCTACCAGGAAGCCAGCGCCATCTTTGAATAGCGGCTCCCTACATCTCCCCCCTCTTTATTAATTAAGCAGCAGGAGAGAGTATAGGTCTGATTTCTGCAACACAAGTATTTCATCCGATCAGGTCCCCACCTCATGATGTGTTGACTGATTGAGGATGAGTTAACTGTGCATAATTGCCTGCATACCTTCCCGCGTGCAATGGACCAACCAGTCCCTGGGGTGCAAAGGCTATGCATGTAACAATTGTCCACATACCTTCCCGTGTGCAATGGACTAACCAGTCCCAGGGGTGCAAAGGCTATGCGTGGGACAATTGTCCACATACCTTCCCGTGTGCGATGGACTAACCAGTCCCAGGGGTGCAAAGGCTATGTGAACCCATATGCAGTCAGACTTGCTCTCCTTGAAGGAAGGAAAATGTCCTACACTTCAAGTGCAGTGCACGAGCCTGGCATCCTGTGCTCAATACAAGTATGTGAAAGCTGTCCACATACCTTCCCGTGTGCAATGGACTAACCAGTCCTGGGGGTGCAAAGGCTGTGTGGATATTAGGTAAAGCCAGATCTGGGGGGAGGAGCCACACTCCAAAGCGGCTAATGCTTGAGTGATAATGACCTTGTCCTTTTTAGTACGTGTTCGCAAACGGCAGACCAACCACAGACAAAACACGCATCCTCCAAGGCAGCATGCCAAAAATATACCCTACCCCCACCCATTCTAAACAGGGAAAAGGTAGAAGCAATCCAGGAGGACAGTCCCTCTGCCACGCCGATATCCACTCGGGTGGAGTTGATGGTCACCACCGCCACTCTCAGTTTTTCCAGCGTCTCTTCAAATTCTCCGGACCAATTTCCTATAAGATAACTGGACAATTGTTTAGACAAATTTGCTGCTCGGGAACCATTTTGGAATTGTACACTAGTGACACACAAACCAGGCATTCTCCACTCACAGCCCAATTGGACCAACTGCCAAAGGATGTCAACTTGTTCTTGTACCAAGTCAATGCACTGGTTAAGCACCATAATGCCACCTTTCAACTGTGCATTTAGGGAAGTAGAGGTATGAAGGATGGTTTGGAGCCATTAACTCCTTCCACCTGAAGAGGCCGAAATGGCCAAGCCTGCATCTCTGGAGACATGGACCAGCTGCAGCAGTTTGAACCTCCACTGCAAAGGTGATGCCTAGCACCTGGCCCCCAACCAGCACAAGGATTCCCCATAACCTCTCTGAGAATGATTAGAATTCTCCCTTGTGCAGCTCTTGTGGTTGCAAGGACTGCTGCCGCTAGGCCAGCATTACTTAGCGGTCCCCCAATTTCCCGACAGGCTTTTAGCCAAGCTTCTAATTCCTTTCCTTTCCACGGGGTAATAGCTCTTCGACATTCTTTAGTGCTTTGCTCATATACTAATTGTTGAACCAGAGGCATAGCTGTTTCTACATCACCAAATATCTTTCCTGCTGCCTCCATCATTCTAGCTACGAAATCTGAAAAAGGTTCATTCGGGCCCTGAATGATCCTAATCAAATTCCCTGATACTGTTTTCCAAGCTTTAGAATAAATCTCATTTATCTGTTGATAAACTTCAATAGGATATGCTGTCTGATTTACAGTCCTTGTCCTTGACCCAGTAGCATGTCAACCGTCCATTGTGGTCGACCACCCTGAAGATCAACTCTAGCCTGTACCTGGGCTCCATCTGCAACCATAGATTTGAAATCCAGATACTGCCCTGTAGTTAAACATGCTCTGGCTATTTCAAACCAATCTGTTGGAGTCATGGCCTGAGTAGTGAGCCTAGTCAATAATGTTAAGGCTGTTACTCCGTAGGCTCGAGCAGCCTCTACCAGGTCTCTTAATTGTTTATAAGGCACAGGTTCATGATATCTGCTGTTTGTTTGCGGATCTTCAAAGACTGGAAACGCGGATGCTAGCCGCGCCCAGGTGTCTCTCCTGATAAAATGACAACCTCCACCTGTTTGCGGATACGAAGGTGTTGCCGAGGGTGGATGTGGTCCCGAAGGCGCCGTTGGTTCCACATTCACCCCAGCAGAAACATTATAAGGAGGGGGTCGCTGCCACCCATATCTCTCTTTTTTATATTCAGCGGCAGCTTCCTCTAAATTTTCCTCCTCATCTGAATCTAATTCATTATCAGATAAATCGAGTTTTGCAAATCTCTCTAGTACTAGATACGAAGGATCCCCTTTCTTTTCTGAACTTTCTTCCTTTTCTTCATTCTTTTCTTTCTTTTTAGGCCTACTTAAGTTCTCCCCTTTAAAGTCTGATTCTGATAGACTATCCTGGTGCTTAATTAATGCCTTGCGTCCCTTTCTAATGATTTCCACATTGCGTCCTTCCTTAAGACATGCATGTACAAAACAGCAAAGAAGAACAATTGTCATAAGAGTGAACACAAGAGCAAGCACAAACGGATTAATCCCAGCCATCAGCATACCTGGAGAACTTACCGACGTCATCGCCGTTCCTGGCGACTTACCGACGTCACCGTTCCTGGAGAACTCACCGACGTCACCGCTCCGTGTGCTGAGTTCTGAATCCTCTTCGACCCCTCACCTGGTGTCCGAAGTTTCCGTCCCGTCCCGGGTTTCTTTCCCGGGTTTCCGTCCCGTCCCGGGTTTCGGCACCAGTTGGTGTCCGAAGTTTCCGTCCCGGGTTTCGGCACCAGTTGCGGCTCGCTCCTCGGCCAGCGAGGAAGAATGACCACCATGCGAGGATCCTTCTCAGAACACACTTTATTGGAGCACCTCTTGATTAAGGGAGAGCGGGAGGTGAGGGGCCCCGAGGACTAAACTGCAGCTGCATATATAGGGAATCAGGCAAATGTGCCGTACTGTGATTGGGTCCCTCCAGAATGCTAGCACGGGGAGCCACGGGATAGGCTGAGGACATAAGGCCAATTACCATACTCGTGCATCATAGCCAAATATGGAGTTGTTTACAGCTAGGCTACCAGGAAGCCAGCGCCATCTTTGAATAGCGGCTCCCTACATAATGTATAAGACTAACAAATGCTTTTCATTTGATCAGATATAACTTACCAAAATGGAACTCCCCAAAGTTAGGGTTGGGGCAAGATTTTGTTTTTGTCTTTCCAGGAGAATGAAGGCATCCAACTAAGGAATCTGAAGACCACTGGACAAATGAGACATCTGAAGAAAAAGGATGAATCATCCAGAGAAAACGTCCCAAGAAAAGGAGTAAATTGGCCTATTGGTATATCATATTTCCAAGAGGATAAAATTTCATAAATCTTCCCAAATGTTTGTTTCTGCTGTTCTCTATAGACATATAAGGCAAATGGTCTTTTTGTAGTCCCAGTCCAATTAAAAATTAAAGCTGGCTTTGAAGTTGGAGTGTGGCTCTCTTCTTCTCTAAACCCAAATATTCTTGTTAAAAGGAAAATTCAAAATCTCTCCTTGTGTCAAAAGAGCCACCTGATACGGGACAGAAGAAAAAACAAAACTAAGAGACTATTCTTTTGCCACTAATCTCATGGTTCTTTGATTTTGTTTTGACTCTTTAAGACTTTTCTAAGGTATAAATACTATGTCAAAAATTATAAGATTAATATATATGTATTTTAAACTTTTTGTCATGATATTAATGATCATATAGAGTACTAACTAATTCTAGAAAAAAAGCTTCCTGTATATGATTTCAGGTTTGAGTCTCTATCAGGTAACTGGGAATTAAGTTTTTGTACTCTGGATGCATATAACAAATTATGGTCCTTTAACCTCTTTGAGATCTGCTGCATATAATATTTAAAATGTTTAAGTTCTCTGCAGTGATCCATGATCATGCCTAACAATGACCTTTGAAGTCTCCAAAAGGAGGATGGGGCCCCACAACAATGATTCTACTAGGACTATGGTAACACCACTAAGCTGACAAACACCACCCAGAGATCAGCTTTGGATTGCAAACTGCTCAGGAAAATTTCAAAATGGTTAGCTGAGATGATCCAGCCTCAGAGACTATTCTAACCAGGACTTGAGACAAGCCCTGCACTTTCCCATTACACAGAGACTGGACATCAAATGATACAGCCAGCTCTCCCAGGACTTGACAATTATCCCATTTTTTTTTTCTTTAGGGTCCCCTAAAGATGCCATTGCCCCAGACAGCAGAAAGTAATTTTAAGTGCATGATGCCCACATCCCCAAGAGGTGGGCTGGGTAGTTTTTGCTCATTCAGTGCGTTATGGATATTTGACATCATTTAGAGGGGTTGGTTATAAGTTGTTGTTGGTAATGGTTAGGAAAAATGGTGAACAAAGGAGATAAGATTCAGGGATCTTGTTCTGAAAAGAAAAAGAAGGGATATAGGAATGGTAGGATAAGAGGGTAAATTATTGAATCTACTTTTAAACCAAAAAAAGTAACTACTAGTCTTAAATATTTTACATTGATATGGATTTTTGTATATTGATACAAATTTGAGTTATTTTTGTTATATTGTGTGTATGTTTCTACTCTTGTTTAAGATGTTTTTGTACATTGATACAAATTTAAGGTTATTTTGGTTAGAATATACTCTACATATATTTTTACTCTTGTTCAAGGTAATGTACCTAAGCAGCTCATTTAACAATGCAATGTAAATTTTTCATCCCTGAAAGTTATTATTACAAATTATTTAGGATAATAAAGAAATGCAAGTCAATAGTCACCTATAACAATCAAACTTGTAGTCATGTTAGGTATGTTTTCAAGGTCAAATAGATATATTTTAGATAGACAAGTTGTCTTCAAATACTTCAGAGCTCTACAGAATATGGCATTTAAGATGTTTTGATAACATGAGGTTCTTTTTTTAAAAAAGATTTATTTATTTATTTATTTATTTATTTATTTATTTATTTATTATGTATACAGTATTCTGTTTGTATGTATGTCTGCACACCAGAAGAGGGCACCAGATCTCATTATAGATGGTTGTGAGCCACCATGTGGTTGTTGGGAATTGAATTCAGGACCTCTGGAAGAGCAGTCAGTGCTCTTAACCTCTGAGCCATCTCTCCAGCCCCCGAGGTTCTTTTTTTTAATGACAAACATGTCTGCTCCTGGCAGCACCAATCTACTTCAGAAAAGATGATGGGCATTGAAGAAACACCATATGAAGTTTACTTTCTTTGTGGCCCTTGATTTGACTGCTGACAATATGTTGTCCAAATTGGACAAGCAGGATACAAAAGAAAGTGACTGCCAAACTTTACCAAGACAAGATGCAACAGTCCTTCAAAAATCCTGCTTCACAGAAAAGTCTGTCAGATATTCTAGGCCTGTAGGCTAAAGATAGATTTTTGCAGGCCACAAGAATATATCATAGAGATTCAGCTGTGTACTAAAGCTATACTTTGACAGGCCAAGGGTCTGTCAAGAGGCAAGCCATTTATTATGAATATTTGGTGCTATCCAGCCTTTAATATTCCAGCTGTCTTCTATGAAATTCTTGTGTGCCCAAATATTTCCAGACTTGCTGAAATCCTAGGTTACTGACACCCCCACTGAGCCTAGGAGACAAGCTGGCTGGAGACACATAGCTTTGCTTCTTGTGTAAATGAAGCTCAGACCATCTCCTCACCTTGAGGACTAGTGACTCTCCAGAGCAATTGACTGAGAACAAAAGATGTTTTTACATATCAAGGAGGAAGGTAGGGTGAAGGAACATTCCTGAGGAGGCAGTGAACCAAGGAAAGAAAGGGCAGGTATTTTCTGTAGAAATGGACAGAGTGGCATGGTGAGAGAAAAGAGAGGAAGACAGAGGTTCCATAGAGGGTAAGCAGATCTTGGGTAGAGTTTTCTGAGTGCTAGAAGTAGAGAGTAGCAGAGATGGAGAATGAGGAAACAAAGAACAAAGATGAGGCTGGAAGCATAGGAGTTTAGTCATTAGCAGGACTATGAACTAGGGAACTGGATGGAACTAAAGCTATGAAGACAGGATTTCATCCCAGAGAAATATAGTAGATGGATATAGAGCTTGGTATATCTAGAGTTATTCCTGCCCTGAGTGCCTGATGGAGCTATAGTTATATTGATAGAATTTTGTCTTAGAGAAATAAAGTTAACAGACATAAGAACATAGTATACATAGATTTTCCCCCCTTAGATATGCCTGCTGAATGTAGCTAAACCTCTGGACCCCTGGGTATTCAATAATGGATACCCCAACATTACAGAGGAACCTTGGGTGACTGTCCAGGCAACCAACTATTTCTGTCATATCTTAATTTTGGAAGTTGTTTGCTCTGCACTTTCTATTTACTCAGGAAATATTATATCCTTCTCAGGTCTCTGATAGAGTTGAAGACTAGATTGTTATAGTTTTTCTTGTTAGCAAATTCAGAAAAGAAACTCAAAAAAAAAAAGGTATGAAGTGTATAAGGTTGAGAGACATAAAAAGATAGCTTTGAATTGGTAATACAAGTTAGGATAGAAAGTGAATTAAGTATAGCACTTTGGAATCACCAAGATAAGATAGATATTGGAGTATTTTCTCTGAATTTGTCAAGTGCAAATGGACTAGACATTTTTAAATTAATTCTTGCCTGTATATATTTGTATATAGTTATTGTACTTGTTGTATATAGTTTTACTATGTTAGTTAAAACCTTTGCTTTTATTTAGACAAAAAGGGGGAAATGTTGTGTGATATTTTGATTATTTTCTGACAAATAAAGCTTGCTTGGAGTCAGAGGATGGGGCAAGCCACTAGCTGACCAAAATTAACCATAGAGCTTTGGAGGACTGTAGAGAGAGGAGACAGGAAGTAGTAAGGTGGGGCAGAGAGAAGATCTCAGCCCTTTTGAACAGAGCAATGGAAGATGTAGGAGGTAACGTGGCTGCTCCCTGATTCTATGACCTTTTAGATCTTACCCTGATATTTGACTCTTGATTTTGTATTGATAAAGATTAGATTAACGCTTCAGTCATCCTGTTCCGATTTCCCACTGTCTCTTGCTGCTGTCTTTCTTTTCCACAGTGACAATAAAGGAGTAACTGGTCCTCTCCAGCCACCTTGCTCAACCACAGGTTCTAGTTTGCAAAGTTACAAGAGACATTGAGCTATGAGAACACAAACAAATGGACAGAGTAGGGGTTACACAGCACTGATACTTACACAGGGTCTTGGCAGATACATAGGACCTTTTGTGAACTAAAGAGGAAGACAGGTATTCCATTAAGAGGAATCCCCCTTCCCCCAACCCTAGCTTTTTAGCTCCTAAATTTAAGGGAAATAACAGAGTACTGGGACTGGGGATATGGCTCAGTGGTTAAAAGCATGTAATGTCTTTCAGAAGACCTGAATTCAGTTCCCAGTACCCATACTAGGCGGCTCATTACCACCTGTAACTCCAGCTCCAGAGGATTTGATGTTTCTGTCTTTGTTGGGCACCTGTACTCACATGTGCACACCTACACACAGACACATGCATACACATAATTTAAAAAATAATAAAAATAAAATCCTTAAAAAGAGTAGTTCTTTAAAAAAAAAAATAACCAAGAGGAAGGAGAAACAAGTACAGAAATTCTTTTGATCTGAATGACCATGGGTCAGGTAGCTAAGGAACATAAGGTAAAAAGAGGTCAAATTGTCTAGAGCCATGAAGTGTGTTGATCTACAGTGAGCACTCAGGACTCTTGAGTTAAGACTTAGGAAATGTGAAGTGAAAAGCAAATGGTAGCCTTTGTTAGCCAGTTAGAAACACTCCGGGCCTGCCTTCTGGATCTAACTGGCCACATCTCACTGTCCATTTGTTGAAAAGTTGTCCTCCCATGCACTAAAAGAGATTTATCACCTGTTATCTTACCAGTAACTATAGTAACGGCTTGGGAGGTGGTGGTGTTATTGCTTTTACGAATGAGAAAGTACCATCTTAGTAGTGTGTGTGTGTGTGTGTGTGTGTGTGTGTGTGTGTGTGTATGTGTGTGTGTGTGCAGTGTGTGTTCTGGGTACATATGTTCACATGTGTCTGCACTATATTCGTGCAGGTGCATGTGTAGGCTAAACTCAATGTAGGATGTCTTCTTCACTTGTTATCTCTTGTTTGTTGTTTGTTTATGCTTCACAGTGCTGGGAATTCAAATTAGACCACAACACATGCTTGGCCAGCACTGTAGCATTGAGCTATATTCCCACCCTTCTAGCTTGTTGTTTTGTTTTGCCTTTTTTTTTTTTTTTTTTTTTTAACAGTCTCACTGAACTTGAAGCTCAGCGTCTCCTCCTGCCACTGCTGGGCTTACAGGCACATAACCCCATGTCCAGATTTCACATGGGTGCTGGGGATCTGAAATTAGGTCTTGGTGATTGTGTGGCAAACACCTTCCCAACTGAAACATCTCCTAAGCACCCATCTTAGTAGATTTCAGTGCCCAATTTATCTTTTTAAAAAAGGAAGAAAATAAAAGGCAGTGCCAAGTTTTAGAATCAGGTTTACTTGATGCCAATGCTGGGTTTTTTCATCTTTGTTGCATTTCTGAAGTGGGAGATAGCCAGATCCCCAAGCCCATCAGCCTGTGCTGCCTCTGAGCTATTTCTATGGCATGGTGTGCAGTGGCCTTGTGTCTGTTGTTCAGAATCGCTTGCAGACTGGAAATTATATATTTTATTGTAATTTTATATTTATATTTATATGTTTCTCTAGCCAAATTATACCACATGTGCTCATGTGCTGTGTTCTGCTTCAGCTGTCACAAGAATGAGCCTATGAATCACTCTCATGTGTCCAATTAGAACACAGCTCAGTAGGAAAGAATGACCACCGCTGGTAAAAACATAAACAAAATCAGGAAGAAAAAAAATGTTCAATTATTCTGCTTACAGTTCTTGAATAATACTACAATTGCAAAGAAAAGAAACAGTTCTTCATCTGCACTCATCCTTGTCCTTCTGAAGAAAATATTAAATCTCTATATATCATGGATTTGCCTCCAAAACAACCCTTCTGTGGTGAGGCTCAGCTCTGCTTCTATAGTGGATGCAAGCTCAAAGGACTGGAGAGGACTCTTGACCATAGTGGTGACAATGCTGTGCTCCTCCTTGAGGATATCATTCTACAGAGTGCAGCTAATTTGACCATGGTCATCTCTAGTGAGAACATAGGTGCTGTGAAAGGGAAACAGGAATGATGGGGGGTAGAAGTTTCAGCAAAAAGGGGCATGGGAGCTATAGGGCAAAGGACTGGGGCGGGGAGGGTGACTAACACTAAGAATGTTTGAAAAAACCTATGGAAAACTAGTATTTTATAAGCTTCCTCATATACACACACAAATAAATACATACACCTGTGATTTTTAAATAAAGACATATAAAAATAGTAAGTAAATTTTGTCAATATTTTTTAAGATGCATGTAGTTCAGCAAACTAGTGTTTTCTAGATGACACATTCCGCAAAATCATGCATCTGTACATTCCATCAACATGCAAAAGGTCTGATGTTATGGACTATTAATTGATCCTTCAGTGTAGTTTCAGATTCCACTTTTTAGATAACAATTAAGAAATGGGCATTTATTTAGTTTTTGTGTGAGGCCAAAGAAAACTAAGATTATCTGGAAAGACTGGACATGATTTTTCTCTTATAATTGCAACCAATTTGAGGACTAATTTATTTTCCAAATACTTCAACCAAAAATAGTACATGATAATAAATGGAACATGGGTTGAAAACACAGTTATCTTTCATGAAGGCAAAGAGATTTGCAAAATTAAGACAAAGCCAGACTTCTCACTAAACTTTCTCGTTCTAGGAAATTCAACCTATTTTTCTTTTTGTTTTTTTTTTTTTGTTTGTTTTTTTGTTTTTCGAGACAGGGTTTCTCTGTGTAGCTTTGAGCCTTTCCTGGAACTCACTTGGTAGCCCAGGCTGGCCTCGAACTCGCAGAGATCCGCCTGGCTCTGCCTCCCGAGTGCTGGGATTAAAGGCGTGCGCCACCACCGCCTGGCCCTTATTTTTCTTAAAATATATCAGTTTTTAATTAAATGAGGTCAAGTGATGTTGTTTCCATTAAGATCCATTGGATTTCTTTGTACTTTGAATGGAAGTTTTACTCACATATTATTTTGTAGAAACTAAGGTTGATTTCTTGAAAAATATTGATTTTTCAATATTATTATTTAAAATAAATAATCATTTCATATTTGCTTATTGTAATTTCAAAGTCAGTAATTATGGGTATAAATCATACAAAAACATACCTTTGTGATCTCTGACAATTTTCAAGAGTATAAAGAAATTCTTAGAATAGTAACTTTGAAGATTTCTGTGATATATATATATATATATATATATATATATATATATATATATATATACAAAATAATAAGACAGAGGAGTAAAAGAGCAAATGACACTGAGGGTGAAGTTGGCTTTGTTCCAGAGTCTGGTGTGGGTCACAGATTGCTTTGACAGAGGTAGAAGAAAAGGAGGAGGTCACTGGGGAAAAGACAGGTCCCCGGAAGAGTGGATCTGGGGACCATCAGATCTAGCAGTGGGTGAAGCTGTGAGAACCCTCCAAATCTCTCCTTTTAGCTTAGCCCTGAGTCTGTTGTCAATCACATTCTCATTCTCCCCTCACCCCATTTCTTTCCCACGCACCCCTCCCTGAGAAAAGTTTCTCTGCTTCTAGCAAGTCACATAATTCTATTAAGGCCGCCTACATGAGTAGTTCTCAACCTGTGGGTTGTGACCATTCTGGACAGAGTGACCTTTTCACAGGGGTTGCCTGAGACCGTTCTGCACATCAGATATTTACATTATGATTCCACAATGAAAATAATTTTATGGTTGGGGGTCATCACAATATGAAGAACTACATTAAAGAGTCAGAGAATTAGGAAGTTTGAGAACCACTGATCTAGACAATCCATAGTAACCTTCTAATCTCACAGTCCTGTGCTTTAATCACACTATTAAGCCTTTTTTGATATGTTAAGTGTGCTGGCTATTTTTATGTCAACTTGACACAGACTAGACTCTAGCTGCTAGAGTCATCTCAGAGGAAGAAACCCCAAGTGAGAAAATGCCTCCGTAAGATTGTACTGTAGGCAGCTTGTAGGACATTTTTATTAATTAATTAATTTATTTTACATGCTGACCACATCCTCCCTTCCCTCCTCTCCTCCAACTCCCCCCTCCCCTGCCCCACCCCTCTTAGTCCATCCCTTCTCCATAAGCTCTCAGTAAGGAGCAGGCCTCCCATGAGCTTCAGCAAAGCATGGCACATAAAGCTGTCATAAGACTAAGTACCTCCCCCTGTATTCAGGCTGAGCAAGGCGTTTTCTTAATTAGTGATTGATGGGGGAGGTCCCAGCCCATTGTCATCTCTGAATTGGTGGTCCTGAGTTCTATAAGAAAGCAGGCTGAGCAAGCCAGGGAGACCAAGCCAGTAAGCAGCACCCCTCCAGGGCCTCTGCATTAGCTCCTTCCTCCAGGTTCCTGCCCTGCGTGAGTTCCTGTCCTGACTTCCTTCAGTGATGAACAGTGATGTGGCAGTATAAGCCAAATAACCGCTTCCTCCCCAAGTTGCTTTGGTCATGGTGTTTCATCATAGCAATCGTAATGCTAACTAAGACGGTAAGGTAACATACTCACAGATCCTGGGCACATATTAATATATTCCCTTCTGTGTGTTTTGAGGGCAGTGTAACTGGTGCCCACAGGAGACACATCTGCTGATAACCCCGGCAGGCTTTGCTTTCCCATTCCAATCCTGTCCACAATTGTTATTCAGGAACCCAGGGAGATAATTTCTGGAAATAGCTTCTTTTGTAGCTCTCAAAAAATTCCAAAAGAATTGTCCTGGCTAATCCCAGAAGCCAGTATTTCATCAGTGTGGAATTTCACCCTCTCAGGCACTCAGATCTCGGCCGTGAACTTCCACATGACGTGTGTCCTGAGCGCAGCTGGGTTCACAAACCTTGGAGTGAGAGGCAGCCATTAGGTGAATGCTTGTGAGATTGTCACTAGCAATGTCGAGAGAGCACAATAAACTCCAGGCTTTTGAGTAATAATTTATTGAGATGGCCAAACTATGAAGGAATGCTTAAATTAGATAAAAAGAAACTTGCAAGATGCATGCAGCTGAAATAGTTCCCAGCATATGCTCCCTTCTGAAAGTAATTTATAAGTTTGTCTAGCTTATCCTCGCATGTATGTGTGATATGGTAACTAATTATGTAAGGACCGAAAGGGAATCCCCAGGGTATAAATTACGGGAACAACTGGAGATTCAGCCAAAGGTCTTTCATAAATCAGAACAAGCCCGAATCCAGAAACGAGTCTCAGAATCAAATGCCTTATAAAAAAAATCAGGCAAAATGACAGAAGCCATTTCTTCACCCCTGTAAGGGGTGTGTGTGTGTGTGTGTGTGTGTGTGTGTGTGTGTGTGTGTGTGTGTATCAGGATGCTATTTCTTCAGTTAGGCAAATAACTTACCAGGATATCCTTCTATTGATGTTTAATATTACCCTATAAGAGTGGTCTTTGGCATCTGGCAACTTTGTGCAAAGTGCATCATCTGTTGATCTCTCCGTGTATATACAGCCCAGCAAAGTGCATCATCTGTTGACCTCTCCGTGTATATACAGCCCAGCAGCACTGTACATGTTTCCTCCAGGAAAGGTATCCCAAACCACAGCAATCCATGTTTCTTTTAAAATTTTCTTCCCTTAAACATTTTACTTAAAAAATATTTAATTTTTTATCTGTGCATGTATGTGCCTGTGTATGTCTGTTCATGATGCATGTGTTGGAGCCTGAAGAATGCACCAGATCCCCTGTAACTGGACCTACAGACAGTTGTGGTGGTAGGAACTATGTGGGTGCTGGGAACAGGACCCAAGTCCTGTAAAAGAGTAGCCAATGCTCTTAACCGCAGAATCATCTCTCCAGACCCAAGATGTTCTTTTCTAAAGTAAGTCATTGTTCCACTTACTCTAACCTGCCCCGGAGAGTGGCAGTGCACAATGTCACACCAAGTTCGCCGCTCTCCTATTCCTCTCCATCATTATCTCTCTAGGCTATATTTTGTCCTTTTTGGACCTGTGCTGTTTCTATAATTACAGACATATGTAGCTTACTGGATTACTGTGAGAAGGCTGTGCTCTCCTTTAGATAGTGTAATGGTCACAGACCACATTAACCCACCATAGTCTGTTAGCTAATACTTTGAAGAGGTTTGAGGATAAGGGGCAAGGTTAAAGGTGATGCCCCAGGTAGAAAGAGTACTAAGCATAGAAGCCACAGTATCTAGCTTAGTAATATGTGCAATGAGGCTCCAGAAGATATGTGAATGTGGTGAGTCTCTACAAGGGAGATATAAGCACATTAAAGAAAAACTGCATTTACTTCAGAAGTTTGCCTTTACTTCTGGCCATTTGTATGGGCCTTTTTGGCATTTATCCATTGTCCAGAACCCTACATGGCCAAAGCTTCCAAGTTCTGCTGCTTACTGGGGCTGGAACATGGTCCCCTGTTCAGTTACATCTTCACTGGCTTTTTGTTTTCAATGGTTTCCTTCACTGCCTAAGCTTGGTGGTCCTGAAACTTGATCTGTAGATTAGGTGGGGCTCAAACTCAGAGATTCATCTGCCTCTGCCTCCAGAGTACTGGGATTAAAGGTGTGTACCACCACACCTGGCTCTAAGCTTTTCTTTAATTCTTTTTCACAAGTTGGAAGCTTAACTAGGTGGGATCTTTGCCTGAGGTCACTACTTCACTTAGTCCATTTAACATCAGGATTTTCTTTAATCTGTTTATCTCCTTGAACAAGGAACTTAGCTCCATTTTTACTTCCTGGTGCCCCTTTCACCTCAACTTGTACATTTTGTAACTTTCCTTGTTCATTCTGTGCCTTTTCATTAATCTTCATAAAAGTGGACACTAATAACCACACAGCAGAATCAATACTAGGCTGTCCTGAAATTTCCTCTGCCAATGCAATTAATCCAAAACTGTTCAATTTAGCCTCAGGCAGACTTTTCAGACAAGGCCAAAAAGCAGCCACATTCTTAGCCAAAATATCACAAGAACGATCTCTAGGGCACATACAAATATTCTTCTCCTCTGGAACCTCTTGAACTGTACCCCGATAGTTCAAATCACCCTCAGCACTACTGTCTTCCATGCTTCTACTATTATAACCCATTAAGACCCAATTAAAGCATTCAACTGCTTTTCTAATTCAAATTCCCAAAGTCCACATTTCCACTCCCTGTGAGCCTATGGGGCTATTTTTATTCAAACTGCCACACTGTGGAAGGACTTAAAGTGTCTAAATAGTTTGTTCCCTACTGTGAGAATTGTAAGTAGACGAGAAATTTCCTTTGAACTTCCAATTTTGTTCAAGAATTCGAGAGAAACAATGAGCTTTAGGAGAATGCTGCAGGATGCCTTCATAAAACCAAGGGAAGCCTTTTCTTAGAGCCCTTACAATAGTTAGCCTCATCTTAAAAAATCCAGAAATCCCAATCTCCCTGACACTAAAGGCCCTGATATACCTAGAACTAATCAGTTCCTAGAGATAGCAAACACTTTGCCCAGGACTCACTGGCAACAGAACTAATGAACCAAATGCAAACCAGAGTCATGGCCCAACCAATCAGAGCTCTCAGTAGCACCCGAGGGCCAGGCACTAAAGAATGAGACTCCACACCCAAGATCTTAAACCTGCCTTATATGATTCTTCCTACAGAATACCCCTTTGGGACTTCTCTTAGCTTTTCTGCATTCCTAGGGTCTTCATTCTTCACTGCTTTTGGTGTAAAGCAGTTAAAAGGACCCTCTGGGGGTATGATTATATTAATTTTCAGAGTTATGTTGGGAAGAATCAGAAAGATGCTGAGATGAAAACTGTCCCTTTAAAAGCCACGTAGGGGATAAGCAAAGCACAAGAAATATACTTTAATATATGAAAATTTAGATTAATATGAGACTTTTACTAAAGGTTTACTTCTGTGTCATCTCAATCCTTCACCCAAACATTTGCTTCTTTTTGTTTGAAAACTGGTTATTCCAACCCCTGTCCAAGCATATTTCTAGAACTGTTATGAGGAATTATTGGACTTTCAAAATAAATCTGGAAATTGCTTTTAGATACTACAAAACCACAGTGAAGGACTATGTGCAAAGCAAAATTATGCAAGGGGCTGTGTGAGAGAGGGAACTGGGAAGTGCATTTTGATCCAGGAGGCAGCCAGCACTTTGGGTCAAGTTGAGATAAGGTACTACCACTGTTATTTAAAATCGACAAGGCTGATTTTTTTTTTCTGGAAAGTTTCATGTGGATTTTTTGTTTGATTCTGAAAATGTGTCCATTCACAAACTCTCTGGGAAGCAGGACAAAATAGATGCACAGGCTTCTGGCAGACAGTTCAGTGGCAGGACATGAGCACACTGAAGAAGAGGCTTACCTTTCCACTTCACCTGAAGCTGCCAAGCGAACCATCTCAATATTTTAGAGAAACAAGCTGCCTCTGGCTCACATCTTGTTTGCCTTTGAGTTTGGCTCAAAATACTTTGCTCAAATGGAAAAAAGGGTAAGAATGTAGGAAAAACACCAAAAGTCAAGGAACTAATTTTATACAGAAGAGAGATGAAGCTGTGGATGCTCTGGCCTGCCGCTGCATAATAAATTATTTTTTTAGATATCAAATATATTTGTCTTAATCAGTGTTCTATTGTTGTGAAGAGACACCACGACCAAGGTGACCTACAAAAGAATCGTAGGGCTTTTGGGGGCTTGCTCACAGTTTTAGAGAGCCCATGATCATCATGGTGGGAAGGAGATGGGCATGGCTCTGGAGCAGTAGCTGAGAGCTCTACACCCTGTTCCACAGGCAGCAGGCAGAAAGAGACACTGAGCGTTTGAAACCTCAAAGTCCACGCCCAGTGCCACAGTTCCTAATCCTTCTCAAGGAATTCCACCACCTCATGACTAAGTATTCAAATATATGAGCCTATGGGGGCCACTCTCACCCCAGCCACCCCCCTGAGTAATGCTATTATTTGAGGTGCAAGGTATGAAGACCTCCAGCATCTGAGAAATTTTATAATTTTCCCTCAGAAGCAATTCTAAGATTGGAGAAACTACTTTCATCTGCTTACTTCAAATATTTCTGTCAATGGACATTTTTTTTTTTCATTTTACATACCAACCACAGTTCCCCCTCCCTCCCCTCCACATCCACTCCTCAGAGAGGGTAAGGCCTCCCATGGGGGTTCAACAAAGCCTGGCATATGCAGTTGAGGTATGACCAAGCCCCTCCCACCTGCATCAAGGTTGAGCAAGGTACTACTCTAACTGTCATCATAGAATCTTCATCCAGTAACTGATGGAAACAGATGCAGAGATCCACAGCCAAGCACTGGGCTGAGCTCCTGGAGTCAACGGAGCTCAAAAATGTCCTCAAAAATGGCACTTTCAGACACACACACACAAAAATGTTTACAGACTCCTGTGAGAGAATATGTATTTGGCTGGTTTTGCCTTGTTAAAACCAAAACAGTTCTAAAAATCCCAAAGACTTTCCTCAAACCATATACTCAGGTGAGTGGCACTCACTGTCACCAGGAAAACTCCATTGATAACATTTTAGAGCTAGGAGTTGCTGGCATTAAAGAACAAGTAAAATTGGACTATCGGATAGACCATTTAGATGAACTTTTTCACCTTGAAGATGAAGTAGCTGGGCTCAGAGACAGGGTTGCACACTAGAACTCACCCTGAAGCCTCCTCTGCGTACAGAGTATAACAGGCATCTTCTGGGTCTGGTTCCTTTCCTTGCTACAATGATCAGGAAGCCATGATTGCCTCCGTTAGTCTTCCTGGCATGATTATCGAGCTTATTAAATAAGAGGGGCAGAATTTGGGGTTTTGGTGGATAGCTTACTCTATTTATAATCCTGCCCTATATATTCTATAATACAGAAGAACTTCTGGACACAAGATCTTCAAGCAAACTGTGGAGCAGTAACTGTAAAGATGGGAAGGGAGATGCAAACAGGATGGCCTTGCCTTCTCCAACTCTCCCCTGTTTTCTTTTAGACAATATTTTTTAGCAAGACTCAAAGACCAACAGAGCATGAATCAGAGGCTCCTTTCTTTAATCATTTGGAAGGTTTTGCTTGGCATTTTCAGGTGGTGAAGGAAAGTGAGCCATTTCCTTGTTGAGTTCTTACATGTCCTGCCAGTTGTACGTCAGCTCTAGTACTGGCCTTTTAGACTCCCCTTTGCCTGACTACCCAGTTTTAGGAATGAGTTTTATGAATGAGTCTTTTTCTCGGAACCACAATGTTTTGTCCAGAGAAAATTTTAAATGTTATTGTGAATGGAAATCACCAGGAAAACATATTAAAATACAAATTACTGGGCTGTCCTCCCTTCTAATTCAGTACATCCGGAGGGGTACAGGTTCTCAGAAGTGTCAAGTGATGTTCCTGTTGAGTCCCAGGTTCACTGCTTTTGAGATCAGTGGCTGCCTAGGACCCTGCCTTGAACAAATGACTCCTCATCCTCCCTGCCACCTCCTCTTTTGCCAAACCCTCTGCTACCCCCCTCCCCCAGTAGGAGGTGAGGGAGAAATGGCAAAAATGCCAGATGTTGTTGTCGTCTATTTGGGAGCTCACTGGTTTTATTCCTACCACGTTGGTGGTAATTTCAGACTTTTCTTTAGGCTCACTAATTTTACCCTCACACAATGACCATGCAATTCCTGTTCTCACTCAACTTGAGTGATCATTGCCTCTTCTCCAGAATTCTGTAGTAGCTTCTGTTTAGAAAGATTTTTGTTACCATTTTCCAGTCAGTTTCAATCCATTATCAAATCAAATTTTCTAAATCAGAAATCTTAACCAAAAACCATGCTCCCTGGGCCTTCGGTGAGTAAGAAAAAAAGAAGACATTGTCTCCAAGACCCATTTCCTTCCTTTCCTCAGTCTCATCAAAGCCTCCAGCACTCTAGGGCAAACTTGGCAGAGGATGAGATTGAATGGACCCACCTCTTTTAACTACCACTTCTGTTATGCATTTACCTATTATTTGGAAGGTGTTGTGTTTTTTTTGTTGTTGGTTTTTGTTTTTGTTTTTGTTTTTTCAAGACAGGGTTTCTCTGTGTAGCTTTGTGCCTTTCCTGGAACTCGCTTTGGAGACCAGGCTGGCCTGGAACTCACAATGATCCACCTGCCTCTGCCTCCTGAGTGTTGGAATTAAGGGTGTGCGCTACCACCACCTGGCAGGTGTTGTGCTTTTTAAAACTAATCTTCATAAAAATCAGATGGAATTACTGGGATGGAAGGAATGAGATGCTATCTAAAGTGACTCCCATGTAGCTGAAAGTTTTTCTGTGTCCCTCTCCAGGCTTTCAGACCCAAATAAACACACAGAGGCTTATATTATTTTTAAACTATGGCCATGGCAGGCTTCTTACTAGCTAGCCATTATATCTTAAATTAACCCATTTCTATACATCTATACTTTGTCACGTGGCTTGTGACTTAACCAGTATCTTTATATCTTGCTTCTCCTGGTGGCGGCTAGCAACATCTCTTCTCTCTGTCTGTCTCCTTCCTCTCTCTCTAGTTAGACTGTCCTGCCTAACCTTATTCTGCCTCACCATTCGCTAAACAGCTTTATTTATCAACCAATCAGAACAACACATTCACAGCATACTGAACAACATCCCCATCACTCCCAGCCAGTCGGATAAAAATGGGAAGGAAAATAAGTCCTTGGACCAATGAGATGGCTTAGTGGGTCAAAGGTGCTTGCTGCCAGATCTGACGTCCTGACTTTGACTTCTGATCCCAGAGACATAAATGGTGAAGGAGAGATCAGACTTTCACCAGCTTTCTTCTGACCTCCACAACTGTGCTGTCATATTCACACACTCACCCATACACACAAGTAAACATAATTAAACAATTTAAATGCATTTAAAAAAAAAACTAAAATACTTTCCCAGTTGCCTATATAGGCTGCTTGACATTAAGCCCACAGTTATCACTTGATGTTAAATAGATAAGTCAGACCGTAGAAATTAAGGGGTAAGCCCCAAGATAAAGCATTCCTGATTAGAAACTTGGTTCTACAACACAGTAGCCCTGAGTAAATTATTCTCTGAGTATCAGTTACTTAGGCCTAAACTAACTTGTTCATGTCATAATGATCTTCTGTGACAATACCTTTGTAAAATGTCTGCTGTGGTTCCTGCTTCCTAATATATATATGTATATATGCCTTTCTAAAATCACCTTCCCCTGAGTGTCAGCAGATCTGAGATTCACTTTAAAGTAATAGAATATGGCAAAAATGGCATTATATACCTCCCCTAGTGATGGAATTTTTGTTAATAACACTTACTATGGTTACAGTGTTGATTTCCCAGTGGTGCATGTATTAGAAGCTTTATTCTCATACTGGTTAGAAATTCAGTCTCCTAACGTGTGAAGTAAAGCAATTTCTACTCTCTTGGTAATGCCTGCCTTGGGTATTTCATTACAGTATTGAACACCAGAATAATAGAAAGTTAAATTTCTGATCAGTTTGATTCTGAGTTAATGCAAGAGTATCCTAGAAAGGCTTGGGCTATTTGGACAGTCCTTTCAAAGAGGGTATATGCCTTCCGTAAAACTAAGACTTCAGACCAGAGGCTTTCTACTATTGGGTGATTCCCCCCGACCTTTGTCCAGACTCCTGACCTGTAAAAACTGCCATAACAAATCTATTGTTTTAAGCTGCAAGCTCTTCAGGCAGCAATGCACATCTTTTCTCCTAATGCATCACTACCACCAGTGTCTCCTTCAGAAAAGGGAGCTTGAAGTGGAGTTTAAGGATAAGCACCAAAAGCCAGACAGCAGACTGCGTGGAGCTGGTTAAGGACCAATCACATCTTTGCACCACAAGCCTGATGGGTAGACTAGCTTTCAGCAGTACTGTTTTGAGAAACCAGGCAATATATCCTGGAGGGGTGTTCCCTCCCAAGAGCACACCCCTTCCCAAGGCTCGTGGAACATCACTACAGAACAGGTAGAAAGATTTTAAGAGCCAGAGGTGAGAGAGGGCTGCTGTGAAGCAGTGTCTTCGGGCCAAGACAGAGCATTTGTATTCATGAACGCAAGCACGGCTATGGCTGTCTGCAGAAGACCTGTGCAGGTCCATCCCCATCAACATTCCTGCGTGAACTGAACTGGAGAGGGACCGTCCGCGTTCTTCAGAGAGTGGCCCCTGATTGGTTCCCCACACTCTGGGGGATGGCCCTATACCCATGGGCGGCGGCGTATAGCAAGCATTATTGGATTTAGTGAGTTATAAAAAGAAAAAGAGGAGGAAGAGGAGGAGGAGGTGGGAGGAGGAGGACTTGAAGTTAGGAAGGGAACATGGTTGGGGTGGCCTGAGAGGAGTTGTAGAAGAGAGTGGGGTGGATACGATCAGAATACGTTGTTTGCGGTGTGAAATTCTCGAAGAGTAAATAAAAACTACAACCTAAAAAAAAAAAAAGACTGGGCTAAGGGAAGGGCACCCTTCTTGTCTCATAGTTCTGCCTATTTATGGAACTCCAAGAGACAAAAGCCCTGACAAGTGGGGGAAAGAAGCTGGCTTCGCCTTCAAGAAGCAGGAACAAGCAGCTGCGATCACTCACGCACCAAGCGTCTGAATACCAAGTCAGTGCAAAGCCTGATCTGGACCAGGACTCCGGGGACTCACAGTACTGGAACAGGCTCGACTCCGCCCTTCAGACTCTGCAGTCATGGGGAAGGACATCAGCACACTCAAATGCTAGATGAGTAGATGGTAGGTACCGATGATGGGCACAGGCAGTCAGGTGGTGGGATAGAGCTGGACCTGATGACGCAATGTGCCAGGCTAGAATTAATTAAGCAAAAACTCATAAGCGAATGATTTCAAGTCTCTGCCCTGGTGGAACTTAGATATTGATGCAGAAACATCTACTAATAATACAACAGATTTCCAAATATCTA
Source organism: Peromyscus leucopus (assembly GCF_004664715.2). Classification (NCBI taxonomy): domain Eukaryota; kingdom Metazoa; phylum Chordata; class Mammalia; order Rodentia; family Cricetidae; genus Peromyscus; species Peromyscus leucopus. The sequence goes on along the minus strand of NC_051066.1, from coordinate 102,248,572 downwards.
ATTACCACAGGAAGAGGAAATTCAGCAGGTGGTAAGATCAAGATAACTACGACAAGAGCTTTGGATTATGTAGTGAGGGGAGCTCTCTCTTAGATGGTGGCAGTTAAGCTGAGTCCTAAAGAAGTCGCCACCCCATGCAAGGAGCATCCTAGGCAGAGAGAAAGGCTGTGAAATTGTCGAGGTGCTGAGCCGCACGGCCTTCTGTGTGCAGGAGAAGCTGGAAGAATTTGGATTGCATGTGTTTTCATCTCGTAGAAAGATAACATCGACTTTAATTCGTATTTGACCTCGCATCAGTTGAGGAGAGTAGAATCAGTCGGCGGCATGAATAGACTTAAAAAGCAAACCTTTTTGCAGTTCTGGCTTACCTGTGGTTCTCAGGGTTCTGTGTTCCTATAAGGTTATGAAAAAGAACAGAATAAAATAGAAAAATCCTGGGTATTACTCCTAAAATCGACAGGGAATGTTCTGTTTTAATAGAAGGCACTAATTTGAATGAAGAGTTCAAGATTATTGAGAGAAAAGTGCAATGACCACCTTCTCAGAAATAAGTCCTCTAAGTGGTTAATTTAAGGGTACCTGCATTCTTGACTTTCATAGTTGATCTTAAAGTTCAGAATTAAAGTGGAGATGCTGTCATGGTTCACAAATCACTACTCATCAGACTCTTCCAAGAGAGTTTTATGTTACTTTATTATTATTTCTTTTATTTTACATCCCACCTGCAGTTTCCCCTCTCTCCTGTCCCCCTAGTCCCTCCCCCACAAGCTCCCCCTTCTGATCCCCCCCCCCAATCCACTCCTCCTCTGTTTCTGTTTGGAAAAGGATAGGTCTCCCATGAGTATCAACAAAACATGGCATATCAAATTGCAGTAAGACTAAGCACCCTGCCCCCCTCATGTATTAAGGCTGGGAAGGCAATCCATTATGGGGAGTAGAATCCCAAAGCCAGTAAAAGAGTTGCAGACAGCCACTGTCCTCACTGTTAGGAGTATCACAAAAAGGACCAAGCTACACAACTGTAACATGTATGCAGAGTGCCTAAAGCCCATATTTCCAACTTTTCTCACACTCATGGGTCAAAATACCTTAGAATAGTCTACAGGTTTTTTTTATGTTTTTTAAAAGACCCTTAGTAATTATTATGTGTCCTTCCCTGGAACTCAGTGTATATAATACAAAGAATGTGTGTAATAATAGCAAGATACATGTGACAATAATGTATTAAAATAATCAGTAATATATGTATATATGTAATAATGTGTATTAAACATTTATTCTCCTGGCTTATGATAATTACTAATAAATCCACTGTCAATGAAAACATTGAAGTAGTGGCCATTGCTTCTTGTGTGAATATAGGGTTCAATTCCAATATCTCATTGAAGCACATTTGTCAAACAGTTCATGTAGAGCTCTGTCTTCTATGTGTTTTGTTTACAGGCTCCTTATTCAAAATATATTATTAATTTATGGTTATCAAACTCAAGACCAACAACATTATATGCCAGGATGAATTAAAAATATCTGCCATATGTATTTTCTCCATAAGCCACAACAAAATTGTCTTCAACTTTGTGAACATTAACCAGAAACTTAGCACTGTGAGTGGAGGTCATTATAAAGAACAAAATTACCAACATATAAGCACAAAAGTGTGAAAATGTGGCACTGAATACTGAGGAAACTTATTTATAGGCTGAGAGCAGAAACAAGCCCCAATGTTACTTTATTTTATACTACTAGGAATATGTATGTTGGGGTAGCAAATTTTCCAGTGCTCAGTCCATGTTTGCAGATGACTATCAAAGGGACCCAAGTATGGATTTGAAGATTACAAACAAGTTGAATTCCGAATCTAACATGTAGGTTCCAAAGTTCTTATCCATGGGTGATGGCTGATATTGACTGTCAACTTGACTATCTCTGGAATGAACGTGGACCCAAACTGCTGGGCACACTAGTGGGAGGTTTTCTTAATTAGATTATTTGAAGCTGGATGACCCTCCCTAAATCTGGGCCACACCTTCTGGTGGAAGGCCAGGTGAAGGGACCTGGAAGAAGGAAGCTTTGCTTTCTTCCTGCTTGTCCTCGCTCTTCTCATGGACATGTTCAGCTATGCTGCAGCAGCAGCTGGAATTAAGCCCAACTTCTTCAAGATCCCAAGGTAGACTAAAAACCATCAACTCTCTGGGAATGCCTCAGGATTCTAGCACCAAGTTGGGACTTCAGAGACATCCAGCCTCATGTAAGAAAGTGGGTCTTTTCCCTTTCTGTTGTGAAGCAGCCATATTTGGACTACCCACATCTTATAAGCCAGTTTAACAACTTCCATTAGTATATATTTTCTGTCAGTTCTGTTCTTTTAAAGAACTTTGACTAATACACAATGTAGTACTTCGGGAAATAGATTTCCCACCTCATTGAACCAAAAATACTAATTTTTAGCATCACAGGGAATGTGATGTTCTATTATAAAAGGCATTGCTTGCCAAAGTCATTTCATGATAGAATGAAGACACAACCAGGGAGGCGTTCACAACTGTGTGTGAGAGGCATTGAAAAAGCCACGAATGTTTTCAAGCTTACAAATAATTTACTGCCTTCTCTCCAAATAAATACCATATGGATCTAAAGCTCATTTGTTGAAAAGCTTCCAACTGTTTCTGTTACCGGCATATTGATCAAGTATTTTGTTTTCCAGTATATTCTGCAGTAAGCATCAATTCCATGCACAGTACAGAGCTTATTAAAGTAAGCATTTTCAAATATTTACCTCTACCAACTGTTAACTTCTGAGATGTGCTCAGCCGCACATTACACATCAGTTTCCACTGCATGTAAATAGACCAGAATAACTTTTAACAATATGATGTGAAAACAGCGACTGTCCTTATACCTTTTCCTTTTTCATGAGGGTGGTGTTCATTGTTTATTGCTTAGAGAGCTCTGCCAGGCACGATGACTGCTCAGGCCAGTAGTGTTCACTCTCGATGCATCTTGAATTGATTAAAAACGATTTCTCTTTGCAACAGTGATTTTTTTACACCAAGTGAGAGGATGAATTTAAGGGATGTGATCAAATCATCAGAGAAACAGTGGTGTGGAAAGTGAGAACGAAGTGATTGTTGTGTTTGTCAAGTTACAAAAGGAATATGCAATGATTCAGGTTTGAGAGACCCAAAGACAATTTCTGAATAATCAAATCAATGTTAAAAATGGAAATATTTCTAAGAGATAACAACAAGACATAACTTCTCTAATGAAAGCCAGAAAGGGAGTAGATCCAGATGGGAGGGGTGGTGGGTTAGAACTGGAAGGAGGAGAGGGAGAGGAAACTGCAGTCAGGATCTATTGTGTGAGAAAAGAATCTATTTTTAATAAAAGGGGAAACATAATCAGGTAGGGAGAATGCCCTAAATAAAATAAATTGTTCTTACTCCATAAACTTATTATGAGTATTCAATGAGCTAATTAATATATGGCTATATCATAGCATTTGATGTGTAATAATTAGAACATTGGTAATTTTACTATCATATTAAGCATATCAACCTGGTTTATGAGTGTCCAACTTTACATAATTACACATTTAGATATATGTGCTATTTATATATGTATGCATTCATAATAGATACTTGTTATATATAAATTCTAAATGTTGATAATAGCTTGGATCTTATTATAACAATATAATATAATTAAAAACATAAAACAATTGAAATATTTTTTTTTTTTTTTTTTTTTGACATTTTTTGTAGTTTGCGCTTTCTAATCATGTAACATTCGCTCACAAGATCGTGCTTGCTCGATGTGATTAGGTGCGCACACGGCTGAATATTTTTTTTATTTATTTGTGGTTGTGTGTGTGTGTGTCCTCTAACATACGTGTACATATGTGGAGTTCAGAGGACCACTTGTGGGAGTCAGCTCTCTCCTTCCACCATGTGGGTCCTGGGGATTGAACTCAGGTTGTCAGGCTTGGCAGCTAGCACCTTTGCCCATGGAGCAGCAGCCCAAAAGACTTCTTTTTAAGGTTGGAGAGTCTACATCTGATTTCCAACTTGTGATAGGTACAAAAGTAAGAACTGTTCCACTTGGGAACAATTATTTATACATTGAAACTACCAGCAGCTATAGAAAGAAGCGCTGCTACAGAGAAGTTGCAGATGGAAAGGGGGCATGCTGGAGTGCCTGTTTAGAAAGGGTTATTCATTGTGGAGAGTGGAGTGGTGAGGTTGAAGTAAGTTCCAAAGAAATAAAAACACACCAGCTGGACTGGATGACAAACAGATACACTCTACTAATATTCAGAAAAAGAACATTTAAGTTAAAGAGTTTTGGAACTACCCAGAACAGCTGGAAACATGCATGTTCAGAGGCCAGTGGATGATGAATCGGTGAGACACCAAGGAAACACATGAAGGAGAAATTCATCTTTCCTCCTGCAAAAGAACAGAACGGATCACTAACTCCTTCAGAGCGCCTTTCATAGAGAGCACTCTTTTCTGAAAAGCCTAGATAAGGGACTTTTAAAGAAAGGCAAGGAGAATGTTCAAAGGGAGATGGGAAACTGGATTAGTGGCAGCTGATTACTGAACATTAACAGGACATTGGTACAATAGGGGAAAAGTGCATTTTCAATGAAACACTAAAAGTTTATCTTATATACATATATGTGTTTTTAGAGATTCATCAACAATCAATGCTTATGTGTTATGTAAATTACATAACACAATACTTAGTGTTACAGAGGTAACATTTCATAGTGATATCATAAAAAGTCAAGTTTAGGGGGGTGGGAGTTAATAGATCGGAGAGAGCAGCATCTCTGTGATCACCACTTAAAAAAAAAAAGCTACAAGAAAATGTCTCAAAAAAAAAAAAAAAAAGTCAAGTTTAATGGATAATTTGTAAATTATTGTCCCTTGATTTTCTCCATTTAAAAATTCTTCTTTGAGAATTTTACACATGTATACAATCAACTACAATCATATCTAACTCCATGTTCTCCCTCTTACCCCCCATATTCCCTCATCACACTTTTTCTTAACTTCATGGCTTTTTTGTCATGACCCAGTAAGTCCACTTAGTAGTGGACATATGTGCATGGGTGTTTGGCCATCTCTTGGAGATGGGGAGCCCAGTAGTGGCCACATTCTCAACCAAGAAGGACTCTCCCTCCCCCAGCAATTGTCTGCTGCCAACAGCTCCTCAGCGTGTGTAGGAGATCATCTTAGAAATCATCTTTCTCATCTGGTGTTGGCCTTGGGAAGATAACCACAGCCGCCATGAGTTTATGAGTGTGATGCTCGTGTTGTATCTAAAAAAATTGCATTTCACAGCACATCTCTCCGCATCCTCCAGCTCTTGGGTTCTCTTGAGCCTCCTCTTACACAGTGTTTGTTCCCTGAACTGTGGTGGAGACAGGATTAATACGGATGTCCTGTTTAGGGATGAGCACTTGGTCTCTTGTTTTCTGCACTTTTGACCAGTTATGAGTCTTTATACTGACTGCTGTCCACAGCACAAAGAAGCTCCTCTGAACAAGGTTGGGAGCAGCCCATGCAAATAAAAACTCTCTCCTCTGAGGTAAAATGCCAAGCTTTTCCCAGTCCCTGGAAAGAATGCCTTCAGCAGGAGGATACCACTTAGTTTTAAGGAAATGCAGCACCAAATCACACACATAAAAGTAACATTATATGAATTGAAATGAGAGTTTATATTTGTGTTTAGGAATACACACACACACACACACACACACACACACACACACACAAAGTGTGGCCATAAATTTAAGAGAGAGCAAAGGGGTGCAATGGAGGGATTGGAGGGAGAAAAAAGAAGAGAGGTAATGATATAATTGTATTTCAGAAAGTAAAAAAATCAAAAAGAATACCCTTCAATTTTCCTTTTTCTATTTATATTCTCATTGTTCCATCAATAATGAGGCTACTTTTTCAAAGTAACATTCGTCTTGAATACACTCTTTATAACTAACACTGTTCTGATTATTACACTTTACAGGAAGATCAGCCCAAGTCTGCATGTAGAATCATGTAAAATACTCAACTAGCGCCAGCTTCACTGTACGAATAAGTCTTAGCAAGCCACAGTTCACATATTTTATAAGACAGCTATGAAAGGCAGGGCTGTGCTGATGCCAGTGCTGGACTAACGCTTCCTGGGAACGAGGTATCTGCAGGGGAAAGCAGTGTTGCCCACTGGAAGCTGGTGGGATGTGTGTGCCCATTGTCTCATTCCCTGTTCCTCCACTCCCCCAAATCAGACCCCAGCATGAGAAAAATTCCTAGTGAGGAACTGAACTGTGTGTTTTGTGGGAAGTCCAAGAACACACACCTCTCATCTCTCTTCTTTTACACTGCAGAAATGTAAACCATTTGGACAGAGGCAGGAAGATTGGGAGTTCAAGGCTAGCCTTGGCTACACAGGGAGTTTGTGGAAAGCCTGGGCTACAGAAGAGCACACACACACACACACACACACACACACACACACACACACTATTTTTACATTTGATTGAGCATGTTTGAAGTAATAGTTACAACCCAAAAGTCATGGGTTTAGAGTTGTGACAAAAACATCAAATGATTAAACTCTAGAAGACATTAATTTAGTTAAGACAAGGCAATGAAAATAATATCTGTTTATGAAAATTAAACGGAGCCAAACTTCTGCCCCAATCCTCATATTCCACTTCCATTGCTGTCGGTCGGCATTACCAAGGCTATTTGAAAGGGGACTCGGGTCTGTGGTGCACCACTGTGCCAGCACCTCCTGTGTGCTGCCACTTGTTAGTTTTCACTCCACTGGCCAAACCTGAAAACTGAGTACAAGATAAAACACATTTTTGGAAGAGTTTTCACATCCAGTCCTTAATATTCTTGGCCTACAAAAGGAGAGAAATTCTTCTCAATTTCAGTTTTCAACAAATAGGTAAGTTTTGCCATTTCATACTGTCATGCAACTGGGGGACAGGAAATGACAAGCTGTTTTGTGTGTGAATGTTTTGTTTTGCTCTTGGTGAGTTCTTTGGAAATGTCTTTGAATTCATCATCTGACTCAGAACTCTTCAAGAAGCATAATACAGTTTTCTGTTTCTGCTATTTGCCATTAGAGTGTGTTAAATTCTTTTTTAATACATTTTAATTAAAATGTAATTACATCACTTTCCCCCTTCTCTTTCCTTTCTCCAACCTCTCCCAAACCCCCTCCCCCTAAGCTGTTTTATATCATTCCCCCTCAAATTGATAGCCTCTTTTTCTTTGATTATTATGTGGTGTGTGTGTGTGTGTGTGTGTGTGTGTGTGTGTGTGTGTGTATGAGCACACACAAATACAACCCGCTCAATCAACCTATTTTGTTATTTATGTTCATATAGTTTCAGGAATGACCACTTTGTATTGGGTAGCCAGTTAGAGTGCTCATCCCTAGGAGAGGCTCATTCTCCCTTTCTTGTCAAGCCTTAGTTGCCTGTATTTGGGTAGGGGTGGGACCCTGGGAGATTCTTTCCCCCTTTCACAGTTAGCATGTCTATTGCTATTGTTCAGATCTTGTTTAGGCAGTCAGTTCTAAGAGAGACTGTTTCACAGCACACTTCCTGGTATTCTGGCTCTTACAACATTTCTGCACTCACCCCTTCCACTGTTTCCTGAGCAACAGATGCAGGAGCTGTGGTGTAGATGCATCCCTAGGGCTGGGCTCCCCAGGACCCATCATCTCTGCACTGTATCCAGTTGTGGTTTTCTGCGCGGTAGTCTCCATTTGCTTCAAGAAGTTGCTTTGATAAGGGATGGTGACCCACTTAACTGTTGGTATACGGATAAGATTTAGAATGTAGTTGGGAATTATGCTGGGCTAGCAGGGTGGAGGTAATAGAATCTTTACTAAGATCTATGACCTCACTAGCCCAGGGAAGCTGGCTAGGTTTCCAGTACCAGACATGATTTCCCTCCTGTTGAGTGTGCTGACAGCTCTTGGTTGCCACCAATGTACGAGTGTCGCTTACTGGACCTTTATGGACATCTTGTCACGCTGGTCGTTGCCGTGGTTCATAGGTACCACAGCTGGGTAGGACTATTAATTGCTTCCCTCCCTTGGCAGCTCACATAGTGTTTTCTGGTAACATGGAAACTAGCTATAGGAAGGAGGTTTCCAGCTTAGATGTAGACAGAATAATCCAAGTTCTGTTTCTTACGTGTGCAGCAGCATCATCAAGAGAGGTGTACCTTCAACATCTGAGAGGCAACCAAAGGCGGCAGCATTGTTGAGGTGGGGGAGGGGTGTCACTTGGACTATCCTGAATCTACGGTTCTTTACCAAACCGTGTTCTTGCCTTGCTTTATTTTTTCAGATCAGTTCATTCAACAGTTACTATTTGGAAACATCCAAAATATATTAGTAGGTTCCTTCAGTTGTAGTAAGCTTTCTTGTCAGGGCTGCCAGCCTGTAAATAATGACACAGAGACTTAATATTAATTAAGAAAGCTTAGCCTTAGCTTAGGCTTTTCCCCAGCTACCTCTTATAACTTAAATTACACTGTTTCTATTAATCTAATTCTAGAGTATGGCTCCGTTACCTTTGCTCTACTTCTTCAGATTCTCACTGGCATCCTTGCCTCTCTCCTTCCCATAGTTCTCTGTCTGCCTGGAAGTCCTGCCTATACTCTCCTGCCTAGCTATTAGCTGTTCACCTTTGTATTACACAAATCACAGCAACACATCTTCACACAGTGCACAAATACCCTGCAACACTCAGTAGCTACTACTGTATGGAGACATCTATGGACACACATATTCTCTACACTTCCTTTGAATGAGTTCATGACTGCCAATTAGCATTTCTAGTCCTTCATGTATCTATCTCAAGACCCAATTTGAAATTTTCTTCTGTCTGCTGGTTATTCCCACAAAGATATATAAATTGATTTTAACTGTAGCCAAAGTCAATAATTACATTCTTCTAAAACTGGATTCTGTCTCATTTTGCTTCATATTTCAGTTCATACAGATTTTTAATTAGTGAACATATGTTAGGGAACCACCTTAATAATGTCTTTCTCTAGTCAGTTGTAACTCTGACAGAAATGAGCTACATTTGTATAGAACTTTACTCCACTTTAAAACTTTTCTGTCACCAACTGGGCCAAGCTTGTCCAAAAGAACAGCCAGAAACTTAGTAACCTAATAAGAAGTTATTAAAATAAATTTTAAGAAATTTAACTCTGACTTTTCTCTTTCAATGTGAAAATGGAAAATTAGAAATCAATAAGAAGATTTTGTGCTCATGTATTTACAAATGGTACATTATATTTATATTTTTTTTTGGTTTTGATTGCTTTGTTGATGCAACTTTCAATATAAGTTGTGAATTCTCAGTTGTCTAAGTCTCATTCCAAATGAATGGGCTTCTGTGTTCCAAGATTTTTAACAAATTTCAATTAATATTCAGAATTTTATAACTCAAAGGTCTTAAGCAGTATGTTTCACAGAAACTTTAGATGACAGTTTTCCTTAGATCTGCACTAATTAAAACAACATCACTTTTTCCATGGTCTCTAACAATACCATACAGAACTACTGTAAGGAGAGATATTTGGTTTCCGTCCCTGCTGATAAAGGTGAATATTCAGTTCTTCCCCTGATCTTGTGAGCCATGGTAATAATATGTGGAAATAAAATTCCACATTAACTAAATATTTTTCATCTTATTGGTTAAGCCTATCCACGAGATGATTTAATTGTGTTTACTCAACTGCAAAGTATTCCTGGACTCAACACACAAAAGCCATCAAACTACTTTTTAGAGCCATAGAAGACAGAGCTTATAGAATACAGACAAAGGAAGCCAGTAATTTTTCAGGATCCCCAAAACTTCTACTTTAGTAATTTTCTGTGGCTGTGATAAAACATCATGGTAAAGGTATCTTATAAAGGAATACATTCATTTAATTCTGTACTTATGGTTTCAGGGAGTTAGAGAGTGCACGACAGTGGAGCAAAGGTATGGCAGCAAGAACAGCTAGAGAGCTTACATCCTGATTCACAAGTTGGAGGGACAGAGAAGGAGAGAGGGAGAAAGGGAGGGAGAAGAGAGAGAGAGGGAGAGAGGCTGGAAATGGTGCAAGTCTTTTGAAACCTCAAAGCCTGCCCCCAGTGACCCCACCTCCTCCAATAAGGCCATGCATTCTAATCCTTCCCAAACAGTTCCACCCACTTGGGACCGATTATTCAAATATATGAGACTATGGGGGCTTTTCTCTATACACCTTCTATCTTTAATTCAGTGAGGAAATTTTTGTTTTTCATGAGATTATTGCACATGCTAGAGAAAGATGCCAGTGTAGCTGCAGGAGGTGCTTAAAGATTGATACAGAAAAAAAAAAAAAAAAACTATCTTCTTTCCTTGAAAAATGTATGGTTTCTCCTAACAATAAAAACAAATGGGTCAAAACCATGCCTAAGAGTGGTAACCTGAAGGAGACGATCCCATGTATGGATCATTTGCATGTCTGTGTGGTCTTTCTGCTTCAATAATTTTCAGATGTGCAACTGTTTTTCTTGTTTCTTTTAGATTTTAAAAAATAGCAGTAAAAGATGTGAAAAGCCACTGGAAATTGATCTAACGGGCAGAACTTAAGAATGTTGCAAGTGTTTCTTTCTCGCCACCCTCTTTTATTTGGTCTCAAGGTTCTTTGAATTTTTCATAAAACAAATATTTTACAGTTCAGAGAATTTTTACTATGATTTTCCTGTATAAATTTTCATAAAGCTTTGGCCAAGCAATGTGTTCAACCATAAGTAGCTGGTTATTGTGAGAAAAAGTCATTTAATTGTGGTTTTCCAGCCTGCCTACAGTGAAGTTTGAGCCTGTTTTACCCTTCCCCACCTCCAGCATTTATGAATCAAAACTTTATTTTTAGTATAGGAGAATATTCCAGATTGGGAATTTTCTTACTTTCATCTAAGTGACACCTATATTTACTTTTTTTCTAAGAAATGTTGATGTGGACCATCTGAAGCAAATGCTTCTGAAGAACTCGAATCTGGGCAGTATGGCTCATGCCTGCAGTTTTTATGCTTGAAGGCTGGCACAGGAAGATAGCAGCATGCGTGAGGCCAGCCTGGACAACTTCCAAACTAAGTCAGTGCCCACGCTGAAGACACAGATAACTTATGCTAAGCGGTCGCTCTGTTTAATTAAGCATCATCCACTCACACTGAAGTGTTGCGTGAGAAACCCTCTCTTCCCTCCTCACCTGTTTGGACACATGTTTAGTCACAAAGACTTCGAGTCACCAGGTGGTTTTTAATACCTCTGACTAGTCATTTGTTTTGATTATTTCATGGATTATTCCCCTTCAAGCATTTGAAACTCATTAGTTCTTAGGTGTTTTTTTGTTTTCTGATATTAAAAAAAAAAAATGTCGTGTCTGAAAAGAGCAATGTGTGGGAAATGTGCTTTTTCCAATTAAATAGCAGTTAGTGTTCAGCAAACCACATCCAGAACCAATCAAGACGTGTTAAACATTTCAACTATCTTTTCAATTCAATATGCGGATGGGGAAATAAAGCATGTTACTAAGATCTCTAACATAATGTTAATGTTTCACATATCCTCTCATTCCAGAGACAAGAAACGGTTGTGCTGTCAGGGCACAGAGCGTACATGTGAATGGAAGCTTCTAAGATCAAGGAGCTTGAATTTCAGCCTACTGCTTACTTCTCTTATGTTTTAACTTTATTGTATAAACTGTTGTTTCTATCTTGTTTTAAATAACATCTTTGATGAGGCTGGCAAGAAAAATTTGGAATAATGACCTCATTTGAAACCTGAAAAGCTCTGATTTGGGGACAGTTCTTGAGACCGTCATGCTAGCTCCCCATTGCTGTGACAGAACCCTGAGAAAATCATCACAAAGGAGGAAAGATTAATTTTGCACACAGTACTAGATGGTTCAGTCCATGGCTACTTGGCTGCATTGTTTCTGGGCTACGATGAGGCAGTACATAATGGCAGGGAACATGTCTTGGGCATATATATATATATATATACATATATATATATACACACATATATATATATATACATATATGTATATGTATATACATACATACATACACACACATCCTGGAGTAGAAGCCATCATGTCTTCTTTGTTTTTCTGCTTGCTTTAAGCAATAAGGACTTTTAGACTGCTTGTAAAAGCAAAGTTGCAACAACAATTAACTAAACCATTATTGACTTAGACTTTTCATCTAATTTTTAAAAATTATTTTTGTCTTAAAACTGTAGAATCATAAAGATGTACTACTGGTCTTATCAATTAAAATCAAATTGTTCTGGTGGACTTTATGGACATATATGGAAAAGAAACATTTGCAAGATAAATAGCTACACACCAGGTATCAGAAGATATGTTAATCTACACAAATAAGGAAACCGTATCTGGTATAATGGCTGTGATCTGAGTCACTACTTGATGGAGTTTACAATAACCAATTGTCTTTCTCCAAGATCTGTCTGCACCTAAGGTTTAGGGAGCATTGCCAAAGAGGGGGTGGGAGAATTTTAAGAGACAGAGGAACAAGAAGTTTGTTATGAGACTGTGTCCCCTAGAAATGTCAGAGAAGCCATGGCCATGAAGTTCCACCAGCATGGCTGCCTCCTAACAAGATCTGGCCAAGGACAGCAATGGTCATGCTCATGTGAAAGGAGAAATCTCATGGTGACCTCCTCCTAGACAAAGAACTCTAGACAAATAAGAAATCTTGAGGGTAGAAATAGTCTTCCTCCAGGGATGAGTCCATAACTGGTTATCTAATACCAGGTTATCAGCTCTGAATTCATATGCACACAAGCAGCACTGAACAGACTCAACAGGTTTTAGTTACACATTTGTAACAACAACAATAAGAAAAGGCTAGGAATTTGAGAGGGATGGGGGGGCATGGAAGGAGTTGGAGGAAGGGAAGAAAATGGGGTTAATGAAGTAATTATATTTTAATAATAATAAAAATAAATAAAATTAGTTCTTAAAGATAGAAAAAAGACAATTGTCTCTGTTCTTTAGGTTAGAATCCCATGTTTCAAAAGATTAAGAAATGAATGTGTTTGTGTGGAGGAGATTATCAAGAGAAATGGCACTTAAAATTCTTCATGAAGAAGCTGGAGAGATGGCTCAAGAGTTAAGAGGGACTGTTCCTCTTCCAGAGGACCTGAGTTCAGTTCCCAGGACCCACATCTGGAGGCTCACAATTGCCTGCAACTTCAGCTCCAGGGGATCTGATATCCTTTTCTGGCCTCCATGGGCACCTACTCTCATGTAGGAGTCTACACAGATACATAAGCATACACACATACAAAAATAAAATAAATCTTCTTTCTTTTCTTTTTAAAAAGAATCTGAGTTCAGTTCTCAGCACCCATGTTGGATAGCTCACAACTGCCTGTGACTTAAGTTTCAGGGGTGAGGGTGGGGGGATCTGATGCCTCTGACCTCCAAAGGAGCCTCCACTCATATGCATATGCAGATACCCCCAACCCACCCCCCAAATAATTTAAAATAATAAAAATAAATCTCTTTCTTGAAATTTACCATTTGGCATAAACAGAGGGGCTATGTGTTGGTTGTTTTTGTTTTTGTTTTTTGGTTTGTTTGTTTGTTTGTGTTTTTGGGTTTTTTTGTTTTTTTGTTTTTTTTTGTTTTTTTTTTTTTTTTTTTTGCATTAGCATTGTATCCCAAATTGAAAAAGAAACACACACTCCTACACATACAGAGAGGCTTTTTCAACCCTAAAATTACTTGTAAATTCATTTGTTTTATTTTAGAACTGTTGTGATATTTCTAAAATTGTATTCATGTGTGCAATAGGGAAATTTAACACGATGCCTCAGTTTCTTTGTTGTACTTGACATATAGCTATTGGTTTATGAAATTTCTCTTCCGCTAGATCTATCCACATCATAAGCAAGAACCATTTCTGTGCCCTTTGCATCTTACCATAAGCATAAGGCTGGACGAAATAGTTTCAGGGAGATGTAGTGGGAGCTACCACCTTGCATCCTAGACATGCGCACAGATGGGGAAGAGCATAAGCACAATTGCTTCTGTTCTAATGCAACACTCCCTAACCCCTATGGTATAGGGTACTCTGTCTTATTAGTAATGATCCCAAGTAAATGTCTTGATTACTGATTACCAGAATTCACCTCTACTAAGGAACATTAGAGCCTAAAATTTATAGTGGCTTCATAGGTCTTTGAAAAGATAAGAAAAATAAAAATGAAAAGCGTTTTTCAATGATCCCTATCTCAAAGACATCTTAATGTTATTCTCCTTTAAGCAAGAGAAAACCACCTTGGTCCCAAGGCCAGCCAAGCACAGGGGATAGATAGTTTAGTGACCTCCTCTCGGCATTGGCTGTGTACACAGCCCTTTTCTACAATGCACTCGACAACCAAGGCCCCTCCTCTGCATCTACTACACACACACACACACACACACACACACACACACACACACACACACACACCCTCCCCACTGCGCCAGGCTGCATTTTAGTACACCGGGGGATCAGTCATCTCTGAGGCTCCCTCTGTCTTTATGAAAGAAAGGCCTTTCATCCACAGCAATGAAAATCGTCTCAAGTACACAGAGAGTATAGACTAGAAGTCGCTTCAGATGAGCCTGGTGGGAACAGTGTTGAAAAGGATAGCGCCTTTGCAAGTCTTCACATGGTGCCTTGTCTGGATCTGAGTGGAGATTTGGGTTAAGGTGAGAAAGGCTTTTACTGTATGCAGCGTCATCGCACTCAGATCAGAATTCTGTGCTGCCCACCACGGCAGCAACAACCGACCTAGAGGGGTACGCTCTGGTTTGCACCTACGGAACTAAAACAGAACCGGCTTCGCAATGCCAATTTTGGTACACAATTAGAAAAGCTGTTTAATTCTTTATTTTTGCATCCATGGAATTTTCCCAGCTTCAGAAATCATGTGTCAAACCATTTTTAATCCGTTGAAAGATATTTGTGACCTTTCCTTAAGCCTAAAAACAAATAACTCACTCTGTTGGCTTCCTTACCCGGGAAATCTGGAACAGAAGGATGCTTAGAAGTACTCAAGAGAGAAGAAAGGCAGGTTTTCCCCCCCTGACCTTTGAAATCCTAATGTCGTGTTAATTTTATCCGGATTTCTCGCTAACAGTCATTTCACTGGAAAATTTCTGAGAACTGTATTAAATCAAATGTTTACAAGAAAGCAGGTGTTTTCTCTCACGATTGTGTGTTTTCTACACACTGTTCATTCTTTTCTTTCCTTCTTCTGAGTAGCTCATTCTCACAATGTGCTCCTGGATTTTCACCTTGTAACTGAATCTCATTTAGTGAGAAGTTTTTTTTTAATAAATATTTGTGACTAAGTAGCTGGAAATTGTAGTTTTCATCTAGTAATACCATGGCTTTATCTGTAATCGTTCAAGCCATTGGATGAATGACACTTGAGAGATCATCATATAAAAAAGGTCGGTGCGTTGCCCTCTACTTCAGTCTGAAATCAGTTAAGTCTGGCTTCCTAGATTAAATACTAATTAAAATGCCGTTTGTATTTACCTCTATTTGAGTTCGTTCTTGGGACCATTTATAATCTAGGAAAAAGGAAGGAATGAGACAGAGGAAGAGAGAAAGGGGTGGGGGCAGGCATGGGAAAAGGAATGCCAATGGCCTGTAACTGTGCTAGGCATTTTTCTCCCCTACCGTTTATATTAAAAACTGTCATCGCAGGATAGAGACGCTATTATGTCAGATGCAGAAGGACAATGCTGTTCAAGCGATTTCAGGTGGAAATGAAGACAGTAGTAGATTACAGGCCATCTGTGTTACGTCCAGAAGAACTTGTGCACATGTTTCCCATGTCCAGGCTTGTGGAAGGTGGAGTAAGGTAGTGGTGGCTGAAGGGAGCTGCTTAGATCTTGCTACTCACAGCCCCTCTTCATCTGGGGAAATTTGGTGCCCAGTATGTTGATGTATTAAATAAGTGTACAAGTCATACATTTCCTGATAATCATAAAGAATTTATAATTCTTTTGCATTAATATAATTTACATAATAATGAGGTTATTTTTAAATAATACAAAGATATACATGGTTAGTACTTAAATATTGAGGAATGATCATAAGAAAATATCAAGCTTTTTTTTCCCCCATAATTAATCCATTCTCTTTCTCTGAGAGCTGAAAACTTAGCATGAATAAAGTACCCTGGTTTTATAACAATAACAACAAAACTTGCCGTCTGAGGTTCTAGCTCCTCTACATGCTTCAAAAGAGCCTTGAGGATCCTAGGCCCTGTGAGGGGCAGACCAGTTTTAGAATGAAATGGAGTGGGACTGGGAAAGAGAACAACGAGGCTGTGAAACTGTCCTCAGAGTTGGTAGGGTCAGAGCCCGGGGCCTGGCAGAGCAGCAGTCTAGGCTAGCCTGCCTTTCCGGTCCATATACCCAAAGGACTCTATTTCCTTCTACAGAGACACATGCTCATCAGTGTTCATTGATGCTCTATGTCACAATAGCTAGGATATGGAAACAACCTAGATGCCCATCATCTGATGAATGGAAAATGAAAATGTGGTACACATAGACAACGGAAACTCAGCTGTAAAGAAAAATGAAATTATGAAATTGATGGGTAAATCGAAGGATATGGAAAACATTATGTTGAGTGTAGTGCCCAGCCCCAGAAAGAAAAGAATGTCACATGTTCTCACACATATGTAGGCCTTACCATAGAATTTTAAAATTTTTGTGTTTAATTTAGAGCACCTGTAGAATTCAAGAAACTAGAAAAGGACCATTGATGGGGAGGGAGAAGAAAAATCTTAAGGGAGGGAAAATTCAGTGATCTGAAAGGGAACGGGGGTAATGGGGAGAGAGACCGTGGCGAGAGGGATGGGAGGGTGCAGCAGAGGAGGGGGTTGGGGACAGGATAGTTAGTGACAAGGGTTCTAGAAAAAGTGATATGGAAACCCATGAGCTTATGAGCTTCATACCTCGCAACCCCCACCCCCCCCACACACACATTTAAGTGTGAGCTTACATGGAGTTGCCTTCGACATGGAAATTTGCATCCCAGAATCCACAGGTTGCCAAATAAGAAGCCCGGTCTCTGGTGTGAACTACCTTCCCCTGAATTGTTGGGCAGAGGAGTCATGGAGACACCCAAATAATACAGCAAATAATAATAATATCGCTGTTCCCGTGAAGCACGCTAGGAAAGGAAAGATTGGTAAACCAGCAACAAGGTTGCTTTGGTTTTAGCATTTTACAAAACTGTGTCCTTAGTCTTGGGATCCGTACACTTGGGAACTTAGTCATATGCTTAGGGTTTTGTTCGGATGTCGTCATCTCAAGGCTTGGCCCAACATCCTTCCTTAAACCTGTAGCACGCACTACAGGAATGTGTGCACACACACTTGTGTTCCCTTCTAACTTGTCCCTGCCTAGTATGACTATTATTTGCTTATTTTATTCACGCTCATCATCTCTCTCCACCTTTTAAAGTAGACATTGCAGAAGGGCACGCACTGTGGTTTATTTTGCTCTTGTATGCATGCACAGCACTGGTGTCTGTTATGTCGTGATTTCTTCTTAAAAATGAAATACAAATGTCCGACATTGTCTGACTGAACCTCCCACGTCTATCTGTCAGTGCTAAAGTTGGCGTTAGTGAAGTCACAACACAAAGGACTTGCAGGCAAATATAGCCTGTTTGATACGCCCAGGGTGCACCCTCTCAGCAGTTCAAGTCAGCCTGGGAATGAAAAGGGAAAGTGTCTAGAGGAAGCAACTTCACGTCTGCGTGACTAAGAGAACAAATTATTCTGAAGTCAAAGGCAGAATATTTCTAAATGAAGAGTGAAAGCAGTTCGCGTGCCAGCTCCTTACACTCTGTGGCAGCTCTTGTGTGCAAGGTGCCCAACTCATGCTATGGCAGTGTGCCCTTGTGTGTGTGTAAGGTCCCTGTCTCCATCCTGGGCAGTGTGCCCCGTGTGTGTAAGGTCCCTGTCTCCATCCTGGGGCAGTGTGCCCCGTGTGTGTAAGGTCCCTGTCTCCATCCTGGGCAGTGTGCCCCGTGTGTGTAAGGTCCCTGTCTCCATCCTGGGCAGTGTGCCCTGTGTGTGTAAGGTCCCTGTCTCCATCCTGGGGCAGTGTACCCTGTGTGTGTAAGGTCCCTGTCTCCATCCTGGCAGTGTGCCCTGTGTGTGTGTAAGTCCTGTCTCCATCCTGGGCAGTGTGCCCGTGTGTGTAAGGTCCCTGTCTCCATCCTGGGCAGTGTACCTGTGTGTGTAGTCCCTGTCTCCATCCTGGCAGTGTGTCCATGTGTGTAAGGTCCCTGTCTCCATCCTGGTCAGTGTGCCCTGTGTGTGTAAGGTCCCTGTCTCCATCCTGGCAGTGTACCCTGTGTGTGTAGGTCCTGTCTCCATCCTGGGCAGTCTGCCCCTGTGTGTGTGTAAGGTCCCTGTCTCCATCCTGGGGCAGTGTGCCCTGTGTGTGTAAGGTCCCTGTCTCCATCCTGGGCAGTGTGCCCTTGTGTATACAAAGCCTCTATTGTTACCCTTCTTTGGTCTTGACGAAAGTCCTTCCATACATCAGTTTTCTTCTCAGGCAGCAAAGAGGATCTCAGAACGTCAGTCTTCCTCACATGTAGAATTTAATTTCTTTGGAGAGGAAAAAGCCTATTTCAAAGGTTGATTTGACTCTTCACAAGCTTTGTTTTTTGGGCCTGTCTCTGTCCCATCCCAATCTCAAGATGATCATGTGATTTACTTCCCCAAATAGTATCAATTCCCCTAAAAAAAAGAGGTAGTTGCTAGGCAAGCAAAAATATCTATTATTGTTGTTGTTATTGTTTTATTTCAAATGTCTGAGCATGAAAAAAAAATGTTAGGCTATGTAAGTCAGTAAATGCATGTGGGCACTTAACCCTGGTTTCCATCAGTCTTTTCAAGCAGTGGTCTCTAATTTATTAATTATCCACTTGTAGGACATTTCTAGTTCATTCATTGTAGATGGTACATTTATAAATTCTTCTTCCATTCTCTTTTTAGTTTTTCTTGTTATTTATTTTTAAATTATTTTCAGTTGAATTCTTAATTTTTAATGTATTTGTTTTCAAATAGCAACTGTGTTTGTAGCATACTATGTCTTGATATATTGTGTACAAATTGTTTATAGATAGGCTTATAAACATTTTGGCTTGGGCCCTTTCTCAAGGAAAAATTTTAATTTCTTATTTAAAGTTCTAATAGAAAATGTTCTGGAATGTCTTCTTTAGAAATAACTAAATTCACTACATTCTGGTCTGAGAATATGATCTCATGATTGTTATTAACTCTCACTATTGTTGTTTCTTTGGTGAATTTATTATTATTTCTCTTTTGCCTACCTGACAAGATTTTTAAAATATTTCAAGAATGTTTCACCCACCCTATCATTCATTGCTTATTTTTTTTTATATGTTCAGTAACTCATTCTTTGACATGCTTGGTTTATCAGTTTCTAGAAAGAGTATCTAAAGGTCAGTCTGAGAACCTGAAGTTTAATCTTCTATAAATTTACCATGCCCTACCCATTTTGCAGTACAAATCGTGTGGTTAGAGTCTGGTCCATTAACAATGTATGCTCATTATATCTTTGCTATATTTAATGGACTTTTCAAATTCTATTTTGACTTGTGCTGTCACTTTCCTACCTGGATACATGTACCCATCAGACTGCCTTCTAAATAACCATCTTCACACCCAAAGCGTAGGGCTCTGTCAGCTGCGGGCAACTTCTTTTTTGCACTAGTCAGCAGACATTTGCAGAGACTCTGAACTGCTCAGACCTCTGGGAATAAATGACTGTTGGATATTCGGTGACATGTAGGATATCTGTCACCTCCTTCCGAGGCTGAGGGAATACTGTGGAAGAGAGAGCAGAAAGAACAGAAGAGGTGGAAGACTCGGTGGTGGGGTGCGTGCTGACTTCTGGGCATCTGGCTGCTGAACTCTGCGTCTTGTGGCAGCTGTGGTTACCTGCACAAGAGTGGGCTGGCCAGCATCCTGCTATCAGGGAGGGGCTCACACCACCCATTCCTCCTTGAGGATTTACACAGAGTTAATAGCCAGCAGATGGCGATTACCCAGACACACTCTCTGTGGTGGTGTAGCCGTTCAAGCTCCTGTAGACAACCTCTCACCCATGTTCTTATGGATAACCCTACGAAGCTCACGGGCTCACCAAAAAGTTTACTTAGTTTAAAAGATATGAAAGTAGAAGTAGAACTAGCTGGGAAAGGGATGAGGGAGGGAAGGGGACGAGCGGGGGAACCAAGGGAGTGATTAGGATTAAAACACATTGTACATGTATAAAAATCTCATCAAGTAACATTTTTATGGGCAATTAATATTTAAGAAAACAGTTTTAAAATTCTATTTTAAGATTACTTTTGCTTTCTTTGAGTGATCTTCTTGCTCTGTTGAACTCAGTCCATGTTTTGTTTTTCAAGCTTTTAGGACTAGGATTAGAGTCAGCTACCAGAGCAAGTTTTCCAAGCGCACACTTAAGGGCAGCAGATTCTTCAGTACGGATACTAGAGCGCAGGGGGAAGGAGACACATTTGCAAACCCTTAGTCTTTCGGCTCCCCTTCTGCTCCCTCAGCCCACTAGCCATGGTGATAAACTACATTTGTTTTATTCCTTTGTTTTGGAGCCTTTAACTCTTTTTCAGCGAAGTGGTAGAAGCTGGGAGAGGAAAAAGAGTAAATGTAACCTGGTTATGTAAAGAAAGAGAAAACTTGCATGGGACTGGAGCTGGCCGTGGGGTGGGGATAGGGGTGGGGAGGAAACGCTGCCCAACCACGGCCTGCACTTTCAGTCTGCAGGTTCTCAACTTCTGGCTGAAGGACTGTGGGCTCTGACTTGTGAGGAGATAGGGAAATGTGCTCATTCAGAAACACGTAGACGCAAAGCAGACCCTTCACACCCAAGACTGGCCTTAACCCTTCAGGCCTAGAGAGGGATAGTCCACGGCCCTTAAGACACTATCAATTATGGCATGTTTCACTGAAGGTTTAGTGTCTAAGTATGCTGTAGACGTGGTGGTGAGGAACAGGGCTGTTGCACTCCTGTTCTGACTGATGACTGTCTTCTGGGATTCCCAGGGACCTTCAGGCACATGGTAATGATACAAAGCAGACCACCAACTTTTACTTCTTATTTTTATTTTTTTTTTCCCAAAAAATTCTTTAGAGACGTTGTATCCTCTTCTGTCTGAACCTGGACAGCTTACTCCCACAGCCTCTACTGCCTCCCACTCCTTTGGGAAACCATGTAACCCAGTTACATGCTGGGATCTCATGTAAGGTCAAAACCCCACAAAGAAAGTTGCCATAAAACATCCCTTTCACATACCTGTCAATTTTGTGTGCCGTTTGAGAAAGGCTGAGAAATAACATGTATTCCTTGCTGCAAAGAAGCCTCCATGAGAAGGATGGATTTTATTTCTTGAGTAATGGGCTATGCAGGATCAGTCACAAAAAAATAAATAAATAAACCAAGAAGGCCCTGATCAAGGCTAGCAGAGTCTAGATGGGGCTGTATCCACAGCCATCGTGTCCTTGTTTCCATGTCCCAAACCAGAAACAAGACAGGCTTTGTTGCCTTGCTGCCTCACACTGACAGGGACCTTGTGAACCGGGAACTGGAGGAACTGGGTTTGGGTCTTAGCACCACCGCTGGCTCGCCATCGTCTTGAGCAGAGCATTTCCTTTCTGTGTGTCCCCGTTCTCTTCTCTCTAGTAGGTGGGCTGATGGTTTATCACGTTCTTCCCAAAGGATTGTTCTGCAACAATGTGCTCCTGATTAAAGAAGGGCAACAAGTGTGGCAATAATGCTGGACCAAACCCCCTGCCTGCACTCACTGGGAGCAGGCTTCCTCAGCTGCCTTCTGGACCTCCTCTTTCCAAAGCAAACAAGTGACCACTTACGAACAGTACATTCCACATGATTCTTCGGAGCGAACTCTAATTCAATAGCACAGATAGGGATTTATTAATATCTCTATCTCTATCTATCTATCTGTCTACATCTATCTATATATATTTATTTATAGTCCATATATACATACAGTGCTAGATGAGTATTTAACTGGTGTTTTGAACTAGTTTATACTGATATCTTAATTTTCATAATCATTGCGATTAAGGTGTTTTATTTAATAAAAACATACATAGAGAAAGATATGTAAATCATGAGGATATAATAATTTTCTGTAAATAGCAAACCTGCGTTTGATAAGGGGAAATTAGAAGTCACACTTCTAACTCCTGTCCACCCACTCTCTCAAAGGTGGCCTCTGTTCTGACTTCCCCAATTATAGATTAGTTTGTTTTACTGTCTTGTCTTTAGCAGGGTCTACCACATCTATCCGGTGGCTAATAGCTCTTAAATTACTACAGATCAAATATTTGCTTTCACTAAATGTGTGCCTTGATGATTTAATAAAAGCTGCAGGCGAGGCTGGGGGTGGGGCGGGGGAGCCAGGGCAGCCACAGAACACAGGCCTGGAAATCCTCCACGAAAACATTTGTGGGTAGAGCCCAGTGTGTCACTTCCAGTGGACATGGGATTTTAGAATGTCTTTGTGAAAGGAAAACCTAACAAAGTTAGGACTATTGTGTTTCTTTTGTCTCTGCTCTATTGCAAAATACCATTTACAAAACTTTTAAAAGGAAAGTGTTTCTTTGTGGCTTAGCTTGGTCCTTGCCCATCCTTGATGAGAATTAGAAAGATACAAAATAATTCTGTCATCTTTGATTTTTAAAGACCCTTTACCAAGATGTTTCCAAATGTATAAACAAAGAACAGATGGCAGACCTTGTTCTCATCACCTATCTATTTCCTGATGATGATGATGATGATGATGATGATGATGATGATGATGATGACGGGTTAAAGAGAGGAAGTGTGGCAAGGGGAGGGACCTAGTTCTGTGCATCAGCCACCTCAGGGCAGGAAATCTAGTTTCCTTTCCTTTCCCTCATGTCAAATCCTCAGCTGCATTCCATCTTCTGATGGGCTACCACAACTGTGGTTGCTCCAAAAGGAAGATGGACTCTAGCCATGCTTGGATCTAGGATTCTCCAGAACTACTGTTCCTCTGGGCATTGTTTCCCAACATATCAAATTGCTTGGGATTCTTAATTTTTCTAACTAGCTTGTAAAAAATGTTGCAAAGCCCTTTCTCTAAATACAAAAGATGGATTAATAGTCTTTCATTCATTACACTTTCCTATTCTTATGGAAAAAAGAGAGTATGACTCTTTGACTCAGGTATCTGCCTAAATTTTTTCCTTGGGGTTAATAAATCATCACAATAGCCATAGCACAACAGTGTTCTCAACATGAGTCTACACAATAAAGACTCTAGGGTGATGTCTTATCTGAGCTGTTTGATTTGTATCAACCAACATTTCCTAAGAGCCTACCCTGTATCAGGTACAGTGTTTGTTTTAGTTAAGGTTTCTATTGCTGTGAAGAGACACTGTGACCACAGAAACTTTTATAAAGGAAAAACATTTCATTGGGATGGCTTACATTTTCAGAGGTTTAGTCCATTATCATCATGGTGTGACATGATGCCATGCAGGCAGACATGGTGCTGGAGCTGAGAGTCCTACATCTTGATAGGCAGGCAACAGGAAGTGGTCTGAGACACTGGGCAGTATCTTGAGCATATATGAGACCTCAAAGCCCTTCTCCACAGTAATACACTTCCTCCAACAAGACCACACCTACTCCAAGAAGGTCACACCTCCTAATAGTGCCACTCCCTTTGGGGGGGTCACTTTCTTTCAAAACACCACAGTGTTAGATACTGGTCACAAAATGACCTCCAACTAGTCCCCATGGGCTGTGTATAGGGATTTCTCTGCACACTTCTATATGGGTTAGTTGGCTTTTTTATGATGCAGGCTTATGGGGGAGGAGACGGAGACCATCTATGGTGGTGAAACTCCTCCATCTCTGAACGTAGAGATGAGTCACAGTCTGACCAGTTAGAGAAGAAGAAAATATGAGAAGAAAACCAACTACCAGTGGATCCCCAACAGGCAGGTGACTCTTGTGGGAAGAAGGGATTTGCTACTCCAACATCTAGCATTGATCTGAAAGTATTTGGAGAAAATTCAGAAGAAGGGACACATTTGAAATAATTGGGAAAAAATGATTAAAAGTTTTTAGTCCCAGATAAATAAAGAAGGAGGGAAGCAGATATGTGTGTGTGAACGGGAGGGTTGGACTATAGTGTGTTTCCTTAAGACATCCTAACTTCTAGCCTGCTCCTTTCTTGTGAATAGAAGGAGGCAAGGAGGAGTGGGCAGCTGAGAGAACACAGCTCCAATCTGACACCTGGTCAATAGTTGAATAGACTTCTTTCTACCAGAGATGGTGGTAGACGCCTGTAATCCAGGGTTCAGGAGGTCGAGGATGGCAAGTTCTGGGTCAGCCTGGGCTACATATTGAGACCTTGTGCCCCCCCATTAAGATTTCTTTCCTTCATTATGCCTCAAAATTTCCCCCATAGTTAAAAGAAATTAATCTTTTGACTTCAAATCCTTTATCTTTTAAAATAGTCTGAAGGGCATTCACTGGGTGGGGACATAAAACATCCCAAACAGGGTCGTTTGTTTTGACAGTTGTGATCTATAGCTGGTGGCACTGGTCCAAGGAGACATTGTTTAGAGCTTTCAAAGTCATAGATTGAACTGATTGTATAACACGGTGACAATGTATTGCAACCTTGAGTAGATTTAAGTACATGAAGTAATTCTTGCCAATTGTTTGATTTCACCCATTCTACAGGGCACATGCAATTCAAAATAACTGCTATATACCACAAACATACATGAATTTATTCATCAATTTAGACACAAAATTTTAGAAAGACAGGTGACCAAAGACTAACAATCCAAAGAGGATATTGACTTTCTATCTTTCATTAGAAACAAACACACATATTCATATACATATGAACACACACGATTTAAAATAAAAACAAGACTAATAACAAATAGTAGCTGCTCCCACGGTGGACAGTGGCTGGAAAGGAGCCCATGAGATGATCAATACATTAAGCCATGTAGAGGTTTGAGATGGAACAATAGAGAATTTGGATAAACACACGGATTGTTACTTGTACCAAGAACATGGTAGAAATTAAAACTTAGAGTCTGAGAGGCACATGGATTGAGACTTGAAAAAGGAGACCTTTAATGTTTGAAATGAAATTGAAGAAGTAACTTTTTATCCACTCACCCATCCTTAAGACTGTGATTGGTAATCACATAACTATAGTCAGTTGTGTATCAGCTTATAATCGAAGCCTTCCACAGAGAATGATATATCCACCACATTACAGTTTTTAGGGTCTCCCTTATCACTGCTAATACGTGATGGCTTGAAGAGACTTTTGAACCTGCTTTAATGAGCAATATACTATTCTTTATTTGGTAATGTATATGCTAAATTTAAAGACCAAACACCAGCAACCCTAGGGTCAAAAAATAATAACTGGAAAATACTCAGTGTTCTTGAATATAATAAAATATATCATGTCTGGGTGCTTTCAAGTAACACAAAATTATTTACTAAATAAAGAAAAACTCTGTCACCTACCTTGATACTTGATATAGTTTATGTGACAAAAAGCTCAATTCTTTTCAAGAGTTTAAGTGATAGTATGCAGGGTTACCTCATGTCTATGCTAAACTAAAGTCACAGCAGGTGTCTGCTTGCCTGGGCCTGGGGACAAAGGCCAGGATACTTGAGCTATGCTGGCACAGGCATTCTTTCCTTACAGTGACATCAGAGACATCTGGAGACCCTTTGCCCCCATTGACATACCTCTGTACATTGACTTTTATCCCAGAACTGAACAGAACCGACTTTTGCAATAGCTTCTTAGCTGCTATTGTTAAAATAAATGAAGGTGCCTGTGCTTAAATCTGGAAAACATTTTAAACTTTATAAAATAATTGAACAAAAGTAACAAAGACTTCTGTTTTTTAAATCCAAACAACATGTTTTCAGGGAAATGTGTTTTGAAAACCAATAAACAAACAAACAAAAACCCTTTTCCATCTAAGATTATAAAACATCAGTCCACTTGGTTCCATGAGTGTATTTCCTGCATGTCCCCCCTCTCTTTTGTCCCTCCCTCCTTCCTTTCTTCCTGTCTTCCCATCTTTCCTGCCCCTGTTCTCACATCTTCCTTTCTTCCTTCATTTTCTCTAGACAAAGCAGTTTAAATTGAAAACTAAATGATTCTCTAGAGTTAGACTGTCTTAAAATGTTTGTGAAATATTTGCTTTAGAAACCGAAGGACAGGCCTGTAAGATGTTGTCTGCTACCAAGCCTAAGAATCTGTGTCCAGTCCCCAGGCCTCCACGTGGTGGAAAAGAGAACTCATTCCCCAAAGTGTCCTCTGACCTCCACCTGTACCCAGGGTACATGTGTACCCCCAACACTCGTATGCGCACACAAATAAATACATCTTAATAGAAAGAAACTGGAGAGGAAAAATGCTACAACAGCAAACATTTAATAACACAATGAATATACACACACTGTGCAGGAAATCTCTGACGATAGATTGTGTGAAAAGATTTGTTTTGCAGCACTTCTCATCCTCTGGATCTTACATTCTTTGTACCTACTCTCTTCATTATTCCTGAGTTTTAGTGGGGATGTGGGGAATTGTAGATTTCCCACTTAAGGCTAAAAAATCCACAGCTATTTATTCACCACTTTTACCAATGAATTTTAAGCCTGTGTTATCCGCTGCAAAAAAAAAAAAAAAGTTTTTTTCCTGAAAGTTGATGTCAGCAGTCATCTATGGGTATACATGTAACTATTTAGAAGATAACTTGACCCCATATCTGTAATGGTATTTGCTCCGCCCATGACCTTGGGCTATATGGCCCAAAGGAGGCGGTGCTTCCTGCCATTGTATGTGACCTCTTATAAGGAGTTGGAGAAGGGTCACATGCCCCTTCTCCCTGCTCCTGCCTGTGAGATGGATTCACTCCCAGTCAGATCAGGAGACTGCTTTAGCTGTCTACTCCATTCTGTATTCGTGAGTGTATTTCCTCAACTTGTATCTTAATAAATTCTGTTACCCAATTAATAGACTCATGTGGATTGATCATAATAAGTGGCGCTCATTTAGCAAAATAAAGGTAATAGCATCTCCCCTAGGGCCTTTGACCTTCCCAGCTACAGTGTCTAGGCAAGGTTCATAATACCAGGCATGAGTTTGTTTCTCTGGAACAGATCTCCAAGCTGATTATAAGGCACTTGGTTATCCCCACAATGGTCATGCCACTATTGTACTGTAGCTCGATGGTACTCACTTTGAACTTCCTGTCTTCATACCTCTGAGATGGTGTGATGGCTGTTCCTACTTGTCAACTGTATACTCAGACAATTATGTGGCATATACAGCAACAAAGTTAGATTAGCTGAAGTTACCTCTGCCCTATACAGAGACTTATTGATGAGCAAAATATGGAGTAGAAAGATGGTAAAAAAAAAAAAAAATGAGATGTCAGGACCTCCCTTTCCTAGAAGAGTTAGCTCATGCAAAGCCACTGTGGTGTCATATGACCAAGGCACAACAGAATGCCAGGATTAGACATACACACAAATTCTATAAAGATATGAATATTGTATTACACCAGAATTTGAGTAATAACTGCAGCAGCTTTAGCCTGAAGATTTTTCCTGGGCACTCTGACCATTAAGAGTTACTAATACGACCGGGCAGTGGTGGTGCACGCTTTTAATCCCAGCACTCGGGAGGCAGAAGCAGGTGGATCTCTGTGAGTTTGAGGCCAGCCTGGTCTACCAAGTGAGTTCCAAGAAAGGCGCAAAGCTACACAAAGAAACCCTGTCTTGAAAAACCAAGAGAGAGAGAGAGAGAGAGAGAGAGAGAGAGAGAGAGAGAGAGAGAGAGAGAGAGTTACTAATACACTGCTTGTGACATGGCAATATGCCCAGGCTGGCTTGAAGATTATGTTTTGGTCTAGCATCCTTGAAGCAACCAGAGCTACCAGCCTGAGAACAAGCTGTCATATGCCTCTAAAGTCTTAAAAATTGGGTTTTGGGTTAATGAGTAAGAATGATAACTCCATTTATTAATGGAGGTTAGAATCTTGTTCCTAATGGGGGCAGTAAGAAATGAAGGTTGCACTTACCAAACGGGGGTTATAATACGTAAGCATGGCAATGTCATATGGAAAAGGACATGCTAGCCTGAAACTCAGGCCTTTGAGGGAAGGTGGGACTGAGTTACCTGGGAGCCACCACTAGAAGCTGAAGAAAATGAACTAACAGTGAGGGAAACAAAGGAACAAATGGCTGATAGTGGAGTGAAGGGGAGTGAGTGCCTGGCTGAGCCTGACTGCCACAACAGCCCTGGAGCCTGTCCAGAGACCCCTCCACATCTTCTGTTGTGTTCAGCACAGAAATTCGTCCTGTGTAGTCTTTTTTTAAGTTTCCCTCAAGGAAAAAAAGGGAAGGGGAGCTTTGAATTCTTTGGAAAACACTTCCCAAGCATAAGGAGAAATTAATCTATATGGAAGGATGTAGCAGGAATCTTAAAGAGTCTTATTAATAAAATCAAACCTGGAGCCAAGTATTGGGGTGAACACTGGAAGATCAGAGAGAACAAGCCACAGCTAACCTCACCTGGCCAACTTCTCAGCTGGTCTTGTTTCCTCAGACTGGAAACCTCTGTGTCCTCATATCCGAATGGCTCTCAGCTGAACTGTGCTGCTCAAAACCTAAAAGCTTAACCAGCCAAATGCTTCTAGTTTCTGGCCCTCACACCTTATATACCTTTCTGCTTTCTGCCATCACTCCCTGGGATTAAAGGCTCACTTTCTGGGATTAAAGGTGTATGTCACCATGCTTGGCTGTATCCTTGAACAGATGGATTTCTGCCTCTGGAATGTTAGGGTTAAAGGCGTGTGCTACCACTGCCTATCCTCATGTTTAATATTGTGGCTGTTTGGTCTCTGACCCCAGATAAGTTTATTAAGGTGCACAATATTTTGGAGAACACAATACCACCACAGAAGGACGGGTGGATTGTGATAAGCAAAGCTGTACTTCCAGATTCATTTTCAAGAAAGGACGCACTCATTGCCCAGAAGCAAGGAATGACATCAACAGCCTCCAACTGCCAGCCTTTAAAGTTTTCAATGAAGGCACCCTGCATAGGTCCCTCCTGGAATGTTCCTCTGCCAAAGGAGGCATTATTAAAATGAAAATGTTTTTTAATTTAAATGAAATTACATCACTCCTCCCTCCTGTTTCCTCCAACTCCTCCCATCTATCTTCCCTCAAACCCCTCCCATGATCCTCATTCCCAAGTTGATAGACTCTATCACTTTATTGTTACACACATACATATGATTGTGAACACACACACACACACAGACAGACAGACAGACACACACACACACACACACACACACACTGTTGAGTCTAGTTTGTTTGTTTTGTGTGTGTGTATGGTTTCAAGGCTGACCACTCTGTATTGGACAACCAATAAGGGGGCTCCTCCCTAGGAGAGGCTAATTTTCCTTCTCCAAGCAGTCTTCAGTTGCCTGTAGTCCTTTGTTACCTCCTTCCATGTTAACATGTCCATTGACATTTCCATTGTTCTGGTCTTGTTTACATAGCCACTTCTAGGTGACTGTTTCACAGTAAACTTGCTGGTACTCTGGCTCTTACAATCCTTCCACTCCCTTCTCTGCTATGTTCTCTGAGCCATTAATGCAGGAGTTATGATGTAAATGTATCTCTTGGGACTGGGCTCCCCAAGACTGTTGATCCCTGCATTGTGTCCAGTTGTGGTTTTCAGTGATGCTCTCTACTTGTAAAAAGGGGCTTCTTTGATGTGGGGTGGTAGATACACTTAACTGTGGGTATGAGGATAGGACTTAGAAAGTTGTTAGGAATTATGCTGGGCTAGCAAGGTGGAGGTAATAGATTCTCTCTACTAAGGTCCACAATCTCACTAGCCCCAGGAAGCTGGCTAGGTTTCCAGTACTAGGCATGGTTTCCTTCCTTTTGAGTAGGCCTATGTCCATGGGAGTGCCACTTACTGTATCTTTATGCATCTTGCCATGCTGGTAATTGCCATGGTTCATATGTTGCAGCTGGGTGACTGCTTGCTTTTTTCCCTTGGCTGTTTGCTGGAACCATAGAAGCTAGACTGCAGGAAAGAGGCTCTCAGATCAGATCCAGCTGATCATCCAATCCTGTGTCCTACACGTCTGGTGTCATCAGCAATAGGCACCTACCCTTAACTCCAGAGAGGCATCCAGGGCTACATCTATTATCTCTATTGTTTGGGAAGCCACTTGGACTACTCTGACCATTTGAAAGGTTTCTTGTGCTTGGTACAGGGCTTTTGCTAGTCCATGATTCTTTCGAGGAGCACTGTCAGCACAATGGCTTCATTTCCTTCAGGACACAGCAGGCCTCATGCACAGGACTAACTTGCCAACACAAAACAGGCTCCATGTTGATTTGTTTTGTTGGCTTTTTGTTTAGGGTTTTTTCTTTTTAATAAAATTTTTTTTTTTATTCATTGTACATAGCAACTACAGCTCTCCCTCTCATCCCTTCTCCCACTACCCCCCAGCCTCCTCCCCCAACCCGCCTCCCATCCATCCCCTCTTCCAAAAGGGTAAGCCCTCCCATGGGGGATCAGCAAAGCCTGGTACATTCAGTTGAGGCAGGACCAAGCCCCTTCCCACTGCATCAAGGGTGAGCAGGGTGTCTGACCATAGGTAATGGGCTCCAGAAAGCCAGCTCATGCACCAGGGATGGATCCTGATCCCACTGCCGGGGGCCCCTCAAACAGACCAAGCTATACAACTGTCTACCGTATGCAGAGGGTCTAGTCTGGTCCCATGCAGGTTCCACAGCTGTCAGTCTAAAGTTCTTATTGGTTTTAATCTTTTTCTTTCTTTCTTTCTTTCTTTCTTTCTTTCTTTCTTTCTTTCTTTCTTTCTTTCTTTCTTTCTTTCTTTCTTTCTTTCTTTCTTTCTTTCTCTCTCTCTCTCTCTCTCTCTCTCTCTCTCTCTCTCTCTTTCTTTTTTTTGGTTTTGGAAAGAGAAGATGGGAGAGAGGATTGATTATGAATGAGAGTTGGGTGGGTAGGGAGGATCTGGGGGAAGTTGGAGGAGAACATATGATGAAAATATACTGCCGGGCGGTGGTGGCGCACGCCTTTAATCCCAGCACTCGGGAGGCAGAGCCAGGCGGATCTCTGTGAGTTCGAGGCCAGCCTGGGCTACCAAGTGAGTCCCAGGAAAGGCGCAAAGCTACACAGAGAAACCCTGTCTTGAAAAATCAAAAAAAAAAAAAAAAAAAAAAAAAAGAAAAGAAAGAAAGAAAAGAAAATATACTGTGTGCCTGTCCACAGTCCTGCAACCCACAAGTTGCAGAGTTCTCCAGGGCTGCAGCTTCCTCTAGATGCCAACTGTATCAGGATGAGCTTCTTGATGATACAGCTGCTTTGGAGTCATCTCTGCTCCTATAGGTAACCCCTCACCCATTCTCCTGTTAGTAACCCCAATAAAAGTCACTTGCCCACCAAGACAGCTTTGGTCTACCATGATGCCTATGTGCTTATCTTCATGCCACATGTAGTTCAAAGCCTATTCTCAAATAGGCTACATACACAAATATATCTCTAGCTCTTTGCACACAAGGTTTCCCTTTCTGAGGCTAGTCTTCATTATGCACATGATTCACCCAACTTCCGTTCAGGTCTCTGGTCAATGTTATTTATCACAGGGCTTTTCCTATTTAACTAGTACTGCTCTCCACTAGTCAGTTTGTCTTTTATTCCTTTTTAGTGCTCAGAATTCAGCATCCTATACTTATCACCTACACAAAACTTTGGAACACAGCAGGCACTCCAACCTTTTTGTAGAATGGATGAATCTCAAAGTTTCCCTCCACTGCCCTGATTCTCTTCCTCCTTTTTGGATTCCTCTTTCATCTTTCTAAAATGTCCTCCAGATTTTCCTAAGAACCTTCATCTCAAGGATATATAGATAGTAAAACTTTGAGACCTTGAATGTCCAACCCAACTGACTGCATGACTACACACAAAATCCAAATAAAACTGTACACTTCTGAAGTCATCACTGGAGTCTTTTAGATTGTGTTGAGAAGTCTGCTGAATGTTGACCTTGTTCTACGTGTGACCTGCTGCTTGTTTGGGAGAAAATTAACTATGTTCTCTATCCATGGCTGAAATTCTTTGTCTTAGCTTCTTCTTCTTCTCCTTCTTCTCCTTCTTCTCCTTCTTCTCTTCTTCTCTTCTTCTTCTTCTTCTTCTTCTTCTTCTTCTTCTTCTTCTTCTTCTTCTTCTTCTTCTTCTCCTTCTCCTTCTCCTTCTCCTTCTCCTCCTCCTCCTTCTCCTTCTCCTTCTCCTTCTCCTTCTCCTTCCCTCATTTCTTCCTTTTAAGGACTGTGTAGGGTTTAAGGAATTCAAATATTGCCCCTTACAATCCTCATTCTTCAAAACACCATTATTCTGTCAAACCTCATGAATTAATCTCCAATCTTTTTTTTCCCTTCTGAGAGATCTCTTTAAGTAGGAAAAAAACCGACCTCATACCAGCTGTAGAAATAACCTTTAGAATTGAATGTGTTGTCCCACACTTACAATCCAATACTGATGAGGCTGGTGCAGGAAGACTGCTGAGTGTTCAAGACCATATAGTTACCAGTGAGTTCCAGGCCAGCCTGGGCTACAGAGTGAGGCCCTGTCTCATAAACAAATAAAACAGCTTTAGCAAAGAAGGTCAAAACTGTCTTGTTGACTAGCAGGTTAGTTAATAACTCTAGTAACAGTGATAGGATTACTAAGACGCCTACTGATAGACATGAATCCGTCAATTGAGGGTATGAACATTACAGAAACTGTGAATCAAATTTCTCCATGACACATTATTCCACCATAAATATGCAATGAGTACATAGAACCTACCACAACCAATATGTAAAATAAAATTGTTTTTTACATAGCCTCAAAAGAATATGCAAATGTTATGGTTAAAAACAATTTGGAGGGTAAAATCAGTGGATAAAGATGCTTGGAACAGAAATATAATGACCTGATTTTGATCCCCAGAATCCACATAAAAGTGGAAGAGAACATACTCCACATCCATGTGGACATGCTGCTGCACACACCCTCACCCTTACAAATCATACACACACCCAATAATTGTTTCTTTTTTCTTTTTTTTTATTAAAAAGTTTGAAGAGGGCTTTGACTTCTCTCAACAATCCCTCAGGAAACTCGACATCACCAGAACCTGGATATCTGCACAGATTAACAGAGTATACAGACTTTCCTGTCACCTGATGTTGCTTACTTCTTGTGAATTCGCCACTGCTGTGTCTCCCACCTTCCCGTTTACACTGAAGTGTGTGGCTAATCAAAGCACTGCCACTCACACTTCAGTTCCTGGGTTTGCTTGATTCAGTAATGTACAGGTAGTCCGTGATCTCAATTGCAACATTTAACAAGGCTAACATTAAGCATTTAGAAATTAGTTTTCTATTCTGATATTTTATCTTCCAACTCTTGTATTGATTTTAGTAATTCCTCAATTTCTAGGATCTCTTTTTTATTACATACTATCAAGTTGTATTTAATAAATACATTCTTCCTGAAAATACTCAACTGTCTTTTTCCTTTGTGTTCCATGCTTTTCCTTTCATTTTTCATGTGTTGGACTACATCCATTGTCTGGGTGATAAATGATTCTTATGAATGGGCAATGATTTTTTTTTTAAGCTGGTGGTCTTTAATTAAAGTTAATTAAATGCCGGGTGGTGGTGGTGCACGCCTTCAATCCCAACACTTGGGAGGCAGAGCCAGGCGGATCTCTGTGAGTTTGAGGCCAGCCTGGTCTACAGAGCGAGATCCAGGACAGGCACCAAAACTACACAGAGAAACCCTGTCTCGAAAAACAAAAAGATAAAAAAAATTAAAAAAAAAAAAGTTCATTAAATAATTAGCAATACTTTTCATTGCAACCATTTAACCATTCATATTTGGAGACCAAACATTACTGTATCATCCTTCCATAACATGGAAGACATCAGTTTTCCTAATGTACCTACTATACTTGTGACATTTGGGGAGGTTCCGAGGAAGCCAGCTGCTAGTCGCTGCAATAGATAAGGCACTGTATGGAGAGAACCTCAGAGATGAGGTGGCATACAGATGGAACTGAGAGGAAGCACGGAACCTAGGATTCTGCATTGAAAATGAAACTCTTTTTTAATCAAATCAAATATGATTATTAAAGACAGACCTGGGACCAAGTCCAAATTAACAGGGCCTCAAAGAAAAGACAAAGCAAAGTCCTTTTATTACTTCTTAAGGCTTCCAAATGGGTTGAGAAGGCCCTGTCACTAAGCCTTGATGTTTGGGAAGAGTAAATGAAAGGCTTCCCAAGCTGAAGCCTTCCAGGTCTGTACAGCCAGACCTGGGTACTCAGCAGCTCTGATGTCCCTTTCTCTAATCCTTCCCTGCTGAAGCCTTCTGGACTTACTCCCCCAATAACTTCACCTTTAGGGAAGCCCCAATTCCTTTATTACACTTGTTTAAAAATCATGCTAACACTTTAAGTGATGTCTGTTTTTCTGACCAAATCCCACCAAAAAATAGCTGGCTTCTCTGGAAGAACCTAAGAGTAGGATTGGATTTGCAACTTTATTAGACTGCATGATCCTGGGTGGTAACACTGAGAAGAAGGAAGAGAAACTAGCAAGGAGGGGACCAAATGCAAACTGACTAACACTGGACAGCATCTGCTGTTGTAGCATGGAGTCCATGAAGAGACAGTGTCAGTCTCTTGGCCTAACCAGTCATGTCAGGATGAGCAGGCTGAGTGGCTGGAAACAGTCCTCTGAAGGAAGGAATGTGTCAAACACATCTAGGCCATTAATCTAGTTAATTTCACTAACATTGGAGATTACGTCCCAAAGCCCTTTTGGCAGCCACAGGGAATCCCGCAAGCCTACTGGTATTGTCAGTGTGTAAGATGGGAACTGAGACAAAGCCATCTGTCAAGAGCTTAAGAAATAATGGGGCTAAAATCCTTCCTGGATGCTTGAGATGCATCTGATCCAAAGATGGGCTGTCTGCTGGCACAGCAATGCTGTGAAATAGTTCAATGCCAGTGCCATGAGGCACTCCTTGCGTATGTGTCAGGTGGGTGGTAGGTGGCTGTCATGTCCCCTGACCGACACAGGAGTACAGGGGCAGGATAAAGGCAACCTTGCACCCTCCAGCAGGTTAGCATGGCCATGCACTTTTATATGTCAACAGCTAAACCACAAAAATACAAATACAGCCATCTTGGAAATGTTTATGGCTCAGATTCAGAGTGAGAGGTTCTTGAAAGCAACAAAAGAAGGGGTGAAGGCCATCTTACAGAGGGCAGCAGGTTAAGGCCATTCTTAGTTTATCATACCAGAGAGAAACAGGGCAGGTACAGCCAGTTCACTCTTCTTACAGGTTTC
Source organism: Peromyscus leucopus (assembly GCF_004664715.2). Taxonomy (NCBI): domain Eukaryota; kingdom Metazoa; phylum Chordata; class Mammalia; order Rodentia; family Cricetidae; genus Peromyscus; species Peromyscus leucopus. Next base: position 102,212,882 of record NC_051066.1, on the reverse strand, counting down.
CTCGGCTACAGGGCTATGCAATACTCTCATCTGAAGTATGTGGGTTTTGGCGGCTGTGAGATGGCAAAGACATGCTAAGATTATTCTCTCCTCTTTTTCCTTCAACCTTTTAACTGTTCTGATGGTTTGAAGAACTGCGTGAATGGCAAGAGACTTGGCTCAGGGAAGTCTAACTTTAGCATACACCTCCACCCTGCCGCACCCCAATCTAGACTCTGCCCTACTTAAATCAATTCAAGCTTACCTTTATTTCTAGAGACATGTTTCAGACAGGAAGAAATTTGTATTTTAACCCCATATTGCTCACTCTTGAAAAATAAATTCCATCTCCTATGGCGTCCCTAGCACATCAAAACAGACCTGATTCTGCTGGGCATATGTACTCTTAGCCCTGGGTCACCGACTTGCCAAAACAGGTCATATGTGCATCCCTCTGGCAGGACCATGTGATGGCCCAGTTCTCTTCTAGAGCAGAGGCCAGGCAGAGGGAGGAAGTGTGGACTTACAGAGATATCTCAACACACTACCTCTGCCAATTCTGCCACTAACCTCAAGCAAATTATGTTTCACTTTTTTTGTTTTGCCAAGATTCTGACTTTGTTTAAAAATCCAAAGGTGAGGGCAAGTATAAGTGAAAAGATGAGACAATCTCTAACCATATATAATGTCAGTTACATAAATGTAACACATTGAAATGTAGTGCAACTGAGATATGCCCAAACTGAGCAAACAGCTTCTGAGCTGTCTTTCAATCAGAACCATCTCTTCAAAATTGCCAAAATTCAAATTTTCCTTTAAAAAAATATGGTAAAAGGAACAAAACTGGAACCCCCGCCCCCGCCCCCCAGTCCTCTACCAGGCACTGAGCACGATGACTTCCCCAGAGTAAACAGCTAACCGCAAGCTTGTGAACATCAGCAGAGCGACATGACAAGCGGAGTGTGCAGAACTAATGGATGAGTTTGGGTTTTGTCTTCTCTCCAGAGCCTTTGGCATTCTTTATCAAGCGGTACATAAAAGAGTAGAAGAATAAAAGATTGTCATATTGTCCTTTGTACTTCTCTTTCAGCATGTCACTATGGTAGTCTACCAGGAAGTAATAAATGGCTTCAATTGTGGAAAGGAAAGTATCTGGCTTCCCTTTTTGATGGCGCCAAAAGCAAGTTTTTCTTGTTTTCAGTTCAACTTGTAATAACTCTGCCAAACAAACAAAAAAGAGAACATGTAAATACTTCTCAATCACATTACTACTGAGAACAATAATAATAACTGGTACAATAATATGTGTTGATACACAGTGATGATTTAATTACGTCAAGAATTGTTTTTAAAGTGCAGATAAGTTCCTTCTATTCCAATTCTAAACAAGGTATTATTTTAAATGTACAGAGATACATAGAGAGACAACACGTGCATCCCCATTCTCCCTGGTTCTCAGACCTCGCAAACACATTAAAAAGTCAACAAGCAGGAGTCTTCCATCTCAGGGTGTCTATACTGCTAGCATCTATCTAAAGTTTCTTTTTAAGTTTCAACTTGTTCACAGAACTTCATTATTTGCAAAATAGGATTTATCTGAAAAAAAAAAAAAAGGAATTATCTGTCATTTTGTTTTTGTTTTTGTTTTGTTTGTTTTCGAGACAGGGTTTCTCTGTGTAGCCTGTCCTGGAACTCACTGTGTAGACCTGGCTGGCCTCGAACACACGGAGATTTACCTGCCTCTGCCTCCCGAGTGCAGGGATTAAAGGCGTGCACCACCACACCCGGCAACAATAGTTGTCATTTTTATTCACTCTTTTTCCCTTTTGTATTTGGTTATAGCTCTAACTAGGAAGGAGGGAGGAAATAAGATAAAAGTAAGGAGGTCTGGATAAGTTATAAGGAATCATACTATTGTAATGCATATTAGTAGGTGCATAAACATGCATACATAGTATAAATGGAATTTTCTCATCTGGGCTAACAATGTTTCCTCCAAGAGCCAAAGATCTAAATAGAACCCCAACAACAGGCATGAGAAGCCCTCTTTTGAGTTGGTGCTGGTCAATGTCTAAGAGCCTCCCAAATATTACAGGATATTATTTCTGCCCTTAGTTGCTCCCCAGAGTTGGAAGGTAAACATCCCTACTGCTGAAGACACTACGCACTTTAGACATAGGGTTCAGAGGTCCTTGAACGAGCCCAACAGCCTCTTCCCTGGGGACTAGCTTTCATGGTACCAGAAGGCACCACATAAGCTTCCAAAAGAGGGAAGCAACCAACAGTCCTACCCAGCTCTGATGACTATGAACCACAACAACAACCAGCACGGCATGATAACCCCAAGGGTAAAGTGGTGCACCCATGTCCTGGAGGTAACCAACAGCTCTCTAATCAGACTTAACTAAACCCACTAAAGAGAGAAATCATGCCTGATACTAAAAACCTAGCCATCTACCCAGGGCTAGTGAAGTCATGGATCTTGGAGGAGAATCTCTTTACTAAACCAGTATAAACTCTTAACTATTTTCAACATGCCTTCATAATAAAAGTACTCAAGAAAGTAAGAACTTTTATCACACCATAATATAATAAAAGCCATATATGACAAACAATAGCCAAAATTATACTAAACAAAGGAAAAGAGACCATTTCCTAAAAAATCTTGGACAGTGGGCCCATTCTCCTGATTTAAAACACCCCATGGGCTCCACTAGAGAACTTCTGAGTCTGATAAACATGTTCAGCAAGGTCAAAGGATACAGAAGCCAGTAGCTTTTATATACCAATAATAGATTTGCAGAGAAAGAAATCAGGGAAAACATTCCACTATAATTGCTTCGAAAACAAAACAAAGCAAAACCAACCCAACTATCTAGAACTAAGCTAACCAAGGAAGTGAGAGATCTCTACAAGGTGGGAGCTGGGGGAAAAGGAACTCTTATTCATTGCTGGTGGGAATGTACACTGTGGAAGTTTCTCAAAACACTAATAATGGAACTAACACACAGCCTCACTATACCACTCCTGGGAATAAACTCAATGGACTTCTTATCACACCACAGAGATTCTCTTTCATCCACATCCATCACTGCTTTTTATTCTATCGTAAGGAAATGAAACCAGCCTTCATGTCCATCAACAGATCAATGGATAAGGAAAATGTAGTAAGTAAAACATGAAATCCTATTTGAACATAAGGAAAAAGTAAAATTTTGAAAACTGCAGGAAAATACATGAAACTGGAAAACACTGTATAAAGTGAAGCCACAAGACTCACAAAGACAAATCCCAGAACTCTATCTCATCAATTGTTCAATCTGTATATCCGGACAGGAGTAGATGTGGGTAAAAGAGAGCATCAACCAAAATGAAGTATGGAGGAAAATCCCTTAAAAATACTTATCAACTTTGTCATCTAGTTGGAAAAAATTAATTAAGAGAGACATATTTTATGTAAGTAACTGTTAAGTAAAATGATATGAAACATCTTTAGCAACAACAGAATGCTTTAGACAGCAGCGGAATAAGCAAGCTAAAATGTGAACCTAGAAAATGATGTTTCACAAAGACAAGAGTGATTACACAGAAAAACACACACTACTTCTGCCAACAGGACCCTTGAAGGAGTTCTTGAAAGACACGTTTCAGCAAAGGAAGTAGGGAAAAAAGAATGCTGAGCAACAAAGTGGTCACAGTCACACAATTCCAAATACAGACTGCAGTGTAAAACAGTAATCAGTAGAGATCCTAGTTGTGGCCTGACAATAAAGGACAGACAGAAATACTGAACACAAACAGCAGCAATGTGAGCCAGGAGGAGATTGAATGAAGTGTAGGTGTAGGAAGTCCTTAAAACATCTGAATGGAGAGGTTGATTTTGAACTTTTAAAAAATGAGTCTTTTTAACTAATTTATTTATTCTCTTTGTGTGTGTGAGCGCACACGTGCGCGGATTGTATGCTGTAGCGTGTGTGTGGTGGCACTCAGAAAACTATCTACAGCAGTCAGTTCTTGCTTTATACCATATTGGTCCCGGGAACTGAACTCAGGTCCAAGCCACCCTGCCCACCCAGCTTTGAACTTTTTAAAGTGCCATATACACAATTCTTTGAAAGAATTCTGATAGGATTATATTAAATCAGAATAAATAAAGATATGAAAAAATTTTAAAACTTACTTAGGGAAGAGAAAAACCAAACAAAAACTCCTGTGTGGTGGTGCACATTATGTAATTTCAGCGCTCTGGAGGCCATTGTGGGCTGCACAGTGAGTGCCCGGCCAGCCACAGCTACAGACTGCAACTCTTCTCCCCTGCTGGCTAGCACGCACGTGCTGAAAGGTGCTGCTTAGGCCGCCCCCTCACTTTAGACCCTGTGTGCTACAACAGCAAGCTGCCAAGCAAGGCATTCCTATTGCTGCGACAGTGGTACAACTATCTGGAGACTAACTAGCCCTCTGTGACTGAATGTGAGGCCCACTCCATGGGAGAGAACACACACTTGATACTCTACACTTGGTCAAAAGCTTATGGCCGGGAAAGGCATGGCCAAAGGGAAGACCACTCTGCTGTGCTTTCCCTAAATGTTGTCAAAAAGCTTTCTGAATATTTCTGTTCAGTCTTCCAGACCAGTGCTGCTCTCGGCCTGGGGAAGCTCCTGTTCGTAGAGGGTGACAGTCGATGCAGAGACAAGTATCTGGTCTAAGTACTGAGAGTAAATGACCGATGAACTCTCAAACATAAGTGGGCTCCATGTCATCGATGTCTTTTCTCAGGGTGGTAATGTAAGTGTAACACTGTGCTGAGACGCTGCAGGGGAGCAGGGAGGAACAGCTGCCAGTCAGCGCGAGACCAGGAGCACAAGCAGCGAGGCCACCATGGCATTAAATGAGTTCAGTGTCTGACAGGTTCGGCATTGCATCAAGCTAATTAAGCTGATAAATGACCGTACGCACAGACCCTGAAATGACAGTGTTTAAACGCAAACCAAAGTCCATTTCAAAAACTGTACCAATGTTCTCAAAAACGAAGAGAAAGAGCTGCCTAGGTTTGGCAGACATTGTGTACACTGATAATTTAATAATCTGGGGTCCATCTACCCTCTGATGAATCTTCCAGAACACTATGCCACTCTGCATTTTGGCTTTAGGTGGACTGAACAAAGTTACACCAAGGACTCGTACCTTTCAGTGTTATACTCTGATACTAGTGAAATGTCCAGAGCTGTGGTCTCTGTAAACATTGACAAAGCAATAGTTTCACTGTTAAGGTAACTTTTAAGTCTTTTTGCTTTATTTTATGTGTATGACTGTCTGTCTGTACAAATGTATTAGTGTGTACCACGGGCATGCCTCAGAAGAGGGTGTCGGATCCCCTGGAACTGGAGTTATGGTGGTCACAAGCCATGTGTCCAGCCTGTTACAGTGACTTAATTTCAGCATTCAGAACAGCACAATGGAGGCGAACTCCTGATACACACATCTGAGAGCTGAAGTGTGGTTTGTTCAGCTTAGCCAAATGAAAAAGTGTTTTAAGATCTAAAGCCCGTGACTTTTTACAAACATGGGTTGTTTCTTATAGAGGCAGTTTGGTTTATCCAGAAGTCTATCTTTCTCAAACATGGAGGCTATAGATATGCCCTGCCTCCATTATTCCTGAGGAGTCAGAGGAGGCAGGGGCTGAATTAGGACATGTAGAGAGTGGCTTTTAGAGACCCATTTCATGGTTGTGAACTAGCACAGAAGTGAGATGCATGCTTTCTATGGGAGTCAGGAGGGAGTAACCAATCTTTTGTACAAATCTCATTTTAGGCAAACCTAAGCAAACTGACTCTTAATAGCACCAGAATAATTCCATTTATAGGTTTTTCAGGGACTTTTACTTGTGTTCTTTCATTTGAACCTAGAAATGACCATAAAAGGTAATAAAAAGAAAAACATCCCAGACAGATCTTCAGACTGAGGAATAACTTGCTACCGTAACAGGATCAAGGGGCCGTGGCAGGCAGTGACCTCCCACTCCTTCAAAGCACAGGGCAGCATGGATTCATCTACTAAATAACAATAAGTTCTTCAAAGTCTTGTGACCCACAGGCACAAGCTAATTATCTAACAAATTAATTAAGCCAGTGAAATGCACTTTGTACTTCCTTAGTTTGGAAATGATTAAGATTGTAGTACGTCCTTTCTTGAGGGACCTTTTGGCAACCACACAATACCAAAGGAGTAACTTTCTTGCCTTCTGATCACAAAGCTGTTCAGTGACTGGAAAATCCTGAAGCTTTTAGAGAAACCACTGAGAAAGTCTGAAGCACTGGAAAGGTGCAGAAAAACAAGAGAAGTGGTGTGAGCCCCTGGACTTCAGATCGCCAGGTGTGTTACTGGGCAAGGAAAGTAACTTTTAATCTGTGACTAGGAGCTCGGCATTTCACTCAATCGAAAAAGGCAAGCAGGGCCAGGAGATGGCTCAGCGACTAACACGCTTGCTGCACAACAGCACGGGGACCTGAGCAGATCCCAGAACCTGGTAAAGGCAGATGCAGCAGCACACAGCTACAATGCCAACCCTCGGGTGAGATGGCAGTAGAGATGGGAGGACATTCAGAAGCTTTGAGTCAGCTGGCCTGGTGCAGTGAATGGGAGGCTCTGTCTGAAACATGGTGGAAGGCAAGGGATAACACCAGACGTTATCCTCTGACCACCATATACACTCAGTGGCATGCATGTGCCTACATATACCTAAACACATATACATACACATATGCACATGCATTTCATAGACAGATAGATAGATAGATAGATAGATAGATAGATAGATAGAGAGTGTGAGAGAGAAATACTTACACACATGGGAATTTTTTCCATAAAGGCATAGAGACAGAAGTAAAAAAGAAGAAAGTCTTAAACTATTAAACTGAGTTAGACTACCACTGTGAACGCACAATATGTGCACCTACTTGTTTCCTTGGCTCTGTTCACGGAAGAAATGGCATGTGGTAATCAACTTACAAAACTCAGCTTCCAATATCAGATCCTAGTAAAGTGAACCACAGGTCTTTGAAAATGATGACTCCAACTTTGGGTCGGAAAGAAAGTCAAAGTAGGTTTGAGATATTCTGCTGCATCTACTGAGGCCAATACTAGTACAAACTACTGAGGCCAGTAATAAAAAGGCCAACTAACACAGAAGAAGTTACATGACTAAATTTTCTCCATTTCTCACTTCTCAATTTAATGACTGATTAATCCATGAATACTTAACACTGCTGAGAAAGTCTATAGTCTGAGTGCATTACTCCAGTGTACTAAAGGAAAATTGTTGTTGTTGGTTGTTTTTTGGCTCTTTTACTCTTTAGGGGGACCTGCTACCCAGCTCTCAAATACATCGCACATGAAGGCTTATTCTTAATTATGAATGCCTGGCCTTAGCTTGTTTTGTTTCTAGCCAGCTTTCTCTTTAAATTTTAAATTACCACATCTACTAACTTTTGCTTCTGGGCTTTTCCGGTTCTCTTACTTCTATAAATCTTACTCTTACTCTGTGGCTTGCTGTGTAGCTGGGTGGCTGGCCCCTGAGTCTTCTCCTTCTCTGGCTACTGCTTTTTTTTTTTCATTACTCCATCTCTTTTCTTCTCTATATATTCTCTCTGCTGCCAACCCCACCTATCTTTTCTCCTGCCTTGCTAATGGCCGTTCAAATCTTTATTAGACCATCAGGTGTTTTAGACAGGCATAGTAACACAGTTTCCCAGAGTTAAACAAATGCAATATAAACAAAAGTAACATATCTTAAAATAATACTCTACTACAAAAAATAAACCTTTATGGTGGAAGATCTGGCAATCATCACAATAATCAATTATAAATAAGGAAACTTGTTTTATATGCCAACTTCAATTCAATGTGCATGAACTGTTCAACCAAACTGATGAAATGATAGAGAAAGGAATACTATCAATAATGACAACAAACAACAGATACAAACTGGATCAGCTGTAGACAAGCCTAGATTTATTCTTCTTTAAAGACCCTAACTATGGGTCTGGGGAAACAGAACAGTGGTTAACAGCACTTCCTGTTCATGTGCAGAACCCAAGCTTGGTTCGCAGCAATCACATTAGGAAGCTCACAACTGCCTACAACTCCAGCTCCAAAGGATATGATGCCCTCTTCTGACCTCCATAGGCTTCTATACGTACATGTACACAAATACACACATATGTACACATAAATTTGAAATAATCTAAAAAGTACGTTAACCAAAATATCTACACTGAGTCTAATCAAGAGACATTAAACAACCAATCTGACCACTTTACCAAAATCTAAATCAAGAAAACTTAAATTTAGGAAACTGTCCTAGATTAAGAAATCAAAGCTATGCAAGCATCGAAAATCTAAATGCTTAAATGTTTAAATGCTGTGTTGTGGGGAAAGTGCTACAAAAGCCATTATTGTATTCATCAGAAAGATGTGAGGACAGACTGTATGCTAGATATTGTATAAGTTCGCTAATTTTCTTAGGAGTGGTAATAGCATTGTATTTATTACGTAGGAGTGTCCTTATTATTAAAAAAAGCAATACTACTTAGAGTGCAGTTTTGCAAAGCCTACTGCTTACTCTAAAACAGTTCCATCAACAATGTACATAGATGCATACATACACATATGATACAGAAAGGGAGAAGATGTGAATGGAGCAAATGTGAACGTTGAATGTAACTTTTCTTTTGAGGGAGCTACAAATTTGAAGTTTTTCTAAATAAAAGCTGTCAGGGGAGGAAAGTCCCAGACACATGTCCTTACCCCGAAGGCGCTCATCAGAGGCTATTTGGTTTGTCTGGCTCCAGGTGCTGTCAATAAAGACGACTCTTTTCAATGCTGGGCCTTTGTACAAGCTCTCATTCAAATCACAGCCCTCCTCTACCTTAGCTCTCTTGAGCTTACAAGGCGGCCTATCAAGGTCATCCGTTTTGCTTCGACCTTTACTTTCAATCCTCTTTTGCAGATGAAAAGAGACATCTTTTATTGAGATGGACTGAGGCCCAGGAAAAACAAGTACAACCTAAAACAAAGAAACTCAAATTAGCTCCATAGTACTGTGATCTTCAACATAAATTCTGACTTAAAACTCTAAGAAAAACAGATGCTGAATGTCTAAAAAATAAGCATTACTTTGATTCTGCTATTCATTTTCTTCCATATATGGTAAAGTTTTAGCTTATTCCTAATAGCATATAATCATACTACCTGGAAATGTTAATTCAAAATAAGTTACTCACTGATTGACAAAGCCATATTAACAGTACCTTGAATTAAATTTCTGTGGTGTGGTGCTATACTCCTATAATCCCAGCACTAGAGATGCAGGGACATGAAATCAGAGCCAGCCTGGGCTTCCTAAGAGTTACAGGCTAGCCAAAGAGACAAAGAGGCAAAATACATTATACTTTTAAAAAACAACCACTAGAAACTGTTCAATGACTAAATACTATTTTCACTTGTATAATAAGGAAAGATAAAATAAATAAGGCAGGGGAGGAAATGATGTGGTGGTTTTTTACAGCCATTAGAGACAGTAGTATAGAATAGTATAATAGAGTGGAGACAGTGAGATACACTTGTAGGCCTGACATCTACAAGGTTAAGACAACAGGATCTTGAGTTTCAAGGCTAGCATGGACTACACAGTGAAACTCTGTCTAAAAAATGTATAAAGAGTATAATGGTGTGTTCTACTTAATCAAATAAGTGATATTTAACTGACCAGAGAAGAGTACACAAACATATTACTAGATCAAACTCAGATATTATTTATAATTATAACTTTCTAAATAAATTCAAATAATGCAGAGATATACACTATGAAAGCATCACTAAAGTAAAATGCATATTTAACATAAAATGAGCATAACATTAGATTGCTAAGAGGATATTAAATCACGTTTAAGTAAGTTCAGAAAGGAGATGGAGTTAAAAGCTCCCACAGGGGTTCTAAGTGCCAAGCCACTCACCTCGTGATCCTTCCCTTCATACTCTGGAATGCACGGATATGTGTAGATGCTCACAGAGTCGGGCGCCAAAAGCTTTGCGTGCACAGCGGTGCTCTTGCCGTCCGTTTCATTTGGATGCTTGATGATGTCGATCTTCAGTGGGAGCTAGTGTAAAGAGAAGGGACGAATGAACAAAGTCAGTACACAATTCCCACTGAGTTCCGATGAGCACACTTACAGTGGGAGACCACACTGTTTAAACCACAGTACTAAGGATAGAAAGTCATCCTTCAAACCCCAATGGCATCCTCAATGCTGATCACGTGCCTGAGCAACTACTTCAGCCCAGGCAACATTTAACCTGCTCTTAAAGCGATGACCCAGGGGTATTTTACTTAAGACCTGTATGTATTAAGCCCAACTCTTCACACTCAGCATCCATGGCAAGGACATTTAAAAAATTAATTTCTATGAACTCTATATTTACTTTATGTGTATTTCAAAGAAAATGAAAGCTTGAATGATAACTCAGATTTAAAATTCAAATTGAAATCCTGTTTCTCATACATTTTTTCAAGTCAAAGTTACCTTAAGTTTTGTGATCTTTGGCAATATATTTTCAAAGCACAAATTAAGCTGTCAGTAGAAAAAAAAAAACAACAGACTACGCCTTTAAGTGTTTTGAATAACCTCTCTCAAGTTATATTTGATACAAGCTGTATCTCAGTAATACTTGCCTAAGTATTTTCCTTAATTAAAGTATGTATTAATTCTTCTGTTAAAAAACAATAATTCTCTTGGATTTCTTGAGCTATTTTTTTTTTAACTATTTAAGTTTCTTTATTTTAGACTCTGTTGTTTGGTAAGTATAGCTACCATTTCCAAGACCCTCATTTCATACAAAGAACGTAAGAGCTCTACAAACAGGTCCTGGAAGGCAGCCATTTTACTCTGGAACAGAAAACTGTTCCAGCCTAAGAACAAATATGCTAAGTCTACATTCTAGTCAGTTTTAATATATATTATATCTGCAAACTAGCTACCACAGTCAAGAAAGCGATCTGCCACCATCAAATGGTCTTCTAGTGTCCTCTCCCCTCTCTTTCCTACTAGCCAGCTGTTACTTCAGTTTACTTCTTCTGGGGTCTTATATAGATAGAAATAAAATAGGATCTTTCTGTCTGGTGTCTTTAACTCAAAATAATTACTTGGAAATGCATAAAGACACTGCTTATCATTTGTTCTACAGCTCACCCTAACCCATTCAAGATGAGATTTATGTGGAGAGGTAGCCTCAAGGTCACAGGGCCATGACTGGGCCTCTAAAGTGGGACAGCATTGGGGGCATAGAATGCCACACAAGAGGCAGCATGATGGAGTCTTGTAGAGTACCTTACCTTCAGAACCCAGAGAGAAGCTGCATTAGGAGAGAATCTGCCATGTGAAGAATGACACATGTCCTAAAGGGAGACACTGACCCTTCAGGTGCCCCCAAGTCTATCTTTTAAAGGGGTAAGTAGTTGCTGCACACTACAAAGTACCAAATTTCTTTTCTTTTTCTTTCTGAACAATTACGTGAGGCTATAAACAGTATACCTCAAAGGGACGCAGGCACAAATACACACCTCCAACAGTCCAACTAGGATTTCAACACCATTATTCTCCTTTCATCCTCACTCAGCCCAGGCATCATTTTGACATAGGGCCAACTGCATGAAATCAACATAACAATTTCTAACTGTAGGAAATTCACCATTCTAGTAGGCAGTTCAGAGACTGTTTGATACTGGTCTACTTCTGAATGAGCGTGACTTTCCGCACAGTGCTCAGTCTCAGCTGGTGTTCTATTTCCCTTTTCCTGAGGTCTCTGGATACCAGGTCAGCATTATTCTTAGCCCAGGGGAAGTAGGAGAGAGGTGACAAAGACTCCTAATAAAACTGACTTTCTAACAAGTTGATGAGTGGAGTTTAAAACTCCAAAAGCTACCATTAATAGTTCTGATCAATTTTACATCAAGAACACAGAATTGATAAAAATATAATAATAATAAAATAAAAAACAAACAAGACCAAAGAACACAGAATCAAATGTTATTAATGAGTTTTGCAAATCATATGTAATAATTTAATTGTGTAATGAAAAGGAAGTTTTATGGACTAAAATCTCTAATTATAAGACACTTACACAAAATTCACACCCCAGGACCCAGTAGGCTATCATCAGTTCTCACTGAGTGAGTCTGAGCTTCTAGCGGTATGATACCAAAGCACATCAAGTGATGGGAATTTACACCTGTGTCCTGGTTCACACATTTGATGGGAGAATCACAATTAAATACTGACATGGCAGAGTAAACACTACAGTACTGACCAGCCCAGAGGGCAGTTTGGAAGAGATACTCTACTTTGATACTATGCAGCAGGATGCCCATTTGTCCTCTAATGGCTATGTTTTTAACAAGAGACTTAGCACACAGCTTTCTCCTCAGGTACATTCAAATGCTACCAGCAGGAAGACACAAGTGCTTGCCCCAAAGCAAAGCCTTTTCAAACAGGGCTACTGAAGCTGGAGTTTTTTGGGTTTTCCCTTCTTTATCTTTATTCATTTCTTATAGTTTCCAAATTCTGCATCAAATAAAGATAAGTTTGATATATTCTTGTCTTACTTTTCCATTACTGTGGCAAACACTAGGACCAAGACAACTTAGAAAAGACATAGTTTATTCAGGGATAACAGTTTCAGAGCATCAGTCTGTGGCAGGGAGCATGGCAGCAGCAGGCAGACATGGTGCTGGAGCAGTAGCTGAGAGCTCACATCTTGAGACACAACCATGACGCAAAGAGAGAAAGAGCACTGGGAACTACATCAGACTTTTGAATCTCTGAGCTTGCCCCCAGTGACACATCTCTTCCAACAAGACCATATCTCCTAATCCTTCCCAAAAAGTTCCACCAACTGGGGACCGAGTATTCAAACCTATGAGCTGATGGGGCCATTCTCCTGCAAATCACCACAATTCCCCAGACTAAAACTTTAGGCTTAAGAGGGACTTACTCCTTGTGTCCTGCCTTCCCAAGCAGGCTCTCTGAAAGTACATGCTGAAGACTTGCTTAAAACTGAAGTAGAATTTAGAAACAACATTGTTTAGACTTTCTATTTCTCTTAATATAAATCAACATATCAAATTTCATATGCAGGCACTAAATATACACTTTAGAAAACTATACAATTGATCAAATAATTGGCGTGGTTTTAAAAGTACTTCTAATAAATGCTGAGTACTGCCACTGATTTGGAAAATATTCCTGTTGTTAAATTTCTACCAAATTGGAGCCCTCTAAATACAACTTTTATCTTTTTGATCTACAATCCTTTTTTAAACATACTTTAAGATAAAACGTCTTTTTAATGTTTTTGAGACAGTGTCTACTTACTAAGTAACCCAGGCCTGGCTCAAACTCACTACTTAGCCCACACCGGCATCAATCTCCTAAGCATTCCGCCTCAGCCTCTTGAGTGCTGCAAGTACACCTGGCAAGGTAAGGTTTTTAAAGGGACTTTTGTTTTTTAATGTGGCCGTGGTATAAACAGAAGACAGGACTCTGAGTTGTACCATTCCTATTGGTAAGGACATTAACAAAAATCCTTAATCTCAAACTTTTATTATTATTTTTTTTCTGAGTGAACTGAAAATATATTACCTCATTCTTAACCAATAAACTCTGCCTTTGTCTGTATGTGCGATTTTAGGCCCCCAGGACATCACAGACTTACCAAGATGATGCATGTAGCAAAATAAGCATTAAAATGTCTTTCATGCTTCAAACCTAAATAAACCTTAAATATTTCATATGTATTTCTGAATACAACTTCAATTTATTTGTTAGTGGCAAGTCCCATTTGTGCTGGGTATAGAACTGAATTTTTCTAAAGTCCTAATACATGCCTATCACACTTAATACAATTATTTGACTGACTTCTCACATTTGGGTCAATGCTGGACTAGTTAACACATACACAGTAAATTCTTTAATTACATATAAATGATCTGTGAACCTATAAAAAGTCTTAATAAACACCTCAAACCATAAAAAGCAATCAATTCAAGCCAGCTTTTCCAGAAGGCTGGAAAACACTGTAATGATAACATGGTCCATTGTGTAGGCCCCAGTCCTTTATACTCCAGCTTAGTTCAGTGGTGGTCATGGCCATCTGCTCCATTCTGCTTATCAGATGGGGAAAATCACAAAACCTCAGGTAAACATCCACCCTGATTCTACCTATAATGTTTTCCCAAGGATCATTACAAGGACTTGGAAGTCGTTTTTTTGAAGCTTCTTCAAGTGAGACTATAAAACTGTCTTTTATAATTATTAAGTTTTTAAACCAATTAATGTCATTGAAATTACACAATTCATTTCAAACTCAAGTGAGTTTTCTAAAAACATGAGATATAGTTTTAATAGTGTCAAATTATTCATTAATGTGGTGATGTATTGTGTCCTCCAAAATATTGTGCACCCTAATAAAGTTTATCTGAGGATCAGATAAAAAAGCCAGCCACTGTATTAAACATAGAAGTCAGGCAATGGTAGCACACACCTTTAATCCTATTACCTGGGAGGTAGAGATCTGTCTGGATCTCTGTGAGTTCAAGGCCACACTGGGAACAGAGCCAGGCATGGTGGCACATGCCTTGAATTCCAACACTAGTTAACCATAGAGGTCTAGAGGTCTGTACAGACAGACAGAAGTGATGTAGCTGGGCAGAGAGGAAGTAAGATGCAGAACAGAAAGGCATAGAGGTGTGGGTATACAGGAAGTAGGTCTCTTTGGCGGATGATCTCCAAGTGGTAAAAATGTGGCTGGCTTCTTTCTGCTTTTCTGATCTCTCAGCTTTTTACCCAATATCTGGCTCCAGGTTTTTTATTAATAAGACCATTTAGTACTTCATTCTACACATTAATATAATTCACTTCCAAGCTTTATCCAATATATTAGAATACATACATACATATATATGTGTGTGTGTGTGTGTGCATATGTATATATATATATATATATATATATATATATATATATATATATGCATGCTATCTTTTGAAACTGCATTTTTCTACTTTTAAACAAGCCTCTTACTTGCACAAGTGGGATCTGCTCAGTGGGCACATTTTCCACAGGGACACAGCAGGTGTAGCAGTAGAACATCCTTGAGCTGCCGCATTGGAGACACCGTGACCTCCCACTCTGCTGAGCCTTATGAAGCACCTCTTGAGACGCTAAGCATAAGTTCTGAAGAGGGTCTTCGGAAGCTACAGAAGCAGTTTGTGACTGTTTTGTCTCCACACAATTTGCATTATTTTTTTCATTTTCTTGAGGAAATACAGACGGCCTGAGAGCCATTCTTTCTTTGAACCAAATGTTCTGTTTCTAAAACATGTATCATAGGTGCACTGTAAAAAGTAAAACGAGGAGGAATGAAAAGTGTCAATGTTGTAGCGCTGTTACAAATAAAATTGTCCAATATAATTTACGCTGTTAGGGTTAGTATTTACCAATAGATATTGCTAAGTTAAAAACCCACTGATTAATATGCTTGCAAATACAAAATTAAAAAACAATCAACTCAAAAGAGCAATTTCAGTACCCCTTACCAAGTATTCTTCCAACAAAAAATGTAAACGTGCTATGTTAAAAGCCACTTCAAATATAAAATTTAGACACTGATGATCTATTTTGTCTCAAATATGGCAATTTTGATATAAAAATATTAAGAATACAATGAATTTCTGTTCATACCATATGGACTCATTCAAGCATATGGACTCTAGCTTTGAATTGGCATCCCATGACAGAACTTTCATGGTGAACTCTGTGGTGGTATTGTGTTCCCCAAAATATTGTGTACTCTAATAAATTTATCTGGGGTCAGAGAACAGACAGCCACTAGATACAAAGGCTAGAAAATGGTGGCACTCACACCTTTAATCCTAGCATTCCAGAGATAGAAATCCCTCTGGATCTCTGTGAGTTCAAGGCCACATTGGAAATAGCCAAGCATGGTGACACGCCTTTAATCCCAGAAAGCCAGCCTTTAATCCCAGGGAGTGGTGGTAGAAAGCAAAAAGATATATAAGGCGTGAGGACCAGAAACTAGAAGATTTTGGCTGGTTAAGCATTCAGGCTTTTGAGCAGTAATTCAGCTGAGACCCATTCCGGATGAGGACTCAGAGGCCTCCAGTCTGAGGAGACAAGACCAGCTGAGGATCCGGCAAGGTGAGATAGCTGTGGCTTGTTCTGTCTCTCTGATCTACCAGCATGGACCCCAATAACTCGCCTCGGGTTTGATTTTATTAATAAGAACTTTTAAGAATTCCTGCTACAGAACTCTAATGAAAATAAAAAGCTGCGGTGGTATGAGTAAAATCAGGTGGCTATTATGAACACACACACACACACACACACACACACACACACACACACACACTTTACTTTGTTTTCCTGATTCTGATCACTGTTCTAGCTTAAAATTCCTTCCCTGGAGCAGATCATAGATAGTCTAACTTTACATTGTTCCACTTTCATAGTCGATGAACAAATGCCCATTTCAAAATGGATTCTGCTCTACACCTTGGAGGAAGGGAAGCTGAAGAATCTGACAGGCCCGATGATTCCCTTTCACTCTGTTAGCAATTAAGCCTATAAAACACTCTAGAAAAACCCAAAGCAGAGGCTTCCAGGAGCTTCTGACACGTAGGGGCTCACACATCGGGAACTCATCCACACGCTGCAAGGCAGGACGGACACCTCAACTGCACCAGGAGGAAGCGCCTGAGCTTGGGTCCCTCCCCTACTTCTACCTGTCTGCACATTTGATTCTGTTAAAATAGCCTTTATAATAGCCATCAAATGCAAGCATAGTGTTTTCTAAGATCTGTGGGCCACATGAGCAAATCAAATGCAATAGCCAGTTGGTAGGAACTTCTGAAGGTCCAGCTTGTGACTGGCTATGAGGATGGGACAATCTTAGTGACTGAACCATCAGCCATGAATTCTAACACTGTCTCCAGTAGCATCAGTGCTGAATTTGAGGATACCAGCTGACATCCACCATAGAAATACTGCTGGGGGGGGGGTGGATCCTCACATCTTTTGCGATCACAAGTATTCCTGATGATCATGGAGTGAGAGTAGAAGAAAAAGACATTCTGTTCTTCCTAACATAGATATGTTCTACAAGACCTATTCCTCTCCAATTTGAATATACAGTCAGCCATAACACATCTGCTAATGCTGAGATAGCTACTGACAATTACATTTGTAAAATATCCCATAAAGTGAAAGATATGATCTTAAGACTTTTAAACTCTTAAGACTTTTAAACTTTTCAAAAGTATATACCCTTCAGATTCTTTAGTAAAGATAAAACAGTGTAAAAACATTCCCATTTAATAGTTTCTGTGCAGGTTATGTATATGCAAGGGTGTGTAACAACAGTTAATGAAAAAGAGGACATGGGGACATATGAGTGTATACTTAACATCAAATACGTGAATAGTATTAGTAGCTGGAGTTGTGGGGGGTTGGAAACTTAGAAAACAATAGCTATTCCTAAGGAACTAACAAGTAATTAGCATCCTAATGGTCTATTCATTATGCAACTTAGGCTGAAAAAAGTTAATTTATAACTCCTCCTCCCACCCAATTTCTCCAAAATTAATTATATTCATGCAGTTTCATCCTGTCTACTTTGCACATAACATCTATTTTTAGGCTTGAAATCAGTTCCTTATTTATCCACGCAGGCAATGACAAATCTTACACTTTTGAGTACTTATTATTTGACATGGAGAAGTGTGTTCATTTAGAGGCACCTTTCAGTGACATTTTCCTTCTGGCAAAAGTTGAATTATTTCTGATTTATCCATTCTTGATTTTTTTATGCTTTTAGATAGATTCAAATACTTGTCAACTAAACTAAAACCATTCTGTAAGAGGCATCCAGGATGAATCTCACTACTCAATTTTGGGGCTCTACACAGCCCGACACAAATGTCAGCCTGATAACTCTATTTTCCTCAAAGTAGAGGAAAAGGCTGTCTCTTCCATTACAGTAAGCTGATTTGCCTCCCAAGGGAACATTCTTTAAATTTCTCCTACCTTGAATCGTGGACTAATTCAGGACCTGACAAAACTGTTTTCAGTATCTGTTTGTGAAGTACTAAGAACGGGTCATATAATTTGTACAGGCACAATATCCATTTTTTTTAAACATCCAAGATATTGCCACTTTTAACATAGGACTAGAAGCCCCTTCCAAAGAACAGGCTATATGACAAGCAGGGTGTCTTGTAAAGTTTAATTTGGAGACCAATCATAAACAGTCCTGAAATGCTGCAATCTTAGGCATCTCTGTTCTTACCCAACCTCGTGGAACTAGGAATGCAAAGTGTCAATATACTTGTCTCACATTCCCAAGAAATAGACACAACAAACACCTCTGCTTATTGGCTGATGGGAACAGCACATACACCCCTGTCTTCCTCCTTCCGTGACCACCCTCAAACCACTCCAAAGCCTGAATTAGAGAATGGCGTTCACAGGGAGCTGGAGGTGCCAGGAAAGAGCTCCTCCGAGTTAGGAAGCCTCTTAAATCGTCTTTTAGGACTCAAACCATCGAGTCTGTCCCCACAGGCACGAAACACGCGGGGCTCGCCGCACTAAGACCTCCGCGGGCCCGTCGGGTCTCCGGCCCCAGCCACCCGACCCGAGGAGGGAAGGCCGACCTGCTCCACGGCGAACTCGCGGTCCACACCGCCTCCGCTCCGCGTGCCCTACCCGGAACTCTTTCTGCAGGACACCGGCGGGCGGGGCCTGGCGGTTACCAGGGCCACGGTGACGCTAAGCACGGCGCATGCTCGGAGGGAGAGTCCCGTGGACCAGCCGGTCGAACTCATGCGGAAGGGAAGTCCCGCCTTCGCTTCCTTCTTGAACTGTCCCATAGGAACCGTCGGTTTCCGGCTGTGCTGCCGGCGGTGGCCACGCCGCGGAACTGGGCACGAGTTCCGGAAAAGCACTTTCGAGAGTACTGGCCGTGAGTTGCTGAGAAAATGTTAACTACTCAGAACACTCCGCGTTACCTCCCCCAAGTATAGAGAACGCAGACTTGTAGCTGTGTGTGGCTGTATCAAGTAGTTAATGCTCGGTAGACTTCTTAGGAAAACCGTTTATAACCTTTTTTGCTTAGTTTAAAACACGCAGAGTTGGCACATACTATGCTTCCCCCCCCCGCGCTCTGAAGTTGAATAATGTGGATAACTTATTAAATCATCTTTCTATGCCCCACCTCAAAGAAACCTAGACAAGAGTTGTTAATTAGAAACAAAACTATCATCTGTCAAGCAATTGCTTTAGTGAATGATGAATTATGAAAAATTAACAAACAGAAGGAAAAGAGTAGAGCCTTGTGTGGACTCACGAATAGCAGGGAATAGAATTGATATAAAAAAATGTTAATAGAGCAACAGACAACGTTCAACATACGAATTCTCAGAACCACATCCCTAAGTGAGAGTAGGGCCTTTTACAGCACTTAAAAGGAGTTGCTTGGCCATGAGTGGGAGATCATATTTTAATAGAATTTAAAAGGAGCTGGAGGGGAGTCTTATAACGCCACTTTCCCTTCTTTAGACTGCTCTTTTGGGGTGAGGTGCCAGAGGACATTAGCATTAGCAGAAAGCCCAAAGAGACACACAAAGCTCCACACTGTCAGTCTCAGCAGTCTGAAGAGTTCCCTTCATGTTTTGGGGACCTCAACTCAGATGAAACTGGGATTCTTGATTAAGATGCAGAAAAGGAATCTCAGAATTAGCTAGAGTGAAGTAGAAATTGTTTTATGGATATTTGAATCTAGACTTTAAACAAAAAGGTTACAAGACAGTGCATTCAGAAAGAAAGACATTCTAAGTCAGTCAGTTCACCCTATACTTTCCCTTATAAAACAGAGAAAATAGAAGTCACCAACATGAGAGCCACCAAAATTATACATATGTGGCGAATGCTCAAACAGCTCATTGAGAGTCTGCCTTGGGAGCCCACATTGGCATGTCTACCTGCCTTAGGACTTAATCTTTAGTTGTTTACATATAGCATCACAAATCCCTAAGTTAGACACCAAGCAGTGAGGGACTGAACATCAAAGAAAGGGATATGTTGCTTTTAATTGTTGACCCTTTCAATTTTTGGCTTTGTGTTGTTGTTATTGCCTTCACATCTTGCCCTGGAAGTGCTTACATGTTAAGCATGGGCAGTATAGAAGACATTATGATGAATTATAGGAGTTTCAAAAGTGCCTGGAGAAGTCCATGAAGCCTTTCTGACTGGGTGAGGGAAATGATCTGAAGAGTAGTAATATTATAGAGAAGTGTTTTCAACTGGAAAGGATATTGTATAGGATCTGTTGTTTGACATCTTGATCTATTTATAAACAACAACAACAAAAATGTAGTCAAAACTACACTTTAGAGATGGCAGTGATGCCTCATATTTGTAATTCCATTACTGGGGAGACAGGAGGATCAAGAGATTAAGGCCATCCTGGCATACACAGTGAATTTGATTCTAGTCTGGACTGTGGGAGACACTGTCAGAAACAAACAAAACAAACAAAACCACACACTTTAAATAATGAAATTATACAGGGCAGAAATATCAGGAGAAAATACTTAGAAAAGTACCATCTAATAGAGCTTTCAGTTGCATGTATGTGCATATATGCATGCACTTGACTGTGTTTGAAAAATGTTTCCTTTATTATAAACTACCATGAAAAGCATGTTAGCCCCTCATTTAGTTGGGGAGAATAACTTTCGGCATGGAGAAAGCAGTAACAAAGTTTCTAAGCCCGGGATAAATATTTCACAAGCATTTTCTTTTAAAATGTAACTCAGTTTTATCACAGCAGTTCAGTTGTATGGATGAAAAGGCAAGCGTTACTATTTACCAGTGTTCCAGGTTGCTATATCTATGTAATAAATTACTCCAAGTACAGTAGTTTGAAACAACCACGTGGTCTAGTGCACAGTAAGCTGGATTTTCTCTTTTAACTAGACTAGAAAGACTGGGCATACTATCAGAACTCCTAGTGATAAACTCACTATGTGGCCTGGACTTCTCACAGTGAGCAGGAATGTAACAGACTTAGTAGGTTTGGCTGGGGCTCTGTCTTAGTTTTGACTGCTGTGCTAAAACCATGATAAAAAGCAACTTGGGGAGAAAAGAGTTTATTTGGCTTACATTCCAGGTCATAGTCCATTGAGGGAAACCAAGGCAGGAACTCAAAGCAGGAACTAACACGGAAACCATGAAGGAGTGCTGCTTCCTAGCTTGCTCCCCATTGCATACTTAGCCTGCTTTCTTATACAGCCCAGGATCACCTGCCTGTGGAGGGGGGGCAGTGCCCCCTTGTTCCTCCCCATGGGATGGGCCCACCCACATCAATCATGCATCAAGAAAGTGCACTATAGACTTACCTATTGACAATCTGACAGAGGCATTTTCTCAGTTGAGGTTTCCTCTTCCCAAATGACTCTAGTTTGTGTCAAGCTCACAAAACCCAACCAGGACACATTCCAGATGGAATGCTGCAAAGAAGGCTGAAATGGCATGTCTTTTTTTTTTTTTTTTTTTTTTTGGTTTTTCGAGACAGGGTTTCTCCATGTAGCTTTGAGCCTTTCCTGGAACTCACTCTGTAGTCCAGGCTGACCTCGAACTCACAGAAATTCGCCTGCCTCTGCCTCCTGAGTGCTGGAATTAAAGGCATTGTGCTGCCACCACTTGGCTGACATGTCATTTTTGACCTATCTTCAAAAAAAAATTAACAGTGTCACTTCTCTCCTGTTATTTTGCTTGAAAATCAGATATTAGGCCTGTCCAGATCATAGGAAAGGGGGCATAGTTCCCACATCCCAAAGTGTTATCAAAGAATTTGTAACCCTTAAAATAAACTAACAGTGCTTACTGCTAGCCCAGGAAACTGCAGAATATCAATGGCTTAATAAAACAAAACTTTCTGACAAAAGATCCATATAACTGTCCCTAGTTAGAAGAAATATTAGGCTCAGGGTCACAGGTTTCCTATTTTCACTCCTGCGGAGGGCTTCTAGGAATTAGGGCCATAGCTTATGTGGCAATATAGGAAGTATAGTGACTCGTAAAACCGTGCTCCAGGACAGGCCTCATTCCCAAGAGTAATTGTGTAACACAAATCAGACTGGAGGGGTTTTTATTGTTGTTATTTTAAGATAATAAAAACTCAAAGTTGGGTGTGTAGAAAGTTGAGGATGGAGAGGGTGGATCCGGGGGAAGTTGGAAGAGGAAGTGAATATGATCAAAATGCATTGTATGAAATTGTTAAAAAGTAATTAAATATACATAAAATGAGCTATCGAGGCATGAAAAGACTTTAATGTATATTATTAGCTGAGAGAAGCCAATCTGAAAAGATTATGTACTTTTGATTTTGTGTCACATCATAGCAAAAGTGTTACCCAGATATTTGTGGTGATGGTATAAATAAACCTACTATGCTGCCATCCATGCACAGGTGCAGCTCATTCAATAACATGTGCTAAGTATGTAGTGTGCTATTCTGTCTAGCTTTGTGTAAGCACATGCCACTGTTGGCATGACAAATCACTTGCTGGTGCATTTCATACAATGTAGCCAAATAATTAAGTGACTAATAATTGATGCATGGCTCTTCCATGTGTTGGTACATATCAGTAATCCCAGCTACTCAGGAGGCTAAGGCAGGAAGATCATGAGTTGGAGGCCAATTTAGACAACACAGTAAGACCTTGTCTCAAAAAGGGCATTGCTGAATCTACAGAAATATTTTTAAATGTTAGGCTCTTAGTAAAAGTATACTTAGTGAAGTTTTCATATATTTCTGTTGAAAATGAGAATCAATATACAACCATCTTGGAAATCTCTTTGGCAGTACTCACTAGAGCTGACCTATCCATCCCACTCCTAGTTACAGGTTGTATGCTGTCAAAAGACATTAACAAGAATGTTCTAGAGAGTGGAACAATTCAACATACACTGAGGAAATCCAAAGAATCATTGGGTCATATTCAAAAGACTGTACTCCATTGGAAAATCTAAAAGAAATGAACAATTTTTTTCTTGATACCGCTTGCCAAAGTTAAATCAAGATGAGATCAACCATTTAAATAGACTTTTAACCTTCAAGGAAATAGAAGCAGTCTTTAAAAGTCTCTCGACCAAAAAAAAAAAAAAAAAAAAAAAAAAGTCCAGGGCTAGATGGTTTTAGCACAGAATTCTACTAGACTTCCAAAGAACTAATGCCAATATTCCTCAAATTATTCCACAAAATAGAAACAGAAGGAACATTGCCAAATTCATTGTATGAGACTAATCATTCTGATACCCAAACTACACAAAGACTCAACAAAGAAAAAGAATTACAGGCTGATTTCCCTCATGAACATAGATGCAAAAATACTCACAAACCAAATCCAAAAACACATCAAAAATATCATGATGTAGGCTTCATCCTAGAGATGCAAGGATGGTTAACATATGAAAATTTGTCAATTTAATCCACTATATAAGCAAACTGAAAGAAAAAAAGCTACATGATCGTCTCATTAGATGCTGAAAAAGCCTTTGATGAAATCCATCACCCCTTGATAAAAGTCTTAGAGAGTTCAGGGATACAAGGAACATACCTAAACATAATAAAGGCAACATCAAATTAAATGGAGAGAAACTTAAAAAAATTCCACTAAAATTAGGAACAAGACAAGGCTTCCAATTTTTCATGTCTATTCAATATAGTACTTGAAGTTTTAGCTAGCACAATAAAACAACTAAAGAAGTTTAAAGGGAAAATTGGAAAGAAAGAATTCAAAGTGCCACTATTTGCAGATGATATGATAGTATGTGTAAGTGACCCAAAAAAATTCTACCAGGGAACTCCTACAGCTGATAACTTTAGCAAAGTGGTTAGATACAAAATTAACTTTAAAAAAAAAAAACAGTAGTCCTACTATATACAAATGATAAATAGGCTGAGAAAGAAATCAAGGAAACAACACCCTTCATAGTAGCCACAAATAATATAAAATATATTGGCGTAACTCTAACCAAGCAAGTGAAATACCTGTATGACAAGAACTTCAACTTTTTGAGGAAAGAAATTGAAGAAGTGTAAATGGAGGCGGAGTTTTTCTGTCCCAACCACCTGGTCCCAAATAAATACACAAAAACTTGTATTAATTACAAAGTGCTCAGCCAAATAGCTCACTTATGTTATTAACTAGCTCTTACTTTTAAATTAACCCATTTCTATTAATCTATGTATTGCCATGTGGCCCATGGCTTTACCAGTCCTCTGGAATCTTGCTTCTTGGGTGGCTTGCTCATTTCTCTCCTGACTGCACCCTACTGCATCCCAGTCATAAGTTTGATTGTCCTGCCTAACTTTATCCTGCCTTGCTATAGGCCAAACAGCTTTATTATTAACCAATGAAAGTAATTAATATTCATAGCATACAGAAGGGTCATCCCACACCATCTCCCCTTTTCTGTCTAATAAAAAAGGAAAGTTTTAACTTTAACATAGTAAAATTACATATAACAAAACAGTTATCAAGCAAGAATTATATTTACAATGTCTAGTATATTTGTATTTGACAAAATTAGGGAAAACGTTTAATTATCCATCTTATCTTGGTGAGTCTAATGTTTCATATCTAATTTATCTTTTATTATAACTAAGGAAAACCATAATTACAGCTATCTTGTCTTCAACTCTATCAAAGACCTGAGAAGGAAATAATATTACCTGAGTAAGCAGGAAGTACAGGCAAGAGACTTCCAAAAAATGTAAGAAATGACAGAAACAGCTGAATGCTTAGACAGTCACCCAGGGTTCCTCTGTAGTGTTGGAGCATCCATTTCTGGCCTACAGACCTAGAATATCTGACAGACTTTCCTGTGAAGCAGGGAATTTTGAAGTACTGTCCTACCTTGTCTTGGCAAAGTTCAGCAGTTGCTTTCTTGTGTTCTGCTGGTCCAGTTTGGACAGTAACTGTCAGCAATTGAGGCAAGGGCCATATGGCTAGCTTTTGCCATAAAGGAAACAAACTCCATACAGAATTTCTTTGATATCCATCATCTTTTCTGGAGTATATTGGTGCTGCCAGGAGCAGACATGTCTCACTGTCTTGAAAAGTCTAAGTCATTAAAACATTTAAAATCCCATATTCTGTAGGTCTTTGAAGTGTTTGAAGATTATCTATCTATTTGAAATATATCTTTATGGCTATAAGTTTGACTATTATAGATCTGTATTTTGTAATTATATATTACATTTTTAATTGAGCTGCATAAACTCAATAACTTAAACAAGAGTAGAATTATACATTTAAAATTTGTATCAATAAACTAAAATCCTTACCAATGTAAAATATTTTGAGATTAATAGTTGTTTTTTGGATTAAAGTAGATTCACTAATATACCCTTTTTTCCATCATAATAATCTACCCTTTTATCCCATCATTTCTATACCCTATCCCCTTTTCTTCTTTTAGAAAGAGATTGACTATGATGAATAACAATTTGTAACTAACCCTTCTTAAATGAAAACAAATATTTTTATAACCAATATTTGGGGAATGTTGATATAGTTTTCTGGACTACTTCCTGCTGATTGGTGGGCACTGGTAATCTTTGAGGGACCCCTAGAAAATCAGAATAATTGTTAAGTCTTGACTAGAATATTTTGTGAGGCTGGATCATCTTATTCAGCCTTGAAGCTATTTTGGATGTTGGATCATCTGGCCCATATATATTGGTGTTTGGTCCCCTTGTTCTGAAAATATATAAACTTGTAAAGGTAACATACATATTTGTCTTAATACAAATATAAACTGTACATTGTACATAAGACAACCAAAGATAATAAGATAATTTTTTGTTTTATGTTTGAGCAGGTAAAATATATGTCATGTGTCTTGTAGTTATTTTAGGTTTATTTTTTCATGTCTGTAGTCAGGATTTCAGGGGGTCTTCCTCAATCAAACCTGATTTTCCTTCACCTGGAATGAATCCATAGCCTCTTATTTCCTGTGAAAACAAAAGCATAACTTTTACCCCAAAGTAACATATCTTTTGACTTAAATTTTTTTAAGTCAAGAAAATTTTAAAATATATAGGTTGGTTTAATTTAGTAGCTTTCACAATCAAATGTCTCTCGGCAGTTATCATTCATCCATTAACAGTCAAAAAATATAAAGATAACACAATAAAATATAGAATTCAGACTCTGTGTATTTCCCATCTTTATGTGGCTTATCATATTTTTATTACTCTAGTCCCTTTTAAGGGCTTTATTATTATTTTTAAATCATTTTTTAAAAATCTTTGACTGTTTCTACCCATTCTCTTCTCTCTCCCAAGGCTATAAACATTTTTTCAAACACACTGTGACTCGTTTAGAGGCCTTTTTGTCTGAATCTGTCCTTACTGTGTATCTCTAACCCTTTTTGTCTGCATGAGCAAAAACCCTAAATCCACCACGAAGTGGCAGCTGAGAGATGCCTCTCTGTACCGCAGCCTGTATGAGACTATGGGAATCTGCCATGCTGCAGCTCAAACCTGCAGGCCTCAGCCAGGGGATGAGTCTCTGTACCATGTCCTGCATGAGAGACATGAAATGTGAAGCTGCTCTTGTCTCCATTTTTGTGTGTCTAGATGCCCCCCCCTTTTTTAAAGCTTTCTCAGGCTTTTTCGTGGATTATGTGCCCCACATTGGTTGCCGTATGTAAACAGAGGCAGAGTTTTTCCTTTCCCAACTGCCTAGTCCTAAATAAACACACAAAAACTTATATTAATTACAAAATACTCAGTCAATAGCTCAGGCTTATTATTAACTAGCTCTTACTTTTAAATTAACCAATTTCTGTTAATCTGTGTATTGCCACATGGCCCATGGCTTTATCGGTCTTCTGGCATCTTGCTTCTTGGGTGGCTTGCTTGCATTTCTCCTGACTCCACCCTTCTTCATCCTAATCCTCAATTTGATTGTCTGGCCTAACATCCTGCCTTGCTATAGGCCAAACAGCTTTATTATTAACCAATGAGATTAATACATATTCACAGCATACAAAAGGATCATCCCACAGCGGAGAAGATGGAAAGATCTCCCATGCCCATGGATTAATAGAATTAACATAGTAAAAATGGGCATCTTACCAAAAAAAATCTATAGATTCAATGCAATCCCCATCAAAATTCCAACACAGTTCTTTACACACCTTGAAAGAACAATACTCAGCTTCATATGGAAAAACGAAAAACCCAAGATAGCTTAAAAAAACTGTACAATAAAAGAACTTCTGCAGGTATCACCATCCTGATTGCAAGCTGTACTACAGAGCAATAGTAATAAAAACTTCATGGTATTGGCATAAAAACAGACAGGTTGATCAATAGAAGTGAATCTAAAAGCCAGAATAAATCCACACACCTGTGGACACTTGATTTTTGACAGAGAAATCAAAATTATACAATGAAAAAAAAGAAAGCATCTTCAACAAATGGTGCTGGTATAACTGGATGTCAGCATGTAGAAGAATGCAAATAAATTCATATCTATCACCCTGCAAAAATTTCAAGTCCCAAGTGGATCAAAAACCTCAACATAAATCCAGATACACTGACCCTGATAGAAGAGAAAGTGGGGAATAGCCTTGAATGCATTGGCACAGGAGACAACTTCCTGAACAGAACACCAATTACATAGGCACTAAGATTGATAATTAATAAATGGGACCTCATGAAACTGAAAAGATTCTGTAAGGCATAGGACACTGTCACAAAAACAAATCCTCAGCCTGCAGAATAGGAAAAGATCTTCACCAACCCCACATCTGACAAAGGGGTGATATTCAAAATATATATTAAAAAAAAAAACTCAAGAAACTAGACATCAACAAGCCAATTAATCCAATTAAAAATGGGTTACAGAGCGGCGTGGTGCGCCGCCTTTATCCAGCATCGGGGAGAGCAGGCGGATCTCTGTGAGTTCGAGCAGCCTGGCTACAAGTGAGCTCAGAAAGCACAAAGCTACAAGAGAAACGTCTCGAAAAAAAAAAAAAAAAAAAAAAAAAAATGGTTACAGATCTAAACAGAGAATTCTCAACAGAGGAATCCCAAATGGCTAAGAAGCACTTAAAGAAGTGTTCAACATCCTCAGCCATCAGAGAAATACAAATCAAAATAACTCTTGAGATTCCATCTTACACCTGTCAGAAAGGCTAAGATCAAAAACACAAGTTTTCATGTTAGAAAGGATGTGGATAAAGATGAACACTCCTCCACTGATGGTGGGAGTGCAAACTTGTACAGCTAATTTGGAAATCAATATGGTGGTTTCTCAGAAAATTGAGAAAGACCCAAGACCCAGCTATATCACTCATGGGCATAATCTCAGAGGACAATCCACCATACCACAAGGACACTTGCACAACTATGTTCATAGCTGCTTTACTCATAGTAGCCAGAAACTGGAAACAATCTAGATGTCTCTCAACAAAGGAATGGAAAAAGAAAATGTGGTAATTTGCACGATGGAATATTACTCATCTGTTAAAAATAATGACATCAAGAATATTTCTGGTAAATGGGTGAAACCAGAAAAGATCATCCTGAGTGAGATAAATCAGACCCAGAAAGACAAACATGGTATGTATTCACTTATAAGTGTATACTTGCTGTAAAGTAAAAGAGGACCATGCTACAATCCACAGACCCAAAGAACCTAAGTAACAAGGAAGGCTCAAGGGGGACACATGAATCTCACTGTGAAGGGGAAATACAATAGACATTACAAGTGGATGGGAGGGGGGATATGAATTGGGGGCGAGGATGGGAACAGGAGGGATCAGGTTTGTTAAGGATGGAGGGAGAGAGTTCTGGGAGAGACAACTGGAATCGGGGTATCTCTGGGAAGAACTAGAAACCTAGTGCAACGGAAACTTCCAGGAATCTATGAGGGTGACCCTAGCTAAGACTCCTGGCAAAGGGGAATACAGAGCCTAGACTGCATCTCCTATAACCAAGCAAGACTTCCAGTAGAGGGATTTGGACACCAACGCAGCCACAAAACCTTCAACCTATAATTTGTCCTGCCTACAAAATGTTTTGAGGTAAAAGTGGTGCATGGATTGTGGGAATAGCCAACCAATGACCAGCCAAGCTTGAGACTCTTACCATGAGGGGAAACTCACTCCTGACAGTGCCTAGAATGCCAGGACCCAGAGTTGGGTTAGCTCAGAGACCTAGGACAGAACCAAACACAACTGACAAAACAAATTCAATGAAATTATTCCTAATGATGTTCTGCTATTGTTGCCTATCCCAATTGTCATCAGAGAGGCTTCACCCAGCAACTGATGGAAACAGATGCAGAGAGACCCACAGCCAAACCTTAGGTGGAGCTCAGGGAATCCTGTGGAATAGGGGGATGATGGATTGTAGGAACCAGAGGGGTCAAGGACACCATAGGAATATGACCTACAGAATCAACTAACCAGGGCTCATAGGGGCTCACAGAGACTGAACCGAGACTCAGGGAGCCTACATGGGACTGACCTAGGCCCTCTGCATATATGTGACAGTTGTGTAGCTTGGTCTTGTGGAACTCCGAATAGTGATAGGGGCTGTCTCTGACTCTGTTGCCCGCTTTTGGGACCCATTCCTCCTACTGTGTTGCCTCATTCAGCCTTAATAGGAGAGGAGGTGCCTAGTCTCACTGCAACTTGAAATACCATTGCTGGCTGATATCTATGGGAGGCCTGCCCTTTTCTGAAGAGAAAGAGAGGAGGAAGAGTGGATTGGGGTAAAGGGGGAGAGGGGAAGTGGTGGGGGACTGGGTTAGGGATGTAAAAACAAAACAAACAAACAATGTTCGTGTTAGTAAGGAGTAACACGCAAGTGGGAAGTGACTTAGGTTCCCCAAAAGTAGAACAGGCATAAAAACTTGGATTATACTATGCAGTATTATACCAGAGCCGTGGAATTCCATTAGATGAGACGGCATGGATGGATCTTACAGCTGTAAGATGAAGTTCAGAAGCCCAGGGCTATTCATTTTGTTTAGTACAGTTATATGAAGTCAGTATAAGGAAAATCTTATTCAGGATGATAGCGGTTAGTGTGACCATACTGCATGAAAGAAGAAAGGCTATCTCTGTGTCTTTTACTCTGAATTATTTGAAAGGAAGAGTTCTAATCTCTTGTTTAATCAAGAAAAGCCTCATATAAAAGAGCCTAATTTAAGACATGGGGGTTAAGTTTGTAGTCCTGAGCAGAGGCTGCCCTCTTTCTGTTTTTATTATCTTAAAAATATTTATTTATAATTTATGAGATTATAATATAATTAAACCATTTTCTCATTCTTTTTCCCACCTCCAAAATTGCCCTTAAGTACCATCTTGTTCTCTTTCAATTCATGGCCTCTTTCTTCAGTAATTGTTGTTATGTTGTTACATGTATATATGAATACATATTCATATATATGTATTCTTAAATACATAATGCAGCCTGCTCAATCTGTACAATAAAGGACACAGTAAGTAAGGCAAAATAATAGCCTATGGAATGGACAAAGATCTTCACCAACCCCACATCTGACATAGGGCTGATCTCCAAATATATAAAGGACTCAAGAAACTAGACGTCAAAATGCCAAACAATCCAATTAAAAAATAGGTTACAGAACTAAACAGAGAATTTTCAGCAGAAGAATCCCAAATGGCCGAAAGACATTTAAGGAATTGCTCAACATCCTTAGTCATCAGGGAAATGCGAATCAAAATGACTCTGAGATACCATCTTACACCTGTCAGGATGGCTAAGATCAAAAACACTGATGACAGCTTATGTTGGAGAGGATATGGAACAAGGGGAACACTCATACACTATTGGTGGGAGTGCAAACTTATACAGCCACTTTGGAAATCAGTATGGCTGTTTCTCAGAAAATTGAGAATCAGTCTACTTCAAGACGCAATGATACCACTCGTGGGTATATACCCAAGGGATGCTCAAGCATACCACAAGGACACTTGCTCAACTATGTTCATAGCAGCATTATTCATAATAGCCAGAACCTGGAAACAACCTAGACGCCCCTCAGCCAAAGAATGGATAAAGAAAATGTGCTACATACACACAATAGAGTATTACTCAGCTGTAAAAAAGAATGACTTCTTTCTGTTTTTTTTGTCAGGGTCTTGCTAAATTGTCTAAGAAGCCCTCAAACTTGGAATCCCCATGCTTCAGCCTGCAGAGTAGCTGGGATTACAGGGCTGTGCCACTATATTCTTCATGCACTGTTATCTAACCTGTATTACAAAACCTTTAATATCTTTGTGGTAGTTTTTAAGTCCTTGTCTGCTTATCACAATAAGTATTTTCTTAGGTACCTGATATATACATTTTCTTAGGTACCTGTAAATATGATTAACATCATTTTTCCTAGATTATGAATCTCATTTTTCCTCCTTGGGTTGTTCTGTATTGCTTTCCTGTTGAACATTATGTAACAATCATTGTGGAAAGCAGCTGAGATTTAATTGTTTTTAGTTTTGGAGAGCACAGGTCTTTTTCTCTGTTTGGCTTTTAGAGTAAAAGGCTATATGTAACCCTCTTAGAGTGAAAGGCTGGTCTAGAATCTTCTTTGAGTTGAATTGAGCTTTAGGATTAGCTGTAACTTTAGTTGGACTGAGTTTATTTGGTATTAACTAAACCTCCAACCTCTTCTAATTACTTCTTATATTTTCTTGATATTTGAGCTAGGAGAAGTTTGGAATGACATTTAATTTTTTTCAATTCTGCTCAGTCTCTGAAATTCAAACCTGTAAGAATATATCAATCTGTACAGCTTTCCCTGTGTATGCTCTTCCTCCACTGTGACTTTGTTAACAACATTCATAAGTGAGGCTTGAAAATGACACAGAGGGGTTGTTAAGTCATCTACTTTTGCATTTGGGTGTCTTTCAGTTTGTTCCCTGAACTCAGACTGACACCTAAGACCCAACTGATCTCTTCATCTCCGTGTTTATTCCACCATGGCAGGCCAAGGGAAGGTTCAGTGGATGCCGAAGCTTGTCTCTCAGGTAAGGAAGCTCTTGTGGATTTGTGCTTATTTATAGAGAGTATGTTCTGTCTAGATTTCAGGCCATCAGCAGGACTGGCTTCACCGGCTTCCCCTGCTGTTGAAGTGATCTTGTGCTGAGAAGAGCCCTGCAGGTCGCTTAGTGCTTTGGTCAGTTTGGAAGAAAGCATTATAACCTTGACCCATCATAGTTATCAGTATCTGCTGGCTTTCATTAACACCTAGAAAATAATGCTTTTCACATGACCCGTTTTTTCTTATTAGTTCCACGGAGCAGCACTCTACTTCTATGAAAGTAGCTGTTCATTTACCTTCTCATTCCTTACCTCCTTGCCACGTTATTCTAGACATTTCATATTGAGTTGGCTAAAAGTTTCCTATGTAAATTTATCTCCTTCGATTCATTTTTTTCTATTTCCCATCAAGTAAAATGTGATATTATTTTAAGTTTATACTTGGAATAATTTGATAACCATTAAAATAAAATAAAACATTTAAATTTATTTCATTTCTAAGACTTTTGTTTATTCTGTCCCTCATAAATCTTTCTCAATCTTCTTAGGCCCAGAGCTCCATGTTTTCTTACTTGACTTCATTTATTCTTGTTATTTTATATACTCTTTTTACCTACATTATTTATTTTACTATCATTTGTTAAATGCATGTTTAATGATATTCATATATTTAAATAATATTAAGAGTGTGAAATATTCCATTTAACTCCAAATGTGTAATTAGTTTTACAAAGTACAGCCCTGTGATTTTATAAACTGGACCATTTAATAGGAGAATGTACAATAAGTGTTTTAATAAATTAAAATGTGATTTCATTCTTTTCAGCCATGTCGTAATATTTATTAATGAATTACACTTCTGGACTTTTCTTTCTCTTTTTCTCTCTGGCTTCTCCACACTGTATTTTCATTCTCCAGACATGTTAGCATTTTTCAAATATCTAGATACTTCTCCCATTTATCTGCTCACCTATTGATCAAGTGATGCATACAGCAAGTACTTAGAGACTTTGTGACAGCCACTGTATACAATGAATGTGATTCAGCTATGATGTACATAGTCTCTATTTCTCTAGAGACATGACTCTCTCTACTCAATGTTACCCTGAAGAAATTTTGTGAGGTTCGGAGAGTGAAGTCTTCTTGGGAAAAAAAGTGACTTTCTGTTTTTGTCTTTGTGCGATATTTTGTTTTAAAACAGGTGTTTCTGGGTAGTTAGGTTGATCTTGAATTTTTAAACTTTCAATTAAATGTGACTTTTAATTTGATATTTTAATTGAGAGCTAAATAGGCCCAGAAGGGCTTGAAAAGAGAGTTTTAGGCAGAAGGCTATCTAAGCAGAAGAAAGAATATGTACAAAGTCTCAAAGACAAGGACTCAGGTTTCATCTTGATAAAATTAGTCTATTGTTGAGTATATTTTCAATGCACAGAGAAACTACTACATAATAAAAATGGAATTATGAATTGTTAGCCTGAAGCCCCCATGGGATACTCATAATTTTCTGTGGCTTTCTTGTCAACAGAGGAATATTTATTATATTTCTGGCTCTGGGTTTATTATGGATACAGTCCACAATACCTCAAAATATCTTGGAACTCTTGTTGGAATTTGAAATGAGAGCATTCACCAAGATTCACATAGGGATTTCTTGTTGAGGCAGCATTTAAACACTTATTTCTGTCTCTTTTCAAAGTACCTGGACTTTACAATGTACACAAATGAATGTTTTATAATATCTTACAACACTAAAAGTTCTAACTTAAGTACTATATTTGCCTAAGTAGGTCATGTATATTAAGTACAATTAGAATTAATGTCATTGACTGATTTTGCTTCATTAGAAAAACCAAGAGCCTCCAAAGAGCTTTGAAGAATTCTTAAAATATCAAAACTGGGTGAGTAGAGCATCTTATCCTCATTTCTCTGCCAATACACTTTTTTAAAATATCAGCTATGGAAAGAAGAATGGAAATTAAATAATGGGAATGTTTGCACATGTTTGTTTCCTTTCAGTATGTCATTTCCAGTTGCTTTTAACAATAATGTTTTCACATTTAAAAACTGTTAACCCTATACATACAATTCGGTGGTGTACTTTCTTAAGATTTTTGTCTTATGTATTTATACCTTCAAGAAAATCTGACAATTACCCTTATTTAGCCACTCATCACAACTAATACTCACAGATAGTTTGCAGAAAACTTACATCAATATTCCTTGATTATTAAATCAAAGTGAAATACTCAAAATATGTTTTCATATCATTATGTATAACTATGGAGTATTTCTGGAGTTCCTGAGATTACTAAGGAGTTTTCTCTGAGCATCAGCTGAGTTCACTCATTTGCAAATGTGAAGCTAGGATTTGTTACACTTTGAGGTATGTCAGATAAAGGTTGAAATAAAGATGTCAGTTTAAAAGATAGGTGACTTTTTAATGATGTCTGTAGAAATTCAATAAATTAAAGTTTATTTATTTCCACCTATGAAAAATATGAATAGAATTTGCTATGAAATTATTGGCAATGAAATTTCATGTGCATGTATGTGTTTATATGAGTGCTTTTGTCCCAATGTTTTGAGAAAGAATCTCATTTAAAAGCAAAATAAATAAAACTGATTTCTAAAAGTTTATTTCTTTTTTATTTTTTTACATTGAAAACAATTCTCATACAAAATTATCTGATCAAGGTTCCCACTTCCCCCAGCTCCTGCCAGTCCTTTTCCATCTCCCCATCCACTCAACTCCACACCTTCTCCTTCTCTTTCTCTTTAGCAAGTGAACAAGCAAGCAAACAAGCAAAAACAAAACAAAACAAAACAGAATTCACAAAGAGTGTGTGTGTGTGCGCGTGCGCGCGCGCACACACACACACACACACACACACGCACGCACGCACGCACGCACATGCACACACACACACCCCTCATAAAAAACAAACTAACAAACTATAATATACAAGTAAAATAGCAGTAAGACAAAAAATGCCCAACAAAGCAATTTAAGTAAAAAAATATAAAAATATCATTGAGTCATTTTGTGTTATCTATTTACTACTAGGCATGAGGCCTATATTTAAGTGTAGTTAATGAGACTCCATAGGCCAATGAGACTCCATAGGCCAATGAGACTCCATAGGAGAAAACTAATTTTTCCTTTACAAGAGTGTGTCAATTGCAGATAGCTTCTTGGGTAGGGGTGGTAGCCTGTGTCCACTTCCTCTCTCAGCATTGAGATCCAGTTTGGCTTGAACTAGTACAGGCCCTGTGCTTGCTGCCACAGTCTCTGTGAGGTCATATATGCATCGGTTCTGTTGTATCTGGAAAACACTATTTCTTTGAAATCATCCATCCCCTCTCGCTGGTATAATCTTTCCACCTCCTCTTCTGCATAGATCCCTGAGCCTTGAAGGGAGGAGCTTGATGAAGACATCCCATTTAGGACTTAGTGTTCTAAAATATCTCTCTGCATGTTGTCCAATTGTGGGTCACTGTGTTAGTTTCCATCTACTGCAAGATGAAGTTGTTGATGATGGCTATGTGGGGCACTAGTCTATGAATACAGCAGAATGTCTAGGAGTCATTTCATTCCTATGTTCCTTTAGCAGAACAGTAGTATTTGGTTTTCCCCTAGGCCCATGATTTACCCAGTCTGAAGTTCATAGTCACCCAAGGAACAGTGTCAGGCATGGGTTGCTCCTGGAGTGGGACTTAAATCTGATCAGACAGTGGTTGATCACTCCCACAACATTTGTGCCCCTATTGTACCAGCATTTCTTGTAGGAAGGTCACTGTTGTAGATTGCATGGTTTATTGCTGGATTGATGGTTACCTTTCTCCTCTGGTAGAGTGCAGAAGAATATCTTCAAGTACCATGAACACTAGTCAGCAGGGGTAAAAGCTCTAATTAGATACTGGCTTGACTTCTCCCTGTTCGATGAGATTTGTAAGTGTTGTCTTTAGCAATAGCACTTTACCATCAGTTTATGAAGAGTAACCAATAGCCATGGGAATAGCCTGAGATGTTTGGGGCCCCTTTGGCTTAAGACTCAACTAGATATAACCCATTCCTGGGACTGGAGGTTTCACATGGTGATGAGTGATGTCCAGTTGGGACATTGTCTCCCTCATTACTTAGTGACTCCATTTATATTTCTTTCATATAAGTATATATTTTAAGTAGCTTCTATGGTAGTAGTTTCTGTATGACCCCCTCAAATGCCCTTTAGTGTTTTATGTCCCTCCCCATATTCCCTCGCTTACCACTGTCATCCACGCCCTCCCATTAATTCTCCTACTCCAGTCTCCCCCTTGTCTCTCCATAACTATTTATTCTACTTCCCCTTCTTTGGGGCATCCTCCTTTCCATGCTGGTCCCTTACTTGAAACCTAACCTCTGAGGTTGTATAGATTGTAGCATACCTATAGAAGGCTTAAATGCTAACATTCATATATCAGAAAACACAATGTTTGTCTTTGGTGTCTGGTTACCTCACTCAGAAGTTTTCTCTCTACATCCATTTACCTGCAAATTTTATACTTTTTTTGTTTAATAGCTGAATTCTATTTTATTGTGTATATGTACCATATTTTCATTATCTATCTATTGGAGGACATTTAGGTTGTTTCCATGTCCTAGCTATTGTTAATGGAATGACAATAATCATGGTTAAGCAACTATCTATGGAGTATAATGTAATGCCCTTTGGGTATATGCCAAGAAGTGGTATAGCTAGATCACATGTTAGATCTACTTTTAGCTTTTTGAGAATTCCATATACTGATTTCCAAAGTGGATGCACAAGTTTGCAATCCTAACAGTGAATGAGGGTCCCTCTCTCCCAGAATCCTTGGAGGCATTTATTAGTTGTTTTCTTTATCCTAGCAGTTCTGGCTGGGGTAAGATGAAGCTTTAATTTGCATTTATCTAATTACCAAGGATGTTGAACACTTTTAAAGATATTTCTTAGCTCACCCCCTTCCCTTGACTCTCTCTTTTTCTTGAGAGCTTTGTGTTTGAATCCACAGCCTATTTCTGATTGGGTCATTTGTTTCCTTGACTGTTTTTTCGAGTTCTTTGTATATTCTGGATATTAATTCTCTATCAAATTTATAGCTGGAAAAGATTCTCCTCGACTTTATGTGTTTCTTCTTCACTCCATTTATTTTTTTACTCTGCAGTAAAGGAACTTATTTATTTTATTGCTTCCTTTATTTTTTGAGATTATAATATATTACACCATGTGTCTCTTCTCTTTTCTCCCTCCAAACTATCCCACATATCTCTCCTTATTCTTTGTTTTTATTAATTGTTGTTTTATATATTTATATATGTGTATGTGTGTGTATTAATTCTAAATATAATTTGCTCAATGTATGTTACTTGTATGTGTGTCTTCAGGATGACCATTTGGTGTTGGACAACTGATTGCTATTCTTTTCCTGGGGAAGACTATTACATTCTAAGCATTCTTTAGATGCCCATAGTTCTTTGGTTGGGTTGAGGAATCATGAGCTTTTGCCCTGTTCACCTTAGCATGTTTATTGTTGTCCTTGTTAGGCTTATGTCTGGTGTGACTATGGGCGTAGCTTCTGACATCCTTAGCAGACACAATCTCACTGCATACTCCATAATCTCTGGCTCTTACCATCTTTTCACCCCCTCTTCTTCATTTTTCCATGAGCCTGAGGTGACAGAGCTATTTTGGAGATCTATTTATTGGGAAGAGGCTTTACAACTGTGTGTTTTGATTGGCTGTGATTTTCTGTAATGATCTCTATCTGTTACAAAGAGAAGTTTCCTTGATGATGAGTGAGGACTACACTTATTTGTGGGTATAAGGAATAACATTTAGAATGTAGTTAGGGATTATGCTGATTTAATAAAGTAGAGGATGTATGTTCTCCTCCAAGATCTATGACTTTACTAGCCCTGGGTAGATAGCTAGTTTTCCAGTACCAGGCATGATTTTTTCTTGTTAGGCAGGTCTTAAATTGGATTAGAGAGCTGTTGAATACCACCAACATATGTGTGCCATGCTGGTTGTTGTGGTCATTCATAGCATCATAGCTCAGTAAGTCTGTTGATTACTTCCCTCCTTTGGAATCCTGCATGGTGCCTTCTGTTCCCTTGAAAGCTTCTCAGAGAGAAGGCTTTTAGGTGAGTTATAGCTCAGAGGCCTCTGGGTCATACCTCTGAAGTGTATGCTGTCTTCAGCAATAGGGACTTACCTTCCATCTCTGAAGGACGACCAAGGGCAGAAGCAATAGGTTGTATGTTTTGGGAGACTCTTCAACAGCCCTGGCCAACAACTCAAAAGATGGCTCCTAATGGCTGATGTTGGTGTTTTGGTAGATGGTCTTTGGCTCTTGGGGGGAGCTTTGTCAGCTCAGATGAGAAAATTTCATTTGAAGTATACAGTTTATATACATGTATTATAGAGTTATTTTTAGGTAGATAATCAATAGTATGATTCATTATGACTGTTTTAGACATCCACAAACCATGCAAGACATTTGCAATAATGTATATAAACCGAGAAAAATTCTAAGTGAAATAAACCAGACCCAGAAAGACCATTGCTACATTTTCTACTCACACAAGGAATCTAAAACAGTGGAACTCAGTAGCAGAGAATAGCCTAATGGTTGCCAGGGACTTATAGGAATAAGAGTAGAAATGCATTGAAAGATATAAAAGTTTCTATTATATTATGTGAATATGTTCTAGAGATCTAGTAGACAGTATGGTGACTCTAGTTAATACATATTTTAGATTTGCCAAGACAATAGTTATTAAATTTCTCACCATAAAAAAACAAGCAAAACCTATGCAAAGCAATGAGTATGTTCTTAGCTTTGCACTTAGCTAGTCATCTCATAGTTTATACAGATATTAAAAGAGCATGTTATTTATCATAAAGATGTATAATTTTGCTTATTGTATGTCAGTAAGGCTAGAAGATAGAAGGAAAAACCAGCTGTTGGGCCCCCTAATTCTTTCTCTTTCTTTCCTGACAAATATTGAGGGGTTGTTTTAAATTTAAATGGACTAATGCTAAAATAATGCAATCCTAAATATTTACGATTCTAAATTTTTTTTTTCCGTGAAAGGCATCACTAGATCAACTGATGAAATGTCAACAGTTTAATTTAGATAGGTAAAATGCATTAAAACTGTCTTTGATTCTTATAATTCTTCTTTTTAAGAAGAATGCGCTCATTTGTTCAGGACACTAAAGTATTATGGACCATGAAAGCAGCCACTTGTGTTTAAATGCTTCCCCAAAACCGTGTTTCAGAAAGCTTTCGAAACTTTGCAACTTTTGTGAGGTTTTAATTATTTTGAAATTTATTTTTAAAACATTTAATAAAAATAATGCTTTAGAGTAAAATTCTAATTTTAACTCATCAAACCCTGATATAAATTTATTCAAATGATGTAAAATGTTTGCTTATGCAGGATTATTGGCCCAGGGATATTCATTTTAGAGACAGTGATATATGGGATGATGCTCTGAAAAAACTAGAAGAGGATGCTTCATTTGCTTCAATTTATTCTTATCTGTGGACCAATGTTCCTCGAATATTTGAAGCTGTCAGCACCATGGAGACAAGATTAAAAGACAGTTCATATCTTTTGAAACAGCATTCCTCCAATTTACTTGATTGTAACAAAATGATTTCCAAGAAAAGTAAGATTTATTTTTTATGTGAATAAAGTAATGGTCAGTGATGTGTGTGTGTGTGTGTGTGTGTGTGTGTGTGTGTGTGTGTACATGTCTGTCTGTCTGTATATGCTGCTTCTATGTGTATTCTCATAAGGAATGAAATTCCAAAGTTTAAATATCCTAAAACTACATGTTTAAAAATCTCATCATCCATTAGGACCTAATAGTTTTAGGTAGACTTGAGGATGTGGTTTGAAAGAAAGGATTACTGGAACACAAGCCTAAGACAGTTATTAACTTTGTTAAACTGGAATAGAGGTAACAAAACCTCAGGGATTCAGGGAAACAAGATGTGCCAACTGATGCTTTAAGAAGCAAGCCTCCATCAATAGTAAATGTAGAAATCAAAGTAATAGAGTGGGAGCTGATCCACATGGTTGAGGCTAGCCTGTAGGTACATATAGTATTTGCTATAAAAGAAATTAATTGCTGAGATATATTTCCTTGAGCAATGATAATTTTTCATCCTTGGTATTTGTATAACTTTTTCCTATCTAATTGTATTGATCAGTACTTCCAGAATAATTTTTAAATAATAATAGCAGCTGTTGTCTTATTTTTCAAATTTTTAAAAATCAGTATACAAGGTATTAGATATCATTATGGCATTTCAGGCAAAGTGTGTTTTATTAGATTCGTGTCCCTTTTTCTCTTCTCCACCCCCTTAATTCTAATGCCCATGTGGCCTCTTTCCAAGTCACGTTTCTACTTTAATTTCATATATATCTCCTTGCTCCTCACCCCTGTCAGCACTAATTTTTACCCTCTCTTATTTCCTCTCCAATTTTCAAGAGTTGGCCACACACATTTGTATGTGTATATGTACATTACAGGCTGTGTACATTATGTATATTGCATGAAAGAGTACATACCTGGTTTATCTCTCTGAGTTTGCATTGCTTCACTTAATATACTCCCAATCCCATCCACTTTCTAAAATTTTCATAATTTTACTCTTTTTCATTGCTGAATAAAATTGTATTGTGTATATGCAACATTTTCATTATCCATTCATCTAGGCTGGTTCCATTCATCTGATGAACGTCTAGGCAGGTTCCACTCATCTGATGGACATCTAGGCTGGTTCCAGTCATCTGATAGACATCTAGGCTGGTTCCAGTCATCTGATGGACATCTAGGCTGTTTCCATTCACCTGATGGATATCTAGGCTGGTTCCATCTCCTTGTTGTTGTGAAGAGCAGCGGTGAACATGGATGACCATGTGTCTCTGTGGTAGAATGTGGAGACTTTTGAGTGTTTATATGTATGTCAGCAGTTATATATTTGTATTGTATGATAGTTCTGTTTGTAATTCTTTGAGAAACTTCCATCTGATTTCCATATGGCTGCTCTGGTTTATACTCCCTCCAGCAATGAACAAGGGTTCCCTTTTCTCCACATCATCAATAGCATTTATTGTCAGATTTCTTGATGTTCATCATTCTGATTTGGGTGAGTAGAATGTAAACGTATTTTCAATTTGTAT
This sequence comes from Peromyscus leucopus, assembly GCF_004664715.2. Classification (NCBI taxonomy): domain Eukaryota; kingdom Metazoa; phylum Chordata; class Mammalia; order Rodentia; family Cricetidae; genus Peromyscus; species Peromyscus leucopus. Next base: position 102,171,465 of record NC_051066.1, on the reverse strand, counting down.
TTCCCTGATGGCTAGGGATATTGAACACTTTTTAGAATATGTGTTGGCAATTATACTTCTGTCTGTTCATTTACTTAGCTTGTTTCTTGATATGTTTCAGAGCTTGAAGAGGGTAATTTTTTTCTTTTATAGGTTCTTGATATTAGTGCCTGAGTCAACGATCTTGTTTTCTAATATTGAGATTTTTCTTTATCTGTGAGGAGAGATCTTGATATTTTGCTTGTGATTGCTATTGCTTTGGCAGGGTGACCATTTTCACAATATTGAATATTCTGATCCATGAGCATGGAAGGTCTTCCAATCTGCTGGTGTCCCCTCAATTTCTTTATTCAATGTCATGCAGGTTTTATTGTAGAGGTCCTTCATTTCCTTGATTAGGTTTATTCCCAGATATATTCTCTCTCTCTCTCCCTCTCTGTCTCTCCCTCCTTCCCTCACTTCCTCCCTCCCCCCCACTGTGTGTGTGTGTGTGTGTGTGTGTGTGTGTGTGTGTGTGTGTGTCTATGTGTGTGGTGAATGAGACTGACTCCTTTATATCATTTTCAATATACCTTCTATTTTGTATCCTGCTTCTTTGCTGAAAGTATTTATCTGGTCTGCAAGTTTTTTTGTTTTTTGTTTGTTTGTTTTTTCTTTTTTCTTTTTTCTTTTTTGATAGACTCTTTAGGTCTCTTGTGTGTAAAATCATATAATTTGTAAATAAGGATTTCTTTATTTCTTTTTCTATTCTGATTCCTCATTTTTGTGTCTGGCTGCATTGCTCTAGGTAACACTTCAGGCACTATATTGAATAGAGAGAGTGGAAACACTTGCCTTGTTCCTGATTTTAATGGGACTGACTTGAGTTTTTCTCCATTTATCATTAGCTTTCCTCTTAGGACTTCCTTCATTGTGTCCCTTAGATTTTGGCAAGTTGTGTTTTCAGTTTCATTCACATCTAGGATTTTTCCCCTTACCGATGTCTTTCTTGTCTAATTACAGTTCAGTAGTATTGTGGTTCCTTGAGTTTATGTACTTTCTCTAGATTCCATTGCTGTTGATATCTGGCTTTGTTCCAGTATGGTTATATAAATGCAGGATGTTATTTAACTTTCCAATATTTGTTTTGACTTGCTTTATATCTTATTTGTGATCAGTTTTGGAGAAAGTTTATGGGCTGATGAGGAGAATTAGCACTCTCTCATGTTTGGTTGAAATGTTCTGTAGACGTCTGTTATTTGCCATGTTGTCTAACTCGTGTTTCTCGGTTTAGTTTTTGCTGATGAGGCTTTCCACTGACATTTTTATTTGGCTTATTAGGTTTCTCACTTCCAGCATCATTTCAACTTGAGTTTCCTTTGACAGTTCCTTCTCTTTATTAAATTCTATATCCTCCCCTTGAAATGACTTCTGCATCATTCATCTCTTCGTTTTGTTTTCTTTGAGTATATTCATATCCTCTTTGAGTCATTTGAACATAGATAAATCATTCTTTTAAGTTCTTTGTCCATAAAATCTTCCAGATCATTCTTGTTGCAGTTTGTTATCATGATATTGGTAATTTGGGGGAGCATCAAAATGTGGGGTTTTTTTTTTTCATGTTACTTTTGTCTATCCTTTGGTACTTGTGCATCTGATGTAGGTTATTACTTGAGTCTCTCTGTTCAGGTTGTTTTTCTTCTCTTTCAGTGTTGGCATGCATATTATTCATGAGATGATTAAGAGGGAGGCTGAGGTGACCAGGTTTGGGGTAGATGACAGTAGGAAGAGAAGTGAGCTCAAAGGCCACCAAATTGTCCAGCTGGAGGCAAAGCTTCCATCCTGTGCTGACTGGGGACCTGCTGACACCAAAATTCCCAGTTCCATGCTGACTTCTCTACTGTCTTATTCATGACTTAATGCATCATCTTGTTACACAGAATGCTTGAACATGATGATGCTGTCTATGCTAATAAAGCCTGTTTTGTTTATTATATAAATTTGATTAGTTATATCATTTAGATATGTAATATCCTTTGACTTTAGATTTTTCAAATTCAAGAGTGTGTTTAAGTCCGTATTAAATTCATAATTTTAAAATTTCATGTTGAATTTTTAAATTTTAAAATTTTCATTAATTTATAGGTATATAGTATATATATTCATCTAATTGATATATTTTTATTTATGTTTTATATATGCATATATAAACTATATGTAGCTTGTATACATATATACATATACTATTTTGTAGAGAAAATATCTATGAGTAAGCAGAGAAAAAAATGAAAAATCTCCTTTCATGTCTTCCTCCTTTAAAAACAGGTATATATATATTATATTAATATATATTAATTGTTTTCAATATATGAATATCGGAAGTAGTTTACAGTCTTACATTGTATAAATTACTGTGCACATAATTTCACTGGGCCATGCACCATGGTACTGCATTTTATTGAATTTAAGGTAATCTTGAAACTGTGAAATCTACATAGCTGAGTGATTAGAAAAATGTGGCAAGTTAGATATCAGTTGAGGTAAAATGTTAGATGCCAAAGAACCATAGACATGTTAGGTAGGGCTTGACGTTTTGGAAATACAAAAGGAAACAAGATAAACAATAGCTCCATTAATTGATTTCATTGAATAGTTTTATATTTAAATCATCTAGAATTTTCTTGTTTTTGATTTTTTTCATTGTTGTCAATTCCCTTTTCTTAAAGGTTCATATATGAATCTGGAAAAATACAAGGCATTCTTAAAGGAACACAGTAGGCAGAGGAAGATAATGGTATGATATTTGTGTTTACCATCCCTCAATAATGTATTTTCATAGGAAATGTAAATACTGTCACTCTACAGATAAGAACTGATAATGCTTTAAAAATATCCTTTTAGTCTTTGTTAAGCAACGTTTCTGTCTTGAAGATCTAGGGACTTATTTTTTGACACTCAATGTTAGAGCCCTGAAATCATCACATTGTAAGTTATTTGAGATTGATTTTAATATATATTATATAATATATGTAAAATATATATATATATATATATACATATGTATATATGTAGACTCCAGTTTTCCTGTCCCACAGTCACTCTCAAATAAACACACAGAGGCTTATATTAATTATAAGTGTTTGGCAGATAGCTCAGGCTTGTTATTAGCAAACTCTTGCATTTAAATTAACCCATATTTCTATATATACTTTGCCACGTGGCTCATGGATTGTTAACCTCATTTTTTACACAGTCTGCTTTTTCCATGGCAGGCTGGTTTCTCTGGAGACTCTCCTGACTCTGCCCACCCCCCATCATTCTCTCTGTCAGGCTGTCTCGCCCAATCTCTTCTTGCCCTGCTATTGACCAATCATTTTTTATTAACAATGAGCATAATCCATAGCATGTATATATATACATATATGTATATGTATGTGTCTATCTATCTTCCTTTGGTTATTTAATAAGTGATTGTGTGAACCAAAACTTTATTAATTATTGTTAAATATAAATATTTTAGGGGCTTATTTATCAGGATTTTAATGTAAAAATCCTTTAACTTAGAATTTTAAATACTTTGTTTTGAATTTTTCCAGCTTTCAGATGAAATGGAGACAGAGAAGAATATCGAGGTATTTCAGTTTTCTATACTGTCAGATTATATATCAGATATATTATGTAGAGTCAAAAGAATGCTTATAATGCTATAGATGTAGATATAACTATAAATTTGTGCTCCAAGAAAGACAATTGAGAACAGGCTTAGAAAACTTTCTATTCTACCCTGTTCTTGTTTCTTTATGCATAGACTATCTAAAATACTTGATATTTTCAGTATATACCAAAATATGTCCTAAAAAATTATTCTGTTTTGTTTTAAAAATTGGCTCACAAATGTGCAAATGCTGTTAATTTCTCAGGAACAAAATATATGAAAAATTTCCCAGGGAAAATATATAATTTTTAATGTAGTAACATAAAATAGCATAATTATGTTTGCTAAATGATAATTAAATATTTATCTGTCTTCTAAAATCATATGAATCCACTATACTAAGAAGAGAAATAATTTTTGTTAAACAACATTTCCATTTTTTTCTAGGGTTGCAGCTTCTCAGGATTCAAAAAAAATGAACTAACACAATTACCCAGACATTTGGATGCTAAACAGATTTATCTTTTTGTTTTAAGAGCCAATAACTTTGAGGTATATAAACATTATTTTATTTTTATTCTATAATAAAACTTGAGAATATGATTATGAATCAGGTCTTTATTTAAAACTAAGAGAAGTTAGATGTTAAGCAAACTTGATTCTTTAAGTGTTAAATTTGGATTTTAGTGATGTTTAACCCTGTTTACTAGAAGAAAATGTGTTGGTGTCTTAGTTATTTTTCTGTTGTTCTCACAAAATACTATAACCAAAGAAACTTATAAAAGAAAGTGTTTAATTGAGTTTATGGTTTCAGAGGGTTAGAGTCCATGATGACAAAGCAAAGGTCGTGGCAGCAGGAAAAAGCTGAAAGCTGACATTTTGAGCCCCAAGTAGAAGGCAGAGAGAGCTAATTGGGAATGACACCACACTTTTGAACTTCAAAACCCACTCCCAGTCACACACTCTTCCAATAAGGTCATACTTCTTAATCCTTCACAAGCAGTTCCACCAGCTGGGGACTGTGTATTCAAAGCTAAGGGCCTCTGGGGGCCATTCTCGCTCAAACCTCCACAGTTGGTGTGGTAGCATCTCTAGAGGCTTGCTGCAAGTGCCCATTGGCTGGGAATGGGACTCTGAAAGATGTTTTCCTTCTGTTTCCACTCGTATCAACTCAAACACTTCAGCATGCTGCTTTTACTTAGAAATAACTTGTGAGAACTCTTCCACTTGTGACTTGTGTGTTCTTTTACATCCTGAAAGTGTCTTGGCATACTTTTGTGTTGTATCCTATAGTATAACCAAAGATTAAAAACTGAAAATGTAGGAATGTGACTAGTTCAGTGATCATCAGGGATGAGATGAACTTAGGGTAGTTATTGATAAAGCTGATCATTGTCCCCTTTTAGTTTCAATTTCTGTTTTCCATGTTTATATATACTATATATGTTCTTTGTAATGAAAAAGTGTAAATATAAGTTGAGGCTGTTACCAGTGAAGTAGGCTTAGTGCCCTGTAGAAATGAAGTACTCCCATAGAAATCATGATAAATAATTTTCTTGTTAAAAAGTTTGCACAATTTCCTTGTTGTTGACTTGCATTTAATGAACAAAAACAGTAATTATGGATTTCATCAAAAGAAATGTTGAATTATATTGAATCTAGTATTTTAAAATTTTTGTGAGAACTGGTAAGTGGGTTTTGATGACATTGAAAAGCTTCTGCATAGCAAAGGAAGCAATTAGTAGAGTCAAGAGATAGTTTAAAAGGATTGTCAAAAATCTTTGCCAATTAAACATCTGAAAGGATTAATATCTAAAATCTATAGTTAGCTCTAAAAATTAAACATAAAGTCTTCAAGTCATCAATAAACAAACAAACAAATGAATCAATTATATATGTCTCAAGAGAAGAAATATACGTGGTCAACACATATTTGAGAAAATGTGCAGTTTCCTTAGTCACCAGAGAAATACAAATTAAAATTACTTTGAGATTCCATTGCCTCTCAGTCAGGATGGTTATCAAATAAAGCAACTGACACCAGCAGATGCAGTCAAGCATAAGGGAAGTAGGAACTCTAATGTAACCTTGGTAAGAGTTAGGCTAGTATAGACAATTTGGAAACTAGTGTGGATATTATTCAGAAATATGAAAGTAAAACTTCCATAATATCTAGCTATTCTACTGCGTACTGAGTATATTGCCAAAGGAATGTAATCACATTACTACAGAGATATTTGCCAGGCAGATTTATTACTCTACTATCCAAAATATCCAAAATATAGGACCAGCCTAGATAAATATTAACAGACAAATGAATAAATAAAATGTGATAGATGCACATATAACACACATAAACACATGTGCACCCCCCCACACTATGGGATTTATGTAATTTCATAAAGAAATATGAAATTACATTAGTTGCATGAAAATGGATGGAATGGGAGGTCATCGTGTTAAGCAAATATAGCCAAATTCAGGAAAAAGTCAAGTTTTTATTCATATTTGTTTCTCATATGTGTGTACATGCATGCACATGCGTGTGTTTGTGTGTGTGTACAAAGGTGACTGAGTCAGGGAGGCATTCTAAAGAGAAGAGAATAGGTCAACAAGGTAGGATATTGAGGGAGATACAGATACAATATTACTTGTTTTCTCTCATATGCAAAATGAGAAAGAAATGGAGAAAGTAAAGAGAACAGAGATGGGAGAATATGGATAGAGGGGGTACTGTGTGTATGGGTGAATATGTGCAAGGCGTATATAAGAAAGTGTCATAATGAAGCCTATTATTTTGTCTATCAGCTAAGAAATTAATTTAACAAATATAAAAAAGAGCATAAAATGATCTACTGAATCTACTTAACTAAGTAAAAACTTATAGTTTCTAGTGTTCGTAATAAGCAAATTTAACTTTAGGGGCCAATTTTGGTGAATTGTCTGCACAAGGGAAACACTGTGTTAAGAGGATTTGCTGAAAATCCATGACTAAATGGATATTTATCTTAAGTAAGACCTGTCTTTAGTGCATGAGCTGGCTTTTTGGAACCTAGGTCCTATGCTGAGACATTTTGCTCAGCCTTGGTGTAGGGAGGAGGGGACTGGATCTGCCTCAACTGAATCTACCAGGCTGAGCTGAATCCCCAGGGGAGACCTTGGCTTGGAGGAGGTGGGGATGGGCGTGGATTGGGGGGAAAGCTGGGGGGCGGGAGGAGAGAGGACAGGGGAATCCATGGCTGATATGTAAAATTAAATTAATTATAAAATTAAAAAAGAAAAAGTCTGTTTTCTACATTTTTGGTGTGTGTGATCTAATCGACATCATCCTTGCATTAGATACTTGCCATTGGTAAATTCTTTTTTCTTTAGTTTCCCCTCCCTCCTCTCCTCCCAACTCCCCCCACTTCCTACCCCAACCTGATCCACTCCTCCTCCTCTGTTTCTCTACAGAAAACAGCAGACCTCCCATGGATATCAGCCAGCCATGAGATATCAAGTTGCAGTGAGACTAGGCACCTCCTCTCCTATTAAGGCTGAATGAGGTAACACAGTAGGAGGAATGGGTTCAAAAAGAGGCAACAGAGTCAGAAACAGCCCCTACCACTGTTAGTCCCACAAGATCAAGCTACACAACTGTCACATATATGCAGAGGGCCTAGGTCAGTCCCATGCAGGCTCCCTGGTTGTCGGTTGTCTCTGTGAGCCCCTATGAGCCCACATTGGTCGATTCTCTGAGTTTCATTGTGGTGTCCTTGACCCCACTGGCTCCTTCCTCCTCCTCTTCCACAGGATTCCCTGAGCTCCACCTAAGGTTTGGCTTGTGGGTCTCTGCATCCATTTCCATCAGTTGCTGTGTGGAGCCTCTCTGATGACAGTTGGACTAGGCAGTAATTGATGAGTATAGCCGAATATCACTAGGGACCATTTCATTGATTTAATTAATTAATTAATTAATTAATTAATTTTTGGTTTTTTCGAGACAGGGTTTCTCTATGTAGCTTTGCTCCTTTCCTGGAACTCACTTGGTAGCCCAGGCTGGCCTCGAACTCAGAGAGATACGCCTGCCTCTGCCTCCCAAGTGCTGGGATTAAAGGCATGCGCCACCACCGCCTGGCTCATTGATTTATTTTTTTGCCAGTCCTGTTTGGCTCTGTCCTAGGTCTCTGGGCTGTCCTGCCTCGGGGTCCTGGCTCTCGAGGGTGGGCTCCCTCTCAGGGTGTGGGTCTCCAGCTGGGCCGGTCACTGTTTATTTGGTCTCTCCCACAATCTCTGTGCCACCTTTACCCAGCACATCTTTCAGGCAGAACAAATTGTAGGTTAAAAGTTTTGTGGCTGGGTTGGTGTCCCAATCCCTCCACGGGAAGTCTTGCCTGGTTACAGGAGATGCAGTTCAGACTCTGTATCTCCCGTTGCTAGGAGTCTTAGCTAGGGTCACCCTCATAGATTCCTGGGAGTTTCCGTTGCACTAGGTTTCTAGTTCTTCCCAGAGATAACCCCCGGTTCCCAGTTGTCTCTCCCAGCACTCTCTCCCTCCATTCTTAACAAACCTGATCCCTCCTGTTCCCATCCCATCCCCCTGTCTAGACCCCTCCCCCCATCCACCTGTGATGTCTATTCTATTTCCCCTTCACAGTGAGATCCATGTGTCCTCCCCTGAGCCTTTTTTGTTACTGAGCTTGTCTGGGTCTGAGGATTGTAGCACCAAGGTTACCCTTTACTTTACAGCTAATACCCACTTATGAGTGAGTACATACCATGTTTGTCTTTCTGAATCTTTGTTATCTTACTCAGGATGAATTTTTTCTAGTTCCACCCATTTACCTGCAAATTTCATGATGTCATTGTTTTTACCAGTGGAATAATACTCCATTGTGTAAATATATTACATTCTCTGTATCTATTCTTCGGTTGAGGGATATCTAGATTGTTTCCAGTTTCTGGCTGTTATAAGTAAAGCTACTATGAACTTTTAATGACTACTTCTATTTCCTTGGGGATGTGAATCTATTTTAATTTTTTTGTCTCATCTTGATTTAATTTTGGTAGGTAGTATTTATCAGGAAAATTGTCCATTTCTTCTAAATTTTCCAATTTTGTGGAGTACAGGTTTTTGAAGTATGACCTGATGGTTTTTTTTATTTCCTCGATGTCTGTTGTCATAGCTCCCTTTTTGCTCCTGATTTTGTTAATTTGGATATTCTCTCTCTGCTTTTTAGATTAGTTTGGATAAAGGTTTGTCTCTTAGAGTCTGCAAGATGTCTGTCCAGGCCTTTCTAGCTTAGGTCTACCTTTACATGTTACTTGTTTGGTTTTTTTTTTTTTTTTTCTTGCAGCTTTTAATATTCTTTCTTTGTTCTGTGTATTTGGTGTTTTATGTTGCAGGGGACTTTCTTTTCTGATCCAATCTATTTGGTGTTCTGTTAGGATCTTGTACTTTATAGGCATGTCCTTCTTTAAGTTAGGAAAATTTTCTTCTATGACTTCATTAAATATATTTTCTGGGTTTTTGAGCTGGGATTCTTCTTTTTCTTTTATTCTTATTATTCTTAGGTTTGGTCTTTTCATGGTGTCCCAGATTTCCTGGATGTTTCATGTTAGGAATTTTTTTAGATTTAACATTTTCTTTGACTGATGAATCTATTTCTTCTATGGTATCTTTAACACCCAAGAGTCTCTTCTCCATCTCTTGTATTCTGTTGGTGATGCTTGCATCTGTAGTTCCTGTTTGCTTACTCAGATTTTTCATCATTTCCTGAATTCTCTCAGTTTGTGTTTCCTTCTTTTTCAATCAATCTTCTCCAGACATTTATTTTTTATTTTTATTAAGAAAAATTTTTATTCATTTTACATATCAAAGATCCCCCTTTTCCCTCCTCTGCCCCCTAGCCTTCTCCTCCCAACCTATCCCCCATTTCCTCATACAAGAAGGTAAGACCTCCCATGGGGAGGTACATTTAGTAGGGGCAAGTCCAAGCCTCTCCCCCGTCCCAAGCCTGTGCAAGGCGTCCCATCATAGAATTGGGCTCCAAAAGGCCTGCTCATGCACCAGGGATGGACTCTAATCCTACTGCTAGCCCTCCCCCAATCAAATCATGCTACACAACTGTCTTGCCATGCAGAGGGTCTAGTCCAGTCCCATGCAGGCTCCAAAGCCATTGATGTAAATTTCATGAATTCCCACTAGTTTGATTGGATTGTCTCTTTCTTCTTTGTTGCTACTATTTCAATCCTTTGCCTGTCCCCTCACACACACACACCCCCACCCAGCTTTCTTTAAGGGACTTGATGATTTCCTCCAATTTTTTTTTGGTTGTCTTTTCCTCAATTTCTTTAAGGGAGTTTTTCATTTCCTCTTTAAGGACCTCTATCATTTTCATAAAGTTGTTTTTAAGGTCATTTTCTTGTGCTTCAGCTGTATTAGAATATTCAGGTCTTCCTGTCACAGGATAGTTGGGCTCTCATGGTGCCATGTTGCCCTTGCTGGTGTTTATTGTATTCTTACACTGGCATTTAGGCACCAGGGTTTCAAATGATTAGGTCTGAGTTCTGATTTCTGAGTTTGTCTGTTGGATGGGTGTTTTGTTCCTTGGTTTCTGGTTCCTCTTTGGTTTTCTAATCTTTGTGGCCTGGATTTCTGATGGCTGGTGTGACCTCTGATCTAGTAGGGAGGCTCTGTCTAAATTGGGAGCTGGCCTTCTGGTGGTTAGCTTCACCTTTAGTACCTCAGTGTGTCTCTGTTCTTCTCTCATGTGCAGTTTTTGAGCAAATAAAATGTGGCCAGTATGACTGATAACTTAAAATTTTTATTCAGTTTCTTTTAATAGATTTGCCTACAGATATAAAAACTAATATGTAAGTGTTAAAAAATAGTTATGTTTGGAATAAAATACAAGTATATATTTTATGAATCTATTTTATGTAAACATGTATTTATGAATCTAGAAATACTATTATAGTGTTTCTGATGAAAATTTAATGTTCAAATCAAGATATGCTATAAGTATAAAATACATTCCATCATTTTCAAATCCTTAGCACTAAAGATGCAAAATATTTAATTAATACTTTATCAATTATATGTTGATAGGAAAATATTTTAATTATATTTGATTAAATAAGGTATGTCATCAATCTTAATTTCACTCTTCGCTTTTAATGTAACTACTAGGACAGTTAATATCATTCATGTGTATTGCTAAATATCTGTCAGTCAGTTCTGTAACCATTAGTTATACTCTGTATAAAGCATATTTACATAAATATATTTAGTAACATGTTTTAATTTGTTATCCTTAGGAAAAGGTGCTTAAAGTCTTGAAAATCCACATTCTGTCAGACTGCTCCATTGCTCTCCTGCATGACTCTTTTTGGTGGTGGTTTCTCCATAAATTCAAGGTAAATGGCATTTAAAAATTATGCAAAAACATTTATTTGTGGCATAATGTTTTTCAGTAGAAGTAATATTAATACAAAAGTTTTTTACACAGATGAATTTTTGAGCATTCCATAGACTAAAAATCCCATTTAAACTTTCTTCTTTTAGTGGAGTTAAAATTCCAATAAGGATTTCAACAAACTGGATTCTTCATCAGTCAGAAAAGATAAGAGAGAGCCAATACTCTAGTAAATAATAGAGTTGTATCTTTGCATGTTATTATATGTTGGTAAAAAGAACAGAAAGTCTACTACAAATCAGTAACACTGAGAATTTAGAAGAGAACCTGGTAGTCAGATAGAGAGCCTTTAGTTAATTCAGAAAGGTGAGAATTTGAATCTTGGAAAAAAATAATAAAGTGAAATTGATAGTACTAGAAGCACTGTTTGATCAGAAGAATTTCAGTAAGAATAAATACCCCTAAAGTTGCTTAAAAGCTTGGCTCTCCAAAATGATGCAAACAATTAGAAGGTGGCCCACACTGTGACTCCCCTAACCACTGCCATCTGAGACAGTGCACACTACAATACAAGCCCTTCACTGGTAGTGCTAGCCCACTTCTAGGACCAAAGTTCACATCAGAGGACTGTGCACAGTACCCTGTTCACCCTCCACAGGCTGCACTGCCTATGCCCATCTAACCCTGTTCTTTGACCCCAAGCCACACCTATCTAAGTACTGTGTACACAGCATGTGTTCCACAAGAAGTCCCTAGCTGATCTAGACCACTTCTGATATTCTAATTCCATATCAACATTGACTTGGGCCACTGATACCCCAATTCCATATCAATATTGACCTGGACCACTAATACCCCAATTCCATATCAACATTGTGTCCCCAAGACTGAACCTCAAGCACCACCCAGCAATTTCAAAGATCACCTAAATTTAGGTGACAACAAACAGAAATCTACATGCCCACTCAGCAAAGGTGGATCAGATATTCAAACCATATAGACAATAACACTACTCTGTATATGCAGTCCCAAAACAAACACTATGAAAAACCAAAACAACATGTCTCTTCAAAAAATTAGTACCCCTACAGTAATGTTCCCTGAGGAAAACAACTTAGATGACACACGAGACAATGAACTCAAAATAGCAATTTTAGATATATTCAAGGAACTTAAGGAGCATATGAATAAATACAGAATGGTGGTCTAGAAAACACGAGCAAAGAGTTGAATAAAATAATTAAGACAAAGCAGGATATGAAAATAGAATGAAACAAAGATACAGAAAGCCAAAAGCAAAATGAAACTTGAAATGAAAAATTCATTAAATCTAGTAAGCTCAGAGAAACACCTCACCAAAAGTATAAATCAAGTGGAAGAGAGAATATCAGGACTTGAAGACAAGGGAGAGGAATTAGATCACTCAATCAAATAAAATGATGAATCTTTCAAAAAGTCTGTGAATGGGGCATTCCAGTACTCTGAAACTTAAAAGGAGTAAGATTATGGACCACAGGTATAGAAGAAGGCAAAGAAATCCAGATCAAAGGCACAGCAAGTATCTCCAACAAAATCACACAATAAAATCAGCCCATTCCACTAGATGGAAATCATGCCTGATACCATTAATTAGGCCAAGTACCCATGCCTGTGTATGTCATAGACCCTAAGAGAGAACATAATACGATGATTCTGCTAATTAGACACAGTATTAAACTGCTTGCTTATACATATCTTTATGCCCATAAATTAGTATAGTTTTCAACTTTCATCAGAGAAGGTGATTTTTGCATTGGTTAACTCTGGTAGTTTGAATTAGAATGGCCTCATAGGCTCATATGCTTAACTATTGGTCCCCAGTTGGTTAAACTGCTTGGGAAGGACTAGGAGGTGTGACCTTGTTGGAGGAGGTGTGACACTGGGGATGTGTTTTGAGATTTCAGAAGACTGGTGCCATTCCCAGTGTTTGTCTCTTCCTCATGGTTGTGTCTCAAAATGTGAGCTCTCAGCACTGCCTGCTGCCATGCTCACTACCATGATGACCATGGACTCTAACCCCCTGAACAGTAAGCCCCAAATTAAACAGTTTCTTATATAAGTTGTTTGATCATGGTGTCTTATCACAGCAATAGAAAAGTACCCATGACAGTGGTGATTAATACAGAGACTGACAATTGGTCATGTGCAGAGAATAAGAGACTTTGGAATGATGAGCGCTAAATGGGACATCTGTAGTATACACCTTCTACCAAGGCTCAATGATATCCCACAAGAGGCTGTGAAAAGATTGCTAGAGCCAAAGGCAGTGGATGACTGCCATGAAACAGCATTTTCCAGACATGGCCGGTCCTTTGCATATATGAACTCATGGAGGTGTAACTGCACACGCAACATCCAGGATGAATGGGCCAGGAGCTACTGACAATTGGCAGATAGTGGATGAGACAGAGTATGGGTTTTCTTCATGGGTGTGGTGTTGCTGGAGGGCTTCTCTCCAGGTTCCCCAAGCCCCGCAGTCCCACAATCCACTTATAAAATAATCACTCAGACGCTTATATCACTTATAAACTGTATGGCCGTGGCAGGCTTCTTGCTAACTGTTCTTATATCTTAAATTAACCCATTTCTATAAATCTATACCTTGCCACGTGGCTGGTGGCTTACCGGCGTCTTCACATGCTGCTTGTCCTGACGGTGGCTGCAGTGTCTCTCCCTCAGCCTTCCACTTCCCAGAATTCTCCTCTCTCCTTGTCCCACCTACTTCCTGCCTGGCCACCTACTTCCTGCCTGGTCACTGGCCATCAGTGTTTTATTTATATAGAATGATATCCACAGCAGTGTGGACCTTTTAGAGGCCACCCATGGTCCAGTGAATGGCCAGATACACAGGCAGGCACTAACAACTCAGTGGGTTTAAAAGAGTACATGAAGTTATGAGGGTAAAGTAGTGGTGTGGGCAATGAGGAAGAGCTGAAGGAAAGAAAGGGAGGGGCAGTTTGGGTCAAAACACATTATATGAATATAAGAAATCTCAAACAGTAAGTTTTCAAAAACATTTTTGAAGCCAGAAATGCATCATTCTTACTCAACAACAACAAAAAAGTTGTATAACCTTTAAAGTTTTTTTTTTTTAACCAATCATACAAAGTAGATTTCAAAGAAGGTAATGTTATGAAGAACAAAGAATGATGTCTAATGATGAAATGGTTGGTTGATCAGTGAGACATAAGAATCCTAAATTTTTATTCAACAATAAAACTCTTCAAAACACATTTAATAGAAAACTCATTAACACTTCAAGAAGACATAGGCATTTACATCAGTATAGTTCAGGATTTTAATGCCCCACTGCTAATATTTTGTAGCATATGTAGAAAATGAGAAGTGATTCGAAAGACTTGAACAACACTGGCAAAATATTGATCTGGCTTTTATGAAGTATCTCTCCTGCTTCATACATTTTGTATTGATAGGATTGGGTGCCACAAAATAGACAATTTGTAATGAGCAGAAATGTATTGGCTCAGTTAGGGAAGTTAGGCAGTATTAGCCTAGGGTCCATTGTGACTGCTGCACAAGATCCACACCAGATCAAGCTAGCTAAAATCCTGTGTGGATGGGCGAGGACTTACAGTGTCCCACCTTAACTGAAGAAGTATTGGCAACTGAAGGATGGTGGCGTTGGGAGAGTACCCATTTTCTTGAGGAATACAGGCCTTAAAGAGGCTACCCATGGTCCAGGGGCACCCGTGGGAGAAAGTGGAATGACAAAAAAGAGACAGAAGAATGGAGAGAAAAGAAGTACAAGAGAGGTGTGCCTGCTCTCACGTCAGTGTCTCATTCATGAAGGCTGGGCCCTGATCCCGATGCCTCCGTGTTGTTCTACCCCATCCACAGCTGATTGCTTTTCTCAACAACGCGTTTACCAAGATAAACTGTTCTGAACTAGGGAAATATTCTGATAAAGTTAGAAAAATTGAAGCCACAGAAAACACATTTTCACATAAAAAGATGAGATCTATGGAAACAATCAGAAAGTAAATAATATACTTCTCAATAGCAATAGGTGAAATCAGAATTGAGCAGAGAATTGAAAATTGTTTGAACCAAGTGAAAATGAGAACATGAACTAAGACTTTTGGGATGTAAACAAGGCAATATTTAAAGAAAAAAAAACTATAGCATGAAAAGAAAACAGCAGTGATCAGAGTGAAAGCCAGTACAAGTAAAAGAAAACAAAAAATGGAGAAAATTCAATGAAGTCAGATGTTTCTTTGGAAAAATCTTCAAACAAGTTAACATGAGGAATTTGAAGCCTATCTTGTTCTCAGTGTAATATGGCAGAGACAGCACCTAAAGGCAGGTCATCACCTTAACGGACTCATCCCCAGTGGCTTAGCACAGAGGCATGCCTCCTGAGCGCAGTTCTGCATAGTGCAACCTATCAGAGAGCCTCAGCTCATGCTGAAACTATTTCAAGACACATAATGGAACAAAAGACTGGGTTTGGGGGCAGAAAAAGTTTGAGCTTAACAAAATAATGTCAAATTATTTTCCAAGTGGGTATGTAATTTGTCACCCCCATTGCTAATATGTGATTTTCTGTTATTCTTGAGCTACTAGTGGGTGAACAAAATAAAACAAATTAGAAAACAGCGTGAGGAAAAAAAAGAAACAAAAATATATCAGAACTTATGAAAACCATAATAAAAACCATAAATAAAAACAGGGAAACCACTACCATTTTTACAGAAATAGATAATTGCATTATTAGCTTTTTATCTCTGTAACCAAACTATCTGACATGCATACCTTGAAACAAAGAGTTCATTTTTCTCACTTTCAGAAGATTGAGTCCATTATACTGAAGAAGGCATGACAGATTAGTTCTCATCCTGATGGAGAAGCATCGAGAGAGATGCTGAAGCTCAGTGGCTTCCTCCTTTGTCCCCTTTGTCCCCTCTGGACCCCAGCACATAGGGTGATGCTTCCCACATTTAAAATGGTTTTTCCTCTAAGTTAATCCACTCTAGAAACACTGCACAAAGGTAGAGGTGTGTCCGGCTAACCTCCTGTGTGCTCATATCAAGCTGACAATGAAGACTAAGCATCATGGTACTGTAGAAGTGTATGTCAGCAGGCTGGATGACCTGAACAGCACATAAAAAACTCCTGAAGTCATGCAGTCTGACAAGCCTGATCCACAAAGAAAAAGATGATTAAGATCGCACACCTGAGGCAGAGGCAGGCAGATCTCTATGAGTTCAAGGCCAGCCTGGTTTACAGACTGAGATCCAGGACAGGCACCAAAACTACATGGAGAAACCCTGTCTCGAAAAACAAACAAACAAACAAACAAAAAATAGATTCCAATTACTAAAGAGGTTGAGTCAGTAATTGAAACGTCCCAACAACAACAAGCACTGATCCAGATAACCAGTTTCACTGGTAAATTCCACCAATATTTTAAAAAGAATAAGCACCAACATTACACCTCTTCTAAAATATTCAAGAGGCAACAGCAAAGTCTAACTTGAGAAAGTGTTACTATCATGCCAAATCTAGGTAAAAACATTATAAAAACAAAATACCATAGAATAATATCTCTTACAATAAATGTGAGTGCAGAAATCATAAAAATTTACTATCAAGCCAAGTTCAGCAGCATATTACTGAAATCATATGCCATAGCCCATAGCATTAACACTGGAAGACTAAGATAATTTAGCATCAGTTGAATAGCTTGATCTGATACGGATGGTGATTGGCAAGTTACCTAACAGAAGCTTCAGTTTCTAACAACCATGCATAAAACACATACAAAAATGAAACAGCCATTGGCCATATAATCATCTGTGAAGATATTAGATTGAACCATATTAACCAAAGACATATCCTGCAACTTTATGTCTGATGTAAATTTCTGTTCTTTGTTTCATAAATGTTGAGTATAGATTGTATAGTTAAAATATGGTAACTTCCTGAATAAATTATTTATATGTATTCTCCTTTAATTTTTAAATAACTATATCTAAAAAACCAAACCCGTTTCATGAGTCATCAAGAAGTACTGTCATCATTATCAATATTTTCATTGCTGTGACTTCCTTTTATAAAGTTATTTGAAAGGTATGAGAAATTAAGAGGACTAGAATCTCCTCTGGTTCTTGATTACTTGAATGAGTCTCTTGGGTTTCCTAAGCACTAATGAGTCACTGAACTAGAAGGCTTTAAGGCAGATGACCTGGAAATTCATTTTAGATTTAAGATCCTATATATCTGTAAATCCTTGTTTATTTTGTTTTCTATTACCACTAAATTGACAATTTGCATTTTACATATGTGTTTTTACAGCTTGTGTTGTGAGTTTGAACTTTAATTCATCTTCCTTGTACAATGATTTAGATTCTGATTATTCTCGTTACTTAATGGAGCAGGAAGCTAGGCTGCTACATGGGATTTTACTGTAATGTTCTTGTTACTAAGTCACTTTAATTTTGCTTTGGTTACTGCTGATAAGAAAAGAGTGTACATTGTTATGGAAAGTACCAGAGTCGTTGATTGTCTCCAGGATGATAACCACTGACCAAGAACCTTCATTTATTCCACAGATGTTGACATGCTTTTGGTGTTCTAGACACTGTGGCAAGTGTTTGAAATAAAAAATTATGTAAAACGTGGTCCTAGTATAATTTTATATATTTAGTATAATTTATATATATATATATATATATATATATATATATATATATATTTCTTAGTATAATTTTACTACTCTTCTAAGATACGACAGATATATATGACTGTCATCTAGGAAAGCAGGATATAGTCCCGTCCAATGTAGTGCAACTAATAAGTGACAGAGCTACCATTCAAACTCTACTGTGATGCCAAAACAAATGGCCCTTCCATTATACTGGTCAGACTACCCTTTAAGAATAGACTATATTCTTACATAATGTGTGTGTGTGTGTGTGTGTGTGTGTGTGTGTGTGTGTGTGTGTGTGTGTGTAGTATTACATGTAGTAATATTGTACACAGAACTTCCTAATATAAATTGTAATGTTGACCCTAATTACATGCATGCATCTCCTTAAAGCCTGACAGATACGATCAAGATTGCCTATTTGACAGAATTTCAGAGAGTTATGTAACACTTTTCCTGAGAATACCTCATAGGAAAATGGATGCATTCTTTCAGGTATGTGTAAAAACTTAACAATTACGATAATTATCTTCATAGTATATGGAAAATATATTTTGTTTAATTATAAATGAACATATTTTTGATTATCTTTCAACAAAAATATCAGATGTAAATAACGGAAATATTTTTAAAGCTATGTTTTACCACCATGCCTACTAACCAGAATATTGTGTTCTCTAGACTCATAGTCTTAAAATCACTGTAGTTCTATAGTTATGTTGGTTAGAAACTGGTGACTTCTATGTATATTCTTTGTCTTGTCCTGTTTCCCTATAAAAAATATCATTTTTCTTTGACTCTATAATAAGTCTTTTAAGCCATTTCAGCAAAACTGACTAGTTTATATTATATTTACTGAATAAGTTATGAACTAAATATTTATTTTCATTTTTTGTTATATTAATAAGTAAGGTTAATCAAAATAATGTTGTTTTGGTAAAATGAGAAGATATAGGGAATTCTTTGAATGTTTTAAATATTAATATTTAGTATTTCCAAATACAAGCAATATTGAAGTATCTTATTGCTTTAGCAATCTGTAAATCAAAAATGTAAAGCATTTTGGAATTTATAAATGTTTTCACATTGTTGGACGGAAGATAAAATATCCTTAATGAAAGTATAAATAATTCTAAATCTAAGAATTTGTCAAATATTTACATCCAATCTTGGCGTATCTTATACTTCCATAAAGTGTGGCAGGGGAAACTGTAGTGGGCTTGGAATTGCATTTGAAAGACTTGTCTGCCATGGGCAGCACCATCCCATTAGCTGCTCTCCTGGAGTCCATCAAATGTGGAGAGCAAGCTGAGCACCAGCGTTCACCCTTCTGCTTCCTGACTGGGGGGGGCCTGTGACCAGTTCTCTCCAGCTCCTGCTGCCATAACTTGCCTGCTGTAATAGACTGCGCCCTGGAACTCTGGGCTGGAGTGAGCTTGTTCTCCTCTAAGTTGTTTTTGTCAGAGTATTGTATCACAGAAACAGGAAAACAAAACTAAAACCATCTTTTTGTAATCACCAGGAGGTGGCATAATTACACACACACACACACACACACACACACACACACACACACACACACACACACACGGACTTGAGAAGTTCCTCTTACTCAACCTGTTTAACATTTTAATTTTACTACTAATAAAATTCATGTGCCACTGATAATATGTGACCATTTGGGTAGTGAAGGTATTCGTAGCTCACTGAATAAAATTAGGTACACCAATATGTTACAGAATTCAACCTCTCACATCTCCCCCTTCCTATCACCACCACCCCAGTCAAAGGTGCCCTAAAAGGACTGTGTACCAGCAAATTTGAGCAGTATTTGATTAAAATGACTCTGTTAGTTTCCTATGAGTATTACAAATTAAAATAAACTTAGTTGTTTAAAGCAATAGGAATTCATTTTCTTAGTTATAGAGGCCAGCAATCCAAGATGAGTAGAATATAAGTCTAAAATGAAAGTATCGACGATGCTGATTCACCCCAGGGAAAATTCCTCTTCTGTCCCTTGTTTTTGGTGTCAGGACCTCTCAACTTTCTTTGACCTCTGCTGCCATCGCTGCTGTCTGCTTCTGTTGTCACACTGCCTTCTCCTCTTCTGAAGTCAGTCTGCTCAGCTTCCCGCATAATGCTATGTGTAATTACAGTTAGAATCTGCAGGATAATAACCTAGAGGACCCTAATCTGCCCCATGATTTCAGCTTCCTCCATCCTAACTGACATTTCAGGCACCAGGAATTAGAACATGTGCAGTTTGGGTTCATTAGTTGGTGTCTACAATGATCATGACGGACTTCTCTAATCTAAAACTTTAATCAAATGGAGTCTTAGTTTATGGTAATCAGTACTTACCTGAATTCAGAGTACCACAATAATGATATCATGTGTCTTTAATATGAAAATATGGTCTCTCTCAATGTTTATTCCTCAAGAAAAATATAGTAGTTGGAGTATCTGAAAGCTAGGCTGTCAAGTAGGTGCATGGTTTGAGACGTGCTGGCCAATGGAGCATCTGAAACAGGATGTAGAGGGAGCAGTGCTGGTTGACAAGTTGTAAAGACAGTGGTATTCTCTTGGGGTGGACCGGCTGGGGACCTGAACTGCAGGGGAAAGACACAATAGCTCATAGTGCTCCATGCTAGCTAGGTCAGGTCAAATCACCCTTAAGACTTTCACTCCAGGGAAGAAGGAGTTGATTGCTGTTAGGAACTTTTCAACTTTAGGGGTTCCTAAGCCTCTTATATTTTTGCATCTTTTAAAAAAATGTATTTATTCTTACTGCCTTGTTTCTACATGTGTGTGTAAGAGGGTGGATACACATGGCACATGTAGAAGTGAGAGGATATCTTTCAGAAATCAGTTCTCCCCTCCTCCAGGAGTTCTGAGGATCAAATTGAGGTTGTCAGACTTTTACCCACTGACATCTCTCACTGGTCAGATATTCTCACATATTGTACAGACACTTAGAACAGACTTCACTCTGGGTAAAATGGCCTTCCAAGCAAAGCACAACCCTTCCCCGGAAATGCCTCTCTAGAGAAGGCGCAAGGGAGGGATAATGGGGAGAGGAAAGCTAGAGATCCTGTGCCTGCTGGGATCAGGTGGGACTGCTGGGCTCAGCATAACCTGCTCCTTTTCTGGAGTGTACTCTGGGTCCTAGTTTGCTCCAGTTAAATTCTTGACTAGTTTATTACCATGTCGCTTCTGAATCCTTCCAGAGCACAAGAACCAGAGTGCTGCTGGGGTTGAGACCAGAGGAAAATGGAAACCTTTCTATGACAATGGGATATTGGTAGTGCTGTAATTTTGATGCTATCTGATTGTAATTTTAATATATAATACTGATTATAACATATAAACTTACATGAACAAGTAACAAATTTCTTAAAATATGCTTTTTATTGTGATCACCATCTATATCATTTTCTAGAAGATAACCATAGTGAGATTAAATGAAATAAATAGCTAATCAAGCCAATTACCCATGGCTCGAATGGTCATAGACCTTGTACCTACTACTGCCGTCTTCCTGAATCAATATAGTTTCTAACTGTATTCTAAATATACCTTATTCCCACAGATAAATGTAGCTCTCACTGCTCATCAAATTAGTTTCTTTCTGCAGTAAGCAGAGACCATTACAGAGATATAAAACTTATCAAAAACAAAGAATAAGTGACCATGTGGTATCTACCCCTAACTGGTACATCTACAATGCAGCTCCTATACCTGAGGCTCAGGGAAAGTTTATAAAAGCCAGAGAACCAGGGTACCTTCTGTGAGACAGTGTGCTCTGACATGACAGAGAAGGGGAATGATATGGTTTCCTAAACCTGGCCTGCCTATTAAGAATACAAGTAGACATACCAGTGAGTACAGGGAAATTTTTACAAGGCTAAAGAGCTACAAGCAATCAATGGCTGCTGAGATAGGGAGAACCAGTTTTCTGCAAGGATGAGGCCTCTGATAGGTTATGCAATCCTGAGTGGTTGGTCCTGAATGCATGTGTATTGGAGCAGCACTGAACTGACTCAGTAGGTGATGTATATGTAAACCTGTGTACAGGAGCAGCACTGAACTGACTCAGTAGGTGATATATATGTCACATGTGTATATGAGCAGCACTGAACTGACTCAGTAGGTGATGTATATGTCACCTGTGTACAGGAGCAGCACTGAACTGACTCAGTAGGTGATGTATATGTTTAAGAGGGAGTGGGAAGGGAATCAGGAGGAGTTGGAGGAGAAGAAGCAGGCATGGAAATTATGCAAATACAGTACTCTGGTGAAATTCTAGAAAAAAATGTTGAAATTTACTTTTAAAAAAGAAATAACTAGTCAAACTCTGTTTTATTAACCTTATCCTTTATTCAGGAATGTTTGCAAAGTACTACCAGGTAGACTCATTTTTTTAAGCTGTTTTTGTTTTGTTTTGTTTTGTTTTGTTTTGTTTTGTTTCTGTTTTTGTGGCTTGTGGCCCTCAATTAGAATTACCAAAAAAGCAATACAATAGCTAAAGGAAAGCTATAAAATGGGGGACACATATTTTACAAACTAACCATTTCCTTGCTGTTATTATTATTTATTATATATAAAGTGTAAAAGTCACCTACCATGGCTCCCTTTGGGCAGGTGTATCCTGATTGTTTGGCCCAAGCTATCTATGCAGCATTCCAGGAATCATTTCCAGAATCCAGTGACCTCTTCAATAATGAGTTTAAAGAAGATCTAGGAAATACTATTTTTCTTTGGTTGTCAGGTATGACTATGGCATTTAAGTATTGATTATTTGGTTCTAACTATTTTTTAGATTGAAGTATTTTCTCCAATCAAAACATTGATCTCTTACAAAACATCTCAAACCAATGTCTGTTTTAAATTGATCATTACTTTACTCTGAAATTTTCATTATCAAAATTAATTATTTATTAACATTATAATAAAGCCAGATCATTTTTTGTTTTGTTTGAGATAGAGTCTCTCTACATAGCCCTGGCAGTCCAGGAGCTCACTATATAGACCAGGCTGGCCTATAACTCACAGAGATCCACCTGCCTCTGCCTTCTGAGTGCTGGGATCAAAGGTGTGTACCACCAAGCCTGGCAAGCCAAATCATTTTTAAGTGGTAGAATTATTAAAGAAAACAGAATTTCTTCAAAAGTTTGTGTGTGTTGCTTGCAGTATAGATTGTGTGCCAAGGTAAATACTTTAAGCTGTTGTGAAGAGCATAAGTTTTTCCTACATATCCATTATTGACAAAATTGTGTCTACATACAAATTTGGATGTTGAGTTCCTAACCCTATAACATCTTTTAATGTGACTGTATTTGAAAATAGATCCTTTAAAGAAGAACTTAAGGTTTAACATGATTGGTCATGTAGGTGATCCCTAACCCAATAGGATGAGTGCTCTCATGAGAAGATGGAGAAAGGAATGATGTGAACAAGACTGGAGGGAAGGAAATAATGTTGCCATCTAACTTTCTGCATAGAAAAACAAAAACAAAGTTTCCAAGCCAGGGATAAACAATTCACAAGCATTTTCTTTTTTAATGTAACTCAGTTTTATCACAGCAGTTCAGTTGTATGGATGAAAATATTCAATGAAATGGTTACTGAAGACATCTCACTCTTGAGAAGCGCTTCTCTATCCATGAGTCTCAGAGGTCCACTCACCAATGATCCACCCAGTGAAGCATCAAGAGTGAAACCCTGAGTCAAATACAAGGAGATCCCAGCACACTACAGGAACTGCTCCAAAGAAGTCTTGTGTGCTAAGAAAGGAGTGATATATTTCAAGTGAAAAACGTCAGTCAGATGACTTTACCTAGCAGAGCAGTCATGTGACAACGGAGGAGAAATAGCCTTTTACAGACAAGCAATACTGAGGGACTTTGTCACCACCGTTAGAGCTGGCTTACAATCAATGCTTTAAGGTGGTCCTCCACCTGCAGAAATGAAAGCACGGTGTGTTCATCACAAGGACCGACCACTTGACAGTGAACAACTTAGGGAAATAAGGATTTATTTTAGCACATGGTTTCACGGTGAAGAAGACATGGTGGCTGAGGCTCTGACCTGGGTGAAGAAGCTTGTGGCTAGTCATCATAGTCATCAGAGTGAGGACACAGAAAACTGGGAAAGATGGGCCCGAACCAAGCGGAGGCTGTGACCTGTAAGTTCATCCAGAGTCACTTACTTCCACCAGCCAGGCCTCCTCTCTTCAAGGTTCTACAGCCTCCTTAGATAGAACTACCAGCTGGACACCAAGTGTTCAGAGACATCAGCCTGAGAAGATATTGTGTATTCATGCCATAAAATTCTTCCGCTGTCCCCCGTAGGATCATGACTATCTCCTAACATAATAATGCACTCAGTTCAACCACAAAGGTTGCCCTAGTCATATACTTCCAGAATTCTTCAAAGTCCACAGTTCAGAATCTCTTCTAAGACTGTAAGCACTTATAAAATACAACAAGTTTATCTATGTCCAGCATATAATGGCACAAACATCCCATTCCACAAGGGAAGATTGGTGACGAAGTGAGGAATGATCATGCCAAAGCAATAGTAAAGGGAGCCAGGGAAAATCACCAAATCCTGCACTTGTGTATCTGGCATCATCCGTCCTCCAGTGACCTTAGGTAGCCCCACTCCTCCAACTACGTTATCTGTGGTGCACATGACCCCTCTTTGGGGTTGGCTGCACTCCATGCTTGCAGCTTTCCTAAGCAAACACCTAACATTTCTAACCCTGGTATCTCTGCCACAGCTTAGGCTTCACCTTCACAAGTTCATGTTATTGTCTCTTGGGATCTCCTTGCAGGGAATCCAACCCTGCCACACATTACCTGACCTCATTGCTTTCTGGGACTTGGCACAGGTTGCCATGACCCCTCACTATTGTATCTTGCATCCTAAAGAATCAGTCCCATGTGAACGCTCACTCCAAGTACTGCTGACAGTCAGGATGGAGGCTGGCTCCTTTCTGCCATAGCTACTGTGGTCTCTTCTTTTGTGGTTGGAAAAACACGTTCCCAGTTGGTTATTTTTGTGCAGAAAATAACTGTGGTGGCATTCTCTGAAATGACTTTCATTTTTGCAAGCTAGAACCTTAAATGGATGGAGTCTTGGCTGCCCATTAGGGCACTTCTCCTCTTGTCCCAATGCAAACTGCAACTTTTTTCTTCTCGTTTCATGTGAATAGAACCAGTGATCTAGAAACAAATGGTGATAGTGAGGCCTTTTCTGTCAATGATTACTCTGAATGTAAGTTGATTGCATTCTCCAATCAAAATACATGAAATAGATTACAAAAAAAGGGAAGGATAAAACGAGAGAATAATAAGGCTCTAGCCTATGCTACCTATGAGATACCCACTTTAGCTTTTATGGACAGACTGCTGCAAGCAGAGGAATTGAAGATCTTCTGTGTGAGTGGCAAGCAAAAGGGAGCAGGGTTAACTACACTTATATCACATAAAGCAGAAGACAAATAATGTCATTATTAATAAGAGGTTTATCAACAGAATATGGTAACCAAACTCAAAACACCTACATACACAAAGCAAATATTGATGATATGAAAAGACAGATAAGTAGATGGTGTCAATACCTCACTTACAGTTGGGCCTAGTGACTGTTTACCCTCCCTCCCAAAGGAAAGGGATGGCTAGGGTCATGGAACACTTAGCCGAGTCCCCAGCCACCCTTCCTAATCAGTTGTATGCAATTCTGCCCTAATTTCATGTGGCCTTTGGGACTTGGGGGAGTAGCTAGAAGATAAAGGTAGAAAATGGTGAGGGGACTGGGCGGTGGTGGCGCACGCTTTTAATCCCAGCACTCAGGAGGCAGAGGCAGGCAGATCTCTGTGAGTTTGCGACCAGCCTGGGCTACA
Source organism: Peromyscus leucopus (assembly GCF_004664715.2). Taxonomy (NCBI): domain Eukaryota; kingdom Metazoa; phylum Chordata; class Mammalia; order Rodentia; family Cricetidae; genus Peromyscus; species Peromyscus leucopus. The sequence continues at coordinate 102,145,843 of NC_051066.1, read as the reverse complement.
AAGTGAGTTCCAGGAAAGGTGCAAAGCTACACAGAGAAACTCTGTCTTGAAAAACCAAAATGAGAGAGAGAGAGAGAGAGAGAGAGAGAGAGAGAGAGAGAGAGAGAGAGAGAGAGAGGAAGGAAGGAAGGAAGGAAGGAAGGAAGGAAGGAAGGAAAGGAAGGAAGGAAGGAAGGAAGGAAGGAAGGAAGGAAGGAAGAGGTGAGGGGAGCTCCGTCTATCTAGCCATGGAGAAGCCAGCATTGTTGCTGGGTACAAAACTTGAGTGTGGCTGCTTTAAGGTCACCCACGCTCCTGCCTGTAACCCCTTACCATTGCTCTGTAAGTGAGCCTAATGCACTCTTGGGTTCCCCGAGTGAACTTCGGTAGGATCCTAACTTGGTTTGTTGATGGGACCTTTAGAAGACCCTTAGACATGGTGTATGTATCACCCAAGAAGGGAATCTTAGCAACAAAAGCATAGGCAGAAAATGCTGTACCTTAGATTGGGACATAGTTTCTTAGATATGAAACAAAAATCATAATTCATAAAAGAAAATCTTGGTAAACTGGATTTCATCAAAATTAAAAATTTCTCTACTCAGAAAGTAGCTTTAAGAGAATAAAAAAAAAAGCAAGCAACAGCCTGAAAGAAATATTAACAAAATTCAGGGGGAAAAAAACTAACAAAAGAAAACAAATAACCTCCTACTGAAAAATTATCAAGCCTGGTGTGGCACATGCCTACAATCCCAGCACGTGACTGTTGTGTATACAAGGATCCAAGTTCAAAATCAAGGTCAATAAATAAAAATAGAGGGAATATTTGAACAAAATGCATGATCAAATAATTTACATGAATACAAAGAAACAAGATCAAGTTATTAGCACAGCTGTAATAATTCAGGAAGAAATAGACAGTGATTGAGAGGAGAAGCAAGCAAGCAAAAACCTAAACTGAGGAAAGGTAGGACAACATGATTAACAGTGTGAAGTAATGACTCTACAGAACACTGAAAATGAAAAATACAAGTTACCTACAAATACAGAAAGCATTTCTAAAATCTCTCCATATTGTTAGCCCCAAATCAAATGTTCCCACTCACAAGAGACATTGTAAATTAAACAGAGCATGTTGAGTCATTGGATGGAAGGCAATAAATTAGACATATGACCAAACAAAAATGTCTTTATGCATGTGGAGAATAAGAAATATGGGCCCAACTTCACAATAGCTGAAGTAGAACATCAATCATGAGGAGCCCCATTGGATGAATGGAAATACAAAAATGTCATGAATTTATATAAAAGAAACTACTACTCAGCTATTTAAAAAAATAAAACCTTGCCATTCACAGCAGCATGGATGGAACTGGAGGTCAATAGGTGATTGAAACAAGCCAGATACAGAACAACAAATACCATATGTTCTCACTCATTCAGAGAAACCAGAACCATCTCTTTAGGACAACACAATAGAACAGTGGTCACAAAAGTCTGGCAAGGGCAGAAAGAGACTGAATCAGGAGCACCAAAACCAGAATAGAGAAGTTGTATCTACTTCCTCAGCACAGCAGAAGAACTATTGGTTAAAACAACATATGGTCTATTTCAAAATGACTAGAAAAAATATGAAATTCTCAACATATAAAATTGTCAATGGTTGAATAGATGGAAATGTTTTAATCTGATTTATTATATATTGTATAATGTATTGAATTATGATGATGTACCCCATAAATACGTACAAATGCAAAAAGAAAAGAAATATGTTCTTAAATAATCTAATGTTAATGGAAGAAATCTTAAAGGAAATTAGAAAATAACTTGTCATGCTTTAAAAAAAACTAAATATCAAAAAATATGGTAGAGCATGTATGGTAGTTCTTCCAGGGTAATTTATGGCCTTTGACGTATATTTAAAGAAGGAGGAGGAGGAGAAGGAGGAGGAGGAGGAGGAGGAAGGAGAAGGAGAAGGAGAAGGAGAAGGAGAAGGAGAAGGAAGGAGAAGAAGGAGAAGAAGAAGAAGAAGAAGAAGAAGAAGAAGAAGAAGAAGAAGAAGAAGAAGAAGAAGAAGAAGAAGAAGAAAGAAAGAAAGAAAGAAAGAAAGAAAGAAAGAAAGAAAGAAAGAAAGAAAGAAAGAAAGAAAGAAGAAAGAAAGAAAGGAGAAAGGCTGAAAAAAATCCATAATCTAACATTTACCTCATGTGGAAGAAACTGATCCTTCTCATCTTCTACTTTTAGGTTTTAGTTCTCTGTATTATATCCAAAAGAACATTAAAAATCCAGAGAAGAGATAGGCTGGGAGTACATTTAAAACTCATCTTTGCAAAGATTTGAATTTCCAGTTTGGAAGACATTAGGACTAGGCATAGAAACAATGGGGTGCTGCAGATCTTACTGTGAACCTCAAACCTGGAAAACAAAAAGGAAACACTCAGTCTTCCAGAGAACAGAGAGATCAGAAGACCGAATGCCACTGATCTCTGATCAGCAGCTCTGAACACTGGGGTAGAATAGAACAATGACTTAAGAACTTGGAGGGAAAATTATTCATAACTTACACCCAAACAAACTGTCAAGTGATACTAAGGATGAAGGCCAGGCATTTTTCAAATGTGCAAATCCGTTTTGGAAAATTACTTTGAATTCATCTTTTTTCTTGTGAAACTGTTGTACAGATACCCAACAAACTATGGAATAAACTCAGAAAGAGGAAATGAGTCTAGAAGCAAAGGCTCTAGCATGTTGGAGAGATAGTCCTCAACATAATACCGAAGGGCACTCCCAGATTAATGGCTGTCCATTAAGTCCAGTGAAAAAAGTTCGGATTGGAGCACATCTGACAGCTTTGGAGGAGAACCAACACATTAGTACACACACACACACACACACACACACACACACACACACACACACACACGGCTTTCCCAGAAACCACCAAACGGTAGTTTACCACCAGATTAATAGTGAATCATGTCTTTCACATTTTATATTTTAACATCCGAGAACATATCCTTCTTGGGATCAGACTGTTTCTAGAAATGGTAAATAATTATAGGTATAATCATTATGGCTCAACCAACATAGAGCCCTGGCCACAACCCCCTCTCCTTTACTGGATTCTTACTCCAGATGCTTGACATCCTAGGAGCAGGTGACAAGCAACTAGATGAGCCTTGAGCCTGGAGCCTGCTGGAATGACTGAGTGATTCCCTTAAAAAAATAGCAAGGCAGTTACCATCCACTTGCTGTTGCTGTCTCCTGCCCGATCTGTCTTCCTTCTGTGGCCCTCTGTAGTGTGGCATCCTTCTCTTGTGAGCAATGAAAAGTAAACAACCCTGCCTTAACCAACTGCCTGTTGACCTTACTACACAACAAACTTTCTATTAATACCTAATGTTTTAAGACAATAGTCATTCTGTCAGGAGCAATCCGCAACTGAAATGCAAAGCATCTGTACATTGTATACAACGGCAACTATCAATGTAAATAAATGGGTAACTATATCTAAAGAGATGTAGAAAACTCTTTGTTAGTGAAATCTGATTGGCTACACATTATGTTAACAGGTCTAAAACCCCCTCGAGACTTTTGGAGCCGCTGGAGACTGAAAGAACTTTGCACAACCACCATACATGGCTGTAAGCGAGCACGGATGAAGTCCGTGAAAAAGAGGCTCATGTCCAGCCAGGAGCGCATCGCATCCAGTAAGCGCATCTGACAGCTTAGATGTGAGAGGTGGCCAAGGCTAAGTGTATCGGGTCAGTTATTCGTCCCATTTTTCTAACAGTTGGATTTCATGACCGTCCAAGGCATCATTTGTTCTGTAGATTGCTGCCATCGTGCTATGTCTTAAGGCCTTTTCCTGTTCTCCTACTGTGACGTTTTTAGGTCAATTTTTAGGACTACAGACATTCTCACTGCAGGCTGTGTGCTTAACTAGATGACAGTGTGTCTTCCCAATAGAGAAGTTTAACGTTTTTACTTGGTACATTCAAACCATATTTCCTTTAGAGTGTAAATCCTGTTGCATTTAGTCAAGACTTATGTAAGACTACTAAACTACTTACCTGTGTTTTTTCCTAGTACTTTCTTGCCTCTATGTTTGACTGGCTTACTTAATCCATTTGGAATTTATTTTGTGATAAGGAATCTGTTTTATCGCATTTTTTCTTTTCAAAATGACTCATTTAAATAGTCCAATTATAGGAAAACTTAGATATCATTTTACTTTGATATGTCTTTGTATTTTCTCCTGTTTCTTGAATTCTGTTCCCAAAACTACTATACAAAAATCAAAACTTCTTGACTACTCTCAATGAACTTTTTATTTCTCTCCTTACTACTATGATTCTAGTACTAAGCATACCCTTGGTGTACAGGGTTTATTTCTGACCAGCTGAGTCAGATCCAAGGCTTCTCTGTTGATTTCAGAGCATGATGTGGAGAGAGCTCCTATCCAGTGTTTTCCTTGAAAAACACCAGGGAAGAAGGGCTGACCTATCAGCCTGTTCTTGAGGGGTCCACTCCTTGGCTAATGTATGATGCTACAATTACTTAACTAGTTCATTGCAGTTTTTCAGATCTGTACATTTAGAAGTGATTGCTCACAGATGGAAAAATGATTTCCTACTTTTAATCGTATCATGTCACATGGTTCCTATCTATTAGTAATTATAGAAAATTTCTTGTTTGCTATTGATACCCTTTAATGAGTTTTCTAGAATGCCATACATCAAAGCCAGAAGTCAATTCACAGAAGCTAAATTTTTTTATAACATGCTTTAGCCCTGGCAAGAATTTGCCATTTTTCCAGGTAGCTGCTGTGAAAGCAAAGTCCCTTAAGTAAGGAGGTGTCATCACCCTTCATTTCTACACAGCCTTTGCTTTTCTGGGTGGGTATCTACCACTGGAGAGTTAAGACGTTGGTCAAGACCATCTGTGTGCATTCCTATCATGTATGTATTTGTCTATCAAAGATTTTTTATTTATTTATTTTTATTTTGTCTATCAAAGATTTTTTGATGTTTGTTCCATTTCACAGATTTCAGGTATAATATAATTTTTTTTTAAGATTCACTTTCTGATGCTCGACAAATATTGAACTGTGAGAAGACAGGCCATGACTAGCTGTGTTTACCATCTTATGTACTTTTTGCTATAGGTAGTGATTAATACAGGGCCCACAACTAGTCAACATGCAGAGAGCAAGAAACTGTGGCTTGCTCAGCTCTAAATGAGACATGTTTCATACCCCGCCCTCAAGGTTCAGGAATCATCATGCAAGAGGGATTGTCTATCCTCTGGCAGATCTTCCCAGACCCATGCACTCACAGGCAGGCATTTAACAGAGAGCATGCGAAGTCAGCAGGGGAACATTAGGAGTATAGGGAAAGTAACTGAGGGGAGAGAATAGGGTTATGGATTTTATCAAAAACACATTACATATAAAACATTTCTAAAGAAATCCTATGGTTAAAACTTTTAAAATACTGTGAATATAAAAATATTTAAAATCATGGCTGCTGTTACCCTCATACCATAAAGACAATCAATGTAGACAATAAATAGACATGCAGAAGATAATTCACAATGATATAAGAACATGTTAAATAAATCTCTGCTAAAAGAAGAAGTTTTAACATTTTTAAGTTTATCTTTATCTTATGTGTATTATTGTTTTTCTGCATGTATGTCTGTGTGCCACATGCATGCCTGGTACCCCAGAAGCCCTAGAACTGGAGTTATAGACAGCTGTAAGTCCCATGGTGGGTGCGAAAAGATTGGACCTGGGTCCTTTAGAAGAGCAACCAGTGGTCTTAACTACCAATCCATTTCTTCAGTCCCAAAAGTGAATTTTTAAAAAATATTTTTGAGGGCCTTACTATGTAACCCTGCCACACTGGAACTTGCTACATAGATCAGACTGGTCTTAAACTCAGAGGTTTGTCTGCTTTTGCTTCCTGGGTGCTGGTATTAAAAGCATACACCACCATGCCTGTAGAGGCCTGAAGAGGGCGTAAAATCTCCTGGAACTGGGGTCTCAGAAGTTTGTGAACCACCCAGTGTGGGTGTTTGGAACCAAGCCCAGGTCCTCTGCAAGAGCAGCAAGCACTTTTAACCACTGAGCCATCTCTCCAGCCTCAAATTTAAAAATTTACTGTTATTTTTAAAGAGAACAAATAGAGCTGATTGAACATTCATTATCATGAAGTCAACACTTTTCTCTTTTCATTATAGGGAAATACCATAAACATTGGACAAACTAACAGTGAATTCAGTGATAAATACAATACATAATTTATAAAACATCAGTACTTAACAATGAACATTACTAGCCTGAAACATGAAATTTGAAATAAAATAGTAATAATCACTATTGCCTAGCAACACAGTGATACAGAAGAGAACTGAGGGGAGGGAAAAGCTGGGAACTCTTGGGTGATTTTACGAAAGCCTAGAAACATGAAGTTCTGGGCCTAAGAGATGTTCTTTAAGGCAGAGAGCATCGTCAAGCGAAGAGCTTCAGCGGCTTGCCTTCCCCATGAGTTCTGTTTCTGCTCACTGCACCACACATGCTGTCTGTGCTTGGAAATACCTTGTGCTGGCAGACTTGTGGCTGACCAAATTTAATAAGGTAGAGTGTCTCCCCGTGTATAATGGTTCTTGCACTTGTTTGGAAATGTACTTTTAAAAACCGATGTAAAGAGCAGATGTGTGACATTGACCTTTGAACAGGGGAAGGAAGGGTTATTTATGTAGTCATGGCAATGTGCCTAGAAAGAACTTTCTTGTAACACGAATCTTAAAAAGTCTTATAATAAAAACCCAGAGCCAGATACTGAGGTGAAAGCTGAAAGATCAGAGAAGCAGAACAGCCAACCACTAGCTTACCTCTACAAAATCCTCAGCCTCAAGAGAGTAAGTTCCTGTTTCTTAATGCCTTATACATCTTTCTGTGTCCTGCCCATATTACTTCCTGGGATTAAAGGCATGTGTCACCACTACCTGGTTCTGTTTCTCTCATGTAGCCCAGTGTGGACTTGAACTCACAGACATCCAGACAGATTTCTGCCCGCCAAGTGATAGGATTAAAGGTGTGTGCCACCACTGCCTGACCTCTATGTCTAATTTAGTGTCTAGCTCAGTCCTCTGATCCCCAGGTAAGCTTTATTGGGGTACACAATGTATCACCACACTTTCTCACACATTTTATCAAAGGATTATTCATCTACTAGTATGAAAAAGTAGGTAATGTGATGCTTCTAATAGAGCACAATAACTTTCTGGCATCTAATCTCCAAGTAAATAAAAGCGATTAAGTACCCGATAAGATGTTCAAAAGAGTGATTCTAACTAAGGAGAGGCAGTGAAACATGAGCAACTACAAAGAGACAATTAAATAGGAAACATACCACTAATTTGAATGAGAGAGTCTACAGAGTTAGCATGAAAAAGAACCAAATAGAAACCTTGGAAGTGAAGAACTTAACAAGTCAAATAAAAATACAGCTGAAAGACTTGAGAACAATCTAAAGCAGAAAAAAAAATCTAAACTTAAAGACAACTCCCTTGAATATTCAATCAGATACAGGAAAAAGAGAAAATAGAAGAAAAAAAGAAAATACAAACGAAACAAAAACATGAGATGAGATAGTCACTATCACAGAAACAAACATTTGAATTTTAGGGGCTTCAGAAGGGGGAAGAATAGAATATATGTAAAACAATAACTCTAGACTTCCCTGATCTTGGAAAAGATACGGTCATTGCATTCAGGAGTCTCAGAAAACTCAACCCATTTCAGTATTTCTTATAAACTTGGCAGTATCTGTTCAGCAGCCTGAATGTATACTTCTGGATTTATATTGTTTTGCCTGTTGACCTGCCTAACTGACAGCAAAGTCTTTAACCACCTTTGTCCACTGCCACTCTGCTGGCCCCCAGGCAGTTTAAGATTGTATTCTGTGCAATGTGAAAAACAGTCACAAATTTGAACAGAGGGATTTTTATAATCTCTAATGCATTTCTGTTTGAGAATAGACTTTGGACTGGTGTGGACTTTTTTTTTTTTTTAAAGATTTATTTATTTTATACATGTATGCCTGAGCAGAGGCACCAGATTTTACAGTGGTTGTGAGACATTGTGCTATTGACTCAGACTCTGAGAGCATCAGTCTCTTACTCTGAGCATTCTCACTTGTGATTTTATGCACATTATATTCTTTAAGCATTTCATTATCATAATGATTACAGCTCCTTCTCATGTTTGTGTTCCTTCTAGTGCCACTGTAAATAGAAAAATGATGGAAACCCTGGATGGGGAAGGAATAAGACCCTTCACTATGTTTAAAGAGGAGACAATGTGGAAGAGCCAGGACTAGATCCTAAAGGAGTTTGGTTTGGGGTTTTCTGCTTGTCCTGTTAGTTCTCAGTTGCAGTAGACCATTAGAGATTACTGAGGGTTAATAAAAATGGCGTCTCCCATTCCCCAGTCCACAGTCACTGAAGGGGCTGACATGGGATGGAGCTTGGGTGTCGTTGCTTCAAAAAGAAAAGTACCTCCCAGAGGTGACTCCAGTGTGCATCCTGCATGGAAACCAATAGCTTTGGGGTCTTTAGGGTTTGTTTTGCTTACAGCAGTTCTCAACCTGTGGGTCACAACCCTTTTGGGAGTTCAAACCTTCTGATTTTCTTGTGGAAAACAAGACCAATTTTCCAAAGAAAATATGCCTGTTTGATCTATTTCTCTATGAATGGTCACCACTGAAAGCCTTGAATTGGTCTTACTAGGCCTTAGAGCATGTGTGTGTATGGTAAAGCCTTAAACGCCCATCTGGTGTGTGTCTTGCAACAGGCGTGTACTGAGGGGTAATGCCGCCCCTTGTGTATGTGCAGAGGTGACATCACACTGGAGATTAAAACTATGGCTTCCATTTGGGAACTTTTATGCTCTGGTCTACTGTTTTGTAGGAAATAAACTTCTTTTGAGAAACAGTGCTATGAAGAGGCCTTAGTGGGGAACTGATATTTGCAGCCACAGCCGGTGAAGACTGGTGCTTGATTTTCCTCAGGACTAAGTGTTGAGATCAGTGACTGCCCTGCTTAACACATTGATTACAACTTTATGGGGGCTTGCAGACAAAGGAACCTAGATAATTATAAGACAAAAGAACTGTTTTAGGTCATTAAATTTTCAGTGCTATACACCACAATAACTAATATATAGCTGTTTCCAGGCAAAGAAAGAAGCAATCACTTTTCATATGATGATACAGGCTTTCAGAAAGCCTGTATGGCTTAGGGTTAGGAAGCAGGACTATGTCACAGCCAGGAAGCAAATGGGAAGCCAAAAGATACTGTCTCATGAGAGTAATTACCTGGCTTCTTGGGAGATGTTGCTTTAAAAAGAAATCACAAACATTGGTAAGAGAGTAGGTTTTGTTATTTCTCACTTCCTGTCAAGTCTCAATTCAAGGAATATAAATCATTTTGATAAATTCTTCAAAATTGGAGAGCAGAAGGGAGCCTCTGGGAGTCTGATAGACTATATCCTTGTCGTTGAAAACCAAAGCTTTGTTGAATGTGGTAGAATGAGCAAAAGGAACCTGGCGCTGTCACTGAAAGAGCTATACATGAAGCTTTAACAAGCTATTTCATAGCAGGAACATTCTAAGAACCTTAACCATCTGCTTTAACGATATCTTAGAAATGGTCACACGTGATAGTCATCTGATATTCACATGAGCCCATGTTCATTCTGATGGATGATGGAGTGAATGTGTTGTGTGTGTGTCCATCCCACACATATACTCACAGGCACATACAGAGAGAGAGAGAGAGAGAGAGAGAGAGAGAGAGAGAGAGAGACAGAGACAGAGACACAGAGAGAGACAGAGACACAGAGACAAAGACACAGAGACAGAGAGAGACACAGAGACAGAGACAGAGACAGAGAGAGAGGCCAGAACTTGAATGTCTTCTTATAGCACTCTCTACCTTATCTTTTGAGACAGGGTCTCTCTCTCTCTCTCTCTCTGGATCCATTTGGCCAGACTGGCTGGCAGGAGGACTCCAGGAATCTGTCACTCTCTGTCTCTCCCCAGTATTAAGAATCAATGGAGTATTTTGACTAACCAATAACCATCCACATTAGGTGTTAAAATTTTAATGTCACACCTTTACAAAATGATCTTAGCTTATGTTTGCCTCTGTATTATTTGTATGTAAAGTTGGACTGGGAAAGATGGGGACCATTTGTGTCTCATCCATTCCAGGTATGTGACAGTGGGTAAGCATGACATTGTAGCTTACACTGAGTCTCAGACATCCACTCACAGCTTCACTTTTGTTCTTCACTGGTGTCAACTGGAGATCTTCTCACATTGAAGCAAACACAAGTATGTGCCAGAGTAAAATACAAACTCACGAATCATAAGAACATATTTTAAATGAATGTCCTGTCTTTGGTGAGCTATACTGATGACTTCTTAGGTTCTTACTCTATTTTTTTAGAGGGGAGCTAGGGAAGGTTTCAAGACAGAGTTCCTCTGTGTAGCCTTGGTTGTCCTTTAACTCACTCTGTAAGCCAGACTGGCCTCAAACTCACAGAAATCCACCTGCCTCTGCCTCCCCAGTGCTGAGATTAAAGGTGTGCTCCACCACCGCCCAGCTCCTCACTCTATACTATATTGAACATTTAGAGGATCACAGATCAGTATCTCCATAATCACTCTTCATAGTTTTTGACACCCTAAAAAACTAGAAGAAAAAGCTCTAAGTATGAGACCCTCTATTTTCCCTTCTCTTTTGTATCTAAGTTGAACTTACAACAACTCAAAGATCAGTAGTCTACACTAGGCTTGTCTGTGTCGAAGTGTTTTATTTCACTTGTTATATTGGAAATATCTTTCTACATATTCTGTTAACATTTGTATTCTTTCACTTAGTCCTTTACCATTTTTTAGAAACCCACATGTTGATATGATTTTCTTTTTAAAGAACATTTTAGAAAGGGATACTATTATTATAAAAATGTCTTTTGTGATACTTTCCATTTATAAATTTTAAAGTTCACATAAAATTTGCTTAGGAATCAAAATTGGAAATTGCATTCCTTCTGTCCTTGAGTCAAATCATAAAAGTATCATTATGTACTAAGCGAATTGCCAAGTGGATCACAAGTGTTCTCAACTATAAAGATGGCATCTCGATAGAAATTAAAATCAAATAAAACGAGGAGATCACTGACAATCTAAGATAGACACATGCTAAGTGACGCTGCCTGTGGCAAGCTACATCCACCCAGCACCTTGAGTTTCCTGATTTATGAAAGAGGAGGAAGATGAAGGCCTCACAGTCTTCCAGGATTCCAGATCCTAAATGTGTTTGCCTAAAGCAGATTTCGTTTTCTGAAATTTACATGTTAAGTTTTTTTTTTAAATAGAGCAAAACCTATAAATAAACATAAATGCTGAGGCAGGCAAGATGGATCTCCAGTTAAAAGCACATACTGCTCTTGCAAAGGACCTGAGTTTAGCCTCTAGTACCCTCTTCTGAACTCGATGAGGACCAGTACTTATATTTACATCCCCATAAAGACACACACATAGGTACATAATTTTTAAATAACAACAATAAATCTTTTTAAAGTAAATGTTTCTGGGTAGATTTTTGTATGTGACATATCACTAAGAATATGGACCACTCAGTGTTGGTTCTGTCTAATTCAATATTCTAATGGTGTTTTCATAGGAACTAACTTAATGGTAATCATAGCCACCTTCCATGTATACTCACTACTTCTGTTTAAGCTTCTGCATGATCATGCTCCATTCTGATTTATTTAACATTTAAATAAGAATAATAGCATTCCATCTTTTCCTTGGAAACTATTCATTGAATGGATTCATGTATATATAAGTTGATTACAGACCAGCAGTCGGCTAGACATGAATGAGACAACTATGAAAAGCACAGTCTTCTTCTACCCCTGATGTTTATAAGACTCCAGGTACCAGCTGGATCCTGCACTAGGAAGCTAGACTAGAAATGTCCTTGAATTGGATGTTAGTACAGACTATTCCCTCATGGTGTCTCCTACAGTGTATGCGATGGAGGGTGAAACTTCCTATTTTTCAGTAGCCTGGATACTTGGGCAAACCACAAGCAAGTCAAGAGATTATTATTTTTTGTTGACAGGGGCTTTATCTTATAACCTTCACTTATAAACATATTACCAAATAGCATTTTGTGTAATATAAAGAAACCTCAATGGAAAGTACTTTGAGGTTGATATCACATTAATTAATATACCAGCAATTGACATAACTGTTGCCCTTCCCCTGGTGAGCATGCGTACAATTCGGGCAGCACCCGCTGGCAGCAAAACTACGGAGTGAGCCTTCATCTCTCTGTTACGCTGTTGTCTGTGGCCTGAGCTGAAGCCTTAGGGTGTCTGGGGCCTCATACACTGACCACAGCCTCTACTGGGGTGTGCTCTGGCCACTTCAGTGTTGCACCTTTTTCACGGCAAATGCTTCCAAGATTATCAAGTAGCTAACTTGAAATATGACTACTTCTAAACCATGTTTTATTGTCATGTATCAAAATATATTCTGACTGAAATCCTTTGCTTTCTTTTACTTATATGTTCCAAATTCATTGGCAAGAGTGTTGCGGCAAAATCTTTCCCACATATTTGCATTGTTTGCTGTGAGACATCTATTGTAAGCATGGCTGCAGGCTGTCATTTTTGTCTGCCATCCAACACTTGCTAGCCAAGTGCTGTGTACTAGAGTTGGTGTCTGTCACCAGGGGAGGAGAACTCTGCAGCACAGCCAGGCAGTTTGTTGTTCCCTTGAAATTAAAAGCATATGAAACAGAAACGGCTTCTTAAGGTTTTGTCTTTATAAATAACATAAACTTAAATAACAAAACAATAAAATTCAAATACAACTTAAAGTAGAGTTTAATGCTGTAACCACAGGGGGGAAAGCATGGTTATGTGTGGGAAGAACATTATTTAAAGTTGTGTTCCCAAATGTGAATTATACAAAAGATAGATATGTTACTTGAAAAAGACTTAAAGACTTCGGAATTTTATTTTTAGGGATTATAAAATGTTATTTTGTGGTGAGATGAAATACAGTATTGTCATCATTATTGCTATTTTATATACAGACTTCTAAAACATCCTGTTAGCAATACCTTTTCAATTTGAGTGGCATTAGGATTTTTTTTTAATCAGTACAGGTATGTGCCAATATTGCCATTCTGTAAAACCACCTGTCGATTCCATTCTATAATAAAATGTTGAGAACATTCACTTTTCTGAGTAGAGCTAAAGTGGATTATAGTTCTTACTGGAAAGCTCTCAAACACTGCTCATCGTCTATGGTTTGTGTGGGCTTGATCATCCTCAGGCATCCCAGCAGGGTTAGGTCTGACATCCCTTATATAACATCATCTGCATCATCTTCATTATTATTATTATTATAGCAGCCATTTTATAAGCAGATAGTGATATTAAATATTCATTATCAGATAGTCAAATCTAACATACTCTGAAGGGTAAATTAATTTAAGAAACACATCACTATTACTAACATGATTGTACAACCACTTTTACAACTTTTTACAACTTTTAGTTACTAAATCTGATTTGTGTGTATACTCTTCAACTCTTTCTTTAATGCAGTCTTTTAAAATAAACAAAAATGCGCAAGTCCAGCTTGATCAGTTTTCAGTAGTTTTCCAGCCTTTCTTGGTTACTTTAAAAGAGAGAGAGAGAGAAAGTAAGGAAAAAGAGAAGAAAAAAAGTCCACTGGAAAGAGATCTCCCTGCTGAATGAAACTGGTTTCTCAAACACCGTGTATGATTAGGTTATTGCCATAGGAAGAAAATGGGCCGTTTTTTGTTCTTTCTTCGTTTTCTTCCCTTTGACGGGAAGCCCCTTTTGATTTAAGGCAACAAACATTTCCCCGCCACTGTGTGTCCATTTAGCTGATGCGTATGTGTTGTAATGGTTTTCCAGAATTAGTTCTTTGAAGTTGCAATCCTCGTTACATTCTTTCTGATAAAAACAAGCACAAAGAAACCAAACACAATTATTAATACAAGTTCTGGAGAGACTCAAACTAACAGCAAGCAGGTGATGGTCTGTAGAGGTGAAGTATATGTGACTTATTTTAACCCTCAGAATGAGCAGAGCTGACACAGTTTAATGGGTTTATCTATGTCATGTATTGCCATATGTCAAAAGCATCTTAAATTAACAAAAGATAGCATAATACACGTTAGTTATGTCCCTTTGGACAACCAATTCCTACTCTTTAATGTTGGGATCTCTAAGTCACTCCGTTCTCCCGGGAAATGTCCCCCCAGAAATTTAGTGTAAAGGGCGTAGCCTCCATCTCCTGCAGGTGAAGGACAATTTAATAAACTTTATTTCACTTTCTACTTATGTTGCCCTCAATTGTAACAAAAGTAAAAAGTTAGCTAGTCTGTTCATTTAGGCAGTCAAGTGTTCATTTGATTACACCTCCAATCTGTAATTGGCCTGCATAGGCATTATGCAGAGCTACAAGAATACAAAGGAAATTGAATTTTGCTTTACTATAGTGGGATGAACTATCACATATTTCACATCATAATAAAGTGGAAACAATGTGAATGCTTACAGTTCAAAGCCCATGATTGTGAGACTGATGTTGACAAATGAACTGAACACTTCAAAAAATTTTTTCCCAAAAATTTTCAATGTCAACAATGTGCAAATCAGAGGAAGTCTAACAAAAGGGCTTTAATACTCACAGATGGAAATCTTAGGCTTCAAGTATCTAAAATGCACATGGGAGTTTAGAATTGAAAGGATCCCTAAAGATCAATCATTCCAAGTCATCTTACAGATGAAAAAATCTAATATCCGAATAGCTTAAGCAATCTAAGCTCATACAAAAAATATTTTGCTTTAATGCTGGAGTAAAAAAATGTTTTAATGTAATATTCAACTTGTACCAGTGGAGGAAATTACAGTTTTCAGAAAGGCATGTATTTTTGACAAAAGTAAATTTGAATAATAACTCTAAGTTATCAATTATTAATACCTTTGCATAGAGTTTTCCATCTTTATTCATTGCAAGATAGTATTCACTTTCCACCCCTTTGATTGCCACAATTCCAACTGCCACAGTCCTGATTTCCATGATGTCTGCAAGGAATGACAGAAAGGTATATCAGTTATCCACTAATCTTGAGACCTTTCCCCCAACGCACAGTCACGGACACTAGAGTAATCATTAAAGATAGACGTGCAAACTGATGGCCTTCATTGCACAGAAGGGGTGTCTGCATGCAAAAAAATAGTTACATATCCATATTTAACCTCTAGAACTATGCTTCTAATCTACCACAATGAAAATGCAGCTAATATTTGCTGAATTCATACCACAAAAGAATTGCACCCATGTCCGGACTTGTCTGGTTATCACCACACACAGCAGGGCAGGCATCCTTGCTACACCCACATCACTGAGGAGGGTGCTGAAGTGAGTAATCTGCCAAAGCCTGAGAGCTTTGGGGCAAATGTAGAATTTACACCCCAAAGTATGGTGTAATACAAAGAAAGGAGGGATATGAAAGCCTAACAGTGTTGCTCTTCTGTTTGGCTATGTTTTATCTTAAAAATTATTGCTAGTAGAGTAGTTCTTGACTTTACTGAAAATGAATATCTTTAAAATTACAACTAAAGCAATTACAGATTGGTGATGGCAAGTAGAATCTACTGTCTTTAAAATCAGTTGTTTTAAACTAAGTGTTTTAATGCACAAAGATGATTCAGAATTTAATTATAAATCCTAATCATATAAATTTACATACTTTTATAATTAATTTTTTAATCTTTGTGGAATTAATTTTATAAAATAGGTACTTTACAATGTTAACCAGATATTTTCTTTTATTATATATGATATGATAGAGTAATCAGTGCCTTGCTCAGCCGCTATCAGAGAAGCTTCTTACAGTAGATGGGAATTAACACAGAGACCCACAACTGGCCAGTGCACAGAGAGAGACTGTGCAGCCCTCAGCCCTAAATGGGATCCCTGACCTCAAGGCTCAGGGATCTACACAGAAGAGGAGGCAGAAAGAATGTAAGAGCCAGAGGTGATGGAAGACTCCAAGGGGCCAGTGTCTTCCAGACACAGTAGGATTGACGCACATATGACCTCACAGAGACTGTGACAGCGTGTACAGAGCCTGGACAGGCAAGCCAGATGGACTTCCAGCAACCGAGAGAGGGAAGTGGAGGCTCCCACCCTAGCTGTCTGCAGCTGATACCCACTGCCAAAGAAAAATGTCTCCAATGAAGTCTCTCTAGATATACAAACCACACTCCAGGGCAGGCCCCATGCCCAGGAGGAATTGGCCAACACAAAACAACCTCAATGGTGTTTTTGTAGATGTTTTGTCTTGTTTTGCTTGATTTGTATTTTTTTTCTCTTATTGGTCTTTTTTTTTTTTTTTGCCTTTTTGTGTGTTTGTTTCTTGGGGGCTTTTGTTTTGTTTTTATTTGTTTCTGAAAGAAAGGACATGGAGTTGGGAAGTGGGGGAGGTAGGGAAGATCTGGAAGGAGCTGGGAGAGGAGAAGTGTGTGATCATAAAATTAGCCTACTTAGGGGGGCTGGAGAGATGGCTCAGAGGTTAAGAGCACCAACTGCTCTTCCAGAGGACCTGAGTTCAATTCCCAGCAACCACATGGTGGATCACAACCCTCTGTAATGGAGATCTGGTGCCCTCTTCTGGCCTGCAGGGATACATGCAGACAGAACACTGTATATATACATAATAAATAAATAAATCTTTTTTTAAAAAATTAGCCTACTTATTATCTGTCTTCTGTGTAAACAGAAGCCACCTTTCCAATATGCTGTACTCAGCACTAGTCAGATGTACCTAGTGCAATTTCACATCTAAAAACTGGAGTCTATGATGTAAAAAAGCAAGGGAATATGTATTTGAAGTATTGTAAAGCATTGTATTATAAAATAAAATTGTGTGATTTTAGGAGACAAATTAAGAACACAGTCCTGGTTTGAAATAGTAGACACTCCTGTAGAAAAGAGAAGACACTCCTTACTAAAAAGAGAAGAGCACTTTGTGGAGAACACTGGCCTGCAGAGGCTATGGAAATTTTACACGTCCTTGTCAAGTTCGTGACAGGTCATGATGCTGATGCCGATGCAGTCAGACAACATGCAGCAAATCTTCCCTGAGAGCTACTGCTGTGTCAGGCTCAGCTCAAAAACAAGCACCTGCCTCAGGCTCTTCTGGAACAACTTCGTTTTTCTCTAAAGAAGGCACCAAGGGAAGCCGTACAGCATCGGCAGAGTCCCGTGGGGTTAAACTGGCAGGCCTGCCGTGAAGAATACTGAAGAAGGTAATTACTGTGCCATACATGCGATACCTTCAAAACAGCATAAATCTATTTAAGAATATGTTAAAGTTGGGTTCTGAAGACCTTACCACTGTGGAAGTTTGCACCATTTCCCTTGTTTCCAAACTCCATTAATCCAGTGCTGTATTTTCTGAGAGAGGAGAGTGCTGGTCCAAAGCCTGAGGTGCGGCATTTGTGATCAGTTAGGATTAGAGAATGAATCTGTAATGTTTGCAGGGTGTTCCTTCATGGGACAGTTGTGCACAAAACACAGCTGTTGAGTGATAGTTACTGGCCCTGTAGTATGTGAACCCCTTGCCTTTGGGGGCCAGTCATATTGTCTTGTCTCCAAAAGCTCCTCTGTCCCCTGACTGTCCATTGTCCACTGTGGTTGTTGCACATTGACACCAAGCAGTGATAAACATTGTTAATCTTATCCTTCCCCAAATTAGGATTAAAGATACAAAAAAAAGAATTGTAAGGATTTTAGCTTCAAACGGCATGAGAATACACTTTAAATGGCTGTGTTCCTGTATTTTCAATTGCGTGACAGCAAAAAGAATTTTTCCTGGTCTGAAGTCATTTGGTGAGAGCATTAAGAAGTATGGTCAGAATCAACCATTGTTTAGTCTGTTACACCCTGTCTGCTATGCCCTTTTTTAAAACCAAGAGACCCAGGAATGAAAAAATTAACACTATCCCTTTTTTTGTTCACATGCAGAGTAGGGATGTGTTCTTTTCAATATCTACAAAAATCTGTACAATTGTTAACTATCTAAACTTACAGAATTTTGCCTCCATCCCAAAACAGGAGTGGGGGAGATTCTCAGAAAATATAAGAATATATAACTTACAGATAATAATTTATCTACCAAAATAACTTAATTGTTCTTGACCTTTTAATGTACAATAAATAAAAAATATATGCTGCATCCTATAAGGCAAATATAAGATGGTGTCTTTCTATGGATATATTTTTCTGTTTACAAGAAGTTTACTAATTTACCCCCAATGAGGTGGTGAAGCATATTACATTACATAGATGTATCAAACCTTTAACATAATGAGAGAGCTCAAAAACTGAGAGGGGGGAGGAGGGAGAGACAGAGCGTGAGAAACAAATCAAGATAATATATAATGCACACCATGCCTAGCCAGACGAGCCTTCAGCAACAGCATGGGCTTATCATTTAGGGTATCTAGCTAACATACCAGAGGACACTCACTGATGGCTTTTCTGTTCCCAGAATTTAACCATTCATGGACTTATCTAGACTTTTTTGCCTGTTTAATCTCGTGTCACAGCTGGAAATAGGTGGAAAACCTTGGAATAAATTGCTGTACTTAAACCACATTCTCCCAGTATCTATCTACCTGAAGAATTATGAGTATTCCCTTAATCTTGCTCTCTCAATATCGATGCTACTTCCTTGTTTCTATTGTCAATAGCTTCATGGTTAAGAATACTTTAACTTTCCTTTTCAAAATTATTTTCAATAACCACATGGAAACCTGTCCCATTCCAGCATATTAACATTTATTTCCTAAGATTCTCTTAAGCATTATACTGAAAGTTTTTGAGGAGAGCACATATAAATATAGGTGGGCTAATATACATTTCAAAGATGAAAAAAGTGGTTTGATGATTAGGCTAATTGGAACATTTAATTTTGCCATTGATCAAGTATACCTTCTTGCACACATTAAAACAAAGCATTAAAAAGAAAGAAACAAAAACAATTCTTATGTTAAATAATGAACTTTTAGGCTATTCTGTCAAGACTGTATTGAGTTAAGAATATCTTAATAACTGAATATTTATATTACATTTACAGGTTTAGATTTAATTTAATAATAAATTCTATGACATAAATATGTTTGCAAAATTATATCTAGTATCTCTAAAAGAACTAAGAACTTTAAAAATGTGATAATAAATATCACTAAAAGTAGATAAACTATTTGAAGAAATGGTAGCAAATGAACAGATGAAAGGGAAAGGTGCCGTATCCTGTCACTAGAGAATGAAAACGATGAGGTCCCCCTCACAGCTATTGGCATGACAAAGCCCAACAGTTCAGGACACAAGGCAAAGATGCGACACAGCCCAGACTCTGCCTGGGTAGTGGGAACGCAGAGTGCAGTCAACTTGGAAGACATTTTGGCCTTTTCTTAGGAACTAATCACACAGACACATACCTTTGTGCCCATGCATATACCCTATTGAGTAGAAGACGTGTTCACACAGAAATCTGAACATGAAATTTAAACCAGCTATACTTATAAGAACCAGAAATAAGAGACAACCAAGGTGTTCAAGAGGGGAACCAATAGCCAAACTGTGCTACATTCATACAGTGGAATGTTATGTGTCTTTAGAACTCAGTGTCAAGCCATAAAAGACATGGAAAAAAAAACTCACATGAGCATTACATATAAAAGCAGGGGATTTTTAACCAATGGACTATTGTACAGAACTGTAACAGTGGCTACATTTTATTATGCATTTGTCAGAATTTATGGAATGGCACAGGACAGCAAACTAACAACATTTACTTATATTATGTTTGTCGGTGGTAGGAAATACACACTATTCCAAGACATAAAAATAGTGGAATCATGGTAACTCTGCTCTCTGCTCAAGGTGTCTGCAAATCCATAGTCTTTACTGAAAATATAAGTTCTTAAATTGCAATTTTAATTTTTTTTTCAATTTTAATTTTTTAAAGTTGTACTCTATCTTTCTTTAATTGTTTACAATGGACAGACTCTAAAGAGACTACTTATACAAACGTCAATTATTTGTTCTTGTTCTAAATACATAGAATATATGGAGTTTGTTATGAATATTGTCTTTTGTGATAGATTAAGATCTGCTTATCAAATGAATTGTTTCTTTTTGAAACACATAAGCAGTTATGAGTAGCCATAATGTAGATTCACATTGGCGAGCATAGAAAGCACAGTCCTCTGTGTGTGTGAAGAACACTATTCCACTTGTAAATGTGCTTATCTCTTAAGTGTTGGGGTGGAACATGAGATGCAGTAACATTTTAGAAATTTGAGTCAATGACATTAATTATGCAGTCATAAAGATATTTTGGTAATAATAGAGTAACTGTCAAATTTCAGTTCATATTTTCTGTTTCTGTAGACAAAGATAGGTGATCCCCAGCAATATATGCCAATCACTTAAATTCATGGAATGGAAAATCAATTCCATAGAAATTAAAAACTAAGAAATGTTATCCTTGGTAAAGAAGGGTAATAGGATCTGAAAATGATATAGTTTAAATCAAATCTTAAATGATGGATAAGGTTAATGTGTAAACAAGATGAAAACACAATACAGTTGAAGAAACAGTATATGCAAGGTCATGAAAGCTCAGATTCAAATGTCATATTCATAAGATTGGAATTAGAACTGTCTAGACTAAGAAGTATAAATGATAGGATTGAATACTAACTGAAAGAATTTGAACTAATATTTGAAAGCAGTGACAGTTCCTTCTGGTTTGTAATTTATTTGAGTGTCAGTCTGGGATGGGTGAGATGGTTTAGGCGGGAGGGATACTTACATCGATCCCAAGGTAGAAGTAGAGAACCCTCTGGCCATCATACACAGTCTGTGCACACTTGCCCCCACCCCGTACACACAGATAAATAGATAAATGTCATGAAATATTTTTAAAAAGAATAATGTCAGGCTATAAAGATCCATTGGAGGAAAACTAACTGTGTGTGTATGGCAGGTAAGAGTCGGAAGTGAAAGTGCTTTGCTGTATGCCACTTAGTGTCATTTAGATCCACAAGAGTTACCGCGATTGTTTTCTAAGTTACTGCACTTTTTTCAAAATGCCTTAGCTTAATTCTCTATGCACTAAATTTACATAGTTATAGCCCACTCACACAATAGTTCTTTGTTGTTCTAGATAATATTTTAGAGTGTGAAGTGGTATCAAGACTAAAATCCCGTTTGAAATCATTCTTCTGAAACCCACTTTCATTTCTCCTCGAGTTTTCTGTTGCAATTTCACTGTCTGTCGTAAGTCTCAAGTATTTGTGCTATGAATATCTCTGGCTAGTTTATGACCCTAGTAAACATGGGTTTATAAATAGAAACTTCATGCGCATGTATACAGAAATAGTCAGTGCACTTCTAAATGCCTGGAGACTTTCTTAGTGCATTTTAAACTATTGGGTTTCAAATGGTAAATTATATACAGAAAGAGTAAACTGTATGAAACATTTTTTTGGTTGATCAGGCTGACTACTTGGTTGATGTTTGGTGGCTTTAATTAAAGAATGCAGCTATTGATAAGTTATGATTTTCTGTTTCTGTGGGTTGTTGTTTGTTTGTTTTAAGCATGGACACAATTACAAAAATAGCAAAGAATTTTTTTTAAGAAGTGCCCTCTTTGACTTTAAAATCCTGTATCTCAGTGTTATAGTTTTGCCATATCTTACAAGCACTTTATTTGCTGCTATGAATTTGAAAAATAAATTACCTTTAAAGAGCAGTTGACTCAACTTAGTCATCTCCTACCTTTCCAGGTCATCTTCAGTCCTTATTCCCTTTGCTTTTTGTCCACAAAAATCCTCTTTTAAATGTAATCCCTTAATCAGAGCTGCTTTAAGATTTTTCCTGAATTCCAGACACCATTCCCCAAGACTGTCCTACACAGTGAACCATATTAAATATGTGAATATTACTCAGTAGAAACACTTGGGAATT
The DNA here is from genome assembly GCF_004664715.2 of Peromyscus leucopus. NCBI lineage: Eukaryota > Metazoa > Chordata > Mammalia > Rodentia > Cricetidae > Peromyscus > Peromyscus leucopus. The sequence continues at coordinate 102,123,689 of NC_051066.1, read as the reverse complement.
ATTTTAAGTTTTGTGCAATATTACTTTTGAAATAGGTTGTTCTAAAATAAATCACTGAACTTACCCTTTGCTATACATTTTACAGACATTATGCATTCTTGAGATCTCTTACATAGTAAAAAATACCAAATTGTCTTCAAATATTGTTAAAATTATATTTAACAAATAGTGATGCTAGCATGATAACTTATGTGCTAAACATTTTCCAATCACTATTTTTACATTTCAATGCAAATATCTTAATCTTGAAGTTCTAAATGTGTTTTTAAAGATTTATAATTTTGATGGACTCTAGGCTCAGTGTCTAGGGGCCAAATGAATACAGTGTCCCTTCCCAGCTGATATGGTGTCCTCACCCTTCCTGAAACCCTTCACTAAAAAGTGGTTTCAGTTTCTTTTCACCAGTACCAAGTTTAACTGTTCTCTTCTTGTCGGGGCCAATGAGGAACCACTCATGTTTAAATATAGTAGGTTATATTTTATACATAAAGAAAAATTTAATTTTTTTTTGGTTTTTTTTGTTTGTTTGTTTGTTTGTTTTTCGAGACAGGGTTTCTCTGCGTAGCTTTGCGCCTTTCCTGGAGCTCACTTGGTAGCCCAGGCTGGCCTCGAACTCACAGAGATCCACCTGGCTCTGCCTCCCGAGTGCTGGGATTAAAGGCGTGCGCCACCACCGCCCGGCTCTAATTTTCTTTAACATTATAAAACTCATTATCCCAAATTACTTTCTATGTATTGTACACAATTAAAAGTTCATTAAATGGAGGCCTGGGCAGTGATGGTGCACACCTTTAATGCTAGCACTCAGGAGGCAGAGGTAGGCAGATCTCTGTAAGTTTGAGGCCAGCCTGACCTACAGAGCTAGTTCCAGGACAGCTAGGCTATTACACAGAGAAACCCTGTCTTGAAAAAAAAAAAAAAAAAAAAAAAACCAGAAAACCAGAAAAACCAAAAAAAAAAAAAAAAAGTTCATTAAGTGGATGTAAATTAAAATATGAATGTCATTGTACCAAAGGTGACAGAATATGCCTCTCTGATCTTATTAACACACTTATATGCCATAAAAGCTAGCTCAGTTATTCTTGCAATTTAGTTTCTGTATGTTAAGATGGCAATATGGTTTTACCCTGGTATTTGCAAGCAGTGTTCCACAAAAAAAATATTGCAGGTGTAGAGAGCTGTTTTACTTCTCCAAAAATGATGCTGGCTTCCGTACAACAGCCACACAATATTATTTAAGAAATAATCATGCCATGCTCATTGCCAGACCTCATTCTAGGCAGAGACTTTGCTAATATGAAGAGAATCTACAGGTCAACTGTGCGTTGTCAAATATATTGCAATACAAATTTTAAAGATGAGTTGTAAAGTTGTTTTACGCCTATTAGTTTATATTTAACTGAGAATGCTGCTAGCCAACAGTCTTACTGAGATTGTAAATTTAACCACACGTGACGGTGGAAGGACCTATTTATAAAATAGTGAAAGTCATCGTGTCTTGACTAAATGATGAAAGAACAAGTAAGTCCTCAACAGATTTATCTCATCTCTCTGTTTGCCAGATGCCCAAACTTGATGTCTGTGGAGACACTCAAACCATTATTTTCTAAACTAGAAAAATCTGACATTAAGAACTGGTAGATTGAATTTTTATTTCAACCTAAGATTATGTTGTTTTAGAATCAGAAACCTGTCGTTAGCTTATTTTGAGGCTACAAAATGCTTAGGTCTTCATTCATAAAGATTATTACAAAAGGGCTGGAGAGTTGACTCAGAGGTTAAGAGCATTGGCTGCTCTTCTGGAGGACCTAAGCTCAATTCCCCACACCCACATGGTAGCTCACAATTGGCTGAAACTCCAGGTCCGGGAGTTCCAACACCCTCTTCTGGCCTCTGTAGGCATTGTATATACATATGGCACCCAAGCATATACATGTAGGCAAGCACCCACACACATTCCTGGAAGTGCCTCTCATTGTTCCTGGCTGGGTGCTCAGGTTTCCGTTTCTATGCTTCACTAGTCCACTAGACTGTGTACATAACACGGAAGCACCCCACTCTGTCTAACCTAGCTGCTTTTAGCAAATAGGAGAGAGTGCAAATATTCTACCGACCCCTGACAGCAAGGATCCACATTATGTCTGTCTCATTAGTTCATTCCCCTTGCCATGCCCGTTCCCTCAACGTCCATGCCCATTGGATAGCCAAGGCACTGAAGTCATGAATTATCTAAATCCCAGTCATTTTGAAGATGAATGTATAAGAAAAGTTAAGGGGGATGATATTTTCACTAGAGTGTGAGTGGGGCCGAGTTTGAGGAGTTTTTAAATGTTGTTCTTTTATAGCTTCACACATTCTGGTCATATCCCCTCCCACCCTCACCAGACCCCCTCCCTCTGTCAAGCCCCCATCTCAAGTGCATGTCTTTTCATTTGGTTTGGTTTTGTTTATGACTCACTGGGCTCAACCTAGCTGAGGGCTGCCAGTGTGGGCCTGGTGCAGAGCGACCCCCTAGGATCATTGAAAATTCACTAGTTACACCTGTGAAGACAATGACTTCCTTCCTTCCAACAGCCCTTCTCTGCCACTAGGTACCTTGGGCAGGGCTGGATCCCATTGATCCTGACTGAGCACCTCCTCAATCAGGGACTGAATGTTTGGGGGTTTGGTCTTATCAGATCCTATGGATTAATTGCAACTGCTGTGCATTTCTGAGTGCCATTACATGACATGACTGTTTCCCCATCATCCAGCTCTCAGGCTCCTTGTGTCCCCTCTTCTGCATGTTCTCATATGAAACATAACTTCAAGTTTTCAGATTGTTTGTTTGACTGAGTCAGAGATTTCATTGAAGATAATGAGTGTGATGTCATAGAGGTTTTATGGATCCTGTTCCTAAATTTACTTGGTGATCTAAGTCTCGAATCACATTCCAGCTATAACACCAGGCCAAAAGAATTGTTTTTAGTAATAGAAAAGAAATATGCATGATCCGAAAACTTTCAAAGGATCATCTCACCTTTTAAAATACAATTATTGTTGGCATTTCTAATTTTAAAGGATTTACTGTTTATTCATTCTTCCCAATGTAAGAGAATTACATGTGAATGTCACCTAGGAAATCCTTACATGTAATCCTTAACCTCACTCCCTTCTCTAACCTAGAATCATTTACCATGCTTACATCATAATGCTGTGGTCTTCAATAGAGAAAAAAAACCAATTTCCCCAGTTTTCCTACTTTCTGTTTTTATTTAATGTCTTCAACTGTAGCTAAACATGAAATCCCTAACTGCCATACTATACAAGTGAGAATCCCATGGTTTGGTGCACACACACACAGCCTCTCTGTTCTCTCCTTACCACCACTTCTTATTTTGAATCTGCTGTTATAACTCCTTAATATCATTAAGGATGGGCAGAAAACAGCAATTGATTTCTGTCACATTCAGTCACATCCCTGTTTCCTTCACTCACTTTAAAGGGACAACTTAGTTATGGCGAGTGTTTTGGTAGTGAACATGATTTCTTTCTGGGGTACCAAGTATTATTACATCTACTTTGTCTTTTCATGAAAAAAAATCAGGGTATTTAAGTAATTTATGAATTATTTGTGGTGCCTAATAACCTGTAAGCCATTGCTATGACCTTGTTTACAGAAGAAAGCTATTCTGTACTCTAAAGGGAATAAAAATGACTTAGTCATGAAAAGTTTAAATTATTTCTAAGACTTTAGAATTTTACAGTAATAATGATGGTATCCATATATAGTTTATTAGACTTGACTATAAAATATGCTGATGGTTGAACTAACAAAATTCCCACACCCTTCTCACATAAGTGGGATTATCTTTAGTTTTGAATGTCCCTAGAAGAAGTAGTATTTTTTATATTGACAGCATTCAGTGAATATTTATCTCTAGCCAAAAAAAGAATTCTTCAAAGCAAACGCATTTGAAAGCAGAGTCACTCTCATATTTTCCACTGGAGAGAAGTTACTTATAAGGAAATAAGTTCTTGAGTGTCATTTTAAATTTGTTTCAGTTTTACATTTGTTTTTAAGATGCTTTGGGTTGTTTCTTTCCTTAGGAACAACTTATATAAGGAAATTCTGTCACGAGCTGAGTTTTTTTTTTCTCGGTGTCAACATTATATGATCCACTTGAAAGCATGCAGTTTTTAGTATGTTTTGGTGTGCATACTATTTAAAGTTGATTTCCTCAAAAGTTACAGTGAATTAGACAAACTCAAGATTATGAGTAACTAGATTAAGATAAGTTAGGACCTCCAACTAAACAGTGTCTACACAGCATAGAACAAGCGACCTGTGAGGCTGCATCCGGGGCCTGACCACGGGAAGATGTGTAGCTCCCCTGACTTTGCTGCCTGGAGAGAGCATGCCAGCATCCACTCTGGGAAAGAAGCCAGTCCACCTCCCTCAACTTCTTCTTAGAAGGGATAACACAGAGGCCTCCATCAGACTAGAGAGGAAACCTTCCCAATTCTTTATTTTGCCGTAGATCCCACTACGGCAAGATAACACACTTGATGCATGTGATGGATGACGGTAATCCTGCATTTGCATCTTTTGACTCGGAGGAAGCATGCTGTAACTGTTAAACAGCGGAGCTGAGACACTCACGTTGGAATACACTGAGTGTTCTCCCAACAAGCGGACTGACTCCGCATCATCACCGTTGGGAATTGATATTCAATCCTGAATTTATTTTCAGTGATGTCAAGAAGTTCCGATAACTTGTCAGGTTTGCTAAAAGTAATCCCCTCATTCATTGAGAGACTTATTAGGAAAATGAGTGAAATGCCTGTCTCTTCAGAAAGCACATCTGTGCGGTGCTGTGTCGACACTGTTGTTTAAACTGCTCGTTCTCAGCAAACTCCAACTGTGCCTAATTAGAAGATCATTTGGCTGCACAGTAAATAGGTGATATTTATCCAGTAGCATATTCTGAAGGTTGGTTTGTGTTTACAGACTGGCATTTCTACACCAATTCCCAGGCTCTTGCCCCCTTGAAGCAGGGAAGGTAGGGTCTCCTTTTACTCTGAAATCACAGGAAGTTCTCCCACTTCAGAAAGAATGGTTTATCTGCCCATGTAGATGCTCCACATCTGCTCAATACAGGTCTTTGTTGCAAATTGTTCCAAACAATGTGGATACACAATCGCATCGTCATATTTCTTGAAAATTCAAAACAACTGAAACAATAACTTCCCACAACCTAGAGAGTCTCTCTGGTTGTCCTGAAGTCGCTAACATCTCAATAGGATGCCAGGGTCCTGTGACGTCGGGATAGAAATAAGATGGGTGCTGCGGTATCAGGGAAGACATTTTCTGAGAGAAGCATTTGATTGACTGTAAAGGGACTGGGCCCACAAGCAGCAAGAGTGGAGCTGATAGGAGGAAAGAAGATAAACGGGAGAAAGTTGGGGCGTTCCGCCACCCACACAGTAAGATAATTCTAAACGATGTGGTTTCAGTGCTGGCTGTCAGCGCTCAGAAATGAAAACATGATTTAGAGCCGTTTTCCCTGTTGGCTCTTGGGAAGGTTTAAGTGGATGGCCTTTTCTAATAACGTTACTCCAAGCAATACGTTGTTATGTGGAGTATTACTGTAAAAGAGTGAGCACACTTTTACAGAAATAAAAAACTCAAGGAAGAGATAAAAGTGAAAACATCTATTTACGTAAGAAGGTACTAAAATGTATTTCAAAGGATGGAAGGCACGGCAAACTTCTATAGGGAACTTTTGTACTAAGTCCTGTATTTCCGTCTCACAGCTCCGCACACAGCACTTCTCTCCCATCCTTATCGCCATCACCACTATTCAAGGGATCGTTACATTTTTACCCACCAATCTGTCTCCAGCCTTTCTGACTTTGCACTTCCCCTCTGCACATACATAAAGGACATGGCATAATAGTCTAGTGTTCCAAACATTTTGGGTGTGCACTCTGTACAAAACAGAGGAAAACAAAACCTCTCAAAGCCCTCCAAAATCTGACCACAGTCTACTTCCATCACTTTCTCCCATTGTTCTTGTACAAATTATTCTTTGGCTTCAACACACTGATTTACTCATTTTCTTATTCTACCCTGAAATTCCCAGCATTTTTTCAGCTCCGTCCAGCAGTTCCCACAATGTCATCGAGTTCTCCCCTGTGATGTTTCCCAAATGTTGCCTCATGGACTGAACTACCTTGTGCCTGCAAAAGTGAGATCCCCAATACTGTATCTGAATCCCTACCTGGTAGGCACTCAGCACATGCTGAAGGACATAGAAAGAGATATGAACCCCCTACCAACCAGTGTATCAAGTTATACATTAGCAATGGAAGTTACTAATTATTCCAGGATTAAAGAATTAATGATTGCTTTAATTAAGGGTCTATATAAAATGTGAGAATTGAAATGAAAAGATAACTAGTTTCCTTCTGATTTTTATGACAGTCTCAGAGTTTACTTATTTAGATAAGGACAAAATCCTATTATTTATTAAAATAATATTTCATCTCATATCGCTTTGGTGATACTCAAAAAAGTTCTGAGACAACTGCAAACATCTCCATTTTCCCCTTCAACTGTACAATTTCCGTTTTTGGTTTTGGTTCAACCTACTTGTATTTTTAGCATGTAACTCTGATGCAGGTAATAACTTCCATATGTTTCTATGGTGATAGAGCAAAGCACATCTTTTTACCTGTCTTCCTTCTAGCACAGTACACCTCAGTGCACACACGAACTCTCATATTTCATGAGTTAACTAACATGTCATTGTTCTTATCCACATTGTGATAATTCTAAAAATACTGAATATAATCTATCTTAATGTTCACCTTAATGAATACTTGCTATTTTAGAGGAAAGCCCAAATGGTTTTTAGCCAATGTCATACAGTATATATTCTATGTCATTCATTCAATCAATCATTCATTCATTCATTCAAATTGTAGGATGCTTTCATTGTACCCTGTAGTCTTTATTACTGCCAAGCAAGGAGCATGACATCTGTACTCCAGATGTGGATATACTATACTATTTACACAGGGATATCATACGTTTTGGGTCCTAACATTTTTCTTCATTGTCCCCATTATTTTGTTGGTCACTTTTTACTATAACTTCATGTTAATACAATATCTTTAGGGCAACAGTCAAAGTGATTTTTTGGTGCCTTTTAATGAAGAGGTCATTATTGGTGCCTCTTACCTCGTAAGTACAATTTCAATTTTATTGCAAAGTTTATTACATGAGGCCTGGCAAGATGACCCAGCAGTTCATAAAGGCACTCTTTTCCAAGTCTGGGGACCTAAGTTCAATCCCTGTGCCCCACCTAGTGAAAGGGGAGAAATGACCCTTGAAAGTCCTCTGACTGCCACATGCATGCTGTGGCACATGTGCAAACATGTGCACACACTACCATAAGTATAAATAAAACCTTAAAACGCACCTGCTAGTCTTCTGTCTGCCTGTTTATGAATGGCCCATGTTCCAAAGTTTATTGTTAGTTTAGTCCACTGATTTAACGGTATTGGCATTGTTAGAATTCTGCCCTCACTGCAGCTGCATGACCACACATGAGCAGTTTAGGAGTCAGCAAAGGGTTTTGCGTCTTAACGTCATCAGTGTGCACTGGCGACTACATGCACGGTGTGGTCGCACAATCAGTGCATGCGTGGTGTAGCTCCATAAGCCTGCTTCACCAGGAGCCCCTAAAAAGCCAGATGCAGACCCCACCCTCTCTCTCTGCTCTCCCCCACCACCACCATCTTTCTCTCTGCCCTCCACACATGCTCTTTCCCAGGCCTGGTTCTTCCCCCACCTCTCTTCCTCCTAATGAAGCTCTAAAATTAATACTGGGTTCTGTCATGACTGTGACCTTTCCACGCGGTAACCAGCACTGCCACCAGCACCACTTATCATTCATTTCAGGCGTGATCTGTAAACTCTGACTTTTCACTATACATTCTTACTTTATGAATATTTCTAAAAATGTCAACTAAGTCAGGTAGAATGAAGAATCTCATTATTAAACATTATATTTACAATTTTTATTCAAAGTAATTCCTTGTTTGCTCCTTTTTTAAAAGTCTGTGGTTCTCAGTGTGATCAACTGAGAGTGGAGATGGCACAGGTTGGACCAAGAGGATTCTCCTCTCCGACGGTACCAGAGATATGGGGGATTCTCAAACTCAACATACACAGGAGACATTCTGAGGATCCTTTCTATCACTGCCTCATCTGGAAAGCCATCCCCTGCCCAACCCATCTCTCGGGGCTTATTACAGGATTTAGCCAATGATGACAGCACCAGCTTCTTCTCTAAGTAGATAAGTGTTTAGGGGTGAAAATGGGAACATATTGGAAACCTGATCTGCAAAATGTTTCTCACATTTCCAGTGGGGGGAAAAATGAATTCTACCTTGGAATCATAACAGTTACTCGTTACAAATATAACTTTGTTTCTTGGACATATATCATCATCCTAAAAGTTTAAAAGTGCTGTTTACTTCTTAATTTCTTCAGAACAATTTAGTAAGTAGGCAGAACATTTAGCCTGCAGAAACAACCTTGGCCTTTCTTGATGTCTAGTCCACAGACTTCAAGCGTCATAGTGGTAAAGCCCAGAAAGTCAGGGAGAAGAAGCCATGCAGACAGCAAGGACATGTCAACACAGTGGCGTCCATGTTAGTGTCCTGTGCTTCCAGCACACACAAGGTGGATTCTAGGGCAGGAAAGGAGAGCCACGGGCAAGGCTAGCTCATGAAGAAGTGTGTGGCTGGTTGAGTTTGGGTTTTTACACTGCAGAGGAAGGAGCTGAGGTGCTTGTGAAAGCTGCTGCAAGCAGCAGTGTGGCTGGGCGGGGCGGGGGGGGGGAGGCTGATGAACGACAGGGCCCGTGAAGACATGCTAGCACTGGTCTAGGCGAAAGTGCACGTGCTCTAAGGAAGGGTGATCAGGATTTGATGTGAGGGTACTTGTTTCCTAAAAATAGGTTATATTTGTGTAAATGGGCAAACCCTGAGCCCTTCTGAGTGAGTTACGATATATACTTTAAAAATCTCAAGGTGACGTTGATATTTAGATACTTAGAGCAATGTTGATTGTTTAGAGACAATATTTAGAGACACTTCAAAGTGATGTTGATATTTAGGGGGACAGTTTCAGCACACCAAAATTTAATGTGTGTGTGCATGTAGATAGACCCAAATTAGAATCCAGGGAGGAAAATATTCTTACTTGCTTTGAATATAAAATGAATTTTATCATTCATAACAACCTTTTAGAGCAGTCATCTCCTTTTTGCACCTGCTGTCTTTGCTAGTCTAAACTGCTTTCAGAGTTTGATTCCTTAAATCTCTCAACGTTGTATCTTAGGTAAATGTAAAGCAAAACCAATTGAATGGAGAGTGAGGGCAGTGCTGGATTCACTGAGCAAAGGAGGCTTCATCCCTCCTTCTGGCCAGTCACCGTGGCCAGCCCTTGCTTTTCTCCCCACTCTCTCCAGCTCTGTGCAGGGGAGAATGGATTGTGGCAATGCATTATGACACAAAGCTAAAATAGCAGGAAAGGCTTGTGAAGTATGTGCCCATGTAGACAGAGAGGATTGTGAGTCTAAAGCAAAGATGTTTCTGGACAGAGCCTGGATCTATCCAATGTATAAAAAGAAAGGATTTCAAAGCAGGAGTGTTCTCAGTGATAGCACGTGACAAGATCTGAATTGGCCTGGCTTGAGTTTGTACTGGTCTCGTGCACACTGTAACAATTGCTGTGAGTTCATATAAGTACCTGCCTGTTGTGTCTGGAACAGGTTCCTTGTTGTCATCTATGGCTCTTATACTCCTTCCACCCCTCTTCCTCAGTGGGTAGAGGTTGTGCGAGTTATCCCATTGGGCCTAGGATCTGTCTAGCCACAGGTCCTCTTTCTGATAGTGGTGCCAGGTATGGGTCTCTCTTGTGAAGCAGGCCTTAAATACAATCAGAGAGTGTTTGGTCACTCCTGTGATGTTCATGGCACCCTTTGCACCAGAGGTCATGTCTTGCCAGGTCATGTGGCTTGGCAGGGTTTTCAGCTGGATAAAATTGATGATTGCTTTTCTTCTCCAGGAGCATTTATAGCACATTCAGCCATTATGAAAGGTAGTCAGTAGAGATGAATCTTCCAGGTCAGTATCATGTTCTGTGACTCAAGTACGCAGTGTCTTCAGCAATACGGTCTTTCTGTTGAGTTCGGGAGGATGACCAATAGCATTGTCAATATCCTGGATGTCTGAGAGTCTATGGGGCCTCATTGGCCAACAACTCCAGAAGTTGGGCACTGGGATTATGACTCGTTAGCTTGTGGTGTCTAATAAAGGCATTGTTGTCCTATTAAAGGGCAATTCCTACTATGTGTGTGTATAATATACATATATACGTATATCACATACACACACATACATATATATATGGAAGCTTCTATAATAGTAGCTTGGTTTTCATATAACTTCTTCAAAAGGTCTTTAGTGCTATTTATCACTCTCTGTATTCCTTCCTGTCTTAGTTACTTTTTTATTGTTGCACTAAGACACCATGTTCAAGTCAGCTTGTAGAAGAAAATGTCTGTTGGGCTTTACATTTTCAGAGGGTGAGTGCATGGCCATCATGTCCAGGAGAATGGCAGCAGGCAGGCAGACATGACTCTGCAGCAGTAACTAAAAGCTTCTATTTTGAAACACAAAATGAGGCAGAGAAAGCTAACTATGAGTAGTGTGGCCTTTTGAAACTTTCAAAGCCTGCCCTTCAACAAGACCATATCTGCTAATCCTTCCCAAACAGTTCCACCAACTGGGGACCAAGTATTCATACTTATGAACCTATGGGGCCATCCTCAACCATACCACCACACCTCCTCTGTCTTGTTCTCTCACTCTACCCTAGTTCAATCCATCATGTTCCCTTAGTTCCCTTTAAGCCATTATCCCACTGCATTCTATCTCTCTTCCTTTGAAAGACATAGAGTATAAGTCACATTCTTCATAGCATTGATACCACTAAAGAAAAGATTGCTGATTCTGTACCGACCAATCTCTAGCATTATACATGGGTCTGTCATGTAGTATGTGAAGAACACAAGAGTAAGTTGCAAGTGTCTTTGAAGTAAACCGTCGCTTGGAATAGAAGACCCACATTTACCTCAAGTGGCAAAGGAAATTCTTACTGAAAGAGCACTGAGGAAGTCTTTGACTCTAGAACTATTGATGAGAACCTCTGAAGACAAGAAAGCCCTGAAGAAATCTATCAAGATGGACAACATTTGAACAAGGAAAAGCAGACAAAAAGAAAAGTGAGCAGGGAAAATGAAAGAACTAGATGAACGGCATAGAGGAAAGTCCATGTTTCACATGCATGCCAGCTGTCTACACTGGGGCTTGACACAGCAGAATCTGGGGTGGGTAGTATTTCGAAAATGAAAAATTGAAAGCCAGACATCATATAATAAGTGACAAAGCCTCTTCTTAGATATTTGAATCCCACGCAGAGACCACACAACCCTGGCTTCTAATATATCTCTATTCAGCAAACCATCATATTGCCAAGACAGAGAAACCATACAAGTTTTAGAAGTGCCAGAGGGGTTTCAGGTTGTTTAATTGTTATATACATGACTGGTTTCAAGAGTCCTGTTTTTCAGACTATAATGAATACAATGTGTGGGTTAAAGTATTTGTTTTATGACTTGGCTATTGCCTGAGCATTTTTGGAATTTGCTGGTACTCCCACCTCGGTGGTTTGGTAATGATCGCTTGGACTGTGAGGAAATGTCAGAATATAAGTAGGGAAAACAATAGAGTCACGGCGCTGCAGATTTAGAATCTGAGTTAGTTTCAGTGCATGCATTCCAGAATTTGCGTGGTCAGAGGTCATATTTAGACACTAGATACACACAACAAAGACTGAAGTCAATTACATTACATTCCACTAAAGCAGACTTTCCCTTCCATGGTGTTAGCCTCTGTGTCTCGACATATCTGTACCTGTATGTGGATCAGGGGTGGATCAGGTAGGTGTGAAATTTACTGCTGTCTAGAGGTACTGAATTTGGGGGTTTATAAGGCTTCAACAGGCATCAGGGAAACAATATCACTTTTCTTTGCCTTGCCAGAATCCAGGGCCAGCCTCATCGATGACACATGATGCTCTGGCTGTATTTTCTTAGCACAGGAGGCCACAGCGAACACTAGCAAAAAACACCCAAGTCTGTTCTTGGTAAAGACAGATGAGAGAGTCATGAAGTACGGTGTCAGGGGAAGAAAATGACAGCTGTGGAAATTGTATTGAGGGGCTGAAAATGTAGCCTGAGGGTAGGATATTTGCTTAGCATTCCCTGGGCCTGAGGTTCAGTCTCCAAAAATAACACTAAGCAGTGGATGAGCCAGTAAGAATTGAACAATGGATTCTCCAGAAGAAAAGAGAAGGCTCTGGCTTGTAGCTTTCCCTATTTCATCAGTGTCCGCAGTTTTAAATGTTCCTGCCACAGCCGGGGTTTGTTCATACTAAACTACCAGCATGATATTAGGAGGACGTGAATATGGATCTTGAAAGGATGCACACTTTTAGCTCCCAGAAGCCAGGAAAGCCAGCTCTAGCACATTACCACACACATCTCCCCAGCACAGTTCATGGCTTGTTTTCACCCTTGAAACTCCATGAAATGATTACTTTAAAAGCATAGAGTAATAATGTATGGTACCATACCAAGACAATTACAATTATCCCCCAAGCCATAAATTTACATAAGAGCACAGTTCGCAGAGAAGTAGAAGAGGGCCCTGAGATTTATTCAAGAGTTCTAATGCTGCTTGCTTTACAGACAGGAAAGGCAGCGCACTTAGTCCAGCCCTAAATGAAGCTCGTTTCTCACTTTCACCGTCTTATCTAAAAAAGGCAACGGCACCCAGCACTGCAAGAATGCGCAGCATGTGGAAGAGGGGTCCCAGCAAAGCCTCGTTGCCCTTCCTCACTCCAAGGACTGAGCTACTAAGACAGCCTTCGGGTTTGCTGGAGGTGAACAGTGGCCGTGATGTCACCTGAGTGCCCCTACTAGGGAGAATCCATGCTTAGACGTGGTCAGACATGCAGATGTCTATCTCTGCCACACTGTTTGAAGCTTTCCAGGAAAGTCATAAAGTATTCTGCAATTTCCATATTCACATCATCAAAACAAAAATAAAGAGAGGATATTGAATATTAACTATATGGCAGTAGTTTTTTAAAAAAAAAAAAAAAAAAAAAAAACTAGAAGCAGGGGCCAGTGAAATAGCTCAGGACATAAAGGTGCTTGCCAAGGACAGCAACTAGAATTCCATCCACCAGTCTGACGTGGGAGGAAGTTACCATCTCCTGCTGGTTGTTCTCTGATCTTCACACCCATGCAACACATACTCACAGCCACATATATACACACACTCTCACACACACATGCATACACCCACACCCACATACCCTCACACATACACACACTCATACACACACATACACATTCACACACGCTCATGCACATATACTCACACACGTACATACAATACACTCACACACATTCACATGCTCATATATATACACACATACACTCTCACATATACAATAAATAAGGTAAAAACATTAAGTAGAAATTAAAGACAAAATACTTGTGCAAAGAGAAGGCACTTAGATTTTATCTGTGATTCATAAGTTTTTCAGTAGGTTAAACTTAAAGAATAAATTTCAGAAAAACCAAGATTTTAGGAACATAAAAAGTATCCACAGCTGTAACTAATCCCATTGCTTTTATGAAACATTATCAGAAAGTGGGTTTTATGTTGTATTTTCTCATGTATTACATTTTTATTTGTATGAAAGTCAGAAACTATGAGAACATAAAGTTCTCTCTGATTTCTATAAAGACAAGAGCTTGGCAGCGGTCAAAAGCAACCTTTAGTCATTCCTCCTAAAGAGCCTCTTCTAGCGAGCACTATCTTAAATTGCATGAAGTGTGTTGAGTCTTAAATTGGGAAAGAGGGAACAGGGAAATCTTGGATGAAAAATAATCCAAATAAAACTGAAGCCTTTAAATGATAATTAATTAGAAACACAAGTTTACTGTGCTAGAAGTGAATGTTTGTGAGTTTCAGTGACCTTTAGAGATGACTCAGTGCCAAGTAATAGCTTACTAGTGGATTATGACTACTTCAATGCTCTAGTTTCTCCTTGGGTCTTTCCCCCAGAGAATATGTACTCTATCATGTTAACATAAATATCTTGACTTACTCATCTTATCACACTGAAGCCTCACCTTAGCACAAGTTTGCGCAGAATCCTTATGTGTTTTAACTCATTTGATCAGCCATCAACACTCTGGCCAGGAAGTGAGTTGGGGGAAAGGTACCAATTAAGAAATCGCTACCCAGCCCAAGATAAATAACATCAGTAGAGGCTTAAAACCCTGGATTCCAACATTAGCACAAAAGTTACACTATTTTGTTACATTTTACTATGAACCTATTATGAACCTTTCCAAAAACACATCGTTTAGTGGACAGCTACAAAAACCCCCGTGTTTCCTTAACACAATTCATCATAGCTCTGCTAATTTTAAAATAACATAATAAATAAAACACTGATTTGTCAGCTGTTCTCTAAATACTGAATTAAGAGACACTGAATTAACTACTGTTGTTGGCACAATGGACTCACTTCAATGAATCTCTAAGAAGTCCATCATCATTTTAACAGACCTCTTTTCCAAATCAGCATTATATCATTTCTCTCTTCTTGATATGTGGACATGTAAAAAATTCAGTTGCTTGAGAAGTTTAATAATATATGTACTCACAAAATTTAGTGTGTGTGTGTATTTTTAAGAAGAAAATTACTCAAGTGGCTGTGTTTGCCAGGGCTTTATTCTGTTGATTTTCCTCTTTTGTTTAATGGAATCATTATTTTCCAAACCATTAAGCTTTGAAACTGAAATCCTTTTTTTAAAATATTCTTATTTCTCCTCTCCCACACTGAATTACCACTTACCACAGAATCCGTCTACTGGGTGGCACATGGGGCCCACTCATTCCTGTTTCGTAATCAACACCATTCTTGCCATGCTGAGCTTAGTCTGTTTTACTGTCTCCCTGACTCCAATCCATCCAACGAAGTGTTTCTGCTTTCCCCAAATCCAAAGTCTTGCGTTCAACTTTGGACCCCTCCTGTTTTGGCACCATAGCACAGTAATAAAAATGATAATTGACTTCAAGATGTGACTTCAAATCTAGATATG
Source organism: Peromyscus leucopus (assembly GCF_004664715.2). NCBI lineage: Eukaryota > Metazoa > Chordata > Mammalia > Rodentia > Cricetidae > Peromyscus > Peromyscus leucopus. The sequence continues at coordinate 102,108,384 of NC_051066.1, read as the reverse complement.
CCCACTCCCTCACACCTCCCATCATGATGGGATGAAACTGGCTTTTCAGTCCCAGATCTCCACCTCCGGGATGTGGGAATAAATGTGCCCTTTGAAAGATGGAATGGGACAGGGAAGAACGACACTTCCCACATTCTCCTCAGCAACGTTACCCAGCTGCTGGTCCTCACAACTCCAGCCTTTCTGTCCCTTGAGCAGTCAAGCTCACCTGTCAGTCCACATTTCTCCTTTCAAAACCAGGCTCAAGTGCCCCTCTCCTGTTTTGCCCTCTTAGGAAACCCACAAACATATCTCCCACTCTTTTCAGTGAAAACTGCTCTCTTCCCTGTCTTGGTTGTAGTTTTCACACGGTTATGCCGTTCCCCTGTTTACAGCATTTTCTTCTTGAGGGAGAAACTAACAAACTTAATTCTTCAGTTTTTATTTTTTTTCATATGTCTAGTTGAGTACTTGCCCATTATATAACTGCTGTGTTTATTAACTGCATTGGAATACAACATTTGAGAAATTTTACTTCCAGCGTGTTATTCATGCAGCAGTGCGTTTTATATTAGCCTTCCTTAACCCCGCCAAGCAATTCTAATTGGCAGAGAGGACCTGTCATGTAAGACGCTCTCCAGCTGCTTTCCTTCCCATTATTTCTTTTCAACTTCTAAATAAAACTTTTTGCTTTCTGCTTCTTCTACAAAAGCATCTATTGTGTTCATCAAAGACAGTAAGGGAATTGGAGTTGTAATTTCAGGCTCAGAGGGAAATTGGGTTACACACGAAATTCTGAAGAGTTAGCTCTGAAACACATCTTATCTGGGATAGGAACTTCTAAAAAAATCAATGAAATATGTTCAACAAAAATAGAATTCTTTAATATGGAGTCTAGACTTGCTTGGATGTTTTAGACTGTCTCTTAAGGATAGTTATAAAAGGCAGGAGTGGCGTGACCATGTGATCACATCAAGCCATGTGACAACTCATTGAGTCAGTTATTTATGTTAATGGAAACGTCTTCCAGAGTATTCTGACACCCTCTTAAGCAACACAAGTATCATTCTGGGGCAATTTCCAACACATTCGCAACTCTAGAGAAACAGTTGGGCGGAGTGTATTTCTGAGTACCGGGGGAGAAAAGAACGCTGTGGTCCAACAATGCCCAACTGTAAAATAGCACACATGAGTCAAAATGGAGATTTTCTCCTGCTAATCATACACCAAATAGAGTGTACTTTTTATTTCCTTCTATTTCAAACAAGCAAAGTATTAAAAGGCAAAAGCAGTGTTATTTTTTTTTTTTTTTTTATTCATTTATTTATTTATTTATTTATTTATTTATTTATTTTTTTTTTCGAACAGGTTTCTCTATGTAGCTTTGCGTTTCTGAACTCACTTGTAGCAGGCTGCTCGAACTCACAGAGATCCCTGCTCTGCTCCAATGCTGGATTAAAGCGTGCGCCACCACCGCCCAGCCAATGTGTTGCCATTTTAAAATGCCTGTCTTGAAGTAAAAGAGTTTTTGATGAGAAGTTAGTAAAAGGCTCAAGAGCTTTTTCTAAGTTATTTTTTACAATAATAATGAACCCAGCCACAAATTTTGTAAAATATCCCCCTCCGTATTTTTGAAGTGCTACTGGAGTGCCTCTACTTTTATCGTGCCCTTACTACAATTATGTTGAAAACTATTTGTTTTTGTGGTACTTGGGGTTAAATCGAGAGTCTCATGCACACTCAGCAGGCTATCACTGATCTGGAGTGCCAGGAAAAGCTTTCCTTTAGAAGCATTTTTCCTACACACTGTTCAATACAGAATAATATAGACTCAATATAGGCGTTCAGGTTGAACTTGCTTTGCACACACAATGAATCTGTAAGAAAGCACCATCACTCTGTCACCTGTGTATCTGGCATCTAGCACAGTGCCAGGCACAGAGCAGGCACACTACTTGGGCTGGTGAGACTGAAGGCCTGAGCAGTGTGCCTCAGAGTGCAATTGTCCTCTGGAATCCCAGTCTCGGAACCCTCATCTGAACAGATGAGTTGAGTGATACAAATGTTGTTTCTTCAATTTAAACCTTTACACTCTTTTCAGAAGCAAAGAAATGAAGGCCCCTGGGTATTAACTGTTCTAGCTAGTACGATAACTTGGGACAAAGCATTTGCAAACCCTGGCTTATTGCAGCATCCTTTCTGTGACTCCAGATGGCCTCCTCAGCCATAACAACTCCTAGACAGCTGCTGGGAGTAGGGATGCAGGCCTGGAACCACAACACTAGTGAGGCTGAAACAAGAGTATAGTAAACTCAGGGCCAGCCTGGGTTACACTGCAGGTTCAAAGCCCTTTACAAACTGAACAGTCTCCCCAGTTCTAAGTTCATTAATTCAATAAACTGTCATAACTATACAAATTAGATGTCATGTTTGTCATTATAATGAAGAAACTAAGATTAAAAAGAATAAGTATTTTTCCCGACGCTAACACTTTATATCAAATCTTAGATTTGAACAAAAACTAAGGTCATTTTGTCACACTTCCTAGAAATCACATCCAGGAAACCTCTTTCAAGTTATACTTTACCTAGAAAAATAACAAAATAACTATACAATCATTTTGTATACCACATTGTTGTAAGCAGTATTTCCATTCTTTCAGCAGCTTTACATATGATTTGTCTCATCGTCATGGTTTTCCATACAAAGTTTAAAGGTAAATTATTGCCAGAGTTTATTTCAGTTTTCACGAATAATGAATTAATAATGTTTTAAATTCTAGCTAATAAACTTGTGAATATATGTCAAGCAATGATGTTGGATATCACATTGAGAGAATTTCTCCAAATTCCTATTTCTCCTCTACATAGTAAAGCCAAACTCTCAAATTCTGAATGGGTCTTACTTACTAGATGTTTAGTTCATGAATTGCAACTGGAAAATCCACATGTAAAATATGTTACTGCCTTAATGCAAAATGTATCTTAGCTTTTTCCCCTAGGCAAAGGACTTACTTAATCTCTACTAACTGCCATGTAAATGTGAGTGTAAAAGCCTAGTTAAAAATAATTCTAAATAAAAAATGGTGGTATCAGTCTTCAAGAAAGGCTTGAGAACGTTCTATAAAAATTGGCCAACTCTGAATGAGGGTTCCCTTTCCCCACATCCTCACCAGCATCTGTCATCAGATATTTTATCCATCTTACCCATTCTAACTGGGGTAAGATGGAATCTCAAGCCGGGCAGTGGTGGCGCACGTCTTTAATCCCAGCACTCGGGAGGTAGAGGCAGGCAGATCTTTGTGAGTTTGAGGCCAGCCTGGGTTACCAAGTGAGTTCCAGGAAAGGCGCAAAGCTACACAGAGAAACCCTGTCTCGAAAAACGGAGGAAAAAAAAAAAAAAAAGATGGAATCTCAAAGCAGTTTTAATTAGCATTTCCTTAGTTGCTGAGAATGTTGAACACTTGTGAAGATCTTTCTTTTATTGCTGTAGCTCTGTGCTATGGCTTGAAATCTGATATGGCAATTTCTCCAGCGTTCTTCTCTTGCCTGAGATTGAGCTGGCTATCCAAGGCCTTTGGTAGTTCCATATGAATTTTAGGGTGGTTTCTTCTGTTTCTGTAAAGAGTTACATGGGTATTTTTATTGGGATTGCATTGAATTTGTTAATTGCCTTAGGTAGATGGCCATTTTCACAATATTAATTCTGCCAAATCCATGAACATGGGAGGTCTTTTCATCTCTTAATGTCGTCCACAATCTCTTTCTTCACTGTTCTAAGGTTTTCATGCCATAGGTCTTTCACTTTCTTGGTTATTTAATTCCTAGGTGTTCTTTGAGGCTCTTATGAGTGAGTATACTGCCATGATCTCCTATCAGCATGATTGCAGTTGATACAGAGAAAGGCCACAGGTTTTTCTAAGTTGATTTTTTTTATCCTGTCACATTGCTGAAAGTGTTGATCATTTCTAGGAGTTTTCTGATGGAATTTTGGGGATCGCATATGTATGATATCTTCAGCACACAGGGATAATTTGACTTCTTTTACTATTTCTATCCCTTTTCACTTTCTTCTCTCAGAAAAACAAACATACATATTCTCTCATGTGTGGTTCCTAACTCCAAATCTTCAGATGTGAGTACATAGCCTTGAGTAACTGCAGAAACCAGGCAAGTAAAAGTGGACTGTGATATAAGGGAGAAGGATCTCTAGAGAGGAATATAGCTGGACATGCATGCTCCAGAGGGGGAAATGGGAAAAGTGAGGGGGATGTCAGCTGGGAAGGGAGAGTAATACAGAGTTAGAGGGAGGAAAGGGGGATAAATAATACTAAGGGTGTTTGAAACATTATTTTATATACTTTCTTAAAAATACATGTATAACATAAATGAGCATACACATATATATGTGAATATATATATATGTTAAATGTCATTTAAATTAAGTTATAGCATTGTGGTGATAATGCTCCCTCCAAGAGCCATTGACTATCTCACCAAACCCTAGTGCCAGGCCTAGGAAACCTCCCTTCCAGCTGTTGGTCAGAGGAGTCCAAGAGACCCCTAGAACAACAGAGCCCATTGCCATTGTCTCTGGTCTCCTCCCCATAATTGAGAGTTAGAACCTTCTTGCTGTAGACAGCACACACTTCAAACACAGGACTTCGAGGACTAGACATGGAACTGACCTGGAAGCCTGCACTTAAGGACTAGCTTTCATGGTACCCAAAAGTGTTATCTAAACTGCCAAGGGAGAAAGGCAATCAATAGCACTACCAAGCTGTAAAGTCTATGGACCACAACAATGGTGAGTCTGCCACAATATTTTTACTAGTGCAATAGTGACACTTACATCTTAGGGGTAACCAACAATGCCTAATGAGACTTATAAGGCCCCCTCAGTAGGAGGAGTCAGGAATTTGAGAGGAAATGGGATGGCACATGGAGGATTGGAATAGGCAGGAAATAATGTGAATGAAATACACATTAAGAAAGTCTCAAAAAATATTTTAATTAATTTTTTTAAAAAATGTCAAATTCTAAATTGGCTAGAATTCAGTAACACTACTATTTATTTCATATATAAACAATACTATCTTAAGATTTTGTAGGCAAATGCACATAAACTGCACAGGTTGTTTCTGACATACTTTTTCTGACTCAAATCTGACTTAAAATTTTGTTTGAATTAAACTGTTTCTTAAGAACAATATTACAGACATTAACCATGTACCCCTCCATCTACACGCTGAAGATGTCATTGACCAGGCAATACATAGCTCTAGACATGCTAACCAGATCTGCAGTTCACATGTACTTTCAACATGGGTCTGTCCACATATGAAACAAAATCACAAGGCTGCCTCAACACACCTCAGCTATCTAACTGGAACAAGGCTTGCAGGAAATGGAGTTGGTTTGTAAATGAATTTACAGAGAAAATTCAGTTATATTGATTTCTTATTTATTTAGGTTTAATGATCAAGAAAGCAACTGAAAGTCTGTAGTATGAGAATCAAACATTGTAAAGAACTTTTTCTTCTACAAAGAATATCTTACTTCAGTTCCTGAAATCAAGCCATGGTAACCAATGGTTCCACGTTAAACATATGTCCACAAGCTACAGCTAAAACTCAACATACTCTAGAACGGTTATGTTTTAAGCTACTTTATAGTACAATATGTAGTGTCATGGCTAGCTTGAATAAGGCTCTTATACATGTCATTCAGGAAAGTGTAGAAAGGCAGAGTCAAAGAAAAACATGATCAGTGACATTGGACCAGGTGAGGAACACTGACATTTGGGAGCACAGCAGAAGCACCAGGATTAGGAGGAAAGAGATGTCCAGTTGGGCAGAAAGCTGTAGAGAGTCTGCAAGAAGGGCCATGAGCCCCTCTCCACTTTTCATGTAATATTTCCTGTTAGCTGAGTCAACTTACACATTAAAGTTACTTTCCTGCTACTCCAATGCCATTAGAATGGATCGCTTTATATTCAGTGTCTCTGTGAGACACTGGATTTATCATACAACTTCATATTTTAGATTTGTTTTTCAGTGTTATGATTTCTAGAACGTTGGCACACGCCTTGCTGTCCCACTCTCTGAGGCGGTATAACTGTGCTTGTGTGAATGGCAATGTCACGGTCTAGTCAGCTAGAGTGTGGTGGCTTCTCTGCACGCGCTGCTCCAGTGTCCATTCCGCATTTCCAGAAGCTACTTTCCAACCACAGACAGTCACGGGATCATAATATCCTGCTGTTAAGTGAGCTCTCTGAGTAGCTGGCATCAATTCATTTGAAAAAGATCTAGAACTTTAATAGACAAGCTTGAGATGAGTCATTGTCTACTCCAAACTCTGTTCATGGCAAGTTGGATGTCCTAACAGTATGATGTTACCAGGGAGGCAGTAATCTTGCTGCTTCCAGCCCCACCCTGTTAAGTTTGGAGCACTGTGTTCTGGGTACCCTATCGTTTGTTGATGGTACTCATAGAGGACTGGCGAGCAATGAAAGGCTGAGAGACCATACTGATGGGCAATAATCAAGGGAGTGTACATTGTTTAGCCTAGAAAAGATTATCTTCCATCAAATGTAGCTGCCTTGATATATTAAAACCACTGTTGTATAAGGATGATTTTATAAAGTAAATGAATTTATTAATTTAGTCTCATTTTAAATTATACATAGGTTGATCTCATGATAGTTTGGTCTATGCAGAAATAGGTAATGAGAGCTAGTGGGGGCCTATGTGAGCCTATGTAAATTGGAATTAAGTAGCAAGAGCTCTTACAGTCCAAAATTTAGAGAGTATACTTATGTATGAAGTGGAGATATCATTCAAGATTTTCTTCAGGTCCCTACTAGCCAGTCAAGCATTTTAAGTAGCTTAAAATCATTATGGACACTTCAAAACATAAGATCCTGGCTATCAGTGTGGTTTAAACTTCTCACCAAAGAAGCGAGCCTGAGAAAAATGAAATAACTTTTGTGAAGTTTATAAGAGTTATAATAACTAGGTGAAGAGCAGAACTCTGGGTTACTGATCAGCAGTGCAGGCTAAGGTTTACTAGGGATGCTGGTTAAGACATTGTCCACATGGTACTAGACCACAGTTTTCTCTTCATTATATGAAACACTAATTATGTAACTCATCTCAACTTGTGGACTCTCACCCGAAAACAACCATGGAAACAGAAGCCCTGAGCACTTACATATTAACCCTGTCTCTGTATTAGAAGTCCACACAAGTCATTTTTCCTAACATCATGTTTATTCAAAGTTTATTCTCAGAAAATTCTTTCTGAGACTTTTCATTTGTAAATCAAAAATAGCAATGCCTACATCATCAGATTCTTTTAAGATTTTAATTAGATATTGTGTGTAAGCTGCTTTGTGTTGATGCCTGGTACAAGGAAAGCTCCTTAACTGTCAGCCAGTACTGCCATGTATTAGTCATATGTTAGAGATACAACATTATCACTCCTAGCTTCTGTTAGGAAACAGGAAAGGACCTTTCCTTCAGTGGACCAGGAACAGAGTAAAGTCTCAAACCATTTCCTGGCCAGCTATCATTCCTTGTATATTGTGGACAACGAACAGTGGTCCTTCCTTGCTTCCATAATTCAGAGTATGAGTCCCTTCTAGGCTCAGCATTGCTCATCTCAGTACTCCACAGGACAAAGATCTACTCACAGAGAAGGGGAAAAAAAAGGAGCTTCCACTGATTTTTGAAGTTGATTTTGACCATCGTAATGGTCATAGTGGGATGAGCTCAGCCTTAGAATGCCAGAGCTAAGGATGGAGTCAGGCCTGGCTCCGATGAACCCTAGGGTCTTGAGCAGTTGTCTCGTTCTCTTTTCTAACCTTCATTCTTGGTCAGTACCTGATACAGTAGTCAGTCGCTACTTATGGAATTACCACCTTAGCTAAAAATTCCATTCCCCAGTCTCAGTAGTGTGTATGTAACAGTGAATAAAACAGACAAATGTCTCCTGCTTTCCCCTTCCAGCTGGGGAAAGAGTTGATATGAAGATAAAGGTATTGTGTATTGAAGAGTGACAACTTCTAAGAGAGAAGATGGAAGTGTATGGATTGGGTAGAGAAGGTAGGGACATTCTCAGTGGGGGAAAAATGTAACAGTTCTGTAAAAATTAGGAAAAAGTAGGGGCGTGAGCTGCCTACATATCGAAGGGAGGAAATAATTGACCCAGAGAGCACGCAGGTGGGGAAAGGCCATGATGCAGGCCCTGTGCTCTAGGAACAAGGAGGAAGAATGGAAGCAAAGCGGTGCGACAAGGGACAAGGGAGATGGTCACATGGAGTGAGGGACAGGTGCTGGGCTTCTGGGCTTCTGAGGACCAGGAGGAAGAGTTTAAGCTGGAATAGTAGTAGACTCTAAAGTTTCCATTCTTGGAAAGCTTCAAGGGAAGTTTTATCAGTTATGTCTTGGATACTTAGACCACTGGGCGTTTGGATGGGGCCTTTCTTGTCCTGTGACCATGTGCCTAAAATAGGCAGTGACAGCTGCACATGTCAGACAGACAGAGTTTATAAGCACATATAAATACAGATAGATAGATGTGCCTGTCCGTCAAAAGTTTCACATCAGCTACAATGTGGAAATCACTTTACAAAATAAAGAGAATGACCAAAACATATCATAATTGTAAACTAGTTTTTTTCTATCAGTTTCCTATGTGCTTTCATAAAATTGTGATTGCTCTAAATACACAGTTATTCTATATGCTGATTTTAAATTAGGAAAAAACAATAAAGTGCACAATGACTCATGATAGACCTTTTGATTCAGTGTTGACTCTTTGTCCACAGCACTTACTTCCTGAGAGCTTTGTACCAATGTAGGAATGACGAGCACATCTGAGTTTGAGCATAAGTTCACCCTGGGCCCCCTGAGGCATTCACAGAAGCACAGGCTGTTTGCTGGGCTGAGAGCCCAAGCCTGCTCCAGATCGGCTTCCCTCCTCTGTCTGGACCTCTCCTGCTCTCCTGATGTATCCGCATTCCTTCTCTTTCTCCATTGAGATCACTCCGTCAACACACCCTGCCTGTATCTTTTCCTAGTACTTCCTGAGGTCATTCCCTCAATTGGCCACAGCTTTACTCCTCTCCCCCTTTCTCTTCATAATATGAAGTTAAAGACAAAAACGCTGAAGAATATTGTCTATGTCCTAGCTCTCTATGACCACTTCCCCTGCACCGTATTTATTCTGCAGATAGGTAAGGTGCAGCTAGCCCCTACTCGGCCTTCCCCAACTGTATCCACAACCTTTTCACTTTTCTGTCCTTAGAAGTCTGCTCTCAAGGTCCTGCACCAACCCCCCCACCTCCACTCCCACACTCACCCCTTACCACCCTTACCCCACACCTCCCCCCCTTACACAACCACTCCCACACCCACCTCCACCTCTATGTGCCGGTGCCTACTTCCAGGAAAGTCCTAATTCTTTCCATCTGTCCCCTTTCACTCCTTTGGGGACACCCAACATTAACCCACTGAGCTCTGCTTTTCCAAGGAAACTAATGGATAACAGTCGCAAATTACCAAATTACTTCCTGTGGAAACACATTCAACAGTCACATTTTTATTTCGGTATACTTTATTAACCAATGTCACCTCTACAAGTAATAAATAAGAGCACTCCCTAAGACGTTGATATGTAGAATTCTACCATAGTTGTAATGAAAAATGAAAATTTAAATGAAAAGCTAATGTCTTTATTGAGAAACTGTAAGTCATATAAAATTGGAATATGCATGAGGAAGTTTGGACTAACATTTCAACAAGGACATAGTAATACTAGAGAGAAAGCTATCTACTGACAACTGTCTGATTTCAAATATTATAATAGTGTAGCTTAATTTGACTGTAACAATTAGAATTTATTTAGTGATAAAAAGTTTCAAACATATCATATATTATTTTTGTTTATTTCCTCTGAAGATATGAGGATGACTATATTTTAAATAGTTGTAGATAATTCTTTAAAACTGGACAGTCATTATCATCTGAACTTAATAGATCATGGGCATTTCATATAAACTGAAATATTAGAAAAGTTAACAAAAGCATAAACAGAGCTGAAGTAAAAGCCCATTTGTTTTATATTAAAATACCATGAAGACAAAAACAAATTTCAAGTGGGAAAAGTGTCTAAATTTGGAATAATAATACTTAGCTTTTCAAATGATGATGTTTAATCTGAAAAGAAAAGAGATCATAGGAAATGTTCCTGAGTCAACCTACGATCTTGCAAGGACTCTAAGTGGGAGAAGCGAGAGTCTCATCTGTGGGTCAGAACATGGAAACTGAGAGCCCTCTTTACATATCTGAACAGAAGACTTTAGAACATTAACAATGAAAGATACAGGCCAGCTTTCTAAATTAAGTCGTCAACTTTCTCTCTTTTTTAATTAAAAGATGGCTTCAATTTTCTTGTTTTTCTTTTCTTTTTCTCTCCTTTGATTTTTCAAGGCAATCTCACCCTGCAGCCATATTAACTTCAAACTCATGGCAATCCTCCTGCCTCAGCCAAGCCTCCAAAGTGCTGGAGTTACAAGTGTGAGCCCCTGTGACCATATTTAATTAGTTCTGGAATTGCAGATATGTGAGGAGTGTTAAAAGAGCTGGGAACACTGAGAATCTTTCTGGCCCTTGAGAGCGGACATAGCAGACAAGCACAGAGATCCACCTGGCTCTGCCTCCCAAGTGCTGGGATTAAAGGTGTGTGCCACCACCGCCCAGCATAATTTTTATTCTTAATAAGCTATATTGGCCATGGATCCGTGTAAAGCTTTTTTTTTCTGTCTTTTTTGAGACAGGGTTTTTATGTGTAGCTTTGGAGCCTGTCCTGGAACTCACTCTGTAGACCAAGCTGGCCTCAAACTCACAGAGATCCACCTGGCTCTGACTCCCAAGTATTGGGATTAAAGGAATCAGTTATTATCTAGTTACATACAGTAATTATCAGCAAGCAATACACTTTCATTATACCCGTGTATTTTTATCTTTAAGTAATTCTTAGGCACGACTAACTCGATGTGTTTGAATTTCTGGGTAGCTCTCCTTGAGACCGGGCATGTTTTTTGTTTCATCCTTTTTCCCCATAGACCCAGTTTAGTATCCTGGATAGTGGGGACACTTGAATTAAGCAAAAAGATATAAAATCGGGAGTAAGCAAAAGCACTGAACAGATTCCTTCAACTCAGCTTTTAAGAAAGTTTTAGTTGTCTCAATTTTTCTTTCAACTTATTTTGGCAATGTAAAGATGCTATGGTGTCCAGCTCATTTATTCTGTCTCTTTCTTGAAGTTATGGAAACTCACACTCTGTACTGTGTGCATGATGATGTAAACCGTGTTTTCCCATCTCAGTGCATTTTCTATTTGTCGGTTTCCAGACTGTCAACTGTTCCATGGAGTCCCTCTGACCCTTCAGGCCTACCTTTCCACACTGCTGAGTACCCTGGGACGGTAAATGTGCAGACAACAGAATGTCATGCAGCTAGGAGGCATTACTGCTCTTCTCCTCTTGACAGATTAGTGCATTCCTTTGAATTTAGGGTCAGACTTCCAAGGTCTAGCTGTATAGTCAGTCTTCTCCAGCTCCCTTCTTGCCCCTCCTTCCTTTACCTTCACCTCCCACCTCAGCTACCAGGCCAGAGCTTTGCATGTAGTAGTGCAAACTAATTATTTTATTCAACATTCTTTATACTTATCTACTTTTATTTCCCAGAGAACAAACTCAGTTTTAACTTGTTGCTATTTGGGTCAGACATTCATTTAACACGTTCAACTGTTTTCTTCTGTCTTAGCATCACACTGTTCGGACTTCTACATAATATGCATACTTACTTATTTCTTGGTATTAAGTGTATGCTGCTCATGCCACTCAACAGCTTAGCTAGGAAGAAAGAGGTTGGAAATGGCAGAGACAAACTGGAGGGACAATAACTTTGAAGTATCTACTTAGAAACATCAAAAAGCTGTCTCTGAGTTGAAACATATCCCCTACTTTCTCCTCTAACAGATTCAGGGTATATCAGGACTTTGTGTTGAGGTATTTTATCCATTTAGAGTTCAGTTTTGTGCAGGGTGGGAGATATAAATCTAGTTTCATTCTTTGGCATGAATACATCTGGCTTGCCCAACTTAGACATAAGGTAAATGAAGCTCAGAACAACTTTGAGATTTCATCTTACCATAGTCAGAATGGCTAAGATCCAAAAAACAAATTATAGCCAATTCTTGTGTGGCTATAGAGAAAGGGGAGCACTTACCCATTACTGTCAGCAGTGAACACTGGCACAGACATTTGGGAAACCATTCAACAAGTTCCTGAAAAACCTAGAAATAAACCTACTTTATGGGCCAGCTATACTACTCCTGGGCATATTCACAAAGAATTCTGCATCCTAATGCAGAGATACTTGCTCATTCATATTCACTGCTGCTCTATTTATTATATCCACAACATGGAAACAGCCCAGATGCCTATCAGTTGATGAATGGATAATGAAATTGTGGTACCATAGAATTTTATTCCGCTATAAAGAAAAAAAATGAAATTAGCAGGTAAATGTTTGGAAATAAACAATCTAAGTGAGGTAATCTAGACCCAGAAAGACAAATGTCACATGGTCTTCCTCCTATATGGATGCTAGCTTTGAGTTTTTAGATATGTGTGCTTAAATTGGAGAATTCTTAAAAGTAAAAAAGCTAGAAAGAGGGCATGGGGGAGGGATGTCAAAGGGCAGAGAGAGCCCTGGTGATATGAACTGGAATAATGGAACAGGAAGAACCAGGTGGAATGGGGGGTGGGAGGGCAAAGTAAAGGACAGAGTATGGAGAGAGATAACTAACACTGAAGACCTTTGAAAAAGCCAAATAGAAACCTACTGGTGTGTAAGTTTCATAAACTATGCAAATACACACATATATAAAAGATTTTAAGTGGTGGTACTCTATAACAGAGAGACAATACCTCTCCCAAACAGCATAGGTTATCTAACAAAAAGCCAGGTGCAGGCTACCTCTTTTCAAGGTGTTGGTCAGTGAGATACCATAGCCTGCCAAACTCTATGAGCTATTTCCATGGCCCTTAGTTATCTTCCAGAACTCAATAAAAGACTCTGTTTCTAGAAACTCCACATACTTGAGCCATAGAACATGAAGAAAGCAAGCTTCATCCCCATTGGCTAGCTCTCACATGATGAAAGGCACAATAATTGAGGAGAAAAGTAATGAACAATCCTGTCCAGCTGTGAATGGGCTGCAGTAACAGTTGGCCTGGCAAAATACACACACTGGTGCAATGTGGCATGACTGTTAGAGTGGGAACCAGCCATTTTCCTGATTGAATTTAAGAGCCACTTCACAATATGGAATTGATGCCTGTTACTGTTAACAGACCCAAGAGCCTGTGGCCAGGAAGTTCACAGGATGTGTTCCACTGTGAATACCCTGAGCGTTCCTCTGTACAGTACTTAATATTCTTTGTGGAGTTGGTATCCCCTGATGAGCTGAAGAATTTCCAATAGTACAATTTTATGTATAAAGGCAGCTACATTATGCTGTACAACATATACTCTAAATCTGTGTCAACAAATACCATGCTAATTACTAGAAGAGCCATTGCAGCTTTGAGAACATAGAACTTGAAAGCTATTTTATAAGATATTAAAATAACTTAAGGTCTGACATGTCACAATGCGTATGTAATGTCCCAGAATAGCGTTTAACACTCTTGAACTAAAACCCCGAATTCACTGCCATTGCCTTAGCTCCTCATCTTTGTTTCCTTTCTGTGGCCTCTCTATTTTTATTGGACAGAGTTCAAAAAAAGCTTAGAAATTAATTGAGAGCATAATATTCACAGGCAATAGAAAGAAACAATTTACCCTTAAACTATTAGACCAACCCCAGAAGTGCTGGTTAGAACAGATTCGCTGCTGTTCGTGGCATGTGCTTTTCTGCTTGTTCCATTTGGATTTAGTGGTGTTTAGGCAGGGGAAAAAACAAATTATCTGTATCTACTCCTAAAATTGACTGATTTCCAGAATTAACCTGTATGTGTGTATGTGTTCTACAATAATTACACAGACACTGGCTAATGAGCAGAGTGCAAGCATTCAGTAACTCTCAGAAATTCGTTTAAAGTATACTTTTCAGCATCTTTAGCAATCTGTAAGCACAAGAAACTGAAATTGCTACCCCAACTCAAGGGATGGAGAGACATGGAGATGTTTTAAGGGGAAGTTGGAGTAAAACATTTACTTACCAGAAGAGAATGCTGAATGCTCATTAGACCATACTATAAGGAAGAAATTTTTATGTTTATATATTTTAGATGCAAACTATTCCATGGCATGGTACAAATTAATTTGTGGTATCTTAAAGATGCCAATCAAACTACAGTGTCACATGTGGTGGAAACTGGAAGTCTGCTCCTGAGTTAGGCCTACTTGAGTTCACAGCCACACTCTGCAAGTTGCTTCCCTCAGGACCTCAGAGCCAATCCCCACCTACAAAGCATGGTTACAGCCACCAGCTCATCCAGGTGGGAGATGGAAATGAATCCGGTCATGTGATTGAAATGTTGCACTCAGCCCTGGAAAGTAGACTTTTAGTGACAAGTTTTATTAGTACCTTAAAATAATATTGATGCCCTGTGTCTTCACTGGGGGAATGATATTACTTGAGATGCCTTCATTTCCCCCTTTAAAGTGTCAGTTATTTTCCTTGAGAAGTGTTGGTGAAGGGGGACGGGGGAACAGTAGAATGCATGGGACAGGAAAGCAGACGGGAGGTCACACTGTACACTCTCTCACTGTGCCCATCTGGGAATTCCCTACTCTCCCACACGCAATGCCACTAAACAACAGCAGAGCCACCAGACTTACTTCCTGGTCCTACCCTCTGTAAAGATGCTAACCACCCGAGGATTTCCAGGAAACCATCCATCAGGGCACAGAAAGGGTTTTTCTTTCAATTTGATGAGTTGAGTCATCAGTGAGTTTTGAAGACACCAATGTTTCTTAATTAAAATGAATGACACCCAAATATGATGCAAACAGGACCATGTATAATTTTGAAACTAAAATTAATTTTTCAATGAACCAAATGGCCTGGCTAGTTCCCCCTGGGCCTTTTTTCATCCCATGAGATGAAGAGTGTTATCACAAGATTATATTAGGAGAGAGTTTAAGAAATCCTTACAGTAGAGGGAAATATTTCACCAGTTCCAATATTGGCATACATATTTTCAAAGAATTAACTTCAATTTTATCTGTAGTCTTTAGTCACTCAAAAAAATGCTTCCAGTTATATATTATACAATTTTTCATAGACAGTTCAAAGATTTTCAAGAACAGCAAACAAATTTATTTCTCTGTGTTGTAATGATTTTAATGTGAATACCTAATAAACTATTAAAATTCTTTAAAGGTCATAAACTTTAAATCTTAAAAAACCAGATACAGACTCATGCCCATCTTCTCTGGGATCTACCATGATTCAATGTCTGACCAACATCAAGAAGTAAGAGAAATATAAAGGGCAAAGTTGGCAGGGTCTTTCCATGTCCAGAGTCCATCCATGAGTCTATGAAGTAGCCACATTATTTCATAGCATACTATTCATAGAAGGGAGTTGATATTTCTCATACACAGACACCTCAATAGTCTGATATAAAGAATGCAGCTGGTCATCTCCATAATTCTACCCTAAAATGTTAATCATGTGTCTGAAAACCATTGCATCTCTGACTTCCCAGGAACTATTACAGGAAAAAGAATTCCCTTCATAATGAGAATGTAGCCTTTATAGCCATCATTTATATGCAGTTGACTTAAGGAGATTACAGTTAAGATCAAAGATTAAAAAAAAAAAACAAAAAAGAAATATATGCTATTATCCAGAAAAAAAAATATACATTTTTTAGTTAACCTAACTTGAACTATGACATCCAAAGAAAGGTTCCCTTCAAATGAAGTCATCAAGTGACATGGAGCAGCCTCCTTTTTTATTCATTTAGTTCAAAAAGCACCCTTTGATACCATGTATCTGTGGTACATGGAAAGAACAGTAGTGAATACCTCCCCAGAGTGTGTTTTTAGAGAATTAACACTTTTAATTGGAGGTAGTTATATTTTTAATAAATATTTCAATCAGATAAAATCTGATGACCTATTTCAAGCAACTGTTCTCATGGACTTTTTTTTAAGATTTTATTTTTAATTGTGTGCATGGGTAGGATTTTTAAATATGTGCACAGATAAGGGTAGAGTATCCAGAGGCTAAAAGAAGGGGTTGGATTTCCCCTGGAGCAGGAGTTACATGTGATTGAAAGCTGCCTGATGTGAGTTCTAGAAACCAAACTCAGGGCCTATGCAAGAGCAGTACATACTGTTAACTGCAGAACCTCCCTCAAGCCTAAAGATTTATTATTTATTATTTACTTGCCACCCTCCCCGTGTTCTCATGTTTTTTGAAATAAAGAAACATATCAGGATTGCCTTTGGTGAGCTCAACACTGATACCTAGAGAGATACTGAATTGCTCTCATGTCCAAACCCCGCCATGACAACAGTGTCTTGATAGGCATTTCCCCTCAGGACACCTGAGCTGTCTGTCTTGTTGGCGATCCCCTGTGGTCTCTAAACTTGCCCCCTCTGTCTTGTAGCCCTCCTCTAACCCCAACTAAACTGTTAGTTCTCTAAACACACGGGCTGTGGAGTTCTTTACTACTGTGTCTTTAGTCTCTCAAAGGGAGGTGTCATGACTACTGAATTTAACAAAAGAATGAAAACAGGAAGGTGTCAGCAATCTTTCGGAATTGTGTATGATCCCTTTCTTATTAGTGCAAAGAAAGGAATAAACTGTGTCCCCTCTACAGATGATGTCCCATGACATGGGTCTCCCCTCCATGAATCAGACCAACCAGGGATGTGATCAGAAACCATGTAAGACACGAGAGATTCTCTTGCTTACCAGGCTGCTGCTGCTGCGAACACAAAGGAAGAGCAGAGCTCTGGCTTCCTGCCATCCTCATTTCTCTCCCCCAAGGCATCTCTCCTTTCCCCCTCTGCGCTGGTTCCTGAGTTTAGGAGTCCCCACTTTGCCTTCTACTGCTGTGATTAAACACTCTGACCAAAAGCAACTTGGGGAAGAGGAGTTTATTTCCTCTAGTAACTCTCAGATCACAGCCTGTCACTGGGAGAAGTCAGGGCAGGAACGCAAGGCAGGAGCTTGGAGGCAGGAGCTGAAGCGAAGACCATAGAGTAACGCTGCCTACTGGCTTTCTCAGCTTCTGCTTTCTTACACAGCCCAGGACCACTTACCACAGGGGGCACCACCCACAATGAACTGGACCCTTCTACATCAATCATTAATCAAGAAAATGTCCCATGGACATGCCCACAGCCAGTCTGATGGAGGCGGCTCCTCAACTGGCAATTCCTCTTCCCTGGTGATTCGAACTTGTGTCAAACTGGCACAAAATTGACCGTCACAAGAGCCATTCTCACTAGCAGGTGGACCCCCACCTACCATATTCCTAAACTAACCAGTCTACTGATTGTTTTCTCGTAGTACAACTCACTTTACTTCTTAAAGGTTTTCTTTCTGCCTCCTTTTAATACAGATATTCCTTAAGCCAATATCAACTACAAATTACTTCTTCTGGGTATACTTCTTGATAAATAGACAGGTAAAAATAAGAGTGGATGTTGAGGAGGACCAACCACAACTCTTTCAAGCTTGGTCTTCATGTTGCCCTAATTCCTAATCTTCCCATGTCGCCAATACTCTCTGTGCCTGCTTATGCATTTGTCCTTGAAAAGAAAACAGCTTCCCACTCAACCCTTGAGATCACCTAGAAAATCTTAGTCAAATTGCTTCTGGGGGACAATTTTATTTTTGAAGGGTAGAAAATAAGAAAAAAAAAAATGTGGTGTGTTTGTCTTTTATTTCAGCAAAGCATTTTGAACTTGTCCACATCGACGTTCTTGATGATTTAACAGCATATTTTTGCTTAGACCTGATTTTAAATAAGTCATCAGTTAAATGATAAATATATTTTATAACTATAAAGCTTCTGGCCGTCTTTCCCGGGCCTACATGGGGCACCCTGGACCGGAGGGTGATAGAAGGAAGAGCGAGAGCACTCCAGTGTGAGTGCCAAGTGCCCACAGAAAGAGCCGGTGATGAGCGGGGGCCCGGCGGGCAGCTAGTGCCACAGCTGGGCACGGAGAGGACAGGAGCCACTGGCCCTGTCACCACTGAAAACCTCAGGTGCGTGGCTCTCTGGTAGTTTTTCTGTCAGATTCTGTAAAATTTCACGTTTCTAAGTATCTTCTGGTCAGTTAATGAAACTTGTTACTTATTGATAAAAATGGAAATAGCTACATCTTTTGCTGGAACTACTTTTTTGATAAGTAAAGTTTGTTATGTGGAGCGCACATGATAAGAATTTCTCAGTCACCCTAGAGTCACCAAAAGCATTTTAGGTTTCTGTATGAGAAATAATTCTATATTTTGTAGGTTGCTCAGACATAGCTACCAGCTCCATCATTTCCTATTAGGAAAACAGTTCTGTACGGCTGCCTACAGCTCAGGTAGAACTTCTATTCAGGCTTCAGTCCCACTGGAAATACCTGGATTTAGCTCTTCATCAGTGTGCAAAATACGATCTTGAAACAGACTGACATGCAAGCTTCTATATCAGCAAACTGAGCTCCAGTGGTTCTGAAATCACAGGGCAGTTCTGGGCAGTTGTGTGGCCTTTTTTTAAAAAAATTGAGACCAATAGTTGAATGATAGGTAGGTTTAGTTCTTGACTACTCCAAAGATGGATCCCAATTTGCTCTCAGGTTTCAAATTAATGAAATTTAAATGTTCTACCAAAAGTAAGACTAGAGAGAAGACTGGGGACAAAGGAGTGGTCTGTTATCCAGTCTGTTTGGAAACCTACATGTATTATTTCCTTGAAGTTGGAGCTAACCATAGAGTAGCATAAGCTCAGAGAATTCTGCAGGAGACCAATTCAGCATTATTAACCAAATATTTCCCAGTCAACAAGCCAGAGAAACAGCCTGAGGAAACACCATTAGTATCTCAGGGGACATCAGCGTTCTAAGAAACACACTTTGGGAATACTGCCTTAAGGAAAACACACAGACTGAATTGATTCTGAATTTTGTCTCAGATATTTCTGTCAATATTGCCCATAATTGCATCTAAAATTTAAATACAAACATAAAATGGGAAATATAATGGAAAATTAAAAATATGCCATTTAAGGAAGTTGAATCATGGTATTGAAAAATCTTGAAATAGGTCTACAGATAAGTTCAAATACAGAGTTAAAACTTGGCCAAGAATTACTTACATGTTCAGTGACTTCTCATTTTATTTTTAATTGTGTGTGTGTGTGTGTGTGTGTGTGTGTGTGTGTGTGTGTGTGTGTGTGTGTATACTTATCCTACAAATGCCTACAAAGTCCGAAAGAAGGTTTTGGAGCTCCTGGAGCTGGAGATATCTGATATGGTGCTGGGAACTGAATTCATGTCCTCTGCAAAAGGTGGGGCCTGCTCTTAACTCCTGAGCCACCTCTCCATCCCTGTTCAGTGACCTTTAACATGGCTTTTCAAGCCATGTGCATGGAAGAGGGCTTTCATTTTCAACCTGTTTGGAATGTGGGAAGATTAGTTATCGCCTTGTCTTTTCTCCTGTGTTATATGCCATGCGTGACATTTAAATGTAGAGACACTGTGTTTGCACAGTGATGCAGCAGAAGCCACCATACTACCCAAACTACTAGAAAGTGCTGCCTTCATGTTGTACATAATCCCGGCCTTGCAAAGGTGACAAGCTTTGGGAAGTCCTTTCAACTAGACTGGAAACCTCCTTGGAGGGACCTGTGGTTCTGTCCCCACTGGATTTTCTGAGTTAACCACTGTCTTTTTCAGTCTTTTGCCTGTTGAGTTTACTAGTGTGGCTACGGGAGAGGAAAGCCTAATTTAGGAGTGTCTGGGTTCACAAAAGCAAGCAGACGTTGATGTCTGTAGCACCCTTGGCCTCCTGTTCCAGCACCTGTCACAGTGCAGCTGTGCCATTCGATTAAGCAACCTTCTTCTGTCATGCTACAGGGCTGTCCTCACATTCGTGTCTAGACTGGTTCAGCACATGTTGACGCCATCGAGATTAGTCCAAGTCCAGTGGGCCTAGAACTCCTTGATTCACAATTCAGAGGTACATTCCTCCAGTCCAGTGGTTGGCCAGTTTAACTCTGAAGCTCTGTAAATGCAAGGGCTCCGAAATTTTTGCAAGCTTCCCTGAGGTAGCTCAGGCTGCACTCCATCCCCCACCCCTCACCTCCCACCTTCTGCCCCTACAAGCAGCAGTTTGCAACCCTAGCTGTGCTTTGGAGTCCCTGGAAAACTGTAAGGAATACTGACTTCCTGTCTGCTCCCCTCCCGGGGAGATTCTGATTCAATTGAGCTACAGTTTCCCAAGTACGCTAATGTGATTGCCACAGTGCAGTAGTTCTCAGCCTTGGAAGCATCTTAGAATCATCTAGAGAGCTTTTAAAATTCCTGATGCCCAGACTGCACCCTAGATCAACTTAATGAGAGTCTTTGTGGATGGGATCTGGCATCAGTATTTTTTACGGGTCCCAGATGAATACAATATTCAGCCAAGATTGAGAAACACAAAAGAGAAAAAAAGTCTAGAGAAAGCAGCTCCTTCCACATGTCTAAAATCAGCCTTCTTCTACTCCCTCAGGTCAGTCCAGCCTTTGGTTCTCCTAACCCACAGGCTGGAGAGATCTTATACAGCTTAGCCATAGGAAAAAGACCATCAGATCTGGACTAATGCAGAAATAACAGTAACATAGAAATGGCCAGTTTAGGGCTGGAGAGATGGCTCCATAGTTAAGAGCATGTACTGCTCTTACAAAGGACCTGAGTTTGACTCCTGGCATCCATAGGGGGCAGCTCACAACCCTCCTCTAACACTGTTTCATGAAATCTTACACCTGTATCCTTCACTAGGCATCTGCAGTAATATGCACATACCCACACACAGACACACACATATAACCAAAACTAAGAAAAATATGTATTAAAAACTTGACATTTTAAGTGAAGAGATGTTAAGAGAACATATTTGTGATAATGAAGTTTCTAGTGTTTAGTAACTTTCAGATACTTCCCATACTAAATAGATTATAATCTGAGGAAAACAATTTAAAATCTGAGTTTTCAGAGTAGCTAACATTTCTAAATCTCCCCCTCGGCAGTTTCTATATCCCTCATATTTTAAAGACTTGAAACTCCTTTAATAAGGAATCCCAGTTGCCAGTTCTAGAAGATTCCAACCTGTCAATCATTTCTAGGATTTTGTTGTGTGTGTGTGCGCGCTCCATAGAACTACATAAGCATGGCATAGTCCTTATTCTTTTTTAAAAGACAGGTGTTGCGTTTATAATTTTGTTTCTTTATTTTGGTAGTGTGGGTTGTTCTTTTAGAGAAATTATTGAGAACTCGCTGGGACACAAGCACACTCACACTCGCAGTGGTCTAAGATGTGTGTGCTGGGAGGCACTATAGAGACTAGTGCAGACAGGAACCCACCCAAAGAATTGTTGACAACTGAGTTGCTGAAGGTTCTGTGGCCAAAGTCAAATCCAACAATGCTGTGTTTATTTGCGTTCCGCCAATTGTGAGGCCACATCCCATCACAGCCTACCAATCCAAAAGCAAATGTTGCCAAGCCATTGGCCAACTTTCAGAACAAATAACCCTTTCTTACTATGTGACCCACAGTGCTCAAAAAGACAGATGAGCTTCCTCCTGGATCAGAGGCTTCTGGTCACCAAGGAGTTCTCCAGAGGAATAGATGGTAGCAACTATTGTTGGGAAGACAATATTTTAGTTACTGAATACAAAGAGCAGGAAAATGATCGTAAGGGGCTGGGTCCTGCATCCCACATCTGCCTCTCATAGCAGTTGTCGGGCCCCCAGCTCACTGCTGCCATCTCTCACTCAGCACCTCAACTCCCAGCTAAATAGCAGTGTTATTTTTGTCAGGTGTGGAGTGATTGCCTCTGTCTGCTGAGGAGCTGTCTGCTCCAATCGCCATCTAAATCCAGCCTCTGGCCTTGTCTCCAAGGGGACAGTTCTGGCAACAGAAGCGCGTGAAGCATTGGCCATTCATTCCCTGTCCCTCCATGATGCTGCTTACCAGTGTTCTCCTTCTGGGCTAACTTCTGCATCTATTCTTCCTGTCATATTCCAGCTTCTTCATTTTGAAACCTACCGTGGAGCTCACTGAGAGGCCACCAGAGAGAACAGAAAAGAGAGCTGCCTCTTCTCTCGCTGCCCTGAGGAGTTCAAACAGTGGTCTGTTCCTCCTGGCGCCTCCTCAATTCCCAAATCCATACAGTTCATCCTTGATGAGCTGTTTGGAGGGTTTGCGTTTCTTTGTTTTCTTTTTGCTATACAAGTGACTTACTCTGATCTAAAGTGGATGTTTTCTGCAAGATAATCTCACGTAGGGGAAGACCGAAGTAAAGGCTCCCAACACCACTGAACTGATGTTCCAGTTCCCCTGAAGATTTGAGGCACATGTACTAACACCAGCCCCGCCGCTCCCCTCTCTTCCCAGCCCAGCACCTTCAGGAAGCAGGGTGTGACACACCCAGATCTTTCACCTCTTCCCACAGTGCCAGTCCATATCTATCACTGTTTTATAAAGCATATTCCCAGGGGGTAAATATGTGGTTCAGTGGGCAGCAAGCGTGCCTAGCATGTGTAAGACCCCAGGGTGCCATGCTTCACTGGGCAAGCAAGGAGCCTGCCAAGTCTTACTCATATCCTCAGGTCATGTTTCCTTTCACTCAAACGAAAGCCATGAGAATGCCTAGCAGAAAGAAAAGGGAAACCAATGCCATTGTAAAGGGCCTCCGAAGAAGTTCAAGGACCTGCTTAGAAGGCATCAGAACAGGAGAAGGAAATTTGGTGTCTTATTTTGAGCTTTATTCCTCTCTGAATTCTGCTGATTTGGATCCAGCTTCTTCTGTCATTCCGACGACAGCAGGAGGGACCCTTCTGTGTTGGATCAGTGAGTGACTCTGAGGACCATGAAACCTGTCCCCAGTGTTTGTGATTGTCCTGTTGGGTTGATGTAAACAAACCCAGCTGCCCACACTACTTGCACCTGGATTCCTCCATTCAAGAGCATCAACCTCACAGGTGTCTGTTTGCTTGTGTTCATTCTTAAAACGAGCAAGGCTGTCTCAACCGACGGGCAAAGCTTATCAGAATTTCCTCTGAATAAATTACTCCCCTTTATTCTTCCATCTCTTGGGATTTCCTACACACACAAGTGCCCTCATATCTGTCTGACTTTGGAGAAACCTTATCTTGTCCTTTTCGGTAGGATAGCAGGACAATGACTACCACTTTATAGTTTAGTGAAAAGGTTCTGGTGAGGTTTTCTCTTCCTAGATTTTACTATCTTGAGAAAGTATATAAATTTAGACTATTAAAAAGCTTGTAAGTGAAAGTTATTTGCATAAACTATGTCAAGTCTTTTTGAGTACAGAGGTACTGTGATGTGTGAGGTGAGACTTTCTTATTGCTGTAGACTTAGTGTTAGAGGCAAGGGATTTGCCAAATAGGCTTTAGGGCTGTTCAGGGTTAACACTAAAGCATGTTTCAAAATATAAAGTGATTTTATCACACTGCAAATGTATTCAAGAATTCAAGGAATTTAACACAAACAAAATAAAATTTATGTATATGTATGTGTTCCAATTATAACTACTTAACTCTCAAATAATTGTACATACTCATTTTCACTGAATTTTACCTCCCATTATTTTTTACCTTTTTCATGAGTTAATAAAAAGCATCCAAAGGAATTAGTCATTGAGCAGAAGAAGCTTACAACCCTGCTATGATAACTTTGTTATGAAATTTGAAATTAGCCCTAGCTGCATGGCTTATTGTGGAGAGATAATAAGCACTTTTATCTCATTCTTTGGGTGACAATTGTATAAAGGGTGGTAGGTTTCTTTACACTATATAGTACATTCCCTGATTTAGAACAGAATAGACTGTGAGAATGAGAAAGTGTTTTGAAAAGTACATCCATGTTTACAGGTAGAAGGTTGGAAAAACTAAAGAATTGTCCCCAAAGACAGGGACTGAACTTGTGCTGTAACTGCCCCTTAGATTCTGACCTTCTTTCTACCAGAGTCTATCATTCATGATAAAGCTCACTGGCTTTCAAATAAAAGGAGAAAGCCAAACTCGATGGCTCACATGGATGTGGCTGTCAGCAAAACCTCCTCCAGCGGTCATTGTCAGCTGAATTCCAGGGAACTAGTCTCCCACAGCTGGCATGCTCCTTCACTCACAGTTTGCCTCGGTTACAGCTTGAGTGGAAGTCCGTCATTTTCATATTGGAAACAGATTCACCAAACTCTGACTTATTGGTCAATGAGTTTAGAGCCCAAAGGCTATTCAGGAACAGATAAGAAAAGCTTGGAGTGACCCTGTCACGGACACTCAGCTACACTATTATCTCCATGTGTCCTTTTTTCTTTTATACCGCCACACATATTATCAAACATACAGTGTCAACGCTGTCCCCGTATTAGTAATGCTGACAAACCTATTTTCATTTGTGAGTTTTAAATGCTTAACTTAAATGTCGAGCATGTGTTCTACTGGATTTAATACTACTGAAATTAGTTACTAGTTGGAATCATTCAATGAAAACTCAAGCCCTGACATTTTAAGGTGAAAGAACAACCGGGTCTTGGGGGGAAAGTGGGGTGCTCTAGTTATAGGTCTCGGGCATACTTCTCTTTAACTCACTTCTGCTTCCTCACATTTGTGTTCCTCTTAAAGCAACATAGAACTTACATGTCAGAGACCCTTGAGAAAGAAGCTGTTAGAAAGATCTGTTGTCTGCTGGGTGGGGGGGGGGGTGTCAAAGAATCTAACACACACTCATCAGACTAAGGACAGCTGAGGGCATTACAGACTCTCTTCTGTTTTAGAAAGACGCAGTCGATGGTGCTCAGAAAGCAGCTTCTTAACCGGTTTGCACCATGACAAAGTTCTTTCAAAGGCAACACTAACAAAGACAGATACATTCTCTGTTCCTCAAACTAGTGGCTGGTAGTTTGGTGAAGTCCCACTGAGAAGTATATGCAAACGTCTACCGAGTTTGCTAGGCAAACAATCACATGTCAGCGTGAGTGCTGTCTGTGAAATGTCTCCTTACTAAAGAGCATTTTGGATTTAGGCCACAGTGTAAGTATTTCCCACTGGCTTGTGCTGTCAGTTCCAGCCATAAGGTGAGTACACTTGCCCTGTTCTCACAGATACCTTAGAGACTTAGTACAGAAATCTCAATGTAGAAAAGTCAGGACTTAACATTACATTGTTTTCCCCTCATAGGAAAGGAGAACATGCCATCAAAAAGTGAACCTTAAACGAACAATAAAGAGCCAAACAGGGCTCTAATAAAGTCGTCACTTACTGTAGCTGTTCTTCATCTCCTGGGTCCCTTTCACTTTGCCTCGTTTGTCAATCCTCAGATACCACTGTGTGCGGCAGAACAGTCTCCTCACCCTTATATCCCCTCCTTCCATGTAATCATAACTTCTTGTGTGTCGCTCGGGGCTAGAACAGTTCACATTCGTAGCCGTTTGCTCTGGACTCATGTCATTGCATGCTAGAGAGATAGTGCCCACTAGACAGACAAGCTGGAAGCATGATCTGCAGAGCAGAGTTGGCAGGATCCATGTCAGTATCCATTTGCGCATTATAGTGTAGTGCTCCGGGTGTTCATGAATAACATAATGAGAATTGAATCTTGAGTTGATTGCTACTCCTAGGTCATGGGCCTCCTCCTGTCTGTGAACTGTAGATTGATTTAAGTAAAGGCAGTCACTCTTTCCAAACTGGTAAGCTTATCTTTTAGCTTCTGATACCAATAACGGGATTCCTCCTTCTGGGACACAGTTGATAGATGTATCCTTATAAAAAACAGTTTGCAACAAGGTCAGTTGCTGTAGTGCCGTTTGCTACTTGACTTCTGTTCACAATGAGAGATTAAGAATGGGGAGGAGAGGAGAGAGGAAGAGAAAAAGTTGTTCATATAAATTTCAGTGGGTAAGTAGTATAACATACAGTGTAGTTAAGCGTTGAAGGCACACTTAAGACACTTTCCACAGAGGGTGTTAGCATCTTTACCACTCTGCATGAAGATTCAAACGAGCTGTGCATTAATGGAGAGACATCACAATAAAACTTCACCATTCATTCCAATTGCTGTCTTGTTAAGAGCGCCCTGTACTTAGAGCTATTGACTTAACTTGAGTTTTACAGCCACTATCGATAAAGTAGAAATGTTGTCCCTGGATTTCATTAGTATATGCTTTTACATTTGTGCTTAATAATTATCTTCCCCTAAACTCCCCATATTTTTCAAGTTAAGTGTCGGGATCGCTCTGGAGAGCTTCCAGCTTCCTTTACCATACATACTAGAGCACAATTTCTGTAGATATTTACACGGTCCAAAAGTCTTTTCCCCTCAGTACAGTAACCACAGAAAGAGAAAACCTTTCAGAAAAGATTGAGCATTGTTTTAAAGACGAATAACAGTAACTTACTTGTTCTGTTTAGAACAGCTGGGTACACAAGAGTTCCGTGTCTGCTGTCTGCCTCCTGCAACTTGAGCCTTTCTACTGTAGCTACAAACTATTTCTCAGCTGAGAAATCCTCCAGCAGAATCATAATTGTTTCCATAAATCAACAGGCAAAAGGATTTTCTCCGTGTGTGAGCGCGTGCGCTTGTGTGTGTGCATGGAGCCTTTTATTCAGAGATTTTCAATAAATACCTTTGCTGACCTCATTGGAAGCAATTAAAACTTAACCAGTGAGCTGTTTGTTGAATAAAACAGCAGGGCTAGAAGGAGGCTTGTGTAATGTTGAGTGGTCATAAGGGGGAGCTATGAACACGGCTTATGTTTAAATCTCCAAGTGGGCATCCACTCCGTGGAAACAGACCTCTGATTCTCAGGCAGTTACAAGGAGAAAGGGAAATAAATGTTAGACTTTTAAAACACAGCAGTTGTACAGACTTTGAAAACATTTCCTATAACATGTATACCAGCTTTTTAATAGTTAGATGATCTTTGCAATTCATTTTTTTTTAGTTTTATTCTCTCATATATTACATCCAGACTGCAATTCTCTCTCCCTCCCCTCCCCCAATTCTCTCTGCCCCTCTCCCCGTCCCTCAGATCCATGTCCCCTCCATCTCCCCTCAGAAAAAAAGCAGGCCTCCCAGGGACATCAACCAAACAAGGCATAATATACTACAATCAGACAGGTACATACCATCACATCAAGGCTGGGCGAGGCGACCCAAGAGGAGGAAAAAGAGTCCCATAAATAGACAAAGGAGTCAGAGACAGCCCCCGCTCCCACTGTTAGGAATCCCCTGAGAACACCAAGCTACTTATCCATAACATATATGCAGAAGACCCATACAGGCACACAGGGACCCACACAGGCTCATGGTTTTTGTCACCATTGTTTGATTTGGGGAGTTTTTTGGTAGGCGAGGTACAAGGGGGATGGTCCTTCATACTCAGTGTGCTAGAGCAACCCACCACTGAGGGTCTGACAGCAGCTAATCCTCGGCAAGCAAGGGCATGTCTTTTCACAGGTATTGCACCATTGTGTGTGCGTCGTTAGGCTGAGAAGACCCCCTTTCTTATTGGATTGGGATTCTACCAAACAGTGTGTGTGGCCTTGGACCAGTCACTTGGCCTCCCTGTGGCTCAGCTGCTGCTTCAGGTGTCAAATCAATGACCGTGTCTAATCAGACTGGTGCTGCTCTGTCATTTTAAGATCCCGTGTCTTGTGACTTATTAATACTGATGGCTCACAGAAGCAAAGGGGCACATGATTAGTAAAACGATTATTCTTTTAGAAAAATGGTTTCACCTTGATGTTTGACTTGTGCTCCTTGAGAGCAATATCATAACAAATAACTGATAAATCCAGGAATAGAATTATAAGGTCATTAACTAATGGATATAAGAGAGCCCTTTTGCTTTCCAAAATGAGTTCTTTCCTATCCTGTACTGAGCAAGACTGTATTTTATATTTTGTATGAAGCCATTGTACCATCAGTCTAAATGAGTATTTAAGAATACATGTATTAAAATTCTCTTTTCCACTTACCCCCCACACACACACACACATATGCACGCACGCACGCACGCACGCACACGCACACGCACACACAACTTTGCACTTAACATATACTACCACCAGGTGGTGCAGGTAGACCAAACAGAGACCGAGAAGTAAGTTGAAACAACTGAATGAGTTTGTGCTCCCCTTTTTGACTGTGCTTGTAGGGGAGGGCATCAACAGCACAGCCTATTTCAAACATACCTAGCTGTCTTTGGTTCGTGAAATACTGAAGCACCAGGTTTTCAAAGCAGCGGAGGACGCGCTGTCCTACAGCTGCATCTATTGAAAACTGGAGGGCTCAGAACATCCCATCATGTCTTGCTTATGGAGGAAGAGGGAAGGAAAGAAGATATGATGCTGTTCTTGTCTTTTTAGCAATACCCCACCAAAAAAAAATCTGGGAAGACTAACAGTGCATGGACTCAGAATTCCTAAGAGCTGCTGTTCCCTCCAGAGAAATGAAGGCTTTGCCATCAGTTCTCAGTGCATACTGCAGAATGCACAACCTCTCCTTAAAATGTGCTGCACAGGAGTACCTGCAATCTTGCGGGGGGGAAAAAAAAGTTACAAAATTATTATCCAAGCAGTCACTGAGCAGGTTAATATCAGGCAGGGAATTATATGGGTAGTTTAAATTCCTTTTGAAATTATTGATTCCTTTCCTTATTGGGGAATAATCCATTCAAGTTGGGCCCACGATGGGGTGGGGAATTTCTCTCTTGTCCTCGCTAGTCTTCCTTGTTGGAAATGGTCCTCAATGAGCTGGCAGTCCAGTTATCTCTAGCGGGGCCACTCTCATTGTCTCTCTGAATTACACAGTAGCTGTCATCTTCTGCTCTTACTGTGATACACACATGCAGCCATGGAGAAGCACAAAGCGCTCTGAAGACTCTGTTCTTCACTATTTCCAGATAGAGGTAGCTTCATCCTTAGTTGAAAATTTCTCTATCTTATTCATTTAAATCTCCGAGGAAAATATCTGTGTCCATTTTTCAAATATTTACTTTTAAGATGTCGTTAGAGGTGAATGTTAGCACCTGAAAAGCTTCAAACAGAAGTGCTATCTTATACTTGCCCCATGTGCTTTGGGAATAAAATACAATTAAAAATATAGAGAAATTCTTCCATGCAGCCAATCACTGTATCAACCATCTACCTCTTCTTAGCAATCTTCATTGCAGTCTTCATTCTGTGGACAAATAAATGATAGAAACTTTGACCTATGGAATTTTATGTTTTAATTTCCAATTTCTTCACGCTCATACACATAAGCTATACACATATATACAGATGGTCTTTACTTTATATCCCACCCTTTTACATACAAAGAAGTATTATAACACACATACATTGTTTTTGCATGTTGCTTTTATTTGCACTTAGTAAAAATACAAATTTCCCAAATCAGAGTTTAGAAAGCTCACTCATTTTCTACAGCTGCATGCCAGTCCATTGGATGAGTATATCTCAATGTATCCAACCAACCTCTGTAAACACTTTTACCCATATATTTTACTGTAGAAATATTATAATGAATGCAGTTATAAATATGCTATTTTATGGCATACAAATATAGCTGTAGGGTCAGTTTCCAAGAGCTGTCTAGACATCTGTCTTCCAGTCTTAGGTAGGATAGGGACTCTTGAAATTGGGACTAGGTTGATCTATTCTTATAAATATGACTATATATGTTGTGCTGTACATCTGACACTGGTTCCACACACCATCCCCTCTACGTTCCTACAACTAACCCCACACTAGGAATTTGCCTTCATCATTTCCTGTGTGGTTTCAATACATAAATTCAGCCTTGACTCTGGATCATACTGTGCAACCAGTCTTACTTATCAACTTGATTCATCCATTGAACAAATATTTATCCAATAGCTCTGTGCTGCCAGATGCTGGGTTAGCCCTCTGAAGACACAATGGTTAGTATTTTGGAAGTGATCTCTGCCCTTCCAGAGTGTGCATTCCAGGGAGAGGAGAGCATAAACAAGGGGATCTGGGGATGGTACTGGCCGGGAAGCCAAGACCTTACATTCCAAGACCCAAAAGAAGGACCACGCTAACGTTCAGAAGCGAGAGCCCGAGCAGAAGAAGCGCGAAGCTGCACAGGCAGACGGGATTTGACATTAGAAACTGTGTACGCAGCAGAAGGAACTTGGGCTCATTTGAAAAAGACGAGAACACAGGAAGACAGACCTGTCTTTCCAAACACGATGGGCCCTGGTCAAAGGCAGTAATTTAAACTAGAAGAAAAGCCATGATGGAGCAATCCTGAGGTCCTTGATCGTGTAAACAGCTCGCTTGCCCTTGGCATGATGCCGTAACATTTAAACACTAACTGCACATAAGATGCAAAGTGTGAGTCATACATTCAGCATTGCGGTGTGCCTGTGACTCAACTTATAAATATCTCCGTTTACAAACGCCATTTGAGTCTCTGTATTCCTGAGTCTATAACAACATTGCTTCATTTAATTCTGTATTTATAAAGCTTCCTGAAATGCTAATCTAAATTTAAAATCCTTCAAATTATGTTATGAATTTACTAAATTGTAATCTGACTTTAATCCTAAAGGAAGATCTACTTGGAACTAGTGGCCTATTGCTTGGACAGTTGCAATTTCAGTATCATTAAGGCACATGGGTGCCGTGTTCTTGGTGGCCTTGATTCTCCAGTCCTTAAGCTACTTCTAAACTTGAGAAACGTCCTCCTTGACTCCAGCTGTCCAGTGCTGCCTGACTTTGACAAAGCAGAATGCTAACAGAGGGTGTTTGCAATGGGGCTTATTACATTATTGTATAAGTTATCATTCTTAGGTTCCATATTAGTCATCTACATATCAATGCAACAAAATCTGGGGTAAAGCTAGTAAAAACATTTTTTACATGTTTTGTAGATGTCAATATGTCAGAAAAATGGTTTAATTTTTATTTCATTAGTTTTATAATTATGACTGGTCAGTACTGGGTGAACTTTTAAAAGTGGGATACAGGTAATTTTCCAAAGAAAGACAGGCAGAATGCTATAGGGAAACCTGTCTTCTGTTGAGGTACCCTAGGACCAGGACACCACAGCGTACTGATCCCTTTGAACAGAGGACACTGTTCAAAGAACTGCAGGCAGAGACTCTTTCTGGGAAATGAATCCTTCAAGGGAAACTCTCTGGTGAGGAGTTCCCTCCAGAGAACTGTTACCAGTCAGAGAGGAGGGGCTGATACCACAACCTCACCCTTTCTGACCTTCTCTTGGAAACAGAGTTTCCTTTCCTAAAGAGTTTTCAGTCTGTATACAAGACACCTACGCTTACCACATGCTTCCCCACCGAATTCTCTGTAAACCCCAGGAAAGCCTCAGGCCTCCATTCCTGTCTGTACTTCAGGATGCCACACAAGCTTCCTGTCTGTACTTCAGGATGCCACACAAGCTTCCTGTCTGTTC
Source organism: Peromyscus leucopus (assembly GCF_004664715.2). Taxonomy (NCBI): domain Eukaryota; kingdom Metazoa; phylum Chordata; class Mammalia; order Rodentia; family Cricetidae; genus Peromyscus; species Peromyscus leucopus. The sequence continues at coordinate 102,076,651 of NC_051066.1, read as the reverse complement.
TTCAGGATGCCACACAAGCTTCCTGTCTGTACTTCAGGATGTCACACAAGCTTCCTGTCTGTTCTTCAGGATGCCACACAAACTTCCTGTCTGTACTTCAGGATGCCACACAAACTTCCTGTCTGTTCTTCAGGATGCCACACAAGCTTCCTGTCTGTACTTCAGGATGCCACACAAGCTTCCTGTCTGTTCTTCAGGATGCCACACAAGCTTCCTGTCTGTACTTCAGGATGCCACACAAGCTTCCTGTCTGTTCTTCAGGATGCCACACAAACTTCCTGTCTGTACTTCAGGATGCTACACAAGCTTCCTGTCTGTTCTTCAGGATGCCACACAAGCTTCAATCAGCTGTGTTCTTTGAGAATCATATTGTGTGTGACTCCTGAGAGTACACATGTAATTAAAATGTTTGGTTTCTTCTGCTAATCATTCTTATGTTTACATAGTTCATGCCTCAGCTAAGGGACCTTGAAGGAAAGAGAAGGTGGTTTTGACTTCTCCATAATATTCAGTCACTGAAGGATAGGTACCTGAAAACCATGTATCAGTGTAAAACTTATGATTACAACAATGTCTGATGGATAAGAGAAGGGCAAGTTGTACTCACCTATGAGCCTCCCATCCAGCTGGATACCCATGCTATCTTAAAAGATTATTCAGCTGGGCATTGTGGTGGCGCACGCCTTTAATCCCAGCACTTGGGAGGCAGAGGCAGGCGGATCTCTGTGAGTTCAAGGCCAGCCTGGGCTACCAAGTGAGTTCCAGGAAAAGGCGCAAAGCTACACAGAGAAACCCTGTCTCGAAAAACCAAAAAAAAAAAAAAAAAAAAAGAAAGAAAGATTATTCAAAGTTTTTCCTCAGTGGTATTCAATTCAAATGGACTGAATCGTTCTTATTCCTCTATTTGATTCCAAAATTATCAGTTCTTCCACTACAACTTCTTCCATGCCTGTTTCTTCTTGTCAATCCTTATTTTCATGTGAATTCTTTGTTACTACTTATCTTAACAGTTCAGGATCCATCCCTGGGAATGGTGCTAACCACAGTGGGTGAGACTTTCCACCCAGTTCACCTATCAAGACAATCCCCACAGGCATGCCCAGGAGACCTGTCTCTCAAGTGGTTCCAGATCTCATAAAATTGACAATTGAGATTAACCATCACAACCATCCCCATCACCTTGACTCCCAAGCACATCACTTTAAGCATGACCGTCTACCACATGGACAACCCACCAAGTCTACTGTCATCTAAATGTAGCCTGACCCAGTTAACCACAGCTGGGTCATCTTCTGTATGCAGGCCCTCGGGGACACTTTTGAGGATGAGAGAACCCCCTTCATCTTAGGCTTTCTGCCTTTTAATGAACTTGGGTCTTCACATGATGGAACCTCTGATAGGTAAAGATTTAATCTCAGGAAATCTTCCCTATTGTCCAAGGGTAGCACAGGAGTTTTTGCTTCTGTAGCACTGATTTTTTCAACACTTACAGATCTTTTCTTAGACCAGCCTGAACGATTTCCTGTTTTGAAATTTTCTCCCCTGAAAATTTAATCCATTATCTTTAAACTCAATTTCACTCAAGTTCTCAGGACACGGCCAGACTGAAGTCATATTGCTGACCAAAATAGCCAATGGTGGCCCCTAGCCCAGTCTCTAATAAAATTCTTTTTCCCCTCTGAAATCATGAGCCAGGTCTCTACTGGCTGCATTTCTTTCAGAATTCTTGTCTCCCAAACTCCGACCAGAATAGCCCACCAGTCTCTGCTTCCCACATGCTATGGTTTCTCTAGCACAAAGTACCAAACTTTTCCACATTGTAGCCACAACCATCCCAAAGGTCAGGTTTATCCACATGGTCATGATAGCCCTCCTCCTGGTAACCAATTTCTGTTTGGTAACTTGTTCTGTTGTTGATATGGAATGCCTAACAAAAGGAGCCTAAGGAAAAATGAGCTTATTTTGGTCAACAGTTCCCTGGTAAAGTCCGTCATGGTGGGGACTTCCTAGCAGTGAGGTATAGACGAATTTCTAAATGGTCTTATTAAATAAAAAACATGGACCCAGATATAGGGGTTAAAGCCTGAGAGAGATCAGATGAATAGGAACAGCCACAAGCTAACCTCACCTCAGCTTCCAAATGTGAGATATTTCCTGTCTACCCACACCTATATGCCTTACTCTTCTGCCATATGATTTGCTCTCTCTGTCCAGCTACATCACTTCCTCTTCCCTCCCAGCTCTGTCACTTCCTCTTTGTCTGTACAGACCTCCAGATCTCCATGGTTAACTAATGTTGGAATTTAAGGCGTGTGCCACCACACTTGGCTGTTTCCAGTGTGGCCTTGAACTCACAGAGATCCAAACAGATCCCTCCTTGCCAAGTGATAGGATTAAAGACATGTGCTACTGTTGCCTGATTTCTTTGTTACTTGTATTGGCTTGCTTTTTCCTCTGATCTCCAGGCAAGCTTTATTTATTAAAGCACAAATAAAATACCACCACATTTCAGCACAAATAAAATATCACCACAGTGAGAGGTTGTGACAGATGGTCTTATCACGTCTGTACTCAGGACACAGGAAATGCTGAGTATGATATCTGTATCTCTTTGTCCCTTTTGTGTAGCCCAGAATCACCCAAAGTGAAAGTGTCTTCCCACCTCAATTAGCCTAATCAAGTTCACACCCTACAAGTATGTCCAGAGGCTTGTCTCTTGGGTGGTTCTAGATCTCCTTAAGTTAACAATTGAGATCAACACCACACCCATGGTTATCAGAAAAAAAGATAAATAGGCTACTATTATAGTGAATGATAGAAAGGAGAGAAGCTACTGGAATCAGGTCACAGAAAGTCTTTCTAAAGAGATGATGTGTAAGCCAAGAGCTGAGCAGTAAGAAGAAATCAGAAGGAAGAAAAGTTCCAAAGAAAACCAAAGTTGTGAGGCGAAAATGAGCACACTGCTTCCTGAAAATGAAAATATAATGGTCCTAGTGAATAAGGGGGAAATTCTGTGGGGAAACCAATGTGACTTTGAGATTTGCCCCTTCCTATTATAGCTTCTTCTCCTCAGGAGACGTGCCTTTTGGTCATCTAGGAAATAATTAAAATGTAAGTAAGGAGACCACTGGGAGACCATGGTTAAAATCCAAGTCAGAGATCGTGCCTTGCACTAGGATTATAGCAGCAAGGCTGGAAACAAATGTGCAGACATGTTAGAAGCAAAACTTGGTGGTAGGTGATGAGTAAGAACAGATCAGAGTTCAATTGAAGAGGCTTGCCATGTGAAATGGATAAACAGCAGTGTCCTTTGCTGAACTGAGAAAGATGGGTGTGAGGAATGCTATGGCCCAAATGCAGGTCAGTGTAGATGCCTCCATCTACACCAACTGTGACCTTCTGACTTCCTTGAAATGAACTAGTTACACAAGAGTGTGGACGTGAAAACAGAAATGCATTTGAACAGTATCTGGCAATACCAAGTACAAGTGGAAGGCTTTGCTTGTGCTGTATTATGTATTTTATTCAGAACGTTGAGAATGAGGGCTTGGAGATGGCTCTGTGGGTGAAGGAATCCCTGCACAAGTGTGAACACATGATTTCAGATCCTCATCCCTCATGTAAAAGCCAAATGTGGCAGAAAGAGACAGTAACCACAACATTGGTGTGGACACAGGAGGATCACGGGAGCTTGCTGCCTGCTAGTCTAGCAAAAGTGGCCAACCCTGGGCTCAAGAAGAGATACCCTGTCTCAAAAACAAGATGGACAGTGATAGAGGATGATGCTTGAAATCAACCTCTTATCTCCACACACACATACAATAGGCATGTATACCTACTCACATAGCACACATTCACACATATAACACACACACACACACACACACACACACACAAAATATATTAAGACCAGTCTTCCCTTGTTTTTATAATTAAGAATGTCTCTGATAACCAGTGTATGATATGTCCCAGTATTAAAGCAAATGAAGTGTATGAACAGTCAAGATTATGTTATATGACTTTAATATAAAAGACTAAAATGGTTTAGTCCTTTGATTTGAAGCCATAAGTGAGTCCCCTGGTTGTCATCAAATGTTGGGTGAGTATTCAGTTCAATCCCTGTGATACTGAGAGTTAAATTCCTTGAGAAAAACAATGTTGGAATTTTTAAGAAATACTTAATATCCTCTGGTCATTTTTCCTAAAATAAAAGTGCTTTTGTTTTTACAGTTCCTTCCAAATAAGAAAATATACTTGTTGAGAAACATAATAGTAAAATAATACATATAAGCATGCAAAAACAAAATAGGTCACACAATGAAATGAAAAGAACATGATAAAAACTAAAGAAATGTCTCTGTCTAATGCCAGAACATGGCTCATTTGAAAAAAATAATAATTATTTTATGTGAACTAGAACAAGGCCAGTCTGACTGAGGTGGGTAGAAAGCGGGCACTGCACGTGGCCACCATAGATTTCCAAGTGAGTTCATTAAAGGAAAAAAAATATTTCTTTTTATAGAATATTTTAAAAATTCTATAAAAAGGCATAAGAGGCACACAGAGCACCAAATAGGACCAGAAAAGGAACTCCCCATGGTGCATAATAATTGAAACACTAAATATACAGAACAAAAAGTTACAGAATATTTTAAAAGAAAGGATAGAAATGGGCCTAGAGAGATGCTCAGGAGTTAACAGCACATACTGTTCATGCAGAGGACCCAAGTTTAATTCTCAGCACTCACATCAAGAAGCTCACAACCACCTACAACTCCAGCTTCAGGGAATCCAACAGATTCTTCTGGCCTCTGTGGACATATGCACTCACATGTGCATATACCACTCACTCTTCTCCCCAAAACACATATACACTTAAAACACACACACACACACACACACACACACACACACACACACATAATTAAAAGTAAAATAAATGTTTTAAAATTATTATTATTATTATTATTATTATTATTATTATTATTATTATTAGTGTTTTGCCTGCATGTATGTCTTTGCACCATGTATTTGCCTAGTGCCTGTCAAGGCCAGAAGGTGTTGCATCTCCTAGAACTGGAGTTACAGATGGTTGTGAGCTGCCATGTGGGTTCTGAGGGTCTAAACTAGGTTCTCTGAAAAAACAGCCAGTGCTCTTACCTACTGAACCATCTCTTCAACCCCCAGGAATAAAATAAATTCTTTTTTTAAAGAAATGTTGTTCACTAATGCCAAGCACTATTCATATAGTAAATAATAGTAGATGAAGCTTAGCTAAATATGTAAAAGAATATGGAAAATATGATATATTTAATTTATAATATAGATACAAAATTATTAATATAGATGCTTGACAATTGCTTTCCCTCTTAGATAGTTCTGAACTTCCCGTGGCAATGGATACATCATATTACTTTGTGCAACCTTGGAAGCATCAACAAAGCAGAAGACTAATTTAAACCCAAACTCAATTTGAATGCTAACAAATATCAAATTCAGAGGCTCTTTTTTCTAATTATTAAAAAAAATAATGCTTTCAATTGTGTTTTTATTTTCATTCAATTCTTAAAAGTTTCTAATTTAGTTCTTGATTTCTGTCCTGACCTAGTTCTCATTCAGTGGTGAGTTATCAGCTTCCATGAGTCAGGATACTTTCAGCTGTTCCTATTGTTCCATGGTAGTCAGGTAGACTGCGGACATTAATTCGATTTTCTCATATCTGTTGAAATTTGCCCACAGCTCCAGAGAGGCTAGCTAACAGGGAAAGACCCCAGGAAGGACACATGAATGGCCCAGTGAAGAAGTGGATGAGTTCTACATGAGTGGACTGGGAGGTGGGGTGGAGGGCCAAGGAGTGGGGGATGAGAAAATAGGGAAAAGGAAGGGTCGAGCTGGAACAGGGATGGAGTGGGAGGGCTGGAAGAGAGATACCATGATATATGAGGACATCATGGGAATAGGAAGAAGTAGAGTTCCAGGGAGGCTCTCAGGAATCCACAAGGATGAACCCACCTAGGAGTGCTGGCACTGGTCTAGAGGGTGACTGGACTGGTATACTCTGGTGACTGGTCTAGTGAATACCCTAACCACCATCATAGAGCCTTTGTCCAGCGACTGATGGAGGCAGATGCAGAGATCCACATCCAGGTGCCAGGCTGAGCTCTGGGAATCCAATCAATGAGAGAGAGGAGAGATTCTGCAGGTGGGGGACATCGAGATCATGATGGGAAGACGTGCAGAGATGACCGGCCACACTGATGGAAGCCCATGAACTGTAGACTAGTAGCTGTGGAACCCCCATGGGACTGGACTAGGCCCTCTGGATATGGAAGACAGTTGTTTGGCTCAAACTGTTTGGAGGACACCCAGATGAGGGTGCATGGGCAGGCTTCTAGGAGCCCAGTGCCAGTGGTGTGACACCTTGCGCAGCCTTGGTGGGGAGGTGCTTGGACCTGCCTAGGCTCAGTGTGCCAGGCTCTGCTGACTCCCCATGGGAGACCTTGATTTGGGGGATGTGGGGATGTGGGGTGGCTTGGGAGAGAGGGCTGGGGAGTGGGAAGAGGGAGGAGATGAGAATCTGTGGATGTTATGTAGAGTGAGTAGAAATTTTCTTAATAAAGAAAAATGAAAAAAAATTGCCTTGTGTCCTATTGTGTGGCCAATTTTGGAGAAAGTGCCATGAGATTCTGAAAAGAAAGTACATTCTTTATTGTTGGAGTGGAATATTCTGTAGATGTCTGTTAGGTCCATTTGATTTATGATGTTTTTTAACTCCAACATTTCTCTGTTTAATTTTTGTCTGGATGACCTGTCTATTGGCTAAAGTAGGGTACTGAAGTCACCCACTATCACTGTGTTAGGGTCAATATGTGATTTTAGTCAGGATTATTATGTCATTTCTTTTATAATTGTGTACCTTTGTGATGATACATAAGTATTTGGAATTGTAATATCCTCTTGGTGAATTTTTCCTTTAATATAGTGGTTCTCAACCTATGGGTCATGCTCCCTTTGGTGGTTGAACAATCCTTTCACAGGGGTTGCACATCATATATCTTGCATGTCAGATATTTATATTATGATTCATAACAGTAGTAAAAATTATTTATGATGTAGCAACGAAAATAATTTTATGGTTGGCGGTCACTACAAAATGAGGAACTGTATTAAAGGGTCATAGAATTAGGAAGACTGAGAACCACTGTTTTAATGAATATGTGGTGTCCTTCTCTACGAATGTTAATTTTGGCTTGAAGTCTATTTTGTCGAATATTAAAATAGCTATATGCCTGCTTGCTTCTTGGGTTTGCTTAATTGGAATATGTTTCCAGCCTTTTACCCTAAGGTGACGTCTGTTTTTAATGGTAAGGGGTGTTTCTTGGATGCAACAGAAAGATGGGTCCTGTTTTCTAATCCAGTCTGTCACTCTGTACTATTTTATTGTGGAATTGAGACGACTAATATTGAGAGTCATTAGTGAGTAATTTTTGTTGGTTCCTATTATTTTGCTGTGGTGATGAAGGTCTCCTCCTTTTTGACTGGCTGTTCTGGGATTGTTTGTTTCTTGTGTCCCCTTGGTGTAGTTAACCTCTTCAGACTGAAGTTTTCCTTCTAGTGCCTTGTGTAGAGCTGGATTGGTGGGCAGAAGTTTCTTTAATTTGTTTTTACAATGAAGTGTTTTTCTTTCTCTGTCAATTGCAGTTACTACTTTTGCCAGGTATAGCAGTCTGAGCTGGCACTTGTGGTCTCTTAGAGCTTGTAGAATGCCTAACCAGACCCTGCTGGCTTTCAGTGTCTCCACTAGAAACAATCATGTTGTTATAATGGGCCTGCATTTAAATATGTCTTGGTCCCCCCACCCCCAGCAGCTTTTAATATCCTTTTTGTTCTGTATATTTAGTGTTTCGATTATTATGCACCATGGGGAGTTTCTTTTCTGGTCCTATTTGGTGCTCTGTGTGCCTCTTATGCCTTTATAGGCACCTCCTTCTTTAGATTGGAGTAATTTTCTTCTATGACTTTGTTTAAAATATTTTCTGTGCCTTTCATCTGGGTTTCAGCTCCTTCCACTGTCTCTATTTTTTTCTCTTTTAGGTTTAGTCTTTTCATGGTCTCCTATATTTCCTACTTGTTTTGTGCCTGGATATTTTTAGATTTACCATTTTCTTTGACTGAGCTATCCATTTCTTCTACCTTGTCTTCAAGATCTGAAATTCTTTCTTCTGTGTCTTTTGATCTGTTTATGAGGCTTCCCTCCAAGGATTTTGTTGAGTTTTTTGTTTACAGATTTATTCCAGTTTGGGCTTTCTTTAGTGATTCTATTTCTTTGTTAAATTCTATTTTTGTGTCTTGAATTGTGTTCATTATTTTATTCAACTGCTTGTGTTTTCATGGCCTTCATTAAGGCATTACTCAGATGCTCATTAAAGTCCTTGTGCATATTCATAATTGCTGTTTTGAAGTCTTTGTCTTGTGCTTTAGTTGAGTTGCTTTTCTGAGGGCCTATTGCAATAGGCTTCTGGGGAAGGTGTATTGTCTTGACTGTTCATGTTCATGTTTTTGCTCTGGGATCTGGGCATCTGGAGTTATGATGTTTGAAGAGACTCTTGGTATAGATATCCGATCTTGACTTTGTTGGGTAGGTGCTCCATTCTTTGGTTGCCATTGCCTACTCTGGAGCCTAGTCAAGTGCAGTGGTTGTGGGGTCTCTGAGTACCAGCCTAGTGTGGCCACTGTGGGTCCCTGGTAGAGAGTGATTCTATGGTTCATCAGGAGTCACAAAGGAATGGAGATGGGTTGGAAGGAAAGGCTGAAATGGACCCAAACCAAGAGACTAGTACATGAAACCACTATATTTTAAATGACCCTAAGAATTATACATTTTTGAGTAATATCCATCATGTCATTTTTGCCTTGGATCAGTAAAATTAAAATCAATAATTCTAGTTTTTAGTGTAGTTAAAGAGTTCAGTTAAAGACTAGTTAAAATAATAATCATTTATGCCATATTCTTCCCTTGTTTTCCTTGTCTTCCTCATTCCTTCCATTCCATTTTATCCCACTCAGCATGCTATGTATCAGGGTATGTTGATACAGTTTATTTCCAAAGTAAGCATCAAATAGAAAAAACAAGAAGCTGATTCAAAATTATCAAAATATCACTGTTCTTATTTACAATATATAAAATGTCTGGCACATTTTACTATTATTTGCAACAATTTCACATTTGTACTTACTAGAATTTTATTGAGTCCTCATGCTCTTAGATTTAGCTTGTATCTTCTAAACTGAGAGGCCATTTCTTTTCTATGTTTTTTACTCCCTAGATTTCCTAGGTATAATTTAAGTTCTGATACTTGCTCCACATCCTCTCCAGCATAAGCTGTCTTCAGTGTTTTTGATCTTAGCCATTCTGACAGGTGTAAGATGGTATCTCAGAGTTGTTTTGATTTGCGTTTCTCTGATGACTAAGGATGTTGAGCAATTCCTTAAATGCCTTTCAGCCATTTGAGATTCTTCTGCTGAGAATTCTCTGTTAAGCTCTGTAGCCCATTTTTTAATTGGATTGTTCAGTATTTTGATGTCTAGCTTTTTGAGTTCTTTATATATTTTGGAGATCAGCCCTCTGTCAGATGTGGGGTTGGTAAATATCTTTTCCATTCTGTAGGCTGTCATTTTGCTGGCAGTGGTCCAGAGGGTGCCTGGACCGGTCTACTCTGGTGACCAGCCTAGCAAATAACATAGCTGTCATCATAGAGCCTTTGTTCAGTGACTGATGGAGGCAGATACAGAGAGAGATCCATGGCCAGGCACCAGGCTGAGCTCTGGGAATCCAATTGATGAGAGAAAGGAGAGATACTGCAGGCAAGGGACGTTGAGATCATAATGGGAGGACATGCAGAGATGATCGGCCACACTAGGGGAAGCCCATGAACTTTGGACTGGTGGCTGTGGAGCCCCCATGGGACTGGACTAGGCCCTCTGGATACAGAAGATGATTGTTTGGCTTGAACTGTTTGAGGGGCACCCAGGTAGGGGGATCGGGATCTGTCCCTGGTGCATGGGCAGGCTTCTGGAACCCGGTGCCTGTGGTGTGACACCTTGCACAGCTTTGGTGCAGTGGGAAGGGGCTTGGACCTGCCTAAGCTCAGAGTGCTGGGCTCTGCTGACTCCCCATGAGAGACCTTGATTTGGGGATGTGGGGATGTGGGGTAGCTTGGGAAAGAGGGCTGGGGGTGGGAGAAGGGAGGAGGGATCTGTGGATAGTATGTGGAGTGAGTAGAAAGTTTCTTAATAAAGAAAAATGAAAAAAAAAAAGTTCTGACACTTATTTGCTGATACCAAATATTTACAAAGGCTGCCAGTCTTTGTCATTACTGCTCAGCAAGCTCACCTCATCCTTCCCTCTGCATTTTAAAATTCTGATCTCTCCCCACCCCCATCTTTTGCTCTCTCTCTCTCTCTCTCTCTCTCTCTCTCTCTCTCTCTCTCTCTCTCTCTCTCACACACACACACACACACACACACACACACACACACACACTTTTTCTATCATACCCATACTTTTCTGGTTTTTAGGGATCTCCTTCGTTATTCTTATATTAGTTTTGCAATTTGTCTTTTTTTTCAGCCTTTTTGAAAAAAAAATCTGTTTTCTATTATAATCGGTATTCTTCTTAGAACAACTTCATATTATAGAAGGCAAACAATTCTCAAATAAAACCCATAAATGATGCAACTTCTGGTAATTTAGACCTTTATCCAAAAAATTTAAAGAGTTGTTTGTGTAGTCTAATTTGACAAATTGTTTGTTTGTTTCATAGTAAGGGAAAAGCTTATGGAAGGAAGGTTGGTATGGGTCATCATTTGGGGCAAATTAACACTTGAAAACCTATTTTCACAATGAGAGAGCTTGGAAATTAAACATGAAAGATGATCCACTCTAAGCAATAGTTTGTTTCTGAAAGAGCTAAACTGAATAACACATGCAAAGCACTATGGGAATGAGATAGCAAAGTGAATATACTAAAAAAAGTCAAAAAATCAAGATTACTAAGGAGGAATAAGCGGGCAGTGAGAGAAGTCACTGAAAACTCCTGACAAAACACTAAGATGCATGCATTCCTTTCATAAGGAGTGGGTAAAAGTCATAAGGAATGGTTTAGCTGTGAAAAAAACTTCAGGATTATATAAACCATAGCCAGACATTTCCAAGTTTGAATAATTGTTCTTAATTATGAGATGCAAACAAATTACTTAGCTTCTTTGTATCTGCCATATATAAAACGAGTAATAAACTACTAACTTACTGTTGAAAAAATCTTTAAAGTAGGGGACTTTAGGTACAAAAACAAAACCCAAAGTGAAGCACGAGTATGATAAAAGGGAGGCCATTCTAAGGTAGCATTCTAGGTGTAACTGAACAAGGACCTCCTGGGAACAGGTGAGCGAGCGTGGAAGTAGATTCAAACAAGGGAAGGGGGAGAGCCTGAATAAACCTAATACATTAAGATGGATGGACATGTTAAGAAACAGGAGACTAACCTGTGTCTTGTTTGTGCACCCTGTTTATAGAGCATTTAATGCATGCTGGGCAATTTTTGTTTGTTTGTTTTTTCGAGACAGGGTTTCTCTGTGTAGTTTGAGTGCCTGTCCTGGATCTTGCTCTGTAGACCAGGCTGGCCTCAAACTCATAGAGATCCGCCTGCTTCTGTCTCCCGAGTGCTGAGGTTAAAGGTGCGTGCCACCATTGCCTGGCTATACCGGGCAATTTTTAAAGCAAAATATGCTCCTATTTTAATCTTCATTCAGGAAATTACATAGATAGATAGACAGATAGATAGACAGACAGACAGACAGGCAGACAGACAGATAGAAAAAAGCAGTATGGCTACCCCTTTATCTTCATTTTCTACATGAGGAATCAAAGCTGAAGAGAATTCAGATAATAAATTTTGAAATAAACTGAGATATTTGCAGAAGGAAGCTATCTGGAATCTGAGCTCCAAGCCACAGTTGCCTCCAATTCAGATTCATTTTGATGATGGAGGTGATGTGTGACTGTAATGGACCCGCCCCCTCAAGAGCAAAGCGTGCTAGCTCCAATGGCCTTAAACATATGCCAGGCCACACAGAGAGAACTCAGTGGAGAAACAACCCCTCTAGCTGCGGGGAGAAGCTCACTTAGAGAAAGACTACCCATCTCAAGAGAAACTTGTGCCAATAATTTACAATAACAAACATAATCTTTAGTTAATTCAGGTGAGGACAAGAGAGAAGGGCATGATGAAGAAAACAAAGCTGACCTTTGTGATCTCCTTTGACGTACAATATAAAGCATTTCAATTTTTGCCAGAATTTTCGCATTTGTTTATTGAGCTAATCTTCACTGAACATTTTCTAATATATACGAGACTGTGAACTTTAGTGATAGATGCCACCCCACCTTCCCACCCAACTCTCTATTCCCAGAAAGGAAAACAAAAAAACAAAAAACCATAGTTCTTGCTTACATAGAGTTTATTTGAAATTATGTTACAACGTTTTTAAAAAGCTCATACTAATAAAGAAATTGTGTGAAAACTAGCTCTTAGGAATCAATAACATTATGACAGAATGAATAACTTAGCAGAGTGATTAGGTAATAGAATTGTTACAGCTAGACAACAGATTGATGATTCGGGATGTCACCATATTCACAAGTTGAGCAAAAATACTGAGAAGCAGAAGATAAAGAAAAACATATAACAAATGTATTCACATAGAAGTTCTGTCTCCAGGAATGTGTCGTCACTCCAGGAGGAAAAGAAGAGGAAAAAGGAAGGAAATGAGACTTTCCAAAATTGAACAAAACTGAAATAGTTAGATTGGCTTGACTCGCAAAAGGCCAAGCGGAATCAATAAAGACCTCCATGTCAGCAAAACACCTGCTCTCATACAATAAAGAGAAAAGGCTGAACATCTCAAAAGTTAAACTTATTACAAATTATTTCTGAAGTAATTCTAGTCATACATGATATTATGCCTTCAGAAAGCAATGCAATGATTGTTGTTTTGTTTTGTTTTTAAGGAGAGCCCAAATATTAGCAAAAATAGACATTGAACCCATTCAGATGAAGCTGAAATATCTTAAGCAAATAAGAACTTCAAAGGCTTACCGACTATAGACATTCCCTGAAATAATTACTGCAGCAGAATGAAAAATATTTCCAAGGGCTGGGCAATGAGGGCTCGGCAGTTAAGAGCAATGGCTGCTCTTCCAGAGGACCCAGGTTCAATTCCCAACATCTACACAGTGGCTTACAGCTGTCTGTAACTGCAGTTCCAGGGTACCCCATGCCCTCTTCTGTCCTTGCAGGGCACTGCTAAATAAAATGAACTGTAGCTGCCTACAGACAGCATGGGACCATCTGTTCATAACACCCAAAAAGGCAAAGCCTATATGGAGAGAAAGCAGATCACCAAGGTGAGGTCCTGTGCAGCAGCAGGTGTCTGCAGTTGTGCTGTGGTGGCATTTATATACTGAATGCCTTTGTCTGTGGACATGACTTGACAAACAGTTTCATCATCACACTACAGCTTTGTAGTAACCTATTTGGGTAGCTTAGATAGACTCCCCTTTTCTAAATAAAGAACCAAGAGGCAAGGAGGTTGCCCATTTTTCAATTATAGGCAATGGGGTTAGGCCTTGGGGAATGAGACTACTAATACAGAAAATTTCAAAAGGATTGAGTGCTCCATCCCTTGCTTTGAGTCTGGATTTCTTTGTATTTGACTTTCACATAGAAAGGGTGTCTTTGTAGAACATGTGGTTCTAGAATGACAGTGAATTTTGTCTTTGTTTTTGTGTTGATGCTTACAGGTACTTTCCATGACCTCTGTTGAAGACTTCCTCCATTCTTCACATTAGTGTTCTGTCTTTTCCTTATGTTGTTGGGGGATTCCCCCCTTCATCTTTAATTTCTAGCTTTTTGAGTGTGAGGCAAGCATGGCTGGTTATCTTTATATTTATCTGCCTTGGAATTTGTTACACTTCTTAAGTCTGAGAGTGAACATCTTCCACCAGTCCTGGGAACTATGCTGTCATTATCCCTTGGGATATTATTGCACCCTAACCATCCCTCATTTCCTTCAGGATTCCAGTACTGTCCCAAGCTCTGTAGTGTTTTGGTTCTCTACAGGTATTTTCTACGTACATCCTTGAAGTTTGGTGACCCTACCTTCTTCTGCTGTCAAACACACTGGAAGAATTTTTAATTTCAGATATTGTATTTATCAATTCTGAAAGATATACTTTACTTTTTTATAAATTATGTTAATGAAATTTTCTATTTTCCTTCAATTTGTCTATTTAGCCTACTGATGTATTAAACAAATTTATAGTATCTTAAAGCACCCTGACAGCAAAACCAAAGACATCAAGTTGGATGATGCATGCATCATCTATGTGTTGTTACTCTCATGGCCTTTGCTTGCCCTGTAATCTTATTATACACTAAGAATTATATAAAAAACTATTGAGCATGTAGATGAATGTGGTGGTTTGAATGAGAATGACCCCCAAAGGCTCATATGTTTAAATGCTTGGTCCTCTGTTAGTGGAACTGTTTGAAAAGATAAGAAGATATGACCTTGTTGGAGTAGGTGTGTCCCTGGGGGTGGTCTTTGAGGTTTCAAAAGCACAAACTAGGCCCAGAATCTCTCTCTGCTTGCTGCCTGTAGATGAGGATGTCAAGCTCTCAGCTATTGCTCCCAGTGCCATGCCTGCGTGCTTACAGCCATGATATTCATGGACTAACCCTCTAAAACTGTGAATTGTTTTGATCATGGTGTTTTTTCACACTAATAGAAAAGTAACTAAGACAATGAATTTCCAACAGAAATGTTTATCTTTTCCCATTAGAGATGAGAGATTAAAACACCATGTCTTTCTGAGTCATCAGTAAGATGGATCAGACTCGAACTGAAGTATTAGGAAGTTAATCCCACTGCTGGTTCCTCCCTCTTTGGTCCATGGACTTCATTGGCTTTTAATAAAGAACCTGTGGGTTCTCAGCCTTGAAGTCACAGGTACTGTCAGTTCTAGTCTTGGGATGCATTGTACCTAACTTTTTAACTGCCGGTACCACACATCTTCAAAATCATGTTTATGTCTTGAGGGAGGAAAATCTGGGTATTTGAGGGACTTTGTTTTGATTGATGTAAGAGACCTCACATAGCTTTCATATGATTCTAGCCCAGCACCATCCCAGCCTTGCATATGATCACAGACACTAGTAAATACAACTTGGTAAAAATTAGCTGCCATTGTGTGCAATCAATATGGGTCACAACCATATACATATTTCTAATGGTCTCAGGAACTGAGACACCACTCAGTAGCAAAATTACAGTTATGGAGTAGCAATGAAAATAATTTTATGGTTGGGAGTCACCACAATGTGAGAAACTTTATTAAAGGGTCTCAGCATTAGGAAGGCTGAGAACCACTGATCTAGAGAATTATCAACCTACATAACCATCTAAGGTCACAGGGCTGGCCTGAAGCTAAGAAAGGGTCAAAGCATGCCTAAAACTCTGCAGTAGGGGTTTGGCTGCCCTCCTGCCCTACCCCGCCCCCGCAAGCCTCCTGGAGTGGGGCACCAACAGACCCCAGCAGAGAGACATCCCCAGGTGCAGACTTGCCTGGGTGCATGTAGCAACTGATAAGCTCATGCATGTCCAATGCTTACTAGGACTGGTTGCTGTGGTCTGACTGCTGAAGCATCTGTGCTGGACTTCCTCCCTTTTCTATATGACCTTATAAGGTTCCTTCCCCTGGACCCTGCTGCTGCCAAGTATGCAAATGAAGCACCCCATACGTTCTTACCCCAGCTAATGACATAGCACCATTCGGATCCATTCTTCCTGGGGTATAGTAAATGAGCTGTTCTCTGACTCTGACAGTCTCCAGGGTGTTCTTTCCTGTTGTACTCAGTACTGCTCAGGATCCTCCTTCACCTTTGCAGTGCCCAGCTCTCCACCCCACTCCCGTCAGGCTAGTGTGCAATAGTCCAACCATGCTAGACAAAGAGGGACTCAAGTCCAGCGTAAGGCCCTGATAGTTCATCCTTTCTGTGCCACAAGACTGCATGCACAATCCTGTGTAGTATGATCCTAATTAATCCTAATAATAAAAATCCAGAATCAGATACTGGGATAAATGCTGAAAGATCAGACAAGTAAAGGAGCAGCCAAAGTTACCTCTTACTTCCATGACTCCTCAGACTGAATAGGGGCTGAGCTCCTGTCTCCACCCACCTTATATTCTTCTCTCCACCCAGCCATATCACTTCCTGTCTCCTGTCTACACAGACCTCCAGACCTCTATGGTTAACTATGTCTAGCTCCACCTTCTGATCTTCAGGAAAGCTTTATTTGTTAGAGCACAAACAAAATATCACTACATTTCCCCCTTTTTGTCTAAAATTAAAAAAGGTTATAACTAATAAAAGAAAAACTATATACAATCAGTATAATAACTATATACAATATATACAGGCAATAAATACATCAACAATGTCTAGTTCATAAACATTTGACAAATTCAAAGAAAATAGTCCATTATCTGTTCTATCTTGGTGAGTCCAAAAGGTTGTACCTATTTCACTTTCTACCTAATTCACATTACCAAAACTATCTTTTAATGTCTCTCAACCCTATACACTTTAAACATCTTTAGTGAGTTTCTTATCTGGATTTATTAACAAGGAAAACTATAACTATAAAGTCTTCAACTCCATCAGAGACCTGAGAAGGAAATAATATTACCTGAGTAAGCAGGAATTACAAACAAGAGTCTTCTAAAAAATGTGAGAAATGAAAAAAACAGCTGTCTGGCTGGACAGTCCCAAGGTTCCTCTGCAATGTTGGGGCATCCATCTTCAGCCTACAGGCCTAGCATATCTTACAGACTTTTCTGTGAAGCAGGATATTCTGAATTGCTGTCCTACCTTGTCTTGGTAAAATTTGGCAGTCACTTTCTTTTGTGTCCTGCTTGTCTAATTTGGACAGCATTTCTTCAGTGCCCATCACCTTTTCTAAAGTAGATTGGTGTTGCCAGGAACAGACATGCCTCATTGTCATAAAAAAAAGAACCTATGTTATTAAAATATCTTAAATGCCATATTATTTAGATCTCTGAAGTGTTTGAAGATGACCTGTCTATCTAAAATATATCTCTGTTTGACCTTGAGAACATATCTAATATGACTATAAGTCTGATTGTAATAACTATCCACTAACTTGCATTTCTTTATATCCTCATTAATTGATAATAATAACTTTCAAGAACTAGAAATTTGTGTTACATCATTAAATGAGTTGTATAGGTACACTATCTTGAACAAGAGTAGAAATTATGTACAGTATGTTCTAACAAAAATAATCTCAAATTTGTATCAATATACAAAGATCCATATCAATGTAAAATATTTAAAACTAGTAGTTGCTTTTTTGGTTTAAAGGTAGATTCAGTAATCTACCTTTTTATCCTATCTTTTCTCTAACATATATACAGTATAACAAAAATAACCTCAAATTTGTATCAATATATAAAAATCCAAGCCGATGTAAAATATTTAAAACCAGTAGTTGCTTTTTAAAAGTAGATTCAAAAAGTAAATTTATCCTACCATATTTATTCCCCCATTTTTTTTCTTTTCAGAGTAGATTCAATAATCTATCTTTTTATCCTATCATTACTTTATCCTATTTTTTCTTTCCTTTCTTTTCAAAACAAGAACCCTGAATCTAATCTCTTTTGTTCATCTTTTTTTCTAAACCATTACCAATAACAACCTGTAACTAACCATTCTAAACAATGACAAATATCCATAACCCATTGAAAGACCAAAAACCAACTACCCCACCTCTTGGGAATGTGGGTGTCATGTTCTTAAAATTACTTCCTGCAGTTTGGGAATGATGGCATCTTTAAAGGATTCTAAAAAGAAAAATTGGGATTGATTGCCAAGTCATGGGAGAGGTAGCTGTATCATTTGCTATCCAGTCTCTGAATAATGGGAAAATGCAGGGCTTGTCCCAAATCCTGGCTAGAGTAGTCTGTGAGGCTGGATCATCTCAGCTAGCCACCTCAAAATGGTCCTGAGAAGTTTGTAGTCCCAAGCATATCTTTAGGTGGTATTTTTCAGCTTAGTGGTGTTATCATAGTCCTGGTGGAATCATTGTTGTGGGGCCCCATCCTCCTCTTGAAGACTTCAATGGTCACTGTTAGTCATGGTCATGGTTCCTGGCAAAAAACTTGAACATTTTAAATGTCATATGCAGCAGATCTCAAAGAGGTTAAAGGATCAGTATTTGTTATGTACATCCAGAGTACAAAAACTTAATTCTTAGTTACCTAATAGAGACTCAAACCTGAAATCATGTACGGGAAGCTAGATGAAGCCTTTTTCTAGAATTAGTTAGCACTCCATATGACTAATAATATCAGGACAAAAAGTTTAAAACATATATTAATCTTATAAATTTTGAGATAATATTTATAACTTAAGAAAAGCTTTGAAGAGTCAAAATAAAACCAAAGGATAATGAGATTAGTAGCAGTAGAATAGTCCCTAACTTGGATTTTTCTTCCAGTTTTTGGTTTTTCACCCTATCAGGTGGCTCATCTGGCATGAGACAGAGATTTGATTTAGAGAAGTGGAGAGCCACACTCCAGCTCCAAAGTCAGCTTTAATGTTTAATTGAACTGGGACTACAAAAAGACCATTTATATTATGTCTCTGTAGAGAACAGCAGAAACAAACATTTGGGAAGATTCGTGAAATTTTATCCTGTTGGAAATATGATATATCAATAGGCCAATTTATTGTTTTTCTTGGGATATTTTCTCTGGATGATTCATCCTTTTTCTTCAGATGTCTCATTTGTCTGATGGTCTTCAGATTCCTTTGCTGGTTGCCTTCATTCTCCTAGAAAGACAAAAACAAAACCCTGCCCTAATCCTAACTTTGGAGAGGTTCCCTTTTGGCAAGTTATATCCGATCAAATGAAAAGAATTTGCTATTCTTAAAGTTAGTTTATATTGAGCTGTCGTGTTATTTGATGAACTATCATCTTTTCTAATTAAGAGGTCTCCCTTGTTCAAATAGAGCCCTTATCAATTTTGATGGTATCCATAGCTTTTCTTCTCCTGAGGAAACAAAAGCAAAGCCTCTTCCTCAATGTGACACATATCCTGGTTTCCATTCTGAGGTCAACACATCTTTAAAGTATACAGGATGATTTAATTCAGCAATCTTTTCTATTATTCAATGTCTCTCTGCAGCTGTCGTTCCTTTCTCATTAGCATTTAGAAAATTTAAAGTTAATCAAGCATTGTGTAATCTATTTCTAGGGTCTTTATTACTCTTTTCTGTTTATTTAGCATACCTAAATATAGAGTTCAATTAGATCTTTCTATAACTGCTTGCCCTGTAGGATCGTGTGGTATACCTGTAATATACTTTATATTGTAATAAGTAAAAAAAAAAAAAAGAACCTGCTTCATTTTACTAGAGACATATGCGAGCATTGTCAGTCTTAATTTGTACAGGTATACTCATGATAGCTATGACTTTTAACAAATGTATGATTACAGAATTAGTCTTTTCAGAACCCAAAGCAGTTGCCCATTGAAATCCTAAATAGGTATCTATGGTATGGTATACATATTTTAATTTTCCAAATTCTACAAAATGAAACATATCCATCTGCCAAATTTTATTCCTTTGAGTAGCCTTTGGATTACTTCCTGCAGGTAGTGGAGTTTAATTATACAAGGAACAAGTAGGACATTTTTTTATAATTTCCTTGGCTTGTTGCCAAATGATGGAAAATCCTTTTTCAAACCCTTACTATTGACATGATTTTTTTAATGAAATTCTGAGGCTTCCAGCACATTTTCTATCAATAGTTGATCAATTTCATCATTACCTTGTCTAGAAGGCCTGGCAGACCCATATGAGGTCTGATGTGTGTTATATATAAAGGAATTCCTATTCCTGATTATTTCTTGTAATTGTATAAATGATGAAGTTAATTCTGACTTGTCAGGAATAAATTCAGCAGTTTCAGTGTGTGAAACAACTCTTTCTGAATACTGAGAATCAGTAACTATGTTAAGAGGTTCTGTAAAATCCATTAATACCATCAGAATAATATATAATTCTGACTTTTGGACAGAATTATAAGGGCTTTGAGCTACTTTACTTAAATTTCCTGATTTATAACCTGCCTTTCCTGATTTGTTAGCATCAGTATAAAGGGTAGGGGCTCCAGAACTTGGTGTTCCCTGTACAATATGAGAAAGAATCCAGTTAATTCTCTTTATAAATTTAATTCTCTTGCTTTTGGGATATTGTCTCTCCCAAAAATTACTGCAAGTTCTTTGCCAGTGTTCATTTTCTGCTCATAGTGAGTCAAAATCAGCATTAGTAAAAGTTGCTACAATTTCTGTTGGGTCTTTTCCTGCTAATTGAAGAAGTCTCTATTTTCCTTTTAGAATCAACTTAGAGAGCTTTTTCACATAAGTTTTTTAAATTTTTTTACTCTGTTTATGTAATAAAAAGATCCTTTCTAAGACAGTATCTTCCCTCTGCATTAATATTCCTATAGGAGAATGTGTAGAAGATAAAATAACCAGAATGCAATCAAGCTCTGGATCCAAACAATCTACATGTGCATCCTGTAATTTATTTTCCACCAAAGCCAATTCTCTCTTAGCTTCAGCTGATAATTCTTTTGGACTATTTAAGTCCTTGTCACCTTTTAAGGTTTGGAACAAATTTCTCAGTTCTGGATTTGTTACTATAATAGTGAGCTGTAGATGAGCAATGTCTCGATTTCTGAAAGTCATTAAAAGTCTGCAATTAATCTCTCCTAATTTGCACTTTTAAGGGGTTGAATTTTTATAGACCTATTTTATATCCTAAGTAATTAATAGAATCTCCTCTTTGTATTTTTAGGAGCAATTTGCAATCCCCAACAAGGCAAAATTTTCTTTACTTATTCAAACATTCTTTCTAAAGTATCTACATTTGAGTCAGCTAGTAAAATATTGTCCATATAATGGTAAACTATAGATTGAGGAAACTGCTTATGTATCATTTCCAATGGCTGTCGTACAAAATATTGGCACAGGGTGGGCTATTTAACATTCCCTGTGGGAGAATCTTCTATTGATATCTCTTAACAGGCTGAGAATTATAAGTTGGCACTGTGAAGGCAAATTTTTCTCTGTATTTTTCTTGTAAAGGTATGGTGAATAAATAATCCTTTAAATCAATAACTATAAGAGGCCATTCTTTAGGTAACAGAGAAAGCAAAGGAATTCCAGGCTGTAGAGAGCCCATTGGCTGAATCACCTTATTGACAGCTCTTAGATCTGTTACCATTCTCTGTTTTCTAGATTTCTTTTTAATAACAAATTCAGGAGAATTCCAAGGACTGGTTGATTCTTCAATATGCTGATAATTTAGCTGTTCCTGTATAAGCTGTTCTAAGGCCTGCAGTTTCTCTGATGTTAAAGGCCATTGCTCAACCCATACAATTTGTCCATTAACCATTTTAAAGGTAGAGCTGTTGGTGCCTTTGAAAGATCAGCAGCTGTTGTGCCCTGTTCTTGTACAACATGAATGGTTAGTGACTGTTCTTTATAGTACCTTCTAATATTTCCCCAGAAACATATGTTATTTTATGATTTGTTTCTGAGATTGGAGGAATGTTAATCTGAGTATTCCATTGCTGTAAAAAAAAAATCATGTCCCCATAAATTCATTGTTATGTTAGCTAAATATGGCTTCAATTTTCCTCTGTCTATACATTTGACCCATCTTATGCTCTTTTTTACCTGAGATAAAATTCTAATCCCTAGCTGGGCAGTGGTGGCACATGCCTTTAATCCCAGCACTCAGGAGGCAGAGGCAGAGGCAGGCACATCTCTGTGAGTTCGAGGCCAGCCTGGTCTCCAAAGCGAGTTCCAGGAAAGGCACAAAGCTACACAGAGAAACCCCATCTCCAAAAACCAAAAAAAAAAAAAAAATCCAATCCCTAAAAGCTTAACATTTACCTCTTGAAGAAGCCAATTTGGATGCCAAGATTCTGGTGCAATTATTGTTACATCCACACCTATGTCTATAAAACCTTCAATGACAATGTTATTTATTTGTATTTTTAATTTTGGTCTTTGTTTATTTATAGGAATTTGCCAAGGTATTTACTTTGTGGTTTCTCCTGATTTTTTTTCTCTCTCTTCTATCGCAGTTATCCAGAGTAGTATGGTTTTGTTTTTTTGTTTTTTTTTTTTTTTTACAATAGGCATTAGGTTCTTTAAAGGCTCTGGGAGGGAGTTTCCTCCATTATGACAGGAAATGACTGAACCAAATTTGGCAAGGGGGCCTACGAGTCCTTTTAATTCTTATACAGCCTTGGGGGTATCTATCATTTTGCAGTTCCTGTAAGATTACTGGATATATTAATATTGGTTGTTTGAAAACCTTAGGCTGTTCCTCTCTGACCTTATAATGCAATGCTGAGATTGGTTCTCCTTTAATTTCCTCTGTCTGGGTCTGAATATCTCTATTATCTGTTTTAATAAGTTTTTCTAAAACTTGTATCTTAGCACTCATATCAACCAACATTTTTAGTGATAAAACAAAAATGATAAAACCAATAATATTTGTAATTGACATTACATAAGTTCCATATAAATTAATTACCCTCTCATTTAATTGTTCCATTTTCAAACTGTCCAGCATATTATCATACAGAGACCTGACTCCCTCCATTATAATAGTGTTTCCAATTTTTTGTGTGTGTGGGAAAAAACTCTCTCTTTTAACTAATTCCTCCCTTTAAGAATTCCCAATTGTCTCATCAAATCTGCTTACGATGACAATTCAGATGATGGTGAAGTGTGAGGCTGACTGCTGCAGTGTAGAACAGTAGAAACCCGAGTGGTTTTTAAGGCAGCTACCTAGAGTGGCGGCAGCCCAAGGAGGGGGTCCAGGGAAAACCCAAAACCCACTGGGAGAAGAAACCTACTGCCTGAAAATCGCATACAGGGGGTCATGGGGAAGAAACACATTTGGCTGGAACTGTCTAAAAGCAGAGCTGGCTGGTGGTGAGGGGCTAACTCCAGCAGCATATTGAGCCCATGTACCTGTGGAGTTTGTTGCAGAGAGTCTGCAACAGAAAAAAAAAAAAATCCCAAACTCGCTCAGAGGCTTAGGGAAAAAAAAAAGAGAGAAAACCTAGCAGGCAAGGTGGTGACTTCAGTGGGAGCCCCTTCGTGCAAAGACACAGGCAACTGGCTTTTTCATGAATTCGTGCCCCAAAGGTTGGATGCCAGATGTAGAGTGATCATAATTAGTCTTAATAATAAAAACCTTGAGTCAGATATTGGGGTAAATGCTGAAAGATCAAAGAAGTAAAGGATCAGCCAAAGTCACTTCTTACCTCCACGACTCCTCAGACAGAAAAGAGACCCTAGCTCCTGTCTCCACCCACCTTATATTCCTCTCTCCACCCAGCCATATCACTTCCTGACTCCTGTCTATACAGACCTCCAGACCTCTATAGTTAACTAATGTCTAGCACCACCCTCTAATCTTCAGGCAAGCTTTATTTGTTAGAGCACAAACAAAATATCACCATAAACCTGATCCTTGGCAGTGCTCAGAGTCAGCAGGTACTTTGCAGAGATGGAAAAATTGGAGACCATCAGTTCATTTACAGGTCTTGCCCTTCCAGTATGTTAAATTCCGTCCCCATTGCTTTCAATGTCTTTCAAAACAGTTTTTGTAACAGATTCAGTTTACTGATGGAGATGCTGGTGTGGAGGCACTCACTGCCTGTGGAAAGCCTTAAGTAGATCCACGAAAGACTGATTTTAATATGTTTACAAAAAGAAATTTAAAGCAAAGTGTCTGGAAAAGTTAAAAATAAAGCAATGAGAAAAGTAAGATCATGTGACTGCTGAAAGAAACAAGAATGGAAGTAAAGGGTGGCATTCAAGGGTGGTGAGAAGACAATGTGAGCTCATGGTACCAAAGCATGGCATGGAAACACATGGAGCAAGCACTTTAGACTCTAGAATCAGGCATCTTAGACTCTAGAATCAGGCATCTGTAGACTCTAGAATCAGGCTTTTTTTAAGACTCTAGAATCAGGCATTTTAGATTTGACTCTAGAATCAGACACTTTAGATCTGACTCTAGAATCAAGCATTTTAGACTCTAGAAGAAACTGAGAAATGTTGGGAGCAACAATCCCTAAACTAGGGTCCCAGACTGAGGGAGAAAGGGAGCTGGATACAGGCATTATCTCTTTCTGCAACTTGACCAGAGGTATCTTGCTCCCAGGACCACAGTTACAGCCACTTTTGCTGGTGGCTTCTCTGCCATGGTGGACTGTTCCTTAAAACTTGAAACAAAATGAACTCTTATTTCTTTGAATTGCCTGTCAGAGCAGTGAGAAAGCCTTCTCCAAGTCTCTGTTCTTGGGTTTGAAGATAATTTTGCTTTCCATTTCAATAAGGAAGGTGGAGCAAATCTCCATGACATCTGCCCAGTCCTCACTGATTACCACACTCTCTGAATCTCCATATCTGCCTGCTCCCCATTGGCTACCATACCCTCAGCTCTCTCTTCTGTACTCAAATCGGTCAGTTTTGTCCTGTATTTCACAAATGTAATTTCATTTACTTCTCCTAGGAATCTTAGGAGATCAATGCCAATGTTTTAATTTCATACTGAAAGCCAATTTCCAGTCACATTATTGGAAACAATGATTCAGCTCTGCACACTGTCCTCTTCCTGCCCAAACAGTGGCTCCACATTCCACAGCATCACCAACACCTGTGATGTTATAAGGCACAGACCCATTGTTTTTAGCATGAAGGAATGTGTTTTCAAGATTCCCTGGTGTTTCTTATGCCATTTGATGTTTAAAGGACAGCCCTGTGTGCCATTATGTTCTTTCCCATGCGCTTTCCACTATAAAACAGTGGCACCAATTATTTTTAAGTAAAATTGGTGCTTAGATCATGTAGTAGGACTTAGTCTTTGTTCCCGAGGAAGTATCATTAGGAAGGACGAGTCTTCCCAAGGCACCAACTAATTCGAACCCTCCATAAATCCTCTCGGTGTCTTGTGGCCTCGAAAATGGAGCTTCTGGTGGTACCCCTTCCCTGGCGTGATTGATTTCATTAAGTTTGGCTTCTGTGAGTCTCTGCATTCAGGGAAGCAGCTTAGTGGTAGCCAGATCAAAAGAATTTAGGATTACCAGCCTTATAAGAGCCCATTCTTATTCTAATCATTCATTTTAACTGTTAATTTCTCATTCACTGGGAAAGAGCTTGGTTTAATTAAAAGCAGAAACATTTTTCAAATTTGATCTTGGAGCATGGGCTTATTTTAAGGCATATTGTTAGTGGTGAGTATTGAGAATCCACCCATGGAAAAGAGTTTGAGAGCCTATAATTTATTTTCTAAAATAATGGAATCAAATGCCTCTTCTTTGTTCGGTGCAGAGGTCTGACTTACAGTAAACTTTCTGATGGGAAGATGATGATGCAAGGCTAGAGGACCAGCACTGCGTCACTAAGACCTCTGCTAGCCCTGTTCCCATTAGAACACAATGGCTCCAGACAAAGAAGAAACGATAGGGGTGAACCACAGCACCCTCCATTTCACATTCACATGGAGAGGACGGCACAGTAAACTCCTGAGACAGTTTTCTCCCCGGGCTTGACCCTTCCACATACACTTTACAGGAAAAAAAAAAAAAAGAGATTACTCACGTAAAGTGTACATCACACTAACCTCACCAAAGTGAATATCTAATCACTTTGATTTTGTAGTTTCAAGGTTTTGAATGAACTCATAAAAACACTTCCTCTACAGTAGAGGTAGCTGTGCTCTGTGGTTCTTGCACTCATTTCTTCAGGGGGGATAAGGGGGCTGGTCCATTTCTGTTGCTGTTACAAAGGACTATTCTCGGCTGGCAAATATTTTGAATTCTTAGATGACAGTAAGTAAGAGCCATAACTGCTTTCAACTTCCCATAAGTCACCGTGCTACCTTTTCCCTTTACAAACAGTCTCCGGGGAATGAAGTTCACGACACTTTGAAGTCATTAGACTCATTAACAGCTTATGGCTTCAGGGGTAAAACCGCATCAGTCAACTCATTTGTTAAGCAACTATAGTATTTAAATAAACTCATAATTACCCACCAATTTTTTTTTCAATCACCCTCAAGGATTTGGACTCAATGCATTATTTCCTGACACATTTCAAAAAATCGTCTTACACTAGCACAACCACTCACTTTAATGTTCTTTGCTCTTCTTTTTCTTCACATTCTTAAAGGCATTACCAAAGGAACCCTTTGCTACAGCCAGGGTGGTCTTCCATTCCTGGTTCAATGCCTGATCACCCTGCCTCACCCCTGTATAAACTCCACTGGCTTAATTGTTTCCATGTCTGAACCCCTCAAAGTCTAATCAAATTGTTAAGCAAAATTTCTCTAATTACTTCATCCCACAAATATCCCCTTTCTCGTCTTGAAAGTTTCATGTCTGATACAACCACTCTGTTCTTTCATGTTGTGTTAATTTTGTGACAAGTGCTGGGTTTCCCACAAGGATGACCTGTATTAGTGTTATCAACCTATTCTTATAATAACTGACCACTAAAGCTTATATTCTTTTGTTCTGAGTGCACTGTGCCAGAAACAGATGAGCATGTTTTTCTATGCCTTTCTGAAATGTCAGAATTTATTGAATACATGAATATGTATGTTAGGTCTCAAACCCAGGAAACATAGCTAATGGAGGTGTCTAGTAACACATATGGTCCCCCAGGATCCCTGAGTCCTCCTGGCTGACATACCCCATGCAGAACCCTAGATTTCTCCAGCCCAGGGACTGTACTTTCCCTCCCTACCCCCACCCCCAAAGGGTAGGGCCAGGTTCAAGCAGGAGCAGTCTGGGTTCAGATGGGCAGACTGCTATTGAGCCAGTCACATCAACAGCATGGACTAAGCCAAACTGAAGACCCAAAGGCAGTTGGGACCTCACTGCCTGTCAGTTCTTAATGCACATATGAGGTGTCTGTTAATAGGTCTGGGGGAGGGACCTTGCCATTGCAGTGCTAAGTATTCACCATTCTGTGGGGTCCAGGTGAGAGAGCCCACATGCTCTGGAGTGTCTGGTAAGTTCTTAGACCTGGTCTTCCTGATGTGATTTGAATATGCTCACATACCCCTATAGTCTCAATAGCTGATAAGCTTATAGGGCAGAACCCTTGCTACTACCAAGAATAAGTCATCTATCAGTTGTGCCACATGAGTGGTGCAGGACAGGGGGCATCGTTTACTCATCCACTCAAAAGCCCAGTCACCCTCCAACATCAAAATGGAGTTAAAAGCTGCTTATAAAATGGAGTATCACAGGGCAGGGCATAGTCTAAAAGACCACTGTTGTAGAATATTAGTTGAAGATGTGTAATATTTGTTTATGCTGTGGAACATTTGTTTTAATGATGCAAAGATCTGTTGCATTCTTTTATGTTGCATTTGTTTAAGTCTGTAAAACTGTGTTACTTTGCCTGCCTAAAACACCTGATTGGTCTAGTAAAGAGCTGAATGGCCAATAGCAAGGCAGGAGAAAGGATTGGTGGGACTGATAGGCGGAGAGAATAAATAGGAGGAGAAATCTGGAAAGAGAAGATCAAGGAGTGAGAGAAAGAGAAGGACTCCAGGGTCAGCCACTAGCTAAAAGCAAGCCACAGAATAAGAAGTAGAGAAAGGTATACATAGAATAAAGATAAAAGCCCAGAGGCAAAAGGTAGATGGGATAATTTGAGTTAAGAAAAGCTGACTAGAAACAAGCCAAGCTAAGGCCAGGCATTCATAAGACTCCATGTGATTTATTTGGGAGCTGGGTGGCAAGCACCCAAAGAGCCAAAAGAGTAAAAAATAGCAACAACAGACCACTATTTCACACAATGTGGAGCATGTCAGAATAGAACACAGCCTGGTTGCCACACGTTTACCTCCCATGAACTTTTTGGTTTTCTTCACACAATATCCACAAAATAAATTTATAAGGAAATATATGAATAAAAAAAGAAATGGAAAAATAGCAGATTTAGGCTCAAGAAGCTACACTTATGCTTTTCCCATTCAATGGAAATAGATTAATTTAATAGATCATGCTGTATCTCAGTTGATGCAATGCCTCCTCTCCAGTGAGTTCTATGGCATGTTTGTCAAAATCAAATGACTGCAGATGCCTTGACATCATTCTGTTTGGGGGCCAGTACCATGCCAGCTTTGTTAGCATGGCTCTATGACATGACTTTAGATCAGTAATGGTGATGCCTCCAGTAGTAGCTTTTGCTCAGGAATGCTTTGGTTATTGTGGGAGCCTGTTCTCAGGTTCCTCGTGGCTTTACCCAGCAGGTCCGAATAGAGGATGATCAGGACCACAGGCCTGAGTGCAGGTGTCTGAGATGGTCTGCACTTGACTGTGCTGGGGGAGGAGGTCTTTTGCTCCACCCCTTGGCATCTCTATAAAAACCCTGGGCCAGAGACAGTCAGGGCCGT
The DNA here is from genome assembly GCF_004664715.2 of Peromyscus leucopus. Lineage (NCBI taxonomy): Eukaryota > Metazoa > Chordata > Mammalia > Rodentia > Cricetidae > Peromyscus > Peromyscus leucopus. The sequence continues at coordinate 102,047,999 of NC_051066.1, read as the reverse complement.
TGGAATAGGTTCCAGGCCCTCTCGAGGCTATCCTTTATTTTCTATCTGTTTATCTCCGCAAGAGTCTCCGCTATAAATCCTTCTATCTAATATTTCCTGCTGATTGCACTCAAGAAAACTCTGGGGAACTGTGGGGGTGGTGGGTAAACGCCCCACAGGTTATCCATGGAGTTTTATGTTTCCAATGTTTGAAGATAGTTCTTTCTTCTTCTGTTTCTGCAAAGAATGGCATTACAGTTTTGACGAGGGTTGCACTGAATCTGTAGCCTGCTTTCAGTAAGAACCATTTTTCACAACATTGACTCTCCCAATCTCTGAGCATTAGAGGCCTTTCCGTTTTCTGGTTTCTTCTTCGGTGTCTTTCTAGAGTATTTTGAAGTTTTCACTGTAGAAATGCTTCATTTCCTTGATTAGGTTTGAGCCCCTGGAGCAGTATGAATTCAGTCAGCAGGTTCTTTGTCAAGGTGGCACTCAATCACAGCAGCCTGGTTCTGACCAGTGTTCATGTGAATTCTTTCTCCACTGCAAAACTACCATGCAGATTCTAGATGGCTCCCCTACTTGGGCTTCAAGCTTGTGGCAAATAGAAAGCTTTCCAGCAGCTAGGTTTGGTGTTGTCTATCATGATGGAATTTCCTAGGATTCTCTTTGGTTTTATTTTCTCCCTGCAGAGCCAGAGAGTCCTTAGTCCTGCATTGAAAGACAGAGTGGCAGTTTGTAGAGCACACTGATCCTCTTTCTAGGTCGTTGTCATGGGTAGACAAGTTTCAGAAGTTTCTGGTCTCTATTGCTGAGAGCTCTACTAAATGGAGTCAGCAAGTTGTACCTACATGTACTTATGCATATATGCAACAATAGTTCAAGAAGAGCTCTTGAATTTGAGATGGAATGTGGAGGGGGTATGTGGGAATAGTTGGAGGGCTGAGGGAAGAGTAGAAATGATGCAAATACAGCACTCATGTACAAGATTCTCAAAATAAAAATAAACGTAAAAAAAGAAATTATTGTATTTTACAGTGCATTTCAAATGTCTGACTCCATGGAGACTTCTTTTTTTTTTTACATTTTTTATTTTAATCTTTTATTGGTTCTTTGTGGATTTTGCATCATGCACTCAAATCCCTCTCATCTCCCTGTCCTTCCGTATTTGCCCTTTGCCCTTGCAACTTCCCCTCAAAATAAAAGAAAATTAAAAGAAAAATCTCATCATAGAAGCTATAGTGTGTCACAGTGAGTCACACAGTATGCCTTTTAGTCCGTACATCTTGCAAATGTTCATTGCAATGAGTCATTGGTCTGGTTCAAGGCCTCTGGCTTCTGCTACACTGTCAATACTGGATCCTCACTGAGACAACTCTTGGATATACATACTGCTGATGCCCTGTGTTGTGGAGATCCTGCAGCTTTGGACCTGCCCCTTCACATGCTCCAGCAGTTCATAGATGGGGTGGATGTTGGGGTGAGCCAACTCAGCCCTAGAGCTGGACCTGGGTGGTAGCTGAGCTGTTCAGCCTGTGACCTCTGCTGCATCCTCACCACCAGGGTGAGTTCTCCAGCGCTGCCCTGGCTAGTGCACCCGATGCTGCAGGCAGTAAGGGGTGGAGCCGGCTCTCCTGCTCTCATGACCTTGGGGCTGGATCTCCTGCCTGCTGTAGCTGGCAGAGTGGGGGGTGGGGGCGTCTTTCCCTCGCCCCTGCCTCCACACTACAGATGGCCAGCTCTCCCATGCTCATGCCCTCGAGGCTGGCTCACCAGCGTTCACCGACTTCCCTACTTCCCACCAATGAGGTCAGCTCTACTGTGCTGCCCAGGCAAGGTGCAGACCCCGCTCTTCCTAGTGCTACAGCTGATGAGGGGCAAGACCAGCTCTCCCTAATACTGTAGCCAGTGAGGCGTGGGGCCAACGCTGTACAGCCTTGAATATGAATGTGGTCCTAGGTGGCAGTCCAGACCAGGGACATCCACGTGGCCTTTGGTGGTAACATGGGTCATGGACATTGACACAGACCTCTGCTGCTGCATGGCCATGGACTCAAACGTGGCCCTCAGTGGCAGTACTGGCCAGGACTTTATCCTGGCCTCAGGTGGTTTCGCAGGCTACTCACCTCAGGCTGTTCCTCTCTACCCTGACATCTCCAGATCTACCTCTCTTCATAGTGTTTAAGCTGTTTGGCTTTTCTTTTTCTCTTCCTCTCCCATCTCTCCACCCCATCCTTGCACATCGAAATGGCTCGTGCTCGTGCAACGGGCAGGTCACGCTCTGGGGTGGGGGGAGGGAGCTCTGGGTGTCTTCAGGTGTTTCTCCAGCCCAAAGCTTCCAGAGGAAAGAAATCTCTGGCCAAAGTTAGACGGTAAAAGTGTAATTCAACGCAGAGTCATCCAGTCTCATGGTTGAACCGCCACCACAACCAACTAGAGAGACCAGCAGCTCAGCCAACGATGAGAAGTCAACACAGCAGGACATGTCCAGGCAGTTGCGGGTCTCCATTCTGCAGGTACACTTTTCTTCCTGAGCTAGGGTATGGCTCTGGGAGTCCCAGTGACTCAGACAGTGGTCAGTTTTCTCAAAGGAAGAAGGCACGGGCCCCCTAGCACTTGTGTCTGTTACCGGCTCTGTTGATGGGCAGCGTAATTCTTCTTTTCTCAAGGCGCAAGAACAGCGCTTTTTTTTTTTTTTTTTATCAAACCACTCTCCTTCTGTTTCTCCGCACCTATTCGCTCTCTTCTTTCTCTCCTTTCACTCTACCATCTACTTACTCACTTCCTACCAAACCCAGCATCCTGTTGTCTTGGCACCTCCCAGCATCCAGGATCTATTTCTTGATGATCCCAGTCCTGGTGCCAGCTGGGTACAAGTGAGTGTTGCTGTTTTGCTGTTCTTCACAGCTTCCTCTCCTCAGGGTGGTCCTCTGTTGCTCCCTTCTTACCAGGCTGGTGGAGAGGTGCCAGGGTGCTCACTCTGGAGAGATCAAATCCCTGGCCAAGGCTACAGCCACTGAGAGGCCACAGTGGCTGCCACCACCATCTTGATTCTTGAGACTGACTTCCTAACACTTTAGCTTCTCTCTCAGCTACTCACTGTTTTATTCTTATAAAACACACACACACTCACACACATGCACATACCCACACATGCACAAATATTTAGAAAGATGGTTACTTGGTTTTTGGCATGTATAACTTATCTAATGAAGTTATTAGATCTAATAACTTATTTAATGACGATAATAATGGAGCTGCAGATGTGATCCCTACTAAGAAATAAAAGAGAAGCAGCTTCTGTAGTTCCAACATAAAATAAAATGACACTTCCCTTCGAAGCCAAATGTGATATAAATAACTATTTCTTTATGTCCAAATGTCTTCATGTTCTTGAATTACTAAATTTAGTTGAACTGGCAATACTTGGGGATGTTAACGAAACCTCACATAGGCACAGCACTCCACAGTTAACCAAGTGTGTTGTGAGCACTTGAACCCTGTGGTCTCTCTGAAAAGTTACTCACGAGTATAGATACTGTGCTAACACAGCACTCAGGAAGGAGCTGGGTTTTACTTCCAGCATTGTAAAGACCCCTATGCTTCGGCCACAATCTAAACCATAAACTCCATGCGGGAGAAACAGAAAGATGCAGGTAGGAAGACAACTGTAGCTCTATTGAATTCTAATATGAGACTCAGGTTGTGGGGAGCATATGTATTAGGATCTGGGACAAAGTAGAAATAATTTTTAATTAGATAATAAAAATAAGAATATATTCACAAATAAGCAGACTTTCTTCAAAATACTCATCATTATCCTATTTTGCTGAAATAAAACTGCACCTGTATTTTATTCTTTATTCTGCATGTCACATACATTTTGTTTAATGGCCACTTGAGTTTTCTTTCCTTCATTTTCCTGATAGCTAAATACTGTACAAAAGACTCTTCTCATGAGCTTTGCTTTAAAGTAGATGTATCCTAAAGTAGACATATGAATGGATATAAACTAGATGTATCCTAAAGAAGACATATGAATGGATATAAAGTAGATGTATCCTAAAGTAGACATATGAATGGATATAAACTAGATGTGTCCTAAAGAAGACATATGAATGGATATGAACTAGATGTATCCTAAAGAAGACATATGAATGGATATAAACTAGATGTATCCTAAATAAGACATAGGAACAGTGACCCACTGTTTTTTCTGTTTCAACCATTTATTCGATTGCTGTGTTAATACAAATGAGCTGCTTGATCTTGCTTTAGTGTCCCAAGATCTATAAGTCATTTGCATTCCAAAAAGGTTATTAAAATAAAAACTGTGGAAGTGTCTGGAAAAACAATACTTTGTGTGCCCTTTTTAGGGCAATAACACAGAGAATAATCACATACATACAAGAAAAATTGCCTGTGCACATATAGTAAGGCTGGCATATTCACAGGTGGAATTTCCCAAAAAAAAAAAAAATGTAAAAAAAAATTGAAGACACAAACTGTATCAAATGCAGTTTTTGAAACTTTTCAATTAATCTCCACAAGTTTTCAGAGATCCTGCAAACAACAAGTACATGAAAACCATAATTAAGACTTATTTCCCTAAAATAAATCAATGGGCTAGAGAAAGGTGGGAAAGGGGGAGACTATCAAGACGTATTTATTAATAATCCTATATATCAATAATATCTAAAGTTTTTAAATTTTATAAGCTTTTTGCAACTTTTCTTTGTTTTATTTTTTGTTTTTGTTTTTGTTTTTGTTTCTTGTTTCTTTGGGACAGGCTTTCTCTGTATAGCAGCCCTGGCTGTCCTGGAACTCACTATGTAGACCAGGCTGGGCTCAAACTCAGAGATCTGCCTGCTTCTGCCTCCCAAGTACTGAGATTAAAGGCATGAACCACCATGACCAGCTAACTATTTTTATTCTTTTAATTTCTTTACTCATGTCTTCATTTATCTCTTATTAATATCCCTAGTTTAGGTTCTTTGCATGGTATTGATATATTACTTTCTATTAACGGCAGTTCTCAAACCACAGTCTGCATGGCAAGCTCTCGTCGGAGGGTAGTGGGCTTAGAGCCAAGCTTCCTTTGTTCTCAGTGCTCACTCTTTCAGTGAAAACCAGAAACTATGATCACACAGACCTGTATTAAGTTAAAGAAACACTCAAAATTGTCATCTCAGCACACGTGAAGCCGAGGCCAGAGAAACAGCCTAGGCTGCATAGCTCGCACTAAAACAAATAAAAAAATAGCAAATTTAATTTTTCCCTATGATTTCTTGCCTCTGTTGCCCATTCTAATTCCAAGCTGCTTTAGATCTGCTCCTGATTTCCAATGTCAGTTCATGGCTACCAGATGCTCTGATAGCATCAAATGCTTACCTGCCTCTGGCATATCAGGCCAACGTCTAGTATTTCCTATTGTGTAATGTCAAAGTTTATCCAAAAAACTTTCCTCAACTCTTGTTATTTAGCTTGTAGAGTGATTTAGTGAGACTGGCATAAGACACATTGCTGAATTTAACATACTTTAAAACCCAGCGTAATAGAATCCTAAGTAGAATATTCATCTCTTCCACTGAAGCAGCTCTAACAAGCCTCTGGTCAGTCTCGACCTTATTTCTGTCTCTGAGCACACTTAGGGGCACTGCCCAAAGGCAAAAGCAGGCCAGTGTGCCTCTTTGTGAAGGAGGAAGAAACAATTTTTCAAGGTCTTTGTTTGTTTGTTTTAGCTATAGACTTCAACGTGGCGAACATCTTAAAGAACCCGAAAGCACACACAGTGTCTGTACACAAGGATGAGTCGACAGTGTCCAGAGCACCGACAAAGGTACGCCACACCGCAATCGTAAGACCGCAGCAAGTGTAAGAAATCTCTTTGTCCAGTTGGCAATGTGAGCTCTTTCAATCCATTCACTTTATTCTTCTAAGCCAGTCCTTTCTACACAGCTTCTTTTTCGCTCTCATACTTAGCTCCTCTCTTGCCTGATTCTCTGTCCCTTTTTCTGCTGTCCTATCATTGTCCTATCTTAGTTCTTTTCTCTCTCATTGCCCTACGTTAGTTCTCTCTCTCTCTCTCTCCCTCCCTCCCTCCCTCCCCCCCCCTCCCTCCCTCCTCTCTCTCTCTCTCTCTCTCTCTCTCTCTCTCTCTCTCTCTCTCTCTCTCTCTCCATTTGTCCCCTAGTGTCTGAAGTTTCCAGTTTATGTACCCATGCAATCAGCAATTCTCTGGCCAAAGCAAGGTCATAAAAACAGATAAGCGTTTACACCAGGCAGTGACTGTCAGGCTTTCTTTATGACTCAAGGATGAACTCATAAAAGGAAAAGGTCAAATGAGAGGAAGAGGGACCTAGAATCAATTAGGGAAAATCCAAGAAGGGAAAAGGGGGGATCCATATGTAACACTGCATTCCTAAGTGTGGTTAGATAATAAGCTGATTAGTCAACCAAGGTGAAAGTAAAAGGAATTGAGATTTTGTTAGTTTGAAGTTAGCCTGGGTAGCACTTTCTTTTTCTTTTCTTTTTTTTTTTTTTTTTTAAGATTTTATTTATTTATTATGTATGCAATGTTCTGCCTGCATATATGCCTACAGGCCAGAAGAGGGCACTAGATCTCATTATAGATAGTTGTGAGTCACCATGTGGTTGCTGGGAATTGAACTCAGGACCTCTAGAAGAACAGTCAGTACTCTTAACCTCTGAGCCAACTCTCCAGCCCCTTTCTTTCTTATCTGCTGGCAGGGGAAGTGTTCTGGGTTGCTAGGCAACCTGCATCACAGCATGATGCACCTGGTTTGTAAAAGCCCTTTTGTTCTGAGTTAATGCTAAAGGGGGAAATCTCTAGAAGTGAGGATAACATTTGGGCTATGGGAAACAGGAGGAATTAAGCCTAATTTGCACAAGAGACAAAGATTTGAACCTAGCATCCTCCTGGCCTTGGCAGTTGTCTCAGTGAAAATATTTACCTTGTCTCAGGAACTAGCAGATAGTCTGAATGCTTATCTATCTGCAGTCTGTCCTTGGATGTTTGAGAAGTATCTCAGATAAAATACTATTGTCCAGAGATGGCCCTGGCCAGATGTTTGCTAATGAAGATAATTACAGAAAGGCAGACTTCTGAGTCTAATGCTAAAAGGGAAATAAAGGCTGAAAAAGGGGGTCTTGACTATGTGTTGTCAACACAGTTGGGGGATGTTATCCAAATACACCAAAAGTATAGGTGAAATTGTGCCCAAATGAATGATCAACCACACTGGTAGAAGTTCTTAGAAGAAGAGTCAGATGGGAAAGCTACAATAGCACACAAGAGATTCACTGCAGGATACAGCTGATATATTCAGAAGCCAGTATCACCAATGCTCCCTGAGTCTTGGCTTCATCCTCTGGACGACCCTTGGTTCTTCCAGGTATTAGCTCTGCCAGTGTCAGCTGAATTCCTACTTCATATTTCTGTGGCTTGCAGCAAGGGATGTTGTCAGTGATTGCCCTCTCTTCACTTCTTAGGTGTGGCCCTGGAGGAACTGACGTGGTAGATGCTGTTTTCTCGAATGTCACAGCTTAGGTCCTCTGTGGTGTTTGTTTGTTTGTTTGGTTAATTGGTTGTTTTTTTTTTTTTTTAAGGGAATAAGAGATAGTTTATTCTGGAGCCATTTTGAGTGACTGTGGCCTGGGAACACAGATTTAGGTTACCCCAAACTCCATGTTCTATTGTGAAAACAGTTTCATGAAGTGTTATAGTTTTACAGAACAAAGAAAGTCTTGAATCAAGGCAAGTTTAAAATGCACTGATGGGTCCATCAGAGAATGGCTACAGCAAGATGGATGAACATTTTCCAGAGACCCAAAAGTGCTATCTGATGGCTTTCTTAGCTTTGGGTTTGGTGGATGCTAGCGGCCTGCTAAGTTAATAGATTCCGAAAGGATTTTATCTATTAGTCACAATATGTCAGTTCTGGCATGGAGTTAGACAAGATATGGCTGTTCTGAGGACTCAAGCTAGCCTGAAATAATGTACCTAAGATGACTACCCCACCTCAATCCTAACATTCCAGTCTCCACAACACTGAAGTTCCAATTAGTCAGGCAGTCTCTGCAGACACAGCTTCTTTGCAGTTTTCATTCTCAGTTCTCCCTGTTGGACAAGCATCACACTTTGCACATGCAGAGGTCTCCTGCTATTTATTAAATATTATAAGGTCCTTTGTGCCTAGGATCTGCTCTAGATGAGGCTGAGTAATGGGCAGGACAGCAGTCTCCAGGAGAGAGGAATAGCTGGTAAAAAGCCATCAAGAAAGATGCTCAGATTTCTAGCAGAAGTCCTCCAGGTCCTTTAAGGTGCCTCACAGGGAGAGATGTCGTAGACTCAACACTGTGTTGCTTTAGAAAAGATTAGATAAGGTCATTGGCTTAAAGTTCTAAATTTGATCTTTAATTTATATACTAGTCAGGTTTTTAATCTGTTACAGTCTTTCATGTCAAAATTTTAATTTATCTTATTGGGTTTGACCATTATTCAAGAGTGGAAATTGTGCCCATATCAAATTGATTTTCTTAATTTCAGTATTCCTGTATTTCCTGGTCTTTAATAATCTAATCTAATGAAATCTCTTTCTACCTTAAATATTTAGTAAGTTTTTAGGTTACGAATTGAAATCTGTGGGAGTTTATCTGAACAGATGATGTTGTCATGGCATTTTTATGGCCATATTGCCAGACTAAAAAAACTGAAGAAAGGTCATGGAAACTCAGATCTACTCTTCAACAGATTCTGGGACAGGGGGATTTGTAAAGGCTAAGCGACCCTTCTCAGAGTCCACCAGAGAAATACAGTTAGAAGTAAGGCAGTTTTCTGTGCCATTGGCTCTGTCCCATTGCATATCTTTGGCTGCCACTTGAAAAGGTCAAGCAGTAGATTAAATAGGTTTAAATTAGCAAGAGTTTATTGCCGGGCGGTGGTGGCGCACGCCTTTAATCCCAGCACTCGGGAGGCAGAGCCAGGCGGATCTCTGTGAGTTCGAGGCCAGCCTGGGCTACCAAGTGAGTTCCAGGAAAGGTGCAAAGCTACACAGAGAAACCCTGTCTCGAAAAAACCAAAAAGAGAGAGAGAGAGAGAGAGAGAGAGAGAGAGAGAGAGAGAGAGTGAGTTTATTACAGTTACAGAAGCCCAAGACCTCCAGCCTACCAATTGGGCTTGTTATGCTTGGATCTGGAATGTCCCTAAAAGGTCCCTATGCTGAAGGCTTGTTCTCCAACTGGGGGTGCTGTTGGAGGTTGTGGGAAATAGTAGGTGGTGGGAAGTGAAGTAGGTCTCTGGGGGCATAACTTTGAAGGGTGTTCTCTCTGTGTGTCTCTCTCTGTGTCTCTGTGTCTCTCTCTGTCTCTCTGTCTCTGTCTCTTTGTCTCTCTCTGTCTCTGTCTCTCTCTCTGCCTCCCTGCCTCCCACCCTCTCTCTCCTTCCTCCCTCTCTTTTCTTCCTTTTCTTCAGACTAAATAAAATCTCAGCCTTGATGTTGAACAAAAGGCCAGAAAGGAAAGCATAATATTAAGCAAAATGTTGCCCATTTTCTTCCTTATGTGGAATCTAGGTTTAAACATAAATGTGTATTTATATACCTATATAGCGGGCTATAAGGGAAGAAGGAGGGAGTGTAAAAGAAGGAAATGGGGGATAACAAGAATTAATAAAGCAAGAAGAAAGAAGAAAATCCTACTTTCATGTGGAATCGTGTGTGTGTGTGTGTGTGTGTGTGTGTGTGTGTGTGAGAGAGAGAGAGAGAGAGAGAGAGAGAGAGAGAGAGAGAGAGAGAGAGAGAGAGAGAGAGAGGACAACAGAAGAGGGACTATTGGGGTGCAACTCGGGGAGAGTCAGGAGATTATGATAGTGAGGAGTGAATATAAGCAAGATACAATGATGCATTTGTCATAATGAAACCAATTATCTCATGACAGCTAATATATTAATAATAGATGATAAGGGATGGGTGGATGGGTGGATGGATGGATGGATGGATGGATGACTGGATGGACAAAATTAGAAAAGCAGCATCCATAAAGAACATTCTTACAAATACTCTAGCCTAAGAACCTGGTAAGTCCTTTACATTAAGAAGGGGCTGGAGAGATGGCTCAGTGGTTAAGGGTGCTGGGTTCAGCTTTCAGCACTCACATGGTGGCTCACAACCATCTATAACTCCAGTTCCAGGGCATCTAACACTGTCTTCTGGCCTCTGCTGGCACTGCACACCTTTAACAAGCATACATAGTGCAGGCAAAACACTCACAGACATGAAAATAATGTTTTTTAAAGGATGCTTTATAAAACTTCCTTTTATGTATTTTTATGTACCCAGTAGGAATTTTCTTCATACTTATAGTGTAAGTCTATTTACAGTTCTTCAAGAAAAGTGGTGACTGCCTTGTTCTTTCTTCTTCCTCCTACAGTCCCACTACAGGAGCTTGGGTCCAGAGTTTCACCGAGTTCTCTTTGATTTTGGAGGTCAGAGCCCGCTAATTTTGTACTATCTTAAAATGCACAAGTCAGGTGGTATTTCCATCACTCATAAACAAACAGGAAGTAAACTCACCAAGATACTCCAAGAGCCATATCCTTCCTAAGCTTGGCTTCAAGGCGATCAGTTTCTAAGACAGTGGAAACTGTCTATTTTCTGTCCCAACTTTTAAATGTGTTTTGACTGGCACTTTATGTAGTATTTACTTAGGCTTTGTTTACTTCTGCAGCATGTTTGACTTAACTGATGTCTCTTTTAGCATCAAGGCTATGATCTACTATATAAGCAAAGCAAAGAGAACATAAAGCCTGACCACCACCACCCCCAACATGCTGAGTCCCTTCCCCAAAGTCTGTCTTGCCACCTTGTTGTTCCATGCTGGTTAAAGCATTTGTCATAATTGTTGGTCGTTGGCTTCTGACTCCCCAAAGGGAGTCTCATGTGTGCTTTACTTGTGGACACTTTGTACACTTGGAAAATACCCATCATGGTTCAGGAGTCACTGTCGACCCAGAGGAACTCTAACTGGGTCTAGTGCAAACTTCCCTCTGTGTATAGGAATACTAAGATTTTTCTTCATGATATCTATTTCTGTCTTTGAAAATAAAAGGTTACACTTTACAAATCCTTGATAGACAGATAGCCCGACTGAACTCTGGCCTCTATCTGTACTCTCCTGTGGAGGGCTAACAGTACACTGTTGTGCTCATGTGGTTTGCTAAATAGCACAACACATCACTGTTTGTTTTTTCATATAATAAGGACATTTATAAATTCTGTCACCTATTTAAATTAAATTAATACTCATTAATGGAGCAGTAGCTTAGCAATACTCCTTAAAAGAAATCATGGGGTAGTGATAATATTTATAATGCAACATAAATATAACTATATCTTATAAATGTATAAATGTAAGTTTTCAAAAACAAGGAAGTGGCCAAATCATGCTTCATCTGTTCCCTGCAAGGGTTCTTTTTCAGCCACCCTAATGAATGAAGTCAGGGATGGCCAAGTCCTTCTTGCTATAAAACAAAAATGTGAAAAACAAAACCTAATCAGAAAGTAGCTAGTTCCTCTATTGGTCTGGGTTCTCTAAAGGAACATAACTGATAGAATGAATTATTAATTAACTGAATGAATAAGTTATAACTTATTAATAAAAACATCAATGAGTTGATAATGAATGGATATATTAATAATGATTTGATATGTTAAAGGGGATTTATTAGAGTGGCTCCCAGGCTGTGGTACAGGTGGTCCAACAATGGCTGTCTCCCAGTGGCAAGGTCAAGACAGGCTGTCTATCTGGTCTGCTGCTAGAGTTGCTAAGGATTTCCAGAGATCTGCTGGTCTGCAGTTGGTGTTAGAATCCCAAAGATGTAGGTTCTAACACCAGAGGGTGTGGGAGTCAGAACACAACTTTTAGGAGCTGCTGTTGGAACTCTAGGTTCTGGAACCCAAACTCAGGTCATGAGGCCTGTGCAGCGAGTTCCTTCATCGCCCGAGCTGTCTGGTTGTTCCCTTAGCAACATGCTTTTAAGAGGGATGTTATGCACACCGAGACAGCAGCCTCTTGCCATGGGCAGAGGGAGTCTGTCTGCAGTGTCTCCCCCATGCATCCCTGTCGTCTTGAGCTTTCCTCTTCCATCTCTCCCCTCATTCTGGATTCTAATCTTAACTAATTATTTTCCAGATGTTTCAACTCCTCCTCACTCAGTGTCTGAGTTGCTTTCTCACCTGGGCATGCCTTTATTACCCGAGTCCAGGGTTCAAGCTGTTTCTTGCAGATGACTTAACAAACATTGGCAGGAAACCTATTACGTTCTGGGTAGTGTGTTGTGTACTAGGGATGTGGCCACAGTCCACCTTCAGAAGCCCACGCTGTCATCTTCACCAGGACCACCAAAGAGGCAGCCTTTTTGTAACCACCTCACATGCCTCCTTTAATACTTTCTATTATTATTCACTCTGTCCTCACTGTTGCAAAACTTTGCAACACTGTTGCTCACTGGTCTCTATGGTGGCATGGTCAGATCCCACAAAACGGCTTCCTATGCACAGAAATAACAGAATCCACAGAACGTGGGTATTTTCCCATGTCCTGAAGCATCAGGATCACATCTGACACACAGATGAAGCGCAGGATGTTGAACCAGGGGACCTTGATCAGAGCACCTCATCCTGAGAGAAGAGGGAAAAGGGGGTCTCCAGGTCGCCTTTCTCCACGAAACTAGCGCTTCGGGGATGTTTGCTGCTTCTCCATGATTGTGTACATCATTGTCTACACGATCCAGTCTCAAGATGACCTGAGAAAATGTCACCAGAAGAGTGAGACCAAGAGAAAAGGGCAGAGAATGGAGCAAAGAGACCTCAAGGAGCACTGGAGAGGTTCTGAGGTAAAGCCTTGTCTTTGTTGTTCCTCTGGTGACGTCCCAGGGCTGCAGTGACCAACTGGATATAGCTTTGTCTCCTGCATCCCACAGAAGAAAAAAGACCATGAAAGCATCGTCAGATAAAGGACGCACGAAGTATTTAAGTCCTGCTCTTGTTAAGGATGCATTTCATTCTATTTGTAGATGACTTTTGCTTGAAGCTATTCTTCACTTCCTGGGAGGGTGGCTTAATTTCTTTTAGAAAACTGCCAGTTAGAAGTGGGGGTGAGGACTTGTGAAGTGAAAAGCGTTTTTAAGAACACTCAGGACAAAGGGGCTTTGTCCTGTGAGCCTGAGGCCGAGCACATGTGTGCCACAGGTATTCTGCAGCCACCCGGAGCCAGAAGTCATTAGAAAAACGTCAGGAAGATGTGGTCCTTTCTTGTTACAAACTCAGTTTAAGTTCTGATTTTTTTTTCTTTTTTGTTAAAAAAAAAAAAAAAAAAAAAAAAAAACGAAACACAATTGGCCAACTTGTTGTTACCCTTTACACAGTTATCCTGACCCAGACATGGATGAGGTGTAATGAAGAAGCCCTGGTACACAGGGCTTGTGGCTGGAAAACCTCCCCAAGCATGACGAGAAAGGTGCCCATGAGCTGTCAAGTATACTAAGAGAATACACCACTGTGTGCAGTTTTGGACACGTAGCAACTTCTATGGATTATAAACTACCTAATCAAGAAAATAATTCTCAAGAGGCTCTGTGCAGAAAAGCCTGATGGCCTGAATTCAATCCCCCAGCCGGGGAAGGAGAAAATCAAAGCCGAACAGCTACCTGTACATGGTGGCACACATCACACACATACACACATCTCATACACACACACACACACCCAAACAAACACATACATGCATACATCACATACACATAACACACACATAAACAAATACATACATCACACACATACATCACATATACATCACACACACATACACACACTCACATCACACACATATCACACATCACATCACACATGCACACATCACACACACATAAACAAACACATACATCACACACACACACCACACACATACATCACATATCACACATATACACACTTATATCACACACATATCACACATCACATCACACATGCACACATCACACACACATAAACAAACACATATCACACACATACATCACATATACATCACACACATCACACATACACACTCACATCACACACATATCACACATCACATCACACATGCACACATCACACACACATAAACAAACACATACATCATATGCACACACACACCACACACACACACCACACACACATACATCACACATCATACATATACACACTTATATCACACACATATCACACATCACATCACACATGCATACATCACACACATAAACAAACACATACATCATACGCACACACCACATATATACATCACACATCACACATATACACACTCACATCACACACATATCACACAACATCACATCACACATGCACACATCACACACACATAAGCAAACACATACATCACACACACACACCACACACATACATCACATATACATCACACATCACACATATACACTTACATCACACACATATCACACATCACATCACACATGCACACATCACACACACATAAACAAACACATACATCATACACACACACCACACATATACATCACACACACATCACACATACACACACTCACATCACACATATCACACAACATCACATCACACATGCACACATCATACACACATTGCACACATGCACCTAAAAATTACTTTTAAAAAAGAGAGAGAGAACATTTGTCGTCATCCAGAGATTCTTCCTAGGGTCCGTGAACTACAGTAGAAGGTCACTGTAGTTATAAAAATGGTCCATCCTCAGAGATCACTGATCAGAACAAAGGGAGAAGGTGACCACTCAGGACCAGTGAAAACTTCAGAAGCACAGGGCATTACTGATTGTTTTAATGTGTCCTTTGCTTTGCATAGTGAAGCTGCTATTAAGCTCTTGATTTATGTATTGCTTTCTAATGCATGTGTCAATTCTATTCCACGACTTAATGAGAGAAAAGAAAAGCTTTGCACTTTTAATCCCAGCACTCGGGAGGCAGAGCTAGGCAGATCTCTGTGAGTTCGAGGCCAGCCTGGTCTACAGAGTGATTTCCAGCACAGCAGGGCTACATGAAGAAATCTGTCTCAAAAAAAAAAAAGGAAGGAAGGAAGGAAGGAAGGAAGGAAGGAAGGAAGGAAGGAAAGAAAGAAAGAAAGAAAGAAAGAAAGGAAGGAAGGAAGGAAGGAAGGAAGGAAGGAAGGAAGGAAGGAAGGAAGGAAGGAAGAGAGGGGGAGAGAGGAAAACAGAAGAAAAAAAGAAAATCCTTATATTAGGAGGAATTTTTACCATGGCATTCTCTACTTTTCCGTTACACCCATGAGCACCATGGTCCTGTTGTCCTGTATGGCCTTCCTGCCATATCTTGCAATAATACACTTAGAAGATGTCATCTGAGCCTCAGTTTCTTCATTTATAATTGGACCCTACAGCTTCTATGATCCACTCTTTCCTGCTACATGGAGTGTGGACTACAGACTCCAACTGAGGCCTCTAAGTTATCTGTCTTGGTTTGGTACAGCCCAACCACAGCTGTTGTGACATTCAGAAGAGAACAATTTTATTTGTCCCCAAATGGCTCCTTCTCCACATAGTGGCTTGCTATGCATCCTTGGAGCCATGCATGGGGTTCGAGGCCAATTCAGACAAGGGAACTGGAAAGCATGTTGCCACAGCTTTCCCAGAGGGGCAGAAAATGGCCATTATTCATAATTTACAACTTTTAAGTACTCTATATTTCTTCAGCAGGGATAAAATCGTGGCTTTAAGTGTCTGAAGAGAATGAAAACTAGGACACTCATTAACACACATTAGCAAAAGTCTGCTGAAAACCATTGCTGTTAAACAATACAAGAGAACACTGAGGTCTTCGTCAACACTAGCATAATATGGCCCAGAACTACACTGTACAGTACAAATGGACAATAAGGACCAAGCTTGTAAGTAATTAGAATGTCTTTATGAAGAACTTATACCCGGCTCATTTCAATAAAGCCATATGTTCAAACTTGAAAATTTTCAGGAACTGAAACATAACTCTATTTCAGTACCAATAGTATTTTCTTGGAAAACCCAATTCACCCAAAATGCCGCACAACTCATTTCACAGATGCTTACCCATGGAAGCTCACCCATACTCAGGACACAGCAGAACTGTACAAAGGAAGAAAAGCTAACTCCTAACCAGTACTCTAGGGGATTGATTAAATACTAGCAGGAAATAGTTGCATTCCACATTGAGCATTTTAGCAAGATTCCTGGAAAAGCATGTCATTAATTGTTCAATCCCCCTACCCCAACGATAGGACTTTCTGAAGCTTTTCCCCAGAGAAGCTGAGAAGCCACAACATTAGATGCGTTAATGTGGCAAAGAATGCCCCAGGCAGTGGAATCAACCTGATGATTGTAGGTCCTCTGTTCTGGGGTTGGTTGATGACTATGTGGCTGCAGGAAGGTTTGGTGGATCTGGGATTTCAGAGTCCTTATTCAGGTAGAAAGTGAGACAACTATCCTTTTCCTACCATGTGCCTGCCCCAGCTCCCAACTAACCTAAAACAGTAAGCATGCACGCCTCCATTGCTGGGTTCTTGGGCAGGACAACATAAAGAGCTCCTTTACAGATACCACGATACAACATCTGGACTTCAGAACATTCAGGCACAGGTCCTCAGTGAAAGGTTTTGCAAACATTAAAATAGTCCCTTCAGCAGAGCACAGTGGTGCATCCTGAAGTGCCACACTTGGGGAGTGAGGTGGGAGGATCACCTGAGCCTACAAGTTCAAGACCAGTCTGACAGCATCTAGACAACAAGACACAACAAATTTTGTCTGTCTACAGCAGTTACCACAGACATGTATGTGTGGGAGAATTGTGATGTGTAGTTGCAAGATGCCAACTACTGTGCTAAAATAATATAGCTGTACAAATGCAGACACAGGAAAGGGGAAATGGTTTCAGTTCGGGGAATGCAGGAATATGAGGGAATTTTCTCTTTTGGTTATGTTAATGTTTTCATTGTACATTAATATTTTGTGGTTTTGAGGCAAGGTCTTGCTATGTCACCCAGGCTGGCCTGGAACTTGTGATCTTAGCCTCCCACGTGCTGGGATTAGGTTAACTGAGCATCTACATTGGTTGGTACAGTCTCAGAAGAGACTTTGAAGTTCTCAGTAGATTCCAAAGGAAATACTTAAACAAGATTACAAAATTGGAGTAGAATTTAATGCTTACTAAAAATTTAACAAATTTCTGTTTTTAAACACACACACACACACACACACACACACACACACACACACACACACACACTACAGGGTTTATAAAACTGCTAAATTAGAATGCCTAGGGAAAGAAGCTCAAAGCAAGCTGAAAAGTGGTCTTTACGCTCAGCTCTTTATAACGGCAGACATGGCATTCACATTTATGCTTGATGTCTCGAGAACGGAACCCAGGCCAGAGGCTCCCTGAGAAGGGTCCCATTTACCTTTCCTAAACAGTCCTCACTGGAAATCATTCCTTGACTGTCAGCCCAGCACACCCCCTGCTCCAACATACAGTGACATCATCAAGGAGGCCAAGAGGAGATTTGCAAAGAACAAAAGGGATTTTAGGAGGTAAGTCGGAGCAGCACTGTGGCTTTAAGATAAGATGTTTTAGCAACCAGAGGTGGTAGTAGAAATTGCCTGAACTTGATCTCTGCTGGTGAGGAGGGTTCTTGTTGAACATCTTCTAGAGCCCCAGATTCTTTTCTCAGGTCAAGTGTCTGTGTTGTAATCATGGAGCCTGACAACTATCAGGGACTAGAGTGGGTAAGAAGCCTTCCTGTGGGGTACACCCCAGTGTAGGAAGACCAGATCACCAAGCAATAGAGACTGGAGCATTGCCACTTTACGAAGATGAACTTGGAAAGCAGGACGGGTGTGTGCTGTGGAAGCAACATCTGGAACTGGGGTGGCAGCCGGGTGGCGTGGAAGAGACTGAGACAGGGCGGACTCTCGGAAAATGTTTTCTCCGAGAACGTTTTCTCCTTGTGCTTGATAAGCGATCACTCCTGGACAGTCGTGACACTTTTATGTGCTGCAGAGTTAGGAATGGGCTATGCAAGAATGCCCGCGAATTTTTACAAGGCAAATCTGGCATGATCTGCTTTATGATGTCAAGGTAACTGTCTACAGACTGTTGCCTTTGAGGGAAGGAAGGACCAGACCCGGCCTTGGGAATTCAGTGCTGCTCATGGAACAGGGAGATGAAGGAGCAGCCATTTCGGTTCTAGCCAGCATGGAAGACACAGTCTGTGCTCCTCTCCCTAGGTGTCCCCATCCCCCCCCACTCCCCTCCCCCACAAGCATGCCCACATAGTGGGGAAAGGTGTTAGTAAGCCCTGATGGGAGCAGTGAGGCGTTGTCTCAGGTCACACGGCTGGTGTGTTTCCAAAGGGAGTGTGGGGAGGGCTTGGCACACCAGGCGGTCCCTGGCTTCTTGCTGTATCCCGCCCCACGTAGTAGGCTCGGCTGCTTTGTTTTTAAATGTGAACTCGAAATGTTGATGAGTTTTGTTTCTATTCTACAGAACAAAGCAAAGAATCCGAGAAGACATCAAGACGCTGAGAGAGCAGCAGGAGACAGTTGACAAGGAGCTTGACCGGTTTGTGTAGCCCTGGACTTTGTAGTGCTTAAGTCGCTTTCCATTGACAAATTCACAGGAAACCACAGCGGGTTTGCTGTATGAATAGACTTCAATATCTACAAAGAGTGATATCCCACTTAACAGTCCACCCACAGAGTGCTTCTCCACCTTCCTAATGCCACAACCCTTTAATACAGTTCCTCATGTTGCGGGGACCCCAACCATAAAATTATTTTCATTGCTACTTCATAACTGTAATTTAGCTACTGTTATGAATCATAATGCAAACATCTCTGTTTTCCAATGGTCTTTGGCAACCTTGGGGTTGCGACCCAGGGGTTGAGAGGCACGGATCTAGAACAACCCACTAACTCCCTTCATTTAAAAAAAAAAAAAAATCACCTTCTGCCAACTGAATTCATTGCTAAACATTGTGATTATCTAGTTTCACTTCAGCCATAGGACTTAGCCTGTAACTGTGCCCTGCCTGGGAAAGACATAAGCTAGAAAACAGCCCTTCTGCTGGCCTCTCTGGGACTGCAGCCTTGTGGCACTTCTGACCCCGCTAGGCATGCAAGCATGTTTCCTGATGGAGCGGGGATGATTTGGCTGATTTCCTTTGTTTTATAAATTGGCGTATAAAATGGGAAATACAACGAGTCGAGGTGGACTGACTCCCTCCGCTCAGATGATGCGGCCCTTTTTAAGCCCCCTTGAGAGACTGGAGCTCGACCAGTCTCTGTAAATGTTCTGCATTCCCAGTCACCAGACAAAGTCCAACCCACAGCTTTAGAAATCTTATCTTACCCCTTACCAAAAAACAAAACAAAATCCCATCAGCTACCACTCCCTCTTGCAACCCCTAAAGTAGGTCATCAGATTCCCAGTGACTCAAACCAGAGCCCACAGGAACCGTGTCTTCAAGCTCAGAACATGAGGGGGTTCTCAGAGAGGATCCGAATCTGCATTCAAAGAAGCGTGTGTCACACAGGAGAAAGGGGAGGTGGAAAAGCTCTTGTGGATAGCTACCCCATGCACCAGTGCCAAGAACAGGCTCACCATATTACCCTCCACGACAGTCATGCCAAATGAGGCCATGAAGAGGAAACACAGTCAGAAAGCAGGGGTTAGTAGTGAGGATAGTCACAAAACTTGATGAATAGACAAAAACTCTTGAATTACATGTTGTAAAATGTGAATTTTAGGCCATGTTACCTATATCCCAATAAGACCAGGAGGCACAGATGGGTAGATTTTAACAAAATGAAATACAACTGTGTCTAAAAGTAACACACAACTCAAGGGGTGCACAAGAGAAAGGGCACTGGGAAGTTGGGGGCTCCGCTGCCTGCTGCATCAGCTGTAGTATTTCTCAACTTGAATAGTTGCTAACTAAAGATCCCTGGGGTTTGTCCTCAAGGAGCTTGACGTAGCACACACCCTTGCACAAATGTGCCTTGGCCATCTCCTTATCTTCCCCAGTGCCATTGTGCGACACCCCCACAAGTTCTGGACAATGGAGGCAGTTAGGGTAATGGTTAGTGATGTATCTAACTGAAGGCGGCGCTCTTCCGCTGGGGTGAGAGTCACAAGGCGCTAGGGACTAAGGCATCAAGGAAAGGCTTGGATTAAAATCATCTGCTTCCTAGACTTGTGTGTGAGGTAGTGACAGCCATTTTGCCTGTCTGAGCCTATTATATCCTCATTGATAGACATGATGAAAGTTATCCCTGCTTGCTAGAGTTGTAAGGAGATAGCATTCATACACGTAGAGGGCCAGCAAGAGCACAGCACAGTCAGTCTTTGCAAATACTGGCTAGGAGATGCATATGAAGAGTCCATTTGCTCAAGTGTTTTTCTTTATTCTATTAGGCTCCAAGCAAAGGCTTCCAAAAACATCCAAGAAGTCAAAGTAGACTTTGAGAATTTTCTACATAAAATGGTATGTTTCCTTCCTGGAAATAATTGAGAGTTCTCTCCACAGCTTTTTGCCTCCAGATCTCACTATGTGTCATAAGCAATGCACAGTCACACCACGCTGCAGAGGCAGAAACAACACATCCTTATCACTGATGGTCCACTACAGAGTGCAGATAACCCATTCTAAAGTCCACTGATAACCTCATGGCCACTGTCCTCATGCCTTGCTTCTAAAACAGTTCCTGGGATGGTGTCTGTAACTAAAGACCCCATAAAGTGCAATTGGGCAAAAACTAGAGGAAATTATTGGTGCTTGAAATTGTATTTTAGTTGATATTAATAATTCAGCAAAGCTAATATGATGCCATTAGCTTGTGTGAAAAGAATCCTCCTGCCCTCAACTCACCCAGTGCAAAGGAGACGGTGACAAAACTCCAAACAGAGCTCAGATGTGAGGAGAAAGGAGAGGGATGGAGAGTTCCTGTCCATTTTCCCGGGCCCTTCTTTTCTGCTCCTTCAAGCCTTCTGGGCAGTCCTGTAAGGTCTGAAGGATCATGCTTTCTGAAGGGCAAAACATGTAGATGCTGGCACACAGGAAAGCAGACTGGACTATCTGAGGCTATGGATGGAGGGATCCAGCATGAGAGGTTTCCCCGCTGCAGTCCAGACTCCAGAGCAATCCCATCAGCTGTGGGTCTAATACCCAAACCGGGATGAGTAAGATTCCTGAAATGTTTCTATTAGACACACAGGACCATTGGCTTTTTTAAAAAAAGTATTGATCATTATTCCTATTTTTCTTGATGTATTTCCTATTACTGAATGTATGAGAACAGCAGTGCACTTGAGCAGGTAAGGGCAGACTCTGCAAGGAGCTGTGGAAACCAGCCCACCCTGACACTACAGCTGCACCTCAGCCTCCTTCACTGTTACCTGTGGAAGCAATCTTCTCTCAGCTTTCCATCAGTAACACAGACTCTTGAACAAAATCTCCAGATTTAGAGCCCACATTTTCAAATGTTAATGGGACAAACTAAATACATTTGCAGTCCTGATGTGGCCTGCTTTCCTGTTCTGAATGCTGCTGCCTGGTCCGGCCAGGGCAGCTGACATGATTCTTCAATGCATTTTAAAGCAAACCCCTGCATTCTCACAGAGCCTTCCACACAGCCAGGGTCTGTAGGCCATATTCGTGTTCTGCTGGTCCGCACTGCCTACTCACTAGCTTTCAAACTCTAGCCATCCTTCAGTGTCACACTCAGAGTCCATTTCTTTATGAGCCTTATGCCCTTGGTCCCATCCCTGTTCTTCAAGGAAGAGCTGGATATGCCTCTCAACTTCTAGAACACCAGTTGCTGAGGGTAGGTCCAAAGAAGTTCTTAACGGACATAGAGTCAAACCAGAGTAGAATAGGTTCAATGGACTCTGTGTCTCCTCAAAGACAAAACACCGAGAATGAGTGTGTCCACGTGGAGGTGTGCACACTGACCTGTTAGAATGAGTGTGTCCCTGTGGAGGTGTGCACACTGAACTGATAGAATGAGTGTGTCCACATGGAGGTGTGCACACTGAACTATTAGAATGAGTGTGCCCCTGTGGAGGTGTGCACACTGAACTGATAGAATGAGTGTGTCCCTGTGGAGGTGTGCACACTGAACTGATAGAATGACTGTGTCCCTGTGGAGGTGTGCACACTGAACTGTCAGAATGAGTGTGTCCCTGTGCAGGTGTGCACACTGAACTGTTAGAATGAGTGTGTCCACATGGAGGTGTGCACACTGAACTATTAGAATGAGTGTGTCCCTGTGGAGGTGTGCACACTGAACTATTAGAATGACTGTGCGCCTGTGGAGGTGTGCACACTGAACTGTTAGAATGAGTGTGTCCCTGTGGAGGTGTGCACACTGAACTATTAGAATGACTGTGCGCCTGTGGAGGTGTGTACACTGAACTGTTAGAATGAGTGTGTCCCTGTGGAGGTGTGCACACTGAACTGTTAGAATGAGTGTGTCCCTGTGGAGGTGTGCACACTGAACTATTAGAATGAGTGTGTCCCTGTGGAGGTGTGCACACTGAACTGTTAGAATGAGTGTGTCCCTGTGGAGGTGTGCACACTGAACTGTTAGAATGAGTGTGTCCACATGGAGGTGTGCACACTGAACTATTAAAATGAGTGTGTCCCTGTGGAGGTGTGCACACTGAACTATTAGAATGAGTATGTCCCTGTGGAGGTGTGCACACTGATTATTTAGAACTACTGAACATTTTCCTCATCATCCTCAGAAGGAATTCCATGGGGAAAATCATTAAATGGGCTAACAGCAGTCTCACATGATTCAAGTTTTGTTTTTTAAAGAATTCTAAACCAACCACAAATTATCTGTGGGGGAAAAGGCCATGAAAAAATGCGGCATTATAAACAAATTTGATTCTTAGATTCCTGTGCTTAAGAAAATTCAAAATTCTTTCAACAAATTTGATCCAAATTGCCCAGGTATTTAGAAGAAAATGTGTCAGGAGCTGTTTTTAGGGTGAATCTGGGTTTCCTGGTGACTTGTTTTTTAAGAACTACCCCAGCCTGCCTAGGTCTTTTAGAGACAAGCAGAGGATGAACCCCAGTCACTGAATGCTGGTTAATGGGCCAACACAATCATATGACACAAAAACTGTGGTAATATTTGGGTGATTCCAACCACGACACAACTGCTGTGTCCGTCACATGAATGTCTCAGCAAAACCCACTTTGGTCTCTGCATCCCGCAGTGTAACTTGGAGAGGGCTTCTGGGAGTCTGCCATCGGCATGTCACCACTTGACCAGACACTTCCGCCCTCTTTTGATAAGTGTCCTAAGTCCTCACTCCACCCCTGTCAATGTCAGATCACACTCTAGGCATTTGCCTCACCCACACCTGCATACCACACATCTGCCCTACACCAAGGATACAAGCAGGCCTTGCCAAGCATCCAGAAGAGGGGTGTGGGGTAGGGGTGGGGCTGCCAGAATGGGCATGCTTCTTGGATTGGAAAGGCATTTGAGAAATGGTAGTGTGAGTGGAAAGAAAGTCAATTCAAATCTTCTTCTGAAATCTATCTTTTGGCCCTCCCCTCAAAGTGATCTTCACCATCTTCAGAGATACAGGAATCTCCCACTCAAGTATACTGTGTGTGTCTATGAATATTTGCAAATCCTTAACCATGCCCACTGTGTCCACAGCGTGTTGAGGCTAAACTCAAGGAGGAATATAAAGGATCATCAATATCACCATCCTCAGAGTCACCACAGTCGCCACAGTCGCCACAGACACCATCGTCATCATCCAGTATCCTGTCAGAAGACTTCTACTACCATGTGGAAGAGAGCTAAGGGGAGCCAGCAGTGACCACCATTCACGAACAACACATAGAGTTCAGCTGCTGTAGTCTCATTGTAGCAGTGTTCAATGAAAAGTACATTTTGCTATTCATCTTTAAACATCCTCAAATAAATAAATTTTAGTCATGCTTTAAAGATTTATTCTTGGCATATCCTTGGCTCTGATTCATGAAAAATATACTCACGAGAGAAAAGTAGTCATTAAAAAGCATAGCTTTCACCATTTTTTGGAAATGCATCTTGATAATAGCAACCGTCCATCAGAACAGAACAGAAAGGGGACTGATTTGCTGTGGTACAGAAAGTCTGGCCAGCTCCAAATGCCCGAGATAGTTTCTCTGAGATGGTTTACATTGTTTAGGCCTCAAGGAAAACCAAAGCCCCGCCTCCAGGTTTGGTGGCGAACAAGCTGTGCTTCTCCCGAGCCGAGCTGCGACTGTTCCTGCGGTAATAAGCTTCGTAGACATTCGTGAGGAAGCTGGACAGCATGTCAGCAGGCACCAGGGACACTGTGCAGCCTCCCCAGCCTGCTCCAGTGAGTCGTGAACCTTTGGCCCCAAACTTCCTAAAACAATGAGAAGAAAAACAAAAACACATTACCACCTATAAACAAAAGCAAGAGCAATTTTTACAGAACACATCCACTTCTCAGGTTCTCTGAGGAGAGTATGGGGGGATTCAGGGATTTCAAGCTTTAAGAAATATATATTGGGAACTTGCCGGGAGGTGGTGGCGCACTCCTTTAATCCCAGCATTCGGGAGTCAGAGCAGGTGGATCTTTGTGAGTTTGAGGCCAGCCTGGTCTCCAAAGCGAGTTCCAGGAAAGGCACAAAACTACACAGAGAAACCCTGTCTCGAAAAACAAAAAAAAAAAAACAAAAAAAAAGAAAGAAAGAAAGAAAAAGAAAGAAAGAAAAAAAAAAAAAAAAAAAGAAAAAAAGAAAGAAAGAAATATATATTGGGAACTGGGAAGATGGCTCAGAAGGTAAAGTGTTTACCACTCAAGCAGACACATAAAAGGTGGATACTGTAGCCCAGATCTGCAAACCCAGAATTCAGAATTGGCTAGAAAAGTTATAGGCAGGCAGGTCCCTGAAGCTCAGCAGATAGCCAGTCTAGCAGAATTATGAGGTCTATGTTCAGGAGAGCCTCTCTCAAAAAATAAGGTGGCAAAATATAATTTTAAAAACATGTAAGGTGGAGAGCTATGGATGAAGTCAACCTTTGGCCTCTACACACACATACACATGCATGAATGTTCATTCACACACTTGTGTAGACAACACACACACACACACACACACACACACACACACACACATGAGAAATCTAAACTGAATATAATTTACAATTTTTTTTTCAGTTCTCAGGACTGAGAAACTTTTTAGGGCTATCTGAAGCTACTCCTTGGTGTTAAGGGTAAATAATAACTATCAACAGTGCTGACTGTCCAGGTCTGGAACCACCACTGTAGGTTCGATCCCATATAGCCATACAGTAGCTGCTGGAAAACTTGTGTAGCAAGTCTCCAGTTAATCAGGAAGGAAGATGAAAAGAAGGTGGGCAGTAGACATGAGCGTCATGAGGAATCAGTCACCTCAAAAGAGGGTAAATCAAAATCAGTATGTACAGCATAATACTCTCCATAACTGTTTCAGTTGCATTGTTTTGTTGAGATAAGGGAGGTATGCATGTGTACATGTTCCTGTGTGTGCACATGTACAGGTATATAAGCACCTGTGGAGGCCAGAGGTCAACATCTGATACCTCCCTCCATTGTTCTCCACTTTATTTTCGAAGCCAGGGTCTCTCACTGAACCTGAAGTCCATTGATTCTGCAAGGCCGGCTGGTCAGCAAGCCCCCGAGACCCTTCTGCCTCAACTTCCACAATGCTAAGATTGCAGGGGTCTGTTCCTATAACTGCTTTCTTATGTGAGTGCTGAGAAGCCCAGCCCAGCTCCTCATGCTCACACGGCAAGCCCTTGACTGACAGCCATCTCCAGCTCTCAGTTGTGTTCATAAGACTTCTTCATTTCACATACCGAGTTCAGACTGTAGGGCTGGGGGCTGGGCATGCAGCTCAGTGGTTTTAGAGGGCTTGCCTAACATAAATGAGATCTGGGTTCAATACCCAGCACCATAGTGTTGGGGGTTGTTCCCCCAGAACTGAAGCCTAGGTTTATTCTGCATAGATTTATTAACACAGAACCTGATAGTAAACTCTAGGTTGGCTGGTTGGTTGGTTGGTTGGTTGGTTTGACTGATGACTAACGGAAAATTATGCAAACCTTTCCACAAAGTGGATGGTGTTCCTAGAGGTGCATACCGTCTTCCCTGCACTTTCTGGGACTGGGCTAACAAGTGGACCCAACTCTGCCAACAGATGAGATGCTCACTAAGAGGGAACAACTCTATAAACCACCATGTAGCCAGAAATTGCTGTAGTCACCATCCCAACATATTTCCAATTGATTTTTCCTAATGAAATTCACTCCAAATTAGTAATAGATTTAAAACCTCATAATTTAGCCCAATTCTGTCCCCCTTTCCCCTCTACTTCCTGGAAAACATCAACAGAATAACAAGAACACTCCCCTCCTCCAGGAAATCAGGGTTACTACACGTCAGCCTCCCACTTTTCCCTCAATGATGCTCTCTGCTGATTGCATCATCTGTTTTATTCAAATATGTTTTTCTTAAATGTGAAGAAAGTGTTTACCAACCATAAAAGATTACTAATCTTCTGAAAGTCCTCAAATAGCAGTCTCCTAGCTGACTTAGGCCCAAACTGCTATCATCCAGGCTGAAAATTCACTTTAATCATGAGAATCTAGAAGCTAGAAAAGGTTTGTTTGTAGTTTTTTTTATTTAAAGGAGAAACTTTGCCATAGTGGCTGCATCAAACACTATCATTGCTGAAGAAGCTGGGAGAAAAGGGAGACTCCTTGAAGCATCTCAGAAAGATCCTTAAAGGCAACCACAGCCTGGTCTAGATGGCAGTGTGCCCACCTGATGCTCTATGAGTACAATTCACCAGGTCTTTAACTGCCTTCCACAGGCCTTTTGGGCATATTTTCATACACTTCTGTTTTGAACAGTTGGAACAGAGTGGTGCCGCACACGTGAGAGGCAGAGGATGGATGGTTACAGAAAGTTTGAGTCCAACCTGTTTCAGGACAGGAATACATAGTGAGAGTCTGTCTCAAAACATTAAAACAGAAAAAAAAAAAAAAGATTTCAAAACAGTGTTGTTTCTGATCTAGCTGCAAGAGATTCATTTTCCCAAACCATCTGCCAGTTCACACTGAGCTAAGAGGCTAAGAGGAGACCTCTAGGCAAATTAATTTGCTTCTGAATGTTCAAACTGCTCTGTGGCCACCCTGCCTGCTGCAGAAGAGAATGGGCTAGATTGCATCAACCTAAGCTGAAAAATCATCAGAGCTCGATATTTTCATCTTTTCTTTTCTTTTCTTTCTTTCTTGTTTTTGACAGAAAAAAACATGGAGTTGAGTGGGGAGGGATTTGGGGAGGTCTGTGAGGAGTTGGGAGAAAGAAAATAATATGATCAAAATACATCAAATAAATAAATAAATAAATAAATAAATAAATGCATAATACATAGCCTTCTGTCCACAGTCAACAGCATTTGAGTTCACAAACCAGAAGTTGCTGTATCAATAGTCAGCAGCCTGCCTTGTTTACACACACACACACACACACACACACACACACACACACACACACACACAGTGGAAGTGGAGGGAGTCAGGGTAGAAAAGTCTTAACTGCAGTATTTCTCACTGATCCTTAGTGTGCCCTTTGCATATGTCTCTGAAACTACAAGGAAGGTCTAAAGTTGGGAGACCAATAAAGTGTTAAATTAAGAAGGAAATATAGATGAGTCAAGACTGCTTGATAAACCTTACATTTGAAGTTCTGAGAAAATAGTGATAATTAAAAGTATATTTCCTTCACTATAACATATCAGAGAAGAAACAGGAGAATTGTAAGAAAGAACTCTAAAATTTCACACATGCCATTGTGATGATGATGAGGATGGTATAAAAACGGTTGGGAGAAAATCATAACTGACTGCCCAGCCTGTTACAGTCTACCCTAATGCCCTAATTTTAATAAACCTGGTTGATCAAAAAGCTTTGACTGGGATGTAAGGCACAAGGCAATGGGTGGCAGAGGACAGAAAGACCCAACTGCTACAAACTAGAAAGAGAGAAAACAGCAAACTATGCCTTGCATTTCCATTCATTTCAAAATAAGTAAATATTTATGTCTTATACAAATGGGTGTGAATTGCTTGGGGAGCTGGAATATAGAGACAGTTCATATCCATCTCTTCCCAGGACAAGCACAGATCTAGCATTTTGGTAGGTTGTAATGCATTCAGCTGGACTCCTGTTTTAAAACACAGATATCATGTTAGATAATACAAGCAATGTACAGTGTCTCCTTCACTGCGAAGAGTTCCAGTTTCTTCTCTTTGGGAACTGGCAAGAATGTCAGGAAATAAGCCTTTTGCATAATTTTTACACATTTTTATAGTTAGATTACAGACAACATTGTCAAACTGCTTTGGAGTCAAGAAACCACAGTCTTCCTATGCTGCTGAAGGAAGAAGGAATGAGAAAACATGTCTCCAGATGTGTTGCAGAGTGTGGGCTTTTGTTTGAGCAAACAGGGTGTATAGTATATCAGTGTTCCCAAAATTCCTTCCCAGGGGGAAATTAAGCAGCATCCACCCTCCTCCTAAGGTCTCAACAACAAACAGGTATGATTTCTCCAAAGTTCACTTGGTGAGAGGCAATGAATGAGTTTATTGGGCTTCTTTATTTAGCACAGGTAAGGGATTGCTTAGAGGGAGGTATGTGTTCGAGTGTTCCCCAAAAGGCTGTGCCTAGGAAACCTCTCCCCAGCAAGGGTGAGGGCTTTCCCCTGCCATATAGAAAGCCACCCTCCTCTACTCTTCCCAGGCCTTTATAATCTAGCCCCTCCCCAAGGCCAAGTACAATTAGGGCAGGATTGGATGCAGCTGGATACTCAGGTGAAGGTTTGTGACCCTCCCATCCCCTCCATATAGAGGTGTAAACAGTCAACAAGCTCAACTAAAATAATCTTGCAAGCTGTCACAGCTGAATGCCCAAGATGGCTGTTGCCTGCCTTGGAGACCAGTAACTCACAACACTCGGGAAGTGAAAGACATTTGCCCAAAGAGATGTGAGTCCCCCGGGACAGGTAGAGTGGGACTCTCTCTCTTCCATGGCAGGGCTGGCAGGTCAGCATGTGACTTAGTGAAAGACCACACAGAACTTTGACTTGGTGAGGGGGGACTCAGTGCTGAGCAGCCCAGCTGTGGGATCAGGGCTGAGAGAAAGACTTCTGAGGCGAGTCAAGCAAAGGTATGTCTACATCCATTCTCATCCCCCCAACCCCGCCATTTGTCTTCCTCAATAGCTTGGGCAATAACAGCAATAATAGAGTGAGCAATCCCTTCTAATTTCAACAAGTGACCAAAGAGAAACATAAAGCATCAGCCTTTTTTTTTTTTTTTTTAAGTAAAGTGAAGGAACTTTAACAAATGAGCTATCCCACATGTAACTGACTTGGCTTCAAGACTGTTCTGTGTTCTTCAGGAAATCCTACTTTAAAATTTAAATTTACGGTTCATTTATTTAAAATAGACATTTTATAATTAGGCAAAGATTGCCTTCTTCCTTATTATTTCATCTCATCTAATTAAAATCCTAACATTAATTTAATTTTAAAAAAAAAAACCCTAACTACATAAGTGTAATTTCCTTCTGGTGTTTTCCTTTCTGACAGGGTCTCATCCTGCGGCCTCTGGCTGGACAAGAGCTCTTCTGTAGCCACAACTGGCCTTGAACCCCCAGCAGTTTTCATGGGGGTTCATCCCTTAGCCTCACAAGCACTCACACTCAGCTCTTGGTCCTTCTTTTGTGTTCTACACTGGCTTTTCTCTTGATGAGTAGGAAAAAGGAAAAAGAAAAGAAAGAATACGCTTTAATATTGTCTCTATCTTGCCCCTCTGTTCCACTAGGGTCATGAGCCTGTTCTTGGTGCGGTCCTACTCTCTGACTACTGAGGACCACCTTGGAAATGCAGTCTACCTCAGATCACACAAACCTCCACACACGGGGGCAGGGGGGTCGTATATGACACTCCCTCACTCAACTACATATCTTTTCATGAAAATAATTTCCAAAAGGTTTTCTCAAACATTCAAAAAATTTTAAAGTGCTACAAGGTAGCCAAGGATGAAGGTCACTGGCGACACTCCCGGAACTCATTTCCACTTCCTTCTTCCCTCATCTTGTCTCCCGAGGACTGACAGCTCAGGCTGCCTAGTCTTCCGGTGTTACCTTTCCTCTGTGACAGGGAAGTCTTGGGCTGGTGTGTTTATTAAATAGAATGGCGCTCTGCCAGAATGGCCGGTGCCAGGCACTCCCAGGGCCCTCCAGCACCTGCAGCATCTCTGTCTGGGATGATGGCAGGGTGCCCGGGGGCAAGGGCTTTGATAATCTCTACTGTTCTGCCAACCTCCATGCTGCCTGCTCACTGCTCTTCTGCTTCCCATCTTCCCTGGGTTTGGTTTTTGGTTTTTCATTCTTTACCTTACTCCTGGTATCTCTGGCAATCTTCAGCTCCCTTTCCTGCATTATCGCCTCCCAAACATCAGAGAAAGGACAGCGCCTTGGCTTCTGTGTGAGGCTCAGGATGACTTTGGGTAAGGAAAGTGGCAGTGGTGCCTGCTCCCCTAAAACTGACCTCCCAGGGCCCTGGCATGAGGATCTGGCACTAACCACTAGGAAGTTTGCAGGGAGAGACCTACAGTCACATAACAGCAAAGAAAATAGTCATTACATAAGGGGCCTATGGACCCAACTCAGGCCAACGCTTTCATTATTCTAGAAGATAACCTCTCAATCTGGGAAACAAATGATATAGTTATGGAATAAGCCAAAATTTATCTGAGCCCAGACCTGGAGGCACACAACCATAATCCCAGCACCTGGAAGGCTGAGAGAACAGTCAGAAATTCAAAGTCAGCCCTGACACCATCTCAAAAAGAATCAATAAAAGGAAAAGGAACTTGGTAGATAGCAATAGGCTTTATAAACAAAAACAACCCCTAGGGCAGGGGTAGTATCTGGCAGAGTACTTGCCTGGCACCTAGGAGGCCCTGAATTCAAACCTGAGCCCCAGCATATAAAGGTGGGCAAAGCTTCTTACTCTTGGCAGCTAAATAGTTTAGCTAAGTATTTTACTCAGAAAACTAATGCAGCCGGGAGGTGGTGGCACACGCCTTTAATCCCAGCACTCGGGAGAGGCAGGCGGAGCTCTGTGAGTTCAAGGCCAGCCTGATCTACAGAGCGAGTTCCAGGAAAGGCACAAAACTACACAGAGAAACCCTGTCTCGAAAAACCAAAATAAATAAATAAATAAATAAATAAATAAATAAATAAATAAATAAATAAATGAATGAAAGAAAGAAAGAAAGAGAAGAGAAGAGAAGAGAAGAGAAGAGAAGAGAAAGAAAAGAAAAGAAAAGAAAAGAAAAGAAAAGAAAAGAAAAGAAAAGAAAACTAATGCAGCAAATGTAGAGTCTAGTCAGAAACACTTTAACCACCACTAAGCGCTTTCTAATGGGCGGAGGGATGCCCAGCTATTAAGAGAGCTTGCTGTTCTCCAGAGGACCTAGATTCAGTTCCCAGCACTGGCCTGGCAGTTCACAACTGCCTGTAACACCAGCTCCAGGAGACTTGACACCCTCTTCTGGTCTCTGTGGGCAAATGAACTCATATAGCACACACAGACACACAGAAAGACAGACAGACAGAAAGACACACACACACACACACACACTAAATATTTTTAGTTTTCCAAAACAAAATTTAGAATTAAATAAAAGGTATATTTCCAAACTCATGTAAGACATACTCTTAAAATCTCTCACTAGGATCACAGAGGGTTCCAGCAGAGATGGTCACTGAACATCACAAGACAGGTGACCATCCAAAGTCAGCACCCGGATGAGAAGAAGCAGAGCTTGGCCTCAGTCTCCTACTGCCCAACCCACCTCCTACCACCACATGCCACCACCCTGCTCCACCAGGCTTTGCTCCAAATTCAAATGCTGGAAACCATGACAACAAAGCTTCTCACTGGAGAGCTTCAGAGAAAGAGAAGAAAGCATTAAGATGGCCTAGGGCTGAGTGTAATCCCTCTCAGACCATGCACTGGGGGAGCAGCGGGTATTCAAGCCAGACTCTCCCACCAACTATCCATCTGTGGGGTAGTTAGCTGCTCAACTCACTCCCCAGTCTGATGACTTTCTAGACCCATTTCTTCTCTTGTCCTTCTTGCTCTAATGCCCTCGGCACTATGAGGCAATTCTGACTAGAGCTGTGAAAAAATAGCTGCCCCCCCCCCTAAAAAAAAAGTAATTTTAGAAAAATACAAAAAACAAAAACATTTTCTCACTGGAAAAAAAAAAAAAAAAAACAGAAGTCCTCTTGACTCCTTTCTTTCTCCCACACAGCAATGGTCTAGAATCTTCCTTCAAGACTATCTAGCACTGAATCACTAATTACATCTGTTGGCCCTTTCTTTTCCAGAAGCCAGAATCCTTCCCACAGCTCACAGGGTCCCTGCAGTGAGAATCCTTCCCACAGCTCACAGGGTCCATGCAGTGTGGGCATGTCCATGACCTCTCTGACTTCACCTGTTGCCCTCGGCTTCCTTCCCTGCTGCGCCTCATACACAGCAGCCCGTGGGCTTGTTGATCCTTCAGGTCTCTGCTCAAGTGTCACTTTCTTACGGAAGCCTTCTCCAACCACTGCATGTACAGACTACCCCGTCAGCCCCAGAAGTCACTCTCCCTTCCAGCTTCTGTCCACAACATTTATCACTAGCAATCCAATTATTTTTCAATTATCATTGATCCCTTTGCCCACAGAAATGTAAGCCAGTTGCTGATGGCCATCCTAGGAGAAGATCTAGGAGAACTCCAGGAGGCAGGCAGATCTCTTCCACACTGTTTCTGGGATGATTCAAACTTCCCGCCCACTTCCAAGCCAAGACACTTATTCCTCACTTCTACACAAATCATTCCACTTCCTCTTATGTCCAAGACTGAACATCATTTGTCTCTCCCATTTACTGGGCTCTGGATACTTTTAAAAAAAAAAAGAGCATTTAAGATAAAATGAGCTCTGGAAAGGGTTTTGGCAATTGGTGAGCAAAGGCTGATGTCAGCAGGAAGTGCCTCCGCCATGCTGTGTGCAGGCTTCTGGACGGGACAGGCAGGTTCCGAATGCTATCTGTGACCCACTGGGGCTGCTTGGTTTGAACTCTCTGGCTGGGTGTGGCATGGGCCTGGCAAGCCACAGGCGCCCAGTGACTAATTACATTTCCATGGCTAGTTGCGTGCAGGACTGTGTCAATTTATCAGAGTGAGCTAACGCAAGTCACCTGATTCCCCTCCAATTTCCCTTTCAGTCCTCCAAGGTCAGCGTGGGACCTCCCTGGTGAGGGCACGCTAATGTCCCATTCTTGCACAATCCCAGCAGTGAGGCCTGGAGGTTCTGAGAAAGAGATTCTCTCTTCACAATTCCATCACAGCCAAGTTTATAAACTTTGGTCTTTATTTCCCCTTATTGCCCAAAATAAATATCGCAGCCCAGGAGATGGGGCTTCTTCCAGCCCCCCTCCCTCAGTGGAACCCTCAAGACCCTTTTCTGACTCTCTCTTCTGGACAGAACTCCATTAGGGGTTTGTGAAATACATAAAATGCCCAGAGGGAAGCTGCCTTCCTTGTGAGCTCTAGTCACCTAATAATGGAATTGGCCCCAAACTGATTTCTGAGCCCCATAAAGCAGGTCTCAAACCACCCCGCAGACATGCAGGAAGAACATTGGAGCTCTGCATCATGGGGACTGGAGTCCCTCACATAGGAAGGGTTCATCTAAATTATGAGAAGAGGGCTTTCTTTAGTTGAAGCTGCATTCCCTTGGTCCCCACAGAGCCCTCTCAGCTCACCGGCAGATGTCCACCAGCTGGTCCAGTTCAGGGCAGCTGCACTCATACATGTCCCGGCAGCTTCTGTGGCTCTGGTTCATCAGCTCTCCCAACAGCTGGATCGCATTCTGGGGTGCTTCTTCACACACCTGCTTAAATTGTAGCACACGTGCAGCCTCGCTGTACACATGCTTTGCCCGCTGGTAGAGCTTGAAGGTGAGCTCTGAGGAAGGAAGGACATAAGGAAAGAGATGAGAAGGAGTTATAGGACTACACAGTACCAAGAAAGAAAGGGGTGTGTGTGTGTGTGTGTGTGTGTGTGTGTGTGTGTGTGTATGTGATATGTAGCCCAGGCTAGCTGACTCAAGATTCTCCTCCCTCAGCCTTCCCAGTGCTGGGATTACAGGGCTGAGCCACCACCCCTACCTACCAAAAAAAGCCTCCTGAAAATATACATAGCAGCAATTACGTTTACAGAAATGTACCCCAAAACAAGAGTGGAATTGTTGGGAAGATGGGTGTCAGTGGGAAGGGCTGGGAGAGAGAACTGGGGTTGAAAATGGTAAAAAAAAAAAAAAAAAAATTCATTATATTCATGTATGAAACTATCAAAGCATTAACAATGGAAAATGTATTCTAGAGAAACAGATAAGTGCAACTACTTATATATGTATATAATTTTATTTACATTTAATATAGTTATATTTTACAGTAATAATTTATCATAGCCAAAATATAGACAATCCAAATGACTAATAACGGAGAACTTTTTGAAAAAGTAAATACAAAAAAAATATTATGACCATTAAAACTCAAATTCTTAGACAATTTGCTAGTCAGGAAATTGCTCAACACTGAGGGAAATGACAACACAATAGCATATATATATATATAGTATATATATATATATATAATATATGTGTGTGTGTGTGTGTGTGTGTATGTATGTATACACACTATATATATGTACACACACTATATATGTACACACACACACACACACACACACACACACAGAGTAGCCTATGGAAAGCACTACATGTCAACAGTGCTCATCTCTGACCCATCATGGGTAAATTTATTGTCTTCTTGAAACAGCTCTGTACTCTGCAAAGCCCTCAAGGACCACTAACTGCTGTGACACCCCCCCCCCCATCCAAATGCAATGGCTACACCACGTTTGGCTCCTGCCCAGGGTAACAGACGAAGCCATGAAACATGCTGAACAGTGTGGAAGATAGTGTGGTGGAGCTCAGGTGAGACAGGGAAATTTATGGATACCCTCTGGCCGCTAGAAAAGTGCCAGGGATCGAAGTGAACTGTGACAGTGAGTCAGCTGTGACAACCGGCTGTGCCCAACTTGCTACCTCTGCTGGGCTCTATTTCCTTGGCTCTGAAATGAGATTGAGATTTACTTCTCAGGGTCCTCAGGCTTTGCCCTCTGAAAATGCAGGAGAGACTTCCTCTCTGTGCGACCTCCCAGTGTCCCTGTAGGCTGTTCCCACAATGATGAGGGCGTTCTTGATGACTGCTGCTTCTGTGTGTGCCCCAAGTTTCACTCTGCCCCCACAGGCTGACCAGGAGGGATCACACCAGGGGGTTCCTTGCTGTCTTACCAAAGGATGGGAGAGAATTAGCAAGAAATGGAGGGAAGAGAGTAAGCACAAAAGACTTACTCCTTGGCTCTGTTGTATCTCTGTCTTGGTCACTCCATCCTATAACCTCCATCAGTCAACAGTGATAGGCTAAGCTTCCCCTACAAAGGCCTGCTCACATCAGTTACGGCCTCAGTCCACAGCCATTTCCCCAGTGTTTACCATAGCCCGTGCCTGATCCCTACAGGACCTCTTCCTTCGGCCAAACTACTCCATCTGTAGTTGCTCTAACAGTCTTTGCTTTTGGATATACTCATTCGTCACACACGGAAATGGCTTCCTGCCCTCTCTCTCTATGTCAAAACTTTACCTCATTCTGAAGGCTCGAATTACATTTTACATCATCCTGGAGGCCATGCGGGGCTCAGCTGGAAATCATTTCTTGACTGAATTTGTACCAGGCTTGCAGTCCATGCTCATCTGGGGCTTATGTACTCTGCATCACAGTTTTTCTCAGAGCTCTGCAAAGGTTTTGCAGAGTCCTGAGACAGACATTTAGTCTCTTAGCTCCATGCACCCCAAAAGCAATGCTCACTCTCTATCACCTAACAAAGCTTTCCATGGTAGAGCCCAGTGGGTGTTTAAGGTTAATTATGATAAAATTGAGACTGTACTTCTAACTCCAGTTCAAAATCAAAATACTTCCATCTGGACTTCCTATTTTGTTTAAGAGGAGAAGGAAGAGAAGGAGCCACCACTGACAGCTTAACTGAGTGTTGAGACAGAGGAAAGAGGCAGCCAGCAGGGTTCCCTTTATTATTAAATCTGTAACTGCTGACACCACGTGTGGTTGAAAAATAAGAAAAATAAAGAGAAGCCACGAGTTAAATGTAGGTGCAGAGACACAAAACATGTTTTGTTCCATTGGTAGTCAGGTCATGTGACACCCACACTGTGCTGTCAGTTTGCTGTGTCCATAGTCAGATCCACAGAAATGAGAATTTATTTTAGACAGGGCGGTAACATGTCCCAAGGCGGGCGGTCGGGGGAGGGGGGGCTTTACCAACACAAAATACTGGCATATGCCCTGCTCAAAACTGCAGTAATTGAAGAAACAGTCCAGGGGATGTTGGCAGCCATTCAGAAAGGAAAAAGAAGGGCAGTTGATTGATATCTGTCATAGTTTGAAAGAGAAATGTCCCCACATAGACTGGTGTAATGGAACTCTTAGTCTCCAGTTGTGATGCTGTTTGGAGAAGTTATAAAATTCTTAAGAAGTCCATCCCTGGGGGCAGACTTTGGGGATTTATTTCCCTGCCCACTTCCTGCTCCCCCCTCCACTTCCTGTACAGATAGAAGATAATCAGCCATTATGGACTCTCTAGAACTGTAAGCCACTTTTGGTCGGTGTTTTAACCCAGCGACAGAAAAGGAACTAACACAAGTGTTCTGAAGATGGGTCCCCATTGCCTCCTTTGTACATGCTTGATACAATACAGGCTGCAGAGCGCATGCCATGAAAGGAAAGAAAATGGTTTTGGCAACTGTATCTTAACATCATTGTTTTTTAAAACTTGAGGTTAGAAGCCAAGCATGTAATCCTAGCAGGTTGTATTATGTATTTAGCAGTGTGCGCGCGCTCACGCTCACACACACACACACACACCACACACCACACACACACACGCACACAACAACAACAACAACAACAACAACAAAAAGAGGTCATGGATTTGAAAGAGAGTAAGGAGAGGTATGTGGGAGGGGTTTGAAGGGAGGAAGTTGGAGGGGGAAAACTATATTAAAATCTCAAAAATGAAAAAATACAAACAAAAATAAAACATAAGATTTGAGGTTGAAACAAAATCTTTAAAATGTCAACTTTAGGGTTCCTTATGTTTCAGTTTTACTTTTGAACAATGTCACCTCCAACAGTAGCAGAATCACTAGCCTGTCCTGTGAAGCCACACCCTCCGAGAACACAGAGCAATGCTGATTGGGTGACAGATCCCTGTACCATGCTGTGCTGTGAAAACATTCACTAATGTCAGGAGAACAGTTCCACACAGATAGAACAGTGGAGAATACACCAGCACAGGCTACCCCTTCCTTATTGACACCTTCCTTTTCTGTGTCAACAGCTGTCCTGATGAAGCATTTTAGACGGATTATACATGGCATATATTTTCTCCTTACCTACTTAAGCATGACCCTCTGTAAAGTAAGGACTCACCATCCTATCAACCTAACACAATAACCCTGGATTCCCTAAGGTCTCGTGTAGTCAGTCCATGGTTCGATCTTCCCAGGTGTTCCCATTTAAATTTCAGTTGGTTTACAAACAAATCAAAAGCCCACCATCCCAGAAGAAAGCTGACTCTTCCTCCCTAAGCCGAGGTATGCCCTCTGGTAGGCTGCCCTTATACCTGTGTACATATGGGCAGCACTAATTGCAGTTGGTAGGTTATATAAAAGTGGGGGACACAAAGTTGGAAGGACAACTTGATCGAGGGGATCTGGAAGAGTCAGAGAGGGAGAGAGATGAGGGAGGTGGATAAGATCAAAATTCTTGTATGGAATTCTCCATATTTTTAAACTTCACACAGTGTATTCAGTTGCTCTGCCTAAGTCTTTTGCAGCCTTTGACATCCTAGAGCGTCAGCATCATATCTGTGCCCAGCTCAGGGACACACCCTTAACAAAACATAGTCCACTCTGGAGAGTCTATTTTCATCTTCCTGACCAACAATATACTCTTTTAGCATTGGATATTTTCCTTGAGTGAACACTCTTCACGTAAAGCATCCAGAGAAGTTTTCTTTATTCAACTCTCATAACTTCTAATTCTGCTGTGAGAAGAAATACTCAGAGTATGCTACACACGCCCACACCCCACGGTCCTGGCAGCTTCTATATCTCTCCTGTAAACGGTTAGCAGCAAACCCTCTCAGTGGGAGTGTCTCCTGCTGGGCGCTCTGAAGGTGGGTAGAGACTGCCACAGCTCCTGCCCCTCAACAGCGGCACCTCGGATGGCAAGGGTAAGGGGCATCTGTTTTCACTCACAATCAAGCTCAAGGCTCCAGCAGACTCACAGACCACTCCAGGAGGGAAGCAACTATCCACTGGGTGTCACAGTTGCCCTCCGGAGCCAACACTCTAGCTTGTTCTATGTGCATCAAGCCTGTAGAGAATGCTGAGGAGCATCTGAAATGCTGTATCAGCCAGCCTTGTAAACAGATGTCCATAGGCATCTGTCCAGTCTGTAGGTCTCCTAACTCTAAAGAGAGGCATCACCTTAGAGGATGAAAGGAGCTGTTTCTTACTGTGCTCACACCTTCAAGCTGTGATACTCAGGGTATCACAGTGATACCCTACACCACTCATCACCTCTCCTACCCAGGAGAAGGCAAGGTCTCTGAGTGTGGTAGCCACCTTGGTCTTGAACACTGTTATCTTAGATAGCTATGGAATCGAGTCCTGAAATTCCAGCACCAACTCTGACTGTTAGCGAACTGCAAATGAATATTTGGTTATTGAAGAACTTTCATCTGCACAATAAATTGCTAGCTATGACCTT
Source organism: Peromyscus leucopus (assembly GCF_004664715.2). Lineage (NCBI taxonomy): Eukaryota > Metazoa > Chordata > Mammalia > Rodentia > Cricetidae > Peromyscus > Peromyscus leucopus. The sequence goes on along the minus strand of NC_051066.1, from coordinate 102,008,827 downwards.
GCCTTCTAACTCCATCCCTTGTCCTGTGTTTCCCCAACACGCTGGCCACAGCTGTTTCCTTGTCCTGATGAGGTCTCCCCTGTGACTGTCATCCTGTGGTCCCTCCTTGTCATTCAGGCCTGAGGTATTATCACAGCCTCGAGGACAACTTCCTTCAGCCCAGGATGGCGCAGTCCCTCCTCTATAAGCCCACGCTCTTCACCCTGCTTTCTTCTCAACGCTCATCACTCTCCAATGTTAACCCTGTTTGCCTGTGTGCTGACTTGCCCAACTTCCCTCAACCACAACACTAGCTCTCCGTTTTCATTTTCCCACCATGTCGCCCCAGGCAGACTAGGATTTAGTGCGAGGTAGGGACTCAGTAAGTGCTGGCCAAAGGCTTCTCCTCCTTGTCCTTTTCCCAGAGCTGCAACTGGAAACAGGCTAGACAAACAGTGTGGGGCGGTCACAGTAGGGAACACAGAGAAGACCCCTCAGTAATATCATCGGTGAGCTGGAGAAACTTGTGGATATACCGTGTAGAGGCAACCAGTCAACTCCAGTCTCCAACGTGAGCCCTAAAACCCATTATCACAGGTAGATGATGGGTAGTGGTTTGTGTCATACTTGGTTTCATAAATGTGGGGTTTCTAAAACAAATGGTGTTTTAAAAACACAGCAGATAATTTGAATAGGCTTTTCTTTTTCTTTTTAAGTAATCTTTGTAACAAAGGCATGTCGGCTACTTTCTGCCTTTAAAAAGTGTATGGTTAGGGGGTACGGGAGAGTTTGCTCAGTGGTTAGAAGCACTGGCTGCTCTTCCAGAAGAACTGTTTGGATTCCAGCACCCACGTTGGGCAGCTCCTAAGTGCCACAACTCCAGTTCCAGTGGATCCAATGCTGTCTTCTGGCTTCCATAGGCACTGTACCTACACCACACACACACACACACACACACACACCACACCACACACACACACACATATACACACACACACACACACCACACCTTTAAAAGAAATACAAAAATCTTTTAAATGGCTATGTGTATAGCCTGGGAAAGAAGGCCAGCACAGGGAGACACTTAGGAGCCCTGCTGTAAGAACAGAACAACCTGGGCCACTCTGAGAGAAATGCACATACAGGACTACAACTTGGAGATCTCTCTGGGAAGCCACCTTCACATCCGCGGTGTTAATATCCTCTGCAGAACCTGGTCCACAGACTAAATATCAACCCATGGGCCGAGGCCAGCCACGGTGATGATTTTTTTTGGCCTACTTGGTATATTTGAATTGAGACATTTTACACAAGAATCGGGATTTCTTTCTTCTTTTGGAAAAATTGAGTTGTCTGTCTTTCCTGGACCTGCTTCCCACACACTAGCCACATCATCTCACCACTCACTAGTGAGGCAGTCTCCATGCTCATCAGATGGCTGGGAGAGGTGGGACCATAGGGTTAAGTGTGCACGTCTTATCTCTTCAAAAACAAGGGAATGTCAGGAGTTTAGTACCTGTCTTCCCATCCTTTACAGGGGCTGTGTGTGACTCCTGTTCCATAAAACTCTCTGCATCTGTAATTCATGATGGGGGGCAAGGGGGAGCTAGGCAAGCTTCCTTCCTCCTTGAGTAGCTCATCGTGTCAGAATAGACTACTAGAACTCTTACAACTAAACATCACCACCCCTAGATACAGTGTTAGCTCTGTATTGATTTATGTTCTGTCCTCCTCCAGTTTTGGTGGGCTGTGATTCCCAGACACACACACAAACACAATGTAGCCCTTCAAATATGTGAAGACAGCACTCATGTCTTATGTCCTGAACACTGTTAAAGATCCATTATGCCAGCTCTAAAACTAAAGAACCACCAATAAAGGGGAGAGGCTCTTTACTCTCAAGAAGTGAGTCTCCTGGAGAGAAAAATCATGGAATGGGAACAATAAAGGCAGCAGTAGCTAAGGCACTCTTCACGGCCGACGGAAGGCACAGTCGTGAGCACATACTAGTCCAGGTGAATCTGAAAGCGGAGTAAGAACCAAGAGTGGGGTTACAGACAGAGCTCTCGGAGTCAAGGTAAGGACAGTGAGAGAGAGAAAGAGAACCATCAATAAAGAAGATGTTGGTAGCAGGCAATCAATGAGGCAGCTGGAGCCCGGCGCCTTGGTGGATTGTAGAACTACACAGGCATGCCTTAGAATTAGCCCCCAAAGAATGGAAAGACGGGCATCACGCTCGATCCTCCCATCTTTATTGTCTCCAGAGGGGTTAACGTTGTCACAGGTGTCTGGAAGGCGTGAAGGTACCAGTGAGCTCACAAGGTCTTTAGGATTATATACACAGCCTGCTCTCTGTTAGAATATGAGAAAAGCAGAAAGCGGTCGTCACGCGGCAGGGCAGACAGTGAGAGGCACTGGCAACGCCATTCCACAGGAAGCTGTCTGGATATGGCACTGCTCTTCAGACACTTAGTCAGCTGACCTGTGCTAGACAGTCAAAAGCCCAGGCATGGCTCCAGCCCGGCAAGGCGAGAGGAACCTAGGACCTTTGCTTACAGGTTTCAACTGACCCTAGAGAGTGAAATCTGACACTCAGATTTCCACAAAGCAGGCAAGGCCCTCCCTCTCCCCCACAGTGACAGCAGAGATCCTACAGAGGTGGGCAAGGTCTCAGGTGCAGAGAAGCACCTTCTGTCAGCCTCCGAGGGCCGGGAATGCCATGGCAGCTTCACTCCCATGACTCAACTGCAAGCCTCCTCCACATGCTTATGGCACTCTGGTGTGTGCATCTTTCCTTTCATTGTCTACAGTGTTGGGGGTTGAACTCAGGGCCTCATACACATCAGGCAAGTGTTCTACAATTGTCCCTCTACTCCTGAATGGCATTTCCAGGGTTGACTGTCGTCCTGGGCCTGGATCTGCCACCATGCAAGGGAAAGCTGGTCCTTCTCGGTGTGGTGGGTTTTTCAAGTCTCCTAATAGAAAACTGCACAAAGTACAAGGGACATGAGAGGATGCAGACTGTTGTTTCACTGGATGAGCTAAAAGGTAACAAATAGTGTGGAAATCATCCTTAGCCTAGATGAAGACTTCATCTCGGGATAATTCAAACAAAATAAATTAACATGCTGGTCTAAGAGAAGTAGTCATCTTTATCTTAGGAGTGTAGACTTAATCTTTCTGAGACTCTCAGACCCCAAAATACTTCCCCCTTTTTGGGTGAGAAGCTGTGACGCTGCATGCCACTGGCTGAGTTCCCTTCAACATAGAAAGCTCTAACAGGCTAGCCAGTTGCTTGTTACCAAGAGCAGAAGTTCAGAGGCAGACGCTGCAAACGCTCCAGGGCCCTCTCCCGGCCCTGTGTTTCTCATGCAGCAAAGTCGTAATTCCCTGTTCTGAGGCATCGACTCTGCACCAGTGAAGCATATAATGGAAAAACACTATATAATCCCCATTGAAGCTGGACTGTGGTTTCAAATTTATTTTCCTAGTAATACTATTTTTCATAAATGTGAAATTTATGAAATGGTCAAAGCCACACAAAATGGACTGCTGTTCTCAGTCACATTAGTACCCCATTCCCATGCTGCAAAGACTATATTAAATTAGCATTTTACATTTAAAGAGAAAAACATATTTAACTACCTGCTTTTAAAAAGCAAAACCAGCAATGAAGAAAAGTATACACGCTCTCCATGAAAAGCCACATAATCTGTGGAAAACTACATTCCATGCGGCATTTGTGAATAGTTTGAAGTCCAGAGCACAATTGCCACTTTGTCCACGCAGGGTAACGGCACCCACATGTAAGGCGCGCTGCAGGGGCCGGCACTGTCAGCTTCATAATGAGGCTTCCTCCTCGAGCCTTCAAGCTTCTGCTCCAGTCTCCTTCGACCTGGACGCGACACTGTAGCAATATATAAATGTCCCTGCGACATGACAGGACAGGGCCCCTCTTTCTCTCCTTCCCACTCTACAGCCTATGGATTCTCACCGTCTCAGGTCTGGACCATTGTATCCATCACCTTCCCCTGCTCTCCTCCTCGCTTCTAATGAGTCTACACTCCCCTTCTTAACTATTTCATTCCACGAAATGCTAGTATATTTTCCACTGTCCAATGAGGCCCCTCAGCGTCATCCTTTGTCACCTCTTACAAGGGGTTGTGACACATTTCCTACCGACATGTTCTCCACACTGTCCAGAGTCTCAGAGAGGAGGCTCAACATCTGTATCCCACACACTCCTTCTGCAACCCTTGCTCCTCGTTCAAGAGCAGCCCAGGACCAGCTTCCATGGAGCTCACCAAAAGAGCAAAGGTCGGAGGGTCTCCAGCCTCTCCGCACCTCTCTGGGGTCATGCATGTATTTTCATCTGCAGTCACCATGCTGGCTCAGGAGGGAAGGGACTGAGACGTCTTCCCCCAGAACCGAATAGGATTTCTCACATCCAGCAAGGTCTCAACACATGTCATCGTGCCATCCCTTAGACGGGCCACATTTAAAAGTTTTTGTCTTTTTCTTAGAAAAAAGTAGCTCCCTACTAACTTCCCAGAATTTTGCTGCAATTTGGTTCTTGGAAAAATAAAAGACACCATTTCAAAAGGGAGTCAAGTCAACACAGAGCTAAAAGGGGCTGAAGAACAATGTCATATTTGCCTATAGCCAGCCTGGCCTGTAAAAATAATAATAATAACTGCATTAGCTTTGTTCAACTAATTAATAGAAAGGAATTACAGGAGGGAAATGTAGGAGAATACAGATGAGAGAGAGGAAAAGGAAAAATCAGTGCTTATCTGAGAAGTCAGTAACACACTTCCATCAGGGTACTATTATTGTTGTTGTTGTCCTCCCACAAAATCCTAAACTAAATTAGGACTGTTCCAGCAGCGCTGAGCAGGTGCACAGCACTTGGCACAGAGCTTAACAGTCCCTTGGTTGATAATTTGTTGAATGGAGGAATAAAAAGCAACTTCTAAGTCTCTGGTCACTTATCCCCACTACAGTTTTTGAGAGGTACTTGGGGGATAGATACAGTGATAGCTGCAGCAGCGTGGGTGCTGGCGCTGGGGGCTGGGGCTGGAGGCCGGCACTGGGTGCTGGGCACCTAGAAGGAGTGTTACCCACATGCACCATGAGGCCCCTGTCAACTTCCTCATGGCAAGTCTGAAAGACAGTAGATCAGGGTGAGTAAAGCCTGTGCTCAAAGACATACCTTATACTCTACCTGATCTCTCCAAATCTCAGGCAGGCATTTGAAAGATAAAAGTGATTCGCTTTCAGAAACATCTGATGAGATGTCCTATTGTCTAGGTGCTCATAACGTACCTGGTAAGATGCTGAAAGGACGGGCAAGGAGAGCATGCTCGGCACACCCAGGACAAAGGTACACACAAGTATGGCTGCTTGGTCTTACACGCCTTCCATAGGGAGGTTCTGTGGACACCCACGCAGCCCCTCCATTTCTCAGACCCTTTCTGATTTCCCATGTCCCACCTCATCTCCTCCTCGCTCTCTCCATTCCTTTATAAAGCACATAACTTGCTATTTGTTAACTCTATAGAGGTTTATACTTCTTCATCTTGCCACATGTTATAATTTATTTCCATGCCATATTATACTGATTTCTTATTTAGGTAGTCTCTGGTTTTCTTTGCTTGTTACAGCACTGGTGATTGACAGAATAAAGATAAACACTCTTGTTGTCTCCTACTTTAATCCACCCTGAAGATAATAACAGCCATCTTCCTTAAAGACGTTTCTTTAAAAACCATACAAACTTTTGCTATGAATGTGTAGCAATGGCCTAAACCTAAATATGGTTAGAATTGTCAGTGTCCATACAGACACAGTGGGTGGTTGTTTTATTGTTGACGTGCAGGAAAAATCTATTAAATGCCACCAAATCCATTCATAATACTCACATAATGTAAATGGCACAGTGCTGAGAAATTGTGCCCAGCTGCTAGTTGAGAGTTCTTACTGGGAAATTTTCTTATACTGAAGCTAAGCACCTTGAAAAATAAATAAAGCCATAGGAAGTGAACACCTACACAAAAAGATGTTTTCCTGGACCATGCCCAGACTACTAGAATGATAGGCTGCTGAAAAGATGCCATGTGAACTCCCCAAGACCAGAAGCAAGTCACTAAGCCAAGTGCAGAGAGCTGTGCTTAATAGAAAGCAATCGCCATGTCCCAGGGCCATTTCCAAACACCGAACCCCATACTGAAAGGGTATAGGAAGAAGTTGGAGACTAGGATTAAGTGCACATCACCTCTGCTTGTGACAAGTCACGCCTCTTTCAGCTCAGTTTCCTCATCTGTGAGGTGAAGATTATCGTTTGCCTCCAGGGAAAAAACCATAGCGGATAATATGTGTGAAGAATATGAACCACAGAGTAAGCACCCAGGTGTCTTGTGGTATTTGTGGATGTTTAGCTGCTGTTGCTGCTCCTCAACTCTAGGTGTCTTCCTAAAGAGCCTCACGCCAGGGCCCTGTGCATGATGAAAAGTCATTATTATTGCGTAGGATCGGAAGCCAAACGAGCAATGGGTCAATACTTTGTGAGTGCGTGACCACAAGCAGAGCTGCTCACGCAAGCAAGGAAAGGTGTCCAGTTTAGCACCGTGCAGCCACTCAGCCAGTGTATCCCAGCCCAGAACATAGCCTGGACACTCCCAAACAAATGCTCCCAGCTAATGCTCCCTCTGGTAAGCCGACCTCCGAGCTAACCAGCCCGTTCTTACCTCAGGGCCCACCTTCTCCACAAATTCCTGTCTCCTGGTGTGTGTTAACACCACTGCCCTGTGCTTGGCACTGAGCACACTGCTCCCAGCTTCTTGCATCTCTTCCTCTCTCATTGTGACTTAGGAAACAGCCATCTGAACTAAGTGTGGCCTCTGAGTTTCCAGGCCCCCAGACCATGAAAGCATGCACCTAAACAATCACAGTGTATTCACTGCCTAGCAAGTAGTCCTAATTGCTTCCGAGTGTTAGTCTGCAGCCATTTCAAACACCTAAAGGATTTGAGGATTTTCCTTCAGAGTGTGGGTTTAATTTTAATGGCTTTGCACATTTCTAAATCTAATTACTAGGAATTTGGAAAAAGAAAACAACAATTGTGCATGGGCTTTGGGGTCTGGCTGGTTAGCGGAAGCTCCAAGCCAATTAGCTGGGGAAATCAGTTCAAGTCAAAACTAAACATGGCGAAAAGTGGGTACCTCTGGGAAAGGGCAGGGCACCCTCAAGAGCTCTCTGCTAGGAGTCGCTCTCATCCTTGCCTCCAATAATACAATCTGAGTACAGTGACCTCAGCAAGAGCCCCGTCTTCCAAATGGTTAAGAGAAAGCCTTGCTTACAGTCTTAGATCAAACAAAACAAGAACTCAGAAGGACACACCAAATGGATAAAAAGAAAAAAAAAGATTCAGGTCCTCAAAACTCACCTGGAAAACTAGCCGGAGCAAGATGACTAGATTTAGAAATTTAATCGAGCAATATTAATCTATACAAATCTAGAATCAGTGTGTTAACTTGTGTTCCTAGTTTTTAAAATGTTACTCAGTAAATGAAGGAGAAATCCCTTGAGGATAAAAGAAGTACAAACTGGATTAATTCATCCAACAGAGACTTAATGGGTGAAACAAAACATTAGTAAATTACTAGTAAAAATTATAAAAAGGGCCGGGCGGTGGTGGCGCACGCCTTTAATCCCAGCACTCGGGAGGCAGAGCCAGGCGGATCTCTGTGAGTTTGATGCCAGCCTGGTCTACAAAGCGAGCTCCAGGACAGGCACCAAAACTACATGAAGAAACCCTGTCTCGAAACAAACAAACAAACAAACAAACAAACAAACGAACAAACAAACAAAATTATAGAAAAGAATACCTAAAAGCAGTGGAATAGGTAAGTTGGATAGAGGTAAGATGAAATATGCATTATTTCTTACAAAATTACTTTAAGGGAAAACTAAATATTTAATAATATTAATTATTAATTTTTCCTTTGTATTTTCCAAGGAGTTCTGGGAAATTAACTTATTCCAGACAATGGTAAAAGAAGGAAAAGAGGAATGACTGCTAGAAAGAGAAAATGAATACAGAGAAATAGTTGAGGTCAGGTGAGATGTCTAAAGAGAGAGTGTATATTTTATTGAGTTTCCATAAAGGTTAAAATTTCTTTTCAGAAAGAGGAATACCCATAAATAAAAAATAGTGTTGTTTAGCAGCATATGCCTAAGGCAAGACCTAGCGTTTGAGAAGTAAGGGCAAGGGCTAGCCCAGGCAACACTGTCCTCAGGGCTGTGCTCAGGTTCAAGAGGTGGATGGGACAGAAGAGACAAAGGTTACCATGAGACAAAGCATACTGAGGCAGCCCCAAGGTCTCTGAACCTTCAGAGAAGCTCGCTATGGAAAGACTGAGCCAAGGCGTCACTGAGAGAAACTTCTCAGCACCTACGACTCCCTCACCTTTTCACCAGCGACTCCCAAATCACACTATTTCATTGAGACACACATCTGCTCTACATCGTTATTCAGGCACTAGAAAAAAAATGGTGACAAGAAATGAATGTCACCTTGTCTCCCCAAATTACTTCTCATACGACATCCTTAACTTCCTAAGCAGCCTATGCCTTAGCTTTGCCTCCCAGCAGTTTCTGCTGCTCTCTCCCTCTGTCCCTCCTGTCCTTCCTCCAGCAGCTCTAACTGAACCCTCCTTTGCTGTCTGGAGGGCCTAGCCATCACTAATGCTTCATCTTTTCAGCATAGAGTGGTGACCTAGTTTCTGAATGGGCATCCATGCCAATACATCTGTTGCCTTGCACTGTACACTGTGCCCCCTGGTACACACTCTCCAATACTCAGCCTCTGGAGCCCCCTTTATTCAGCCTCTACTCTGTCTACAACAGCCTAGCACCCTCTCAGGCTGGGGAATCCACAGTTTTTCTACAGGAATCAGCTCAAATTCAAGTTTCCTTCTTCTGAACCAAAGCCACTCATCTCCTCCAGGCTCCCAGGATAAACGCTCTAATTCTAGCAAATACTTGCCAGACTGTTGTGTGGCCCTTATCCCTAGGAGACACTTAATGAGTCACTAGGAGGTAAAGACTTCACCCTACTTACCCCAGCCTATCTGCCAAGTTAAATTAGACAATGTTTTAGGTCAAAAGAGAAAGTCAGACTCCCTGGATGCCCTCCCTCCCAATGCTTTACTTAATTTCTTCATTTAATAAACTTTAATTTTAATTAGTGTGCACAATGATGAGTTACATTACAACATTTTCCTACATGTGTACCATTGAACTTTGTTCATACCCAACTCCTTGTTACCCTCTCTTATCCAGCATCCTGTTGGTCCCTCTCCTTCCTTAAATAGTGTCACATGTATTTATAAACCCAGATTCCACATATATGAGAAAATACACCTAGAAAGCACACACATGCACAGCATTATTTATGAAGGCTTTGGTGAGCTATGTCTGTCCACAGCCTCTGCCTCCCAGCATACCCCCTTATCTTCACTGCAGGCATGAGTTCCAAACGTGCTCTGCTATCCCCCTTCTCGGGCATGGAGCCCTCTCCATGTCTCTGCCCTGCTGGGCCATCCTGTCTGCCTGGGATTCATCTGTTCTTTAATCCTTGGTAGCTGCTACATCATTAGGAAAGCCAATGAGACTTCTCCTTTCTGGTCTTCCAAGTGGACCTCAACGACCACACTCGTCTCTCCAGCACTGAGCTCTGTTCATGGACATTGTACGGTTGCTCCTCTAAGGGAGGACCTCCCAATGTGCCTCTTTACATGGCAAAATGGAGAAAACTTGAGTCAACTGTTTTTCTGGAGCAAGAATCAGCAAGGTTTTCCTGCAAAGGGCCAAGTAGGAAACATCTCAGGTTTTGTGGGTTACTCAGTGTCACACTCAGCTCTTGTAGAACCAAAGAACCACAGCAAATAGATCGCTGTGGTCTAGCAAAAACTTCTTCTTGCAAAAACAGATGGTAGGTTTGCTTTGGCCAGCACTCAAGTGCACTGGTCCACTTTTAGAGACTGAGTCTGAACTGCAATAGATGCAAGAATGTTAGGAATCAAAACGCCATCCCTGCTCTCAAAGCACCCCCTTATCTTGTCCCAAAGTTGTCATTAGTTGCAGCCCTAAGACATTACTTTGGAGTCAGGTCTTGTGGCAGAGGCCTATGATCTGAGATCTGGAGACTGAGGCTAGAGAATTCCAAATACTATATAAGACAGCTTGTATTCCATGGTGAGTTCAAGGCCTGTCTGGGAAACTTAGTGAGATCCTGTCTCAAAAAATTCAATAAAGGCCTGGGGATGTAGCTTAGTGAAACAGCACTTGCTTAGCATGCATGAAGTCCTGGATTCGATCCCTAGTAACACAAAAATAAATAGATAGATAGATAGATAGATAGATAGATAGATAGATAGATAGATAGATAAACAAACAAATGAAGGGATAGATGATAGACAGATAGATAAACAAACAAATGAAAGGATAGATGATAGATAGATAGATAGATAGATAGATAGATAGATAGATAGACAGATAGATAAAAATCAGAATTCCATGAAAGGTGACCAGTAGCCAGTTGTATAGCTCAACTGAATAGCACAGTGCAATGGGGCTCTGAGGCTGATCTCTGCACCAAGCCCTTGCCTCCCTAACTTCCCCTCACAGGAAATTAAATCTCAATTAGATATCCAGGTCCCTAGCTTCTCACAAAGAGAAAACATTTTCTTCTAAGAGGAACAACCACCCTAAGACTTCATGACAGGCCTCTAAAATGTACCCCATCCTCATCTGTTCCTGATACCATTAGATAAAAACAGCATTGTTCAGAGGCAACCAGCAAAAAATAATAATAACCTGTCATTTTGGCATGTTGCAGGCTACAAACTTCAGCAGAAGCAGTGAAGACCTTCTGGTGTTCAGAGTAATAGTAGAGCAGTTACAAGTAACACTCTAACCTAATCTTTTTATATTAACAATATAACTAGAAAGCAAATAGGAAAAATAAACCTAAAAAGAGGGAATTAGAGAACTGAGAGCCTCCTGAGACACAGAACATCTGCTATACACACAAGAAATGTCTGTTGATAAATGAGTAGGCAGGAAGCTAAAGACCTAGACAACCCAGTTAGCCAAAGCATACATGTTCTCCAAATTCCTTAACATGCGATTTTAAATCCATAGTATCCATGGGGGAGTTTGAACACTCCATCTGTGTGAGGCAAATGGCCATGCCAGCCTTTTTCCAGCAGACTCACCATCTTGAGTATTTGGAGTCAGGATTTGGGTGCGGAGTTCCTCCAGACTAATTCCCAGGTACCTGCAGATCTCCTCCCTGCTGTAGGGTTCAGCATGAAGGGCATCCTCTGTGACCAACAACATTTCTTGCAGACTAATCCCTAGTTTGGTTTGTACTTCTTCTAGCCGCAGGACTTTATCCCATTGCAACCCTTTGTGTTTAGCAAGGACCTGTGAGTTTAAACCAAGACAGAGGTGAAGTTTTACTTCAGAATTCAATATGTTCTGTTTTCATTAGTCACACTCAGTTTGAATTTTTTTTTTCATTCAAACTATCCAAGTCTCCCACCATTGCTTGGAAATGCATTGTGGGCTCAGATGTTTGTAATTAAATATACCTATATGACAGTCACTTAAAACACACATTGCAAATGCATGCAGGAGCATGTGTGCACACACACAACTCCTCTCTCTTGTTGTTTTTGCCTGTCACCTCTATCCCTTAGGGCAGTGGTTCTCAACCCGAGGGTCACAACTTCTTGGGAGTTGCATATCAGATATCCTACCTATCAGATATTTAAGTTACAATTCATAAAAGTAGCAAAATTCAGTTTTGAAGCAGCAATGAAATAATTTTATGATTGGGGGTCACCATAAGATGAGGAACTGTATTAAAGAGTTGCAGCATTAGGAAGGTTGAGAACCACTGCCTTAGAACTATTCTTGAATATTTTCAGTCTTTTATCTCTATTCAAGCTATCTATACTTTATAGATTAAGTCTGGAGAAAACTATTCAAATCTCATTTGACCTTTGTCCTGAGTCAGCTGCAGTCCTGACTCTTAAAATACTTAAATACTTAAAATACTTAAAATACTCTTGAAAATGGCTAATGAATTTAAGTATCTGAGTACTTAGAGTCAAGTTTCAGCTTTTAAATACAAACCTCACTGGTGACGCTATGAAAAGTTCCTTCGTTGGCTCCATGGTAGTAGTATATCTGTATATTTCTCCACCCTCAAGAAAGAGCTTGGTTTCGAGTTGCATCTTGAGGTAGCCCTACAATCTCATGGAAGGCCAGAATAAACCAAATCTTTCTAATCAGGTCTACTCATGGGAGTCCTAATCCAGAATTCATTTGTCTCATTATCCCTCCCTCAAACACTGACAGCCCTTCATAGCTGAGAAAACAGTGAAGGGTCTTCTCTCTCTGAGGTCTGAACAGTTCATTATCTGGATGTAAAGACAGCAGTTACAAAAAGAAAAAAGCCAGAGAGTAGGAGATCAGTCAATAAAATGTTTACTGACCTGCTCTTCCATTGTATTGATTTGATTTTCTTTTTTTCTCTTTATTTAAAAAATGTCTTTCATACAATATATTTTGATGTTTCCTCTCCCCAAACTCCTCCCAGATTTTTCCCAGCTTCCTATCTCCCTACCCACCCAACTTCATGCTCTCTCTTTAAAAAAAAAAAAAGAAAGAAAGAAAAACACAAAACACAAAATGAAAATCAGAACAAACAAAAAAACCAGTAAGACAAAAGCATACCAAAACAAAACAAAAACAAAATAAAACAAAAAGCCTACACAAAAAACATGGAATTTGTTTGTGTTAGCCAACTACTCCTGGTCAAGGGGTCTGTCCTTTAAAGTGGTTCATATACCAAATGAGACTGCATTGAAGAAAACTGGTTTTCCCTTTGACAGTGGGTATCAGTTGCAGATGGCTGCTTGGTTAGGGGTGGGAGCCCATGTCCACTACTCCTTTTCGGTGCTGGGACCCTGTCTACCCTGTATCTGTGCAGGTTTGTGCATGCTGCCACAGTTTCTGTGAATTCATATGTGCATCGGTCCTGTTGTGTCTGGAAAACACGGTTTCCTTTGAGTCACCCACCACCTCTGGTTCTTACAATCTTCCTGCCTCCTCTTCCACATAGATGCCAGAGCCTTGAGGGGAGGGGTTTGATGAAGACATCCCGTTTAGGACTGAGTGCTCCAAAGGTCATCACTCTGTACATTGTCCAGTTGTGGATGTCTGTGTCAGTTCCCACCTACTGCAAGAAGAAACTTCTCTGATGTGGGCTGAGTGAAGCACTGATCTATAGGTATAGGGGTATGCAATTAGGAGTCATTTTATTACTGTATTCCTTTAGCAGAGCAATAGTAGTAGGCATTTCCCTGGGCCCATGACCTATCTAGTCTCAGGTTCTTGGCACTTTTAGCAGTGTCAGGGATAGGCTCTATCTCATAGAGTGGACCTTAAATCCAGTTGTGTTTTTTTTTAAGTGGTTGGTGACTCCTGTAACACGTGTACCACTATTGCACCAGCATATCCTGCAGGCAGGTCACTGTTGTAGGCTGCAGGATTTGAAGCTGGTGATGTGATGATTTTCTCTGAGTGTTCAGTACTTCTATGCGAACTACTGAAGAGGGGTGAAGCTTCCAGCTGGGCACCAGCTCTACTTCTCCAAGTGTTCTGTGACATAAATAAGTGTGGTCTTTGCAATAGGGCCTTATGATCAGGTTGTAGAGAGAAAGCAACAGCACTGGCAAACTCGATGTTTGGGATTTCATTTTGGTCAGTGACTCAAGAAGATATAACATTCCTGGCACTGGGGGATTTATTTGGTGGTATAAGATGTCTAATTGGGGCATTGCCACTCCTATTATTTGGAGACTCATTTAAATTTCTTTTACATATGTACATAGTTTAGGAACTTCTGTGGTAGTAGGTTTCCATGTGGCTCTTCAAATGTCCTCTTAGTGTTACCACTCCCCATATCCCTTCCTTACCCTTCTCTTCTATTTAATCCTCCTATTCTAGTTTCGCCTTCCTTGGAAGAACCTCTCCTTCTCCATGGTCTCTTACCAGGTTCCTGACCTCTATGGCTATTCAGATTGTAGCACATATTTTGAAAGCTAAAAGCTAACACCCACATATGAGAGAAAATATACAATATTTGTCTGGTGGAGTCTGGGTTAACTCACTCAAGATTATTTTTTCTAGCTCAATCCATTTACCTGAAATTTTCATTTTCCTTAATAGCTGAATAATATTTATTTATTGTTAAATGTACCATATTTTCAATAACCATTCATCAGTTGATGGACATCTATGCTCTTTCTAATTTCTAGCTTTTATGAATTGAACAGCAATGACTATAGATAAGCAAGTGTCTTTGTAGTAGGATGTGGAGTCCTTTGGTTATATGCTCAAGAGTGGTGTAGCTAGATCTTGAGATAGATCTATTTTCAGCTCCCTAAGGAACTACCACACTGATTTCCACATTGCTGGACAAGTTTGCACTCCCACCAGCAATGAATACATGTTTCTTTTTCCCTACAACTTTGCCAGAATGTGATGTCATTTATTTTATTGACTTTGGCCATCCTGACTGGGATAAGATAAAATCTCAAAGTAGTTTTAATTTGCACTTCCTAGTGGCTAAGTATGTTGAACATTTCTTTAAGTGTTTCTCAGCCACTTGTGTTTCATCTTATGAGAACTCTCTGCTTAGTTCTGTACCCCATTTTTTAATTGCGTTATTTGTTTTCTGGATGCTTAGATTTTTAGTTCTGATTTTCTTCCTTTTGAACAAGATACAGGACTTACCAAAAGATGGCTGCAAGTTTTGTTAGGATGGCTCACTTCTGAAAATGTTACTAGCTGAAGTTCTCAAACTTGTTAATCATCTTAAAAACAAAACAAAACAAAAAACACCCTGACTCATATACTTAAAAGGGATGATTTTAAAGAACTGGGAACAGAGACAATACAATTGTTTTTCTGTTCAATTATTTCACAGAACAGGATATCGTTTTTTTTCTTTTTTAGTGTTTGTTCCCATTTTCTCTCCTGTGGGAGCCCATTCTCGGGTTCCTCGTGGCTTTACCCAGCAGGTCCGAATAGAGGATGATCAGGACCACGGGCCTGAGTGCAGGTGTCTGAGATGGTCTGCACTTGGCAGTGCTGGGGGAGGAGGTCTTTTGCTCCACCCCTTGGCGTCTCTATAAAAACCCTGGGCCAGAGATAGTCGGGGCCCGTTGGAATAAGTTCCAGGCCCTCTCGAGGCTATCCTTTATTTTCTATCTGTTTATCTCCGAGATATTCTCTGCAATAAATCCTTCTATCTAATATTTCCTGCTGATTGCACTCAGGAAAACTCTGGGGAACTGTGGGGGTGGTGGGTAAACGCCCCACACTCTCCATTACTCTCATCGAGTTTGTTCTTTGATAATTTTATACATGTATAAAATCCCTCCTGATCACTGCACTTCTTGGCCTCTCTAATCTCCCTCCCACTCCTATTAAAGCCCCTTCTCCCCAGAAGTCCATCTCCCATAATTATGTCTTTGTTTTTCTTTTCTGTTGTTCCGTTTTGTTTTTGTTTTTGAGACTCAGAGGTTAACTAGGATCATCTGTGTGTCCATGGCTTTGGGACTATTTACTGGAGCCTGGTGGGAGCCTCAGTGGGCACACACCTGAATGACTGCCTCACCAATGCAAACCATCAGTAGCCAATAGTCCAGCCAGGAGGACAGGGCCCTGCGATTTCCTTCTAACCTATTATTAACTGTTGATAGTCCTGCTGCAGCAATCATAGTTGATATGAGGTTATTACTTCTTGGACTGTGCCATGCCTAGAGGTAAGAATTTCACAGCCCTTTTCCTTACATTCCAGCTCTTACATTCTTTCTACTTCCGCTTCTGCAACAATCTCTAAGCCTTGGAAGTGTTGATATAAATGTCTAGTTTAGGGTGGCATATTCCACTGTCACTTATTCTCACAACCTTGAGCAACCATGATTTGATTTCATTGCAGAAAAGCTTCTCTGTTTAAGGCAGGAAATAACATTTATCTATAATTCCTTCAAATAAATTTTTAGAAGGCAGCTTGGTACCATAACAATTTAGCCAAACAACAGTAGTAAGTTCACCCCTAGGGCCTGACTTCCTCAGCCACAGATTTTTGACCAGGTTTACAGTACCGGGCATGAATTCATTCTTGTGGAGCAAGCCTCAAATACAACCAGAGACGTATTGGTTATTCCTTTAGCAGCTGTACCACTATTACTCAGTGGGCACCTCTTGCCTGATAAGTTCAAAGAGTTCATAGCTGGGTAAGACTGTGCATGCCTGTTCTCCCCCAGTAGCCTATAGAGTAACTTCCAGGACTATGAGAGCTAGGAGGCAGAAAGGAAGCCTCATGCTCAGTTCTAGATGACTGGGGTTATTTAATAACAACAAAAAAAGGAGAAGGACATGAAGTTGGGAGAGAGACAGGTTGGGGAGCACTAGGGTGAGTTAGAGGTAGATAGGAGTGGATAAATACAATCAAAATATATTGTATAAACGCATCAGATTTTCAAATACTAAATTTAAAAATAGTACTAAAAATAAGAGATGACAGTAAGTGGCACAAACAACCACTAACTACTAAGTTTAAAAAGGTAGAAAGCATTGACAAGTGCATTCCTCTGAAAGAGAGGGGAGTGAAGGAAGGGGAGAGCAAGGGGAGAAAGAGGAAGGGAAAGAATGAGGAGGACGGGAACAAAAAGCAGTTCCCTAGGATAGTTGCCATCTCCATCTTCACTTGAACCACTCATGCTGTCCTAGACACTTGGAAAAAGACTCCTGGCCCAGCGGCTTGTATGACCACTCCGAGAGGCATGCCTGCAGCCCACAGGCTACTTCCAGAGGAAGTTCCACATTGTTTTTCCCTGTATGCACAGATACTAACATGGAGAGGTGCAGTCCACTCCAGCAATATCACAGTTTTCTGTTAACCTGATGTCCATTTCACTTTCAGCTAACAGGTCTACAAAGCCAAGTTGGCACGCATTTCGATTAAAGAATAAAATCTTCCACGTGCTCACGACAACAGCTGCATCGCCTATGAGCTGCTGCATTGCTGTGAGGGAGCAAAATAGGAAAGCCACTTAAGCCCTTAGAAATTTGGCCCAGGGATCAGAAGGATGACTTGCAGATGAGAGAGGGGGTGAGATCATTTGCTCAGAGACAGAACCTGAGGGAGTTTGCCACGGCTACCTTCATGACCGGCACACTTTGCGTCTTGGAAGCAGGGGCATGAGTCAGGGTTGCAGGTCACTTCCTCACAGCTTCCCACTCAGCAGCATGGAGAAGCTTAGAGACAGCAGTTCTTCAACATCCCTTACATCCTTTTCACCACAGCGAACATGAAGGGTTCACATCAGATACCCCTTTCAGGGAGGGTCCTGAGTTCTGGTCCATGCTCTACAGACTTTAAAGCAGGTAACAATTCTTTGTCCACGGTGATGGGAAAGGTTGGGACAAACAGGTTAGGACCCTGCATTAGTTAGCTTTCTCTCTAAGGCAGGACTATGAGGAACAGGATTTGTGACACAAGTTAGCCTAAGTCTCACTAGAGAAGTACGAAGTGACACAGGAAGAGAAGCCAGTAGGAGGGACACTGGTGTGGACAGCTAAAACGGAGCCTGCTGGCCTTCAAAGACTGTTATGTATGAACCTCAGCTGCATCTTTATCTAAAGGCATGACAAATGGGTATTTACCACTAAATCACAACAATCACTCATTGGGCTGCTCTCAGAGATGACCTTCCTAGTATTTACAGGGCGTCCTGTCTACAAACTAAAGAACTAGGCACTCTTCTACATCAAGAAAACACTCTCGCTGAGAATGGCCAGAGATCTAACAAAAGGGCATAGTACTGCAAGGACATGGACCTCAAGGGCAGGGCTGTCAGAATCCACTTCTCTGGCTTCCTTACCACAAATAGTAGTACTAACTAGCCAATGGAAAAGGCATCCAGCCTTCTCAACAGGTGAATGTCCTAACCGGCTTTCTGTAGCAGTGATAAACACCATGACCAAAACCAGCTTGGGGAGGAGAGAGTTTACTTCAGCTTACAGTTTACAGCCCATCATTGAGAGAGGCCAGAACAGGAGTGCAAGATAGGAAACCAGAGGCAGGAACTGACGGAGTTCATAGAGGAACTGTGCTTACCAGCTGGCTTTCCATGACATGCTCAGCTTGCTTTCTTACATGATCCAGGACCGCCTCCCTAGGAATGGTCCCACCCTAGTGGGCTGGGCCCCTCCTATATAAATCATTAATCAACAAAATGCCCCCCAATGTGCCCAACAGCCAGTTCTGTGGAGGCAATTCCTTAAATGAGGTTCCCTTCCGCCGGCTGAGTCTGTGTCAAATTGACAACAAAATCTTCTCCACCCACAGGGGTGCTAACTCCAGTCCCAGGAGATCAATCTCACACCTCTTCTCCCCTCTGTTGGCACCTGGCATGCACATGGTACACAGATATACATGCAGGCAATACACTCATGCACATAAAATACAAATTTTAATTTAATAAAAACTTTTAAACAAACAATAGAACTATAATGTAATCAAGTCGTCCATTCCTGATCATCTACACAAAGGACTCTAACTCAACATACTGTAGAGACATTTGCACATCCATGTTTACTGCTTCACTAGTCAAAATAACTAAGAAACAAACCAAGCCAAGATCATTAGTAGAAGAATGGAGAAGGGAATGTAGTACATAAATACAATGAGCCTTTCTTCAATCAGGCAGAAAAATGAAATCACAGCATTTATAGGGAAAAGGATGGAACTAGAGAACACTTTGTTAAATAAAAAAGCCAGACACAGAAAAACAAATCATGTTTCCTCTTGTATGTAAAATAGTGACTTTAAGTGTGTGTGTGTGTGTGTGTATGTGTGTGTGTGTATGTGTGTGTGTGTTGTGTGTGTGTGTGTGTGTGTGTGTGTGTGTGTGTGTGTAAAAACCAGAAAGGGAATCATGAGAAGAGAGGAAGAACTAGCTTAGGTGGGTAATGGAATATGTGTGACATGAAAGTAGAAGAGAGGGGCTACTGAGGGGGAAGAAAAGGAACCAGCAGGAAGAGGCAGTTAGAATGGGAAGAAGAAGAAGGAAGAGGGAAGGAAGGAAGGCATGGAGAGAGGGAGGGAGGGTGAAAAGAGGGCCTACCAAAAAGAAAAGTGTGGTAGGAGAATTGTTCCTATGGCCATTCCACTATGCCAATAAAGCCACCTTGAATCAAAGGATGGAGTCAGTAACTGGCTGATTGGGATCAGCCATAGAGTTGCTGGAGGGCTGAGGAGGTCTGCTAGAGAGGGACAGGAAGAGAGAAAAGGGATTTCAGGGGCATTTTTCAGAGCTGGTGGATCAGGAAAAACATGGAGAGATGGTCAGCCAATTGACTCTCCATTGTTCCTTGGATTTATCAGGTCTTTATCTCAATGTCTGACTCCTGAGTTTATACTGGAACAATTTAGGTAATTGTTTCATCTGACATCCAACTCAGGGACTTAGATCACACCCCAGCTTCTCACTGAGGGCAAATATGCTGATTTGCAAAGACAATTTAGATTTCATGATCACACTTGGTACAATGATATATAGCAGCTTTGAATGCTTGGGACAGGGTTGAAGAATCAGGAAAGAGGACTGAGTCATTTACTAAAATTATACAAGGCCCAAAAGAAGCCTTCACTGATTTTTTTTTTTACAAAGATTGACTTCAGCTGTTAATATCATATCCAGAAGTTAAACAAATATTAATTAAATCTTTTACTTTTGAAAATGCTAATTCAGAATAAAAAGGGTGATTAGGCCTTTAAAGGCAAGATTAGCACCAACAGATGAATGGATTAGAAATACAGCTGATATTGGATCTCACACATATGATGCTACCTTGATAGAAGTAATTTGTAGAAATTTTAAGAAAAATCAAAATGTCAAATGTTTTAATTGTGGTGAAGTCATTTGAAGAGGAACTACAGGCAAGATGTTCCTAGAAATAACTTTTTTTCTAGAGATAACTCAAACAAAAGGCCCCAGTCTTCTGCAATATGCAGAAGGTATAGCAAAGGCCAGTATTGGATTCATGAATGCAGATCAACAAGGAAAAGGCAAGGTAACCCTGTGCTGTCAGGAAATACCTTAGGGGGCCTCTCACTGGCCCCAACATCAAATTTAGTTCAATCATTCCCCCGTCAGCATTGGGGAAACTCCTCCACAGAGCAATTAAAAGACAATACCTGTTCTTTAAAACCACACTGTTCTGGATGTAACCAAAGACAGAACAACTTCTATAGATACAAAAAAAAGTTCAGGAGAGACTAGAAAACAAGTATTTTGGCAAACTGCAATAAATGATCAGGGACCAAAACTAAAAATACATATAAACGGCATTGAAATGGAAGGTTTGCTAGACATAGGTGCAAATGCAACAATTTCATCAAAACCTTGGCATCCAGATTGGCCTCCTCAGGAGGTAAATGTTCAACTTCTGGGGATTGGAACTTTTATCTCAGGTAAAGAAAAAAAAAAAAAAAAGTGCAAGATGGGTCAAATGCACAGAATCAGAAGGACAGATAGGAAAATTAAAAACATATGTGACTAGCATAGCAATGAATTTATGGGGACGTGATTCATTGCAGCAATAGAAAACATAGATTGACATTCCTCTAATCTCAGAAACAAACTGTAAAATAAAGAATGCTTCTGAGGGAAATATTAAAGCATATTATCAAGAACAGTCAACAGACTGTTCAGGTTGTACATAAGCAGGGCACAACAGCTGTTGATCTTTCAAAGTTACCAACAGTCCTACCTTTAAAATGGTTAACTGACAAACCTGTCTGGGTGTAACAATGACCTTTGACATCAGAAAAATTACAGGCATTAGAACAGCTGGTACAGGAGCAGCTAAATGCTCAACATACTGATAAATTGACCAGTCCTTGGAATTCTCCTATATTTGTCATTAAAAGAAATCTGGAAAATGAAGAATGTTAACAGATTTAAGAACCATAAATAAGGTGATTCAGCCAACAGGCTCTTTACAAGGTAATGAAATTGATCAGCTATTGGTGGTAAGTGAACGAGAAGCCTCAGAATTCCATAAAAAACACCATGTTAATAGCAAATGTTTAAAGAAAGTTTTTCTATCACTTGGCCAAAGAAATTATAAGGAAATACCATACTTGTTCTTTGTATAACCAAACTCCACTAATTGCAGAAAGTAATCCAAAGGACACTCAAAGAAATAAAAATTGGAAAATGGATGTGTTTCATTTTGTGGAGTTTGAAAAAATAAAGTATGTGCACCGTTACCATAGATACAAATTCAGGATTTCAGTGCACAACTGCTTTGAGTTCTGAAAGGTCTGATTCTGTAATCACACATTTATTAAAAGTTACAGCCATTATGGGAATACCTGTACAAATTGAGACTGCCAGTGGTCTAGCATATGTCTCTAGTAAAATGAAACTGTTTTTTTTGCATATTACAATATAAAACATATTACAGGTATAATACACAATCCTACAGGACAAGCAGTTATAGAAAGATCTAATCACACTTTATATATGTTTAATAAACAGAAATGGGTAAAAAAAAAAAAGACCTCCAGAGATAGATTACACAATGCTTTGTTAACTTTACATTTTTTAAATGCTAATGAGAAAGGAATGACAGCTGTGGAGAGACATTGGATAGCAGAAAAAAAAAAAAACTACTGATTTAAATCAGCCTGTATACTACTTTAAAGATGTGTTGACCCGAGAATGGAAACCAGAATATGTGTTACATTGGGGAAGAAGTTTTGCTTTTGTTTCCACAGGAAAAGAAAAGCTATCAATACCATCAAAATTGATAAAGATTAGATTTGAACAGGAGAGACCTCTTGATTAGGAGAGGCGATAGTTCACCAAACAGTGTGGTCATTCAACATGCCAAGAAAGGAAACTGCCCAAAGTTAAGTTGGGGTAGGGTTTTGTTTTTGTCTTCCTGGGAGAATAAAAGCATTCAACTAAGGAATCTGAAGACCACTGGACAAATGAGACATCTGAAGAAGAAAGATGAATTATCCAGAGAAAATGTCCCAAGAAAAAGAGTAAATTGGCCCTAATGGTATAACACACTTCCAATAGGATGAAATCTCATAAATCTTCCCAAATGTTTGTTTCTAATGTTCTCTACAGACACATAAGGCAAATGGTCTTTTTGTAGTCCCAATTCAATTAAAAGTTAATGCTGGCTTTGGAACTAGAGCATGGCTCTCTCCTTCTCTAAACCCAAGCATGCTTGTTAAAGGAAAACCCAAAATATCTGTCTTATGTCAGAAGATCCACCTGATATGAGACAGAAGAAAAACCAAAACTAGGGACTGTTCTATTGCCACTAATCCCATAATTCTTTGGTTTTATTTTGACTCTTAAAACTTTGCTTTAAATATAATATTGTCTCAAAATTTATAAGATTAATATATATTAAATATTGATAAGCCTTCTGTCATGATATTAATGGTCATATAGAGTACTAACTAATTCTAGAAATAGGCTTAATCTAGCTTCCTGTACATGATTTCAGACTTGAGTCTGAAGCAGATAACTAGGAACTAAGTTTGTGTACCATGAATGTATTTAACGAATTGTGGTCCTTTAACCCCTCCTATATCTGCTGCAGACAACATTTAAAATGTTTAAGCTTTCTGCAGTGAACTGTGACCATTCCTAACAGTAACCTTTGAAGCCTTTTAAAGGATGTTGGGGCCCCACAATGATGAATCCACCAGGATTGTGGTAACACTCCTAAGCTGGCAAACACCACCCAAAGATCAGCTTTGGACTACAAACTGCTCAGGACAATTTCAAAGCAGTTAACTAACATGGCCCAGCCTCATAACCTACTCCAGTAAGCACTTCAGATAAGCCCTGTACTCTCCCATTATACCAAGACTGGACAACAGCTAGCTCTCCCTGAACTTGATCTTTATCTCAGTTTTTAGGGTCCCCTAAAGATGCCATTGCCCACAACAAAAAAAAAAGTAATTTTAAGAAAATGACGCCCACATTCCCAAGAGGTGGGGTAGGTGGGTTTTTTGCTACTTTGATGGATGTTTGTCATCATTTAAGGGGGTTGGCTACAAGTTGTTATTGGTCACAGTCATGGAGGAAACTAAGCAAAGGAAATTAGATTCAGGGATCTAGTTCTGAAAAGAAAAAGGGGAGATACAGAAATGATAGGATAAAAGGGTAGATTATTAAATCTACTTTCAAACTAAAAAAGCAACTACTAATCTCAAATATTTTACATTGTATGGATTTTTTATATTGATACAAATCTAAGGTTATTTTTGTTATACTGTATTATATGATTCTATTTCTTTTTTAAGGTTTTGTACCTATGCAGCTCGTTTAAAAATGTAATGTAAAATTCTAGTTCTTGAAAGCTATTTCGGATAATAAAGAAATACAACTTAGTAGTTAGTCATCTATAACAATCAAACTTAAGTATGTTTTCAAGGTCAATCAGAGACAGATTTTAAATAGACAGTCTTCAAACACTTCAGAGACCTACAGAATATGGCATTTTAATGTTTTAGTAATATAACACTTTTTATGATAATGAGACACATCCACTCCTGGCAGCACCAATTTACTTCAAAAGAGCATGGCAGGCATTGAAGAACCTTCATGTAGAGCTTGCTTTCATTTATGGCAAAGTTAGCCACTGGGCGAAAAGAGCTGCCCTTGCCTCAACTGCTGACAGTATGCTGTCCAAATCAGACAAGCAGGACACAAAAGAAGGGAACTACCAAACTTTGCCAAGACAAGTTAAAATAGTTCTTCAAAACTCCTGCTTTACAGAAAAGTCTGTCAAATATTTTAACCCTGTAGGCCAAAGATGTATGCCTCAACATTACAGAGGAACCTGGGGGTAAATGTCCAGGCAGCCAAATGTTTTTGCCATTTCTTAGTTTTGGAAGTTGCTTGCGCTATACGTCCTGTTTACTCAGGTACTATATCCTTCTTGGGTCTCTAATCGGGTTGAAGACAGATAGTTATAGTTACAGTTTTCCTTAGTGATGATGGAAAGTAAATTAGGTACAAAACTTTGTGCTCACCAAGATAGGATATATAACAGAGAATTTTCTTTGAATTTGCCAAATACTAAGGCATTATGAATGTATTTCTTTTTTTTTTAAAGATTTATCTATTTATTATGTATACAGTGTTCTGTCTGCATGTATGACTGCACGCCAGAAAAGGGTGCCAGATCTCATTACAAGTGGTTGTGAGCCACCATGTGGTTGCTGGGAATTGAACTCAGGACTTCTGGAAGAGCAGTCGGTGCTCTTAACCTCTGAGCCATCTCTCCAGCCCCATGAATGTATTTCTTACTTGATAATTGTTCTTATTGTATATAGTTTTACTATGTTAGAGTTAAAAACCTTTCCTTTTTATTTAGACAAAAAGGGGGAAATGTTGCAGGAGAATTGTTCATTCCACTGTGCCAATAAAGCCACCCTGAATCAAAGTCAGCAATTGGCTGACCAGGATCAGCCATAGAGTTGCTAAAGGACTAAGTAGTTCCGCTAGAGAGGGACAGGAAGAGAGAAGAGGGATTCTAGGGGGATTTCCAGGGCTCATGGATCAGAAAAAAACATGGAGAGAGGGTCAGCCAATTGATTCTCCACTGTTCCTTGGATTTATCAGGTCTTTATCTCAATTTCTGACTCCTGAGTTTTTATTATACTGGAAGAATTTAGGTAATCATTTCAAAAAAGCTTTCTAAAAAACTCTTTTCTCAGTTTGGTGGTAGTTTTTCTCTTATTTCTTTTTGTTGGTGGTGTTACTTTGGTTTGGGTTTTGTTCTGAAACAGGGTAGCACTGGCTGTCCTCCTGCCTCATCCCGCAAGTGTACACCACCATACCTGACTGTGGCTCTCCCTTTGTATCCGACCTCTCTGATGCTCTACAATCCAACTTCTCTTCAACCACATAGTACGTTTCTGCTACCAATGAGATATTTCTTCAAAGCCCTGCTAACAGCTTTCCACTGCTTGCAAGGCCAGCACAGCACTCGGGGCTCTGCCACTTTGCAGTTCCACTGCCCAGACCACCCCTCGTCCCTCTGCTTCTTGCCTGTAGCCTGAACTCTCTGTGCTAACAACAACACTGGAGTCCTGGCAGAGCACACTCTACTGAACACACAGAATGACTGAGATTGACCACAGTCTCGAGTATCTGGGTTTTCTGCTCAAATTCAAGGAAACTGTCAAAGCCCTGAGAACACTGTGCCAACTTCTCTGCACACTCTACCACCAGCCAAAGAACCAGTTCCACACTGACCACAGAGTGACAGGAGCTGAAGAACGTGGGGAAGTGATGGCTCTCGGCCAGACAAGGCCTCCAAAGAATCACTGCACATTTGTCTTCAAGTGTCATGAAAACTCTCTGCTTCGCTGCTGCCCATGCTGCCGCAAAGGGTTGAGGAGACGTAGACAAGCAAGGCTAGAACTCCCCCTCCCAACGTGACTTCCCATAACGCTGACTATTGGCGTCACATATTTCATCCTTCAATATAACAGACATACAATATTTCTGGAAAAGTTTAAGGCATGAAATATGTATAAAATATGAAGAATTTTGTGCCCACTAAAGATTTCTGGTCACTTTGTTAATTTAAGAACATAAAAATGTGCCTCACTTAAAAGTATCATTTACGCAAGCAATGGTTATAAATCTCTATTGAGTTTGCTTTGAATGTTTTTAATTTTAGTTCAAATGCTCTACAAGACCCTAACTTTTAATGAATCTAAATCAATTAGTTTTTGAAAGTTGATGGTGAAAAAGAATCAGAGGGAGAAAAATTGAGAGTAGAAGGTGCTGTCAATACTAAAGCAAAATGAATAAAAAAAATCACCATCACGGGTTTACTGCACTTTCCTGTAATAAGAAGGTACAGAACAAACTCAGATCACAAGAGTGTTTTAGCAAGGCAAGGGGTGAGGAAAGTGCGTGCTAGACATCGGGACTCTGGATTTCTCTCTAACGTGTCATTTTCATAACTCTCCTGGTTAGTCATTCTCCCCTACACCCAAGGCAAGTCTGTCCAGGCTAAATAAACATGTTGGTCATTTTTTTTACCTGAGAGTCTACTTCTTTATTTAATGAAACCATTTCCAAGTAAAAATGAAATTCATTCATGTGTTGCCAACAGTGGAAGAATGAATCCATACTGTAAGGCAGGCATGTTTAACAGACTCTCAGCTTATGTTCCTAAGCAAAAACAGCCCCACAGCCATGCCCTTGCGTGTGGCCTCTCATGACGAAGCATGTGGTCTCTTGTGGCGGGCTTCTCTTCACCCCTGTTCCAGAAGCTTAGACTTGGATTCTAATAGTCACAGAAATGGGAGTTAGAGAATATCCTCCACTGTGATACAATCTTTCACCTTTCTCTTTTCCACAAGGTAAAAGAGAGAAAATTCCTATAGTATTAGAAATAGCAGGGTTTTTTTGTTTTGTTTTGTTTTTGTTAACAATATCTACTACAATGTAAATGCTATATATAAGTATAGTATTGAAGAATAATGACAAAAAAAATACATATTCAGTTCAGAAGCAATCACACCTGTTCTTCACCCAGCTCTCAGCGCTGCCCCCGAATGCTCTCCAGTCTCCAATGATCCCCTTCATCATATCCGTGGGTTCTGTTTAGGTACTCTTCCCTAAAGCCTCTCCTTTCCTGTCTCATGGTTCCCTTTCTAGTGCTCTGGCTTCTCCCTACACTTCCTCCCACCTACGTACACATACTTACCATTTAGAAGCTATTATTTGCACAAGACAGAGAACATGCAGTGTGTGTCTTTGTGAGCCTGGCTTCCATCCACTTCCTTGCAAATGTGCATCTGTACCAACACATTTTCATTACTCATTCATCTGCTGAAGAGCATCTAAGTCAGTTCCATTTCCTTGTCATTGTGAGGAGAGCAGCAGTAAACACGGACATGCAGGTGTTTCACAGTGGCTACACCAGTTCACATCCACCCCACCAGCAGTGAATGAGCTTTTCTCTTTCCTCACATCCATGCAAGCACCTGCCTTTTCTTGATGATAGCCAGTCTGACTGGGGTGAGGTTAAATCACAAAGCATTTTTTATTTGAATTTTCCATGATGGCTAAGGATGCTGAATGTTTAAAAAGACATTTATTGGCCATTTGTACTTACTTGAGAACTGTCTGTTCAGTTCACTGGCCCGTTTGCTTTTTGGCAAGGGTTTTAATTTTTTTTTTTTTTTTTTTTTTTTTTAGCTCTTTATTTTAGATGTTTCTCCACTTTCTGAAGTATGGCTAGCAAAACTTTCTTCCATCCTGTAGCCTTTCTGTTCACTCTATCATTTCTTTTGCTGTGGAGAAGCATTTTAATTTCATGTAATCCCATTTGTCAATTTGAGGAAACTAATTCCTGTATTATCCGAGGTTCCATCTAGAAATTTCCTGCCTACACCTACATCCAGAAGCATTTTCCCTTATTAGTCCCAGTTCATGTTCCTTATACCTTGGTCATAAATTAAGTGAGTTGGGTCTAGAGAGATGGCTCAAAGGTTAAGAGCACATATTTTTCCTGCAGAGGACCTGAGTATGGTTCCCACCCACATCACATCAAGCAGCTCACACACACCTGTAGCTCCAGCTTGAGGGAATCCGATGCCATTTTCTGGCCTCTACAAGCACCTGCACTCACATCAACACAATCCCATACAAAGGTATACACACACACACACACACACACACACACACACACACACACATATAAAGATTTTATCTTTATTTTTTAATTATGTGGGTTGGTTAAGCACACATAAGGGCCAGGCCAGTGCCTGTGGAGGCCAGAGACATTCAACCTCCTGGAGCTTGAGTTACAGATGGTTAAGATGCTTAAAAATACCTTGTTTATTGACACTAAAGCAAGGGGAAAGTGATGCATTATTTTTGAAGCATCTTCTAAAGACCTGCCCTTCCACAGTCAACACTAAAAGTTGAGTATTCTCCAAGAAGTTCATCTGCTTAAAATTAAAACCAAGTGTGACTCAAGAAATTCTACCATTCCATCTGAAACGCATGTCATGTGTCAACCACAGTCAGCATCCCCTTTTGAATGAAACTGAAGAAGGCAGACAGGAATCCGCCATCTTCTTGAATGAAAAATGATATGAAACATGAATGACAGGAGACTTGAAAGACAAGGAAGCTCTCTTGCAGGGTAGCCATGTCCCTGAATGTTACCAATCCTGTTTGCCAAATGACATGTATTTGTGCAGGAGAAAAAACTAGGAAGTTCGTTTTTTTCTATGGAGAGGCATCTGGATTCTTTGCAATATGCAACTAGGATTAAAGATTTAATGTGTTATTTCTCGAAGTTTGAGAAGCTAGAATGAGGACAAATGATATCTCAACTCTCCTTTTTTTTTTTTTTCTTTTTCTTTTTTTTTTTTTTTTTTTTGGTTTTTTGAGACAGAGTTTCTCTGTGTAGCTTTGTGCCTTTCCTGGAACTCACTCTGTAGTCCAGGCAGGCCTCGAACTCACAGGGATCCACCTGCCTCTGCCTCCCAAGTGCTGGGATTAAAGGCATGCGCCACCACCGCCCAGCTTCAACTCTCCTTTTTAAAAGAAATTAACTTTAATTTTAAGTGGATGTTATATTACCTTCTTATATTTCCCCTTTAAAAATGGACTGTGGCTTTCAGAGTTCATAGTTGGGTAAGACTGACGATTACCTCTCTCCTGTAGCAGCGAGCTACAACAACTGTCCAAGTTCAACATGTTTGCTGGGGCAACAGTGGAATCAATGTCATGGAGTAACCAATCATTACTTTAAGTAACCTCCCATTAGCTTTAAGGCTCGCTCCATCGGATCAAACACATCCTTGACATATTTATTGGGTCCAAGAACCTGAGGCTAGACAGGTCATAGACCCTAAGAGGGAAGCTACTATTTTTCTGCTGAATAGGCATAGTATTAAACCAATTCCTAATGATGTATTATTATATCCATAAATTATTGCATTTCTTAACACACACCAGAAAATGCTTCTTTCTGCAGTAGAGGCAATTAATAGAGACCCAGGATTAGTTAAGTTGCAGAGAATAGGAGACTGCAAAATTCTCAGCATAAATAGGACATCACATCATAGTCCTTCCTCCCAATGCTCATTGGGAAAGAAGGGGTGGAAAGGCTCTAGCAGCCAGAGGCAGTGCAGGGCTACAAGGAAACAGTGTTGTCTGGACACAACAGGCAGCAGCACACATGTGAGCAGCACTCACAGCAGTTGTGACAGCATGAGCAAGACCTGTGCGAGCTCAAGACAGCCAATATCTCAGCACGGAGAGGGTGGGGTGGACATGACATCCCACCCCGAGTCAAGAAACTACTGGCAACGATAGCTGACAGGCAATGGAGAGTCCATTTTCTTTAAGTCAGATCTAAGAGTGTGGCCCCTGGTAGTTCAACCATGCTCCCCAGCGTATGACCACACATCCAAGAATAATGGGACTTGAGGGTTTAGTTGGGGTTTGTGGATTTGGAGTGCTATTGCTGTTGTTTCATTTGGGTCAGTTTGGTTTGGTTTTTCAGGCAGAGTCTTTCTATGTCACAATGGCTGGCCTGGAACTTACTATGTAGACCAGGCTGACCCTCTGCTTCCCCCAGGGCTAGGATTAAAGGTATATACCACCACACACATCATGGTTTATTTAAAAAAAAAAAAATTAAAGGAGAGGAAGGAACACAAATATGGCTGGTTAAGAGATAGAGTGGATCTGAAAGAGTTGGGGGAGGGTGGTTACTGTCAAAATATATGGCATGAAATTCTCAAAGAACTAATTGAAAGAAAGGAACTGGGCTGCTTTTAACTGAATGAAGTCTTATTTATAAGCAAATTTGGTTTTAAAATGTGTTTTATCTATATCATCTTGGAGCAATGTGTACCAAATAGTCAAATTCAGTTGCCAATTTCAATGACAAAGCACCTTTAAACACATATGGAGTTATACAATTAAATTCCAATCACATTTCAACTGCATGTGATGGCACATGCTTGTAATCCCAACACTTAGGAGATGGAGGCTGGAGGATAGCAAATTTGAGGCTATTCTAGACCAGTTCTAGGCCAGCCTAGGCTACATAGCAAGGTCTTTAGAAGACATCCTCAAAAAATAAGAGGTTCTGACCTATGGCTTCGCCAAAGCTTTGGCTATGCCGGGTGGTGGTGGTGGCACACACTTTAATCCCAACACTTGGGAGGCAGAGGCAGACAGATCTCTGTGAGTTCAAGACCAGCCTGGTCTACAGAGTGAGTTCCAGGACTGTTTCACAGAGAAACCCTGTCTCAAAAAATAAAAAAAAAATAAAAAAAGCTTTGACTACAAAAGACATGCTGCCTCTTCTAGTCTGACTTCTAGCTGTAGTCAGCTCTCTGAAGACATTCCCGAAAGGGCCAGGAACTTTCAGTAAAGCTTCCAAGACACAGCCAGCTCCTTGGATCCTTCCGGTGTCATTGGAAGAGAGCAGTCACAGCATGAACCCGTCACATGCATCACACTTGTTCCAGGTCGCTGTGGCTCTGGCAGAGGGGCTCGAATTCCGTGCTAAAACCCTGAAAATAATGTTGTATATGTTTGGAGTCTCCTTGGGAAGACAACACTTACTCATCAACCTCACGAGAAAAAAACAAATGAGTAAGCCTTCAAGGATAACACGGAAGTCTTCCACCTCCCCAGGAGGAAGTGTGGCGCAGCAGAAAGTGTCAGTGAACGAGCACTACTTCTTCCAAATGTGTGTACTGACGAGATACTGTGAAGCTTAATGTGAAAACATTTTCCTGCATAATTTTAAGTTATCTCAATCTATAAATTCCAAATTCAAAGATATCAATCTTTATTTTAAAAAAAAAAAGTTCAACCCCCAAATTTTCCATGAAGAAAAAAACAACTTTATTTTCCTAAACTGTTGTAGCTGTACCTCTCCCAACCATACAGCCTTCTAAAGTGGAGTCAGATAGAAGATTCTGAGGAGAGTTGAGGGACGCATTAATCTATGGTACTGCAATGCTAAGTCATTAGAACTTAACATAGTGTAGGACTTAATAATGTAGTTTATTTAATACTACACCCATTTAGTAGAACAATAGTAGTAGTAGATGGTCATCAATATAGAGACCTGCAACTGATCAAGGTGCAGAGAATAAGAGACTTTGGAACACTCAGCCCTGAATGGGACATCTGAATCACACCCCTCCTCCCGAGGCTTGGGGATCATTGCAGAAAAGAGGGCATAAAGATTGTAAGAGCCACAGGCAGTGGATGAACACAAGTCAACAGTGTTTTCTAGAAACAGGCATTTGTTTAACATCTGTCTCTTGGTTGACATTCTGTTTTACCTGAGAAATGAACTACACACATCTCATTAACTTTTTATGTCCATAATTGGCTGCCGTAAGCCCAGGACAAAATCTATGGAATGAAGAATTGACTACTCTGTCCCAATTATTTCTCTCTACTTGAAAATATTTTACAAGTGTAGGGATCCCTCTACACACCTAATAAATATAAGTGCTACAAATTGGAGAGGAATCTCTACTTAGCTTAGGAATAAGGAAGTCAAGGACAGCTTCTTTGAGGGTCATTTAGAAATACTTCAAAGAGGGCTAAGAAAAAACTGTCCTGGAAATGTGGGAAGTCCCCTGAGAGGAGAGTGGTGTAACTGTGCCATGGTGACTGCAGGGGATGCTAGGAGATGCCGAGGTGAGATACACCAGCCTTAGGCCTCACGGTGATAGTCAAGTATGAGAGGATGACAATTAATAAGAGATCAGAAAATGGGGCTGGTTCCCATTAGAGTATTTTTACTAGCATGGTCCAAGAATCCCAAACTGCCAGTCTTGGAATGCTGTAACCTAACACCATAGAACTTCAGCCTGGAGGCCTGTGGTCTGAGCCTTGGACCAGGACTGAACTATGAACAGCAGTACTTCCCTTATTTGCATGGCGGAGATGGCAAAACTAGAAACTGTCTGGGCAGCAGGTGAGGTACCCGGGCAGCCTGGACTGCCCTCTTCACATGGCATGGATTACAGGCCAGGCAAGTGTATACAAAGAAACTCACCCTAATGAAACGGAGGAAGCCCAGCCCCACCTTCACCCCAGCCGAGAGTCCTGTGCTGTAGATGGTACTGGAGTCACTGCTACAACCACTTCCTTCTTGCACTATACACTTTTCCCGTGATGGTTAAGAGTGAATTCCTCCACTGCCGGACAGTGCCTTTCCAACTACTGGCAGCTCAACTCAGTTCAGCACAAGGCTTCTTCACTTGACACCAAAGCAACGGGAAACTTTGAGGAAGTGGTAAACAAGGGGGGGGGGGTTGCTTGATCACGCTAAATTTCTAAACCATCATCCCATCATTCGCAGAATGAGGGAGAAGAAGACAAAGGAAGGTTTAAGGAACAGGGCAGAAGAGGATGCAGGAGTTGATACATGCCAATCTCATTGACAGAAGAGTAAAAGGCTTTCAGGGAGAGGCAGAGGAGAGACTGAGCTCAGTGTAGACATGCTGACTCGAGAGGTCTATAATTCTTTCAAATAGAGACCTCAGACAGAAGAATAGAGACCTCAGACACTTTGGGGACTCAGCTATGATGGCTTGAGCAGAAGATGCTCACAGGAATTCATCAGCACAGGGTGGGGCTTGCAGTGTGGACAGGGACAAAATCAACAGAAGAAGAGAGAAGGAAGTACAGAGGAACTCCTGACCCAGAATCCAAACTCCGGTGTCCAGTCTGGTTTTTTTTTTTGCAGGTTCCTGGTTACATCACATGCCATTCTGGGTACCCTGTAATGGGTCACGTCTTTGTCCTGTGTTAGTATATCACATGGCTCCCTACCTGATTACGTGCTCCCTGCTTCCGTTTGCATCTGGATTGTAACTCTACTCTCTCTGATCCTGTGTCCTGGACCCCTTGCTATGACTGCTGCACACGGTCCAACGGCGACACAGTAAACACTTCCTTAATAAATGTAGGGCTTGGCTGCCAAAGGTCCTACACTTGGAACAGAGGCCAGCCTTGCCTCCCTCCTGGTAAGTTATTTGCCCAGCAGAGTATGAAGAAATCTTCCTTCTGAGCTCATGGGATAGCATCACATCTGTATTTTGAGCTATTGGTAATGTCCTAATGCCAAACTGAAGTGTCCTACGGGATGAGGGGAGGAGCCAGGCTGCCAGGATCCCTGTTGGGAAAAGAAGATCAGCTGTTGTCATTTCCCCAACCGTCTCTCCACCTACAGGACAAACTCACACCAGTTCGATCCTGAAGCGATGTCTGCTTCTGTTCTGACCTGTGCTCCTCTCTTTCCCAGTGTCACCCGGAAGACTCAGCTCTGAAGCTCGTCCAGTTTCTGAAGAGCTAGCACAGAGCAGAGGATGCATCTGCTGGCTTATCTGTTTGGAATCCGATTGCTCTGGACCCGAAGACTTGCGGCTGGAGGGCTACCCTACAGCCAGAGAGCTGCTCTAAACTGTGGGGGGAAACTGCAGACCAATAGAGGATAGGCAGGAAAGAACAGGCACACTGCAAGCTTCGCTGGCTTGCCACGTCCCTACCTTTGCAGCCAGCCGACACTCCATCACCCTGACGTTGAAATGGGAACTGGCTGCCTTGTTCGCTTCCACGCAGCTGTTGGCAATCACAAAGACGGCCCCACCGGGGAGTCTCACGTCAGTGGCTCTCAGCGGACTAAACTCTATTAGCTTGGCCTATTGGAAGAAAAGTGGCAGGGGAGACAGTAATTTATTAAGATTCAGAAAAAAAATGTTCAAGCTTTTATGCATTGATTTTTATCTTAAGAAAGTCCTCTACAAAAATGTCGCATTCGTTCAGACATCATTTCCTGATAGCCAGGCACTGCACCAGGCGCTAGAGACGCAACAGTGAGCAAGGCAGGTGCTGACTCTGCCCTCCTAGAGCCCACGGTTGCTGCAGGAAGACATGAAATTATGCTTCCATGGGAGTCCGTGGGAGCGCCGTGAAGTTCAGGGTCTTACACAGATGTTTAAAGGAAGGCCCTCACCAGACAACTTAGTGCAGCCTTTGAGAAGGGAAGTAGTCACTGAGTCCTGACCTGAAGGATGCTCGGAGACGTCAGGACGAGGGAAGTTTCTGTACTTGGAGAGGAAACAAACGGCACTGGTGTGAATGGAGCCCTAGGCACTGCTACCCGGCTGAAGCCTAGAGCTTGTGGAGTGAGAGGCTAAGTTGGAGGCAGAAACTGCAAGTCAGGTGGTGATGCTCTTTGAAAGTCCAGAGAACGAGGACTCTCTTCAGACCCTGGACCTGCCTTACACTAACAACAGAACTCCTGCTACCACATCTGCTTGCCAGTTCACATCCAAAACACCTAAAGTATAATTTTAGTGTTAAAACAAATTTCCTCGTACCCCATGTCTTTGAATTAGAAGAATCAACAAAAACATATTCTTAATAAGAAGGATCCAGGTGTTCTTGGAAAACAGCCAAACCTGAAGGAATCTCATGCAAAAACTAAGGCAGATCTTAAAGAGATGCCTGCTTCTATTTTGGTAATGGGCAGTTCACAGGCAAAAACCCAAACCTCTGCCTTGCCTGAAGGAGCTGATAGCCAAGAGGAAGTGGTATTGAACCGAAGAATTTATTCCTGGCCCACCATCAACATTCTTCCTCCCACCGCCAAAGCCCCAAAAATGTTGACAGAGAAAAATGACACCAAAGAGTAATTTTCAAAAAGAGGGGTTATGCATGTATGTGGTAAGAGAACGAACATTTGGGTTTAAAGCCAACGTGAGATTATGAAACACCACAAGATGAAGTGATTTCATGCAAGGTCAGGAAGGGAGGTCCCAAGGAGGGAATTGAGAAATCTCATCTTAGCAATGAGATATGGGGCGGTGGGGGTTGGGGGGGGGGGGACACATCTAGACACATGAGAAAAGTAAGTTTCAAGTGTGATTCTGGATGCTTAAGGTAGAGGGAATCAATATGAAAAGAGTACATTCCCTACTGTCAGCCCTGACTTAAAAAAGAGTTGGACAACGATCTCCAGCAGAGACTGAAAGACCAGACTTCCCATAACCACGCGTGCTGGGGGCTGCAGGCCTTCCCCTCCAGAGATGCTTTCCCAAGTTGAAATTTCCAAATGGCTCAATGCTACTTACAGTTCCTTCTTCTGCAAGAAATGAGATGGACTGGTCCATGCCTCCTCCTTCAGTGCCTATGTAACGCTCGCTCTTGGCACAGATCTCTGCAAGTTCCACCTGGAAAAGCAAACATCCATTTGTACTGGGATATAGTTATAGCCTAGTTTTCATGCCAGGTATGTCAAATAGGTTTGAATTCCAGTACCAACTCTGGTCAGTTACATGGCAACTGCAGAGAGCAATGTGCTCTTCACAGCAGTTCTAGACTACCATTGAACCCAGGAAGAAAACTTAGCAAGATCAAGTAACCACTCCATAATGAGTCTCGATTGAGAACAGAGCACGCGTGCTGGTTTTTGTACCCCTAAAGACTCTACAGCGCAAGCAGTCTTCCTCATCTTTCTGTTGACACTGCCTCTGTCCTCTGGCACTAATTCATTTGCCTTTGTCTCCAAAAAGTAACTATGCCAGTGCCTCCAAAGCCAAAGCAGGGCCAGAGTCTCCAAGCCAAAAGTAATGCTGCCTCTCTGACATGTCCATTAAGTGCAAGAACAGAACTTCTCACTCTAGGTACAACCATGATGAAGAAACGTGGATGAAGAGGCATGGTCCTGACCCATACTGAAAATGCTAAGAGCTCATTAGTTGTTCCTTATTGATTAATATGATAAATTCAAAATTTTCATCTTACATCCAAGCCTTCTAAACTTGCAACCAAACTGAACATGAAATTGGATTATTTACCATTGTTTTTAAGTAGAGGTGTCTTCTTGACCATCTCACACATATTTATACAACCTGGTGCCACTTCCTGCCTCCTATACAAATCCTATTGCCATTCAATATCCAGATCATTGGCCACATATGAGCAAGCTGACCACTCAGATTCTCTGCCATCATGGAGGCTTCCTGAAATGCCGTGCCCACTCCGGTGTCCTGTTTCTCTCAACCCCTGAAGCTCTGACAGTGCCATCTAGTGACCCACAATGCTATCTGGTTGTTTGTTTGTTCTTCTGAGGTTTAATTCAGGAATTTATTTCTCACTTATTCTATTAGATGTTCGGGGTGATCACATCAAAACACTGGTACACTACAGCCTTCTCTTGCCCACTTGCTTACCTACATCTTCTTGACATGGTGCACAAGTTCTTCAACGACTTAGCTCTCTGATCTCCCCTCCAGCCTGTTCTCCTCCTGTCCCCACAAGCCCTCCAGTCCAGAAACAAGGGACCAATGCTGCTCTTCCTGACTGCCCGGCACTCACCTTTCCTCAGGACTCTTCTATTCCCGTTTCAACAACTCAGCACCCCGAAATTTACACACGCCACAGAATACCTCTCTGCTCTCCCTACTTCTAACACTATGACCACTTTGAGTCATGCTTTAAGTGGGTTTACATGTCTCTCTCCAGCAGATTATGGGGGTCCATGTAACACCTATTCCACAGTCCACTTAAGTAGTCCAGCCTGGATCCGGGTACTTATTACTGGTCCTTAACTGTATCATGTTTCCACTTCATCTCTTCTCCTCAAAAAACTTTGAGTCTGGGAGAGCTAAGCTGTGGTGTTTCCTCAGTATCATTGCCAGGTATGTACTAAAAACTCCATAAACTGCTGCTGCCGCCTTCCCTCCTGAGAAGAGATGCCCAAACACCGTCTGACAGCCTCAGCAAGTGTCTGTCATGGCTCTCCTTGGTCATGTGGCTTCACCAACATTAACTTGGCCTTGCGACATGAGGTGAAACTGGGATTTTGGCATCAAAGGCATTGCACATGACCTGATGGTACACACAGTCAGTGGCCTGTCCATAATAGACACATTAAAAATAAACTAGTGACCGAAAGGTCAAAACACTTGTACTTAAAAATGCAAAGAACCAACACGCCCAGATGAAGCACTTCCTACAGCAGTCTGTGAGTAGGTAAGAGTCTGGCTGCCAACCTCGCTGCGACCTTGGGTTAGAGTCAGCTCCTTGATGCCGCAGAGTGTGTAAAGAATCAGCCACAAACCTTCACCTCCCCGTGGCACAGAGGAGGACGGTGAAACTCGGGGACTCATACTGGATGTGGAGAAGCTAGAATCTGAGCTTCAGCCATCTGACCCTGAAGTCCAAGTTCCT
Organism: Peromyscus leucopus; assembly: GCF_004664715.2. NCBI lineage: Eukaryota > Metazoa > Chordata > Mammalia > Rodentia > Cricetidae > Peromyscus > Peromyscus leucopus. Next base: position 101,971,403 of record NC_051066.1, on the reverse strand, counting down.
TTCACACTGAGTGGCTGCCCCCAAATAGGGCTAATATAGCCACTGTTCAGCCTACTGTAAGGGGTGTGAAAAGACAAATGAGCATCACCAAAATTTTAATATTCTCCTTCTCATGAGGAAATAGAGCACTGAGACGTATTAATGACTTGTTTATAAAGCTCTTAATGTGGGCTGCCAAGATGGCTCACCAACAAAGGCACTTGTCACCAAGCCTGACGACTTGAGTTTAATCCCTGGGACCTACAGGGTAGAAAGAAAGAACTGACTCCTACAAGGTTACCTCTGACCTACACATGCACACACTAAATAAATAAATGTGTAAAGCACTTAAAGTATGCCCTCGTATACTCTAACAGTTATAAGATGTTCGTGTGTGTGTGTGTGTGTGTGTGTGTGTGTGTGTGTGTGTGTGTACAGAATTCAGAGTGACACCTTCATGCCAAGGAGAGCCTACCCACAGGGAAGGCGCCATTCCAAAACTTGCTACTGCTGTGTCTGGCAAATTCTAAGCCAACAGTTGTAAGTGGTGAGAAAAAGAAAATGAAAAGGAGTGAAGAAAATTAAGGAATGAATTAAAAGATAAAGGCTGCCCTCACTGACAGAACCTTAGGTTACACGAAGAAAATACAGTGGAAAGAGTCCAGTTCCAGAAGCCTCCCGACCCTTGGCTGAGCCAGAACTCCCCTTCCCACCAGCTGTGTGATCTCAGGTAGATGCTTCACTTTTTCCAGTTTCTAGTTCTCATCTGGTATTAACAATAACAATAGCATTAGTAACAGAAGATTTACTGAGCACTTACTATGTGTTAAATACTGCTCCAGTGACTTTGTCTGAATTACTCACTTCTCAGAATCCCATAAAACAGATGCTTCTCCATTTTGCAGGCAAGGAGACTGAGTCATTTGTTGGGCAACATTATACTGGAAGTTATTAAAGCTAAATAAATCTATACTGAAGAGAAAAATAATGTCCTCCAAGCCACAGGATTACTGTGACGATCCTAAAACTTAACTTTAAATGACAAGTAAGACCAGTGTTCTAATGCAACATGCAAGTGTTGACAAGTGTTGACGTTGTTATTTTCACAAATGAAGAAAGCATCATTTGATTTACACAAGCAGATAGCTAAAATTGAAGTCAAATACAGGATGTTTCAAAGATGTTCACGGAAAGAGAAATTCTAAAGATTCTGCAAGTCTCAACAACAATGAAGAATAATGAACCATAAGGAGAACAGAAAAGTAGGACCCCACGCAAGCCATCTCTGTCCACCTGCAGAGCAGGGAGTCCCCCCCCCAAAAAAAAAAAAAAACCCTGTGTGCCTGAAAAATTCAACAGTGGGCCCACCCAATAGCTGGCTTCCTCAGGGGCCTTAGCTCTGAGGCCCCAGTACTAAAGGGATGCGGGTGGGCAAGTCCTAGATGAGTAAAAGATATAGAGACTAGAAACAAAGGCTAAGAGCAAGCCAAATGACTTGAGGAAAACATCCGCTTAAGTCAGACGGCAAACAGAATTTGTCAAACCGGAGACTACAACCTGAGGTCACGGAGTCATCCCTGGAGGGGCACTGAGAACCCGAGTCATCCCGGCTAACTCAGGGTCATGTGCAATCCGCCCAGGTGCTTTCCATTCTATAAGATGCTGGAAACAGAGTCATCACACATCTTCCAAGAGTGTAATCAACCAGAGCGGCTCACAAAGGCACAATTGGTGCTTCCAACTTCTGAAGTTGTGTATAATTTCAGTAGATGTCACAAAATTAAGAAGCTGTCAATGCCGGGTGGTGGTGGCACACGCCTTTAATCCCAGCACTCGGGAGGCAGAGGCAGGCGGATCTCTGTGAGTTCGAGGCCAGCCTGGGCTACCAAGTGAGCTCCAGGAAAGGCGCAAAGCTACACAGAGAAACCCTGTCTCGGGAAAAAAAAAAAAAAGAAGCTGTCAAAAAGCATGTTAACAGGTGTTGGGGGGGGGAGAATGAGCATCCTGGAGGTAACCCAGAGGAAAGTGAACTCAAGGACCCAGTTCTGTGCAGTAAAGGGAAAAGTCACATTTCTAACACGTATGAAGCGTCTGGACTTTTCTGGTTTCTCTACACCCACAAGTACATACAGCCTAACAAGCAGAACCAGCAAAGCTGGAGCCTGTGGAACTTTCTCTCCCTCCACAGCTCCCTCTGCTCTTATAGCTATGGCCTTCAGGAGCCAGGGTTCCTCTCAGCTAATCTCTAATGGCATTTGATTTTTCTCCCTTGTCCTTAGGGACAGCAACTAGACTGTGGACCGCTCTGCTAAGCTGTGGGTAGAGAAGAAAGCCAGAGTCAGCCCTCGAGGGGCCAGCAACACTGATCTTATCTGCAGATCTTCAAAAAGAAGACAGAACTCTACAGCGCTAGACAGCTTCTACCTCCCCTGCCTCCAGTCAGCTCTCCCTGCCTCCAGTCAGCTCTCCAGTCAGGCCTCCAGTCAGGTCTCCAGTCAGCTCTCCCTGCCTCCAGTCAGCTCTCCCTGCCTCCAGTCAGGTCTCCAGTCAGCTCTCCCCTGACTCCAGTCAGGTCTCCAGTCAGCTCTCCCCTGACTTCAGGCTGCAGTCTGCTGAGAGGGCTCCCAGGAGAAAGGACCAGTATGCTTCCCTAAGACTGAAAGGAATGTTAGGAGGAAGAGGAAGGCAGGAACTCTTAAGGCCCCCCCCCCTTCCTCACATCAAAAATGTTCTCACTTCCCGCAGGCCTTCCCTACCCTTCACAACACTGGGTTCTTATGGGGACGACTATTATCAAACTCTTCCCCAAAATGGCAAACCCCTGGGCAGTAGCTTTTCATGACCTGATCCCAGGGTGTGTCTTAAAAAAGCGGATGGGAACTGCTTTATTTTGTAGCGTGGCTCACTGCTGTGCTCCCATCTGGAGACCTGTCTAGGTGCTCCACAGAAAACAACAGCACCCGGAAGCTGCTTGAATTTCTTTTTGAAAGATGTGACTGCTAAGTCTTCACCTCTCTAATACAGAAAGAGGAAACTTAACTTCTGCCTTTTTTTTTTAACTACATGAAAATTTGAGGATAATGGCAGCTAATTCCCAAAGTGAGCCTAGCAGGTAAAACTGATCTTGGCAGTCAAGGCTGAAATTTTCCTACGTTGTAACAGAGAAAATGGAACAAGGAGATCAAACATTAAACAATTAGCATCCGGGAGCAAACACAAAGGATGTTTCACAAAAGTAGATCCAAAACCCTGCTGAAGTCTAGAACCATCACTGGCGAGTGAGGATGTCACAGACACCGCACCTGCACTCTCGGGGGAGAGCATGAGCTAAGGAACCCAAAGGAGGGTCTAGCTGGAGTGTGCAGCTCTGAAAACATCCAAGGTGTCTTGTGAGGACAGAGGAAATCTCAGAGCTGGCTCCCTCCTTACTTCACCGAGCTGTTGGCCAGAAGGGTGGATGCACTGTGGAGAGACCCAGATTTGGGAAAGGGGCTATCAGCAGTAAGGCAGGGTACAGAATTGTATGTGGGAGGGTTTGAGTTTCTAGGCCCATGGAGATCCCAAGAAAAGGTCTAGTCCCAGATTTCACCCAGATCAACTATCCCTGCCAGGACTGGAGGAAGAGGATCTTGTTGGTATATGCTGTGCACAATCTTAGCTATTTTTCCAAATGATGTCTGTGGGAGTACACGTGCATGTACAAAGGCCGTAACATTACCATGACCTGTGCAGTCATGAGATGCAAAAGGAGGAGCCTAGCCCCCTCTGTCACTCACTGCATTCTTCAGGTGCAGCCTACGGCACTGGGGAAATAGTCAGAAGTGCAGATCCTCAGGCCCATCCCAGAGCTGCTGAGCTGGCGGTGCACATTAATTTGAACAGCCCCTCCTGATGGCACAGGTCTGGGTTCCCAGCTACTCTGGAGACAGAGCCAAAAATCCTGAAAACTCAAGATCTGTCTGGACTACAGAATGAGTTCAAGGCCAACCTGGGCAACTTAGTGAGACCCTGTCTCAATATAAATTTTTAAAAATAAAAAAATGAAGAGAACATGGAGGCTCTAATATGGCGGTGGAGCTAGAGTGAAAAATCTATGTCCCAGGCTCATCCCCCAGTGCAGAAAGGGATGGTGGGAGAGGAAAAGGAGGAGGGAAGCACAAGACTCCTCCAAATGATATCTTGCACTACGAGGCTTTCTTTCTTTCTTTCTTTCTTTCTTTCTTTCTTTCTTTCTTTCTTTCTTTCTTTCTTCCTTCCTTCCTTCCTTCATTCATTCATTCATTCATTCATTCATTTATTCATTTATTTATTTATTTATTTATTTATTTATTTATTTATTTATTATGTATACAGTGCTGTGACTGCATGGCCAGAAGAGGGAACCAGATCTCATTACAGAGGGTTGTGAACCACCATGTGGTTGCTGGGAACTGAACTCAGAACCTCTGAAAGAACAGTCAGTGCTCTTAACCTCTGAGCCATCTCTCCAGCCCCGAGGCTTTCTTGATAACTGAGTAGACAGGAAGAATCACATACAGAAGGGGAAGGAAGCTAACAAGACTCAAATGTCTTCTACGGGCAGACCCTATACATGCAAGCTCGTTTAATTTCCTAACATCAGAACTGGAGTCACCATATCCCAGGGAAGGAAATGGCGGCTCCAACAAGTCAGTAAACTAACCCAAGTTAACACACAGAGACAAGAGGGCCTGGACCCAGCTCATGAGCAAACAGGCCACTCGGAGTCATCACAACTGAAGTTCACTTAATGGACTCAGCAGGTTCTAGTTATATACAGTATATGTATATATACAATCAAATAAAAAGAGGCTACCGATTTGGAGTAGGGGGTGACATGGCGGGCTTGGAGGGAGGGGATATGAGAGGGGCTGGGGGGAGGAAAAGGATGGAGGGGGGGTGATATAACTGTATTTTAATTAAAATGCTTAAAAATTTTTGCTGTGAACCTCATACCTTTTTATTTAAAAAAAACAATAATTCGTGTATTTTGATCATGTTTTTCAAAAAAATTTTGCTGTGAACCTCATACATTTTTATTTAAAAAAAATAATAACTCATGTATTTTGATCATGTTTTTCCCCTCGCCAACTCCTCCCAGATCCTCCCCACCCAACTTCATGTTCTCATTCTCTCTCAAACAAAACAAAAACAAACAAAAAACAAGACAAAAAAACACAAAAACAAAATAAAACAAAAAGCCCACCAAAAAAAGTGGAGTAATTAGTTAATTTTTTTTTTTAAAAAAAAAAAAAAAAGGAAGAAAATCCCATCTCAACGGACTGGACAGTTGGGAACTTGTAGGCCCTCCTTCCCATCTTACAACACCAGAAAGAGTCACAAAGACCTCCCTCCTACAAAGCAGGGTGATCTCAGAGTGAGGCTAATAGTCTGCCATGACGTCCACCACCCATACAGCAACTTATACAACACCCCAGACATGCTCAAGCATTTTCCGGGCACTAATGTCAAATCCATGAGAAAGAGCTTTATTGCTAAACAGACTTTCTAATGAAGAAAGTGAATCATAGGGAGGTCAAGTAAGCTGCCAAGGTCACTCATTAGTAAATGTCAGGGTCAGTTCTTGAACTGTGAGCCTGGCTCTGGCTTATAAACAAAATCCTATTCTTTATCCGGAAGAGAATGTGGAGGATAGCTCAAAAACCTGGAATTCAGGAGCCCTAAAAAGCTTCTCTCTTTACAGATTTCTCACAAGGACAATTAATTGAATCCCTTTCGTTGTTTAAAGTGTCAAAAAAAAAAAAAAAAAAAAAAAGATCAGCATTCTGGGAGGAGGCAGTACCCACACACAAGGTAACTATTATTGGAAAGACGGGAAAGATAATTGGGGGAAAAAATGTGGGAAGACCATAGGGGCAGGAGCCTCGCCAGACTGATGGAATTAGACAAAAATATGACCCAAGTCACTGCTACTAAATACCAGAGGGGCCTCCAGAGCCTGTGGTAAGGGCTGGTGTTGCTTCCTTGGCTGGCAGATTGCTTATTTTGGCTCTGACCTTCCAAAAACGCTCAGTAATGATGATAATACGGGATGGGTGGCGGCCTGCGATCTCTGTGGTTTGGCAAGTGTGTCTTAGAACTGCATGTGCCTTCCCTGGAGACCACTCCCCCACTGTGTGGGGAGGGTTCTTCAGACTGGCTTTTTAGTGGCAGTCTCGTCCCACTCTTAAGAACCAAAAGGAAGGAACTCTGAGTGTAGTCAGGTCCAGCAGCACAGTAAATTCTTGCAGTTAGCACCTAATAGTCTTCCTAATGCAATCTAATAATACAGATGCAAACACAAGCCACCAGGAAAGCATAACTCCTTGAATCCACCACATGCACAGCTATCTCCAGACACTTTCGCCTGGGAGAAAGGACTCTGTGTGTCAACAACAGTCAACACAATGGCATGAACTGGGAAGAACCTTCAGGGTCAGGAAATGGTGAGGGTGTTCAAAGCCCTATTACAGGAAGGAAACTGACTTCACTGAGCTGTGTTCAAATGCTTTGTGGAAAGCAAGTGCCGAGGGCCATTACAAGAGAGAGCCAGAAGAATATCACGGCTGCACTTGTTCCAGACAGTTACACAGGTCTTCTTCATGACTATTGAGGTTTGAGGTTTGACTGTGTTTGTCCCAACAAAACACAGGTTGAGTGTTGGTCCACAATATAGGAATGCAAAGCCCTTAAGAGGCAATCAGAGTTACTGAGGCTACGTCTTCATGAGTGGAGGAAGCTTTTCTTGGGGAATTGGTTAGCTACTACAGGAGTCTGTCCCCTGTGCACAGTAGCACTGCACATGCCACCCACCAAGTTATGGTACAGCATGAGGCTCATACCAGACACAGCTGATCAGTGTTGGACTTCCTGTGTCCAGAACCACACTCCTTTTCTTTATAGACTACTCAGTCTCAAATATTCCATTATAGCAACAGAAAATATCCTATGACCATTTCTACTTTGTGTGCTCTAAAAACTCTGCATGATAAAGACGGTTTAAATTTAGGGATGGCAGTACGTCTTCTGAAAGATGGGAATGATTCTGCTATTTTAATCATGGAACCAATATAACTTTGTTTCTGTTTTGCTTGGCTTCTAAGAATCTCAGTAAGTAGGCTTAAATAACAGTTGCATTAAGAAACGAACAACGAGGTTGGGTGGTGGTGGCGCACGCCTTTAATCCCAGCACTCGGGAGGCACAGCCAGGCAGATCTCTGTGAGTTCAAGTCCTCCGTCTACAGAGTTCCAGGACGGCAAAGGCAACACAGAGAAACTCTGTCTTAAAAAAGGAGGAGGAGGAGGAAGAGGAGGAGGAGGAGGAGGAGGAGGAGGAGGAGGAGGAAAAGAGGGAGGGAGGGAGGGAGGGGAGGGAGGGAGGAAGGAAGGAAGGAAGGAAGGAAGGAAGGAAGGAAGGAAGGAAGGAAGGAAGGAAGGAAGGAAGGAAGGAAGGAAGGAAGGGAGCAATAAGGGCTGGAGAGATGGTTCAGTAGTTAAGAACATTCAATGCTCTAGCAGAGGACCCACGCTTGGTTCCCAGCACCCATGTATACAATCATCTACAGCTCCAGTTGCAAAGACTGTGATGCCCTCTTCTGGTCTCCAAGGTCACCAAGCACACACAGTACACTTATACACATGCAGGCAAACACTCATACACACAAATCACAAACAAATTTTTTTAAAAAAAAATCCATAATGTGTTTTTGATTCTTCTTTCCTTTGTCCTGGTTTTCAACTTTGGATTCATAAACTTATTGAATATATATTCTTGGTTAAGTAATTCATAAACTTTTATTTTAAGCAAAAGAAATTGTCAGTATTAATATAAGAGAAAATTGAGCCCTAAGGTATCAGATTGGACTGCTATGCTGAGAGGCAATGGCAAGCAGGAAGACATCCTGAGGAGAGGTGGAAGCAGTGAGCATCAGGAGGCAGCACGGAGCTGCAGGTGGCTACATGGAGCTGCAGGGGGCTGCACAGAGCTGCAGGGGGCTGCACAGAGCTGCAGGGGGCTGCACAGAACTGCAGAGGGCAGCACGGAGCTGCAGGGGGCTGCACGGAACTGCAGGGGGCTGCACGGAACTGCAGGGGCAGCACGAAGCTGCATGGAGCTGCACAGAACTGCAGGGGCTGCACAGAGCTGCAGGGGGCTGCACGGAACTGCAGGGGGCAGCACGGAGCTGCAAGGAGCTGCACAGAACTGCAGGGGCTGCACAGAGCTGCAAGGAGCTGCACAGAACTGCAGGGGCTGCACAGAACTGCAGGAGGCTGCACGGAACTGCAGGGGGCAGCACGGAGCTGCAGGGGGCTGCACGGAGCTGCAGGGGGCAGCACGGAGCTGCAGGGGGCTGCACGGAACTGCAGGGAGGCGCAGCACGGAGCTGCGGGGGGCAGCACGGAGCTGCGGGGGGCAGCACGGAGCTGCGGGGGGGCTGCACGGAGCTGCGGGGGGGCAGCACGGAGCTGCGGGGGGCTGCACGGAGCTGCAGCCGGCAGCACGGAGCTGTAGGGCTGAGGTGGGCTCGTTACATTGCACTCTTGCTTGGGTCTGTCCTTGCTGACTGCTCTCCTGCCTCTCCCTATTAAACGGGAATGTTTGCTCAGTGTATCTTAGAAGTGTGTCACTTTCGGCCGGGCGGTGGTGGCGCACGCCTTTAATCCCAGCACTCGGGAGGCAGAGCCAGGCAGATCTCTGTGAGTTGGAGGCCAGCCTGGGCTACCAAGTGAGTCCCAGGAAAGGTGCAAAGCTACACAGAGAAACCCTGTCTCGAAAAACCAGTGTGTCACTTTCTTTTTTATTTTACAGAGACTCACAGCCACAAGAGTTTGCCTCAACTGATGAATGTCTCTACCTCTTGATTCAAGAATGTAAGTGGCTTTAGCAACTGAGACAGTGGCATATGGAACACAGACTTGAAAAATACTTGTAAGGGCTGAAGGTATATATAGCTCAGGGGTAGTGGAAGCGCCCGCACTGGACCCCAAATTTAAAATAAAGGGGAAAATGAGAGAAAGGGGTGGAAGGAAGGAGGGAGAGAGCAAAGGAAAGATGGAAGGGAGGAAAAACTGGAGGGAGGGAGGGAGGGAGGGAGGGAGGGAGGGAGGGAGGGAAGGAAGGAAGGAAGGAAGGAAGGAAGGAAGGAAGGAAGGAAGGAAGGAAGGAAGGAAGGAAGGAAGGAAGGAAGGAAGGGGAAATAAAGGAAACTGGACTTTGGTTTTTCTCTCTTGCTGTATTTGGTGACCTGAGGCTTCCACTTAAACAAGCTAGGGGTCTGGGAAGAGGGCTCTGTGGGTAAGAGAGCTCGCCCTGCAAGCCTGAAGACCTGGAATCAGACTCCCAGCATCCATGTAAACTGCTGGTCATGGCTGTAAATGCCCGCAGCTCCAGCACAGGGGAGCGGAGACAGCAGACACTGGCACTCGCTGGGACGCCAGCCTAGTGAGAACTGCAAACTTAAGATTCGGTGAGAAGCTGCCTCAAGGACCAAACACAGACACCAATGACCTGCTGTGGCGTGTGTACTCACACACTTTCGGGCACCACGCACTCACACAATAACCAGAATCATAAACATCATCATAATAAAACAAGCAGGCACGTGATCCAGTCGCCTCCATCATCCCACACGAGAACCAATCCAGATTCAGCACTGTGAAACACTGAGGGCAGATGAGCTTAGCCAGGACAAACGGAATCACTGTCGGGCTGAAACCAGTCCAGATGGTTAATTTAAGCCCTAAATCACGGGAAGACTTCTTACCCAGCAAAAGCTAACTGACAATAACGCCTGCCTTTGCATTTCAATACACATACTTGAAGCAAATATTCCTTTCTGAATGAAACTGGTTTGAATTCTTTTTCCTTACTAGCAAAAGTCTTAATAATTCACATATACCTTTGAAAATATTTTGTCTTCACAGAAGCCCAAAGAATATTCAAATATTCAAACAACTTTAAACATTTTGTTCTACTGAGATTTTAAAATGCAGCTGTCCACACAGTGACCTATCGCTATGGTTTACCCCCAGAGGTTTGTGTGTTTGACGTGGTATCTAACACAGAGATGGTGAGGCTGTGGGGCCTCGCAGTGCTGGGGCCTGCTGGGAAGTAATCAGATCCGTGGTGCTCACCCTTGAAGAGAACTGATGAAGTTCTCTTGAGATCCTAGTTAGCACCGATGAAGTCCTGGAAGAGTGAGATCAGATAGACCCTACATGTCACTGGCTTTCTCTCTTGCCAAGTGATCTATCCCTCACACGCACTCCCCTAGGATGCTCTCTGCCATGCTGTGATACGTCCAAAAGGGTGTGGCCGGGGCTGAGCCTCCAGAGCTCCGACCTAAATAAATCCTTTTTTTTTGTTTGTTTGTTTGTTTTTTTTTGTTTGTTTGTTTTGTTTTTTTTTTTCGAGACAGGGTTTCTCTGAGTAGCTTTGCGCCTTTCCTGGATCTCACTCTGTAGCCCAGACTGGCCTCGAACTCACAGAGATCCGCCTGGCTCTGCCTCCCGAGTGCTGGGATTAAAGGCGTGCGCCACCACCGCCCGGCTAAATAAATCTTTTTAATAAACCCATTGTTACAGAAATAAAAAATGAACCAACACACACACACACACACACACACACACACTTCCCCAGCCTCCATGACCCTCTCTCTTCCATGGTGTATCAACTTTTAGTTTATGTGTGCTGCCAAATTAACTATATTCAACCAAATTAACTAGCTTCAACCAAGGAAGGAGAACTCTATTAAATCCACTATCCTAATCACCCATCTTCACAAAAGCATGCCAGAGGCAGGGAGGGTATCAAGTGAGAAAACATCTGTGAATTGAATTCTTCTGTAATCAACAACACACTGTCCAGCTGCCTCCTAATGCAGAGGCTTCAACTTCATAAGCCATGGCCAACACTGTTTATCTTTCCTTTCCTATAATGCACCACGTACATGACTAGAGAAACCCAAAAAGAGCAAATGATAGTCCTGACTTCTGTCAACACCACCCACGAAAGGAAAAAAATAACGTTAATATGCCTAAGAACTCGTGCAAATAACAGGCAGCCTTTAGCCCAGCAGAGCACGCTAAGCCCACCTGTTCCTGTGTAGAAGCTCCGGCTGACCCTGATGTTCACCCACACCAGCTGCAGGATCATCTGAAGTTATATATACTACTGAGCAATGTCTTACAATGTAACATAAAGCTTTATGAATTAAGCCTGTGTAGTATAAACCCCTTAAAGATCACAATACTTAGAGATAGAGATACGTATAAATATTTGTTAGTCAAACCAAATTCCAGTTGCCTGGTATTTTCTTTGGAGTCTGCCCATGTCATTACACTGAAATGTGATATATACAAACCCTTGAGTGACTGCAAGTGAGATAACGTGACCCTATACACACAGTGGCAGTTTAGAATTACATTGGCTTAGGGTATTTTTATCTTAGACATCTCAGTTTATTCCAAGCTTAGAACATTTTATTTCCTAAGCAACGCAGTGAAGGGAAACTTGAGGATACTTACGTGTCAGCACAACAGTGAGGAGTTTTAATTCCTTAGAAGCCAAGAATTTTTTATTTTTACATAATCGTTGTTTGTTAGGAATTCAACAAACATGCAGTAAGCATTCTGTTTATTAAAACACAAAAGAGAATTACTAAATGATAGTATGCACCGTCACTGTTCACTTTTTCATAACCATGATGAAGAGAAGAAAGTCTGCCTTTATAAAAAGGAATCCAACACTGTATGCCTGAACGTGGACGTTCTTAGGCACAGACAGCAAGGTTCTACCTGATGGGGTTGCTGCTGATGTTTCCTTGTTCGTTTGTTTGCGGCAGGCGGGGTCTCGCTGATCTCCCTGACTCAGTCCCCCAAGCAGCTGGGATTACTGGCCTGTGCCACTGGGGCCTCGCTTGTATTCTTGAAATTTTGAATACAATTGAAGAAACAGAAACCACCTGGTGTGACTCACTGAGAATGGGGGACGAGGGGAGCAGTCTCAGTCCAACAATAAACTAACATTCTGTCAAATCCAAATTGAGGAAATTTGACCAAAAAAGTTGGCCTACACCCCAAAAGTGTCAACGTCACAGCAGACTCAGAAGACAGAGAGATTATTCTGCAATAAAGAAAACTAAAGAAGCATGAGGATTAAATACAGTGACCAACCCCTGGATAAATTCTAGATGAGAAAAAGGTTGAATTAAGAGAAGAGAAAGGGGGTGTGGGGGTATTATTATGTGGCCAACTGGGAAATGTAAATATGAACTGCATATTAGATAATAGTATTACAGCATTATTAAATTTTCCAAGAACGACAATTATATTGTGGTTATGCTGAAGCCTTGCGCCAAGACACGCTCTGAGATGTTGAGGGTGATGGCTGCCATTTACTCTCCAAGGGTTCAGGAGAAAGCTTAAGATAAAGCAAACACGACAGTGTCTGCATGGCTCCAGACATGAAGGGTCCAGATGCCTGTGGCCTTCTCTCTCACGCTACTTATGTATGTTTGACACTTTTCATGATGGAAAATTAAGGGGACAATTGAAGTACCACATTAGCAATTCATTCAATTACGTTCAAATACATGTGTGCAGGTGTCCACTAGAAAACTGCCACTAACAACTTAATTCCAAAAGTTAAAACAAATCAATGAAGATTTACATATGTAAAACACGTAACTATAAAGACATAGAGCATTAAAACACAAGTTCCTTTGAATTATTCCTGAAAAAAATGACATATTCTAAGTTTTTCTGGTAAATTTTTTTGCTTTATCATCAAATTCTCTTCCCCAAATTTTTGCTTTCTTATCAAATTTAACCACTGCAAACTTGTCATTTAAAATAGTAAATACAATACTTGTAAAAACTGACAATAATTACATACTAATCATAAAATTATTAAGCCATAAAAAATAAACAGTGGTACAACTTCAGTTATAAATACTAACATGGGCATTTTCATCTCTTTACTGTGAAGAGCCCTTCCTAAGTTGTGGAATCCTGACTGGAGCGACAGTTCCTCAGAAGACACACTGATGAGACAGTCCATGGATGCCCCATAACCACGGGATTTACCTCCTCTCCCTATTTACGGGCGATCCTGGGCTTTGATGACCACACATAAAATTCTACAGGCCTTGCTTCCACTTGATTGAAGTAAACACAGTCAAAATTAACAACTGTTAGTAGCCCAAAACGTCTTCTTATGTGGGACATTGCCCAAGAACTTAGAAATAACTATATCTGCTCACATGCTTAAAAGAATTAAATCAACATTTTGGTCAAAGAAGAACTTGGGTGGCACTCATTAAAATCTATCATTTGAAAGTGATACCGAAAAAAGCCACCCTCCAGACTGGATTAGTTCTGATAAAAGGCCGGGCCTGTGGGTGTCCATCGCACAGCCTGGGTTTCTCAAGAGGAGTTTTACAAAGCACTCGTTAGAAGAAATGAAATGGGAGCCTTATTGATGCCACCACTACTGTTCCAAGAAGTTACGATGTTTCGTGGGAAAAGTGTTTAATTACAGATAAAGACATTCACCGAGTAAATTACTTGAACATGTCTGTTGGGAACTTGACAGAGAGAGGCTACACATGTGGAATGAAACCAGAAATGTTAACTTTGCCACTCACACACCCAGAAAACCAGTCTTCCTGTCCTGGAGGATTTAATCCTGTGATAGATTTATTTTTGCAGAAAAGTAACAAGAAAAACTCTAGCTTCCTCATTAATCATTTCAGTCACATAATAACGAAGTGATGGCCAGAGAAGCATGCTGAAGTCATGAGATAAGAATTGGAAGCAATAAGAATACCACATAGGAGAAGGGCACAAAACTGGACCATAAAAATAAGAATATTGGCAGCATTTATGGACCCAACTAACCAGTGTCAAAGGTGGGACTTTCTAGGGCCAGCTCCGGAAGAGACCGTCATAACTTCAGCGCCCACGTGCAGTCTCGATCAGAAACCCTAATCGGCTCAATTTTCTTCTCTAGCTTTGTTTTCCCCCAGAAAGTCATCTTAACTAAGCATCTGAGTGCCTAGGCTGTGTGAGCAAAGTGGGTGTTCAGATCCAGGTAGGATACCCAGGATAACTGGGAGAGAAACAAAAAGCACAAAGTCTGGAAGCCTCCAGAAGATGCCAGTCCAGGAGCATGGAAAGCTGCCCAACACTGCATTGCAATAGCATCCTACCAGAGCAGAGAGGAGCAACAGCAGCCTGGGAACTTCCCACTCACCGCAGCCCTGCACCAGCAGGAGACAGGACCACAGAGTCAGCGGCACTGTGTAGGGGCAAGTTTCAGTGCCTCAGGAAGAACACTGTGTCAGTCAGCAAGGGAAATGATACCAGCAAAGATGGCTTCAAGACAGCTAACAGCCAGATGCTTAACAATGTATTTCCATTGAAATGTAACTTCTTATACTCTTATGTTATTAGCTGCTCACAATTTTCAGCTTTACTAAAAACTGGTGATTGTTTTATTTTGTAATATTTTCTCTTCCCAACTACCACTACTCTCTTTGTCCTGATTATATCACCTGAAATAGCCTTTCTCTGCATTGGCTGTTGCCCCTGCCCCTCTCACCTAGAATACAAGCTTCTTCTTGTCCCTGCGGCTCTGTCCTCTGTCCTAGAATGGTGTCTGTGTCGGTAAATGATGCTGAATAGAAGAAAGAAAATAAAGTTGTTCTTACTACCTGGACCCTAGGTTCCCAGGATTAGAAAGAAAATTTTAAAGCTACTACTGAAAGTCTCTGCTCATCTTCTAGGAGCCGAGAAGGCCTCGGCTGTCAGAATCTACCATTTAACAACTGGAGTAAGAGTGGAGCTGATCCCATGTCACAGTGATGTCAGTAACAAGATCACTCACAACCCACTGTCAGACCCTGCAGTTTATACATCTCATCACCACAGCAACGCTTCCAAGGAACACTATTCCAATCTTACACATGAATAAGATAGCCAAGCTAAGAAAGCTCTGAAGCAATGAGCTAGGAGACCCAGGTCGGATGACTCTACAGGCCCTGCCCTTCTCTCCACAGCACACCACAGAGCTGAAACTAACTCCTTTGAATTCTTTCTTTTTGGTTGTCTTCAGCAGACCAAGCTGCCGTCCAGTCTCTTATTCCCTTACCAATTGTTGGAAATTTATAGCCATGTTCCCAAACTCTAAATAATTTCCAACAGTAACTCCAAGTATCTTGTATATGTAACGCTAGAAAAAAAAAAAAAAAAAAAAAAAAAAACGTAATGTGTCAAATACTTATTTCCCTTTGGTCAGTCTTTTTGGGAATATCTAGGTAAAATACTATTACATTACTGTGTTTATGTTTGTGTGTCTGCACCAACACATAAATTGAGGTTGTGGCAGGGAGTGTGTTTCTACATTCATGAACATGTAAGCACATGTGTATGGAAGCCAGAGGTAAAATGTTGATAATAGCTCTTCAGGCGCTAACTACCTTGGGTTTGGGGGTTTTGTTTGTTGTTTGGGGTTCTTTTTGAAGCCGAGTATTACCTAGAAAACATGGCTTCAAACTCAGCAATCAAGGATAGCCTTGAACTTCTCTTCCTGCCTTAACCTCCCAAGTTCTGGGACAGATGTGCAACACCCTACCCAGTTTTGTACGGTGCTGGGCTCTGATTCATGTATACTAGGCAAGTGCTTTACCCAGTAAGCTCCATGCCCAACTTCCACAGCGCCTAGCTTTCTATGTGGGTGCTTGGGATGGGATGAGGGCCCCAAGCTCACACAGACAGCAATAAACTGTCTCCTTAGCCCCAAATTATTTTTATATGCCCATATTACTTCTTCAAATATATTTTTCTAGTTTCACTCTTTATCTTTATCACCTAGTCTCCTACTTTCACAAGATTAGAGACCTTTAGAATAATTAAGTCAGAAAAAAAAAAAAAACCCACAAGGTACCGGCTAAAACACTTCCCAACTCTGAAAAAGTATCAATAAGTTGCTCAATGTGCTATTAAGATAGTGAGTTACTAAAAATTTAATAATAAAAAAAAGATACTCAGAAAAGAAAACAAAATCTATGTCTACAAAGATTACCCCAAAAAATTAAATTTGAGAATGGTAAGATTTGATAAATGAGACTTCCTTAGATTTTTTTTCAAAGATAATAAATTAAACACAACCATTTTCAAGGGATGTGGTATTTGCAAATTAGGCCAATGTGCTTAGTTTTTTTTTTTAAATTATTGTTGCAAAACATTTTAATTAATGCATGTTTTTTGCAAATACCATTAGACCTGATAGTAGCAGCTTGTCCACATGTGAGGCATAGTCTCGGCACCGCATTCATGTGGAACTATATTTATTAAATTTAAATCTTATTAAGTGGAGGACTACAGTTTGGAAAAGATTCTTAACCATCCCAATTTTCCCATTTGAGGTGGTGCATATGTTAACTGGCTTGATCTAATTGTCCTGCATTGTTCATAACTATGCTTCATTTTCGGGGCAGGAACTCTGCGCTCTGAAACCCTTCACGGTGGTTTACGGCATGAACGGTCGGACTCGGTCTGAGAGCCCTGGGAAAGGGTTTCACTCTCAGGCCCCGCGCCCTTGCTTTTGATTTTTGTCAGTCTTTTGTTTTTCACGAACTCATTTACTTTAATTAAAACTAAAAGCACACTGCCCGCAGAGTAAAACTGTGTGGTCAGTTCCGGTGCCCAACTGCTTCTAGTATCTCCATCTAGTGGGCACTGAAATTACAGCCTTGTTTTTTAGCTAATAAATTCTCAATCGGCAAGTTTGTCAAACAAAACAACAATTAGAAAAAAACAAAAAAATAAAAACCAGAAGAAATATATCGTGTATCTTCCTGGGGCTGGACTCCCGATAAGCATCTAGAGAGACCTCTATGCTGGGACAACGGAACCAGAACCCACATTTTTTTTTTTTTATTTTGTTAAAATTTGGATATAGTATTCCAGTTTTTTTTTTTTTACTTTGCTTCCAATAAAATCTAAAATCTTGAAAACCTATTCAAATATTTAGATACAGCATAAGTTTTATGATGATGATGATACAATTTTTTAAAAAGAAAAAATTGCAATCACCTCTTACACCCCAGAATATTAGTGCTAATAGTGACCACAAAGCCTACCAATAGTCCAAGCACACTTATTTTACTAGTGAGGAAACCAAGAGCCATAGATGGTGAGAGACATGTCCTCAGTTATAAGACTGAGACGGTGGGGCCAAGAGGCAGGCCAGCTCTGGTCTTCAGTCCTACAGGCCTCAACAGGCAGTCACTGCTGTCTGTGGGCTAAGCCCTCTCTTCAGGCTTTCTTTAATTAATACAAATATAGTAGTAATAAGAGGAAAGCAGTTGTTTCACAGCTCATGGTGGGAACGATGATGTGCTAATTTAATCCAACTGAACTGCCTCTTTCAGGGTGTAAAACCACCCGAAGAAAGAAACCACCTCTTTCTTTAAGGAGACTGTCCGCCGGACTGATTATATCCTCCTTTTATTCCTAATGGAGATAAATAACCTTCAATATGGACAAGTCATACTTGTTGTCAATTACCAGTAGCTCGATCAAGCCCTGGAAGGGTAGGGTGACCCTGACCCTGTCTCTATGTGACTATGCCTACAGTTAGTTTTGGGCAGTTCAGTTGACCAGGTTTGGGGCTTTAGGCTTTAGATGAAGTTGAGAGAACAAGAGAAAAACCTCCCATCTCTATTTGGCATAGCATAGTCCAGAGTTACAAGTGCAGCAGCTGGCTCCAGAACATCTATGAACGGCAAGACTCCAATCTCCCAAGGTGGTAGACCTACCTCACTGTACAGAGCCAAGGAGCTCAGCCATCAGACCGTGGTGATGAACAGACACTAAGCTGCACTGTTCATAATTCAAGAGTATGTATCTCAATACACAAAACTGATTAGAAAAATACCTCCATTTATAGCACAAATCAGACTCAAACTGGAGGCCTCTGAGTAAACTTTGGGAGATATAGGGGCTGAAGAGGCAGCAGACCAGGCAGCCCTGGGACCCATGACAAGGAAAGGCAGCTTCTTCCTGAGAAATTCTAACTATAATCCTTGAGGAGTCTACCAGGTTCTTCTGTGAGCAAGTCCTTCACTACAAATCAGAAATGGAAGTATTGATGTATCTTCAACTCAAGACAAAATGGAGTGCTCAGACAATTGCCCCATCCTATGTTTGTAGAAAATGACTGAAGTGACTTTCAATTTAGAAGTATTAGGTTAAAAGAAATCAATCAAGCAGCCCCATATTGAGAGCACACATCTGTAATCCCAACACTTAGCAGCCCAGTACTGAAGGCATACACCTGTAATCCCAACACTTAGCAGCCCAGTACTGAGGGCACACACCTGTAATCCCAACATTTAGCAGCCCAGTACTGAGGGCACACACCTTTATTCCCAACACTTAGCAGCCCAGTATTGAGGGCACACATCTTTAATCCCAACACTTAGCAGCCCAGTATTGAGGACACACACCTGTAATCCCAACACTTAGTAGCCCAGTACTGAGGGCACACATCTTTAATCCCAACACTTAGTAGCCCAGTTTTGAGGACACACACCTGTAATCCCAATACTTAGGAGGAGGAAGCAGGAAAAGGGGAGCTTGAGGCCAGCCTGAATACAAAATAAGTGCCACAAGACCCTGTCTCAACTAATGAAGCAATCAAAGGTCAAATAGAAAACTGGCCTGAAGAAGAGCAGATGTGTGCTCTTTCAGTTGTTAGAATAGGATCAAGTTAGCCATAAATTACCTTCTTACATTACTGGACTGAAACACTGATATAAGGTCTTGAGAGACACTAACCTACATTTTCTTGTGATGTTCTTATCAAGTCTGGAATCCAGAAGTCACACATGGTTTCATGTTATGTTACACTGGCTTCATTAGAAAACTGGAGGTGTTAGGGATTTATAGCTCAGTGGTAGAGCACTTGCCTAGCAAGCGCAAGGCCCTGGGTTTGGTCCTCATCTCCAGAAAAAGAAAAGAAGAAAAAAAGAAAAGAAAACTGGGGGCTAGCCTCCATCATAGGCTTTAGAAAAAATGTGATACACAAAGTATCACCATTTCTATTTTATGTTAATCTGAATTCCCCTCCTACATCATAGGCTCCTTAAGGCCAAGAGCTACCTGCCTAATAAGAGGGTCTGTACCAAATTTCCCATCTTTTACTCTGGACTTAGTAAGATTTCAAGAAATCATATCCCTTTGACCACAGCACAAACTATCATCTAAAACAAAGTCAGCTCACATTACTAAGCACGAATGTGAGGATTTATAACTCATTTCCACTGTATTTGGATTGCAAGCAGGGCCACAGACTGTGAGGACCAGGCCTGGGTCTCACCTTCAGGGAGTTGCCTAGTCCAAGATACTTGTCACATTATACCGTGCCCTGCTGAATACAAAACATCTAGTTTGGAGCAAACACATCAGCACTAGAATCTCAACAACTCCAAGTGACTTGTCTTTGATCACATTAAATAAATTACCTAGCTTCAGTATTTCCCCTGAAATTTTGAAATAATACTGAAACCTGCTCTAAAAGCTGCCGTGGGGTGGGCTGAAGAAATGGCTCAGCAGTTAAGAGCACTTGGCTTTTTCCAAAGGACCAGGGTTCAGTTCCCAGCACCTGCACAGCAGCTCACAACCGGCTGTGTCTCCAGTCCCAGGAGAAACTGATGCCCTCTTCTGGCCTCCACTGTGCACTGCACGTGCTGGCAAAACACTCATACACATAAAAATAGTAAATAGATTTTAAAATGTTAAAAAGAGACTTTTTTAAAAAGCTTCCACAGGTAGGAGATGGTATGTTCAACACATTTAGCAGCTTAAGACTGATGGAGAGAAAAGGCATTTTTTACATAAATTCTAACATGGGATTTTAAGGGCGCATTTTTCAGTTGTAACTCCCAGACCCTTATCTCCAAAGCCACACTCAAGCTTTTCAAACAGCCCCTTTTCAAACCCTTCCCTGGCTGAATCACTCTTTCTTCTCCATAGAACACAGTCTGCCTTGGCATTCTTCCCACAACCTGTACACTTAGCAAAACCACAGTTACAGACATTCCCCTAACCAATCTTTCTTTCTAGTCTGACCTGTTTTCATGCTAAAGTTTTCCCTAAGCTTTTTTCTAAAATCTCCGAGGAAGGTCAGTGAGTTGTAAGAACAAACCCAGCCCAACTGGCCTACCCCGTGTGGAGTGGAGAAGTTAACATCATTCTTGTTATAAAAGCAGAAACCGAGGCAAGGCATCCTGACAAGTTACAGAGAAAGTTGGCCACAAAGCAGGAGAAGGTCTGGACAGCACCGTTCTGTACACTAGCCAATATGGTCTCCGGATCAGGATCAAGCAACTCTTGACCAGGACAGCCTTCTACCCCATGAAACATGAACACATAGTAAGAGACAACAACAATTCTCAATTTGGCAGGGGGTGGTATCTGCCCTGAATTTTCATCCTTCGGGTACGTTCAGTGCATAGAGTAAAAACAGTGAGTGGGGCTATGCACGTGTGGAATACTTAGTATCTACCACCTGCATAATTCCAATTAATTCTTTAAATACTGGATAACATTTAACAGATTGTTGCATGCAGATCAAAGTGTGGAGGCCTCAAAACACTGTAGTCTATTAACGATAAAGATCCACACACCATAACCAAAGCTTAGAAGGGTAGCCACTCACGCGACACGAACATACTTTCTGTGGTAGTTATCTCAAACTACTCAGAAATGCTGACCCACATCCTCCAGTCCACCTTTCCCAATTGTCCTGCACACATCCTTGCCTTCGTTTATGCTAAAGGTAAGTGTGAACCTTAGTCTGGGGAGAGAAATCGGGGGGTGGGGGTGACCTGAACAGTCTCTGCAATTGCACACCATCCCGTCATCACATCACCCGAGGGAACCCTAACCCGTAAATCAATAACTCGGTTCCAGTCTTCCATTCAGCAAAGAGCAAAACCAGAGACCCAAATACCGTGCCTTCACTGAAAGAAAGGGCTCTTTTTATTGATAAAACTATGTGGATGGTTTTGTATTTACATTACTAACTTAAAATGTCAAACCTATTTAAATCCAGGCCACCCATGGCTAAGACTGAAGCTTCCCGAGTTTTGTACAGTGAGCACATGGCTTTAGTCCATGTTCAACACTTAATTAGGAGATTTTTTTTTTCCAAGATTGTTCTGGAGTTGCCATCCTCTTAGAGGCCAGCTGCTGCAGCACATTAGCAGTCAACATCTGGCTGGAATGTTGTAGCTACTATTTTTCTTAACTATTATGTGGATGAGGTTTGTGTTATTCTAAGCAAACTGCAGCACCGTCCTTATTGTGGACTTCTAAGCATAATGATTAGTGACAGAGCAAATCGGCTGCTGATTTCTCTTATGCCATGTAGCAAACTGTTATTAAAACATTCAATTTTTACTTGAAACTTTTGGATAATTGTCGGATTCTTTTTGTTTTATAATGTAGGTAATTTAAGCTCAAGGTCTCATCCTTAAGGCCAAGAAATATTTCCCTTAAATGTAGGTAGCTAGACATACATATACATACAGCTATGTATACACACACACACAGTGCCTGTGTGTGTGTATGTGTGTGTGTGTGTGTGTGTGTGTGTGTGTGTGTGGTGTGTGTGTGTGTGTGTGTGTGTGTGTGTGTGTGTGTGTGTGTGTGTTCTTAAAGGAAATGGCCCCTATAAGTGGGCAAGGTGAAATCTTGAGTACATGTGTTATAAAAACCTCAAACATTTCACTTCCTGGGAACTTCAGTGGGTCTCCATACAGGATCTCAAACCTCAAAAACACCATTCAGCACAGAACATTGCCTCGTGCCCATGCAACTAAGTTAGCCACTAGAAACTGTTCCTGCAGATGAGAGTTGTTACTGGGATTTCAAGAGCTGCGCAGGAGTCCAGGCTCGGCTGACCTGTACGTGTAAATCTGGCCCAGAGGAAGGTTTTAACGCATGTGGGGGCTCCCTCTGCCTGAAACAGCCTTGGGCTGTGCCCAATACTTGAAAGCAGAACTCAGCTTTTGCGTGAAGTCCTCTGTTTAACTTTACTAAGGGACCACAGTTTCAATCCTATTGATAAATAAAATACTTGACATCTTATACAATGAATGTTCAGCCAGTGAAGGTGGTCCCATTCTACAAGCGTTAAGTGCCAGAGGGGCTTTTTCATTTCTCTTCTCTGATTAGCATTTCGCCCCATGGGTGTAGGGGACAGCTGAGAGGGCACTTATAAAATAGCCAGTGTGGGGCATCTCGAAGTCTGTAGCTCAGAGCCCCCCCCCAAGGCTTTCAGCCAGAGACAGTTCTGCACCACACGGTTCCCAAGCACCTCTCAACTTACCTCCCACTACTCTGTCCCTCCTTCACAGCCCCCATCCAGGGGGCATCAGTCTTCCTCAAAGAAGACAAACTTCTTTGACCTCTCTTCTACATGCCTGCGTTCTCAACCTCTCCCTCAGGCCTCCCTTCAAGCCCTCCCTAGATAAAGCAGCAGCTTCCCCTGCTCATGGAACTCGTGTTTCCTCACAGGATTTGGGTACATTCTGGGTCCCCTCTACACTTAGTACCCAAGGCCCACCACTAACAGCATGGAAATTTCACAAGAGTGGGATTTCCTGGATTTGTTTACAGTTGTATCTCCGATGTCTACAGCAAAGCCCGGCATACAGTAGGTGTTGGGTAAATGTCTCCAAGTCACTATCTCCAGAACTTAGGATAGTAAATGTATGCAGTGCGTGGTAAGTCTATCTTCCCTGGCAGCTCCCCTCAGATCTAGTGCTGTTCCTGTAAAAACACGCCGTTTCACCTAACCTACAGGATTCTTGATAACAACTGCAAGTTTCACCACCTACGTCAATGAACCACAACCACCAGGGAAGGTTTTTATGCCCAACCTCTCTCCCGGGTTACTTGGAATTGCATGGATTATTTTTAACAAGGTGCCAAAGACATGCACACAAAGAATGTCCCCTGCTGGTCACTTCAACCTTCACCAACCACAGCTGCCCCTTGGGCTTCAATATGGGGCACGCAGCACCACCCACACTGTTCTCTCCTTCCAGATCCTCCACAGTACATCACTTGCTTAGACCACCATACCATAAATTCAGAATGTGTGCCTTCTCCCACTCAGGAAGAGGGAGAATTTGTGAGTAGAAGCCAGCCTAATACCCTTGATGCCTCTAATGAGGAATTAGCTGTAACAGTGTCCCAAGCCAGCAAGCTGTCTCCAGCATCCTTACAAGACACTTAGTCCTTTGTGGGTTCCAAAAACAGATAAAAAGCTACATCGTGAGATAAGAGAATGCAGGCGTGCCTTGTGAATACCCCAGCAGTGAATTTCCCTGCACATGCCTTGTGAATACCCCAACTGTGAATGTCCCTGCACATGCCTTGTGAATACCCCAGCTGTGAATTTCCCTGCACATGCCTTGTGAATACCCCAGCTGTGAATTTCCCTGCACATGCCTTGTGAATACCCCAGCTGTGAATTTCTCTGCACATGCCTTGTGAATACCCCAGCTGTGAATGTCCCTGCACATGCCTTGTGAATACCCCAGCTGTGAATTTCCCTGCACATGCCTTGTGAATACCCCAGCTGTGAATGTCCCTGCACATGCCTTGTGAATACCCCAGCTGTGAATTTCCCTGCACATGCCTTGTGAATACCCCAGCTGTGAATTTCCCTGCACATGCCTTGTGAACACCCCAGCGGTGAATGTCCCTGCACAGTCAGTCTTGACCTTTGATACTTAAGCTTTAGCAGCGAGGCACTTAGTGTTCCCACACACCACAACTAAGGCCATTGCCCATTCAAAACTAATCCAGACTGGCAGATACCACACTCTATCTATTTCCCATTCCCTTGTGTTTTAGACTGTATCAGCTTTATGTTCATCAGCAAACAGTCATTGTGCAGAAACCTTGAGTCTTGCTGTGAGTGTGTCTGTCATGGACTTTGACATGATCATCTTCTCTTGTCCCCGCTCCTGCTTCTTGCTGGTCCCCTTTCTCCTCCCACATAGACTCTTCTCTGCTTTCAAGTCTTTTTTTTTTTTTTAATCTAGCTTCTGCCTGAGGGAAAAAAATGTGGTATTTCTAGAGCTGGCTTGTTTAAACAAATTTGAAAATCTTCATGTCTATCCACTTCCCCACAAATGACATAAGTTTTTTCTTCTTAACTGCTGACTAGTATTCCCCTGTGTGTATGCGCCATGCTTGCTGTGCCCACTGAGGTGTCTGCTGCTGGACACCTCAGCTGATTCTATAACGTGGCAGTTGTGAATAGTGTTATAATTCATGAATATGCCAGTGTCTCTACTGAATGCCCACTTCAGCAATATGGAGGCCTGTCTTAGGGTTTTTATTGCTGTGAAGAGACACCATGACCATAGCAACTCTTATAAAGGAAATCATTTCATTGAGGTGGCTCACTTACAGTTTCAGAGGTTCAGTCCATTATCATCATGACGGAGAGCATAGCAGCATGCAGGCAGACGTGGTGCTGGAGAAGTAGCTGAGAGTCCTACATCTTGTAGGCAACAGATAGTCAACTGAGGTACTGGGAGGTATCCTGAGCATAGGAAACCTCAAAGCTCAGCCCCATAGTGACACAGTTCCTCCATACCCACCCCAACAAAGCCACACCTCCTAATATTGCCACTCCCTATGAGATTATGGGGGCCGATTACATTCAAACTACCACATGGTCTAGCTGGATCATAAGATCATTCTATTTTCAGCCTTTTGGGGGACCTCCATACTTATGAGCACAGCACTATGCTGACTTACATTCCCACCACCAGCACTTAGGGTTTTTTCTTTGCCCATCCTCACAAGCCTTTGTTGTTTGATGGGCATTTCCCTGATGAGTGAGAATGAATGCACTTCTTAAAGATATCTAAAGAAGGAAAGTCTACATTCACATCCTGAAGTGTTCACACTGTGCAGAGTCCTAGGACACTAGGTGTCAACAGAGGAGACACAGGCATTGCTACACAAGGTAGCTGCTGGTTCCAGCCTCATTCTGTTTGATGGTCAGAAAAACTGTGTGGTTCCCCTCCTACTTCTGTGGTGTCCCCGAAGATGAAATTTTACTCTTTTTCTAACACTGCAGGAAATTAGAGGTGCTGAGCTAAGGAACAATGCATTATAATCTTCCCATTTAAAATAATAAATACGCTCCCAGTTAATGCCTTTGTATAATAGGCCATCTGGGTTTTGGGGATGGACTTCTGTCATCAATGGGAGATGCCTGTGTTCTCTTCGATCCTTTTGCCTAAAGCTCCAAGAGCCTCTCCCAAGCCTTTGGGATCTGGCCATGTCCCAGTGGTCCTTGTTCTCAGTGTCTAATCTTGACACACTGAGTCCCGTTGTGTCCCCTTCTTCCAGTTTCTTTCTGCTCCTGGTCATTCAGGCCATCCATTGCCTCTATTCCTTTTCATGCTGTTCACTTCTCCTTCACATTCTTTCCTGCATCAAAGGGCGAGGCACGTATAATCTAAAGGAGCAAGTGGAGCACAAAGACTCGGAACAATAGAAGCCTCCAGCCAGCACCCTTCTCGGTGGCACTTCAAATAACCAATGACTGGACTGGATAATCCTAAACTTTTTTTTTTTTTAATAGACAGGTCTCACTATGTAGCTTGGCCTGGTCTGGAACACTCTATATAAACCAGGCTAGCCTCAAACACATCAATCTGCCTGCCTCTGCCTCCCTAGTGCTGGGGTTAAAGATGGGTGCCACCATGCCCAGCCACATCGTCTTAAAGTCTGTTGCTTTCTCAGAACAAGGAAGAAGGATTTGGCCTCTCTTTACCTTTCCCCATACCCTTCCCACTGTTCTCAATGACATTATGCCAAAAATCTTGATTAAAACTTTCTTCCTTATGTCAATTATTGAGACTATTGTTTATGTATACACCAAATACTTGGGGGGGGGGGGTGGGGAATCTTGCATGTCTGGTCTTTTTATTTTTCTTATATTTAATAAGTGTCTAATACTCTCATGTGCCTTGTACTGTATATCTACATGAGCCTCCTGAAGCCCTACACAAGCTCTATAAAATCTCTCAGCCCCTTTCACTTGTGGTTACGTTAGATTTCTTGTCTTTAACAGTTAAGATGTAGAAGTCCCATTTCTTCCATCCCACTTTGAGTTTGTTCTGTGCTGACTCTGGTCCACCAAGTGACCTGAGTGCTGGGCAGGGCTCGTCACTCCTTCCTGGACTTTTACTTCCTCTCTTCTCTCCCATGCCGTCTTCTTCCTTGGTTTGCTCCCAGATTTGGAAGGGTGGGGTATATCCCTCCAGCTTTTCCATGTTATAGATTAAAAATGTTTATTCTATTCCCCCAGATGATTATTTCATTTAAACAGGCAGGCAAAGTTAAACATCATTGACATTTAAAAATATTGCTATATTGGTCATTTTGAGGAGCATTTCCACTCCTGAACCTTTAACTATAATGTCTTCACTTTCTCCCCCCACCCCCCAGGACAGTGTTTCTCTGTGTAGCTTTGCACCTTTCCTGGGACTCACTCAGTAGCCCAGGCTGGCCTCGAACTCACAGAGATCCACCTGGCTCTGCCTCCTGAGTGCTGAGATTAAAGGCGTGCGCCATGGCTTCACTTTCTTACTGTTCTAGCTCCTTAGTCTTTACTCTTTAGCTCTTGAATTTCAAAATCCCCAGGGGCAGCTTTGGTCTGGCCTTCCTCATTTACTATGCAAATACCAGGGAACCCTTTTTAAAACATTACATTTGGTATATCTAGTGTATGGAGAGTGGATGTGGAGGTTCCAAGGACACACAGTACCATAGCTTGGAGGTCAGAGCCAAGCTTCCTCTATCCTCTCCCTCACCGCAGGCATCTGGGCACTGAACTCAGAGCTGGCAGGCTTGGCAGCCTCTGCCCACTGAGCATCTCCCTGGCTCCAGTGAGGGCTTTCCCCTCTGTCTCTATTCTGTTCCCCCATCCACTGTGCATCTTTGGATCTTAGAGTCTCAGGTTATTTGTATCTCTTTGGTTTATCAAAGACAGAACTTGTATTTACATTTCTTAATTAGATTTGTTGTTTTTAACTGCATTTAAATGCATTGTCATTTGGGGGAAATAGTATTACTTTCAATGGCTGCTCTCACTGTTTCTTCTAAATAGTTGGAATTTTCTGGAATTAATTCACAATTTTCCTTGTTTTTTACTGGCTTATTATCCATTCCTTTCATTTCCTATGCTACCAGATCATTTCTCCAATCCTTTTATTTGATTTTCCTATGTCAGCTGTTTCATTTCCCGTATCTGAAGGGTTCTGTCCCATGTTCTTCGATCGGGCACTCAGTGTCTTCTCCTCAGACTGAGGACACAATGTCTTCTTCCTTCTAAGCGTTGTCGGTGCTGGTCAACTCCTCTGTTTTCTCTATTTGGTTCTGTGTGCTTCGTCTGAGATGTTTCCTTCCAAATCGGACTATCCCCTGATGCCTTATCATATTTCAGAGTGAGACCGTAAAACACGAAGCTTTGGAAATCACTCGTAACAGGGTCACATTGCATGTCATGGGGTCGCGTTAGAGAACTGTCACAACAGGGCTCACCGAGTTCCCTCTGAGGACACTCTGGCACTGCCAGTAAGGTGTGAGTTCATAAGGCTGCCAGTGTGCTAGAGCCAATCTGAGCACAGGGAACTAGAAATTTCACTGTTTGGAAGCAAAATACCTTTTAATTTCCCTGTTACCAAATCCATTTCCTGCCTTGCCTTTCTCAGCGGCCAGTGTCCTTAAATGCAGGAAGTCTCTGGTGTCTCTCACAGGGATAAGTACAGTAGGGTGGGACGGTCCCAGGTAAGACAGAGCCAGCCTCAAGGGTCTAACCAGTCTCAAATAAGAACGCTCCCCACCTCACCCCACCCCTGTCACCCTGCCCCGGCTCTCCCTGTCCTTCCCTGAGACTGTGGCATGAGTCAGCTTGCTTCTATCTATGTCTCCTCCCGGGCCACTTAGCTTTGACCTTTCTCCATTCTGCTAAGTCACACGGCATTCTCCCGTCCACTTTCCGTCTTTGTGTTTTGCGGTTTCAGGTTTATCAAAGACAGAACTTGTATTTATGTTTCTTAATCTTCCCTGTTTCAGGAAGAAGACTGAGTGCACGATGGGGAAGGAAAGCATAGCTGTTCCTTTAGTCTGACATCCTGAAATCAGGAAAGGGCATGCCTTCCCTTTTCCCTAAGGACTTTCCTATGCAGCTGTCTACGCTGCTGACACCCACCACTGCCATCCATCAGCTCTGCTCTCTGGAATCCATATGTCAATAGGCATCGTTTTACTAGCTTCCACCCAGAAGCCTTTAGTTTATTAACGAACTAGTAACTTCCACACCTACATGCAGTGAGCGAAGCTAAATGGCAGAGTCAACACGAAATAACTGGGAAGGCTTCAGTTGCCAATCCTGTAGGACCTAACATCCTTACAAAACACACCTGTTGTCCCTATCTCTGTCCGCAGCCCCTGCAGTCCCAAGGTACACTCTACCCCTCGAGATGGGCCTCTGCAGACAGCCCCCCCCCCATTCATATGAATTTATGTCATGTCCATCCACGTTACCCTGTTGTTCTCTTGTTGCTGGATTTCAACAATGCTGCCCCAAAGCTGCTCCCAACCGTGCATGGCTTCCGACTTCACCAAGGTACTCTGCCTAGAGCACCCCCAGACCTGTAACCTCTACGAATACCTCCTTTATTAAACTCACATCAGTCCTATTCTGTGCACCATTTGTTTCTTACCAGGGTACTAACTGAGACACAAATAAAATGGAAGATTATGAACTATCTTGTATCTACAGCCCATTGAATTCTTGTGCTTCTGAGGTTGTAAGAGCCACACGCATAGTCGGCACTTAAAGACGCTGAGAAATTATGTTTTTCCTTTCAATCAAGATTGTCTCACTCTAGCAAGTGAACAAAACAACAACCAAATCTCTCTTTATTGTTATGCTTCCCTAAAAAATATAAAGACAGATATGACCAGGACAGCTTAGACTATCAGGCAGAGTCGGGCACACACGTTGTTCCCTCTATGCTAAAAGCACTGGACTCGGATAATATTGTTAAAAATATATACACCCGCTATTTTTTAATTGGGGAAGTAAAGACAGCCAAATTTAATTCTAAAAGCTCAAGTATTTCTTTTTCTTTTATCTTTCTTTGCTTTTCCCTTAGGCAATTATATCAAGGGTCGGAAAAATACAGAAAAAGAATAAGCTTCACCAATCCTCCCATTTAAAAAAAAAAGTGACATTCTGGACTTCAGCCCTCGCTCTGGAGAGTAGAGCCTTCCTTCTCTGTGTGCACCGACAGACTTTAGATCCAATGAGCTTTCCCTTCCCCTACCCCATAGAACCTGCAACCCATTCCTGGTCTATGACATGGAGACTCCTTGGGCCGCACCTCCTTGGCCTCTGGGCAGCAGCTTACAAGGCTGCCACTCCCTTCACAAAGGATCGTCTCCCTTGTCTCGCTGTCCCTCCTTTCCAGTCCCCCTCAGCAGACTGCCACAGGGCACATGCCTCACTCACTCCTGCTCCCAGCACCACGTCTTAGTCCTCTCCACCTTTCTGCCTCCAGTGCCTGTCTTCCCCCACTCCAGAGACTTCAAAGTCAGGAAAAGATGGACACTGCTCCAGGTCGGTATGCCATCGGGTGGACTGGGAGTCTGGGAACAGCCTAAGCCACCCTGTCTCAGAAACTAGAGCTAACTGTATAATTGATGATCCTCAAAAGAACCTGACCGCCAGAGGCATCACTTCACAACTGAGAAGTTCTATATGCCTAGGTTGCTCAGGCCACAGTGCCATCTAGATCCCTACTCCAAGGCACCACACATAGCCAGGAACTTGAAAACAAAATCTTTGACTCTTTGTTGTCCTCTAGCCTCACACCCAATCAATGCCTGCGGCCTACTGGTTCTGTCCCAGACGAACCTTGGGCTGAATATCCAGTTCCTCCCATTCTCATCCCTACTCCTGCACACTAAGCCACCTCTTGAGTGCTGATAGTGTTACTTTCAGCTTTATAATACAGCCATTGTGATCTTTCTAAGATGCAGACATAATCATGTTACTCTCTGCCTAAAATCAAACCCAGAAGTTGTTTCCCACTACTATCTAGATGAAGCTCAAATTGCTCAACATCTCAGTATCTGGTCTCCAGTATGATCCATTCACTATGGGTTCCAGCCAAAATGAGCATCTTTTAGTTCCTCCAACAACCCATGATTATTTTTCTCCCACTGTGTTCCTTTCATCTGCTAACACAATATCTGATGTAGTCCCATCGGCATATTCCCTGTCTTCCTTTCTTCAAAAAATACAGAGTAGTAGAAGTTGGGTGTTCTGGCGCACAACTTTAACCCCAGCACTTGGAAAGTGGAGCCAGGTGGACCTCTGTGAGTCTGAGGCCAGCCTGATCTACATAGTGAGCTCCAGGACAGCCAGCGCTACATAGAGAGACCCTGTCTCAAAACAAAACCCAGTAGAATTTACTTCACCCATTGATCTATAGTCTGGGAAGTCCAAAATTAAGGGGCTCCATCTTGTGAAGGTACTGTTAGTGTTTCTTAGCTAACGTCTGTAAGTCTTTAAGTCCTTGGTGTCTCGGCTTAGATATGCTCTCTGAATCTAGGTTAGACCTGCCCCTCTATCACACTTCTGAACCACATCACATCCTCTTATAGTTGCTCTTTGTCTGTGTCTATTAAAATCATCCTTAGCATAGTGAAGTAAGATCACATCTATTTAATTTATCTCTACTACAGTGTTCCCAGCACCAAGTTCTCACTTAACAATGATGGTTAAATGTTGTGGTTTAGATATGAAATGTCCCCCCAAAGACTTGTGTGTTGAGGGCTTTGGTCCCCAGCTGGTGGTACTTAAGAGAAGTGACTGGATCATGAGGGTACTGACCAGATCAACAGACTAATGTATTAATTAGATTGATTAGTTCATGGCTGAATGTGCTATTAGGGGCTGGTGCCTGGTAGAGGTAGTGAGTCACTGGGAGCATAAAATTGAAGGCTCTATCTTATCACCAATCTCTCTCCCTCCCTCCCTCCCTCTCTCCCTCTCTCCCTCCCTCCTTTCCTCTCTCCCTCCCTCCCTCTCTCCCTCCCCCCTCCCTCCCTCCCTCCGTGTCTACCATGAACAGCTTTACTTTCCCGCTCTTGTGCCATACTCTGCCATACACAGACGTACAACAATACAGGCAGCGAACTGTGAACTGAAATCACAGAAACTGAACTAAACAAGTCTTTTCTCCCTTAAGCTGTTATCTTGGGTATTTTGTTACAACAATGAGCAGACTAAAATAAATGATTACTAACTAACTATCAGATTAAAAGTTGTGCCCGAGGAGGCATAGTTCACATGTAAATTTTTCTTTCTCTTCTCAAATAATACTGCGGTAAGCAGGCAAACTTTCCTATGAAACAAGCCTGTTTATAGCAAGGGAAGTCTAAATCTTTGTTTTCTTCTTCATTTCTCCCTTTCCCATATATAAAATCTTCACTATAAAAATGTAAACACACTTTTTACAAACTAAGAATACAGCTAGCTTTCTCTTGATCTGCCTAATGCCTAGTCTGTTCCCAAACCACCTGTGAACTTCGGTTTACATGCACAGGTTTAAAACAGTGGTTCTCAACCTGTGGGCGGCCATCGGATGTCTTGCATATTTGATATTTACATTACAGTTCATAGCAGTACCAAAATTACAGTTATGAAGTACCAACAAAAATAGTTTTATGGCTGGGGGTCAGAACAACAGGAGGAACGGCATGAGGCCACAGCATTAGGAAAGCCGAGAACCACTGGTTTAAAAGAACCTGCAATAACCTTTCACTTGAAGCAGAACACCCAAGTACCAATTAAATCTTAGCACACCTGCTCTGAAGTGCAAAACCAGAGATTTATGCAAACTTGTAAAGGCATTCTGACCTCAGGTAGGGTTCAAGTTTCCTTAAGGTACACTTCCTCTTTGAAGGAATATTTTTGGAATTTATTTAAGTGACTAACCTACTGATATTAGGCATGCATTTGGTTCCTTTCTTATCTATTCCATATGCTTTCTGCCCACTACCTGTCAATACTTAAGGTTTTAGGTAAAGAAAAAAAAAAATCCTGGCCCACTCACAAGGCCTAAAATGTCTTGCTCTGAATGCATCTTGTCAATAAGGAGACTTTTTTAAAACAATAAGGAGACTTTTTTAAAACGACACCCTTCTGTTCAAGCTCCATACATAATCCAAGAGCAGCTCACTACAGTCATACAGTCCTCTTAACTGGCTGTCTGGAGACTATTGGCAGACCTACAGTGACCAACCATGGACAGAACATGATAGATTACAACACTTCAGACAGGTTTTCAACATCAAGGAAGACATTCTTTCTGACTTGGCAATGCAGACGCTGTCTTGGAGGTCTTGTGAGGTTAATGTCACAGGCACTCACCTTGGATAGACTCATTCCCAGCACTGTGAGAGTCACTAAGCCAGCACAGCAGACCAGAGCACTGGAGCTGGAGAGGCCCGAACCCGGGGGTATATTTCCATCTACCAGGCAGTTCATCCCAGTCAACTTACTAAGACCAAAGTGTTCCTAAGAAAGAGCGAGCAACACAGTTAAGTCACTTCAGTGCTGGATGCAAGAGGCAGTAGAAACTTCTATCATTCCACAGAGGGAAGGAGGTCCACCAACAGACACCAAGTCGTTGTAGGAACTGGTATAATTCAACACAGTAGGAGCACCCATGCCGTCTGATTGAATGACACTTGCCCAGAGGATGAGGCAAGCTGAGGATGACTTCATTTCGTTCAATGAAAAGTTACTGATTCCCTTCCTAAATTGCCTTAGATGATTTTTCTTTGACTATCACCTGATGTGAACAAGTACAGAAAAACTATAAAGCAATCAGAATTCAGGTTGCCCAGCAAGGCAAGAACTCCCCAATTTCCACTGAGTAGGTTGAGCTTTAGCCCGACAGCGTCTGGTATGAAGTCTAACCCAAGAGCAGCTGTTTCCTGGTGCTGGGCCTCAGGAGGCCCTCCAAAGAAAAGGAGCTCCAACTCCATCAACTTCACTTTTCACGGAGAAAAACATAAGTGCTGGGAGGTTAAGAGACCTTCCCGGACATCACACAAGGGACACAGGGAGACTCACGACCGAGACTTTCCCAAAGTCTCACAAAGGATGCTGGGAGTGAGACTCAGGACTGAATCCCTGTTGAGGACTTCGCCGCTGTGGAAGCTGGGGCCAGCAGTGTCTCTGCCTCTAAATGTCTGTCAGTTATATGAGGAGATTCAGACTTTGGGGGGAGATATGGATAGAATTTAGCCATCTGGTAGCTTTAAAGACAGCCAGATTAGAGTGTAGGTGTAAACGATATTGAAGGCCCCAAAGGAGGCAGGGAAATTTTCTACAAACAGGAAAGCCCAATTAATCCAGACTCTGGATTAAAGGTAGAAATCTCTAATGTACTTGAGCTGATGTGTAACACCAGAGTTGGGGTGATATCATAATCTTCGTTTAGGATTAAAAATAAACCCGGCACTCCCTCCTCTTCAACAAGAACATGGACTTCTTCAGAAACTTCTCGAATAATTCAAGACCAGAGTATGAGAAACTATTACATTACCTAATTATGCATTTCATCAGACATATTCTTCCAGGGAGAAATTTCAATAAGCAAGTTAGACTCGCCAAAGGAACTACAAAACGCTGCAAATAAAGACTGTTTTTGTCCTTAATTTTTTGTCCTTTTTTCTTCCTTGGCAAAAGTCATGCGCCACAAAAGACAAGAGTCAGATGTGCTTCCTGACTCCAAGTCATCTAAAACTCTCCTTCCAGAAACACAAACAAATTATACACTGAAGACGACGTGCCGCTGCCAACGCCCTTCCACACAGAACATCAGGCAGCCCACTCCAAAGCAGCAGTCCTCGGGGAACGCTATACATTTCACCATAAACGATCCACAGAGTGTCTTGAATGTGAGTCATACTTACAAACTTAGCACGCAATGTTTAAGTTCAAAAGTCACAGCAGACTGAAAAACACACATGGGTTGTGCCAAGTACTGTAATAGCTCTATCCCAAAAGGATAACATGTTCAATTTCACATAAACAGATTATCCCTTGGATCTTTCTAGTATTTTAATTTGAAGGTTTCTGGACTGGCTAACACTGAAATGACTTTTCTGCTAAAAGTTCATTGTACAAACCTGTGTTTGCACATAAGTTGTCAAACCAAGGAGGAAGGCTTTAAGCCCTTAAAAGGATCCAAAACAATGCAAGAAAACATAGATAGATAGATAGATAGATAGATAGATAGATAGATAGATAGATAGATAGATGGATGACAGATATATAGATAGACAGACAGATAACTTTACCATATGGTGCAAAAAGGCATGTTGTTTCAAGGAAGGTCAAATTGCATTTGCCTGACCAATGCTTCCAAATACTCTAATTCCCACTAATGTGGATGACAATCCAGATGATTTGAAGATTTAAAACAGGCCAATAACTTTTCCCAGAAGTTATTACCATGTGTCTGGAAAAAAGACATTCTCAAGAAATGAATGCTGCACTTTTAGGCCAGACCTCCAAAGTAGAAGCATAGGACTACACATCCCAAGTTACTCTGATGGGCTTCTATAACAACCATATCACTGAGTCCTAAGCTTCTCATAACAGTTTCAGATAGGACCTCCAGGCCACTTGGATCACAAACTCTCAAAAATAAATAAATAAAACACAAAAGCATGTTTACTCGTTTTCTCTTGATTCACAAAGAGAAAAGGTCTATTTCTTAATATCCTTTATCTATGATGTTACAAGAGTCACTACAGCTAAAATAATTATTGAGTAGATGTTAGCTTTAAAAATAAAAGAGCTGCCTGGGCTACCAAGTGAGCTCCAGGAAAGGCGCAAAGCTACACAGAGAAACCCTGTCTCGAAAAACCAAAAAAAATAAAATAAAAATAAAAATAAAAATAAAAGAGCTGGAGAGTTGACTCAGTAACTAAGAGCATTTGTTGCTCTTACAGAGGAGGACCTGGGTTCAATTTCAAGCACCACATGGTGGCTTACAACAGTCTGTAACTCCAGTCCCAGGGGATCTGATACCCTCTTCTGGTTTCTGTGGGCACTAGGCATGCATGTGGCACAGAAACATGCATGCAGGCGAAGCACCCACACACATAAAATAAAAATAGATGGATCTTTTCTAATTGTTAAAACATAAAATTAACAAAAACAAACATAAGAGTGGTTCTAAAAACAGCAAGTTTTGGTTTTCCACTTGTGCTTCATACATTCTTAACTATGAGAAAAAGTAGAAACAGTCCATTGTCCTGTACTTGCACACAGCACTGGGATTTCAAATTGAGATTAAATCGATGTTTCTAGGAAAGTACTTAGATAATGCCTTTCACTCTATCCCTTTTAGTCTCACCTGCACAAGCAGGAACAAGGCTAGCTGCCATTCTCAAATGCCTAAGGTGCCAGCACCATGACATCCTTGCAACAGCTCTTCATTGAATAGCAATGACATCATTTTACAGATAAAGCCAAGACTTGACTCAAATTAACAAAGCTGGATCAAGCCCACATTCAAATCCATGGCTGTTCTAAGTCCCATTCCAGAACACTCCTGTATATCCCAGGAACAGAATGTAACTACTAGGACACTCTCTCTTCGTGGCATATTATTGATGCATAGCCATTGATTTTTCAGTCAAATAAAAAATCATGACTTCCCCCAGTACACGCAACTCAGAAACAATCATGCCTTTCCCACTCTCAGAAACAGAAGTCAGCAAAATACAAGAAGAGCATCATCAATACTGAAAGGAGACCAAAAACATAATAGAGCAAATCTGGAATGACATGAATATCATCTAGTAGGCTAGTAGGTGTCAATTTACCTGGATTCCTTTAAATCCACAAAGGAAGTAGTTGTGCCATAGAGGTTTGGTTTTGTCGATATGGATGTTATTAGCACTAGTACTGAAGTCTCTGGGAAAAAAAAAAAAACAACAACAAGACCCATTTATTTGTTTGTATGCCTTCAAAGACAAAAATCAATGGCTGACTGCTGCCCTCTTGTGACAAAACAATGATACTGAGCATTCTTTTCTATTTACTTTCAATGTATAAGGTTGAGGGAGGATGTTGTAGTGGCCTTAATGACTAATCTACCTCTAATTGGCACTTTTTATTTCCAAAATCAGATAGGAAACAGCATGCTTAACATAATCTACATCCATTTTTCTCTTTCATGTCAGTCCTCATTGACTGGTGTAAAAAAACCACATAAGCGCTTTATCCTCTAGGCCTGCTACTCAGCAGATGCCCCGTAGAAACAGAAGTGCTCAAAGCTTTCTTTACCCTGCATTCTCTGATACCCATCCAATTTGACTATCTGTATGATTTAAGAAAAAGAAATAACGAACAAATTTTATTTTATAGGGTCATGGCCCACTGGGGAAAAAAATAAGACCTCCTGATTTTACACTGATATAAATTTACAATTAAATAAACAGCTAAATGAAAAAAAGGGGAGAGACCAGTTTTCACAACAAAATGCCAGGCTCAGAAAGATGGCTCAGTGGGTATGGTGGTTGTCATGTAATCCTAACAACTGGATCCCTAGAGCCCACATAAAGAAAGACAGAATTGATTCTACAAAGTTGTTCCCTGACTTCCACACATTTGCTATAGAATGCATGCCATACATGCACATCACACACACACACACACACACACACACACACACACACACACACATGAAATAAAAAAAATGAACAAGGTATAATGCCAATTAACCAATATAAAAGAAATAATGGAAATTTAAAAATACTGCATGTGAAATCCATGATAATGGTTTCATCAATAGATGTTTAGAGAGTGAGGATTTAATTTAAAAAGGTATTTACATAGACTCAAAGTATTTCCTCATTATCACGACTAGATACGTACTAACTAGAAGAAACAGTAACTCTGTGTTAGAGAGTTACTAGTTCCGCACAGCAGTGGTCTGCTTCGCTGAATTACTCAGAAAAGCCTAGCTCTCTGTTCCTCAGTTCCTCCTACCTACACATGCCTTCCCTAACACTTTGAGTCCTTCTTTCTTCATTTTCTGTTTCCTGGAATAGTTCAAGAAGCCTCCATATTAGCTCTTCTCTAAAGGTCTGATGGAGTTCAGCAGTGAAAACTAGTAGACCTGAACTATTTATAATATTTTTATTAATTCCTTGAGAATTTCACACAACATATTTTGATTATATTCACCTCCCCACCTATCTCCATAACTCCTCCCAGATCCACCCCTACCTCCTCAATCCCAGCCATTTTATGTCCTCTGGTGTTTTTTTAATAAGCCATCAAGTCCAGTGTGTGCTTCCCATTTATTCATTAGTGTGAGGTCATCCATGGAGCACGGTCAACCTACCAAGGGCCATACTTGAAGACAGTTTCCCTCCAGTCCTCCCCAACATCTAGCTCTTAGGATCTTCCTGATCTCTCTTCTGCAATGGTCCCTGAACCGTGGGAAGGGGCAGTGGTGACACAATGTCCCATTTGTAACTAAGCATTCCACCAGCACTTACTCTCTGCGCTTGGATCAGCTGTGGGTGTCTGCATTATCTACAGTCCACTGTGGTCACCCCATAACATTGATGCCTCTACTGCATCCATGGGCATGTCTTTCCACACCAGGAGTTCACAGGGCTCACGGCTGGGGAAGACTGTTGATGACTATTGTTCTCTAGCAGTCTACATAGAATCTCCTACGGCTAAGAAAGTTAACCAACTGGAAGGTGGTTTCCTGGTCAGAATCAATGGTATTTTTTCATGTCTTATGATCAAAATGGGTAGAGTCTTCAACAATAGGTCTTACCAAAGCCTGGACTTCTATTAAATTGAAAATGTTTTTGTTTAGTTGAGGTTTTTCTGGGGTTTGTTGTTGTTTTGCTTCTAGTTGCTGCTTGAACTTCATTGCTTGTTTATCAATCTCTACAAGCTGTGGCTCTCATCTCAGTTTAATTTGGGTAGATATATGCATCTAGAGATTCATTTCTTTCTGATTTTCCAATATCATAATCTATAAGAGCTCCAAAGTACATTACAACAATTTACTGAATTTCATCTCTTACTTTATTAATTTGGGCCTTTGCTCTCTTTCTTTTGGCTAGTTTGGCTAACAGTATGTAGATCTTGTCCATCTTTTCAAAGAACTCTTTGTTTCATTAATTCATTGTCTTTTTGAATTTCCACTTCATTAATTTCTGCCTTGATAATTATTTCTGTCTGTCTACTGATGTTTGATTTGGCTTGTTTGTGTTCTTCCAAGGCCCTGGGATGATGAATTAAGTTAGTTATTTGAGATCTGACTCTTTTCTATTTTATTTATTTATTTCCCCCCTCCGCGTGTGTGTGTGTGTGTGTGTGTGTGTGTGTGTGTGTGTGTGTCCACATACCATGGCATGTGTGTAGAGTCAGAAGAAAGCTAGTGGGAGTCAGTTATCACCCTCCAGTGCATGGGAGATTGACCTCAGGCTGTCAGGTTTGATAGCACTGTTCTTCCCACTAAACTATCTCACTGGCCCTTCTCTGATTTTAATATATGCGCTTATAGCATTAAACTTCCCTTTCAGGACTGCTCTCATGTATCTCCTAACCACATTAATTAAAATCTGAGTATACTATGCTAGTTTGGCGTTGTATGGTAGTAATATCAAACACCTGTGATTGCTCTCCCAGTTAATATCCCACTCAGAAGAATACGGAGAGCTCCTGGACTGAGAAATTATTTTCTAAACTACACATTCACCTCCACCACATCCAAGTCCCACTTGAACATTGCAAATACTTCAACTAAAAGAATAAAGCAGCAAAAAAAAAAAAAAAAAGCAAAATAGCACCAAATACATGAATCCCAATGCAGTAACATATGAAACACACACACACATGCACACAGGGTAAGATAACACCTCTAAAAAGCATTAACCCTACGGTAACGGCATCTGGTATGAGTAAGATAAATGTTGGCAGAGTTTTGAGAAAATGAACACTTTTGTACTGTTTGTAGGAATGGTATTTGGCTCAACCATTTTGGAAAACGGTATGATGTTTCTTCAAAGAATTCAAAACAGAAGAAGCATATGATCCAGGAATCCTTCTGCTTGGTATCCATACCCAAGGGAAATGAAATCAGTAGAAACATCTGCTATCCCCATGTCGGGTTGCTCACAATAACTAAGATATTTAGAAACAGAATGACCATATAAAGTGTGACAACTATATCTTCTGTAATTTGAAAATCAAATACATAATATAATCATGTACTACTTAACAACAGGGATATAGTGTAAGAAATGTATCATTAGCCAATTTTGTCATTGTACAAACAATATAGAATATAAAGTACTCACACAGATGTACTACACACATATATATTTGGGATATATTTGGGATATTCACCACTACTAACCTACCTGACATGCTATTATACTTGTGGTGGTTTGAATGAAAATGGCCCCCGCAGTTTCATACATTTGCATGTTCAGCCCCCAGTTGATGATCTGTTTGGAAGGATTAGGAGGTATGGCCCTGATGGAGTATGCCTTGGAGGAGGTGTGTCACTAGGGATGGCTTTGAGGTTTCAAAATTCCATGCTAGGTCCAGTGTCTCTCTCTCTCTCTCTCTCTCTCTCTCTCTCTCCCTCTCTCTCTCTCTCTCCCTCTCCCTCTCCCTCTCCCTCTCCCTCTCCCTCTCCCTCTCCTCTCCCTCTCCCTCTCCCTCCCCTTCTCTCCCCTCCCCTCCCCCCACCACTCTCTGTGACTGCTGCCTGTGGATTAGGATGTAAAGCTTTTAGCTACTTCTCCAGCACCAGGCCTGCTTGCTTGTTCCCATGTTCCCTGCCATGATGATTATGGATTAATCCTCTGAAACTGTAAAACAGCCCCCAGTTAAATGCTTTCTTTTATACAAGTTACCTTGGTCATGTGTCTCTCCCCAGTGACAACAGTGACTAAGACAACACTGAACACCATAGCTGACTATAACACAGTGATAGTATTTGTGTATCTGAACCTATCCAAACAGAAAAAGTTCAGTAAACATATTATAAGTGTAAACAATTGAAACTAACACACTAATACCGGAAACACAACATAAGAGGAGTATGCAGAACAGAAAGTTGTGGTGAGTGAATGAATATGAAGGCCAAAAATATAACTGCACATGACTCTAGATTTTATAAACATACACATAAATGACATCACATTTATCTCAAAAGTTCCTTCTCTGATAAACTAACATTGCCTTACTATAACTTGTTTTATTTATCAATATTTCAATTTTTGAAACTTTTGACTCTTTTGTAGTAATTCTTTGCTCAAAATGCACATGTTATAAACAGCAGTAGTTTTTCAGCTCCTCATATTCCCATGGGGCCATGATCCTATGCATGAGCCATCATTGGCCAAAATACTGCTATGCAGCACCAGACTGAACAAGGAAGGCTTATGCAGAAAAGGCAAAGCTGGTTCAGCATTGGAAAATCCACCAGCGTAATCCACCAAGAGTTTTAAGATGACCGTGAAGACTGCACAGATATTTAATACAATTCAGTACACATAACGACTTAACGTTTTAAAAAATTAAACACTTAAACTTGACAAAAGATACGTTCTAGAAACATCCATTACACCTTAGACTGAGACTAAAGCTTTGAAGAAAACAGACAATACAACATAAAATCAATCATAGAGTGTAAACCTACTGAGGGGTATAGGTAAGTAAGCAATGGGCAACATGGTAAGAGTCTTGGACAAGAGAATTAGACAGTGCCACAGTAACGACGAGGAACAGATAGCATACACCTGACTTTATTGAGACAGTCTCCTCAGCAGATAATCAACACTTTCTGTGCAAGAGCAAAATTATTTTCATGTTTGCATAGTTTAATACTTAATAGTTGAGACAATGTCTAGTACATGACAACTCTTCAATAAATGCTTCCTTCTTACACTTATTTATTCATTCATTCTTTCATTTACTTACTATGTATGTATGAGAAAAAGGGTGGGCATGTATGTATCATGCCACAGTGTGAAAATAAGAGAACAACCTGCAGGACTCGGTTCTCTTCTGTCATGTGGGTTTCTGGAGGTCAGTGTCAGGTAAGGGCACTCAATACCCCTGAGCCATCTTGCTTGCTAGTAAAGGTTTCTTTAGTGAGTGTGCAAATGAACACAACAAATAGACATTTAGTAGTGACCTGGGATGCTGATGTCAGGCAGGACATATCGATAAAGTATATGATTTAATTGGAATCCAATATTTTCTAGAGTCTATCTGCATTCAGATATATTACTGCATGCTTACACACACAAACACACACACACACACACACACACACACACACACACACACACACACAGAGAGAGAGAGAGAGAGAGAGTCCCTACCCACCAGCCATCCTAATTACTCACGGATACAAGGGATTTGTATTGGCCAGTTGGAGAGTGTGTGTTTTCACAGGTTCCACAGCTATTAGCATGTCTTGTTCCACAGCCATGGGAAGAACAGAGTATCCACAGTAATCGATGTGCTCTCCTAGACAAAAGGGAAAGCAGGTTTTATCATCGCTAGTAGATGAAATAAAAGAAGCTCAACCTAGCTGTATGAACAGCAGTTGCTGGAGAGAACCACGGCTTCGTTGGACCTTCAGGGCTGATTGGACCTTCAGGGCTGACTGCCCAAGTAGAAACTCGGTGACTAGAATCTGGAGAGTTCTAAGTCAGGTGATCTCACGAATCCTTTTTTCCCTTAGAAATCGTTTGTTATGCGCTGCTTCTTGTGACCTAGTATCCTTGTAGCTCTAGGTAAATCCTTCGGGACACATCAGCAGACGGCCTAACCTTCACCAACCCGAGGCCGAGCGTTTCATCAGGTAGCATCTGCCACCGGGAACTGAGAATTCCTACCTTGCTGTAACCCGCCTGCCTGATGTTTCCACCGATGTCTCTGGAAAGTGTCTTAATGTGTGGTTTCCTTTTCTGTTAATATAAAACCTCATGAGACTGTTCCATGTAAGAACATGAGGTGGAGTGAACTGTATCCGTGTTCCCGTGTTCCCAAGCCATGGTCACTCATAGTCGGTCCCAGAATAAATTCTTATCCCCTTTCAGGTAAAAGCTGTGACTCTCGCATAGA
Organism: Peromyscus leucopus; assembly: GCF_004664715.2. Lineage (NCBI taxonomy): Eukaryota > Metazoa > Chordata > Mammalia > Rodentia > Cricetidae > Peromyscus > Peromyscus leucopus. The sequence goes on along the minus strand of NC_051066.1, from coordinate 101,929,084 downwards.
CAGTTAACATACAGGAAAAATATGACCCCGGTTTAATAAAAAGTAAAATACAATGGGCAGACAGATACTCAGTTTTCTTTTTACCAAACATTTTGAGCCAACTTCAGCTAGCTATGAGTAATTCATTTTTGTTAATTTGGAGGCTCCTTTTTATCGTAAGCTTGGTTTTCCATTTTCTCATTTGTTTTGTTTTGCTTTGCTTTTTTTTTTAACATGGTGTTTTTATTGATTATTTGGAAATTTCACATAATGCACCCCAATCACAGTCACTTCCAGTCCTCCCAGGTCCACCCCCGCCCCCTCTCCAAAACAAAAGAAGAAGAAAAAAAAAGAAAGAGAAAACAAAAAACATACCAAGTCCAATTTGTGTTGCTCATATACTCACTGGCACATGGTCAAACTCCCAGTGGCCAGTCCCTTAAAGAAACTGAGTCCTTTCCTATGCCCAAGCCCCCAGAAGCAATCAACACTACACTACAGCATCTCTATCACAATTTTTTAAAGAGTTCTCTTCAATGGCCTTCTGTCTAGACTTTTTCTCTTTTGGGGGGTGGGGGAGGGTTGCAGAGGGAGAGAGGCTGTCACAGAAACGGTCTATGTCTCTCATTCTCAACTGTGAGTCTGCGATTATCAAGACCACTCACTGCAAAAGAAGCTTCCTTGCCCTTTATAACCAGCAGCAGCACAGATCATGGACCTCCACATGGTTTCTGACTACAGCAAGGACCATGACATCAACATGGCTTCAGGGGGCACCATGGACATCCCCACGGCCTTCAGTGGTAACATGGCCACAGAAATCAACACACACCCCAACTGCAGCCGGAGCACAGACATCAACATAGTCTCTGGCAGCAACGCAACCCACAGATATCAACTTGGCTGCAGGGGGCACCACAGACCACAGACATCTCCATGGCCTTTGGTGGTAACACAGGCTATGGACATCAACATGGCTCCTGGCCACAGTAGGGTCACAGACACCAACAAGGCTCTAAGTGGCTGCACGAACCCTGGACATCAACATGGCCTCCAGTGGCAACATGGACCACGGTGGAAACACAGACCACAGACATCCACACATCCCCCAGCCACACACAGCAGGGACCACAGTCACCATCATGGCCCTCAACAGCAGCACAAGCCACGAACTTCATGGATTCAGGTGACAGCATAGTCCATCAATGTCTCTTCAGTTGAAATATGGACCATGGACATCAACATGGGACCCAGCAGCAGCAGCACAAGCCACAAACATCAACATGGACTCCGGTGGTAACAGGAACCATGGACACTAACGTGGCCCGCGGTGGCAGCACAGGCCACAGACATGGACAGGGCCTCAGCCACTTTTTAATTTACAACAATCATTTTCCAAATTTATGTCATGTGACTATAAAGTATCAAGCTGATTAATATCTCAGTGTGGATAAAAAGCTGCTTATTTTCTGGCACAGACTTATATAGCTCATTGTTCCTTTGGCAGATAATAATCATCGAGGAAACATGAAATCAGCAGATGACAATTCAGCTGCACAATTCTATTTTTATTCCATATATTGCTATAGCAGAGAAGGCCTTTGCTCCTGCATTGATATTCTTTATAGAAAGGGATAATAAGGGCCTTTTATGGATTAAAATGACAGGTAGAAGAACTAATTTATCAAGTCATATTTCTATCCAAGAGGACAGCAATCTGAGTCAAGTAGAAATACATATTTGAATACGTGGATAGGGCATCTGTTCTTCTGCAAGGCTATAGCATGGGTGGCCGCCTACTGAGAGTGAAAATGGTATCCTTTGACAAAGTGTATTTAAAAGAAGAAAAACACCCACCCTGGGTGAGGGCCATGGAGGGAGCAGGAACCCCCGAGGATGGAGATAAATCTATTATCAGCTCCTCAGTGTGTTAACGAAACTTACCCCTGTGCTTTAACAGAGACTGAGATTCATCTGGTCTCCAGCCGTGTTCCACTAACACTGGAGTCACACCCCACACGCGTTACTGACTCAGGAAATTAGAATTCTTTGTTAGGAAAACCCCACCCCACACAAGGGGAGCTTTGGCTGTGCTCTGAGGACCCTGTTGCTGTGGATTCTCTAGCAGTGAGAAGCTGACATCTTCTGCCTGCCTTCTGGGCCATTTTCCTGTTCTCTGTTCTTCTGAGGCTTGGACACATTTTCTCCTCACCGTTTTCCTCTGTGGACCTTTAGGACATTAAAGAGCTCAGAACCTGTCTGCAGCCCCCTCTCCATCCCAATCCCACGGTAACTCTGACGACATCCACATAGATGACCTAGTCCAAAGCCCAGGCCCTCCTCCTCCCCTGACCGTCCTCCCCCATGGCCCTCCATCCAATAATTGCCTAGCTCCCGTCACCTCCAACTTTCATCAAGCTCTTATAAGCCTGAAGCTCCCCATCCTGCCTGTCTCTCTGCCCCACACTGCCTTCTCATCTCCATCTGTAGGCTCCTCTCCCTTCCTTCCCTTCGCCCCCCAGCACAGATGCCACCTTTTCTTGCTTCACCAGCCCTCCTGCCCATACTCTCAAAGTCTCTGTTCCATGTCATCCTCCGTGAACTCCCACTCAGCAAAGCCCTACACCTACCTCAACACCACACACCCTACACTAGCTGAGGCAGGGAAATGCAAGACCTCTGAGCTGCTGCACAGTCCACAAGTCCGCCTTACCCCAGATCTCAGTGCTTTCCAGCAAATGGGCTTTTTTCGGCCATTCAATCTCCATTCCTTCCCATTTACATTGTTTCTTCCCCTTCCTTAAAACCCCAGCCCTCCTCACAGAAGCGTCCTCAGCCCTCCACTCACAATCACACACAACTGACATCAAGGTGCATCCTTTTCTGCCTGGCCTCCCGTTGAAAGGGCTGAAGCTGCCGGTGTCCTATGCTCCAGACATCAGCCTCCCTGCCTGTGCAGGCATCCCCTCCACCAGGTACTCCCTTCCCAGTTATGGGCAATCTCTCCCTCTCCATTGATCTTCTCCCTAGCATAAACCATCCCCACTGGCCATTCTCAAATAGTCCGTGAAATTTTTAAATCCTCTATTATTCACTTCAAAATAAAAAGCAGGGTCCGAGTTGCCACTGGAAGGTGGCTGGCTAATAAGTGCTCTGTATTTTTCAGCTACTTGTTTTGTAAGCTTGCATTTCCCATTACAATAGTGTTTTTGAATCCTCCATGGACCCTGGACTTTTCTCAGCTCCCCATACATTTTCTCGTGACAAGTCTTATTCATCCTAGCGGTCATGACTTACAACATCCCTGCACACATCTCCTGTTCCTCCTCGTACTGCATGCATCCCCTTATCAAAAATTCAAGCTGCATGCATTTAGCCTAAGCATCTTTGTTTAAACAGAACTTTATGGGGGTGTGAGATGTGGAGACAAGACAAACAAGAGCCCCTCTGGTTGAGCTTTTGCGAGGCTGGCACTCCCCTTAACAGCAGTCCCTGCACAGACTCCAACCCAGCCCTCAGTCCCACTGACACAGCCAGAAGATGACACTGAGTGTCTAGGGGCTCTCGCACCTGCCATTAGACTGTGGGTTCCCAGAGCAGCTGCTGCACAGCAGATAAACAGTGCATCTTCTGACGGAAAGCAAGCAAAGGACTTCCTTCTGATGAAATCGTACGCAACCATCTACGTCCCACTTGACACACGTTCTTGTTCTTCGTTTTGGTTTGGTTTGGTTTTTCGAGACAGGGTTTCAACTGGCTGTCCTGGAACTCACTCTGTAGACCAGGCTGGCCTGGAACTCACGGAGATCCACCTGCCTCTGCCTCCCAAGTGCTGAGATTAAAGGTGTGCACCACCACTTGACCTGTGTGTAGCAAGCTCTTGATATACTTTTCCTTGGCTTCCAAAGTACCACTTAAGATAGTCCATTTCAAGCATGGGCTTGATTTAGGGATATCTAGATTGCTGGAATTATTATTTCTGGGTGTACCTGTTAAGTTTTTTTCTTTTCATATGGAAAGGTATTAGCATGCATGCATCCTATATTGCTATTCTCTAATACATCTCTCCTGTTTTTCACTTTTCCTCCTTCCTATCTATCTAGCCTTTCATGCTCACACTGTAGGATGCCCTTTCTGCTTTTCTGTTGAAAGTCTCTGCATCAAAGCAGGGTAACTATCCAAAACAGAAATATCAGACATCTGAAAAGTGAAAAACTGGAAATAACTTTATGTACAATTAAAGAAAACTCTTGAGTAAATTACAAAACACCATCTTAGTAGGTTATTACAAAGACATTAAAATAATAATTATAACCTCTTTAGAAATATAAGAAAATATTTATGATGTATTAAACACAAAAGAATGAGTTGGTATATAATCTAAAATCACATCCGTCATTATACATTTATAAAGACAAATTGTACAAAAATTGCTAAAAATCTGCTACTTAACACTAAAATATAGGAAATTACAAAGCATCTCCCTACAGAAACAAAAGCAAAATACAAATATACCCAATAAACCTGGAAAATCCAGACTACCAGAGGAGGGGGAAAAAATCAAAAGTAGAAATTTAGAATACCTATTATGTTGACTCTTCCTGGGGCTCGAACATAAAACTTGGGTGTGGAGCCAAACTTGGAGTTAAACATCTCTTTCAGCTTCAACAATCTGAAAAACAAGGGTGGACTATCTCAAGATAGCATATATCAGGAAACCCTGGCAGGCTAAGACAGTGACAGGGATGTACTCAGCATGCGTAAAGGAGGGGTCAACCCTTGAGCACTGCAGGCAACATGCACGTGCGCGCACTGCAGAACGTCGAAGATCAAAGGGATGTAGCTAATAGAAAACCCTTCCTTCCGTCATGAAGAATCTCTATTTATTTCAGTGATAATGAAGAACATCTTTGGGGGGGGGGAGGAGCTTGAGACAGGGTTTCTCTGCATAGCCATGGCTGTCCTGGAACTGGCTCTTGGGCCAGGCTGGCCTTGAACTCACAGAGACCTGCCTGTTTATGCCTCAGGAGTGCTGGGATTAAAGGTGTGCGCCACCACAGCCCAGCTGGAAGAACATCTTTATAGTAAAGCAGCAGCTTGAAATCGGGGTCAGCAGGGCCACAGCCTGTGAAGCCTGAACAACTTCTGCCCTCTGATGGTAGCTCTTGGGCTTTAGTGTTCTTGGCTTATAGCCACATCCCTCCAATCTCTGCCCCAGGTTGTCACAGGCATTCTCCCTTCAGGGCTGTACCTCTTCAAATTCTCCTTCTCAGATCTGCGAAGAATCAAGTACAAATAAAGTTCCATTCTGTGGACCAAAGTAAGCCTGAGTTCCAGGAGTCACCCCCTTCAACCCAGCACAGGCATTGATAATGATAGTGGGTATCAGGGGTCACAGTTCCATTCTAGTGGAGTCTGTGATTCATTGTCAACGTTATCAAATATTTTTCCTGTTCTCTAAAATTGGAGAACTAAACATTCCTCTTGGGTACCATTCAGATCAAAAAATTCACCATTGTCAAATCATCCCAAATCTTTCAGTAGTCCCCATACCATACTGTTCAAGTAATAACACCAGTTACAATAAACATTAACTAGGGGCCATCATATTCAAAAGTTGAATGATTAATTGTTCTTAGAGATTAATTTGTTGCAAAAAACGGAAATCAATACACACACACACACAGCACGCACGCACACATGCGCGCGCGCACACACACACACACACACACACACACACACACACACACACACACACACGCTCCAAGAGTGAAAGGAAGCATAACGACAGAGAGTGGAGTTGTGCAGACATCCCCGTTGGAAGAGACTCAGGCTGGCCTCCTGGAAATCTGAAAGCAGCCAGAAATTCTGTTTCCACTGGTGTCTTTGGTGCTTGCTCTCCCTGACTCGTTCTCCCATCTCTCCGAAGATGGCATCACCATTTCCCTCTTCTCCTCTCTGCTTCCCCTTCGCCTCTGCCAACCTCATTTCTGCGTCTACATCCCTATGTCTCATGACATGGTGACTCCACAAGACTCAGTAACTCCAGTTACTGTCTCAGACATTCATATCCTTTGGTCCAAATTCTCAAAGTCAGTATGTTTGGAAGAGTTTAAATCCTGTATACATCCTGTTCCCACTGTTTGGTACAAATAAGGTCACTCAAGTCCATTCATTAAGTAGCTGCTCTGGATTACAATAGAGACCTCGGCAGGAATCATTTACTCTCTGGAGCAGAGCAGGCACTGGGTTTGGGGGTTTGGCTCAGTATGTGAAAGGGTCTGGGGCTATTCTCCAGAATGGAAAAAACAAAAAATAAAAATAAAAAAAAGTAAACATTAACTGGACCATAAAATGCAGGTAAACAAGATGACTCCTTGAATCTGATTCTCTCTACACATCTTCTAGAACAAGAACAGATAAAACTTCACAAAAAGTAGTTTTCTCTGTAAGTAGAAAACACAGAATATCAAACTTTACCTATAACTTAAGTAGAAAGGGGGAGAAAACAGCAAGTAAGAGAGGGAAGGAGGGAGGAAGGGAAGGAGAGAGGGAGGAATGGAAGGAGGGAGGGAGGGAAGGGAGAGACAAGAGAGGATGGGATGGGAGATGATGGCTAGTTTTTTGTCAACTGACATAAGCCAGAGTCACCTGGGAAAGTGGAGTGGAGCAGGCACACTACACTAAAGTTTATCACTAAAATCACCCAATGAAACACTAAGTAGCTACTGTCTTCATTGTCTCTAATGAAACCCATAACCAAGTGATTACGTAATTAGTTATAATAACAAAAATAAATTTTTAAAAGTACCCTGCATGAGTGGATAGAACTACTCCCAGAAGCCACAAGTTTATTGAGTGAAAATTCCATTGCCAGGAGCAGGCTATCTCCCTAGGAGTTGGTGGTCGTGGAGGCCCCTGGGACTTCCAAACAACACAGGCTTCTATAACTGCTGTTTGTTCGCCACCAGAACTGCAGGGTACGGCCCTATTGCTGAAGACATCGTATGCCCTGGTGCAGGGCATAGAAAAAAGATCAAGACAGAAGTGGCCTGAAAACTTGATCCTTGTTGATTAGCTTTCATGTGCCAGCACCGGTAGGTGCTATGCAAAGAAGCTGCTGGGAAAGGATTGTGGTTAACAGTCTTACCCAGCTGTGGACCCTGTATACAACAATACTGGCCAACCAGGGAAGATGTGCATACTAGTGCTGTAGTGGGAACAGGGTGGGAATAGGAAGGCTCAAGAAAGGGTAACAGAGGAGAGATTAATATGATCAAAATACATTATGTAGATGTATGAAAATGTCATAAAGAAAACCATTATTTGGGGCTGGAGAGATGGCTCAGAGATTAAGAACACTGACTGATCTTCCAGAGGTCCTGAGTTCAATTCCCAACAACCACATAGTGGCTCACAACCATCTATAATGAGATCTGGTGCCCTCTTCTGGCCTGCAGGCAGAACACTGTATACATAATAAATAAAATAAATCTTTAAAAAAAAACCATTATTTATAATTAATGTATGCTAATAAAAAACAATGTTTAATCTTTAACATGCTAGATAATAAGGTAATGTCTTTAACTTAATAAAAAGTATTCACCAGAAACATTAAACTTCATATTTGATGGCAAAATATCAGAAGTATTCTCATTAAATCTTTTCCAAGGCTGGAAGGATGGCTCAGCAATTAAAAGCACTTCCAGAGGATCCAGGTTCAATTCCCAGCACCCACATAGCAGTCACAACCATCTGTAACTCCAGTGCAGGGGGTCCTCTTCTGACCTCCACAAGCACCAGGCATGTACATGGTGCACATGTAAACATGAAGGCCAAACATTTATACACATAAAATAAATATTCTTTAAAGCTTTTCCATTAGCCGGGTGGTGGTAGCATACACCTTTAATCCCAGCACTTGGGAAGCAGAAGCAGGTGGATTTTTGTGAGTATGAGGCCAGCCTGGTCTACAGAGTGAATTTCAGGACAGCCAGCGTTGTTACACAGAGAAACCCTGTCTCAAAAAAAAAAAAAAAAAAAAAGGAAGGAAGGAAGGAAGGATGCAATTTTAGGTTTCAAATCATAGTCTTCTAAACATTCTCCATCTTCAGTATTACAAAGTCAGGGCCACCAAATCAGCTGAGATGAGAAAACAAGAAACCAGAAAATCTGCTCACAGGGCATCATCATAACACAGCATTATTTGTAAGAGCCAAATGTCAAAGTCATCCCAATGTCTACTAAGTGGTAAGCAAAATACACTCTGTCCGTGTGATAGAACACATACTGATACATGCGACAGCATGGCTGAGAGAACACTGGGAGAAAAGAACCAGCTGAGTGTGGTAGCACACGCCTTTGATCCCAGCATTCAAGAGACAAAGAAAGGAGGATCTCAATGAGTTGGAGGCCAGCCTGGTCTACACAGCAAGTTCCCAGACAGCCAGGACTGCACAGACAGACCCTGTCTCAAAAAAAGAAAGAAAGAAAGAAAGAAAGAAAGAAAGAAAGAAAGAAAGAAAGAAAGAAAGAAAGAAAGAAAGAAAGAAAGAAAGAAAGAACAAAAAGAGGCACAGAAAGAGAGGTGAAAAACACATCTTATGATAGCACTTATTTGGGATGTCCAAAATGAACAAATCTGAAAGGTTTAAAAAAGAAAGAAAAAATAGATGAGTAGTTGCTTAAGAAGGGAAAGGTGAAATACAAGGGGTGATATGTATGTTTGCACAACACTGTGAATCCACTTCGTTGCTAACTTTTTAAAGTGTGTGGTGTGTGTGTGTGTGTGTGTGTGTGTGTGTGTGTGTGTGTGTGTGTTTTCAAGGGCACATGAATGTCATGGCACACCTGAAGGTCAGAAGACACTTTTCAGGAGTCAGTTCTCTTCTTCCATACTGATGAGCTCTTTCTTGGTACTGATTTCAGGTGGTCACGCTCACACGGAAACACTTTTATTCATTAAACCAGTTCATCGGTTTAAAATGAGTGGATTATATAGTATTCGAAATCAGTAAGGTTATTACAAGAAATAATAACCTAGCAGTTTTTATTCATTTGTTTTAGGGTTACTTTAGGCAAGGTCTCATGTGGCCCAGACTGTTCTCCCACTCACTAGCGAAGGATGACCTCGAATTTCCGATTCTCCTGTCTCTAACTCTGATATGCCACCATCGGGGTTCATACAGTTCTGGGAGTCAAACCCAAGATTTCATGTATGAGGCTAGCACTCCATAGCTGAGCTGCCTTCCCAGATTTTGTTTTTGTTTTGGGGGATGTGGTGGTTTGAATGAGAATGGCTCCCATAGGCTCATGTTTGAACACTTGATCCCCAGATAGTAGAACTGTTCAGGAAGGATTAGGAGGTGTGGCCTTGTTGGAGATGTGCCACTCCCAGTGAGCTCCCTCTGCCTTGTGCTTGTGGACCAAGGTGTAAGCTCTCAGCCACTGTTCCAGTGCCTGCCTGCCTGCCTGCCACCATGCTCTCCACTATGATGGCCATGGACTCATCCTCTGAAATAGTAAGCCCCAAAATAAGCTTTACTTCAATAATTTCACTGGACCATGGTGTCTCTTCACAGCAATAGAAAAGTTACTAAAACAGGCCACAGGGTCTCATTTGGTCCAGGCTGGCTTTCAATTTGTGGTGACCCTTCCCTTCTACCTCTCCCTCCCGTTGCTGGGATTATAGGCATGCATCATCATGCCTTGCCAGCCTAACAATTTAAAACTTAATCCTAAAGAAAAGAGATATCTCTGCAAAGAAAGCTAGAAGTGAAACGAAGTTTGGCAGTATAGACAAAAAGCATGAGTCAAATGAAGATAGACTGTACTGAGCTCTCTTATTTCTCCCTGAGTTTTTTAATGATGAAAATCAAATGCAGGGACTTGGGCATGCTAGGGAAGTGTGCTACCACCAAGCTACAACTCCAGACTTCTCAAATTTGCTTTTTATAGCAAGGAATAAAAAGCCAGGTGATGGTGGTGCACACCTTTAATCCTTTAATCCCAGCACTTGGGAGGCAGAGGCAGGTAGATCTCAGTGAGTTCAAGGCCAGCCTGGTCTACAGAGAGAGTTCCAGGACAGCCAGAGCTACACAGAGAGAAACCCTGTCTTGAAAAACCAAAAAGAAAAGAGAGAGAGAGAGAGAGAGAGAGAGAGAGGAGAGAGAGAGAGAGAGAGAGAGAGAAGAAATTATTTTATTAAAACATATAATGTAGTTGCCCAATGTCTTTACTCAGAGGATCTGGTTTCCTGTGAAATTGAAGGTATCTTGAACAAAGATCAGGAGTTGCACAAGAATCCAGGTTTACGTGAAGGTACCAATGAATTGCACCATGTGACCACTTAGATTTGCAGATTACACTATCTAGACTTAATAAATGTTATCCTTTCTAAAATAGTATGCTTCAAAATATTCCTGCAAAACATTGCATAAAGCCCATAACAGTGTACATAAGTACAAAATGAAACAATAGTTGGGCATAATGGTGTACTTGAGGTACAGGAAGACAGATCAAGAGTTCATTGTCATCCTCAGCTACACAGAGACACCACCTCAAAATAAATGACAATGAATTGGGAAATAAGAAACAGCAAAGCAGAGCTTACATGACCACTATGACCTCACTTGTGGCTAACGCTGTTGTGGGATATTTGTACACTGTGATGATGTATTTGCTGTGATTCGTGTAATAAAAACCTGAACAGCCCATATCTATGTAAAGTTATTGGCATGACTTCCAGGCAGAGAGAGAGGAAAAAGGAGATGAATCTAGGTGTGAGAGAGACTTGAAAAGACAGAGAGGAAACAGGAGGTTCAAGATGGAAGAGAGGTAATGCCACGTGATAGAGCATTGATTAATATGGGTTAATTTAAGTTATAAAAGCTAGTTGGGAACAAGTCCAAACTATAGGCCGAGCTTTCGTAATTAATAAGAAGTCTCTGTGTCATTATTTGGGAGCTGGCTGGTGGGACAGAAAAAGACTCGATATATAACACAGATTAAGTAACATTAAATATCTGTTGCATAAATAAATACTGTAAAAAAAATAGTGAAAAGCGTGAAAAAAACACTAAAGGAATTGAGTCAGCGATTCTTTTAGCAATGGACCTGTGCTTCCTAGCAACATCCTCACTGGAGGGCAGTGATCTTTATTATTAAAATCATTTAAAATAGGCTGGGCATGGTGGCACACATGTTTAATACTAGGCAGAGGCAGGCACATCTTTCTAAGTTAGAAACCAGACTGGTGTACATATCGTGTTCAAGGCCAGCCAGAACTACATAGGGAAACCCTGGCTCAAAAAAAAAAAATCGTATTTGAAGTTTATTTGTAGACAGTTTTGTGCAAGACTACACACAGAGGGCTGGGTTTCTTTTCATGAATTCTTCAGGAGTCGTCATCTGAAGCACATCTCTCACAATGTGTGCTCTTTTACTCAATGTGTAAAACAACCACACCATAAAACGACTTCCGAGAATCTTAAAACCATTCAGTGGCTGTTACATAGTTTGGAAGTAATCCAAACTATGGAGTCTCTAGAGTACGGTATGTTTTACCCTGGTTAACTAAGGATACGTTGTTGCTGGCTAGTCCAGGAATGAGCATTTTCAAGCCATAGAAAAGCACTATCTTATCAACCAAAACAGAATAGAGAGGAGGGAGGAGTTAAATTCCAAGGCAGTGGACCTCAGAGAAGCCCTTGGGCTAACAGAACAGCAAGTGAGAGAAGTCTGTGAAATTTCAGCCACAGAAACCAGAACAAAGTATTTCTACAGAGGATCTGTAATTAAAAAGATCCTCTACTAGACACTGAAAAGAATTGTAATCCTGTAGCTAGGAACTGGCAACAAATTAGTTCGTTGATGAGAGTTCGGAGATTCTCGGATTTGCCAAAGATGCAGGGACTCAAAAATGACTGTGGAGGACAGAAACTTGGAAAAGCAGTGTCATGTGATTGGCTAAGATAACGAGCAGTTCGAGGTAGGTTTGGGCATTTTTACTCAATCCTTCGGCAAGAAAGGGCAAAAGCCTCCGTGTGAAGCAACGCACACAACCCCTGGCAGCGTTTAGAATCCTAAGGGTTCTGTCTGCCTCCACGGACAAAAACAAAAAAACAAAAACGGTGACTCAAAAGAAGCTGCCAAAAGCCAAGAGCGCCGTGCGCACCTCTCCAGCCCGGGGATCCCAGGCCACGCCTCTGCCCCACCTGGGATGTTCTGCCACCTGGACTCGACGCGTGGTGGGTTCCTCCGCAGCCATATTTTGCTAGATCCCTCTGCAGTTTCCAGAAGTGCAGCACAGCTGAGGATCACAAGATAAAGGCAGCAGGAGTGGCTTTCTTCCGGGATCTCAGCGGAAATCCTGCAGGTCTGCACAAGTGGCCCCCTTCCAGACCGTCCCGCCCCCAGCTCCTCCTCCCCAGCTCCAGGCACAGTGTCAAGTGCAGCCACCACCTCGCCTTTGGCTCACAGGGGCGACGCAGGAGCGAGTGACCGGATTTTTCTGTGCCCTGATGTGGCTGAGTACAGCGTCAGAACCTGGAGACCGGCATACACCTTGATCTTCTGATCTCTCTCGGGCTTTTTTTATTTTTTAAGTTAGGGTTTTTCTTCCTTAATGTCCAACAAATACATCCCAAAGACCATGACATGTTCACCTATTGCTTATTTAAATTTATTTCCAAAGTAGGCAACATAAAATTAGATGTAAATATCTTTGCATTTACTTCCAGAATGCAAGCACAGAACACCACTAATAGGAGAAGGAACCCTTAGTATCGGTTAAGTCTCAAAGAAACCTGGACAAGTCTCACTCGGTACCCATGGCTCCTCCCAGCACTTCTCAACCCGCCCACACCCTAAACTCTCCAGCCCAGGGGCTGGGATTCCTTCCCTAGCCTCTGATGCCTATGTAAACTCAGCCATTTTGGCTACGTGCCCTCTTGGTCACTGGACACCCAGATGCTCTCTTTGCTCCCTCTGTCTTCTCTTCCTCTCTCGCTTCCGCCACCTACCCGCGTGACCATGTTCAGTCCAGATGCCTCTGGCTGTTTTCTCCCTCAAATCTACAATGAACCTTCTCAACCCACACCTAGGAGCAGTCATGTCCTCATGTTTTCATTCAGTATCCAGCTCACCCCTCATTTTTCTGTTGCCCAGGGAACTCCCAGAGACCCTATCACAAGCATACCAACTCCACATTTACCCCATTACTGTTCTGAACTGTAAAAAGCTGCCCCGCATATTTATTCTCATGAATTTATTGTCTGTCTAATTGCTGTCTCACCATCTCTACCAACTGCATGTAAGCAACTTGAGGGCAGGAGCGGCGTCCTCAGCACCTGGCACAGTGCCTGGCAGATTGGTTTTCAATACAACAGGATGAATGGCTGAGAGGTAAAGCTACACATCTAAGGTCACGTTGCTCATGGGTACTGCATGACTTTTCTGTTGCTGTGATAAAAAAAAATAAAATGCCACGACCAAAAAACAGTACAGGGAAGGAAAGGTTTATTTGGCTTATAATTGCACAGGGAAGTCATGGCTGCAACAGAAAGCATTATGTCTGAAGTCACATGCAGAGAGAATAAATGCATGAGTCCTTGGATTGTTGGCTTTCAGCTAGCTCTTCCCTGTCTAAAATGTATGCAAAAAGTCTCTTGACTCTAATGAGAGGGACATAAGGTTTAGAACAATGTACTAATGAAGACTCTGCAGGCCATAGAACAACTTATGGATGTCAGTTCTTTCCTTGCACCTGTGAGTCCCAGCAATTGAACTCAGGTCATCAAGCTTGGCAGCAGGCATCTGTCCCAGTAAGATAGCTTACCAGCTGGCTCTTATATACTTCTCTTAAACTAATCAGCAATCGGTGTCCTAAAGTGTAGCAAAGCTTTCTTCGACACAGCACAAAAAAGTAAAAAGAATCCTCAGCATGCAAGAGTAATAAGATAAACAACCTTGTAAAATAAAAAATTGAAGAGGTTTTTCACCAAAGAAATGCATGGAGTCCTTCCAACTTAGGCCTGGAAGGATGTCTCCTACAAAGAAGGGTGGTGACAAGAGGGGACACGCCATCAACGAGAGGGTGACCAGAGAATACATGGACAAATACATCCATAGAGTGGGTTTCAAGAAAGAAACCCAGGAATTTCCCATGAAGGAGAAGGGAACTCCAAACATGTGCATTGATGCCAGTTTCAATAAAGCTATTAGGGCCAGAGGAATAAGAAATGTTCCATATCACATCCATATCCATTTGTCCAGAAAGTGTAATGAGGATGGTAACTTACATCACTGTTGTCACATTCAAAACTTTATGGACAATGTACTTGAAAAATTAACTGCTAAATGTCAAATACAGTTACAGAACAGAGACACACACACAAATCATCTGCCTTAAGGAAGTGCAAACCAAAGCCAATAAAATGGTCAATGCTCTTAACGGAGCAGCTAAAATTGAAATAGGCTAGCTCATACTAAATGGTGGCAAGATAGACAACTAGGACTCTCATCCATTGCCACTAGATAAGCTAAATGCTAAAACTATCCAGGAAAACAGTTTGAGAGTTTCTTACAAAGTTGAATGTACACCTCTGGTATGACCCAACCATCATATGTACATTATTTGTGTCCACTGCTTCACAACTTCATTTCCACAAATTTGGTAATATGTAACAATACATATTTATTGTCTCACACTTTCTGTCACTCAAAAGTCAGGATATGCCTTAGATGGCTCTTCTATTTTAAAGAGGCTCAACACCTGTGCTTCTTGAAGAAACCACAGGACACAATGTCTGCTGCCAGGACAGACTTGATCTAGTTTAATGTAATAATGTCCATATAATTGTCTATCAACTTCTCTCCATCATTTTGATTAGGAGCAAGTCATAGGACACACCCAAAGGGCAAAGAATTATTAAATAGCATGGATGACAGGCCATCTTGGAATCAGTCTATCACATTATTCAGGAGAAATGAAATATGCTCACACAACAACCTGCACACAAAAGTTCATAGCCATTTTATTTATACTAACCATGAGTTGAAAAACCTCACATATCCATTAGCAGGGAGATAATTATGGGATATCCAAAACAGAATACACAGCAATAAATCCAAACAACCAACTGATGCAAGCAACAACATGGATAAAAAAAAGTCAGATAAATAAGAATGCATCGTGTTTATTTCAATTTACATATAAAGTTGATGAAACTGTAAACTCATCTACAATGTCAAATAATAGATCACTGGTGGCCTAAGAAAAACATAAGAGGAAGAAGATAAGATCATCTGAAAAGAATTTCAGAAAGAAATCTATAAAGAAACATCTTTAGTTTAATAAGCTCATTAAGTTATTATAATAATCATTTCACAGGTATAAATATTTGGCAAAATTTATCAAATTGTTTGATAAGTTAAGTTTATGCAGCTTAACTTACCATAACACAGTTAATTATACCTCAATAAATGCTGTTTTAAAAATATTTGGGGGTCAGTGAGATGGTCAGTGGATAAAGGATCTTGCCTCAAAAGCCTGACCACCAGAGTTCAGTCCTGGAAACATGTAAGGGTGGGAGCAGACAACAGACAGCAAGGTTACCCTTTGACCCCACACAAATGCCCCATACAAACATAGCAAACACATTCATATGCATATACATCATACATAAGCACAAAATTAAAAAGTAAGGGGCTACAGAAAAGTCTCTGTGGTTAAGAGCACATGCTGCTCTTGGAGAGGACCTGAGTTTGGGTTCCAGTGTCCATGTCCAGAGGCACCTGTAACTTCACCTCTGACATCTGCACACACTCATGTGCAGACATACACATAATTTAAAATAATAAAAAACTAAATTCTTAATAATAAAATAAAATAAAAATATTTTAAAATACTTTTACAATATAACATCTACTTTAGACATGAGCAACCTGTTAAAAAAAATTATCAATTATTTACTACTGAACAAAATTGATCTCTAATAATTGTTCTTATCAAGACTGGGTTTAATAAACTTGGGTGTCACCAAAGAAATACAAGGCTCAAATTTTAGTTGCCATTTTCTTTGTGTTTCTAGGTACCAGATTACTCAAGTCTTTTCTCATTATATGAGTAAGGCATTACTATTAAAAAATGCAAATTATGCAGATAAATTCACTGTAAATCAGCATGCCATACTGGCACGGTAAATAATCACAGCCTTACCATTTTGTATTTAAAAATTATGCATGAATAAAACAATTAACTACCTTGTGATTTGGAAAAAGTATAGCATGGGTAGAGTGATTTATTGTGCTACATTCTGACAGTAGTGAGTGTTATTAATTACTATGCTAATCAGAAGTACCTAAGCCTGACCTGTCACAATAAACTGGGATGTACAGTCAGTCATCACACTTATTGGAAAGCTTTGCTTTGTTTTAAAATTGCATGTACAGATTTGTACAGTATTTTTGGAATGGTTTTGTTTCTAAGATGGTATCATTAAAGGTCATTCCAAAACTAAACCTTTATACTCAGTAGAGGAATTTTGAACAAAGACTGAAAATTAAATGCTTTCAGAGGATTATCAGTCTACTTTGTAATGATTATGCTATGTTTGAATAAGAGAATGTTCTCAATTTTAGGAAATGCACATAGCTGTACAAAAGAGTAATGTGTTGTTTTATATGCATCTTTCAGTTGACCCAGGAAATACACAACATTAAGGCCAATAGTTGGTATATTTTTGTTCACAATCCTATCTTTTCAAATATATTTTAAATTTGAAATTTCTCATAATATAATATTGAGAGGAAAAGGATATTAGTAAAACTATGTGGTTACAGGTAAGGTGATATTATTGTTTAAAAAAAAAAAAACTATGACCAAAAAGATGTTACTTTGAATGACTACTTTTTTAAACTATCTGAAATTCCCTCTTGTAATATTTTCCTAAGAAACAAATAAGTGTCAGGCAAGAGGGGTAGCTTACCAATAGAGCATTTACCTAACACTCACAAGGCTGAGTTTTCTCCTCAGTTCAAAAAATACAAGGGGGGGGCAATGTTAATGATATTCAAAGCAAAATTGTTTGAAGACTTATTTTTTGTAACATTTTGTACATATAGCAATAAAACTTGTTCGCAGTATTTCAACATAGAAAACACATACATTGTCATGCCTGACTATTTCTCCATATATCTTCTTACAAGGTTTTCAGAACCAAGTTGTTCCTGGCCTAGAAACAAAAACAAAATGATCCTGTTCCCCAATGGATTCAGATAAAAACTGGTAATATCAGGAGCAACTCCAGAAGTCACTGGAGCACACACAGCCAAGCTGGGTCTTTAAGGATTCAACAGGATGGTGTGAGTGTTAAGGCTGATCTGTGCTCAACATCATCTGTACCAGATGAAGATAGAAAGTTTTTTACCTCTGGAGATTTGGGCATGTTTAACTGACCTGTATAGATACACAATTTGGCCGAAATCCGAAGATTATAACTATTTTATAGCTATACAGTATTTGTGAAATGAAGTATACAGAATTTGGAAGGTTACGCCAAGCCAAAAAAAAAAAAAACAGGGTTTGCCTTAATTTAACTTTTTTCTTCATTCTGAACTCGAATGGTTTTGTACAACGCATTTGTTTAAAACCTGTCATCAACTGCTACTTCAATTTGATCCGCTTGTGATTCGTTAAATAATTAAATAACTGATTAATGCATACCTAAATTGGGATATCCACAGAACTTTTTTTTTTTTTTTTTGCCAACTACAAATATAACATTACGTGAAAATTGTGTTGCTGTAAATATACCCACCGCAAGGTCTGGATTAAAAACACATAGAAAACAACGACAAAGGCACGCTACCTGTCATATAGGACGGGCATGTTTCATTAGAAAGAGACGGTTCCAGAGTCCCAGGCAAGGAAAGAGACAGTTCCCTCACCTAGGACGCTGGAATCTGTTAGAAGGTTTCCGAAAACCCTCAAATAGGACCCGAAGCGCCCGATTTCCCAGTGGCTACGCTTAGTTGCTAAGACACCAACTGTCGCGCCGGAAAAGCGAGCTGTGCGCTCCCTTTGGACCCCGTAGTAAATCGTCTCAAGGTCGAGCTCTTTGGTTCCGGGATGCGCATATCGTCTCTAGGAGAGACCGGAAGGCGAGGAGAACCGGGAGTGACGCTTCTGGGCCGCAGAGGACTGTGGGAGGAGGCTGTCTCTAGTTTCTCCTCCCCCCCCTCCGGCCAAGATGTCTGACATGGAGGATGATTTCATGTGCGATGATGAGGAGGACTACGACCTGGTGAGGCGCAGCGAGCGGGCTCGGGGCTGCAAGTGGGGTGTGGCGACGGGGCCGAGACCGAGCAGCTGCAGCTTCCCCCCGGGGCGCGTCGGCCCCGTTCCGCCCTGCACGGTGACGGGGTTCCCTCCTCGCCGGGCGCCGCGGGCCTGTCGGGCCTGGGAAGAGAGGGAGGGGGGCGGCGGTCCGCCTAGGCCGCGGGGTCCGGAGATAGCACAGGAGGCCGGCCGCGGCCGCCCCTCGGTGCCTCCATGCCCGCCGCCGAGCCACCAGGGCCCGGCGCTGAGGTCCGGGCCCCCACGGGTCCGCCTTTTCTTCACACTAGACCTGAGTCTGTGCCAGATGCTAGGAGAGCGAAAACTAAGGGGGTCCATCCTGCTCCCAGACCTGACTGCGAAACTCGGGAGTCTCCCGAAAACAGCTTAGGAGTCTCGTCCAGGGTCAGTTTGGGTCCCAGAGCAAGAATAGGAGCGGGGGAAAGTAGTTAAACTGCTTGTTCGGTTTTCCAAAAAATCTGACAAGCTGAGATGAAGGGTTTGCTTTTTGTTTGGTTGGGCTGGGAAGAGAGAGGTAAGGGTTAAGGGAATTGGAACCAATGGCTTTTTTCCTGGATTTAAGAAATTTCCCAGCATCAGTGTTTGAATCATCAACAGCAAAGAAGTAAACAAACTTGCCTAGTTTGATGATTTCTTTTTAATTTAAGGTTTAATTTGTAAATGAGTCTACAGGTTTTTAAACTAGACCCTTGTTTTAGGTTGATAGTCAAAAAAAAAAGGCACACCTGTGTGAGAACTAAGAAAAAATGCTCTTGATCCCCATATTATTGTCAATTTTGTTTCTTAATTGAGAAGCGTTTTGTTTGGTTCTTAGGAATTACGGTGATGTTGCATTTTGGTAAAGTTGTGGAGTAGATGCTTTGAGAAGTTTGGTTCATCTTTTAAGTACCACATTCTCAAAGCATGAATATCTTGGGTTTGAGTTACTGTGTGACTTCTTTGTGTGAGTGAATCCGTAAATCATTTCCAAGTTTTTTTAATTTTTGCATTTTACAGAAAGGCATATTTTGCAAAAGGAAGAGTGAAATGCTGGAGAGTCATAGTAGATATTTTAGTAATTGTTTAAATGTAGCATTTTGTTGTATTAGTTTTTTCACACACAAGGCAGTTGTAAGCAGATCCCCACAGTTCATTAATACGTTACTTGTGATAACTAAACTTTTCTCTCTTGTTTGTATTTCTATTACAGGTAGTTTTTAAATTGTCAAATGTTTCTTTTGAATGTTTGTAATTTTAGCGTGTAGTGGTTTTTCTTTTTAAATCTTCTCACTTATCTCCTTTCCTGATAATAGTCTGTTAAATACATGAATTTTTAAATGAGTGAATATTAGCACTAGGATTAACTTGAAAAAAAAAACATAGGAATGAAGATGAGACTCTTATAAAATACTGTATTAGACTTTACTAGTGTGTGGAAGTTTTCTTGTTTTGTTTTGAGACAGGGTCTCACAATTTAGCCATGGCTTGCTTGGCACTCTGCTTCCCAGGTGTTGGAAGTAAAGGCATGCATGCATCACACCACCTGGCTTTCGAAGTTTTTTAATTAGACATACAGTGTGTGTACTTGGCGGTTTCCCAGCATTTCAAAGCCTACGACATGTACCATATAATAAAGTTGAATATGCAATTGTTTTTAACTTTAAAAAAAAAAGAAAAACCTTAACAGAATTAAGATTTTACACTATTGCAAAATTAAATGAAATTTTGTTTTTTTTTTCTTCCTCAAGCATTGTGTAAAATAGCTCTTCTCATACAGATACCATTCTAGATTCCCAGTCATATGTCAAGTAGTGGAAACTGTTATACCCCTTTTACTAACAGTTAAAATTTCTGTAGCATGACATCTTTCAGGTAATTTATTTTCATTTGCTAGTCAGTATCCTTTAACCATAATGTGTTTAAAAGGATAAGGATGGCTGCCATTTCATAGCTGGTAGAGATGTTTTTCTCTTATTTGAGTAATTATTTTGCCTGGTTCTTTTTATAGAAAGTCTACAGGATTGACATGCTCTCTTAAGGAGGTTTCTCTCTACCTCTTTTTACTTTTTGAGACAAGGTCTCACTAGTTTGCTCAGGCTGACCCTGAACTTCTCGACAATAGTGAGGGCGGCAGGCCTGCACACCAGGCCAGGCTAGAGTTGTTGTGATTTAATATGTTTGTTAGAAGACTGATTATCTCTTCATTTTCTTTCTTAAGTGGGGATGGGGATATAGCTCACTTGCAAGAGTGCTGCTCTCACATTTCAAAAGCTCTGCGTTTGATTTTTAGCACCACAATTACTAGATGTGGTAGCACACTTCTGTCATCCTATCTCACTTGGGTGGTAGAGAGAGGCAGAAGGATCAGAGGCTCAAAGCCATTCTTGGCTAGCTACATACTGAATTGGAGGCTGGGCTTGACTACATGATTCTGTTTGAATTAACTAATTAATTAAAATGTTTGTAGGCGGATTTTTCTTTGGGCCACCAGCTCACAAATAACAACAAGGAGACTTATTATTAATTATCAAAGTTTGTCTTTAGCTTAGGCTCATTTCAACTAACTAATAAATTAACCCATATTTTTATTAATCTATGTTCTATCATGTGGCTTTTACCTCTATCCCATTTTGTGTGTCTAACTCATTCCAAGTCTGGCTGGCATCACTCACATGCCTAGATTCATCTAGAGTTTCCTCCATCTGCCTGGAAGTCCCACCTATCTCTCCTGCTTAGCTATTGGCTGCATAGCTTTTTATTACACCAATCACAGAAATACATCTTTACGCAGTGTACAAATATCCCACAACAAATGATAATAGTACTATGAGTATTTCTGACTACAGTGATACTCAGCATATCATTAGCTGTTGTCCACTGATTTTTAATGCCCTAAAACATCTTTTGTATTTGCACCTTTTGTATTTGAAGATTAAGAATATGTCTCCATACTATTTTTACTTAATGTGTATGAGTGTCTTACCTGTGTGTGAGTGCATGCCTGGTGTCCATGGAGGTCAGAAGAGGGTATCAGATGCCTTGGAACTAGAGTTCCAGATGTTTGCGAGCCACCATGTGGGTGCTGGAAACCAAATGTGGGTCCTCTGCAAGATCAGCAAGTGCTCTTAACCATTGAATTATCTCTTCAGTCCCCTTCTATACTATTTTTATTCAAAATGGTAAATAATTATTTATGCCCAGTATTTAGAAGAACAGATTGTTAAAGAGTAAATGTAGAAGTTCAATACACTTGGTCTCTTATTTTTGCAGTCTTTTTTATTTTGATTATAGGCAAAAGTAGACATTTTCTAGGCAGTATTAACCCATGTCGTGTTGGTTGTAGAGGTAAGAGATACTAGCAAAAACCTTTTAGTCCAGTGCTATTCATTAAGTCAGCAATTGATATAGTCGTATAATTAGGTACTTTAGTTATTGTGCCATAAAGTTACTTGGTGCTTCTAATATTTCTTGCTTGTTTAAATTTTTATTTGTGTACATAAATGTGCCATGATGCACATGTGGATTTCAAAGGACAACTTGGGGAAGTTGATTCTCTCCTACATGTGGGTCCCGGGATGGAACTCAGGTCATCGGCTTTGCAGCAAGCCAGCCTTACCCACTGATCCATTTAATAGTTCTAGAAATAATTTAAGCAAACTGACTTTATTTCCAAACTTATTTTTTAAAATTCTCTTCTATAGTCAGGATATTTATATTTGAGTATAATTATTTAAGTGAATTACATGGAAAGTACTGTCTATAAAATAGTTTCACCAAGCTGTGGGCCTGATGTTTTCTTGGTCTAACTCATAGTTGGCATTAGTGAGTGAGTAGTTATTGGTATGTTGTTTCTAGTTTTAATATATTTTAAAACCCCCAGATTTTGCTGTTTGTGTCTGTCTGGGTTGGGGATGAAATTTAGCTACAGAATATCCAACAGAATCTCTTGCCATGGATACACTTGCAAGCACAGATATAAACTTGCACTCTCTCTTCAGGTCCTCATCTGCCCTGGTCTCATTACACCTTCATAAGCAACCAAGTTAAACATCTGTGTCTCCTTCATTTATTTAATCAGGATATAGTTTATTATTCTTAGTTTATCTGAGAGATTCAAAAAACTTACTCTTTTAAAAATATTTTTACGAGCATATATTTG
Organism: Peromyscus leucopus; assembly: GCF_004664715.2. Classification (NCBI taxonomy): domain Eukaryota; kingdom Metazoa; phylum Chordata; class Mammalia; order Rodentia; family Cricetidae; genus Peromyscus; species Peromyscus leucopus. The sequence goes on along the minus strand of NC_051066.1, from coordinate 101,906,609 downwards.
TGTGTGTGTGTGCGCGCGCGCGCGTGCGCGCGCGTAATGCGCGCACGCGCGCATTGTACTATGTGGAGGTCAGCAGACAACTTGTTGGAGCTTGTTCTCTCCCAATCTGTGGGTTTAAAGCTAAAATTCCAGTTTTCAAACTTGTCAGCAAGTAACTTTACCCCCGAGCCCTTTTGCTGGTTCACTGCTCTTTTTACATCTCTAAAGATCATATGTAGGTACTATATTTTGTTTGACTGGTTCTCTATTGATAACAATTTGACCTGTTTTCAGTCTGCAATATTATAAACAATGTATAACTTAAAAAAAGAAAAATGGAACTAGAAAGATGGCTCAGATGTTAAGAGTACTGGCTGCTCTTGTGGAAGACCCAAGTTCGATTCCCAGCACCCACGTGGTGGCTTATGACTGTAACTCCATTCTAGGGGGATCCAATATCTTTTTCTGGCCTCAGCAGCACCAGACATGCATGTGGTGCACATACATACATCCATGCAAACACTCCTATACATAAAGTAAGTCTTTTTGAAAACTATATTGACAGTTAAGGTAAACTGTTAAACTGGGTAATGCTGTCTTAGGTTAAAAGCAGTTCATTAAAACCAAAAACACTTAACTCCAATAAAAGTAGTTTCCTTCAGAAGTGTTACTATATAATCCACATCAGTATTGTTGGACACTGCCTCTTAAAGCTACAGTCAGAGAATAATACTGATTTAGAATAAAAGTTTTTGTGGATTTTCAAAAAGGCCTATTAGTTTATTGGTATACTTTGTATTAATGAATTTCAGAGTTTTAAACAAGAATAACTAAAAAAGCAATTGACAGCTCTCCTGTGGTAATGATAAAATTAAATCCATTAATTTATGAATTAAATCATTAGTAATAAGCATATATAAATACACTTAGTTTGTAATAAAACATTTTTTAAAATGTACCATGGTAAGTTTGTTTGTAAACTATGAGCATCCAAAATGAATTTGTACTTGTGTGTTATATCCCTTATCAATGCCTGGGCTTTAGGGAGAACTGGAAGCCTCCTACGAGGATCCTCAAACTTAGTAGACAATGGGACAATAATGTCCTTAAATCCAAAGAACACATTTGAGGATGAGAACCGGATCCTAGATCATGTGGTTTTTATGTCTCTCCTTAAAATTTCATCTGAAAAATGAAAGTTTGGGATGAGTAAAAGATGGTTCCTATTTACAACATAGATTACAATTACAAATTAGTACATGTTAACTTGAGTGAGGTTTTTTTTTTCTTCTCTTTTTTTTTAAGTTTGGATAGTTGAAACACAAATGGCTAACTAGGATTTGTATTATATCTGGTACTTAAGAATAATAGTCCATTCCACTCTACCTCCCAGTGTCCTTTGCCTCTGGTTCAGATGGCTAGAAGTGGGCAAGTCTCAGAAAGCATTCTGTTGATGGCTGTGTTTTCCTACTGTGTTTTCCTTAGGATCTGTATTGATGACATGAATATGTAAATAAACCATATAATGGGCCTTGTTCAGAGGGGCTACATTTTACCTTTTAGTCAGAAATTAACCCTGACTGGTATGTGCTATTAATTTGGATTGTTAGCTCAGTCTTCAGTTAAACATTTAATGAGTACTTTGTAATGTCTCATGAATATGAAACATGATAAGAACATTTCTGCTTTTTAAAAGTCATAGTGGATAGCTTGGCAGTGGTGGTGCACAGCTTTAATCCCAGCATTAAAGAGGCAGAAGCAGGAAGATCTCTGTGAGTTTGAGGCCAACCTGGTCTACATAGTGAGTTTGAGTTCCAGAATAGTGAGAGCTATGTAGAGAGGTCCTATCTCAAAAAAAAAAAAAAAAAGTTCACAGTGGATTGAGAGGAGTGAGGAGACAGAATAGACATTAACCCGTTAGATGTGTGTCATGTAGAGAGAGAGAAGCATGAACATAGGAGAGTTGGTTCTGCTAAAATGAACTGGGAATGAAAGGAAAGCCTTGGTGAGTGCATTTAACCAGGAGCATGAGGCTGGGAGCTGCAAAGGAGGAAGGGAAGGAGAGCGAGTTGTGTAGATGCCTATAGAGGAATTTGCTGCTGCCAGTGGCTCCAGCCTCTAGCCAAAGGCTGACGCTGAAGCAGGAGGATTGCAAGCGCAAGGCCAACTTTGGCAACTGGATGAGACCTTTTCTCCAAAGATGGAGTTGGGCGAAATCACTGGTGGTGGAGCACTTGCCCAAATGCACAAGGCCTGAGTTCAGTCTCTCTCCAGTATGGCCAAGATAAAAGGATGATTTGTGTTAAAACAAGAACTCAAAATTAAATGGCATATTGGGGGAAAAGATAGTAGACCCATACAGTATAGATGATGGGTCATCACAGAGGCTTTGGAGACACTTGAGTTATTTCATCAGTAGCTGAAACTGTAAATGAGCCTTAAGATTTTTAAATCCCTTTTATAATACCCAAGCAACTTTTATCTTACATGTGTTGCTTAAACTTTTATTTAGGATATTCACAGATTGACTGAAACTTCTACAAATTGTTATTCAGTTGGCAGAAACAAATTCAGTTTAGCAGTAATGCATCTAATTCTCTTTTCTGGTTGTTACCTTGTGTTACTAAGTCATTAGTAGTTATTGTAGTTAACTTGGTTTTCCTTTTTGTAGTTACATCTTGAATTCACTCCCATCTTGTACTCTTAACCACATACTCTTCCTTTTTTGTCATTCTCCTGCTTGAGCTCAAGCATCCGTTGTCTTTATCCAGCTCTCAGAATAGCCAGTGGGCTCTGTTGTGACTAGGAAGGCGCACTTGCAGTATGGAGGAAAGTGGAAAGAACTTGTTTTTAGCCCTGTCCTAATTGTCTCAGGGTGAAAGGTGACTGAAGCTGATCTCTTCAGCCCTGAGAGCATTTTCCTTGCTGCTGGAAAGTCCTGGATTTAACTCTGCCATGCATGGACTGTGCCTCTTGGCCTTTCCCTTCTTGATCCTAGCCTGATTTTGTTTTTGTTTTTTATGTTTTGGACTAAAAACCAAAAATAAATGAGCACTGAGTAAGAGTCCAAAATCTTATACTTTTTGTGATATGGCAATCAGAATTATTTTTCATTCATTTCCAGATTCAGGGCTGCATCTGGAAGATTTGGGATGCCAAAATGTAATTTTTTGGTACAGCAAGATGAGTTTTGAGTATAGGACACACAGAGATCAGAGCATCTTTTCTGTTTTCCACAATTGATTGATACTTTCATCTATGACCATCAGTGCTGATATTACTGCATCACATAAATACATATAAAATGACATAAGTATGTTTAGGTCCATTTTGGAAATTACTTGGAATTCTGCCCTGATCCTAAGCCAAAATCCATTTAATGAAAAAAATTTTTAATGCAACAAGTTAGTGAGTCAGACAGCATTTTTTAAAATCAGAAGTCCTAACAATACAACCCAAAGGGATCCTACTATGACGTCTGCAGAGGAATATCTGTAGAATAGTACTAAAGTCTTTCTTCTCTGTAATTAAACCATTTGCTTCTGTAAGAGCAGAAGACTGTGTGTGTGTGTGTGTGTGTGTGTGTGTGTGTGTGAGGCATACACTACAGATCATAACAGGACTAGTCAAGTCTGAGCCAAGGTCTTTGAGACATTGTTCGTTGACATACGCAGCAAAGGGCCTGTTTTTATGTTCACAACCCAGGTTGCAGTGATGTCACACAGTGTAATCTGGCTAGTGCTGGCAGAAATGTTTGCTTATTAATTTTGTCATTATGTATTCAGATGTCTTTTTACTGTTGTCAAATTTTTTGAGACGCCCCCCTTCACCTTCAGGTCCCATCTATTTGTCTCCATGTTGCGTGCCCCACCCCATCCCCTGGCTGCGTTGAATCATAACCCACATTTTAAGAAGCTAGATCCTAGATATCCAGATGAGAAATGCAAGGAGAGGAATAGTGGGAAGAAGTCCGAGCAGTTGTGAGCCAAGGCCAGCATGGCTGCAGCAGTGAATGAGAGAAGCGTTCCATAGAAGAGGCTGGATGTGGGCAGGAGTCGGATTTTTACTGCTTTCAGCTCATGTGAGCAGTGGGCAGTGGGAAGTCGTTTTTATTAGATATACTAGATAGTAGACATTTTGTGTTGATTATTCTGACTGTTTAACATGAGGCCGGAACTTTAGGGTTAAGAAGGAGACCAGGAAAACTAGTACAGCTTGTGGAAGGTAAACCTTCTATAGTGGAGAAGTGTATGGCTGAAGAGCAAGGAGTTGGTGCTCTGGGGGGAGGGTCCCTGTGTGTGCTTTGACTGTTACTGTTACAGCTCCTGTCACTGAGATACAGTTGTTTATTCTCCAGTAGTTATTTTCTACCTTTATTAGTTTTGTTGTAAGTAACAGGAGTTGAGAAGAACATTTTTCCTAGTCTGGTCTTGTACTTAAGGAAGTGTTGCAGTGGAGTTCCAAGTACTAACCCGAGCTGGATTTCCTAGGTCTTTAGTCTGTGAGAACGAGTGTCATTTGGGCTCTCATTCTGCAGAGGGGGTGCCTTACCGAGCCACTGAAAAAGCCATCTTGAAGGATTTCTGAGCTTCCTAAATGTTGTGCTCAGTGAAACTCTCTTCATGCCTCTGCCTTTACAATATTCCATGTTTTTTTTTTTGTTTGTTTTTTTTTTTTTTGGTTTTTCGAGACAGGATTTCTCTGTGTAGCTTTGCGCCTTTCCTGGAACTCACTTGGTAGCCCAGGCTGGCCTCGAACTCACAGAGATCCGCCTGCCTCTGCCTCCCGAGTGCCGCCGCCGCACCACACCACACCACCACACCACCCCCCCCCCCCACCCCACCGCCACCCGGCTTCCATGTGTATTTTTTGAAGAAATAAAACTGTTATTTGAATTTAAAACAACTCTAATATGCATGTCTTTGTTTTTATTCTCTTTCCCTCCAGTACCATTCTTTTGATATAAACATATCCCTTTGTAATGACTTTTAGGTGAGGAGAAAATAACCTTTATTTTGTGGCCATCTAAAATAATACTTTTTGGGCAGAAAGCTGGGTCAGTAGGTTAGAGCACTCGCCACAGAGCTTGACAACTTGAGTTCAGTCCTGGAGCTCCTGTGGAAGGAGGGGCTCCAACAGGCTGTGTGCTGACCTGCACACACCGCAAGGCCGCCTCGCCAGGCCAGAGAGCTTTGTAACTCCAAGTAAGTAAACTGAAACGGAGCTGCAGAAGTCTGAAGGTTTCCACCATATAAATTCAGTACTTACTGGAAACAGTACAGCAGCAGTGAGTGCAAGTTGCTTAAAAAACAAGTGCTATAAGAAGCAATATAAGCCAGGTGGTGGCACACACCTTTAACTCAGGAGGCAGAGGCAGGCGCATCTCTGAGTTCAAGGCTGGCCTGGTCTACAGAGTGAGTTCCAAGACAGCCAGGACTACACAGAGAGACCTTGCCTCAAAAAACAAAATAAACAAAAAAAGACCAACAAGAAACAATATAAGAAAAGGTTAAATAATTCTGAGATTTTCATGTATTAATGAGGATTACAAAATACTCATTGATTTCACAGAACCAGTGTTGTTGAATTTTTTTTTACTTGCTGTGTGTGTGTGTGTGTGTGTGTGTGTGTGTGTGTAAAATATATGCACATGTGTTAGTGAACATGTGGAAGTGAGAGGATGGTATCAGGTTTCCTCACCTCACTGAACCTGGGGCTAGACTGGTAGCCACAAGCCCCCCAGTCCTCCTCTCTCTGCTCACTTCACAGCTCCACGTGATGTAGGGTTACAGGCACCGTACACTTATCCTGGTTCTTTACGTTCATGTTGAGATTTAAACTCAGGGCTCCATGCTTGCATAGCAAGCACTCTTGTCCTCTCTGCCCCTTCACAGCCTTTGGAAGTGCTAGTTTCGACCTAGAAAAATAACTTATATCTACTGTATACTTTATTCCTTCTCCATTTTTAAAATAGGATCAGTGTTCAAGGTTGTTATATACAAAAATAATATTTTATCTTAGCAGCATTCACTTTTTTGTAGTGCCATTTTTGAGTTTCTTTTTCTCATTTGTTATCTCTCTCTTTCCAATATACAGGAATACTCCGAAGATAGTAACTCTGAGCCCAATGTGGATTTGGAAAATCAGTACTATAATTCCAAAGCATTGAAAGAAGATGACCCAAAAGCAGCACTAAGCAGCTTCCAAAAGGTGTCTATGCAATTGATTTTATGTCTTGAAGGTTTTTGTTTGTTTTTTGTTAATGATGCTATATCAGTTACTTTTCTCATTACTTTGACCAAATATCTGACCAAAAACAAGGATGAAAGTATTTCCGTTCACTTTAGGACGTAGTCGTCCCTCATAGCAGGGAATACGTATTGGCCAGAACAGCTACTGGGATTCTTCCCATCTCAATGGACCAGTGTGATGGTTTGAATGAGAGTGGCCCTTGTAGGCTCATATGTGTGAATGCTTGGTCCCTGGTTGGTGGGACTTGGGTAGGATTAACTGGTGTGGCCTTGGAGGAGGAGGTGTGTCACTTTGGGGCTTCAAAAGTCCATGCCATGCCCATTATCTCTCTTTCTCTGTCTCCCACTTGGGGATCAAGGTGAGCTTTCAGCTGTCCCTGGTGTCATACCTTTGTTCTGTGCCATGGACTCTAACCCTCTGAAACTGTCCACCCAATTCAACACTTCCTTCATAAGTTGCCTTGGCTGTGGTGTCTTATGACAGAAGTAGAAAGGTGACTAAGACAACCAAAAGCAAGGAGAGAGACTGGGACCTGAAGTGGAACTGGGTTATAGTGCCCCAGACAAGTTCCAGTGGTTCGCTTTCTCTGGCTAGGCTCTACCCTGAGGGTTCCACAACCTCCCAAGACAGCACCATCCATTAGGGACCAAGTGTCCAACACATGAAGCAGGCATTTTATTTCCAAATAAATGTGCATTAGATCCAAAGTAATTTATTTCAGAAATGTGTGTTTGATGTTTATGATAATTCTGCCAGAAGGGTTGCATTGTGGATTTATTTCAGAAAGGTTTCCTATTGTCTTTTCTAATTAAGCTGTTGGTAAAGCAGGGTCCTTGTCCTGAAAACCACACTAGAGAAACAATCTCGTGGTCAGCACTATTATTACTATAATCTTGTTGCTTCTGGGAACAAATCACATTGATTTCTTGGCTTCTGAACAGTGGTGGTTCTTACTAAAGATGATTCAGGTAGGGGAGTTCTTTCTGGGCCTGCGTAATCAAGTAAGTCCTTTTATATGACAGAGCTTTAGAGTCAACTCACTTACCCAAGGGTCCTAAGTAATCTCTTTTTTAATCCTTTTTAAAATTACATTAACAGCTAGTGAAATTTGGAAGAAAATAATTTTCATGAATAGCTTATAAAAATTTATTCAATTCTTAGACACTGGTTGTCAAAAATACTGCATTAATATTAAGACTAAAAATGTCTCCCCATTTTAGGTTTTGGAGCTCGAAGGTGAGAAGGGAGAATGGGGGTTCAAAGCACTGAAACAGATGATCAAGATTAACTTCAAGTTGGTAAGATTTGTTCTCAGAAATTAAACTCACCGTGCCTCCTGCAGCATACCCCATGTCTCCTCTCTAACCTCATATTGACATCTGTCCATGTGTGGCTGCAAAATTATGACTACAGCAGTGCTGATCTATTCTTTTTAAAATTCTTATTAAAATAGTTAGATCATTTCTTCTCCTTTCCTCCCTCCAACCCCTCCTGTATCCTCTCCTTCCACTAGTTTAAATCAATAGAAGATAAAAATTGTTTTCTGTAGGGCACATTTATCCTTTAGATGTGCATTGTGTGTATTACTGCATATTTACAGGAGCATTATTTGTAGGTTTTTGAAAAACTTGCTTTGGAGGTTTATCTTGGAGTTTAAAAATTCCATCTATTACCAAGAACTCTTCTCCACTGACTGGAGCCAATTACTTTAGCATTTAGACCTGTGTTGTGTATTCCCACCAACAATCAATCAACAGATCAAGAAAGCCTGAGTCCCTTCAGAAGATGGTAGTATACTCTGCTACTCGGGTCCATGTTGACATCTCTCACCTACATCATTGCAGTGGCTTAGTAGATGGTCTTGCATCCATCCTTGCTCTGCTACAGCTATTCTCACAGATAGCAGAGCATCCTTTTAATATGTAACTCACATGATGCCATCCTTTCATTCAGATCTTCTGTGGTCCTCATTGCCCCTCAATAAAATCCAAAGTCTTTACCGTGGCCCCCAGAGACCTCTTTGATGTTGCCTCTGCCTCATATGCACTTCTCTCAGCCATATGGCTCTGCTCTAATGCTCTTTGCCCACTAGAGGGCCTCTTCTGCTGTCTCTGTTCTTTGTGACTTGCTTATTCATTGACTTTTCTCTGTATCCTTCCCCACAAGTGAGCTATAAGCTCTGTGAGAGCAGGACTGTAGTTTCACCTGTAGTTAGCATTTAGTAGGTAGGTACTCACATACTCTAGTAAGTGATTCATTGAAAAGCTGGATCTGCCTTGATATATTTTCATGGAATGCCAATCATCAGTTTTCTTAAACTAGACAAACAAAAGTGAAGAGTGCAGGGTAGACGTAGAAGAAAAGGGGTAGGATATCACTTTTCCAGTAAAGACTTTCTCACAAGTATAAGGAGACCTGAGTTCAGTCCCTAAAACCCACATAAAATCTGAGCACACACTTGTAATCCTAGTGCTGGGAGGTAAAGGCAGTAGGGTTCCTGGGCTTGGTGACTAGCCAGTCTAGCCAAACTGGTGAGTTCCAGGTTTTGAGAGACCCTTTGCAGACACACAGATGCACCTTTAAGTGCACACATACACACATAATAAAGAGAACTAATTGCAGATAGGAATTTTACATCACCAGGGATCGAGGAACTGTTTTGTCTTCTCCTTTGGCTTTATTTTAAAAGCTTTTCTATCTACCCCTGGTTGCCCTTGAACTTGCTATGTTGGCCAGGCTAACTTTGAACTTGCCTCTGCCTTCAGGATGCTGGGATTACAGATGTGTGTCTCCATACTGCCTTTATAGAATGTGGTAGAAAGTGAGAGTGCATGTGAACAGAGGCTAAGCTGTTAGCGGGTCCAGGAACTAGGCTGATGGAAAGGTTCCTGCAAACCAGTTAGCACTTTTGTTTTTTTGGTGTCCGTATTTCTGAATGACTCCTTCCTCTCCTGGTCACTTCTCTATCCCATCTCTGGTTAGCACTTGGGTTCCATGCCATCAGGCCTGGCTTGTTCCACTCTTCCTGTAGCTTCTTTCAGATGTTCTCTGACCGTGGCATCATCTCCCATACTTAGTAAGAGTGGCTCCTTGAGCTCAGGCTTTGACCCCAAATATCAGAACCATTCAAAACATCTACACTGTTAATATTTTATATATTTAATTTAAATCTAGCTTACAAAGGAAAATTATGTGTGTTGTATTTACTCTTTCTGGTTCTACTTCAAAGTGTGCTTTTGCACAAAGCCCCTGTGATTTGTTTCTTTTTATGATGATATTACACCAATGTTCCTTAAATTAATAACCTAGAGAAATAGGGAAGAAGCAGCAGGTGAATTAGCGAAACAAACAAACAAAAAAAAACCAGTAACATTAAATGCTGAATGTCAACTTTGAAGGTGCTGTGATTTGCAAAAAAACGTGATTCCTTAAAACTTGCTATCTTCGCATTTAACAGTGGCTTTGGTGTTAGTCCGTTTAAACTGTGGACTACCCTCAAGACTTGGTTTTTCTGTTTTACCTTGATCAGAGCTGGGAAAGATAAGAAAGGGTTAGCTGTATCATGGTACTGTCTTCCTAGTTTACTGTTTGCTTCTGTCACAGCATCTGTAAGTAGGAGACCACAACAGTAGTTACTGGTGCCTGCGCCCAATTTCTAGTTGGATCCACAGTAGGACCTGTGTAGCTGTGCAGTGTTGGGCAGTACAGTTAGAAGGTTCTGTTTCACTTGCTCTGTGTGCAACCAATTTACTTAATCTCTCACTCTTTAATTACAATTAACATAATTTTAAGGTCCCTGCCTCTATTTGTTCACATATATATATTTATTTAGTTTTCTCTCTTTTTTTCTTTTGTTTTTCGAGACAGTCTATCTATTTAGTCCTGATTGTCCTGAAACTCGCTCTGTAGACCACTCTGATCTTGAACTCACGAAGATCCACCTGCCTCTGCCTCCGTAGTGCTGGGATTAAAAGCATGCACTACCATGTCCATCTAACATAACTTTTTAAAATGAGTGTCTTAGAGCAATCAGTATGGGCAGGTAAAGAAAGGTGCTTGCCACCAAGTCTGACAGCCTGAGTTCAATCCCTGGGACCAATGTGGCGGAAAGAGAGAACCAACTCTCACAAGCTGTCCTCTGGCCTCCACATCATGCCATGGGGCAGTTTTATTTTACACACCCTCACAGATAATGGGGGTGGGGTAGGCAGGAATGAGTATATTATTTTCTCTTTGCTGTGATATTACCCTTACAAAAGCATCTTAAGGAAGAAAGGACTTACTTTGACTTACACTTGAGAGGGATGCAGTGTAGCACCAGTGAGCTTACAGTTAAATAGGATGAGAAATAATTCCTAAGTACCTTCGTCTAAAATACTGTTTTAGTACCAAAACGTAATGTCAAAGTTGAGACATCCTATCTCATCATCTTTCTCTTTCTAAGATGCAGTCTTTAACTTCAGGTTTAATAGGTTGCTTATAGGATAGTCCTTGTTAGTTATGTCCTCATGAAACTTTCGTAGTTAGGAAAACAGATGCCTGTAGCTAACTCTCATTCCTTTAATCCTTACCCTAATAACCAGAAGAAAGTATTTATACCTGCCAGTGCACCATTTCCCTGAAAAAAATCAATCAATGAAAGAGGTTAGTAGCAATAAGAGATTGTAGAGACTAGACCAGATTATACAGTTAGACTCCAACATTGACTTACATGACACACTCCCCAAATAGGATCTAACTGCTGGGCATTTCATTAGTATCCCTTTGTTTCTCCAGAGCTCTCTTGTGTCCTAAAATAACCCAAAACAGTTTATAAACAGCCGTACAACATACTGTCGCAATGGCAACATTAACTGTGTCTACTATGAGTAGGGCCCTGTATGGGATGATTTCCTTTCTTTTAATTGAAAGTAGATGTGTGTGTGTGTGTGTGTGTGTGTGTGTGTGTGTGTGTGTGTGTATGTATGTGTGTGTGTATATGTATGTATGTATATGTGTGTGTGTGTGTGTGTGTGTGTGTATATACATATACATACATACACAATATATTCTAAGTCCAGTTTCCCCTCTCCCAACTCCTCACAGATCCTCCCCACCACTACCCCACCCCACACCGGGATAATTTTCTTACATAAGATGAGTCCTGAAACTTGAAGGAGGTTCTTTGACCTTATGGAAAGCCAGCCAGTTCAAGGGAGAAATGAAACATATTACTCTTGTTAGAAAGTTAGGTTGAATCTTTATTTAGGGGAGAAATAGTTGATATCTGCATAGTTATTTAGTTGGTATCTTAATTGTTTTTTAATCAGTTTTGTGCAGTGAAGAATAATATTTGAAACTTGGAAAATATACAAGTTTCATTTGTTTAGTAGGCTGAGTTCTGACATTAGTTTGTGTCATCTTGTGTGTAAGGTAGCATGTCTATAGCGTTCTTCTTCCTTTGTAAGAGCATATCATGAATTATGCGAGTTCCAATTCAGTGGGCAGTGGTTTGTGCTGAATCTATTCCTGCCTCCAATCATGCATTTTTCTTTCCTCACAGACAAACTTTCCAGAAATGATGAACAGATATAAGCAACTCTTGACCTATATTCGGAGTGCAGTTACCAGGAACTATTCTGAAAAGTCCATTAATTCTATCCTTGATTATATCTCCACTTCTAAACAGGTTAGACTTGAGTTTTTCCTCTTGAGTTGTCAATGTGTTATTTAAAGTAACGGTTCTGTGGGTTTGGGGTGCTGCTGCTGTGCTGGTTCCTTTTCCTTTTGAGACCGTCTCATGTAGTCCAAACTGGCCTCCTAACTGTGGTCATGGGTGGCCTTAGGCACCTAGACTTGCCCTCTTTGCCTCCCAAGTGCTGATAGGCATGTGCCACCATGGCTGCCATGACTTTTTTTTTTTTTTTTTTTAAAGAAAAGGCCTAGTTAATAATTATTAGTGTGCTGTAAAAGTAATATGTTCTGTTTTCTTGATTCTGGTACTAATTAATATTTAAAGGTAATAAATCCAGCCTAATCTCTTTTTAGTAGTATCTTTAGATCCTTAAATATTATCTACAAATAACTTGGGCCGATCTGTATTCAATTCAGATTCCATTCGCCTATCATAGCTGTTTTTGTTGAAATTGTATCTGCATCTGAACTTAGGCATTGAGCACGCTAAGCAAGTATTTGTTCCCATTGAAGCTGCACCCCCAGTCTTCATTTCAGCCATTGGGAGTGTTAAATACTGAACATCAGTCACAAGTTATGACATTTGATTAAATTAAAGTCCTTGAGAAGTACTTATCCTGTGACAGTCTCGATAGGTGCTCTATAATCAAGGATGCATGGTGATAGCTGATAAAGGGGAGGTGAGCAAAGGAGATTGGTTCTTCTAGAATGTGGTGGTTAACAAAGGCAATGATGGTTTTATGTATTTCATTCCTCTTTTTTTCCTGTGATTGTTTTTACTTGTTTTTGGTTTTTTGAGATAGGGTTTCTCTGTGTAGCTTTGCGCCTTTCCTGGATCTCACTCTGTAGACCAGGCTGGCCTCGAACTCACAAAGATCCGCCTGGTTCTGCCTCCCGGGTGCTGGGATTAAAGGCGTGCACCACCACCACCTGGCTACTTGAATTTTTTTTAAGCTTTCTTACCCTCTGGTATTTGAACACAAGATATTCTCTATATCATTTGGTATCTTTTTGTACTCCTGGCCAGTGTTCTTAGAATCAGCCTCATCATTCCCCCCGAAACACACATACACACATTTTTTTTTTAGCCAGATGCTATTTTTATTTCTTGAGATAGTTTATTGTCATTCTTTGTATTTTCCACATCTATTCTGAAAATGGGCAGAACAAGGCTATTCTGACAATAGCCTTGTCGCTTGATGATGATGGTTCTAGAGTAAGTTACATATGGCAATTTTGCTGTATAATGAGACCAGCCTGGCTGGTGGCACATGCCTGTAGTTCCAGTTCTCTCCAGGTGGGGGCAGTGGGAATAAGAAAGAGTTCAAAGCCACCCTCGGGAAAAAGGTGAGTTTAAGGCTAGCCTCGGCTGCATGATACGCTATATCTAAATAAATAACACTAAATTAAGCGGGAGAATATTTTTTTGGTGCTTACAAACAAGAATCATAAGAACATGTTTAGTACTGTGTTTATAAATATGCCAAATGTCAGAGGAATAGAATTGAATAATTTTAAAAAGGTTGTATGCTTCTGTATGCTGTTATCTGAGAGCTTTTTGCCTTTTGAAAGGCCGAGGAACTATTATTATGTGAGTGGTATTCTAACTTACTCCATGCTGTCAGTAATCCTGAGAATGTCAGGCTCCCCTGCGCTCCTGGTTCTCTCTCCTCTCTGGTACATAGAGATTAAGGGATCCAGTTACCAGGATCAAAGCTGTGAATAGAAGAGGGTTAGTAGAGGAGCTTAAGATGGTTTGAAACAATGCTTTTTATGGGGGGAGAAGCACACGGATTAGTGAATTGGTAGTGATTAAACTACCACATAAAATTAACTAGACTTTTCCTCCATCCAGCTCCAAAGTTACCCTATGACTTGAGAGCTATGCAGCCCAGTTAATTGTCTAATCACATTTTGAGAGAAAAATAGGACTTTTCAAAAAATATACACAAGGTGTGGTGGCTCACACCTGTAATCCCAGCATGAAGAGGATAAGGTTAACTCCATCACCGAAAGCCTGGTCTATAGAGCAAGACCTTGTCTCAAAACAGAAGAACAAAGTCATTTTGATAGGAGGAGTGCTGTTGTGTGTGTTTTCTCTCCCTCCCCCCTCTCTCCCTCTCTCTGAGTTTGCTTAGTGTTTCCTCTATAGAAGATATAAAGACTGAGTAAATAAAATGTGTGTATACTTTAAAAGTACAGCATATCATTCTGTTGGTACAAGATGAGTGATTAGATTGGGAAGGACAAACCTGATTATTATGGCATTAGAACTTATTGTCATGTAGTTACATGAGAAAATATATTTCTTGGATTTGTAAAACAAGCAAAAACATCTTAACAGTTATAAACATGATCTCTTTTATGTTTTGGATTATAGAAGACGTTTGGTAAGAAACAAGTAGTGTATCTTACATGTATTAAAGTTCAAAGATGCACTTTTAGTTTGTTCAAATTAACTTTATTAACAGGTACAAATTTGCTGTTTACAATTATAGAATTCTGATTTTTTATGTCAGATGGATTTACTGCAGGAATTTTATGAAACAACATTGGAAGCTTTGAAAGATGCTAAGAATGATAGACTGTGGTTTAAGACAAACACAAAGGTAACCTTTGCTTTTGTTCCTCCTTTTGAAGAGTGGGTGGGTGACTTGAATGAAGTGTCTAAGTATACATACCTCCTGCTAAAAGTGTTTGATCTTAATAATCTTTTTTTACAGCTTGGAAAATTATATTTAGAACGAGAAGAATATGGAAAGCTTCAAAAAATTTTACGCCAGTTACATCAGTCTTGTCAGGTAACATTTCCTGTTTTTTGCTTAATATTTCATTATGATAAAAACATGAAATAATAGTATTTAATTAATTTAGAAATGTTTGTGTTCAAGCATCCATCCCAAATATTAAATTTAAGCATAATAAGTTTTTAAAAGATCATGAGTTCAAGGCCAGCCTGGGCTATATAAGGAGTATTTGCTTTGGGGTAATGGTGACTTTCTGATTTCTGTATTTGTCTAAATCAGTGGTTCTCAACCTTCCCAATGCTGTGACCCTTTAATATGGTTCCTCATGTTGTGGTGATCCCAACCATAAAATTATTTTCGTTGCTACTTCATAACTGTAATTTTGCTACTGTTATGAATTGTGATGTGAATATCTGATATGTAGAATTTCTAACACGTGACCCCTGTAAAAGGGTCATTCAACTCTACCCAAGTGGCCACAACCCACAGGTTGAGACCTCTGATCCAAATGGTTTGTTTCAGTTCTTACCCTTCATAGAATGAGGTATAGTTCTCAGTGAGCAAATAAGCCCCTTCTAATATGTAGTAAATTTGTACTGTGTAGTAATATGTAATACATAGTAAGGTTTGTATTTACTTATTTGCTCTAAGAATATAGGGGAGGAGTTTTTTATGAATATAAATAACAAAGGCATTTTATATTCTGATACATGACATAAAAGTCATTTGTAGCATTACTCTCAGATAAATTTGGAGTGATGGTCTATATGTCTGCAATCCAATATAGCACAGGTGTGATGTATTCTAATGTGTCTAATGTGAGAGAAATTGTGTTGAGACAGATGTATGGTAATCTGGTTATGATTTATTAATGGATAACTAAACTGCATTTTAAGTTCAAAGACTCAAACAATAAATTATGTTTAGTGTGTGTATTTTTTGTTTAGTAATACTTATAGATTTTACTATAGGCCATATACTATCTAAGGCTCACGTTTGGAGAGCATCTTTCAGGGTCACCATGTGATTGACATACTGAAGAAAGATTGAGATGAGAAGTTTAGCATACTTTTATTTCCCTAGATGCACTGGGGAAGTTTGTCTTGATTGAAAATAAGAATTTAAAGCAATTGTGAAGATTTAAGGAAGACCATTAGTATACCTCCTAGCTAAAAATATAAAGCTACATTGATTTTTTTTTTTTAATTACATTTAAGTGGGTGCAGGGTATACAGGCATGTACATACCACAGAGTACATGTTGAGGTCAGAGGAAAACTTGTGGGAATTGCTTCCTCCTTGACCATGTGAAGGGTGGATGACTTGACGGCAAGGGCCTTCCAACATCAGATTTTAATGTATGAGTCTGGGGAGATGGTTCAGTAAGTAAGAACGCTTTTGTTAAGGAGGCACGGAGACACAGATTTAGATCCACAGCACCCATTGATAAAGGTCAATGTGGCCATGCATGCCTGTAACCCCAATGCTGGGAACAGGGGCAAAGCATGATTGCTGGGACTAGCTGACCACCAGCCTACCTGAATAAACAGTGAGCTTAAGGTTCAGTGAGAGACCCGGTGTTCTTCTCTGACTTACACACAGGAATGCACAACCATGCACATATGGTATACACACAGTTTTTCCTAAGTGAATAAATGAATGTCCTTTTCTTTAAACAAATATTTTATACACACAAAAACTTGTGGTGCCCTTTTCCCTATCCAGTAACAGTATAGTAAAGGCATATGAAGTTTCCTTTGGTCACTATACAATTAGCCATGATGCAGTAAAATCTAATGCATTTTTATACAGAGAGGATATAAGGTTCCCAGATTAATGCTAATAAAAATTACTCTGTTGTCCTTGCATTCTGTCATGTCTAAAAATACTTGTTTTCCTAGACTGATGATGGAGAAGATGACCTGAAAAAAGGTACCCAGTTATTAGAAATCTATGCTTTGGAGATTCAAATGTACACAGCACAGAAGAACAACAAAAAGCTTAAAGCACTCTATGAGCAATCACTTCATATCAAGTCTGCCATCCCTCACCCACTGATCATGGGTGTCATCAGAGGCAAGTCTGGGTTAGAGAGAAGTAGAAGGGAAGATACCGGGAGTCACTGAGTGGGACTCGGTGACTCTTAGGTTGTTTCTGTCTTACTGACCATAAATGGTAAAGTATGAAAGTCATAAAGTGATCTGTTAGAAATTAACATGGGTCCTTGTCTTAACAAGGTCATGGTAGTAAAGGTACTTTTAGAAAAAAGTCACCGTATCAGTGTAACACTGGTGATTTGTAATGACATAAGAGATGACTTCCTATTCAGTAGAAGTGGTAAAGATTTGCAGTGACAGCTGGTATTCAGTAAACTTGCTTTATAGAATAAAGGTATAAACCCTGGGTATACCCTGCGGCTGCCGTGCAGGACGTACAGTTAAACCTGGGACTACCCTGGGTTTGGCCATGCAGGACGTACAGTTAAATACTGTCACTACCCAGGGCTGCTTGGGGGTACCATGCAGGACGTACAGTTAAAAGCCAATGCAGTCACCTTCATTTGATCTTCATAAACTAATCTTGTTCTTGCCTAGCTGAAAGTGTTCTTTCTCCTGTGTGTTCTTTGCAGAGTGTGGTGGTAAAATGCACTTGAGAGAAGGTGAATTTGAAAAGGCACATACTGATTTTTTTGAAGCTTTCAAGAATTATGATGAATCAGGAAGCCCAAGACGAACCACTTGTTTAAAATATTTGGTCTTAGCAAATATGCTAATGAAATCAGGAATAAATCCATTTGACTCACAAGAGGTATGTCTATTTTTTCAGTTCTTACTAGCTGATTACCTTGTGGGAAATAAGAGGTACTCTCTCAGTATGCATACATAATTTGTTTTGTTTTATTTTTCTTTGTTAGGCCAAGCCGTATAAAAATGATCCAGAAATTCTAGCAATGACAAATTTAGTAAGGTAAGATTTATGTTTCCCTGAGGCAGCCTTCTCTAAAGCAGCTGGGGGGGGGGGGGGGAGGCAGACCACAGCAGAGAGTACTTCACAGTCAGCTTCTGGTTTTTGTCTGTCTGTGTAAAGGCCCAAAGTCCACATCATTTTATCTTTTGAAGCCATTGTGCTTTCTCTTAGTCACGGACTATGTATAAAGTCTCACTTGGTTTGTTTTCCTTGACTCCAGTATGGGAGAGTAAACCCAGTTGCCAAGGTTTGCCTTGAACTTGAATCCTACTGCCTTGGCCTCTTTTGAGCCTATACCACCAGGCCCATCTTGGTTTTCTTTTCTTTTCTTTTTTTTTTTTTTTTTTTTTTTGTTGTTGTTATTTATTTCTTTTATTTATTTCCATTTTGTTTGTTTTCTTATTAACCATGTGCTTGTGTATGTGGCATATCTGACAGCTTTAACTATTTGGAAATACCTCAAAACTTGGTTTCTCAATATTAATACCTCTGCCTACCTTCAGTCTAAAGTCAGTTGTGAGTTAGTCCAAGATAAATAAAAAATTTTCAGTAATAAGAGGCATAAAAAACAACATACTTTCTCAACAAGATAAAAATGACATTAAAAAAAAAAAAACACAGCAACTTTTAGGGCAAGGCGTAGTGCTACACACCTTTAATCCCAGCATTTTGTGGGGCAAAGGTGAGAAGATCTCTGTGAGTTTGAGGCTAGGCTGGTCTGCATAGTGAGTTCCAAGCCAGCTGGGGCTACATAGTGAGACCTTGCCCCCAAAACAGAAAAAGAAACCTTAATTTTAGTCCTAAGTAAAAATAAGTCTTTGGGAGAAGTTTCCTGTAAATACCTTACATTGCTATACTAATCAATATATTCTTCCATTGCTCACATTTTAAATTTCTTTAAATATTTGTTGAATCAAGTTTGTTTGACTGTGAAAGGACACTTCTCTAATCTTTTTTCAAGTGTTTAATTTGTATATATTTGTTAGATTATCTTGCTTTTTTTTGCTACAAATTAACATTTGAAATACTTTTAAATGAGTTTAGCATTTGTTTGGTTTTTTTGGTTTTTCAAGACAAGATTTCTTTCTGTCCCTGGCTGTCCTAGAACTTGCTCTGTAGACCAGGCTGGCCTTGAACTCCTGCCTCATGAGTGTAGCTGGAATTATCTCCAGTCCTGCCCGGGCCCGCAGCCACTCAGACCCAAATAAATGTGGTGATATTGTGTTCCCAAATATATTGTGCACCCTAATAAACTTATTTGGGGTCAGAGAACAGAACAGCCACTAGATATAGATGCCAGAAAATGGTGGCACACACAACTTTAATCCTAGCATTCCAGAGGCAGCAATCCGTCTAGATCTCTGAGTTCAAAGCCACACTGGGCATGGTGACTCACACCTTTAATCCCGGGAAGTGATAGCAGGAAGCAGAAAGGTGTATAAGGACCAGGAACTAGAGCCTGGTTAGGCTTTTAGGTTTTTAGTAGCAGTTCAGCTGAGATTCATTCGAGTGAGGACTCAGAGGCTTCCAGTTTGAGGATACAGGATCAGCTGAAAAGTTGGTGAGGTGAGGTTCACTGTGGCTTGTTCTGTCTCTCTGATCTTCCAGTACTCACCCCAATACCTGGCCCTGAGTTTGTTCTTATTAATAAGACCTTTTAAGATTCGTCTTACACATGAGTGCTGGGATTAAAGGCATGTACCACCACCACCTGAGTATTCTGCAAGAATACTTTTAAAATATTTTGTTTATAGCATTGGATTGCTAAAAATCAATAAAGATTAAGGAAATAATGAAAGTTTTGATTAGAAACTAATGTTACATAAATCGGTTAAGTACAATAAAATACATTAAAGAATTGCTTTGTCATACTTTTACAGAGTAATAATTATGCTGTATTTATTATGTCTCATTACCCCCAGTGAAGCATCTATAGTGGAACTCAAAAAGTCATTATAATGATACACTTTTACTCAAGCAAGTAAATAAAAATAAAATCTACTTAATGGGAAAATCTCGTATAGCTAAAATATAGATGTATGTAAGATAAAATATGCGTGCAATGTTTTCACTACTTGAAAATGCCTCCTGTTGTGCATTACAGTGTTTTGGGGTAGGTAAGAAAGTAATACTTCCTAATTTTATCTTCCTAGTCAGTTGCCAGCAGACTAGAGGAAAATATTTGCTGTTGAAGTACTTGAATCACCTGCCCCTAACATGAAGTTACATTGCGACCCAACAGATGGATCACAGCAGAGGGCGTGCAGAATGGTTGATGATATGTCTTACATGTAAAGCACACAGTGGTGCCATATCCAGAAGGTTGGCCTCTTCCTTCTCAGCACCTTGAGCAATCCCATAGTGCCTTACACAGCTGTTTCAAGAGTAGGTGCCAGATCCCGAAGGAGAGTTTTGGACATAAATCAGCCTTTGGCCTTCTGCAACAGGGGGTTTCATCACTGTGGCCTCTGTGTGTGCTCACTTGGCATTCCTGTCACTCATGTTTCTGCTAGACAGGTGGTGAGATTTTAAGGCTAGAAAGATTTGAGAATCAAGCCTTTTGAAAAGGTTTTGCAGTTGCTGGTAGCTTTCTAGAAGATAAAAATTAGGAAGCTGTATTTTCTTTTTCAGAAAGGATATGCTCTCTTATTTGAAAGCTAAGGCCAAGGACTTTTGTTCGATAATGTGCATGAAACTTGGTTTCTTTCATTAAGATCAATTAGGGATCAGAAATGCACAATTCAATTGAAAATATCAACTAGTATAATAAACATTTTATTGTCAACTTTGAACAAAACAAAGATTTGAGATTATCTTAAATTACTAATGTATCTGTATAACATCCCCTTCCCCAAACAAAAAGATTCATTTACTCTTTCCTTTAGAAAACGAAAAAGCTTTAAAGTTTTTTTGAGGAATGTGTTTATTTGGTTCTGGAAAAGTTTTTGGGAGGCTGTGTATGTGTGTATCCAATTTTGACTTCTGTGACAGAAATAATGATAAACTTAGGTTCTTGCATATAAAGATTGAGAAGTAGACTCTGGATTATGATGTGATACAGTACTTCATATGTGGTAACATTTATGCCTTTTTTTTCCCTATTAGTGCCTATCAGAATAATGACATCACTGAATTTGAAAAGATTCTGAAAACAAATCACAGCAACATCATGGATGATCCATTCATAAGAGAACACATTGAAGGTATATTGTTGGCTGCCTGAATTCTTTGCTGTTGTCATGTACATGCTTCTTTATGGGTTTATATGGAATTCAATAGCCATAGGAAAGGACAGAAGTTTTTCTAAGTGCTATCATAGTATATGAAACTGTTGTATAAATCATTAGCAAACTTCATAGGAATACCAGGTCTATACATGGCATTCGTTTTCCTTTACCTTTTTGTTCTAATATAAATACTGCTGCAATTTGATTATTGATGCTTAAATCCAAACCTAGTTTTTAAGATTGTCAAAAGGCTGTACTCATAGAGGATGCTGAGATGAGTTTCCTCCAGAGAATAAGATAACACTGGGAAGTGTTCTTAGAATGAGTGAGACTTAATACCTTCTGCTGAATTGCCAAAGTCAGAAATTATCTCTGTGTTTCTGTGTTGGGGCCTCCAGTGCTCCCGTCTGTTAAGAACTATCGAGGGCCAGGCAGTGGTGGAGCATGCTTTTAATCCCAGCACTCGGGAGGCAAAGGCAAGTGGATCTCTGAGTTCAAGACCAGCCTGGTCTCTACGGAGTGAATTCCAAAACAGCCAGGGCTACACAGAGAAACCCTGTCTTGAAAAACCAACAAATTTAAGAACTGTTGAGGGTGCTTAAGTGACTGTTGGGAGCAATCTACTAAATATTTAAGTGTCAAATGCACCAGAAGTAATGCTCTTTGGTTCTCTGCTTTGCATTTTTTCATTCAGTAGATTTTTATTTATTTTTATTTATTTTATAAGCCTAGAGTGATACTATACTTTGTAAAGAGAGAAAAATATGAAAGCATTATCTATGAACTCCAGTCTAGTCATAAATTTTACTTGGAAAGACAGTTATATATGAGGAATTGTATATGGACCAGGCATAGTGATGCACGCCTTTAATCCAGCACTAGGAACACAGAGGCAGGAGCATCTCTGAGTTCCAGGACAACTGTGGCTACAGAGTGAAGATTGTATATGGAAGTTAATGAAAGTGTAAGATGTAATGCACTAGATTGTGGGAGCCCTAGGACAAGTCATTCATAGTGTGAGTCAGAACTTCACAAAATGTGTTAAAGAAATGATGAATGGTGGATGTTGAGAAGACAGAAATATTTTAGAAGAGTTGCGACATAAACATAATTAGAGAACCAGAAACAGGAAGAGGCAGCCTCTAATTAGACTGCTTTTGCCACCCTGGGATTTTTAAAATATAGACACCTGTGTCTTTACAAAGCAAAATGGTTTGGAAGGTAAATTGTGTAGTGAGTTAACGGGGTCTGTACGTAAATGATTCATAAAGACATTCACAATTTTTTTTTCTCTTTGTCTTTCAGAGCTTTTACGAAACATCAGAACACAAGTGCTCATAAAGTTAATTAAGCCTTACACAAGAATACATATTCCTTTTATTTCTAAGGTATTTGTGGATTTTAGTGTTTATGATTTGTGCCTACAGTTGTAGTATACCCATCTTTCTTTTTTTAAAGTGACTAACTTGGACTTGTAGCATTTTTTTAAAGTAGAATATAACTTTAGAGCTTCATTTTGGAAAGATTTTTGAAACAGGTTTTATGTTACCTAGCCTAACTTCTTAGAGTGTGTGTAAACTCATGTAACACTATATAGTTGAGGATGATCTTGAACTCCTAATCCTCTTGCTTCTGCCTTCCAAGTGCCAAGTTACAGGTTTGATTTTCAGTGTTACTTAATGTAAATTACTTTAACAGAAGAGAGTTTTAATGTATGGGAGAAATTAAAAATCTATTTCTAAGATTTCCTTATTCTCAGACAGAAGAGAGTGAAGCGTTAATAAAGGTCCCGTCCCAACCACTGCAAACATGGAGTAGGGGTGAACCCCAGAAGTTAGAAGAGGGCTGAGGGCATAGCTTGGTACAGAGCACTTGCCTGCTGTGAACAGATTCATGGTAGTTCAGTCCCTGGCACCAGAAGGAAAGAAGGTGACAGAATTAACCTTTATCATGCTCGTATTCTGTGAGATATTCTGATGTGAAAATAGCTTTGTTTAAAATCTCAAGCCAGGTCTAGAATCGTAAATCTAATCCCAGTTGTTTGGGAGATTAAGGTGGGAGGATTGTAAATTCAAGGCCCACCTTGGCTGCAGAGTAAATGTGAGCCATCTTGGCTAACTTCCTGACACCTACCCTAAATGTGAAAAGAGGCTTGGAGAGCTCAGTGGTATAGTACATACACAATATCCTAGGTTCAGTGCCCAGAATCATCCAAAAAAATCTCTTCACAGATGGGAGTGTAACTCAGTAAGAGGGCACTTGCCTAATGTGTGCAGGTTCCTGGTTAAATCACCATTGTGGTAAAGAAGGGAAAAAATGAAACCCCTCATTAATGTTTCCTTTCAGTGGTGTAGATTAAAGCCAAATGATTATATAAAATTATGAAGTCTTTTTAAATGTTAACTAGTAGAATTATATAATGAAATCTTTTGTCTTAGGAGCTAAACATAGACGTAGCTGATGTGGAAAGCTTGCTGGTGCAGTGCATACTGGATAAGTAAGTACTTGGCTATTTTTTTTTTTTTTAATTTTTATTAGTGTGTCTGGTATGTGCTTATGAATACAGGTGCCTCTGAAGACTATAAGAGGGTGTTAGATCCCCTGCAGCTGGAATTTCAGATGGTTGTAAGCCACTGAGCTTCTGTGTTAGAAACTAAACTCAGGTCCTCTAGAAGAGCAGCTAGTGCTTTTAACCACTGACCCCTCTTTCCAGCCCCCTTGGCAACTTTTTTAAATTATAAGATGTTAGGATCTAAGTTACTTTTCTGTTGGTGTAATAAAATACCAAAACTAAGGCAACTTAGAAAGGAAAGCACTTCATCGGGTTGTGGTTCCAGAAAATAAAGAGTCCATGCTGATTGGGGCAAAGGCACAGCTGAGAGCTCACATGTTATTGGCAAGTAGGAGGCAGACAGAGACCGGGAAGGGCTGGAGTCTTTTGAAACCTGAAGCCCACCCCTGTGACACACCTCCTAATCCTTCCCAAACAGTTCCACCAAGATAGGACCAAATATTCAGTGTATGAGCCTGTGGGGACCACTCCTTCAAACATCACAGTAACCATAAATTTGGGGCAGAGATGGCAAGGATAGCAACTCAGTTGTTGATTTGTCATTTAAAACAAGCACTTGGGGCTATGGTTTTCCTAATAGGAAATATATATGTGATTTCTTTCATTTGTGAATGAATGAGCATACTGAATATATGATCTCTGGAAAGGTTCTAAGTCATTTTTCAGACAGGTTTCTCATTTGACATATGACTTACATACTGCTAAGAAATTATTACTGGGCCAGTGACTTACTATGGCTCAACAAGTTAAAACACTCACGGCATAACTAATGAGATAGATCCTAAGACCCCATGGTGAAAGGAAGGAAGCAGCTCCCTAAAGTTGTCCTCTTTATTTTGTTTATTTATTTTTTATTGAGATAGGGTCTCGCTGTGTAGCTCTGGCTGGCCTGGGATTTACTATGTAGACCACAGCTGTCTGCCTCTGCCTCCCAAGTATTGGGTTTAAAGATGAGTTCCACCATGTCCAGCCTATAGAGTGTAAGCACTATCTGTTACAGAGCAGTTTTTATGTTATTAAAAGTAGTATGCTTTGAAAGCATGGCCGGTGTCATTACCTTTCATGATGTAGGTGTCATTCTGGTGAAAAATGATGAAGTTGACATCTTTTTAAGAATTGAGTAAGGCAATATGGTATAATTAACACTAATACTAAATTCACTCATTACAAGTAGGCAAACAAATTGTGTTGTGTATGTTGGTTGGTGGTGAGGTGTTCTGTGTAATGTGCTTAGCAGAGATGACTAGAGACCTTGTTTTCTTATTTGGTTCCAGCACTATTCATGGCCGAATTGATCAAGTCAACCAGCTCCTTGAACTGGATCATCAGAAGAGGGGTGGTGCCCGATATACTGCACTAGATAAATGGACCAACCAACTAAATTCTCTGAACCAGGCTGTGGTCAGTAAACTGGCTTAATGGAGAACAAGCTTTGCAGGCGTGCTTAAGGCATCAGTGCAGAGATGTGATCCTTAAGGACTGGAAAGGCAAAACCCCTGTGGGTTGGTGTGTCCTGAAAGTGATTGGAGTTATGGCAGAAGTGCTTTTTTGATCAACTGGTTTGTGTTTTGCTGCTGCATTTATCCCAAGATAAACAGCTTTAATCTCCAGAAGAAAACCAAAACACCATGGGATTTATGCTGTGTTGACATCTTGCCCTAAACATACAACACCGTAGTAATATATCATGGGCAACATGACCAGAGTGAAGATTTTTGTCATGATTTTAAACACATTGACACGCTACTGTTGGTTAAATTGAAACATGTTGTTCCTGCAGAAATTCTCTCACAAATAACCTGCAATAACTTGAAATTCATACCCTTTTGAACACTTCCTTTTCTCATGTATAAATGAAAACGTTTGCTGCATTTTGCAAAATGTCAATTCTCCGAAACCGTGTCCGTCTACTTCTGTACTTGCAGCTAGCAAAGGTTAGATGGCCCCTACTCGCAGTGGCACACTGTCACCTAGGGCTCAAGCAGCAAAATAAACAGTGCAGCTCAGAAATTGTAGTTTGGTTCTTGATGTGTTTTTATTACATTTGGGGTTGCTCTTTTGTTTTTAGTACCGTAGAAATTTCAGATTATTTTATCTTC
The DNA here is from genome assembly GCF_004664715.2 of Peromyscus leucopus. Taxonomy (NCBI): domain Eukaryota; kingdom Metazoa; phylum Chordata; class Mammalia; order Rodentia; family Cricetidae; genus Peromyscus; species Peromyscus leucopus. Next base: position 101,881,094 of record NC_051066.1, on the reverse strand, counting down.
AGCTGAGATTTAAAAGCCTGAGAGCAAATAAGTTATTTGCTTTCAAGTTTTTAAAAATAGTGTTTATTGATAAAGAACTACTTTCTAACAGAGCCCTTGCATAGCACTTATTTTGACAGTGATACTTTAAAGGATTAAGATTTCTTTTTTTTAATGGTATTTCTTTTAAAAAGAGTGCATATTAACTCTCAGAATGTCACTTTAAACAAATATGCCAGAACATAGACAGCGAAGTGAATGTTACCTGCATAATGACCATGCTCTAATGTCAGCCACCAACCATTGCCCAAAGCCTCTTGGGTTTGCTCTTTGAGAATTGCAATCAAAGTTCATTTAAGTAACACGCTACTAACTTTGTGTTTGTACCTTGTTTGAAAATAGTATTAACAAACTTGTCTGTCTTCACCCGTATTTGGCACCAAATACCAGTTTCAAAAAAATACCTAAATTTAGATAATACTGAAAGTATGCAGCTGGCTTTGAAAGCAATCCCAAAATAATTTTCAAGTATTTTGTGCAGTGGCAGTATACAGTTAAAGAGTGAACTGTGGCCTTCCATGGTGACAGAACTCAGCTCATTTGAATGTAATTGGTTCGGGATGTCTTTGTTCCTTTTCTTTTTTCTTTGCTTTTCTTTTTCTTTCTCTCTTTTTTTGTAAGTTCACATTATATATAGTGTCAAAAGAAGAAACTAAGATTAACATAATGTCCTTGGTTTTTCTATTGCTCATTATTATGTAAACAGTGAGTGGCAGTGCAGAAGGAAGGCTGTGTGACTGAGGAGTGGCCACCAAGAACTTTGATCATTAAATCAGATTTTATAAACAGTAGAAAGAGCATGGACTTAAAACAAGGCATGCTTATTTGGTTTTGTCAAAATTTTACGAAAATATATGATATATATTTATACTAAAACTATATAATCCTTAGATTTAGGAAAGCAGTCAGTTAATGTCTAGCAGAATAAAGCAGTATTAAATACAGATATAAGTTGGAAATTGTAGAAAACCTTGAAAGAAGATGAAAGACAAAATGTCAATGGTAGGGAATAAAAAGTTTAAGATATTCTAAAAGTATGTGTATTTTCTTCTCTTCTACATAAATCATTTGTGGAAAATGTGCTCACGTTTTTTTACAGGAGTGATATTAATTAGGATTTATTTTTCCAATACAATTTGGAGACCCTTTGTTACCCAAATAAAAGTGACCAGTTTCTGTGCCTGTATCAGGTGTGTGCATGTGACAAGCAGAACTCAGAGGACCTCAGTGCTGTGTACCAGCAGCTCCTGCAGTGCCCGGCTCTGCATGCAGTCCTCGCTGCTCACGGCAGTACGCCTTAGTTTCCAGAAGGCAGTGTGCTTGTTATCCTGTGGGGAGCTGGGCCAACTGTGTAATGACAGCTGGCGTTGTATCACAACCTGTAGCTGCTCCATGCAGCTGCGTCTGTGTCCCACAACACGGGTAATGGTCGAGTTTCCTTTCGAAAGGATTTTTCCATGCGCCAGATTTCACAGATTTGAAATCTCACTGTTTTATGTTCATGTCATTTCTGTTTAATTCCCAAATGTGGTTGAATATGCCACACCAGTAGGAGGTGTCTACACAAGGTGTCTGCAGCGGTCTGAGGTATCTAAAGTGGTCTAAAGTATCTACAGCCATCTGGGTTAACTACAGTGGTCTGGGGTATCTATGGTGGTCTGGTGTCTACAGCGGTCTGAGGTGCCTACAGCGGTCTGAGGTGTCTACAGCAGTCTGGGGTGTCTACAGCGGTCTGAGGTACCTACAGCAGTCTGAGGTGTCTACAGCAGTCTGGGGTGTCTACAGCATCTGAGGTGTCCACAGTCTGAGGTTTCTACAGTGGGTGCTAATCTGAGGTGTCTACAGCGGTCTGAGGTGTCCATAGCAGTCTGGAGTGTCTACAGCAGTCTGGGGTGTCTACAGCAGTCTGGGATGTCTACAGCGGTCTGAGGTGTCTACAGCAGTCTGGAGTGTCTACAGCAATCTGAGGTTTCTACAGTGGTCTAGGGTATCTATGGTGGTCTGGTATCTACAGCGGTCTGGGGTGTCTACAGCGGTCTAGGATGTCTACAGCAATCTAGGGTTTCTACAGCGGACTGAGGTGTACAGTGGTCTAAGGTCTCTATAGCGATCTGGGATATCTACAGCAGTCTGAGGCGTCTACAGTAATCTGGGGTGGGTGCCCACAGTTGCCTGAGGTTTTCACAACAAGAGTTGATTTCTGTTTTTCTCTTGTTCTTAAATTAGCATAAAACTGTTGGTTCTCACATCTTAATGTAACATAACTTTTTCATGATCTGAGACTAGCTGTTCTAAGCACATGAATCCCTCTGAGTGAGCTGAGAGTCTTTCACAGGGGGGTTGTTGAAGCAAAGCCCCCTTCCATGGGCTGCTGGTGATGCAGTATGCTGTTGATTACTTTATATATAAAATGTGTTTGTCCCTACCTAAAAACACCGGTCCTTGGTATTTAAAGGGCCAAAGTGATAGAAGTTTTCTCTCTTAATTAGAAGACTTGAGTTCCTCAGTAAACCCCGGTGAGTACACATTGTGTTGATACTGATTAGCAGATACCTCTGATAAAGAGAAAGACCTTAGAACTATGCTAAAAATTTCTTTATTAAAGCTTTTTAAAATCCTTTTTTAACCTGAAAGAGTTTCAATTATTTAGGTCTATAAAATGAGAGTTGACAATATAAAACAGTTTGGCTTTGTTCTTTCCATAGGATTTTTAGCTGTAAAATGTCTAACATTCTTGTCTTTCTCCCAACTCCCAACTAAGATCTCACATTGGCCTGGAACACCAGATCCTCCTGCCTCCCCCCCTGCAGTCCTGGGGGCTCCAGATCCTCCTGCCTTCCCCCTGCAGTGCTGGGGGCTCCAGATCCTCCTGCCTTCCCCCTGCAGTGCTGGGGGCTCCAGATCCTCCCGCCTTCCCCCTGCAGTCCTGGGGGCTCCAGATCCTCCCGCCTCCCCCCTGCAGTGCTGGGGGCTCCAGATCCTCGCCGCCTTCCCCCTGCAGTCCTGGGGGCTCCACGACTCCTCCCCCCCCCCCCCCCCCCCCCCCCCCCCCCCCCCCCAGACCTCCCCCGCAGCTCCCCCCTGCAGTCCTGGGGGCTCCAGATCCTCCTGCCTCCCCCTGCAGTCCTGGGGGCTCCAGATCCTCCCACCTTCCCCCTGCAGTGCTGGGGGCTCCAGATCCTCCCGCCTTCCCCCTGCAGTCCTGGGGGCTCCAGATCCTCCCAGCCTTCCCCCCTGCAGTGCTGGGGGCTCTAGATCCTCCCGCCTTCCCCCTGCAGTCCTGGGGGCTCCAGATCCTCCTGCCTCCCCCCTGCAGTGCTGGGATTCGAAGCCTGCAGCACTACACCTCGTTCTCTAGCGTTTTGAAAGAAACACAGTTTGAGCTGAGATACAGGACAAAAATAATATTTGCTATCATATCAAGCCTCAGAATATGAGTTACAAAGCAAATCTGAGGCTAGCCTGGGCTACAGAGTAGAGCCACCTCAAACCAAAATAAATAAAAGTAAAAAAGCAAGTCCACAAAATCTCTAAATCCCAATCCCCAGGTATCTTTATTTCACCGAGTGGGGACAGTCGTCTTCATGACAGAGCGGAAAAGCCCCTTCCCATTGTAGCACCATTCACTTCAAGGCATTTGCCACAAACCCCAATCAGGATCAAGCAATGGACATGGAACAGAAATTAATGTAAACTAGGAAGTGACTCGTGTTTCCAGAAACTTGTTCTCAGCGCGCGCGCGCACACGCGCGCGCACACACACACACACACACACACACACACACACACACAGTTCTTTGCCTGCCACAAAGGCCTAGAGTTGTCGGCTCTCTTTTAAAGATTTTCAGTTATTCCATGTTTTCAGACAATACAAAAAAAAAAAAAAATGTATAGAGAACCATGTTAGTTTCTTCTAAGATATTACCTAAAAACAGATTTTAAGATTTGGAAACAAGTCACCAGATATTAACTTTTCAAGAAATACTTAGCATCAACAATAGATACATTAGTCCAGTTTTAATCTGTAGTGCTTAATATCATGAAACATAATAATCTTCAAGTCGTGTTAAAACTCTAGTACCTTCTCCAGAATTCCAAAAATTAACCTTTGCAAGTCTTAGCAGTCTTGAGAATTTTTTTGAATTGGTACAAGCAAAGAAGTAAGGGGAACAGTATACTCTCCAAGCTCCTCGTGTGGCTGCCTAAATTGGTCATCTTAGGAACTGTGACAAAACTAAATAAACTTAGGAATTTGTTAGATATCCAAAATAATTCCTTGGGTGTAATTTTACATCCAACCTTAAATTTCAAAAGTACAATGATAGTGTAGTAAATTAGCTTTAAAAGTCTAAAAGAGGGCTGGAGAGACTGCTCAGCAGTTAAGAGCGCTGGCTGTTCTTCCAGAGGACCTGGGTTCAATTCCCAGCAACCACATGGCAGTTTACAATTGCCTGTAACTCTAGCTTCCAGTGATCCGACAACAGACATACATGTAGGCAAAATATCAATGCACATAAAATCTTTTTTTTAAGTCTAAAAGAACTTAACAGATTAATAGCTGTGTGATCAAAATTCCATAGTGAATATCCAAAATCAACGTCATTTTCTAAGTCTCCCAAGATTTGGAACTTGCAGGTTAGCAACTTGTTTTCACTGTGATGGGTGGTGTGTTGATACGATCAGCCTAGCAAGGGTGTACAGATGTACATATGCCTAGTTTTTTGTAACTTGACACAAGCTAGACTCATTTGGTAAGAGGGACTCTGAATCAAGAAAATGCCTCCCTAAGACTTGTAGGCAAGTCTTGGAGTATTGTCTTGATGGTGATGCCATCCCCAGGTGGTCCTGGGTGCTGTAAAAAAGCAGGCTCATAGGTGGTGGTGGCCACCATTAGCCCTATCACTCGTGGATTTCTCTGTTTGAGGCCAGCCTGCTCTACAGAATAAGTTCCAGGACAGCCAGGGTTGTCTCAAAAAACACAAGAAAAGAAAGCAAGCTCAGTAAACCAGGAGTAAGTACTCATCCATGGCCTCTGCATCAGTTCCTGCCTGGCTTGAGCTCTTGCCCTGACTCCACTCAGTGTTGAACTGTTAACATAGAAGTCTAAAATAAACCCTTTCCATTTCAAATTGCCGTACGTCATGGTGTAGATCCCTGCCATAGAAACCCTCACTAAGACAGTATGTGCACCTGATGTTTCGAGCTGGGTTTTTGTTTTTTCAAGACAGGGTTTCTCTGTGTAGTTTGGAGCCTATCCTGGATCTCACTGTGTAGACCAGGCTGGCCTCAACTCACAGAGATCTGCCTGCCTCTGCCTCCTGAGTGCTGGGATTAAAGGGCACCACTACTTAATAGTTCTAGGCTCCCAACTCTATCTTTCAGAGTAATGAATGGAAGTTTCTAAGTTTTTCTGGAAACCTATTTAAAGTAGGGTTCTGAGATGGTTATTTTGTAGGCAAGTGTAGATAAGCTACTGTGCTTGGTTGGCTACTGAAGGCTTGACCCTTAAACATTGCCACTCCCTTCCTTAACTATGTAGCCTTCATCCCATCAGCAGTTAAAAAAGGAAGCTGGTGTTCTGCAGTGCAGAAGGGAACGTGCTTTCTCTGCGCCCTGCACTGTTGTTCTCGTAGGCATTCACTGAGTGCTACTGTGTGCCAGGGACTGTAATGAGGCTCAAGAATGCCAATAGAACAAATTATCCTTTTGCCCAGAGAGCACAGTTCTATGGGGAGAGGCAAATAAGTTCATTTCAGATAGAGAAAAAAAAAATTTACCAAACAAAAGTTGATTCACATTTGATTAAAGAAAAGGCTGGATATGCAAGTGTTGGGGAAATTGACTCAGGCATGGGGTAAAGGGTATCTGAGCTGAGGGAGACAGGCCAGATTATGTGTGGTTTATTATTTGAAGTAGTGAAGTTTTGTTTTCTGTTTTTTTTTTTTTAATGCGATGGGAAACATTTAGATATGTAAAAGCATTCGTGTTATTATGGGAAGTATGCATGGAACAAGACAGAGACCAGCTGAGACATATTGCAGGAGCTAAAATTTGGATTGCACTGAATCAAGATAGGGTCAGCAGGATTTGCCATATTGATATCACGGGTTATGGTAGCAGTCTGTTAGGCTTCTCACTGTGTGACTAGATGATAGTCAATGAACTAAAAAGACTGGAAACGGATATGTTTTGCAAAAGTGGGGCGGGGGGGGGGGGGAGCCACCAAAAGAAACTGGATTGAGAATTGGGAAAGAAGAGAATGTTAGGCATTCTGAGCAGGAAGTCGGGGTCAGCTGGGTGCTACTGAGAAGCTGGGTAGAGCACTCGCAAAGGAAGGAACAGGATTGTACACAGTCAAGTGTGTCCCGACTGCATTTTCAGTGCAGTGCGGGAAATTCCAGCTCTGCTCTTCAATGTGAGTGATTTCACTTAAAACACACTTCCTGTAATTCCCCATTAAAAACAGAAAGTTAAAAGCCCATTTTTGGCTGGAGTGTGTGTGTAATTAAGAACACTCAAAGTCAACTTTAATGGAGTTTTAGGATGTGAGAGTATGGTTAGCAACAGGCCCAGGTAAGTGGTTCAGGTAAATGACAGACAGCCTCTACTAAGAACTGGTAAGTCTCAAACTCGGCACAAATAGCCTGTTTAACATACCAGAGCCCACCTGACCGCAGGGTTCTCCCAGGAATGCTCAGTCCCTTCCCTTTAAAGGGTATGGCCTGCATACTCCCTCCCTAAACTACTCCAGCCCAGGGGCTAGGCTGCCCTTCCCCCAGATGCCCTTCTGTATGTAACCCAAACGCTTTGGTTCCCTGCCTTTTTTGTCTACCCTTTACCCTCCTGGCCTCCTGGTCGGTGGCTCCTTCTCTCCCTCTCCTCACATGGCCCAGTTCAGTCTGGCCATGTTCACTCTGGACTCTCCCAGATGTCCCTGTCTCTGCCTACACTCTCCCTTTTATCTACAATAAACCTCCTCCAGCATTCCTGGGAGCAGTCACGGTCTTCCACTTATTTATTTATTTATTTATTTATTTATTTATTTATTTATTTTCATTCAAGAACCTCTTGGAAACCTTATTTTAAAACAGGCTGTCAAGGGGCTGGCGAGATGGCTCGGAGGTTGGAAGCACTGACCTGGGTTCAGTTCCCAGCACCCGCATGGCAGTTCCAAGAAATCTGACACCCTCACACAGACATACATGCAGGCAAAACACCAATGTACATAAATCAGGCTCTCTGTATGTAGCCGAGGCTGCCCTCAAACTTGTAGTCCTCCTGCCTCGGCCTCCTGAGTCCTGGGATTACAGGTGTGCACCACCAGGCTCCGCTTCAATAAAAGACTTTAAAGCCAGATTGTGTTCGCTTTTGTTTTTTCTCTCAATGTCATTTAAGTATGTGATTTTCCTGAGTAATAACTTAACAGCAGGCATGGTGACTCGTGTGGCTATAAACCAGGCACTCATGAGTCTAAAGCAGGAGGATCACTCTGAGGTTAATCTGTGAGTTCCAGATCAACTTGGGCTAGTTAGACCTTGTCTCTAAAAACAACCAAAATAATAAATCATTTATAGTGAATGTTAATTGCCTCATTAGCACCTTAGATAAATTAGATGGAGGGAGGAAGAGTTGGATAGATAGATAAAGGTATTAAGACCAAATCACAAATTCTGAAATGTTTTCTATCCAGCTAGTTCAAATATAAACACTCTAACATTGAAAGTTATTTTTAATAACCTCAAGTTGACAATGGAACAATATATGACTTGTTCTGAAATTGCTGTTTTTCTGTTGTCTGAAAGCGCCTGCTTGCACGCTGTTTCCAAAGCAATGCCATCCGAAAACAAAGGTGGGCCAAGGAATGTACCAGGGAAACCTGTGTTTGCATGTGGGGAGGTACTTAGGCCGGGGATGTTGATCACCCGCTGGCGACACACATGCTCTTCACAAGCCTGGTTTCTTCCTTCCTGATTGGAAGGAAGTCCTTTTACAGTCTAGACATTAACTTCTCTTCCACTTGCAAAGATTCTCCGAAGCACTGTCATTTCTATCCAGGATTAAATGAAAAGCTTTTCATTTAAATCATTCCTGTTTTTCCTTGGCATTGTTCTTCTGGGTCAGGGTTGCTTTAACTATCTGGAGTCTTTTGTACTTCCACCTGAATTTTAAGATTTTTTTTTCTTCCTGTTGCTTTGCTAAATGGTGTTGTGATGAACACAATGATCTCACCGCTTGTTAAATGCAAAGCCAAAATAAGCACAGCCAAGTCATGAAAGAATGGGAAAAGATTGCTCTCCTGCAGCAGGCAATGAGAGCACCACCATTGTTCCAAAACAATGCTCTCCCCAAACAAGGGAGGGTGAGGAAGGGAAAAACCATACATATTCATATGGGGAGGTACTTTGGGGCGGGGACATTCCCGCACATGCCCAGTTTGCTTCACCCATCTCCCCACCCCGCCCCCCAGGGTTTCTCTGTAACCTTGGTTGTCCTGGAACTCGCTCTGTAGACCAAGATGGCCTCGAACTCAAAGAGATCCACCTGCCTCTGCCTCCCAAGTGCATATGCCACCACCGATTGGCTGTAGTTGAAACTAAAAGTAAAGCAAATCCTGAAAGTGCTATCTGCCCCTGAAGGTGCCTGCCTTGCTCAGTCACTAACAGTGCTGGAATGTGGATGGGGGACTGTCTTGCATCTGCACATTGATTTTGGTAGGAAAGCCGTTTTCATAGTATTAACCCTGCCAATCCTTGAGCACCGGGGGTCTTTCCAACTTCTGTGTCTTCCTCAATTTATCTCTTACGTGTTGTGAATTTTCACTGTAAAGGTCTTTCATTTTCTTGGTTAGATTTATTCCAACATTGTTGCTTTGATTTGAGGTTTGTTTAGGCAGTTGTAAAAGAGGTTGCTTTTCTGGTTTCTTCCTCAGCATATTTGTTATTTAAAAGCCACTGGGTTTTGTAGGCTGATTTTGTATCCTGCCATTTTCCTGAAGGTGTTTATCCGACCTAAGAATTTTCTGGGCCCGTCTTTCATGTCCCTTATGTATAGAATCATGCCATCTGCAAATAATGACACTTTGATTTCTCCCTTTCCTGTTTGTATCCCTTTTATCTCCTTCTCTTGCCCTGTTGCTCTAGCTAGAACTTCAGGTGTTATATTGAATAATAGGAATGGAGAGGGTGGACACTCGCTCTGTAGACCAGGCTGGCCTCACATTCACAGAGATCCGCCTGCCTCTGCCTCTCCGGTACAAGGATTAAAGGTGTGCGCCACCGTGCCTGGCTTCCACTCCTTTTTTTCAGAAAGGTTTTCTTTAAGCTTCATTGCTTATTCTGATCATAATTTGGACTTTATTTACCAAACGGCTTGGGGGTTTTAGGAATGCTGTTTTGTTCTATGCACTTGAGGCAGGATTTGCTGTCTATCTGTGTGTTAAGGATAGCACACCTGTGTGGACACACACACCTGAGCATATGTGTGGAGGCCAGAAAAGTTTATTGGTGCCCTCCTCTACTACTCTGTCTATTCCTTTGAGGTAAGGTCTCTCCCTGAAGCCAAAACTGATTTTTTTTTCTCCAGTAGACTGGAAACCCACAAGGTCCCTTGGAGCTGGGATTACTGGTGTTGGTGAGCTTTGATATATGGGTGCTGGGATCTGCACCCCAATCTACAAAACTGAGGAGTAATTGATCTAACTGCTGAGCCACCTCTCCAGCCCTTAATTCAGCTTTTCTGCCATAATACCTGAGCTGGAGTAAGTGTGCAGGGTGAAAAGCAAGGGACTTAGAAATGCGCGTGTAAGCATTCCAGAGCCCGGGGATCTCTCCCAGCACTGTCCTAGCTGTTCCTTCTCGGGAGGCATGTAAACCACGGCTGAGAGGAGCAGCAAGAGTGGCTGTGGTCTGGACATGATCTGTCCCCAAAATGTTCGTGTGTCCAAAGCGTGGTCACCCGTGTTATAAAACAGAGTAGAACATTTGAGAGATGTGGCTCAATGCAATCACTCTAGGAGGAGATTAACGCTGGTCCCTCCCCATGAGCTGACCCCCCATGGGGATGGACTGGTGCACAGGAACACCCCTGAGTCTCCGTGGCTTCCAGTCTTTCAGTGTGATTTCTCCCTCTCACGTTTGCTTCCAACACTGTCCACCAAAGCACGACACAGCCACCGGGATCACGTGCTTGGACCTCCAGAAAGTTGTGCTAAATAAACAAACGCCTTGCTTAGGTACCTAGTCTCAAAAATTATCTTCTACAGCAGTAAATGGGCTAATACAACAGAACCAGTCACTAGAAGATCCCCCCACCCCACCCCACCCCACTCGCCCGCCCCACCCCTACCCCCACCTCCCCTCCCACCATCCCATCCCCACCACCTGGATGGAAGTATCTCTGGTTACTTCAGTTTAGTGTAAATGCAATAGCTACTCCCATGCTTACAAAGTAATGCTGGGAATACTTGGAGACAATTCCTTTTGGGGGAAAAAAAAAAAAAAAAAACATTCGCTTGGGGGCTGGAGAGATGGCTCAGCGGTTAAAGAGTACTGACTGCTCTTCCAGAGGATCTGGAGTTCGAATCCCAGGACCCACATCGCAGCTCACAACTGTCTGTAACTCCAAGATCTGACACCCTCACACAGACATACATGCAGGCAAAACACCAATACACTTAAAACAATAAAAAGAATTACTTAAAAATATTCACTTATTCCTGTGTATGTGAGAGTGTTTGTGGTGAGTGCCACAGTGCACAGGTAAAGGTCAGGTCTCGACTTCCACCTTGTTGAGGCAAGGTCTTTCTTGCTGTGTATGCTGCTGCTGTGCTGAGTACCCCAGCTGGCCCTTAAACATCTGGGCAAGCCTCCACCTTGCCATCAAGGTGCTAGGATTACAGAATCCCGACACCCACTGCATCCAGCATTTTTATTTATTTATTTGTTTGTTTGTTTGTTTGTTTTAGTCAGATGGTAAATATTTTTCTCTTGTAACTTCTTCACTGCCTGGGCATTCCACCGCCCCACTGCTGACTTCATCTATGATGCCATGAGGGGGTTGGCCATCCACAGTGCAACCCTCAGACTACAGTACCCAAGATCTCCTTAATATCCCAGAAAGTTCTCTGGGTAAAGACAGTTACCACATCTGTCAAGCAGTGTTGGCAATCTCATCAAAAGTGATATTTCCACTCTGATTAATGTTTTCCTTCCTCTTTCTGTCTGCGTGGCTCCTTGGTGGCTTTGATGATCTGGGCAGAGGCAGAGGGTACCACCTCAGTCAGTCTGTTCTGAGTGACCAAGTTCTCTGTAATCCTCAGATCTTTCCAATCACTGATTGCCTTGGCCATGTCATCACCAACTGTTTTTGGAGACAGAATTGGGGGGAGGCGCAGCGGGGGGGGGGGCCGTGGGGTGGAGCAAGGCGGATGTGGTGCCATCCTCACCTCCCATACACCTCAGGTACACAACTTTGATGTCATTGGGGTGGCTAGTGACAGATGGACCTAGATTTGGGACAACCAAAAAAGTTTTGCCATAGCGCCCAGAAACCCAAAAGCAACATCCAGCTTTTCCTGTGGGATCCAGGGATCAAACTCAGGTCACCAAGCTCACACAGCCAGCACCTTTTTTTTTTTTTTTTTTTTTTTTTTTTTTTTTTTTTTTTGGTTTTTCGAGACAGGGTTTCTCTGTGTAGCTTTGCGCCTTTCCTGGAACTCACTTGGTAGCCCAGGCTGGCCTCGAACTCACAGAGATCCGCCTGGCTCTGCCTCCCGAGTGCTGGGATTAAAGGCGTGCGCCACCACCGCCCGGCTACAGCCAGCACCTTTATGTGTGGAGCCTTACTTATGTTGGCCTGTGCAGGTAATTCTAATGGGAACTCCTTTGCTTACCATAAGTAACTGACATGATATTATATCCTTACATGTGCACATTTACTTTATATTTGTCAGACAACAAGTCTTGAGGTTTTCTCCCTAAATTATTTTTCCTGGAATGTTTAGACATTTGTGGGTAGCTCAATCAGGCCCCTGATTCACAATCCTCCTGCCTCTGGGTCCTAAATGTTGGAGGAATAAGAACATGCCACCACACCAAGTTTGAATATAAATTTTTTTTCTGCATGTATAAAGGCCAGAAAATTATTCTGCAAATAACGGTTATTAATTCAACACTGAACTCTGGAGTTCCCTGGGAAATCATACAGGTTGGTTTTGTGTGTTAACTTGACACAATCTCGAGTCCTCAGAGAGGAAGGAGCCTCAGCTGAGGAAATGCCTCCAAAACCAGCTGTAAGGCATTTTCTCAGTGATCAATGGGGGAGGGCTCAGTCCATGGTGTGTGGTGCCATCCCTGGGCAGGTGGTCCTGGGTTCTATAAGAAAACAGGTTGAGCAAGTCAAGGGGAACAAGCCAATAAGCAGCACCCCTCCATGGCCTCTGTATCAGCTCCTGCCTCCAGGTTCCTGTCCTGTTTGAGTTCCTGTCCGGACTTCCTTCAAGATGAACAGTGATATGGAAGTGTAAGCCAAATAAACCCATTTCTCTCTTGGTCATGGTGTTTCATCACAGCCATAGAAACCCTAAGACAAATATATAGTAAAAACTTTAGCTTTTTAAGGTAATGGTCAATAGATTATTAACCATCCTTTCAGAAATAACCTGTGCATATAACGCATACAGTTTTTCCGTAACTGGCATCTGACTAAATAAATGTTCAGCAATTTGCTCTGTGACAAACATGTGCATGTTTTAAGCAGATACAAACGGGACAATAAGCTGGGTGCAGCGAGGCATCTCACAGCATCGTAGTCCTTTGTCTCTGACTACAGCATAAGCTTCTTGAAAGTGACCTTTGTTCAGTATGTGTGCAGGAGCAGAAGAGTTTACAATAAACAATATCTCACAATAATGGCTCATTCTTTGGGAAAAAATCCAGCAAATGTTTTGGGGAAATGTCACCATGCATCTGGTGGTCAGCAAACTTGGAGTGGGGTTCCTGTCTACTTCTGCATTCCACACCCAGGCTCACAAAGAACCAGATTGTGAGAAAATTCCTTTTTAAGCAAGATACTCCCACCATTTTTAAGATCTCCAAGCTAGCTGGATTTTTCAGAGGAAAAGCTGCATGGCAGGCTCCCTGCTTGTTGCTTTTAGTGCTTTGTGGTCTGAAAATAACAATCTCCAACAGTCTATTATTTTCATGCCCACTATGTGCAATAGCCTGTGAACACACATGCCCACTATGTGCAATTGCCTGTGAACACACATGCCCTCTATGTGCAATTGCCTGTGAACACACATGCTCACTACATGCAATTGCCCATGAACACACATGCCCTCTATGTGCAATTACCCATGAACACACATGCTCACTACGTGCAATTGCCCATGAACACGTATGCCCTCTATGTACAATAGCCTGTGAACATACATGCCTTCTATGTGCAATTGCCCATGAACACACATGCCCTCTATGTTCAATTGCCCATGAACATGTATGCCCACTAGGTGCAATTGTCCATGAACATGTATGCCCACTAGGTGCAACTGTCCATGAACATGTATGCCCACTATGTGCAATTGCCTATGAACACGTACACATTTTCTCATTTAGTGTGAACTGCTACCTCTGAGGCAAGCACTGCTCTTTTCTGCTTCTCTCAGGTACTGAAAGCGAGGCACAAACATCCCTACACCTTAGGCCACACCCTTCAGTGGAGAAACTGGGCTTTCAGATGAGGCCATTGTAATCCCAAAAGGCTGTTTGCTAACCTCTGTGCTACCTATTTTCAGTAGACCCTTCTGTACCCATATAATCCCTTCTCTACCCACATAATCCATTTGTTCTCTTGGGACACCCTAATCAGCATATCTTCTCTGTTCATTTAAACTGCGTCTTGCCTTTTCCACCTCATCTGTCTTCTAGAAAATGCTGTGGCCAGGCCCTTCAGACCAGTCTCCCAGAAGATGCATCAGCAAGCACTGCCCATCAAAGGGAAAGGTGGGGCCACATTAGCCAAATGGCCTAGTTCTGAAGCCTGGATGAAGATGCCATATCCATTCTGAAGACATGCGCTTGGGTCCCAAACATAATTTTTGCTGTGGACTGTATCCAGGTCACCTTTTAAGAGACACAGTCACCAGGCACTCTCCTGTGATTTGCCCACATCCACCCTACTTTAATCCTCCTGCCACGACAAAACACATTGTGTGTGTTACTCAAATGTCTTCCTGCCCTGTCCTTCTGGGGATAAGCTCTCGTCCGTTTTATTCCTCTCTATAGCTCAGGTGAAGAGAACAATGCCTGATACAAGTTAAGTGCACAGCAAAAGTAAGTAAGTCCCAGGGCCTCTGCGTCTCTCGTCCCAAGCCAGGTCTGCTAAGACCTCTGCTGTTCCGCTGAGTAAGTATTTTGTTTTCTCCTCCTGGCCAAGGGATCGCTTTCATGAGCGCAAAGACAACACAAGAGTCCTATTATCTGCTCGATGCTCCTCCCAGAGTTCTGGGCAGGTAGTCAGCTTCATTAGATGCTTGATGATTAGATCCTATCTGTAACGAACCAGTGTCTTTCAACCGGATAACTATGAAAACTTTCCAAAAGGGCCAGGTCACCAGGCAAGAGGTACACCTCTTTCCTCAGTGCTCAAACTCTTGGCGACAGGAATTCCTACAACTCAGAAAAGCCAAATAGAGTCTCAAGACGCTTTCACTTGAGGAAAATGGGAGTACTGTTCATGCATACACAATGGCAGAACCAGACAAAGGACTGGTGAGGCCATTGCTAAGGGACAAAGAATATCAGAAAATTGTGATAACAGAGGAACATGGAATACTCCTGATTAACTCGAAGGCCTGTGCCAGATGGCCCTAATGTTTGACCCAGCTGGCCTTGAACTCGAAATGTCCCTGCCTCTGCTTCCTGGGTGCTGGGATTTACTGGTGTACACCACCACACCTAGCAGAAGTTAAAAAAAAAAAATAGTGATGTGTGTTATAGCATAAATGAATTTCAAAGCAATCAGACACACAAGGTCCCATGTTGTGTAATTCTGTTTAGTATGGCGTGTCCAAAAGAAGCAAGTGTGTAGAGACAGAAATACATGAGCGGTTCCCAAAAGCTAGGGGAATCGAGAGGTTGAAGACTGCCAAAGGATGGGGGGTGGTGACAATGGTCTAGACATAACAGCCATGATCAGTGTAGAATCCCAAAAGCAAGTCTGCTATTGTCTGAATCCGATACTTTTAATGGTTACTTTGATATCATGTGACTCCAACTGAGAAAGATTTCCATTTTCTTGAAAATTACCAAGAAAGTAGATTTTAAGTATTCTGACAACAGCCAGGCAGTGGTGGCGCACGCCTTTAATCCCGGCACTTGGGAGGCAGAGGCAGGTGGATCTCTGTGAGTTTAGACTAGCCTGGTCTACAAAAGGAGTTCTAGGACAGCCAGGGCTACACAGAGAAACCCTGTCTTAAAAACCAGAAGGAAAAAAAAAAGGATTCTAACTACAAAGAAACTACAAAGAAGAGATAAGTATATGTGGTAACATATGTTAATTAATTACAATATTCTACAACGTATTTATATGTCAAAACATTTATGATTAATATGTTTAATTTTCACTTGGGAAGTAGAGGCAGGAGTATCAGGAGTTCAAAGTACATAGTGAGTTCAAGGCCAGCCTGGGCAAATGGAACCCTGTTTCAAAACAAACAAAGAAGTGAGCAACAATATTTATGCGTGCACGACTGTATATGTCATTTATTAAGATAGGTGAAGTATTTTAAAATAAAATTTTTAAAAGTGCCATGTACAGAGTATTGTTTATTAGGAGTTTAAAGAACTCTGAAGCCCACAAGCAATCACCTCTGAGAGATTGTCTGGAGTCACTACATGTATGTGCACATAATTTTTAGAGCTGAGTATCTCCCCAACCTCCCACTCATCTGCTGAGAAGGGAAGCCAGACCCCCAGGTCCAGGCATAAACACAGAAGCTGAGACGTGGATCCTTTGGTTTTGTTTTGAGACAAGGTCTGCTGACCCTTCCATCTCTGCCTTCTCAGCACAGGGATGACGGTTGGTGTGGCACTAGACCTTCCTGACCGGTGGAGAAGGAACTAGCAGGAAACGGTTTCTAAAAGCTTAGAAACTTCTGGAAGACAGTATAGCTGTTTCTCCAAAAGTCGAACACAAAGATGCCATGATGGTTCATCCCCATGAGAAGTGAACAGTAGAGCCCGGTGAAGACTGGCATGTGATGTCCGGAGCAACGTTATTCGTGGTGGCACTACCCTCTAAGTGCCCTGCAGGACAAGAGAATAGTGGAGACCTGGTTCCTCTGAGAGACAGGAAACTTGGCAATAATGACAAGACTCATTGCCACCATGTGGGTGAGTCTTTACAAAGTTACCCTAAATGAGCGAGGCTGGACAAAATAGTCCCACACTGCTGACGGTTTCTGTGAAACGACCAGAAGAGGTGCACTTGTCATGGGGAGAGTGGGTTAGTGTTTGCTGCATGCTGGAGGGGGGCATGAACTCAGCTGCCAATGAAGGTGAGGAATTTTATTAGGCGGCGGAAAAAATTAAAAACTGCTGTCTAATCACGGCTGGAGTACTTGGCAAGGTCATGGAGGTCACTGAAGATGGCACAGGCAAGAGAAGGGATGTCATGATACATCAACTCACTACGGAGTCCAGGCTCGCCTCAAACTTGTGATCCTTCTGCCTCAGTCTCTCAAATGCTGGGATCGTGGGTAAGCATGCTCATACCTGGTTTACATACTCTTTTTTTTTTTTTTTTTTTTTTTTTTTAAAGTACAGGGATGCACAGAGAAGAAACCAGTACTTACTGAGGCCAAAAACCAGCTTATCCTCCTGGCCTTTTTTAACACATGTTTTAGACAGTTGAGATCAGTCTTGGTGTGCATTTTGATGTCCCCATTCTCTGGCTAAATGATAATCATTGAACTAAATACCAACAACTAAATAACGTTTCATCTAGGAACCTGGCCATACGAGGACCAACTGCATACTCCTGATGAATATTTCTATTTTGTAAGACACATGCTGAATATCTCTGTATAAAATAATTGCTAGGGCTTTTTGTTGTTTTGTTGTTGTTATTTTAAGACAGGATCTCTCTGTATTCCGGCTGGCCTGGAACTCGCTATGTAGATCAGGCTGGCTCGAAACTCAGAGATCTGCCTGCCTCCACCTCCCCAGTGCTGGGATCAAAGGTGTGGGTCACTGTGCCAGCCAGCTAGGGCTTATTTTTAAATCTAGTTTATCTCCAGTTATTATTCTATTTTACAACCTCTGAGTTTGGAAACTTGACCTTTGAAATAGAGACTTCTTTATCTGTAGTTGGGGAAGAGAGTCCTACTCAAGCACGGAGAATCACGCGGGATTTCAAAACAAAGCCCCTGGATGACGACAGAGAGAGCGGCTTGGCCAGGTCTGTCTGCCCTGGAGAGAGGGGTCCAGCAGGTGCCAGGGGGTAGGACCTGAACAATAGATGACCTCAAGTGCAGCGTCAGGTCAGGAGCAAATCCAAGGAGAGGCAGGGTGGCTGAGGCCCTCAAGCAGACTCCTCCATGCCAGGGCACTCCTGGAGTTGGCACTCGTGGACTGGAGGTCTGGAAACCGGAAGTAAAGAGAAATTACCAGCTCTCCCAACCGCTGATAGAATTGAGGCTGATCCAAATACAGTGGCGGCGGCCGCGGCAGGGACCCAGAGTGAGCCTGGCCTTGGGGTGAAGACTGTTGCTATTGGCTTTCACAAACCGTCTGCAAGGGTGCTGTGCATGCTGGACTGTGGGGCCGTAGTTAGCCCTCCTGCACAGCGGACACAGAAGAACAACAGCTATAGAGTATTGATGAGAGGGATGGCAATTAAAACATATAACCATAAATATTAATATGTGGGGGATGTGGCTTGGTGGGTCAAAGCAGTTGCTGTACAGGTGTGAGCATCTAAGTTTGGATCCCCAGAACCCACACAGAAGTCAGATGCTCAGTATATGTATCTGTAACCCAATACTCCCCTGGGGAGACAGGAGGTAGAGATACGAGGCTTCCCAGAAGCTTGCAGCCAGCTAGCCTGGAGCACATGGCAAGAGGTGCTTCAACAAGGTGGATAGTGAGGACTGACTGGAGATTGTCTTTTGATCTCGACACACACACACACACACACACACACACACACACACACACACTTTGGCATATACATACATGTGCATGAGTGTGAGCACACACACACAATAATAATCTCAAAAGTAAAAGTGGAAAAACTTAAGTGGAGGCTGATTTCAAGTGATCACAGAAACTGATCACGAATGGTGTAAAATTGGATGTGGTGCTTTTTTACACAAACTCGGTGTAGTCTCTAAAAATTACCAAATTGTGTACTTTACAAGGATGAACTCTGTGATATATTAGTTAAATCTCAATAAAGCTGGTTTAAATTTAAAGAAAGAGTTGATTGTGGCAGAGATGGAGGCAGGAAGACCAGGAATTCAAGGCCAGCCTTGGTTTCATACTTAGTTTAATGCCAGCCAGCCTGGGCTTCATGAGAAAGACCCTGTCTCAAAAACCCAAGTAAGTGGACCGGACATGGTAGCCCATGCCTTTAATCCCAGTACTTGGGAAGCAGAGGCAGGTGGATCTCTGTGAGTTCAAGGCCAGCCTGATCTACAGAGTGAGTTCCAGGACAGCCAGGACTATAGAGAGAGATGCTGTCTCAAAAACAAAACAACAAAACCCAAGCAAATAAACAAACAAACAAATACATACACAAATTTAAAGAAAGAAAAAGAACTGTGCAGATGTCCAGTGAGTCTGAGACTGCCACACCAGGGGCAATTCCTGGGTGCCATTCTGTTTCCCCCTTCAGTCCTCAGAGCACCTGGGAATCCCAGTTCAGAGGATTGATGGTCAAGAAAACTGTGCCGCGAACCTCAGATGAAAACCCCGCAGAAGGAAGACATCCAGGCCAGGCGGCGGCGGCACACGCTTTAATCCCAGCACTTGGGAGGCAGAGGCAGGCAGATCTCTGAGTTCAAGGCCAGCCTGGGCTACAGAGTGAGTTCCAGGACAGCCAGGGCTACACAGAGAAACCCCGTCTCGAAAAAAAACCCAGAAAAGGAAAGAGAAAAAAGAAGCAGTTCAGAAGACATTATATCAGAAGGCTAGAGAAAGACGAGGAGGCTCGTTCTCCTGCAGCTGGAGCCTCTGCCTTGTGTTTGTTTGTTTGTTTGTTTGTTGGTTTGCTCTTGTCAACAGTCAGCAGACACCGCTCTGCAGTTTCTTCTGATGATGAGGGATTCTGGACAGGGCACATATCCAGCTCTGTGCTGAGAGCGTGCTCCAAGAGACTTGCCTACATTTATTTATTTAATGACAAATGGAGTGCACAGGATTATGAAAATCAGAGCTCTGTAAGGGCTGATGAGGAGAGAAGACACCGAGGAGGGAAGGGGCTGCAAAGGAGAAAGCAATGTTGCTTCTGTGCTCTTGGCGTGTGGATGTGCTTGTGTGTTTTCCATTGTATGCCGAAAAGTCAATTTGACAGCTCTGGCTGTGGAGAACAGCCCTGTATTTCTTTTCTTGGATCCGATTCCAAAATACTTTCTTTGTGACGATATCAAATGGCCGCTCCTAATCTCCCCCTTTAGGGAGGTTATCACTGAGAATAGGTGAATCATACAAGTTCAAACAACAGTCTTTATCTAGACACTGTCAGCAGCTTAGTGTGAGACACAAATGTCACCCGTGCTCCTGTGCTCCGAGGTTTAATCCCCACCCAGAGGGATGCTTTGGCAAGGGGGGGTTTTTTCAGTTCTGTCCTGACAGGTGGGTTTAGATCTGCTCAAGATGAGCAAGTAGCCCACTGGAAAGGTTTTGCCCATTCTATATTGAAGTTATTGTTTTGCAAGTGGAAAACTAAAGCCAAGATGGTTTACCGAGGCCGTCTCCTGCCTGCATTGCAGCCCACGAGCTTTGCTAACATACACGCAAACCTGCCTCTAGACAGGAAGGAACGTGCCCTGCCCCCTGCTCTGCTCATGACGCTGTTGGAGGAAAACATCTGCTTTCCAGACATGGCAGTTCATGCCTATAATCCCAGCACTTGGGAATCTGAGTCAGGAGGATTGCTACAAGTTCCAGACCAGCTTGGATTACAGAGTCAGAAACTGACTCATATAAACAACAAAAGAGAAGAGATGAACGTGCTTTTTTAAAATAGAAAAGCCAAGTCAGCCTCTAGACTCTTTCTGCAAAATGTATTAATGTGGTTTGGAAAAACACACCTTCACAACTGTAACACAGATGCAGGCTTCATTTTAAAGTCACAATATAGTCTACTTCAAATACAGTTTTGTATCACTTGGAAGCTGTTATCTTTAATTATTCTAACCAAACTAATGTTTACAAAGTTACAAGAAGTCATTTATAATGCATGAGCTCAGTCTGATTATTCAGAATATAGTTTTGCACTTTGGTACATCTGCTGCTGTTCATATTATCCAATTTCTCACATTAAATCATTTTGTCTTCACTTTTTCCTTCTTTTTTAAGATACTGCTTCTACATTGTGTGTGTGTGTGTGTGTGTGTGTGTGTGTGTGTGTGTGTGTGTTTGAGCACGTGAACACACGCCTGCACACCATGGCATGAGTGTGGATGTCTAAGGACAGCTATGGCAGGTGGTTCTCTCATTGCTCCATGTCAGTTGTGATGATGGAACTCAGGTCATCCGTGAGCTTAATTATGGTTACTTGCATGAGCATGGGCAGTGTCCCAGGAGCTATACCACTGAAGAAAAGAACTGCCCCCTTCAGCAACCACTAATTATCAGTAGTTCCTCAGGAAGGGGTCGGCTTCCTAAGGCCCTTTCCCAGCTGTGATGAATGTAGATGAGGCCCGTCTTGCTCAGGTAACCAAAGCTGCTGGGAGTTCACGAGTGTGCTAATCATGTCATGGCCAAACGTCAGCATTTCTCAGCATTCTTCTCTATCCTCTGACCCTTCCATGTCTTCTGCCCCGGTCTTGAGCAATGTTCCCTGAGCCATTTGGAACAAGTGGTATAGATGGTTCATTTAATGCACAACACACAACAGTCACTTGGTTTAAATACTTTGACCAGCCAGGAGCCTCTGCATTAACGATGGTCTACTGCAAAGAGAGATTTCTCTGCCCAAGGTTGAGAGCAGAGGTTCTATATGGATACATATGGATATAAATAGTTAGAAAGCGTCTTGGTACCATGCCCATTTAGTTAAATGGCAGTAGAAGGTTCCCTCTAGAGCCTATGATGTCCCAGCCACGGGTTTTGACTGGGGTTGCAGTGCCAGGCATGAATTCACTCCTACGGTATGAGCCTCCAATCCAAGCAGCAAGTTGTTGGTTACCCCCATAACATTCACGTCACGACTGCGCCACTGGACATGCCTGCCTTGTAGGTTGGTACCGTAGTCCACAGATTCACACCTTGGTAAGACCACTGGTGGCTTTTCTCTCCAAGAAGCTTGCATGTCACCTTCTGGCACGGAGCTAGCTAGCCAGAAGTTGGAGGAAGCTTCTATCTCAGTTCCAGCTTGATGTCTCTATGACTTCCAAACAAAGTTTGTGGTGTCTTAAGCAATAGGATCTTACTATTTAGTCCTGGTGGGCAGTGCAGAATAATGGCAATGGGTCGTGCTGTTTGGGAAGCCTCTGGGGCCCCAAGATCAACAACTCATAAGGAGGTGCCCCATTCCATACCCGGCATCAGGATTTTCACTTCATAATTACAGCTTCTGGTAGCAGTATTATCCACCCACGTAGAGCACCTCCACTCAAGCTCTTTTTTGTGTGTATTATATTCTTTATTTATCACTATTATCATTGTATTTTCTAATTAGCTTACAGAGTAGCAGATTTCCGTATGGCGTTTGCGTGGGTCCTTAGTTTTAGTTAACTCTTCCTCTTCTCTCCCCACCCCCCACCCCCAGCCTGCTAACTTCTCTGCCACCACGAGTCCTCCCAACTAGTCTTCCTTTATCTCCGTGCTAACGGCCCCTTTCCAGTTTCCTGACCTCCACTAGTTAAGCACATGAATCCAAATGTTTGGAGCCAGGATCCACATCTGAGAGAAAGGTATGGTGTTTGTCTTCCTGGATCTGACTTACATTAACTCAGTATTATGTTTTCCAGTCCCATCCATTTTTCTGCAAATGCCATAAATTCATTTTTCTTTGCAACGGGAAGAATCCGATTGTGTGTATGCACCACATTTTCATTATCCAGTCAATCTGTTCATGGACATCTAGGCTGGCTCTATTTTCTAACTATATAAACATACAAGCAATGGACACAGGCATGCAGCTACCTCTGTGGTAGGGTCTGAAGTCCTTTGGTATATGCCCAGGAGTGGGACAGCTATCTGGGTCCTGTATTAGCCATCTTAGTTTTCATAAGCCAGGAAATAAACACCATTTCTCTTTTCCTAATTTGAAGTGTCTTCCTGGTGCATTTCAAAAGCAAGAAACCAAACTTGGAGAGGTGTCTTAACATGTGAGACCTCAGAATAAGTCTTTGGATATTGTCATAACGTGAACTCATTGACAAAAACAATAAAGTGAAATTTAGCTGTGATCCCAAACAGAAACTTTCAATCCTTAAATTTGACCTCAGACAAGAAGGGGCAGGGGGAACGAAGCAGCTATTTTTGCAAATATTTAAAGCATATGCAAAGAGAAACTGCCTTTGTTTGATGCTGCTCTAGACTTTGAAACTAGGAGCCCAGTGGGAAGAAGTGATGGCTCTCCTGAAATACTTTCTTTTCAACCACAGGTGAGAGCAGAGGCCAGCGCGCTCCCGAAAAGCAGGGTGCCTGCTGGAGAAGAATGGGAGCAGAAGCTGTACAATCATCGTGGTGAGGAAGGCAGCTAACCATTAAAAGCTTCCCACCACCCAACACTGCTCCCTCTACCTATAGGTTTTTCTGTGTAGGTAAGCTCCTGAATGCAGTGTGATGCTTATTGGAATGTAACAGTGAATTTATGAAGTTTTAACAAATTACAATAAGTATGTAGTTAATACGACAAGAAGACATTCTAACCATAAGTGATAAAATATTTATGGTCATTTTAAAATTTTAAATATTTTATTGATATTGAAAAAAAAGTGCAGTACTGGAGACCAAACCCAACATTCGCTCTTCGATTTTTATTTGAATTAAAGGTTGTACGCAGACTATTAGCTAAAGTATCTACAGGACTGCAAAGTAATCCATTGAATCATAACAAAGCTCTGTGAATTTGGCCCTCTAAAGATATTAGTCAACCCAAATTGTCCCATGATAGCATTTCAGATAATTTTAGGCAGCAATGGTATTTGGTTGGTTGGTTGGTTGGTTTGATTCTGGTTTCTTGAAACAGGATTTCTCTGTGTAGCCCTGGCTGACCTGGAACTTGCTCTGTAGACCAGATTGGCTTCAAACTCACAGAGATCTGTTTGCCTCTGCCTCCCGAGTGCTGGGATTAAAGGCGTGTGTCATCGTGCCTGGCAGCAATGATATTTTTACCACTGGAAAATCTACCTATTTGGATAGGCTTAAAAGCAATGTTTCTATCCAGCCACATAGTGATACATGTTCACTAATACATATATACATATCCATATGAATACTCATATATGCTTAAATAAACATAGAAAAATAAGTGAAAGAGTTCTGGAATACTGCCATCAGCCTCCAGTATTCACTTTGACTTTTGCTTCTTCTTCTTTTTTTTTTCTTCTAATTTTCATATTCTGGTTAGTCTTGTTGTTTTATTTTATTTTATTTTTATTTTTTATTTTTTTTCGAGACAGGTTTCTCTGCGTAGCTTTGCGCCTTTCTGGAACTCACTTGGTAGCCAGGATGGCCTCGAACTCACAGAGATCCACCTGCTCTGCTCCCCCGAGTGCTGGGATTACAGGCGTGTGCCACCACTGCCGGCTAGTCTTAATATTTTATAAAAAGAATTCTTTATCATGCCTTTAGCTCTTTGCCCACCGCATCAGGGCATGCCTGTCCCCATGTGCCACTCTTTAAACCAAAGTCTGAAGTCATTTGTCTATCTTATTTGAATGCTGTTTTAAAACTGTAGACTGGTGAACTTGAAATTCCTTAAAATGGAATTCTAGAAAAATCTTCACTGTTCCACAAATCGTGTTCAGTTTCCACTTTTCTCCAGAGCAGACAAATTCCCCGAGTTTAGGCTGTGTTCCAGGGCACCCTCCTTTTCGTCTCGTTATTTTGAGGATGAAGAGCTTTTTTATTGCACCCCCACAGAATCTGCTATGCCAAGCACCACAAGCAGTCACACAGAACCCGACCCCACACAATGCTTGCGATTGTAGCCTTCCTCTCGGCTTGGCCTCTCCTTCCGGGCCTCTCAGCTGTACACTGAGCGCAGGTTTAACTCTGCAGACCCAAAGCCACACACGCCTTCCAGTATCTGTCCTGAAGAATGGGGGCTGTTCCTTCAGCGTGAGGACCCGCCACAGAAGACAGTAGATTCTGTTGTCGAACTAATTGTGTTGTGTGATGAGAGGCGGCCCTTGCCTGGGGATAGTTGCCAAGTACTCTCCTCAGAAGAAAGCTAGCTTGATTTAAGATTATATTCAGCAAGCAATTTTCTTCAGATGTCCATCTGGTAGACCTTTGTCAAACAATTTCATCCAGAAGCTTCACCAGAAGGCTGCTGTTCACAGACTTCCTACCGATGGTGTGTGGGGCTTGCTGTAAGAACATCCTCCTTGGTGTTGCCTCAGCCATGTTGCCAGAGCTGGAGAGCAGGCCTGGGGTCACTGGTCCACCCACAGAGCCACTTACTCATGCTAGGAGACCACTTGGTCACCCCACCTGTGTCTCTAGCAGGGCAGCCTCCATGGCTGGCCTCAGTGACTTCATCAGTGTCTCTCAGTAATCCTCTGAGTCTTACTAACTGACAGACCCATCTGTGGAGACCCTCTACCAAGTACGCAGGACTTCCCACACGTGGGGTGATCTTTGCTGTGCTCACATTTCTCTTTCCTTTGCTCTATCTGGCCATGGGTATTAATGTGTATTTTGTTAAGCTGCCCAAAATTCTTTGAGAGTTGTAAGTCAATATGTAATTTTATATTTATTTATTTTATTTTATGTGTATGAGTGTTTCGCCTGCATGCATGTATGTTTGCCATGTGCGTGCCTGGCATCCTCGGAATTTGAAGGCACTGGATGGTTGTAAGTCATCACGTGAGTGCTGGGAACAAAACCCACATCTACAGAGCAACAAGTGCTTTTAACTGCTGAGCATCTTTCCAGCTGAATAAATAGTTTTAAATCAGTTTCTCATACTACCCCGGGTAGAAAAAGTTGTGGTTGATTATTCTTATCTTGAGGAATTGTTCTTATACATAGCATTTATTTAAAAGTACATGGACTGTTGCTAACTGGTTGACAATATTTTAAAGTCTGACAATTATCTCCTTGCAACTATTTTCTCTTTCAGATTGAAAAGATAATCAGAACCAGGTTCCATAGAGCATGTCAGTAATCTCAGAACTCAGGAGGCTGAGGCAGGAGGATCAGGAGTTCAAGGCTAGCCTGGCTTTACTGCAAGTTTCAGCCAATCTGGTTATACAGCAGGACTTTGTTTCAGAAAACAACAAAACAAAGACAGTAGATTAATAAATAGAAGTCGAAGACAATATTTAGACCTACAAATTCGAATTCAATTTAAATTTGCATGTAAATGTGTCATAATTGGAGCTGGGAGATGGCTCAGTTGGAACAGTACTTGTACAAGAATAAACACCTAATTTGATTATTGCTACCTACATAAAAGCTTGGCACACATCGTAACCGCAGCATGGGTCAGCGCAGATTAGAAAAGAAAGATCCTTGGAGCTCATTAGCCAAGCAGCTAAGAGAATCATAGCTCCGGATTCAGTGTGGGACGTGTCTCAGCAACTAAGATAAAGAGTGACTGAGGGCCGGCGTGGTGGCACATGCCTTTAATCCAGCACTGGGGCAGAGCCAGCAGATCTCTCTGAGTTCGAGCCACCTGGTCTACAGAGTGAGATCCGGACAGGCACCAAATACACAGAGAAACCTGTCTCAAAAAAAAAAAAAAAAAAAAAAAAAAAAGAGTGACTAAGGAAGATGCCTGACTTTGATCTCTGGCTTCTATAACACACATGCATGCGTATCTACACACATATGCATACAGATACAAACACACGTACAATACATGCATCACTACACAGAAAGGAATATATGTCACGTACATTAAGAGAATATTCACCTTGCTTTATTGAACTGAGATTCTATTTTCTCAACAAATTGCTACAATTTTATACAAGGAACTACAGACTAAACAGACTTGACATCTAGTCAATAAAATTAAAATTAGAGACATTAGATTAAGATAAAACGCACCGAGGAAAGTAGGTTATGTCTCATGTGCAAAGAGATTTTGCAGATTTTAGAATAGTGTTTTATTTGGTTGGTAGAAGAGTCTGGGTCCAGCCTTGGTGAGGGATGAGGAAGAGTCAGTAGGGGAAAATGGGAGAAAAACAGGTCTCTGTCTGAGTGAGGGTAGAGTCAAAGAATAAGGAGAGCCTGGTCCTTAGCCAAGTATGTGCAGTATACGAAAGAAACTACCTTGTCGTCATTCAGTAAGTTGTTCTATTATCAACAGGGGAATTTTTTAACTAGCTTCGGTAAGGTAGATTAACATTGAGGTAAACAGAGGCACACTTGCACAGTGAGCGTCTAGACTGACGGCATCCTAGAGCTTTGTTAGTTCAGGATCCAACAAACTGCTGAGACCAATGTGGCCAATGAGGTGAGTGTTCCCGTCCTTGGCTTCAGTATATGTCCCTCCACACATTTTGAATTACCTGCTCCTGTCATGCATCTGACACCATGTTACATCTGGAAAACTGCATGTGAGGACAGAAAAGGAGTAAACCTCATCCCAGAACCGACCCAGAACTTACCTTAGTTTATAAATTACCTTCTGATCTATTAAATTTCCCTATTCTGGTATTCCCTATTATATTTTTTCTGCTCTATTTAATTGGATAATGAGTTATTC